>NC_092628.1:24113451-25388206 GCF_039555335.1 Amphiura filiformis
CTGGCTAGAGCGGGATTTTTAAATCCCGCTCCAGCCAGATTTCTTTAAGGGATCTAAAATGAGCGTTTATTGCGTTTCGACAGTATTTTTTGTGGGACATGAGAGCACCTCAGACCTATCGAATTGCATTCTGAATACGAAGCATATCTTTCTGATATCAAATAATTTTCATTTTTTGAAAATCACAATATAATACAAATTTTACGACAAATTATAAAAATTTGATATTTTTCAAATTTTTGATATATAACAGTCCTCGAAGTAAATTATATAAATCTAATGACATATTCTTAAAGTGTATGTAGCAGGGAGGAAAAGCCGACGGTCAATTGAAAATTTTGACCTTTCATATTGAAGATATGGATTTTTTTCCCAAAAAGACCTAATTTTTTTGGTGTTTTGGGAAAAAAATCCATATCTTCAATACGAAAGGTCAAAATTTTCAATTGATCGTCGGCTTTTCATCCCACCTACATACACTTTAAGTATAAATCATCAGATTTATAAAGTTTACTTCAAGTACTGTTAAATATCAAAAATATCAATTTTAATGATTTGCCATAAAATGTGTATTAAATTGCGAATTTCAAAAATCAAAATTATTTGATATCAGAATGACATTCTTCAT
Organism: Amphiura filiformis; assembly: GCF_039555335.1. Taxonomy (NCBI): domain Eukaryota; kingdom Metazoa; phylum Echinodermata; class Ophiuroidea; order Amphilepidida; family Amphiuridae; genus Amphiura; species Amphiura filiformis. The sequence continues at coordinate 24,114,080 of NC_092628.1, forward strand.
ATTCAGAATGCAATTCGATATGTCTGATGTGCTCTAATGTCCCACAATAAATACTGTCCAAACGTTCATACCCCAGCCCTTAAAAGGCCGATCTCTGGTTTGCGAGCTATCCATCCCTATGATGGACAGCGATCTCAGTTCTCAGGTGTACTCGCAAAGGCTTATGGGATCTACCGAAAAGGTCAGTTGGTGACGTTTGGGGAAAAGGTGTGTTGTGTGGTCTTTGCGTAGTCGTAGATTAATAAGACAAGACATTATATTGGAATATTCCATGCCTGTGCTCTCTAAGCGTACTTGAATTCAGCTGACGCCGGTATAGCGTTCAGACTGAGCGACATCGCTCATCTCACGCGCGAAGTTTCTATATATTGTGAACGCTTGCGCTACTTGCGCTATATTTGAGTTCGCACACGCAAACCTGACTTAGCGTCGACCCCAACAGGCAACATTGCCCACATTCCGCGGTATTATGCGTAGTACTCTTGCTCGCCTCAAATATCTGTGCGTATCCAAGTTGGCTCTCGTGATCGAGAATTAGATATTTTACCTACAGTAAATGAGGCAATTTTAATGCATTTTGAAGAATTGTGAATGCTTGAGGCGTCTCTGCTCAAGGTACTGTCAACAAATTTCAAATCCTAATTCGCTATGTAAATGAAATGTGGCACTTCGTGAGTCGCATCTCCCCCCCCTCTATTATACGTTGCTTGTGAGATGGGATGACAGCCGAGTTCGTTTGCATTTTGATCTTATGTTGCACTTTTACCATATTGATAAAATAGTAATAATTCAATTCGCTCGATTCCCAGCGAACAAAAATCACTTAATTTTTACATCTTCTTCATGTGCACATTTGAGTATTCATTATGTTCAAGGTTTTCCGCAGTTGATTTTAATAAAAGTCAAACTGACTATATAGATTTACAAAAAACTTGAGATTTCTGAAATCGTTATCACAAAGTTTTATAATAAAAGCGGATGCTTTCTCGCTTGTTTTTTTTAATCGTTAATCAAATCGTTGTTAAATTTACATATTGTTTCAAGTTTCAAGTCACGTGTTTTCTGACATTGTGCTAAGCGAAAGTCTTCTCTTGTACAACCGATCAAAATTTATTTTGTATATCACACTTCAAATAACATTAAAATTTTTTTAAACTTTCCAATGGATCTCCTCGGTGCACGTTCTATAGTTACTCTATCACAATTCTATTCTCAAAAAAAATTTTAGCACCTCCAAAATTAAAATATTTTACACGCCATTTTTGTTACCTGTTGGAAAGATTAGAGTTCAAAGGGCAAGTATGGCGTCGATAGCTAAATGATAAATGACTTAGAAAGACTTTTAGATTGTAAATGACTGGAGAAAAGGCCACACTAATACGGGAAGAAGACATTGACACTTGACAAAAGAAAAGGAGGAAGACGTAGAAGAAATACGCCCCTAAAATTACAAAACATTTCTTTGTATAACTTTACATACATTCTCATGATTTGAAATATTCAAAAATCTGTAAATAGAGGAATCGTTTTCTACCCTCCCAAAGTTGTCCCATTTCTACAGGCAGTTTCTTTGGTCAAAAATAATCACATTTTCCAAAAAACTGTTTTCAGAAAAAATTGCACTTTAAAAATGTTATCGATATCAACGGTATTATTGATTTTTTCCCTTTGCCTTTCTGTCTCTGATCCCTCAGTCACTCATGCAACCACCACTCAGTACAAAACAATGATTCGTTGAAATGAATTTTGACGTGAATGGGGTTTTATAATCAGCAGTTGCTTCAAAATGATAAAATCACTAGGAGGAGAAATCCCGCATACATTTGACCGAAAGTGTGAACATTTACCTGTAAATGGTAGGCTGAAGCATCTTGTATCTTGGTCTAAAGTGATGTCTTGGATACACTCAGAACGCTACTGACCATCCTCTATTGTTATGCATAGTCGTGCTAAAAGTCGATCGATACATGATGAAATTCGCCCAATTCAGAAATTACACCTTTTTGCCTTTAACAATTTTCACGGTCAAATAAAAAACAATATTTTTCAGCAATGTCCGATAAAAAATGGTGCTTGCATATACATTTTTTTTTTAAATTGGTGCTAAAGTTAGGCATGAAATTAGTGAAGATTTTTTATTTTTATAGGCCTCAACTTTTTGGAATTACCTTTTTAGCTTTTGAAACTAATATAGTTCGCTAAAGAAAGATTTTCCCCGCCTCTATGAAAGCACATCGTATGAGTCTACATATTATAGTTTTGTCAGAATATCCGTTTTGATTTCATCTTTTTTTTTTCACTTGCGACTGCCATCCAACTCAGTACTTAATTTCTAAGACAACCAGCAGAAATTATCGATATTTCTATTGTGGCTTGCAAAATCATCCATCCATGGGTAGGGCCTACATTCGCAAGTTGATTTTGACAAAATTCCTAGTCAGAATTGCAAATTGGTGCAATCAAAACCGATATTCTGACAAAGCTATGATATATAGCCCTATATGATGTGCTTTAGAAAGTTGGGAAATACTTTCATTACCGAATTATGTCACTTTGAAAAGCAAAAACGTTGACCCCCCCAAAAAAAAAAAAGCTCACATGGCAAGTTGAAACCTGTGAAAATCGAAAATCTTACACTAGAAGCCTAAGTTTCATATCTAAGTTTAACACCAGGGTGTGAAAGTTTGTTTACCGAATAAATGAAAAATATTGCTTTTCATTTGACCAAGAAAATTAATTATGAGGTGAAAATGTGTAAATTTGGCTAATTTCAACACCGAATGCGATCGTTTCCCGTGCCTAATTAAGTGACTGAGTGGGTCTTGTATAACAATAGCCATCGACTGACTAGCGTTCTGAGTGGATAAAGGCGTAACAATCATGATGTGGCCACAAGAGTTTGGTTGTAGTTAAGAAGCTGGATGCTGACAATCCTTAATTCTTAATTTGACCAATCTCTGATGACCAAATCTTATTGTATGCCTTTGTCCAAGAGAGACGTCAGTGTTTCAGTCTACCATATACAAATTTCATCTCTTCTTGCCAACGAAAGACTAAGCGTCACATTACAAATTTCCTCCTCCTAAAGTGATTTTATTATTTTTAACTATTGCTGAATAAAAACCTTTTTTCATTGTTTTATATTGAAAGACGATTGCATGCGTTATCGGACACATAAAATTGAAGAAAACGAGCAATTAAATCTATCAAACATTGATCACACTGATATCGAGAACGTTATTGAACATTTTATGTATAGGATTTTAGAAAATGCAACTTTTTTTTAAAGCATCATTTCGAAAAATGTGATTATTTTGGACCAAAATAAAATGATTTTGAAAAGGGAGAACATTGGGAGCATAGCAAAATGTATTCACAGGTTTTTAAATGTTTCAAATCAACAAAATAAATGTCAAGTTATGCCTGAGACAGGTTATGCAAAGAAATATTTTGTAATTTAAGGGGGGGGGGGGTGGATTTTTGATCCCTTTGAAATGTTTCCCCAAAAAATGGATGAGTAGTTCACAGAATGTAGATAAAATTTACTCGTAAAATATGCATGCAAAAAGTTAATTATGATACTCTTTGTGTCTATTCATTAAAATTACAAGCTATTGTCAAAATATTGTATTCAAAAGCATTTCCTTCGGCCATACAATATGTTTTTTATAAGAAAAAACACAAACACAAATAAGACAATGCCTCATTTCAAATATTTAGTTTTAGTTTTGGTTTTGGTTTTGGTCACGTGGTTTTCTATTGTCCTGCCTAACCACTTGAATCATAAGATATATAAGTGGTGTGAATCGTAAAATTATTTGATTTGAAGTTACCTACTCTAAGTATACAAAAGAAATGTTTAAATTTCGCAGTGCAATATTCACGAGGAGAGAAATCGAGCATGGTAATCTACATTGAAAGACGTGGTTTACAAAACCGAATAAGTCTAGGCTAATTCATAATATAGACCATCGAAATATTTGCATTCGACATTACAAAAGGGGCCACTATTGTAATTGTATAGGTGCTATAAACAAAATCGATTCATGTCCTTAATCCCATGTACCAGAATCGATGGAAGGCCATTATATGACCTCTAATAATAACCTAATGACTTTTACTGAAGCAATTTTTACTGCAAAAAGTAGAAGATAGAGGGGAAAAGAGATTGTGGTGTGTTGTGTGTGTGTGTGGGTGTGTGTGTGTGTGTGTGTGTGTGTGTGTGTGGTGGGGGGGGGTGGAGGACAAGGGGGATATGGGCCGGGAGAGAGAGGAACAGATGGGAGAGAGCATTGGAAATGAAAGAGAAGGGGGGGAGATTGTAGGGGGGGAGGAGGGGGAAAGGGGTAATTTAGGGAAGAGGTGGTGATATAGGAGGGGAGCCCCTCTCAAAGAGGTATGGGTTGTGCCTCCCGGGGCTAATAAACTACTTCATAATCAAATCATCTCCATGCATCGTTTATGTTTCATACAAACAAACAAATCCCCCACCCCGCCCCATCCTTCAATATACGCGCATGTATATGATTTCTAGGCCTAGAACTCGCGAGTGTAATATGCCACCTACCTTCGACAGAGAGCATCAACTGTCGTCCGCGGGATAGATTTCCGATATCAATCATGATAATAATTATGTTAGCACAATAGGCTATTGTATACTTCTGGTTATATACCCTATACTGTGTCCTCCCAGCATAATAGTGTTATGATTGCAGACCAGATCAGCTCTACTTTTTAATCCCTTGATTTTTGGTTTCTGAACAAAAGAGAAACCAAAACTAAATATTTGAAATGAGGGAATGACAGCATTATACTGGAAACATATTGATTCGCTTCTTTTATTCCTGATTACTTAAATCGCGTTATTCGCGTAGAAAACGACCTATCAGCGAAAAAAATAGATCACACACCTACATCAAACAATTCAAATGCATGTCATGCCAATAGTACGAGTGGTTCAAGTCTATCATGAATTTGATGTAGAGACTACCCTGTATCCCACTCTTCCCCACTTCCCATCTGTCCATGTTGGAGGATCTCACGGACCTGATGACAACATAGCTTTGTCCAATATTGAATTTGGGGAGCAGGGGCAGAAATTCACCAAAAGACAGGCAAAGTGTACCAACATATTTGTTTGATTATAGGATTTGGGGTAAGCTCTTGTAAAATTTTGTTGTTGTTGTTATTTTTTCCCTTTTTTTTAATTCTTGGATCCTGTATTTTCCCCATATGACATGTAGGACAGACACTCTAGAAACACTGTCTTCTATCTGGCGATGTGCGTTCACCAAGCAAGATAAAAATACGAATTGTGGAGTATTATTATACCAGATTGTTCTGATTTGGGGTAGGATTTTTGCTAACTTTACATTACTAGTACATGGACATGGGGTGGGGGCTAGATATGGGGAGTGGAAAATGTGCTCAAAATAGGCTTTAGACTGAATAGTTGAAGCTTACTTACATGAAAAATCTTATTACTGGAGGTTCTTCATGCTAAGCACATGTAATCTGCTAGTCCATTCTTCTGGCTACCTTTACAATTCTTTACCATTTTAACGTCTAACGAGTTTGTACTGCGTAATATTGGCTAAATATGCTAATAAAAGGAAACATAATCGGCCTATACATCTTACTTTTAGCCCGAAAACAATGTTACAGTGATTTGAGCCAAAATGGGGGTAAAAAATTTGGGCGCTTCACGCGTATCGGTCCATCAAATACCAATAGTAACCTTGATCTGGGGCTAAAATAGTCGTATTCAGAATGCAATTTGATGTGTCTGATGTGCTCTCAGTCCCACAAGAAATACTGTGCAAACATTGCTATACGTCTCCTTAAACATGGCGTTGTATAATTTTGCTCCTTAGGGGGATGTCATTTTTTTCGGAAGGGAGGGGGTCATGTTTTTAATTGTGCAAGTATTACTTGTTCGATTTGATTCAATTTGGGATTGGATAAAGTGTTGATGAATAGAAACTAAATTAATTTAAAGAATAGGTTTGGGACAATTTTCAAGGCTTCCTATTTATTTTATTATTTATTTTATATCGCACCTTTTGTGGATGTAAGGGGTTTTGCAACAAAATAAATTTACCCCTTTTCTAGAAACCACCTTTGCAATCAAATTTGAGCCCATTTGTTTGCACTACATTATGTAACTTAACTAATGCTTTGAAAATCAAAAAGAAAAATTGAAATATCTCATTTACTTTTTTAATTATGAATTTTTAATTAAATTCGGGAAAATGACATTTTTTGGTATTTCCGAAGCTACACCTTTTGTTAATTAAAATGATTTTTTCAAACATAGTGACCCAAAAACAGTTCCTTTTGGTTTTAATAGGTAAAGAACATTCCAGGCTACCATTATACATCAAAAAAATTAAAACAAAACAATTCTATATTCATTTTAAGTTCAGATTTCCGGAAAGATTTCCCGTTTGGAAATATGCGATAACTCCGGAAGGGAAGGTAGTATGAAGGTCAAACAACCACCAAAATGTGTATTTTTACCCACACTATAATATTATGCCAATAACTCAATTTGTCCAAAAGTGGATGTAAGGGGTTTTGAAACAAAGCTCTTCATATGTCGGTGACCGGAGTCCATTTTTATGACCTCCCTATCGCGGGTTGAAAATGTGTTATAACTTAATATATAACTTAAGATTGTGCGTTATATAACTTAAGATTGTGCGCACATTTTTGGGTCCAAAAATTCTATGACCCCCAGGGGCGTAGCAAGCGGGGGGGGGGGGACAGGGTGGACGAAGTCCATGGGCCCCGAGGGTTCAGGGGCCCCGAGCAAAAAAGCGAAAACTAAATAAGGGCTGATAATCATTTTTTGGCCAAAATAGGGCAAAATTATACAATTTTCCACGCTTCGCGCGCATTCAAATGGCAAAATTCATGTTGATCTGGGGCTAAATAGTCTGAAATTGATTTTTTTCGCGTGAAAATGTTCAAGTAACATCGGAACAAAATATGTTAGTCCCTCTCTATATTATCGTAAACCAAAACTTGGCCACTGACTTGAGTGCATATGCTTTCCTCGGCACGTGAGTTCGGGGCCTCCAAATTTTGGCCTGGCCCAGAGCCCCACAAAGTAAATCCTGCACTGTTTAAAAGGGCCCGTACTGCTCCTTGTCCATAGGCCACTGATGCTCTTTCTACGCCCCTGATAACCCCAGTATATTCGTGACCCCCCCACCCCATTCCGAAGAAAATGACAGACATCTGAATGTAGTTTAGACTAAAACAAGTAGCAAATAGAAGTCCTACGTTTGTAATTGTTATTGTTCCTTACCTTTTTCAGACTGTGTGGTATAACATGACGACTCTCTGATGGTCTCAAATGTTTCTGTTTCTTTACTATATTCGTCTGAAAAAATAAGTAAAGGATAATGTTCTTTGGTTATGCCCATGTATGCACGGCGTGCGCTATTCAATTACACATGAGAAATAATCGATTGGTTGTTGCATTTTACCAAAATGTCTTTGGGGGACTTATACTTTGCGCATTAACAATAACATTGCCAGTTAATTTTCTTCTACGCCAGCGATGGATGGGGAGGGGCACATGGCACATAATCATTTTGTGGGGAGGGAGGATGCTCCATGTGCAACATGAAATGGGAGCTAAGCCGTAATGGTAGAGGGAGTTCTTTCAAAGCTGGAAAATATCAAAGTCAAAGGAGGAATTAGCAAAGTGTGTATCTTTTAGAGCTTAAACCATCAAAATCATGTGTCTTTTAGCGCTCTGTTTTGGTAAAATTCATAAATTCAGGGGTCTTTTACCCGTATGGTCATTTGCGCTAAGTGCCTACATGCACTGCTGATACCCTTTATTTCATTCTTTGGGATAAATGGTAATATTTTTTATAATAAATGGAATATTGAAAACTGCTGAAATTTGACACACAAAAAACTATACACACGAAAGATATCACACGTGGTAAATGAGAACGAAATGATTACGAGCTCTAATGGGGTGAGGCTGTCGATCTGGTCACTTACTTTTAAATGTTTTACTTTGTAAAATAATGCGCAATTTGGTCATAAATATTCAATAATAATAAATCTGAAATGAAATGAGTCATATAACGTGGTAATATTCAAGGATAATCAACTGTTTTGGAATTTGACTTAATTTAATATGTACATGTACATTAAAGTACATTTCCTGATATTGTTACGGAATAAGGAAATCAACGTTAAAAGCTCATAATAGCATGATAATATTAAAATGTAATCATAATCTGATGCGATCAAGCAAAATCAGTTTGAAGTAGGCCCATGTCAATTTTGGGATTCTTACATTTTCATTTTTAGCGTATTCCAAGCTCCACATTAGTAAAAACAACATGTCAATACGATCTTTAGTTACAAAGTTACTACAATTTGAACACCAGTCCATTTACAAAACCCCAAAGAAACGGAGTACTTTAATTGAGTAATTTTTAGCACACCTAAATTAAACACATAGTCAACTTGGCAACGATACCTTTGGTTTTAGACATGGCTAAGAAATTTTGGCATAACAAAACGCTAAATCCGAGTTTCTTTTGAAATAATTTCACGTTTTTTGACAATTATCGAAGTTAGTTAGATAGGGGTCAAAAGTCACATTTTTAACATTTTCCTTCGAATTTCATCAAAAAACTATTTCCATGTGAAAAAGGGATGTTTTTCCCTTCCATTTTTTTCAAAATTATTATTTGTCCCAAATCTCAAAATTGGGATTGCCGAGTTCAGACTGATTTTGCTTGATCGCATCACATATACAGCTTCTGGCTGTGAGTTTCAAGATGAGCGTGGGAGTTTTGTTTTCGAAAACGATTTGTAGTCATATAAGAAATAATTATTTTATTACATCATATTTATTCAGAGTTCACCGATCATCAAAATTGCTGTTCTTACAGGGGTACCTGCATCATATAATAATTGCACAATTAGAGATATTCAAAATTACGCAAAATGACACAGATCAATTCATACCAACATGACAAAATAATAACTCCAACAAAAGTAATGGTTTGACCAAAAGAATAAAAATTAAACATCTGTAGCCTATCTAAAAAAAAATACGCACGAAACAACTAATAACTTAACTCTCTTCACGCGGGTGTCGACTGCAGACGACAAGTTTCAAAATTTTTTTAAAATTCACAAATTTCATAAATGTAAAATTTTCATGACCATATTTGGAATCAGCGTGAAAAATGCATTAAAATGAGTACAAACAAGCCTAGTATTGGTTCAGTGGTTTTTGAGATAGGTCGTGATATTTTGAGAAAATGTCTCAAAACTTGGGACTTCTTATGTTGAAGCGTATGGCCAACATGCAAAGCATTATAACTCATACGTATATTCTTAAAACATTGTAAATACTATAAATATCTTCATTGTAAATATCTAAACGTAGTTTAGATTAAAACAAGTGGCAAATAAAAGTCTTACGTTAATTACAGTTGTTCCTTACCTTTTGCAGAATTTCCTTTTCCCTGAACCGTACTAAGCTAGATCTGTAAGACTGTACAGCGTAACATGACAACTCTCTGATGGTCCCAGAATATTTCTGCTTCGTCACTGCATTCATCTAATAATTTAATAAATGATACGCCCTTTGGTTACGCCCATGGCGCTGTTCCATTATAGCAGGTATGCGCATGAGCAATACAATTGTCAACTGGAAATGGTGGGTCTTCAGAAGCGGACGGTGTAAAGGTAAAGCTGAATTTAAACTTCATCGCTGAGCGACGAGCGATTGGTTTCTAGCCAATGAGCCTATGAGCTTTTTTTGTTACATTGGGGGAAGCGCGCTGCGATGAAGTATGATATAGAGATGCGACATGTCAGAATCAAGTGTCTCTTTGGCTTTCTGTCGAACCAGAGAGCCAAGAAATAAGAGAAATTAGCAATATGGAGGTCTTTTAGAACTTAAATCATTAAAATTAAGGGCAAAAGTCAGGGGTCTTTCGGAGCTGCGCGGTCCAAAACAGGGGGTCATTACGGTGGAGCATACCTGTATCTGTGTATGGTCATTTGTGGTGGGTTCAAGCAAAATCAGTCTGAAGTCGGGCATATTAAATTTTTAGTTTTTTACATGATTGTATAAAGCATTTGCAAAGCTACATTTTGCAGCAAACCCCATTAAAATTGCTATAAAAAGAACTAAAAGAAGTAGCAAATAAAAGTCCTACGTTTTGCAACTTTATAGGCCCGTATATGTTTGTGTTTGTTTCTTTTTTAGCTTTCTAAGCATCTCCTCATTCAAATGTGTATGTTTTTTATTACTCAATATACTCAACATGAAAACTACACAAACGTGCTGGATGAAGATGCACAATAAATCAAGTTCTTGCAAAGCGATACGTTCATGGACATGAAGGAAATGACATGAGTGAATGCAAGAAAGAAATTCAGGGAATTGCTGCAATTTAAGACTATTTGTGTGGCACAACAGTACTTTTTAATTTGCCAGTGGTGTCAATCTGTCTTGAAAAGTTGGGAGGGACATTTGGCTTAAAATGTAAAAAAAAAGTGGCTGTAAAAACATGGTCATGCCAAAAAGTTTGGGGGTTAGTGACATGCACACAATTCACCCATTGTTCCAATGTACTTTTAACATGTTCATATTCGAGCATTCCTTCAAGGTTTTCCGGATTGATTTTAATAAAGCTAGTCAAAATACCTTCATGAACTGACTATATAAATTTACAAAAAACATGAGATTTCAGAAATCGTTAACGCAAAGTTTTATTGTAAAATAATAATAACTCCGGAATTAAAAATAACTATAAATACCGTACCGAAATCAACTCTCTACGGGTGCATTTCTCGCTTAGATCAAATCGTTAATACATCGTCATATTAACATACGAATATAATTGAAGTGAAAGTATATCGACATTTTTCAAGTTTCAAGACAAGTTTTTTTTCGACATTGTGCTAAGTGAAAGTGCAAGCGATCACATTTTATACTATTTATATCACTTCAAATAACACTGGTAATCCAATGTAATGAAAGTTACTTTCCTATGTAACTCGTCGGTATATGTTCTATAGTTACTCAATCACGATTAAGCGTATATTATTTTGTGGTTCTGCTCACAAAGATGCAACACGATGCCAGCACCTCAGGAACAAAGGCCGTCATCATTTCCTTATCTTGTGGGTAAAAGCAAGAGTTCCGGTTTTCACTACACAAATCCGTGACAAATGGTTGTTTGCGATTGAAGAAAGCGTATTGACGCTTTACCATAGTAAAGAGTTCAAAGAAACAAATCCACCTCTACAATTACAATTTGTGTTGATTTAATTGTTTGTTTGTTTGTTTTCTTTAAGGTTATGTGTCCGATAACTCAGTCATCCATGCAATCATCTTTCAGTATAAAACATTGATTTATTGACATGAACTTGGCTATGAATGTGGTTTTTTATTCAGCAGGTGCATCAAATATGGCAAAATCACTATAGGAAGAGAAATAAGGTTTGTAGAGTGGTGCTTAGTTCTTTTGTTGGCAAGAAGAGCCAACATTTACTTATAAAAGGAAGACTGAAACAGTTGCAACGATCTAGAGCGACGGCTATCTTGAATAAAAGCGCAAGTGAAATACGAAATTTCCATCAGAGATCGCTTGAATTAAGAGATTGGATGTAGGCATCCCAACCACTTAACTCTTTACTCTAGTGGTCACATTAAGATTGTTACATCTTTATCCAAGAAATCCATCACTTTAGATCAAGATGCAAGATTCTTTAGCCTACCCATTTACAGGTATACTTCGTGTGCACCCTTTTGGTCAAATGTATGCATGGAGACCAGATTTTCCCTCCCTAGTGGTTTTATCATTTTGAAACAACTGCTGATTAAAAACTTCAAAGAAATCCTCACTGAATCATTGTTTTGTGCATTGTACTGCTTGATGGTTACAAGAGGTAAATGAGGGATAAGATACGAAAAGGTAAAGGGAAAGAAACCAATTTAATCAATCATACTTTTTCTGAAAGCATCGTTTTTGGAAAATGTGATTATTTTTGAGCAAGAAAAATTGTTTTTGGAAATGGAACAACTTTCAGAGGGTAGCAGATTGATTCGTCTATTCACAGCTTATTGAATTTTTCAAATCAACGTCAAATGTACGTCAAGTTATGCAAAGAAATGTTTTGTAATTTTAGGGGGAGGATTTCATTTGAACCCTGTATTATGGCAATGTTCTGTGATTCTTCTCGTTTTAGAGAACACTCCCGTTTACTCAGGTAGTGATTAATTGCTGCAGTGATTGTTTTGTGATTGTTTTAAGTTTCAACATTAGGAAAAATTGACCAAATACGGGCACAATGGCTCAAAACATAATGGCTAATATGGCTCATGCGGCAGAAACAGGCCTTTTGTAAGCAAATTCGAAGGAAGAAGACGTAAGCCGACGGACCAGTGGCAATTTGTACTGGTGCGCGACGGTTAACCAATGACCTTCAAATGACCTTTGACCTTTAAATGGTCATGCAGCACTTGTATAACATGCCATTGTTCCTATTGATAAAGTGACATAGTTGTACTATATAATTTGCAGAAGCAGCATTTTGAAGGTATTTGACAATAAATCAGAATTTACACTTTAATGAACTTTGACCTCAATTCTGTCTTTACCCGTAGACATTGGATCCCCGGGATTGGATCTAACCGACGCATATGTCCATCGTGCTATGTTATATGTGGAAAGAGTAACATTTTGTTAAGTTTCGTTTTTTTGACCTCAATTCTGTGTACATCATATAAACACTGGTTCTAGCTGATGTACGTATGTGCATGTAGTTTGCGGAAGCAGCAGGATTTTGAAATTATTTGGTTAAATTTGGAAATCAGTTTTATTTTTCGTGGATATTTGTTGAAACATACCATAAAAGTGAATGTTACAATCAAAAAATGTCCCTTTAATTTTATCTTGAAATTTTATTGTAAGCTTTTTCGGAATATTAAAAACCGCAAGGAACATTCTGATGTTGCACTTTTACCATATTAATAATAAAACAGACATGATTCAATTCGCTCGACCCCCCTTTCGTTCCCTGTTCACTGGATATCAAATTTATTTCTTCTTCTTCATTCCAATACGTACTTTTAATATGAGCATTTATTCATGCATATGTTCAAGGTATTTCGGAGTTGATTTTAATAACTTTTTTTAATAAATATTGTCATTATTAAACGGCATTTATAAAATGCCTTTACTAATGGACAAAGCGCGGTACAAAGTTAAGTAACCTAGTAAAGGTACAGAATCATTTAAAAGAATCAAAACATAAATTCAATCAGTTTTAAATGTACAAAGCTATGAATACATTCCTTAAAAATATTAAAATGAAAACATAAATCTTACATAATGTGCAAGAGCGATTTACATACACTGCAAAAACTGTGTCTAGAGATTGGATTCTTTTTTGTCCTCGATTTGTAAACACGTGTAAAATCTAAATACCGTTATCAAACTTCAAAACATCAAGTGTTTAATATCTAAACGCAAGGCATCAAATTCCTAAACATGTAAAGCATTTAAACATGAAATCGAGGACAAGGTGGTGTCTAGAATATTGTTTAATCTCTAGACACTGTTTTTGTAGTGTATTTTAAAACATAGAATATAAACACTAAAGGTAGGTAAAACACATTCGGCTCAAATAACCAGAATTCTCAAAATGTATAAAAACAAGCAGGACCAGGTAGAATTCGCCGTAGAAGTGACGTGATTAATCGGATTAACTACAATTTTGAATACATCGCCCTACACTACAATGTACACGCGGTATCAATGTATTGAACCATAGATGTCAAAAAAAGGCTGATCACTTGTATCTTTGAAAATAGCGGTATTGAATTCAATCTATGTTTGCTGACATACCGTAAAAACTCGATAGTAAGCATACTATCGAGCGCTTTGGAAACATGCAAACATGTTCCTCAACCCCATTAGCTCAGTTGGTAAAGCGCCGAACTATGGTACAATTTCGTGTTTTCAAAAGCGCTTGATAGTAAGCACGTAATGCTAACTATCGAGTTTTTACGGTACACGGGTGATTAATGCAAGCTGCTTGTTGTACAGGGCGATCTATTCAAAAATATTGTAAAAACAAACCCATGTTGACCATAAAAACGAATAAAAACAGTCAGCTCTCAACACGCGATATTCGAAATTCCTGCGCCGAAATTGTCTAAGTGCAATGACGTAATGGTTATGTGCGCTCATTGTCGTCAGTCTTCATTGTATTCACTCGACAATTTCGGCGCTTGGGATTTTGAATATGGCGTGTTGAGAGCCCGGGTTGAGGGGGCGCAACACTAAATCACTACGCATTTTATGTAAGAACGAAATTCGGCTAATATAGTCCATAGTGAGTATGAGATGTAGCGACCATATCTACCGACATGTTCACTTCAAATCACTCAATATCAGCTCATATGAATTCGACAAGTGTCTTCAATGATAACATGCAGAAAAAACCGGACATTTTATCTCAAAAGCAATTCTCTGTGGCGGATGAAGACAACTTCCGATTTTGAAATGTGAGTGGTGAATTTAGTATATTTTTAGGCCATATTTTTGCACCGCGAAATAGCGAAAAAAGTCAACGGTCATCGATATATGCCGACAAATGTTTTGGAATCTACAGAAACAGAGCTTTAATTTGATACCAAATTTATTTTTCCAAGTATTGCAGGGACGCCAGGAATGGCGCTCGAAGTAGGCCAAAATCACACGTTATCCTATGGGACGCTTATTTAGTGTTGCACCCCCTTGATAGATAGATGTTTTTATTTGTTTTTATGGTCTTTATGAGTTTGTTTCGAACAAAAAAAACCAACGTGAATCGTGCTTGATGATTCATTTTATATCATCCAAGGCACAATGCTGTGATTGCCGGAGACATCCTTTAATGGGACCGAGCTTGCCCCTAATACTTTTGTAAACGACTGATGGAGAAGACTATCCTTCTAAACATGTAAGGGCCAGCGTAGTTTCAAGGACTAGAATTCTTCTCCAAAATATGTTAAATGGGTGTGATGCATAAATGGAGCAACAGGAAAGAATGACACTTAACATTATTCTGATTTATAATTGCTTCTTTTGTTCGTTTCTTTATATTGTTATTTTGCTTTCTTTACTCGTCTTATCATATCACATTACAATCATTCATATTAACATAACACAAACTCATGCAGCTAATTTGACGATATTTCCTATTTCTTTCTTTTAAGTTCAAATATATTACCAATTGATGATGCTCCTGCAGAAAAATATACTAAATTTGCTTCAAATAATAATATTTCATATTTCTTTCTTTTAAGTGCAAATATATTACCAATTGGTGCTCCTGCAGAAAAATATACTAAATTTGTTAAGTTCAAAATTCTTAGAACAAATTCAATTTTTTATTTTACATACCTCGATCAATGACAGTTTCGTGCTAGCACTTAGCACTTTCTCAAATTGCATGACCAATCCTGTTTTAGGACTTGGTCATATATATGTCAAAGAAAGTAGTTCCCTTCGTCTCTGTTGGGTGTTTTGGCCCCCTTTTCCTTATCCAGATCGTTTTTTGATATATCTCTTCTTTCTGTTCTGTTCTCTGTCTTTGATTCCTGATTTCTCCCATCCAATAACATGATTTTCCTCAGAGACATGGTCAGTTATTGCTGATTTGTTATCCTCCCCTATGATGGAGGCCTGTCTCTGAGAACGGGTGAAGGCTTTCTTGGAAGCTTTTTCAGCTTCTGTCTTATGTTCTTTGAGTCTGGTGCCGAAAAGCCTGGATGTTTGTTGAACACCCGCCGTACGCGTTGGGAGAGCCCTTCGTTATATAAAAGGACTGCCATCTCCATGGTTTTTGACTCGGTTTGTTTCTTGTCCTCTGGTTTCTTTTCATTTGACGGTCTGATGCTAGAGTCTGATTCTATCAAGCATATAATACCTCAACAGTCACCGTCATAATCCCATCAATCTATTATGGAATATTTTGCATAATCTACATATAATTTTAAATGGTAAATATGTTGACAAATATGTTTTTATATTTAAATATTACAACACGGGAATAATATTATGTAGGAAACAAAATGGCACCTATGCCGGGAAGGATTGACCTATGTCAATTAAGGTCATAGACATGATATGTAGTCTGGCTGCCAGTGGGTATGATATTGTTTTGGTGTCCACAGTGTGATGTGCCCTGACTAATTTAATTGGATGATTTATCTTTGTTTACAATTAGAATCTATTTGATGAGACATTTTAAGGATTCCCCTTTCTTGCATCATCTTGATCAAAAACAAATTGAATGGATAGCTGGGAATTCTCCTTTTCAGTGTGTTGCACAATTGGAAAGTCCCCTGAGATTGTAAAGTGAAAATGATGTCATGGAATTCCCCTAAGGAAGTGATGTAATAAGAAAGGTTAATGTTATAATTAAGGCTTGGGAATTCCCAAGATCACATTTGGTTATTAATACTTGGGATTTCCCAATGCTTGATATAATAATAATAATAATAATAATAGTAATAATAATAATAATAATAATAATAATAATAATAATAATAATAAACACGTTTTTAGGGCGCATATAATACCACAAGGAAACTCAATGCGCTAACAGAAAAGTTAAAAGCAGCAAAAAATATACAAATGCTGCGAAACGTTATTTTAAACACATTAAAAATCTTAAGGTACAAGACAAAATATCATATACACATTATAAATCTTAAGGTACAAAAACTTAAGGTACAAGACAAAATATCATATACAGATTATAAATCTTAAAGTACAACCAAAAAAGGATTGCATGATGCACATAGCAAAGACCTGGCAATAATCAGACAATATTAATTTGCAAACAGAAATGTCTTTAGGCGAGACTTGAACGGGAGGAGAGTGTTAGTCGAACGAACACTAGCTGGAAGAGCATTCCAAAGTTTTGGAATATAAGAAAATGATATATAAGAAAATGATATATAAGAAAATGTAAACACAATTATTCACAGTTTATAGTGTTGATCTGGGCTAGCTAGCTAATATGCTTACAGTCCAATTCCTTCAAAGAAAGGAAATTACGAACCAGAAATATTTTATGTGGTCAAAGTACTACTGCCAGTGCTGTCGGAGAAGACCTAGAATACGTCAAAGAACGTACTTCTTCCAAGACAGGAATATATATTCTTCTGTCGACTTGCTGAAGTCTGTTTCATGCATAGATTATCTGAATATGATGATCTATGGTTTTTTGATTCAACGCAACTGTCAATATAAGTGTGGACAACTGCATCGCAGTCCTGCTTCTTGAAGATATTGTGTGAAAGGTGGAAATAGCACTAGTTTTGGAGAAAGCAGCGCAAGGAGTTAATTTTGGAGAAAGCAGCGCAAGGAGATTTTTGTGAGGATTTTATACGCAAGGATATTTATCAGTGTAAGTGTACGAAGGACTTCGCTGAATTTTGCAGGAGAAGAGAATAAGTACCGCCGTCCAGAACATTGCAAGAACTCTTTATGGTCACCAAGAAGAAGAATGCTGGCTAAGTACTAAATAGTTAAAGAGTCATTATATTTGATTATTGTGTATGTGCATTTGTTGTCATATATTGTACCAATCATAACTTGCTTTCAATTAAAGACTTAGATTTTGTTAGCTTAATCAAACAGTGTATTTGTGTTGTGCATTCGTGTGAGTTCGGGTAAAAGGTGATTTTGGCCTTGAGTCAAGTACGACTCGTAACAACAGTCTTGATTTTTATGGATATTGCTGCTAAAGACCACCAACTTCAAAAATAAGTTTACTTTGCAGCTTTGTATTTTTCAGGTTTTGACCCTGTTGACTCCAAAAGGGTATGTCACAGATAGATAAAAGCATAATTTTTCTGGATCGTCATGACAAGAGGAATAATTTGGAAAACTTTTCAACAGCATCTGAGCAATTTGAACTTTGGCCTCTGTATGAACTTTCTCAAAATGCACAATGCTGATAGAGGTCCAGTAAACTTATTTTTGAAGTTGGTGGTCTTCAGAAGCAATATTCATTCATTCATTCATTCAATCAATCATTCATTCATTTTATTTTTCATCATCATCAATACATACATAATCAGCATAACAGAAATAAACAATGTTGAAAATAATGATGTGATGAGGTAGATGCATTACAAAGCCAAAGGCCTGAAAGACAATGCATCACCTTTACATTAAATAATTAAATATCCATCAAAAACAAAACTATGGATACCAAAACAAACTTCTGTGGCAAAATTGCGTTTGGCAGACGGACTAATTACCACTTATGAACACGTGACTTTGAGTGACATTCAGTGACAGGCATTTCCCGATAGTACTATGTTCCCTGGTATAGACGAATCATTCGACCATTACTGGGTCCCCTTTGCACCAAACTGGTCTTGTGACTGCCCAATTGGGAGGATTAAAGCCGCTTAAAAATCGATGTTATATTGTATTGTATTGTATTGTATTGTATTGTAAACTTCAATGTGTCCACGTGTAACTCGGGTGATGGAATGCAGTTTAAATTCTCCACAAATGCCGCATAATTTCACATTTCAGGTGGGATGGAGCCGACTGCGACCCAGCTATGGCTGCCATTGACGTGTAGGAATACGTGAAATTGGATTCGTCTATTAAGCCAATCAAATCAAGGACAATCAGGGCTAAACCACCATTTAATCACCATTCATTTCAGAAAAGTATATAAATGAAAATATCAAAAGTCCTCAAAAGTCCAAGTAGTGGAACAGTGCCTAGTTTGCATAAATCCAAAATGGCCGCTTATGCAAAGGGGTTAAATTTCAGATTTGGCCATGTTACCAAGGTAACAAACCACATGAGATATGGCAAACTATTCTTTTTTAATTGTTTCTGCAAGCGAAGCAATATGAAACCATTTTTTTTCAAAATCAGAGCATTTTTCAATTTTTGATCCCCTGTGAAATCCAAATTTTGACATTTGAACTTTCCCCCATAACTCAAGAAATGTAAATCGGAGATAGGTCAAACTATACTTTTTCTGAATCCTTACGACGAAACGAATACATTGGTATGGGTTTTAACAACAATTGACCAAATTTGAAATTCCACCCCTGCATAAGCGGCTGGCCATTTTGGATTTATGGAAATTAGGCACTGTTCCACTACTTGGACTTTTGGGAACTTTTGATATGTTCTATTACTTTTCTGAAATGATTGGTGGTTAAATGGTTTCTGTTGCAATTAGTGGTGGGTGATTTCTTAATCTGATTGGCCTATATAGCATTGGTCTAAATGCAGTGGCTCAAAGACGTGGCCACACAGTAAAAGTGAGATGTTACGTAATTTATAACGACATTAGTATATCACTAGAATCTGGCTGTTGGTGTCAATTAGGGGGCCGTCATTTGTTTCGGAAGGGGAGTATGAATGTACTGGGGTCATAGAATTTTCAGACCGCGCGCATTATTTTAACTTACAATCAAAATGAGCGCACAATCATTATAGTTACCCAGCAAACACAAAAAGGTTTCAAAAACGTTTTAAAGAAGTTATACTTTGGGTTTCGGTTTAGGTAAAAATGTTTTAATAACATTTAACGTCGGCGGGTTATATAAATGTCATGAGACATTATGCAGTCATGTCTACAGCAGAATTCACCACGACCTTTGCAGGATTTAAACCCCATTAAACCAAGATAAACCTCATTGAAAACAGTTCAACTATGTTAAATCAGTGATGTGTCTCATATCCATGGTTAAATTCACAAACACATGTTTCTGATTTACCTGTGTTATATTGCAATGGGTTGTGGTGAAATAGGTATCATGATTTCAGTTGGATGCACCATTACAAAGCAAACGTACAGTAACAATACTGTGCGTGGCCTTTGTTTCCCAAATGAAAACAATAGTCTGCATATTGTTAACCAGGCTTGTTGATGGTACAACTCATGTCAAACTTGTCAGAGTAATTGTGATTGTATCACACAAGTAAATGAGAAACATGTGGTTTTAGACTTAACACGGTTTGGAAATAAGTTTTTCATTTTTTAGCTCCCTATCGGGAAGTCAGGACTCCATATTTGGGAGGGCTCGACAACAATCTTCCCAAAACCGCATTTCAATAATATTTAGATGACCATAGAGGGAAAGAATTGAAGTTTCTTTACAGTATCTATGGCGAAAATTGATCAAACCGATCACCCGACGGTGCCCCTTCGAAGTTGGAGCTATCACAAGTCAAGTGTTGAGCACAATTTGCCATTGAAATTACACGTCCGACTGCTATGAAATTTTGGAATTCTCTCTTCGGAAAAATAGCTCGACAACAGCTTTCCCGTGACATTTTTTACTTCAACAAATTGTAGTATGTTAAGGATGAATATTATAATTCACATGTGAGCCTCTATGGCTAATATTGGGTGAAGGGTTTTCCCACCAGCTCACTAACTAGTTTATTGCCTATACCTACAGTACACTGAGTGAGCTAAAGGTCAATCATCAATTGGACCGCTGTGTGTGCACTGAATAGGAAAAACGGACAGTAACTGCATAATGAACGTTTTAAAACGTTTTATATGAAAACACACTACAACAAAAATATGTGCAGTAGGTTATAAAAAAATGCTGTTTAATGTCATGAAAACGTTTTATTTCTTTTTTACGCCCTTTGTATAACCCGACATTTAAACGTTTTCTGACAATCTTTTATAACCTTTTGTGAATGATATCGAAAACGTTTTGTGTTTGCTGGGTATAAAATACAACATTTTTCCCTGATCCGCGAGCCTTCTTTACACTTATGATAAAAGTTGAAATGCGCTCCACGCACTTTCTTCACACTAAAATTTTGGGCGCTCCGCGTCTTAGTTCCGGCAAGGAATAATTGTCTTCAGTCTGTGAAGGCTGAAGGGGGTCATAAAAATTTAGTCCGCGATAGAGGGTCATAAAAATTGAGTCCGGTCTCCGACATATTCATGACACCCCCTTCCGAAGAAAATGACAGCCCCCCCTTAGTACTACTTGTCCCTTACCATAAATGAAAACTCTTCTCAATTTTTGTAGTATTTGATTATGATTTTAATTAACTATTGATTTTACAATGCTTCAGAAATCACAAAGTTACATTTCGCTGACATGAATTATAGTATTATTAATTTTATTTTCTACTTTAGACATGATCGGTGGTACTTTACACACTTAAAACTTCTTTTATAATATTAGGTAGGTATTGTTGGTCGAAGCAACCTAAAAATCGATTTTCATTATCAAGATCAATATATTATTGAAAATAACACCTTGATGTTTTGAAAAAGTTCATTCTGCAAATCATATACTTTACAAACTTGCTTAATTTATTAGTTAAAATTTGTTAATGAGTTATGTACGTTTTACAAAAGTGTTGTTGTTTCAGCCCTCTTTACAACGTAACTCAAGAACCGCAGCACCTATAAAAGTATATCTGTGATATTTTAATTCTTCTACACACTCGCTATGAATTGAGCAATACAGTTTTTGCCAAACCTCACTACCATTCGTAAGATGCTGTGAACTACCAAATCACAACAGTTTAAAATTACTGAACCCTAACTAATTCAAAAGAGCAATGCTCAGTGCCAAAAGTGGGTAAGTACAATAGCTAGTTTATTGTACTCATTCCAGCTATTGCACTTACCCACTTTTGGAACTGAGCAGTCAAATATTGCAGTTAACTTTTATTTTGTCGTGGTGGGGAAAACAGATGTTACCTAAAATAATGATTTCCTAATATCTCCGAATCCAATTAATGTTTACACGACACATAACTAAGAAATATCCATTATCGTATAATAATACAATTGTTCTTTTTATGAATTATATTATAACTTATATACTCGATATATTAGACTTTGTTTCATTATATATAATAAATATCATCTGCAATAACATTACTGGCAGCTACAAAACCAAATATTTTACAGTATATCAACAAACAATATACATATACGACATTTATTTATATAGAGAATAATGATATAGTGATATTTTTGAATATTATATAGAATGATGATATAATGCTATTTTATTATCGTTCATATAGGTCAATTATTTGCAACTCTACTTTTCTCTAAGATGAAAGCCAATTTATATTTTACAGTATAAAACAAAACATACATACACACATACACACATACCTACATATACGACATGTAATGCTTTAAGGGGGTACTACACCCTTTTGGTAAATTTGAGACTTTTTTTGCATTTTTCTCAAAAAATAATAACACACTGGTAACAAAGGTTATGTATATTATTGGGGCAAGGAATCAAATTACTTCACTGAAATTTCAGTGACTCAAGACAAGCGGTTCAGTATAATATGATAGGATATGAGGTACATCCTAGCTGTACCTCTTTTCTTATCATAAATAACGAACTGCTTGTCTTGGGTCACAGAAATTCCATTTTAGTATTTCGATTCCTTGCCCCTATAATACGGATACATTTTGTTACCATTGTGTTATTAGTTTTTGAGAAAAATGCAAAAATAGACACAAATTTATTGAGGGGTGTAGTACCCCCTTAATAAACCACCAAGTTTATTTTAAATGTATACGACAGTCATAGATACCATAATGATAAACATGATGAATGTATAAAGATATTTTAGAACATATAGAACAATGACATAAGGATATTTTTAACTTGGGTAAAGATCAATTATTTGCAACTACTTTTCTTTAAGAGGAATAATGTAACGTGATAAATTTAATTAAAATACTTTATCATTCCCATCATTTAGAGGTTAACTTCATGTCATCCAAAGTGCAGAAAATACAGCGTGGTTTAGGCAATTTAAAATGTCACCATCCATTTGAGGTTGAATGTCTTAATGATGTACTCCCGGGGATGTACTACTTGAGTCTATTACAGTGCCCAACAATACAGTTTATTGGTAATTATTCCTCCATTTAAGCCAAATTAGCACGGTCTACCATAATGTAAAATAAATATATATTACCTTTTAAGTTATGTTATTCTGGTATTAACCAGACCTGACCTGGGGGGGGCAAGGTTTAAAATTACGCAATTTCTGAGAAAAAGTTTTAGTATTTATGCGCACCGTGAGCGGCTTAAATTTTAATAATTTGTTATAAAATTTGTATTATATCGTGAATTTCAAAAAATTAAAATTATTTGATATCAGAAAGACATTCTTCGTATTCAGAATGCAATTCGATATGGTTAATGTGCTCTCATGTCCCACAAAAAATACTGTCGAAACGCTCAAAACGCTCATTCCAAAGGGTACAAAGTTATTCGCCAAAAAATATTTAAAATATTTTGGTAGTGAAGAATTTGGGGATTTTTAGTGTCCAATTTTACGATTTTCACCAGATAATGTGTTCTATAACAGTGGCGTACCGTGGCCGCCCCTACCCCGGGGGGCTGAAGAAAATTCAATTCTTGCCGCCCTTTCGTCAACAGCTCGAAAGGTTGACCCAATTTTTTTTTCGGTCGTTTGAAAAAGTGAAGAGCAAAAAACAAAGGATTGTAGGCGCTAGCGCCCTAAAAGCAATGCATTTTGATGTATAGTACCATTTTTTAATTACTTTATATTCCTTTTGCCGCCCCTTCGTTTTGCCGCCCCCTGTTTTGGCCGCCCCTTCTTCTTCCGCCGCCCCTTCGTTTTGGCCGCCCCTGCTTTTGATTCCCCGGGGCTGGCGCCCCAAAGCCCCCCCAAAAAAAAATACGCGCATGTATAAATACATAAAGGCTTGCCGCTGTCACTAGTTATTGAAAGCCCTGCTATGCTATCGATGAACCTGTACACAGTCATGTTATATTTTGTCGTAATAGAGCCACATGCTGTCCATCTTGATATTGCTGTCGCACAGTGTCATCGCCCCGATATCTTCATGGCAGAAATCGCCATGATGGTAGGTCGAACCCACTTGTTCTTCAATAGCCACGCATTTTGTTCCGACCTGTTTAATAGTTTTGAGACGCATAATGGGCCGAGGGACATCCGACTAAGGCTATTGACAATAGTGAGCCTGGTACGTCATCTGCATTAGAGTGTCTCCACCAGTGGAACACATTGCGCTTGTAACGTGATATGTTTCGTTACCCTGACTGTTTACGAATGAGGGCAGCTTTTTTCTGTTCTGCACATAAAAAACTGAATTTTTGTCAGTTTTGATTTCAAAACGCACGGTTGTTTGTCAACACGCTCGCTAACGACTATCATGTTCTTTCAACACATATATTCAAGTGCAAGCCTTAAAATTGGCTTCTTTAGAAAGCAAAAATTACGGGAGCTATTCGTCATATTCTACCCCGGTATCCAAAAATTTATGAATGATGAATATCAAATCGTGCATAGCACATACACGTGTATCGATCCCGAGTATTGATCTAGTTTCCCTGCTGTACAATGTAATTATTTACCAGGCGATGTCGATGTGTGTCGTGCTTCCTATAAATTGGATGATTACTGGGGAGGTATTTGAGTACTTTGTGAACTGGATGTCTGGCCTTGTAGCGTGGTCTGTCGATTTCCTTGTTTGCGTCGATTACCAATAAGATCCACGATAGTGTAAAGATACGGATTAATTGCTGAATTTATGGGTATAATAAACGTCACAGTCCAAGCGAATACAGAAGGCGGTAAGATCACTACATCAGCCTGCACCAAAATCCCGAGCACTATTACCGGTGACCAACAAAAGAAATCTGTGAGAACTATAGCTGCAACTTTGGCGTTCATACGGATTTGTTCTTTGACATCTTTGTTAATTCCGACGCGTTTCGATGACTTGTAAACTGCTCTTACAATTTCCACATAACACAGTAGTATGATAACGTAACAGATTCCGTTGAGACCTAAGAAAACTGCTGATGCATAATACAAGCCGTTAACATGACCGAGGGATTGAGAGGAGACTTCGTATATCCAAAAACTTGCAAAAGATGCAATTGTTATACCATACTCCTTATCGAACAATTCAGTTTTAGCAAGAGGAAGGCCAATGCACACGTGAGAGATATCATAAAATTTATGATTTGCCACATCATGACCAATTATAACAGAGGGGATTATCGCTAATGCGAGAGATACCAGCCATATTAATACAATTATAATAGCTGACGATTTCATTCTCAATTTGTGAGAAGAATATGGAAACCGAATGTTCATGAATCTGTCAATACTTATCAACGAAACAAAGAACACAGAAGCTTCGCTTGATAGTATCGACATTGCCCCAGCAATTCTACAGGTATAACCAGATCTCCAGCTTTCTGATTGCATTGGAAAATGTTCACCAAAGTAAATATCAGCCGATGCAATAATAAGCATATAGATGCCCATGAGTAAATCAGAAATTGCCAAATTGTTTAGAAGGAGGCTTTGAACTTTGATCTTTTCCTTTTTGGTTTTCATACGGCTCAACACAAACAAATTACCACCCAAAGCATTCAAACCAATAAGCCACATCATGACCACCAATGCTCTATCTGATAATAATCTATCGCATGTCAGATATGGGGATCGCACAATTAGAGCCTTACAAGAAATATTACTTGGTACATAACATTCACAAATTTCTTCTTGGCTTACAACTATTTCGGTCAGCTTTGGGACGTCAATAAAGGTACGTTTATCTATCATAGATAAACTATTTTCTCGTATGCCGAAAATGGCAAGATGTTGTAAATGTTTGATATTTGGAATGCGTGTTAACCTATTTCCCGACAATTCTAGTAAAATGAGGTTTATATTATCTTTAAAGATGTTAAAGCCTAATGCATGAATCTGATTATCGTTCAAATACAATCTTTGTAAATTCTTCAATCCCTGAAATGTTGTATGATTTAATTTGTTAAAATAGTTCCGGCCTAAATCAAGAATTGTTATATTTCCCATTTTCCAAAATAAGTCGTAACTTATATCTGCTAACATATTGCTTTTCACAAAGAATTCCTGTAAATGATGCAGTGGGTGAATTAAATGCTTTGGCAAATCCAGCAACATGTTATTAATCAGTTCTAGATAAGTCAGCTTACTGGTGTAATTCGATAAAATTGCGTCCAATGAAGATGACGAAATCGGATTACTCGTAAGTTCCAGCTCTTGCAGGTTGTCTACACTGCTAAACAAATTAGCATCTAATGAAGTGAGCTGGTTGCCTTCCAGATTCAGTCTATTCAGCTTACTATTTTCTTTAAAAAAATTCGCATCTAATGAAGTAAGCTGATTATAACTCAGATCTAGCCATGTTAGCTCGCTGTTGTTGTTTAACAAATTCACATCTAGTGAAGTTATATTGTTTCTCCAAAGGTTTATAACTTGTAGGTTTGCCAACCTACTGAACAATCTATTTTCCACAATTAAGAAGTTATTCCAGCCAAGCGATATGTAACGTAGACTAGTTAAATCATCAAACAAGTGGGGATCAAGCGTGCTTATCTGATTACCAATTAGGCTCAGTCTTTGGAGGTTTTGCAAACCTGTAAACGCTTTGGAATGTATTCTAGATTCTAACCTGTTATATCCTAACTGGAGTGCTTCTAAACGTTTCAAATTGATAAAAGCATTCTCAGTTATCTCTGTTATGGTCCCGCGGAATTGGAGATCCAATATAATAACATCATGTGGATAGATTATTAGAGATTTGTGGCTTGAATGGATAGCCTCATCACGGCACCTGAAATCAACATATCCTTTCCCAAGTATGGCATCGCAATTAGATGGGAACTCCTCGAATTTAAAATAGTCACCCGATATTTGATAATTACAGTAATAGTGGCAATATTCGAAATAGCCGGAAATCGTATGGTTGAATTGAGTCGTGGGACAATGAATTATTTCATTTAATTCAGAAACCGTTGGTGTTTGTTTATCATCTGAATCATCTTGACACAGGGACATAGATTGGTTCATTGCCACATCGTAGATGAGGATACTGTTATTACCTTGCAGAAAGAGCTGGAGCATTGTGTGGGAAAATGTAATGAAGCAAGGCTTGTCTGCTGCAATAACCACATATCTACTTTGACAATTCTGAAGATCGCCTTGTATTTCTATGTACAAGAATGAGTCAGGAGACATTGGTTGGGATATTTGTATCATAGTGCCTGATCCAAAAGACGAAATTAATTGGATACCGCAAGCTTTACCAGCCGGGTTCCCGCTTAGCGTGAGCGAATTATACTCATCATTGCCGTCGACTGTGACATTGCAATAGTCTGAGCTGTTTTGAGTACTTGAAGTGGAATTCCAAAGAGGAACAACCTCTAGCTCTGCGCTGGCATACAATTCTAGGTTACGGGAGAGGAGTGAAAGTACTAAAACGATGAAGGCAATTTTAAGGAAACTATGACTGCGTTCCATATTGTATTGTACTTTTAATGATAGAGAATGTAGAGTAAAACTGTTTGTATATTACTATTACAATTACAAATATTATAGAGAATTACATGAATTACACATGAACCAATTTATGTGTTTCTAAGGCCATTTTACTCCAGAATATCAACAACGAACGTGGTTGACTTAGGTTTGTGAGCTCATATTTCACAATAAATGTCAACTTTATATATCCTTAGTATTTATTTGCACTAGAATATCTGCAGATTGTTATATCTACAACGTTTGTTTGCGATTTATTATATCTTAATTTTCTAAGACAAATGGTCTGCTTTCCAACGAAGAGTTCAATAACCTCCATTCAACATAACAGAACAAAGTTTACCCGCATGTGATACGTGGAGTTTTAGTTTTATGAGTATACAAACATACAGGAGTTAAATAGTTCTTTTACTGACAGATGAGGATGCTGTAGACGATAGTGACCTCGTATCCAATATAAATACTAGTCCATGCCAACAGATGAGGTTGATTGCAAGAATATCGAAAAGCCACAGATGAGATCTGCCGAAAAAATACAGAGACGCTGTCTAAGTTCACCCGTGTTAAAGAAAAACAAAAGGTCTAAAATAAGTTAAAAATGCAAATCGATAATAGCTATACCTTCCGTTAGATGCGCTTAGCCTTAAATAAAGTCAAATAATTGTTTTTGTTAGAAGTAATTTTGATGTTTTAAAATGACAATAGTAATAATAATAATAATAATAATAACAATAATAATAATAATAATAATAATAATAATAATAATAATAATAATAATAATAATAATAATAATAATTAAAATATAAAATTTTAATTTACTCGGCACTTAATCATTGTCGCTTGCATATTTATATTTATTTTATAAAAAATAAAAAAAAAATTGATTTAAATAATAGATTATAATATAGCATTAAGTCACTTTCGGTAAACAATATGTGACCCTCGGCACAACTGAGCCCGGATGTCGCCAGTGCCACTATTGAGATATGCTCCATCGAACTTAACAATAAACAATAGGAAACAAAGGATTTATTGACTGTTTTTTTGATTTTTCACTACTTAAATGTCAAGTACTATAGACATGATATACATCATTTTAAAGCTAATTTCAAGCAGAATATTTTGGTTGAATATCTCAAAATGATGATTGGCGACTTCAGGGCTCAGTTGTGCCGAGGGGTCACATATATGAAGAGAAAATGAGCAGGTGATAATAAATTATAAAGGGCAGCAAAGAAAATCTGACTGGAGCGGGATTCAAAACGCCGATCTCTGGTTTGCGAGCTATCCAGCCCTATATGGACAGCGATCTCAGTTCTCAGGTGTACTCGCAAAGACTTATGGGATCTACCGATCTACCGAAAAGGTCAATTGACCTTTTCGGTAAATCCCATAACCCTTTGCGAGTACACCTAAGAACTCGTCATTTTCGTCAGTATCGAACATCGTTACTGCGCATTGCAAGTCGGCGTGACGTAAAATGACGAGTTCTCAGGTGTGCTCGCAAAGGGTTATGGGATTTACCGAAAAGGTCAATTGGTGACGTCTGGGAAAAAGGTGTATTGTGTGGTCTTTGCGTAGTCGTAGATTAATAAGACAAGACATAGACTTATATTAGAATATTCCATGCCTGTGCTCTCTAAGCGTACTTGAATTCAGCTGCCGCCGGTATAGCGTTCAGACTGAGCGACATCGCTCATCTCACGCGCGAAGTTTCTATTGTGTACGCTTGCCATTTCGTCTACGGATCCTTAAAGAACTTTAGCAAAATTACCCTCGATTAGAGAAAAGCGAGGGTAATAAATTTGTTCCACTGGTTTCATTTTCCGATATTGGATTTCATAATTTGATCTCATATACCTCGACACCTGCTGATGTTTGACCTTTGGCATGTCAACACATTCCTGGTCATAGGGCCTGCACTTTGGCTCGACATTTGAAAGGGGCGTGAATTCATTTTTGGATACGCCCCTATTATAATTAGGTATACTCGACTCACACACATTCCCTATATTAATATGTATATACATGTACCATATGTAGTCAATCTGTCTGCTTTATCTGTATTGTGCCGTTCTTAAGCAAATACGGTAGTTAAACACGATTTCATCAAACATTATAACAATAGCTCTTTTACAGTGTGCAATCATCCCGGGCAATAATAGAGGATGTGCGTGAAATTATTGATTGGCTCCATACAAAGGAATTGAACCGGTGTCCTTCACCGTAATCATGGCACAATGCAGTGCATTCAATCAAACGTTGTCGTCAACCTATTTGATCGTATTTGTGCATTTGTTATGTGTGTGAGACGAGCTGTCGCGGTAGATTGCAATAGCTTGTAATCATGCTTTTGTTGAATGAATTTGAGTACTCCGCCATATTTACGGTATGATACGTCATAATCTAGGTGATTATTTGCATTGGATGTCTTGAATACGCTGGCGAGGTTGTGTAATAATCGGATTAATGCTATAACAGTAGGTGAATACAAGTTTTGAATATATCGCGTTGCAAAGCCCCATTCAGTGATCACAGCGAAAGTGAAAAAAAAAATCAAATTGTTACTTTTATAAAAAAATTTAATGAAAAAAATTGGCACAAAACCCAAGAAAACGGCAGTATTGACGAAGTTGAAGCCCCATTCAAATACATGTAGCTAATTTATATATACTGTCAGTAGGCCTATATAAATTACAGATTCACGTAAATGCATTATTTTTGTCTTAAATAGGCCTACACGGCTTAGGGCTGAACCACTAGCAGAAGACACCAAGTTGATGTTTTATGACCTTTGACATTCTTTTGTGGCGAGTGACATGGTCAGTTCAATTCACGCCGAGTGTCCTTGACAGGTTTAACTCTGCTTCGGTGGTCATGAAAGAATTCAAAAGATAACCTCTGCCCCAACAATCCCAAGCAATTCAGCATCGAAGTGGTTACGTAATTCTCTTGGTTACCGGATCACGCTACTTTGGTATGCCTTCGAGTGCCATATACTTTATGTGGTGATCATTTCGATCGTGGTTCATTACTCTAGCGCGTGATCCCGTTGACATAGTAACATTACGTAACTTCGATACTGAATTGTCTGAAACTGCTCTTCGGATGATGTATCATAAGAACTCAGTCGTCAGATGATGATAGTCATATAATGACCAACAGATTATTACTGACTATATCATTGAAGACTGAGTTCCGCAGTCTTGTACAAAATCTGAATTTTGATGATTTTTACGATCGTCCGGATGAAAAAAAATCACTGAATGGGCCGTTAGTTCACTCCTCTCCTTACACTGGCAATATGGATCAAAGAAAAATAAAGAAAACAAGAAAAAAAAAGACAAAGAAAAGAAACAATAAAAGAAAAACAAATATGAAAAGTTCGAACAATATTTGGTATATAAAATTAATGTGACCGTGATGAGGCTCGAACTCACCACCTTCCGATTTAAAGTTCGAAGCGCTAGTGTACCAAATTCTGATGCTTTTACCAAGTGAGCTGTGCTCCTGAGATACGAAATAAAAATAAAATAATACACTGTATACCTGCTTGTGTCGGTAATTGATTTGCTCAAATTCCACAATGGTACAGTGCAACAGAGCAAAAATGCCCAAAATTTAAAAGCTATATAATTTATGACCACTATACACTACACATAAAAATACTAATACAAGGGAATTTCAACGTAAGAATCCAAACAATTAAGTACCAACATGCACAGCTTTGTCCTTATATCACATTTGGGTTTTTAACAAAATGTTATCAAACCTCTACTGTGATTGGCAGCTGCACAAGGCATCTCTTTTGATAGCTGATCATGGCCATCCATTCAGCAAGTGGCTACTAACTGACCTTGACAGGCTTGAATGAGCACTGTCATCTGCTACAAAACCATCACGTTCTAGGACCACACCACTCTTCGCCATACATACATTCTCCCAGCCACATTTCCCTAACATAATATGAAATTTAAAAAAATAAATGAAATTTATTTTGTCAGAGGCGCCGGCGGGGTTCGAACCCACGCTGCGCTATAATGTACCCCTATACGATATTGACATAACACCAGCGCCTTAGACCGCTCGGCTATCAGGCTTGATGGTGTCATGATGAAAATTTAAAAATATAATCGCAACTTCATTACTTCAACATACCAAGTGACAAGCAAAGACAGAAAACGTACCATATTTTGGAATTTTATTTGTTTAAAAACATTAATGAAAAAAAATCACTGAATGGGCCGTTAGTTCCCTCCTCTCCTTACACTGGCAATATGGATCAAAGAAAAATAAAGAAAACAAGAAAAAAAAAAGACAAAGAAAAGAAACAATAAAAGAAAAACAAATATGAAAAGTTCGAACAATATTTGGTTTATAAAATTAATGTGACCGTGATGAGGCTCGAACTCACCACCTTCCGATTTAAAGTTCGAAGCGCTAGTGTACCAAATTCTGATGCCTTACCAAGTGAGCTGTGCTCCTGAGATACGAAATAAAAATAAAATAATACACTGTATACCTGCTTGTGTCGGTAATTGATTTGCTCAAATTCCACAATGGTACAGTGCAACAGAGCAAAAATGCCCAAAATTTAAAAGCTATATAATTTATGACCACTATACACTACACATAAAAATACTAATACAAGGGAATTTCAACGTAAGAATCCAAACAATTAAGTACCAACATGCACAGCTTTGTCCTTATATCACATTTGGGTTTTAACAAAATGTTATCAAACCTCTACTGTGATTGGCAGCTGCACAAGGCATCTCTTTGATAGCTGATCATGGCCATCCATTCAGCAAGTGGCTACTAACTGACCTTGACAGGCTTGAATGAGCACTGTCATCTGCTACAAAACCATCACGTTCTAGGACCACACCACTCTTCGCCATACATACATTCTCCCAGCCACATTTCCCTAACATAATATGAAATTTAAAAAATAAATGAAATTTATTTTGTCAGAGGCGCCGGCGGGTTCGAACCCACGCTGCGCTATAATGTACCCTATACGATATTGACATAACACCAGCGCCTTAGACCGCTCGGCTATCAGGCTTGATGGTGTCATGATGAAAATTTAAAAATATAATCGCAACTTCATTACTTCAACATACCAAGTGACAAGCAAAGACAGAAAACGTACCATATTTTGGAATTTTATTTGTTTAAAAACATTAATGTGTATTAATAGCGCTCAATTGTTGATAACTACGTGTTATAAATGAGGCTATACACGCACAATAGTCGGGACAATAGTATCGATTTTGATTCACACGTGCGCTACGAACTCGCCGTATACTAAAAGCATAGATTATCAATGTGGCGTGGCGTGGCCTACCATTTTTCTTGTAGCTTCTTTTATACACGTCGATGTTTTCATCAATTATACAATTAACCCACATTAGACCCATAATTTTATTTCAGGAAATAAAAGATTAGATTACCATAAAAACGAAACAGTAATCATTTGTTGGGTCTAATGTCATTTATACATGGAATTTTCAACGTTTTTTCTATCGCCATTCTCGCTCAATTAGAAAAATATTTTGGCGTATATAAAATTGAAATAAAATTTTCTTGAAAACCCTCTCACTCGGTTATTTTAAAAAGGTAACCACGCTTCCCTAGAATATGCAATAAATTAGCATTAAAATTTTTCTTATTCTAACAGCAAGCGTTTCTAGAATGCATTATGGCGAAATGTGGTGTACTCTAGGACCTGGTCACTCCATAATGCTACAGCTACAGGGAGCACAGTACTTTGACAATGGAGTGAAAGACTATTATTATTGATTAGGCGCGGATTTTAAAAGTACAGCTCCTATGCGTGTATAGCAAAAAATTGGAATAGAATGTTTGGAATCATGTAACTAAAGTACTAAATGCATTCTGCAAAATGCGCTCTGACCAATTTATAAAGCATTTCATTAGCTTTAATTTGACATATTGTTTGACATATTTGGAATTATGGTAAATCATTAAATAAAATATTTATTAATTAATCAATTATGTCAATTAATTAAAATGTAATGCAAATATGCATATTTTCTCTGACAGAATTGTAGGATTTGACAAGAGCCATCTTTCTTGTAAGTTTGATTCTTATAACATACCGGTATCGTATTGCGTCCCGTTATAGTTGCAGAAAAAAATACGCGTGCAGGACACACATACGCACACACCCCACACACACACCCAGAGGATCGTACCGTTTTACAATCGTATAACATTCATTGGCGCTAGTAGTAGTAAATTTCAATTTTCTTTGCTTTACCTCACTTGTTCTGCTCAAAATTAAAAGGGGACATATCTAGCTGACAGTAAAAGCTTACATTTTATGGAAATTATGTTTAACTATTTGCTTAAACAGCACAAAACAGATAAAGCAGACAAATTTACTATACATAGGCCTATACATGTATGGTATCATGCCAGGGACTGTTTAAGAATATAACATTAGATTTATGATATTTACTTCGAGGACTGTTATTTATCAAAATGTGAAAAATATCAAATTTTAATAATTTGTCATAAAATTTGTATTATATCGTGAATTTCAAACAATGAAATTTATTTGATATCAGAAAGACATTCTTCGTATTCAGAATGCAATTCGATATGTCTGATGTGCTCTCATGTCCCACACAAAATACTATCGAAACTCTCAAAACGCTCATTCCAGATCCCTTAATTTGGTTAATTTTATTTTCTTGTTTTCTTTCTTTATTTTTCTTTGATTTATATTGCCAGGGTAAGGAGAGGGAACTAAAGGCCCATTCAGTGATGTTTTGATTTTTTTTTCATCCCGACGATCGTAAAAATCATCAAAATTCAGATTTTGGATACTAGACTGCGGAACTCAGTCTTCAATGATAGTCAGTAATTTTTATATTTTGGACATTATTATGACTATCATTTGAGGACTGAGTTCTTATGATCCGAGGAGCAGTTTCAGACAATATCATGTGAGATAGTGATCATAGTGTGAAATGTGTATAGTCTGGTATCTTAGAAAAAAGGTCCTACTCGTCGGACTACCCCCCCCCCCTTACACATGCCAAATTTTTGGCCAATTTGCAAACCTTAAATGTTCTATATGTTGCGAGCGCAGTAAAGCGTTTCAGTACTGTTTTCCTAAGCCTTTTAAGAGCGTTTTATTAGAAAGGCGCCCACAAAAATCGCTTGCCCCCCCCTCGGCTGGCCAAAATTTCTCCCCCCTCCAGCTTGCCAAAGATTTCTTTCGCCCTCCAATTTTACCCTCTCCCATGGCTCATAATTATTGCACAGCCCCTAAATTACGTAACCTCCCACTTTTACTATGTGGCCAAGTCTTTGAGCCACTGCATTTAGACCAATACACGCAGAACGCTAGTCAGTCGATGGCTATTGTTAAACAAGACCCACTCAGTCACTTAATTAGGCACTGGAAACGATCGAATTCGGTGTTGAAATTATAGGCCAATCAAATTTTTAAAAATCACTCACCACTAATTGCAACAGAATCCATTTTGCATGCATCCATCTCCCAAAAGCTAACACAAAGTCCCCAAAAATCCAAGCAATGGAACAGTGCCTAATTTGCATTTAAGTCCAAAATGGCCACATATGCAGGGAGTGAAATTTCAAATTTGGTCAAATCTTGCTTAAAAACCATACCAATGTATTCCTCTCGGCATAAGGATTCAGAAAATGTATAGTTTGACCTATCTCCGATATACATTTCTTGAGTTATAGGGGAAAGGTCAATGTCAAAAAATAATTTGGATTCTGCAGGGTGGCCGAAAAAAAAAATTCTCCGATTTTAATAAAAATTGTCTCATATTGTTCCGCTGGCAAAAGCATTTAATAAAAAGAATAGTTTGCCATATCTCAGGTGGTTTATTACCTGGTAATATGGCAAAGAAGATCGAATTCCATAGAGCCGTATTGACCTTGACCTATTTTGTAACGTACCTATGTAACAAAACATCCAAAACAATGCAACTTTTCTCATTATGATTTTTTTTGCAAAAGGAATAATTTGAGACCAATTGGATTAAATTTGGAGCATATTTCCATTGAAACGACTATGGACCCCAAATTTGACCTTTGACGTTTTTGCCTATAACTCAAGAGCTGTCGGAGACTGGTCGAACTATAGACCACTTGACATCAATGTTTATCAACAAAGGCGAGGGATTGGTCTTTCGATATGCTCGAACGATCCGCTTCACTGTTCAATGGCTTTCTTTTTCAATATGAAATGTGGTGGGAGATTTAAAATACACATGCCCTGAGCAAACTACGATGTGCACGCACACTACAGGGCAAAGAACAATGGAAACTGCCATAATGCGTGCGCATACTGCCGGGCAATGATGTCACATGTCAAGTGGTCTATACTTTTTTGTATCCTTATGATGAAAGCAAGACATTGGTATGGTTTTTAACCAGAGTTGACCAACTTTGAAATTTTACCCCTGCATTTGGGATTTATACAAATTAGGTACTGTTCAAGTACTGGAACTTTTGGGGACTTTTGAGGGGGATATTTTCTTTAATATACTTTTCTGAAATGAATGTTGATTACATGATTTCTGCTGCAATTAGTGGTGGGATAAGCCCTGATTTTCCTTAATTTAATTGGCATATTAGCAAAATGTTTAGTTACACCTTTTCACTTCATAATTAATTTCCTTGGTCAAATTAAAAGCAATAATTTTCATTTCTTCGTTAAATGTCAGAAAAAACTATAATGCTTGGGTTTTTTTAAAACCCACAAATTTAGGCTTCTTGTGTAAGATTTGCGATTTCACAGGCTTCAACTTGCCCCGTGAGCTTTTTTTGGGTCAACATTTTTGCTTTTTAAGTAATGTAATTCGCGAATGAAAGATAGTTTCCAACTTTTTAAAACACATCATATGGATCATATACGGTATAGAGTTTGTCCGAATTTTGGTTTTGATTGCACCATTTCTCAATTCCGACTACCAATTTTGTCAAAATCAACTCGCGAATGTACCCATGGATGGATGATTTTGCAAGCCACAATAGAAATATCGATTATTTCTGCTGGTTATATAAGAAATGAAATACTCCTTGGACATTTTGGCAGTCACAAGTGATAATGGATATTCTGACAAAACTATAATAATAGAACCACATGATACGCGTTACAGAGGTGGGAAATATCTTTCTTTGGCGAACTAGTTTGAAAAGGAAAAAAAAAATCCGAAAAAAGCTCACGGGCGAAGTTAAGGCCTATGAAAATCAAAATTCTTACACTAAAAGACACAATTTATGCCTAATTTTAACCCCAGGATTTAAAAAAGGTATATCCAAGCACTATTTTTTTTAACTGAAATTAAAAAGGAAAATAAATATTGCTTTATATTTGACCGAGAAAATGAATTTCATAGCAAAAAGGTGCATCTCTGATGTGTGCTGATTTCAATATGTATCGATCGACTTTTAGAGCGACTATGCATAACAATAGAAGATGGTCAGTGGCGTTGTAAGTGAATGATATACCGTAAACGTTCGCCTAATGGCGCACCTGGGCTCCTTTGCCTTGGGGTAAATTTCATGTACAAATAGAGAGCTCCCTCATGTAAAAATCCCAACAAGAATTAAGGGTATGTGCCCTTATTTGCTGGTGGGATTTTTATGGGAGGGCACTTTTAGTTTGTGTCTAAAATTCCAGTTATGTCAAGGGAGCCCATGAAGTTGCTACATGCTTCAAAGCGCAACCATGTAATGAATAAAACCGATAAACCTATAGCAAATCGTAATCATCGTAACATTTTAAATGGGTGATGAATTTTGTTGCTTGGATAATGTAACGATGAGTTTAGGCTTGAAAAACGTTTGTCTACGAATACGCACACCCCCACACCTCTTATGAACAAAATACAGACAGCAAAATAGTTCAGATATGTTCGCCCCAATGAGGTAGAAAGGATAGAGTGCCCTGCTCGCCGAATCTGTGAAGCAGGTTTGGGTCCCGGTTTGGGTGCTGTATAGATCACAAAGTTGAACAAATCATGTATTAAAACGCATTAAATTTCCCAGTATACCATTGTCTTTATCAAAAAATTGCTGAATTATAAAGGCAAACACGCCTGAATCTGGTATTTCATCAGTGTTGCCACGCTAAAAAACTCTACTACTTTACGAAATTTCGCCTTCAGTCGCCGTTCCTGTAGCGCTGCATGGCAACGGGCGAATGAACTAGATTTAGGAGCGTGCTTGCCTTTATTATTCAGCAATTTTTGATAAAAAATGGTACACAGTAAAGTAGAATATGCTAAAACAAGTAATTTATTTATTTTATTAATCCATACATGCTAGAGTAAATTCAGTTTCCATTTTAGTTGTATTTGATGCTGATTTTGTTAGGTCCCTTCATTTCATAATGGCTTATTCAGTGTGTGATTGTCAATGAAACGGCAACGTACCAGCTTGAGCTCAGCGATCTATGTTTTTCTACGTTATTGGTTCGCCCCTGTATATCGTCAACAAGGAAAAATATGTCACAAAAAACTAGCAGCCATTACCCTACGCCCTTTAGCTCTGATTTAAGACCTTATTTGTTAAAATCGGTTGAGAGCCAAATAAGCCGTGAACGAGAACCGTTTAATGTTTGCACTTTAATACTCTAATCAATGAAAAGCACGGCGCAATATTTATATGTTTGTGTACAAATCAAAAATTTGTTGGGGATTTTGGATCACAGTGTCTTTATTTCTTGACCAGTTTCAACAAATGAGGTCTTAAATCCGAGCTAAAATTAAGCTATTGGCTGGGAGGCTCTAAGGGAGCGATCGTTATTTACGCAGGGGAATGGGCATTTTGAGAGGGAACCCGAATTTTTTGGGTCATGAGGGGAACATGAAATTTTTGTTGAACCAGGAGGGGAATTGTTAAAGTTTTAAATGGAGAAATTCAGGGAAAAAAGGGGGGAATCCGAAATATTTGAGCGGACGCGAGTGGGGAACGCGATTTTTTTGTCGATATTTTTTCCAAAACGCCCATTCCCCCCTGCCGTTTAATTGAAGGCGGCATTAATCAGACTAGTTTGTGTGTAACGTCATCTTTCAATCAAAATCGAGCACGGTTTGTTTAAGTGTCGTGATGATGAGTTGCTTAAGGGCTGGGGTATGAACAGTATTTGGACAGTATTTATTGTGGGACATTAGAGCACATCAGACATATCGAATTGCATTCTGAATACGAAGAATGTCATTCTGATATCAAATTATTTTGATTTTTTGAAATTCGCAATTTAACACACATTTTATGGCAAATCATTAAAATTGATATTTTGATATTTAACAGTACTTGAAGTAAACTTTATAAATCTGATGATTTATACTTAAAGTGTATGTATTGGGATGAAAAGCCGACGATCAATTGAAAATTTTGACCTTTCGTATTGAAGATATGGATTTTTTCCCCAAAACACCAAAAAAATTAGGTCTTTTGGGAAAAAATCCATATCTTCAATATGAAAGGTCAAAATTTTCAATTGACTGTCGGCTTTTCCTCCCTGCTACATACACTTTAAGAATATGTCATTAGATTTATATAATTTACTTCGAGGACTGTATTATATCAAAATGTGCAAAATATCAAATTTTTATAATTTGTCATAAAATTTATTATATTGTGATTTTCAAAAATGAAAATTATTTGATATCAGAAAGACATGCTTCGTATTCAGAATGCAATTGATAGGTCTGAGGTGCTCTCATGTGCCACAAAAAATACTGTCGAAATGCAATAAACGCTCATTTAGATCCCTTAACCCGGCGGTAAAACCGAGCGTCTTAAGGGATGTCATTTTCTTCGGGTCATGAATATGTTGGTTTTTATGACGCCCTCCCCTTTCCGCCTAAACACACTTAAGACAAATTATTTGCCGGAACTAAGGCGCGGGGCGCAAAAAACAAAAATTTGGAGTCACAAGTACTTCTATAACCCCCCCCCCCCCTATTCTGAAAAAAATGACAACGCCCTTATTGTTAATTTTGCACCTTCAAATATACAAACCGTCTAAAAAGTTAGGTCTTTATAGTAGAAAACTTTCTTTCGCGAAGGTAACAATGTAGAAAAGTTACTTTTACCTTGTAAAAGTTTATTTTCGCCATTTTCTGCGATTTCTTTTTCTCTGATCGGCACCAGACGAATCGATCTTCCCTTTATGCGCTTTTAACCAATCAAGAGTCGTAGGCAGTTTGATTGACACTGATGTCAGACGCAAACTAGTCTAAGGTGTAAACAATTTAGACCATGCTATTGTGCAAGTCCAAAATTGGAACACTTGCTCATCTTAATATGACTTAAAGTGTAGAGCATTTTATTTGTCATGAATTGAGAGATAAATATTAGTTTTAATTTGGTTCAGTTTTGGACTGAAAACAATTTCAACTAGGAATACACTGAATTATTCCTTTTGTTATGGCGATCCAGGAAAAGTATACTTTTACCTATCTGTAACATACCCTTCATAAGCAAAAATGCCAAAGGTCACGATTTGACCTCCACAGGGGTCAAAAGTTACCTGAAATGCTCCAATATTCACCAAAATAGTCTCAAATTGTTCATCATAAAACAATCCGTGCAGAAAAATAATAGTTTGTATTGTGTATGATGTTTCATGACGTGGATAACCATGGTAACATAGCAAAACAAGTTCAGGTCTATGTGATTGAATGGATATTGACCTTTGTCACCTTGTTACCATGGTAACGAAACATCATAGCTATGGCAATCTATTCTTTTTTTAATTGTTTAAAGAAGACGAAGAATTTGAGACTATTTTCATAGGAGAATTGTGCAGGTTTTGAACACTGTGGAGGTCAAATCGTGACCTTTGACCCCCTGTATCTTATATAAAGATATGACATAATTAGAGCCCCCAGCTAATAGTTTTATTTTTAGCTTAGATTTAAGATCTCATTTGTTGAAACTGGCCATGAAATAAAAACACTGTGATCCAAAATCCCAAAGAATTTGCTCCATTCGACGCTGCGCGCCCTGTTGATTTCAACTGAAACCATTTAATCACCATTCATTTCAGAAAAGTATGTTAATGAAAATATCAAAAGTCCCCAAAAGTCCAAGTAGTGAAATAGGGTTATATTTCAAATTTGGTCAATTGTTGTTAAAAACCACACCAATGTCTTGCTATTATCACTTAAGGATTCAGAAAATATATTTTGACCAGTCTCCGACATACAGTTCTTGAGTTCTAGGCAAAAATGTCTTTACCCCCATAACTCAAGAAAAAACTATACTTTTCTGAATCCTTATGACGAAAGGAATACATTGGTATGGTTTTTAATAACAATTGACCAAATTTTGAAATTTCACCCCTGCATAAGCGGCCATTTTGGATTTATGCAAATTAGGCACTGTTCCACTACTTGGACTTTGGGAGGCTTTTGATATATTCTTTAATATACATTTCTGAAATGAATGGTGATTAAATGGTTTCTGTTGCAATTAGTTGTTGGTGACTCATTAATTTGATTGGCCTATATAGCATTGGTCTAAATGCAGTGGCTCAAAGACTTGGCCACACAGTAAATGTGGAAGGTTACGTAATTTATAACGACATTTGTATATCACTAGAATTTGGCTGTTGGTGCCAATTGGGGGCTGTCATTTTCTTCGGAAGGGTGGTCATGAATATACTGGGGTCATAGAATAGGGGGATCAAAATAGAGGGTCATAATTTTTACACCAAAAATAGCCTTAGGGGGTTATAGAAATATTAAAGGCTAGTGACTCAAAATTTTCTCGGGCTGCGCACGCATTATTTTAACTTACAAAATGAGCGCACAATCATTATAATTATATAATGCAACATTTTTGCGTGTTCCGAGCGCCGTCTTTGCACTTAAGATTAAAATTGTAATGCGATCCACGCACTTTCTTCACACTATAAGTTGTGCTCGCCCCGCGTCTTAGTTCCGGCAATGAATAATTGACTTCAGTCTGTGAAGGCCGAAGGGGGAAGGTCGTCAACAATTTCGACCCGAGATAGGGGGGGGGGGCGGTCATCAAACATTTAGCCCACGATGGGGGAGGGTCATAACAAATTGCCTCCGGACACCGGCATGTTCATGACCCACCTTCCGAAGAAAATAACACACCCTGTCCCTTACCATGAATGAAAACTCTTTTCAAATTTTGTAGTATTTGATTATGATTTTATTTAACTATTGATTTTACAATTCCTCAGAAATCACAAAGTTACATTTCGCTAACAAATAATGAATATAGTATTGTGAACTTTATACTCTACTGTAGACACGAATGTATATATACAATAAATAAGCTTTTTTGAGAAAAGTAGGGGGATGATGCTATGGATTTCGAAATTCCCTTTTAAGCTTCATGTCCGATGGCGACAAAAAAAACCTGTTCTTCGGGCCCGACCAAACCCAGATTTGCCATTTTGGGATTATTAGTATTTTTTTAATGTATTCATATATTCATGTAAAATTAGCTGTTTGGGCCAAAAGTGAAGTGAATTTGGCAAAAATTGACATACATGTGTAATGTATTGTATTTAAAAGCTGTTTGGAGCAAGGTATTATGATTGGAAAAAAGCGACGGAGACTACAGATTTTTGTACTATATACTTATATCGCGTGTTTCTAAACCATGGTCGGACACATTTTTGTAAGTTCATTGCGATCATTAACTTAAATAAATCAATGATGGAGGGCGCTTTTTTTTTCCAAATGGCTTCCAAAACATTTTAATGGCGTATATACAACAATAAATTACAGAGATAATTACTCATATATCAATTATTACAAGTAGACATTCTAGTTCCGACATAACGTGTTTACTGATATTTTTAGCGAAAATGATTCTTTATGTTTTTTGTATAAGCAACGTGTTGCATAATGTTAACTAAAAATTATTTTTTGTTAAATGTCCCAAGAACTAGATATCAGCATGTCAAAAGAAGTTAACTGCATCATTTACCTCAGAAAACCATGGGAAAACAAGTTAAATGACAAGACCTATGGTACTTTACACACTTAACACTTCTTTTATAATATTGAGCAATTACTGAAACTAATTCAAAAGAGCAATACGACTGCCCAGTGCCAGAAGTGGGTAAAGCAGTCTTCAGACTTTTTATTGTACGTAAAATATTGTATGCAACATATCTACGTTATTTAATCTATTGCCATTCTATTTCCAGTAATGTTTAAGTTCTAACGAATGTTTGATGACGTAAAATCGATAATATATTTCTATTAGATATTACATGTAACATATTATCGATTTTTCGTCATCAAACATTCGTTAGAACTTAAACATTACTGGAAATAGAATGGCAATATATTAAATAACGTAGATATGTTGCATACAATATTGTACGTCTAATACTCGGAGTCTGTGGAGCGCTTAAGAGTAATAGCTAGTACTCATCTACATATGCCAGCTATTGCACTTACCCACTTTTGGAACTGAGCAGTCAAATATTGCAGTTAACTTGTATAACCAATTAATGTTTACACGACACATAACTAAGAAATATCCATTATCGTATAATAATATAATTGTTCTTTTTATGTATAATATTATCACTTATATACTCGATATATTAGATTTTGCTTCATTATATATAATAAATGTCCTGTACAATAACATTACTGTCAGCTACCAAACCAAATATCTTACAGTATATCAGAAAACAATAAATACATATACGACATTTATTTATATAGAGAATAATGATATAATGATATTTTTGAATAATATATAGAATGATGACATAATGATATTTTATTATCGTGCATATAGATCAATTATTTGCAACTCTACTTTTCTCTAAGATGAAAGTCAATTTATATTTTACAGTATATCAGAAAACAATACATATAATACACACACACCCCGACACATAAATACATACACGACTGATGGCTATATAGAGAGCATAATGATAAATGATATTATATAGAACAATGTCATCAGGATATTTTCAACGTGATATGCATCATTACTTGCAACTCTACTTTTCTTTACACACATACATACATATACGACTTATAGTTATATATATTTATATACAGGGTGTCCCATAAACAATTACCGGGCGAATAAATTTGGCCGTAAGTCGAGATATAGACATAAGAATCTAAGTATCTAAACATCAGCGTATAGCCCATTTTATTGTACATCATATACACCAATTTTACTGGAATTGGTTGACTGATTGCAAAGAAATGAGCGATTGCATAACCCATTTTTGAAAGAAAGTTCATTCAACAAAATGCGCACTATTGGTTAACTATCAATATGCTTCATATTTTGTTCAGTGAAATCCTTTTCGTTCTTTTTAAACAATCTATTTCTTGCAAAACATTTAATTAGGTATTGTTCAAAACCTGCACGATATTGAAAATGAAAGCTTGCATTTTAGATGATGCTCGGTACTTGTTAATATATTTTTCGTTAACATAATGTTGATATAAATGTTGCATAAAGAATTATTGCATCAATAAATCCAGCTAGCTTAAAAAATTTCTGGCATACATTAATGTGTTTGTAATATTTCTAAGAAATTCTAATGCAAAGTTTAAATCTTTTAAAACTTCACCATTAAGGGAAGGGGTATGAACGTTTGGACAGTATTTATTGTGGGACATTAGAGCACATCAGACATATCGAATTGCATTCTGAATACGAAGAATGTCATTCTGATATCAAATAATTTTGATTTTTGAAATTCGCAATGTAATACACATTTTATGGCAAATCATTAAAATTGATATTTTTGATATTTAACAGTACTCGAAGTAAACTTTATAAATCTGATGATTTATACTTAACGTGTATGTAGGTGGGATGGAAAGCCAACGAGCAATTGAAAATTTTGACCTTTCGTATTGAAGATATGGATTTTTTCCCCAAAACACCAAAAAAAATTAGGTCTTTTTGGGGAAAAAATCCATATCTTCAATATGAAAGGTCAAAATTTTCAATTGATCGTCGGCTTTTCCTCCCAGCTACATACACTTTAAGAATATATCATTAGATTTATAAAATTTACTTCGAGGACTGTTATATATCAAAAATTTGAAAAATATCAAATTTTATAATTTGTCATAAAATTTGTATTATATCGTGATTTTCAAAAATGAAAATTATTTGATATCAGAAACACATGCTTCGTATTCAAAATGCAACTTTAGGAAGCGT
The DNA here is from genome assembly GCF_039555335.1 of Amphiura filiformis. NCBI lineage: Eukaryota > Metazoa > Echinodermata > Ophiuroidea > Amphilepidida > Amphiuridae > Amphiura > Amphiura filiformis. Next base: position 24,158,722 of record NC_092628.1, read on the forward strand.
TGAGCGAGTATGACATTCTACCAAAATGAGCGCTTGTTGAGAAAACTTGGAATGAACTGCATTGATGCGCATATTATGTAATCGTTAATATCTTCGCAACCAGTCAACCGAATCAATTAAAATGTTCGTATGTGATGCACAATAAAATAAGCTATTCATTTAAATTTTTTGATTTTGATGTCTATTTCTCGACTTACGTTCAATTTTATTCACTCGGTAATTTTTATGGGACACCCTGTATATAGTTAATGATAAATGATATTTTAGAATATATAGAACAATGTTCTATATTTTTTTAAAGTTAGTATAAATCAGTTATTTGCAACCCAACTTTCCTTTAAGATGAATAATGTAACGTGATCAATTTAATAAAAATACTTTATTATTCCCATCATTTAGATGTTCTTGGTTAACTTCGTGTCATCCAAAGTGCAGAAAATACAGCTTGGTTTAGGCAATATCAAATGTTTTGGTAATTATTCCTCAATTTAAGCCAAACTAGCACGCTCTATCATAAATATATATTATATTTTAAGATATATTATTCTGGTAACCAGACCTGACCTTCGGGGGGGGGGGGGGGGCAAGATTTAAAACTTACCCAATTTCTGAGAAAAAGTTTTAGTATTTATGCGCACCTTTGAGCCCCTGGGTGGGGTCTAGGGGGAAGCCCTGGCGGGGGCCCAGCACCCGGAAGCTCATGATTTTTGAAATATTAGAACTTAAAAAATCATTGTTTCAGAGAACAAATTTCCCTTTCTCTTCTTCCTTCTTTTTCTTTCCTCTTCTCTTCTTCCTTCACCTTTCTTTTTCTTTCCTTTTTCCTTTTTTCTTCTCCCTTCTCTTCTTCCCTCTTTCTTTCCCTTTTTCTCTCCTTCCCCTCTTTTGCCCCTTCCCAATTTTTTGTGTCCGGGGAACAGCTTCCCACCCCTACTGGTTACGCGACTAGTTATTGCATCATCAGTTCTTGTTATCCTTATTATAAATAAATGCACATGAAGAACAACAGCTCTACCATAGTGTAGTGGTTTGCTTACTGCTTTCCGGGACTGTCTTGTGATCATGAGAGACAATATTATAGTCGCTAATGAGAGAGAAAGCACCCATAATAATGCAATCACCCCAGATTGATCGCTACAAATAGTCACACTGCACGCATATTGTCGAGCTAGTCAATGGGCCTAGCCAGACAATGGGCCTAGTCAAATAAACATAAAAAGTAACCAAAGTAGATCACCAATTTCAAACTCAAAATCAATGGAATATTTCAAACATGCTCATATATCAGGAAACAGTTATTTACCCTCTATAAATATGTAAAAATTTACATTCATAGAATGAACTTAAAGGTACAAAGTTATTCTTCAAAAATATTTAAAATATTTTGGTAGTGAAGAATTTTGAGATTTTTAGTGTCCAATTTTACGATTTTCGCCAGATAATGTGTTCTTTAAATACACAAAGGCTTGCCGCTGTCATTAGTTATTGAAAACCCTGCTATGCTATCATGTTATATTTTGTCGTAATAGAGCTACGTACTGTCCATCTTGACATCGCAGTCCTGCTTCCTATGATTTGGATGAATACTGGGGAGGTAACTGAGTGCTTTGCGAACTAGATGTCTGGCCTTGTAGCGTGGTCTGTCGATTTCCTTGTTTGCGTCGATTACCAATAAGATCCACGATAGTGTAAAGATACGGATTAATTGCTGAATTTATGGGTATAATAAACGTCACAGTCCAGGCGAATACAGAAGGCGGTAAGATCACTACATCAGTCTGCACCAAAATCCCAAGCACTATTACCGGTGACCAACAAAAGAAGTCTGTGAGAACTATAGCTGCAACTTTGGCATTCATACGGATTTGTTCTTTGACATCTTTGTTAATTCCGACGCGTTTCGATGACTTGTAAACTGCTCTTACAATTTCCACATAGCACAGTAGTATGATAACGTAGCAGATTCCGTTGAGACCTAAGAAAACTGCTGATGCATAATACAAGCCGTTAACATGACCGAGGGATTCAGAGGTGACTTCGTATGTCCAAAAACTTTCAAAAGATTCAACTACTATAGTAGCTTTCTTATAGAACAGTTCAATTTTAGCAAGAGGAAGGCCAATGCACACGTGAGAGATATCATAAAATTTATGATTTACTCCATCATGACCAAATAAAACAGAGGGGATTATCGCTAATGCGAGAGATACCAGCCATATTAATACAATTATAATAGCTGACGATTTCATTCTCAACTTGTGAGGAGAATATGGAAACCGAATGTTCATGAATCTGTCAATACTTATCAACGAAACAAAGAACACAGAAGCTTCGCTTGATAGTATCGACATTGCCCCAGCAATTCTACAGGTATAACCAGATCTCCAGCTTTCTGATTGCATTGGAAAATGTTCACCAAAGTAAATATCAGCCGATGCAATAATAAGCATATAGATGCCCATGAGTAAATCAGAAATTGCCAAATTGTTTAGAAGGAGGCTTTGAACTTTGATATTTTCCTTTTTCGTTTTCATACGGCTCAACACAAACAAGTTACCACCCAAAGCATTCAAACCAATAAGCCACATCATGACCACCAATGCTCTATCTGATAATAATCTATCGCATGTCAGATATGGGGATCGCACATTTATAGCCATACAAGAAATATTACTTGGTACATAACATTCACAAATTTCTTCTTGGCTTACAACTATTTCGGCCTGCTTTGAGACGCCAATAAAGGTACCTTTATCTATCATGGACAATCTATTTTCTTGTATGCCGAAAGTGGCAAGATGTTGTAAATGTTTGATATTTGGAATGCGTGTTAACCTATTTGCAGACAATTCCAGTAAAATGAGGTTTATAGTATCTTTAAACATGTTAAAGCCTAAGGCACGGATTTGATTATTGTTCAAATACAATCTTTGTAAATTCTTCAATCCCTGAAATATTGTAGAATTTAATTTGCCAAAATTGTTCCAGGCCAAATGAAGATATGTTATATTTCCCATTTTCCAAAATATATCATAACTTATATCTGCTAACATATTAAAGTCCACATTGAGTTCCTGTAAATAATGCAGTGTATGAATTGGCTTTGGCAAATGCTGCAACTTGTTACGCACCACACTTAGGTAAGTCAGCTTACTGGTGTAATTCGATGATAAAATTGCATCCAATGAAGATGACGAAAACGGATTACTCGTAAGAGTCAGGCTTTGCAGGTTTTCTATATTGCTAAACAGATTAGGATCTAATGAAGTGAGCTGATTTTTACCCAGATTCAGGCTAGTCAGCTTACTGTTGTTTTGAAATAAATTCGCATCTAATGAAGTGAACTGGTTGGTTGCCAGATTCAGGCTAGTCAGCTTACTGTTATTTTTAAATAAATTCACATCTAATGAAGTAAGCTGATTGCGACTCAGATCTAGCGATCTTAGCTTGCTGGTGTGGTTTAACAAATCCACATCTAGTGAAGTTATTTTGTTTTCCCAAAGGGACAAGACTTGAAGGTTTACCAACCTACTGAACAACCCATTTTCCACAGTTACGAAGTTATTGTAGTAAAGCTTTAAATCACGTAGATTCGTTAAATCATCAAACACGTGGGCATCAAGCGTACTTATCTGATTAAAATCAGGGTCAGTCTGAGGAGGTTTTGCAAACCTGCAAACGCTTTGGAATGTATTCTAGATTCTAACCTGTTAGATCCTAAATGAAGTACTTCTAAACGTTTCAAATTGATGAAAGCATTCTCAGTTATCTCTGTTATGCTCTGGTATTGGAGATCTAATAAAATAACATTATGCGGATAGAATATCAGAGATTTGTGGGACAATGATTCATTTCATTTATTTCAGAAACCGAATCGTCTTGACACAGGGACAGAGATTGGTTAATTGCCACATCGCCTATGAGGATACTGTTATTACCTTGCAGAAATAGCTGGGTCATTGTGTGGGAATTTACAATGAAGCAAGGCTTGTCTGCTGCAATAACCACATATCTACTTTGACAATTCAGAACATCGCCTTCCATTTCTATGTACAAGAATGAGTCAGGAGACATTGGTTGGGTTATTTGTATCATTGTTCCTGATCCAAAAGACGAAATTAATTGGATACCGCAAGCTTTACCAGCCGGATTCCCGGTTAGAGTGAACGAATTATACTCATCACTGCCGTCGACTGTGACATTGCAATAGTCTGAGCTGTTTTGAGTACTTGTAGTGGAATTCCAAAGAGGAACAACCTCTAGCTCTGCGCTGGCATACAATTCTAGGTTACGGGAGAGGAGTGAAAGTACTAAAACGATGAAGGCAATTTTAAGGAAACTATGACTGCGTTCCATATTGTATTGTACTTTTAATGATAGAGAATATAGAGTAAAACTGTTTGTATATTACTATTACAATTACAAATATTATAGAGAATTACATGAATTACACATGAACCAATTTATGTGTTTCTAAGGCCATTTTACTCCAGAATATCAACAACGAACGTGGTTGACTTAGGTTTGTGAGCTCATATTTCACAATAAATGTCAACTTTATATATCCTTAGTATTTATTTGCACTAGAATATCTGCAGATTGTTATATCTACAACGTTTGTTTGCGATTTATTATATCTTAATTTTCTAAGACAAATGGTGTGCTTTCCAACGAAGAGTTCAATCACCTCCAATCAACATAACAGAACAAAGTTTACCCGCATGTGATAAATGGAGTTTTAGTTTTATGTGTATACAAACATACAGGAGTTAAATAGTTCTTTTACTGACAGATGAGGATGCTGTAGACGATAGTGACCTCGTATCCAATATAAATACTAGTCCATGCCAACAGATGAGGTTGATTGCAAGAATATCGAAAAGCCACAGATGAGATCTGCCGAAAAAAATACAGAGACGCTGTCTAAGTTCAGCCGTGTTAAAGAAAAACAAAAGGTCTAAAATAAGTTAAAAATGCAAATCGATAATAGCTATACCTTCCGTTAGATGCGCTTAGCCTTAAATAAAGTCAAATAATTGTTTTTGTTAGAAGTAATTTTGATGTTTTAAAATGACAATAGTAATAATAATAATAATAATAATAACAATAATAATAATAATAATAATAATAATAATAATAATAATAATAATTAAAATATAAAATTTTAATTTACTCGGCACTTAATTTTTGTCGCTTGCTTATTTATTTTTGATAAAATCTATTAAAAAAATTGATTTAAATAATAGATTATAATATAGCATTAAGTCACTTTCGGTAAACAATATATGAAGAGAAAATGAGCAGGTAATAATAAATTATAAAGGGCAGCAAAGAAAATCTGACTGGAGCGGGATTCAAAAGGCCGATCTCTGGTTTGCGAGCTATCCAGCCCTATATGGACAGCGATCTCAGTTCTCAGGTGTACTCGCAAAGACTTATGGGTCGGTATGCACAAAAGAGTTAGACCGGGTCTAAAGTTAGACCTGGTCTAAGCGAAATTTAGTTCCACCAGGAATGGTCCTTTACAATTATTTTCTGCATAGAGTAGGTGGCAAATTCTAAAGATTTAAATGTAAAGTTCAAAAATAATACAAAATGACTTAGGCAAATGTATAGGAAAAGGTCCTTTCTCCTGGGACTAAATTCCACTTAGACCAGGTCTAACTTTAGACCCGGTCTAACTCTTTTGTGCATACGGACCATGGGATCTACCGATCTACCGAAAAGGTCAATTGACCTTTTCGGTAAATCCCATAACCCTTTGCGAGTACACCTAAGAACTCGTCATTTTCGTCAGTATCGAACATCGTTACTGCGCATTGCAAGTCGGCGTGACGTAAAATGACGAGTTCTCAGGTGTGCTCGCAAAGGGTTATGGGATTTACCGAAAAAGTCAATTGTGATGCGATCAAGCCAAATCAGTCGGAACTCGGAAATATTGATTTTGAGATATAGCCAAACGAAGGAAATTTTTCCTTTTGTTTCCTATTGTTTTGGAAACTCGTTAATTGCTCATATCTTTGGAACTGGTTGTTCAATTTCAATGGGATTTTCTGCAAAATCCAGCTTTATAAATACTTTTTACAATCCTATAGGAAACTGAAAATTTATTATTGCCGAGTTCCGACTGATTTTGCTTGATCGCATCACAATTGGTGACGTCTGGGAAAAAGGTGTATTGTGTGGTCTTTGCGTAGTCGTAGATTAATAAGACAAGACATAGACTTATATTAGAATATTCCATGCCTGTGCTCTCTAAGCGTACTTGAATTCAGCTGACGCCGATATAGCGTTCAGACTTTATAGCGACATCGCTCACCTCACGCGCGAAGTTTCTTTTGTGTACGCTTGCGCTACTTGCGCTATATTTGAGTTCATACACGCAAACCTGACTTATCGTCGACCCCCACAGGTAACATGCCCACATTCCGCGGTATATGCGTAGTACTTTCGCTCGCCTCAAATATCTTCACCCCTCTCAGTTGTAAGTTGCTTGGGATATTAAAAAAAACACGAGTACCTTGCTTGTGAGATGGGATGACAGCTGAGTTCGTTTGCATTTTGATCTTATGTTGCACTTTTACCATATTGATAAAATATAAATAATTCAATTCGCTCGATCCCCAGCGAACAAAAATCACTTAATTTGTTCATCTTCTTCATGTGCACATTTGAGTATTCATTATGTTCAAGGTTTTCCGGAGTTGATTTTAATAAAAGTCAAACTGACTATATAGATTTACAAGAAACTTGAGATTTCTGAAATCGTTATCACAAAGTTTTATTATAAAAGCGGATGCTTTTTCGCTTGTTTTTTTTTACTCGTTAATCAAATCGTTGTTAAATTTACTTATTGTTTCAAGTTTTAAGTCACGTGTTTTCCGACATTGTGCTCAGCGAAAGTCTTACCTAGTACAACCGATCAAAATTTATTGTGTATATCACACTTCGAATAACATTTTTTTTAAACTTTCCAATGGATCTCCTCGGTGCACGTTTATTGCAAGCCATTAGGGTCAGAACGTGGGACTGACTGCGCGCAGCTTCTTTCTCGTTACGTGCAGCTTATTAACCAATCAGATTCGCGGTTTTAAACACGTGGAGCTGATGTAAACATCCTCGTTCAAGAATATTACCTACGAGCTTAAAATCATCATTGTTTCGTTATTTTCGTACATGTCGTGTTTGCTGTTGTACGTTGTTGTTCATTCTGATTCAAAGACGATGATTATAACTGATAAAACGTGAAATGCATTCTGAATTACTGACGTTAACGTCTTTTATTATTTCTCGCTGAAGAACTCGGCGATTTTTCGTGCAAGTCAGCCTCTCTAGCTATTGGCGCCGTTGCGAGTATCGAGTATAAGCTTACCCAATGATACTACAAGAATTACACGTATTTGGTGGTATAAATAATATAATTTAATCATATTGGACAATAATAATAATTTGATCAATAAAACTTGACGTTAAACTTAAAAAGCCAAAATAAAGACATTTTTACATTATATTTAAACGCAAGATTCTAATGAACTAGAAAGAGGGTATGTGTGATATCATTACATGCAGCCTGCTTGCAATCACGTGATTGTAAACACCGAATCTGATTGGTTAATAAGCTGCTCGTAACGAGAAAGAAGCTGCGCGTAGCAGGCTCCACGTATTGAGCCCCTTGGCTTGCCATACACGTTCTATAGCTACTCTATCACTATTCTGTTCACAAAAAATCAACGCATTTTAGCACCTCCAAAATTAAAATATTTTACAAACCATTTTTGTTATCTGTTGGTAAGATTAGAGATCAAATGGCAAGTATGACGTCGATAGCTAAATGATAAACGACTTAGAAAGACTTTTAGATGACTAGCACAAAGGCCACACTAATACGGGAAGAAGACATTGACAGAAGAAAAGGAGGAAGATGTTGAAGAAATAAGACAACGGTACACAGATATTGACATGGCAGTTAAAATATGTGTATGTTTTATGTTTTTGCTTTTAATCAGAGACCACCAGACTTTAGGAAACGTCTTTGACAATATATTAGCGTTTGCAGAGTATTTTTGTGGGAGTTGAGAGTACACCAGACGTTCTGAATGCGAGGAATGGCCTTCTGATATCAAATAATTTAGACTTTTTGAAATTCGCGATATAATACACATTTTATGACAAATTATTAAAATTTGATATTTTCTAAACTTTTGATATTTAACATCAGTCCTCGAAGTAAACTTTAACTTTATAAATCTAATGATATGTTAGTGTATGTAGCTGGGATGAAAAGCCGACTATCAATTGAAAATGTTGACCTTTCATATTGAAGATATGCATTTTTACCCAAAAGGTTTTTTTTTTGGTGTTTGGGGAAAAATGCATATATTCAATACGGATAGGTTATCAATGAAGCCGGTGTTTCTCCGTTTGCTAAAAGTAACATTGTAAAACACAAATGACATTTGGCGCGGACTGGGGTCAATTGTTGATTCGCCACGCCTTTGTGCTTATTTCACTGCTTATAATGCATCGGTAACACTGACTGAGCGAGATGGGTTCAAATGAGGTTTTCTTGAGGGGTCAAATAGATGTGAGGCCCTCCTCACAGGGTTCAAAAGAAATACCCCCCTAAAATTATAAAATATTTCTTTGCATAACTTTACATACATATTCTTGATTCGAAATATTCAAAAATATGTGAATAGAGGAATCGTTTTCTGCCCTCCCAAAGTTGTCTCATTTCCACAGGCAGTTTCTTTGGTCAAAATAATCACATTTTCCAAAAAATGCTTTCATTCAGAAAAAGTTGCGCTTTTCAACATCCTGTACATGCAATGTAAAAAATGTTATCGATATCAACGGTATGATTTATTTTTTCACCCATGCAACCACCACTCAGTACAAAACAACGATTTGTTGAAATGAATTTTGACGTGAATGGGATTTTATAATCAGCAGTTGTTTCAAAATGACAAAATGAGGACTCCACCCATACATTTGACCGAAAGCGTGAACATTTACCTTTAAATGGTAGGCTGAAGCATCTTGCATCTTGGTCTAAAGTGATGTCTTGGATACACTCAGAACGCTACTGACCATGCTCTATTGTTATGCATAGATCGATACATGATGAAATTACGGAAATATGTTACTTTGAAAAGCAAAATCGTTGACCCCAAAAATAGCTCACATGGCAAGTTGAAACCTGTGAAAATTGAAAATCTTACACTAGAAGCCTAAGATTAATATCTAAGTTTAACACCAGGGTGTGAAAGTTTGTTTACCGAATAAATGACAAATATTGCTTTTCATTTGACCAAGAAAATTGATTATGAGGTGAAAAGGTATGAATTTTGCTAATTTCAACACCGAATGCGATCGTTTCCAGTGCCTAATTAAGTGACTGAGTGGGTCTTGTATAACAATAGCCATCGACTGACTAGCGTTCTGAGTGGATACAGGCGTAACAATCATGATGTGGCCACAAAAGTTTGGTTGTAGTTAAGAAGCTGGATGCTGACAATCCTTAATTCTTAATTTGACCAATCTCTGATGACCATTTCTTATTGTATGCCTTTGTCCAAGAGAGCCGTTATTCTAGATTGTTGCCACTGTTTCAGTCTACCATTTACAAATTTCATCTCTTCTTGCCAACAAAAGACTAAGCATCACATTACAAACTTTATTTCTCCTACTATAGTGATTTTACCATTTTTTTCTTTGTTTTACACTGATTGCATGAGTTATCGGACACATAAAGCAATTAAATCTATCAAAACATTGTATCACGCTGATATCGAGTGGGGGCTATCGGTGGGGGCTAGATATGGGGAGTGGGAAATGTGCTCAAAAATGGCTTTAGACTGAATTGTTGAAGCTTACTTACATGAAAAAATCTTATTACTGGAGGTTCTTCATGCTAAGCACATGCAATCAGCTAGGCGAGACCATTCTTCTGGCTACCTTTACAGCTCTTTACCATTTTAACGCCTATCGAGTTTGTACTGCGTAATATTGGCTAAATATCCTAATAAAAGGAAACAAAATCGGCCTATACATCTTACCTTTAGCCGGACAACAATGTTACAGTGATTTGAGCCATGTTAGTGGTCAAAATTTTGTGCGCTTCACGCGTACCGGTCCATCAAATACCAAAAGTAACCTTGATTTGGAGCTAAAATAGTCGTATTCAGAATGCAATTTGATGTGTCTGATGTGCTCTCAGTGCCACAAGAAATACTGTGCAATCGTTGCTATACGTCTCCTTAAACAAGGCGTTACAAAAACTTTTCCTAAGGGGGATGTCATTTTCTTCGGAAGGGAGGGCGTCATGTATAAGTCGGTGACCGGAGTCAATTTTTATCACCCCCTATTGCGGGCTAAATTGTTTATGACTCCCCTATCTCGGGTTGCCAATTATTTGTTATATAAATTATATAACTTAACATTGTGCGTTATATAACTTAAGATTGTGCGCACATTTTTTGGTCCAAAAATTCTATGACCCCCAGTATATTCGTGACCACCCCCCCCCCCCCAAATAAAAGTCCTACGTTTGTAATTGTTATTGTTCCTTACCTTTTTCCCTGAACCGCACTAAGCTAGATCTGTAAGACTGTGTGGTATAACATGACGACTCTCTGATGGTCTCAAATGTTTGCTTCTTTACTGTATTCGTCTGAAAAAAATAAATAAGGGATAATGTTCTTTGGTTATGCCCGTGTATGCACGGCGCGCGCTATTTAATTACACATGAGAAATAATCGATTGGTTGTTGCATTTTACCAAAGTGTCTTGGGGGGGCTTATATTTTGGGAGCCCTGTAGGTATGCGCATTAACAATACAATTGTCAATTAATTTTCTTCTACGCCAGCGATGGATGGGGAGGGGCACATGGAACATAATCATTTTTGGGGGAGGATGCTCCATGTGCAATTAAATATGTACATGTACATTAAAGTACATTTCCTGATATTGTTACGGAATAAGGAAATCAACGTTAAAAGCTCATAATAGCGTGATAATATTAAAATGTAATCATAATCTCATGCGATCAAGCAAAATCAGTTTGAAGTAGGCCCATGTCAATTTTGGGATTCTTACATTTTCATTTTTAGCGTATTCCAAGCTCCACATTAGTAAAAACACCATGTCCATACGATCTCTAGTTACAAAGTTACTACAATTTGAACACCAGCCCATTTAAAAAAAAATCCAAAGAAACGGAGTACTTTAATTGAGTAATTTTTAGCACACCTAAATTAAACACATAGTCAACTTGGCAACGATACCTATGGTTTTAGACATGGCTAAGAAATTTTGGCATAACAAAACGCTAAATCCGAGTTTCTTTTGAAATAATTTCACGTTTTTTGACAATTATCGAAGTTAGATAGGGGTCAAAAAATCACATTTAAACATTTTCCATTCGGAATTTCTTCAAAAACAATTTCCATGTGAAAAAGGGATGTTTTTCCCTTCCATTTTTTTTTTTTTTTTTTTTTCAAACTTATTATTTGTCCCAAATCTCAAAACTGGGATTGCCGAGTTCAGACTGATTTTGCTTGATCGCATCACATATACAGCTTCTAGCTGTGAGTTTCAAGATGAGCGTGGGAGTTTTCTTTTCGAAAACTATATGTAGTCATATAATAAATAATTATTTTATTACATCATATTTATTCAGAGTACACCGATCATCAACATTGCTGTTCTTACAGGGGTCACTGCATCATATAATAATTGCACAATTAGAGATATTCAAAATTACGCAAAATGACACAGATCAATTCAAACCAACATGACAAAATAATAACTCCAACAAAAGTAATGGTTTGACCAAAAGAATAAAAAATTAAACATCTGTATGTAGCCTATATAAAAAAAAATACGCACGAAACAACTAATAACTTAACTCTCTTCACGCGGGTGTCGACTGCAGACGACAAGTTTCAAAAAAAATTTAAAAATTCAAAAATTTCAGAAATGTAAATTTTCATGACCATATTTGGAATCAGCGTGAAAAATGCATTAAAATGAGTACAAACAAGCCTAGTATTGGTTCAGTGATATTTTGAGAAAATATCTCAAAAGTTGGGACTTCTTATGTTGAAGCATATGGCCAACATGCAAAGCATTATAACTCATACGTATATTCTTAAAACATTGTAAATACTGTAAATATCTTCATTGTAAATATCTGAACGCAGTTTAGATTAAAACAAATAGCAAATAAAAGTCTTACGTTAATTACAGTTGTTTCTTACCTTTTGCAGAATTTCCTTTTCCCTGAACCGAACTAAGCTAGATCTGTAAGACTGTACAGCGTAACATGACAACTCTCTGATGGTCCCAGAATATTTCTGCTTCGTCACTGCATTCATCTAATAATTTAATAAATGATACGCCCTTTGGTTACGCCCATGGCGCTGTTCCATTATAGCAGGTATGCGCATGAGCAATACAATTGTCAACTGGAAATGGTTGGTCTTCAGAAGCGGACGGTGTAAAGGTAAAGCTGAATTTATACTTCATCGCTGAGCGACGAGCGATTGGTTTCTAGCCAATGAGCCTATTCGCTTTTTTTGTTACATTGGGAGAAGCGCGCTTCAATGAAGTATGATACAGAGACATGTCAGAATCAAGTGTCTCTTTGTCTTTCTGTCGAACCAGAAAGCCAAGAAATAAGAGAAATTAGCAATATGGAGGTCTTTTAGAACTTAAATCATTAAAATCAAGGGTAAAATTCAGGGACCTTTCAGAGCTGCGCGGTCTGAACAGGGGGTCATGACGGTGGAGTATACCTGCATGGTCTTTTGTGGTGGGATCAAGCAAAATCAGTCTGAAGTCGGGTATATTCAATTTTCAGTTTTTTACATGATTGTATAAAGCATTTGCAAAGCTACATTTTGCAGAAAATTCCATTCTAAAGATATGAACAGTTGAAGTGTTTCAACATTTGTCGTACTGCAACTTATGCCATCTGGAAGATCAGCCAAATAAGAAAATATTTTGACAATACCCAAACTGAACGACTTGCCCATGGCTTTATAACATCTCACCTCGACAACTGCAATCATTTCTTTATTGCTTATCTTGTGCTCAGCTCAGATTGACAAACTTTATAAGGAATCCAAAACACTGTCGCGCGTCTCATCACCAGAACAAAGGAATCTGATCATATTTCCGGCGTCTTAGAACAACAACTTCATTGGTTGACTATCCACAAATGCATCATTTACAATATTCTACTTCTCACATACAATACAAAGCCGTCAATGGTCAGTCACTTTTTATAATCCGCCTCGGTCACTTCGTTCTAGCTGGTTTCATCAAGATTTTCAACTTCTTATGCTAAGCGTGCCTTCTTAGCTGCCGCTCCCACACTATAGAATAAGTTACCAATTCACTTTCAAATTGCAACTCAAAAGTCAATTGTTTATTTCACATGTCATTTAATTTACAAAGTGTATTTTTCTTTGTAGATTTAAGATTTTAAATATTTTATCATGGAAATAGTAGATATTTCTATGATTGTATGCAGCGTAAGTTTGTATAATAGTTAAAATAGTATTTATTTTCTTGTTTGTAAAGGGCATGGAGACATATTTTTGTTTATGCACTTAAAAGCGCCTCTATATTATTATTATTATTATTATTATTATTGTTATTATTATTATTATTATTATTATTATTATTATTATTATTATTATTATTATTATTCTCTCTGTGTGTCAGGTGGCGCTGTGTAGCGCTGCTGTGGTCTTCACAAGTGTTAAAAACCAGCTTCACGTCATTAGTCCAAGATGTTGGTGGACGTCCTCTTCCTCGTCTGCATTCCATAGCCCCTAACAAAATCTGTTTTTCTACACCTCCATGTTTTTCTGACAATATGGCAAAAGTACTTCAGCTTTCTCTCCATTATGCCGCTTCTGATGGTTAGACTTGTACCAATCTTGTCGAGGATCCAGGACTTTGTTCTCCTGTCTTTCCATGTCACTTGTAGAAGCCTCCTGTAACAGCACATCTCAAAAGCATCTACTCCTTTCCTATCATATACGATCTGCGTGTGCTAATTATCCCCTTTACCGTTGCCAACTCAAGAAAATTCGATTTTTGGTCCATTTTGTTAGATAAATTCTGCAACTTAGGCCCGAATAATTATGTTTGTGTTTGTTTTTGGGTTTTTTTTTGGCTTTCTTAGCATCTCCTCATTCAAATGTGTATGTTTTTTTATTACTCAATTATACTCAACAGGAAAACTACACAAAAGTGCTGGATGAAGATGCACAATAATTCAAATTCTTGCAAAACGATAAGTTCATGAGTATGAAGGAGATGATTTGAGTGAAAGCAAGAACGAAATTCAGGGGATTGCTGCAATTTGAGACTGTCTGTGTGGCACAACAGTGCTATTCAATTTACCAGTGGTGTCTATCTATCTTGAAAAATTGGGAGGGACATTTGGCTTAAAATGTACAAAAAAGTGGCTGTAAAAACATGGTTATGCCAAAAAGTTTGGGGGTTAGTGACATCCACACAATTCACCCAATGTTCCAATGTACTTTTAACATGTGCATATTCGATCATTCATTCAAGGTTTTCCGATTGATTTTAATAAAGCTAGTCAAACTACCTTCATGAACTGACTATATAAATTTATCAAAAACCGTGAGATTTCAGAAATCGTTAACGCAAAGTTTTATTGTAAAATAATAATAACTCCGGAATTAAAAATAACTATAAATACAGTACCGAAATCAACTCGCTTAGATCAAATCGTTAATACATTGTCATATTAACATATAATAAATTGAAGTGAAAGTATATCGACATTTTTCAAGTTTCAGGATAAGTTTTTTTTTTTTTTTGTGCTAAGTGAAAGTGCAAGCGATCACATTTTATACTATTTATATCACTTCAAATAACACCGGTAATCCAATGTAATGTAAGTTACTTTCCTATGTAACTCGTCGGTATATGTTCTATAGTTACTCAATCACGATTAAAGGTATATTATTTTGCGATTCTGCTCACAAAGATGCAACACGATGCCAGCACCTTAGGAACAAAGGCTGTCATCCTTTCCCCATCTTGTGGGTAAAAGTAAGAGTTCACGGTTTTTCATAGACTATGCCATAGTCGAATTTGAATAAAAATATGTTATTATTATTCATGATGAACCCATTTCGTTGAACTCAAAATTATACTGATGTTTATTAGAATTAAAGTATTCAATAGTAAAATGGTCATAAAGAGTTTAAAATATCAGATGATTAGTGACAATATAAGTAATTGAATGCAACATTATCTTGCATAATTATAATGGCTCACTTTAATACTGAACAATTCTGATTTTGGAATCTACCAGTTTATTGAGAGCGAACCCCGAAAATTCGACTATGGACTTTGAATTGTAAGCAGAACTTTACCCCCTGGACTTTGCTCTCTAAAAACACACTGTCAAGCATACTTGTTTATCAGTCCATTAACCACAAGTACGCGCTAGATGTTTGATGAGAGATTAACGTTCGCGTCAACATAAAAGCGCCGCAAATACGTACGGTGTAGTTAATGGTAATGGCGCGGGCCCAGAAGATTTAAACCATAGCGAGATATGGGCGACCAATCACAAGGCAGATCCATTTAAAGATGCATTACATTTTGGCCTAACTCTCCATAGAGTCCCGTGTTAAAAATCTTAACCGCAAGGCAAAGTCAGTAGTCTACTTGGGAAGCTAACAAAGAGAGGGAGTAGGGTGACTGAAAAAATCAGATGTGAAAATCTATCAATTGTGCACACATTAATTAAATCAGAGTTTTAAGCTTAAATACAATATTCAGAGTATGCACAATGGGCAAGTGGACTACGGGGTAGTCTAGGTTTTTCACTACACAAATCCATGACAAATGGTTGTTTGCGATTGAAGAAATGTCAGCACTATCAGCAGATTACGTGACTGTTATGAATTATTTATATGTTTGTTCAATGTCAACGTCTCGAGTAATTTTGCAATAACATGGATGGAGTCAGTACATTAAATGTTCCACCAACAGAAACTTTCCATATACAAATCAACAAATACAATAGAACAAACTCTGTTGGAAGACACTAGGGGGCTTTTCAGTTTTGGTTTCTGTTTTTATTCACGGTTTCAGAAATCTCATTTTTAATTTGAAGTGTTAGCATGGTACAATCCTTTTATTCTCTGTTTGTTTTCGGTTTGTAGAATTATGCTAATTTCTGATTAGTGTCAAATGTTTTTACGATGTTAAATAAGTTGTACGGCTTCAATTGACTTTCTCCCACTATTGCGATCTTTGGAAGGCGAAACAATTTTGTTTGGCTGCATCATCCCTTCAGTATCTCCCAGGAGATGCTGGATATACTAAGTACAGTACAGTGTGCGCGGCCATCCCGGTTTCCTCTTCCCATGTGGTAGAATATAATAAAGGGCATATTCTTTCGCAGACTCGTCGTCTTCAAGACGCAGTATATGGCCGAAATATTTGAGTTGATGAATCTTGACTCTGGCAACCAGTGGAGTGGTGTTGGTCAGGTTGTAGATGGTTTCATTTGGAATCCGATCCACACGCTTGATGTTTAATATGACTCTGTAACAAAATGTTGCAAAGGCATTGATCTTGTTTTCAAAGCTATGACAATCATAGTACAAAGCTATGAATACAATCTTTAAAAAATTCCCTAAAAGAGAATGTTATAATCATGAAATGCGCCTTTAATTTTATCTTGAAATTTTATTGTAAGCATTTTAAAAACCGCAAGGAACTTACTTGTGATGACAATTCTGATGTTGCACTTTTACCATATTAATAAAACAGACATGATTCAATTCGCTCAACACCCCCCAGTACATTAATTTCTTCTTCTTCATTCCAATATGTACTTTTAATATGAGCATTTCTTCATGCATATGTTCAAGGTTTCCGGAGTTGATTTTAATAACTTTTATCAATTTTAATAAATTGCTGTCTTATTAAACGCATTTATAAAACGCTTTTACTAATGGACAAAGCGCCTACAGAATCATTTCAAAGAAACAAAACCTTCAAAATACACACAAAGCATAAATGCACTCAGTTTTAAATGTACAAAGCTATGACTACAAAAATATTAAAATGAAAACATAAATCTTAAAAATGTGCAAGAGCGATTTACATACACTGCAAAAACTGTGTCCTCGATTTGTAAACACGTGTAAAATCTAGACACCATTGCCAAACTTCAAAACATCAAGTGTTTAATATCTAAACGCAAGGCATCAAATTCCAAAACATGTTTAGCATTTAAACATTGTTTAAGGACAAGGTGGTGTTTAGAATATTGTTTAATCTCTAGACACTGTTTTTGTAGTATTTTAAAACATACTAGGTAGGTAAAACACATTCGGTTCAACTAACCAGAATTTTCAAAATGTATAAAAACAAGCAGGACCCGGTAGAATTCGCCGTAGAAGTGACGTAATTAATCGGATTAATTACCATAGCAATAGATGAAAACAATTTTGAATATATCTCCCTGCACTACAACGTTCACGCTGTATTTATGTATTGAACCATAGATGTGAAAGAAAGGCTGATCACTTGCACCTGTAAGATTAGTATCTTTGAAAATAGTGGTATTGTATTCAATCTATGTTTGCTAACATACACAGGGGATTAGTGCTATCTGGTTGTTGTGCAGGGCGATCTATTCAAAAATATGGTAAAAACGAAATCATGTTGACCATAGAAACGAATAAAAACAGTGCAATGATGCAATGATTATTTGTGCTCATTTGTCGTAAGTCTTCATTGTATTACTGGGGCGTCATTGCACTCGACAATTTCGGCGCCCAGGATTTTGAATATCGCGTGTTGAGAGCTCGGGTAGATAGATAAATGTTTTTATTCGTTTTTATGGTCTCTATGAGCTTGTTTCAAATAAAACCACGTGAATCCTGCATGGTCAGTTATTGCTGATTTGTTATCCTCCCCTGTGATGGAGGCCTGTTTCTGAGAACGGGTGAAGGCTTTCTTGGAAGCTTCTTCAGCTTCTGTTTTATGTTCTTTGAGTCTGGTGCCGAAAAGTCTGGATGTTTCGTCCATGTAAGACTTGTCACAATTGAGGCAAGGAATTTCGTAATCCCAGTCTGACGTTTGAGTAACTTCTCGTTTGTCTTTTGGATGGACCAACAAAATTCTATTAAAGGGTCTGATGCACACCGACTTCGCCTGGTAAATAATTACATTGTACAGCAGCGAATCCAAAATCAATACCCAGGATCGATACACGTGTATATGCTATGCACGATTTGATATTCAGACGATAAAATTTCCCGTAATTTTTTCTTTCTAAAGAAGCCGATTTGAAGGCTTGCACTTGAATATATGTGTTGAAAGAACATGATGGTTTTGAAATCAAAATCTGACAAAAATTCAGATTTTATATGTACAGAACAGAAAAAAATGACAGCTGCCCTCACTCGTAAACAATCGGGGTAACGAAACATATCACGTTACAAGCGCAATGTGGACCACTGGTGGAGGCAGTCTAATGCAGATGACGTACCAGGCTCACTGAGATCTACAGAGGTCAATCACCGGGCTATTGTCAATAGCCTTAGCCGGCTGTCCCTCCGCCCATTTTGCGTCTTAAAACTATTAAACAGGTCGATCTACGATCTGGATTCGATCTACCATCATGGCGATTTCTGCCATGAAGATATCGGGGCGATGACACTGTGTGATGTGGTTTGAAGGCGGTTCTTCTGGTGTCTTTTGTATTTGACAGTCTGATGCTAGGGTCTGATTCTATCACGCATATAATACCTCAACAGTCACCGTCATAATTGACCTTTTCGGTAAATCCCATAAGCCTTTGCGAGTACACCTAAGAACTCGTCATTCTGCGTCACACCGCTCCGCGCCGATGCGAATATCGTTTATCGAACATCGTTACTGCGCATTGCAAGTCGGCGTGACGTCAAATGACGAGTTCTCAGGTGCACTCGCAAAGGGTTTTGGGATTTACCGAAAAGGTCAATCCCGTCAATCTATTATAGAATATTTTGCATAATCTACATATAATTTTAAATGGTAAATATGTTGACAAATATGTTTTTATATTTAGTACGGGAATAATATTATGCAGGAAACAAAATGGCACCTATGCCGGGAAGGATTGACCTATGTCAATTCAGGTCATAGACATGATATATAGTCTGGCTGCCAGTGGGTATGACGTTGTTTTGGTGTCCACAGTTTGTATGGATATTGCTTCAAAGATAAGTTTAACAGCTTTGTATTTTACAGGTTTTGACCCTGTTGACTCTTTTATTTAATCGTCTTTATTAACCAAAAGAAGAAAAACATATAACCCCAAGATCAACTGAGATCCATACCGATCTCAGGCAAGGGTAAACATAATCACAAACAGCAAAAACATAAAAACAATGAGGAGATACATCATGGCGGGAAGAAAATATTATATGACTTCTTGGATATTCCACTTTGGCTCATGTCTCGAGTTAAAGATTGAATACGATGACATGAAAGGGTATGTCACAGGTAAAAGCATACTTTTTCTGGATCGCCATGACAAGAGGAATAACAGCATCTGAGCAATTTGAATGTTGGCCTCTGTATGAACTTTGACCCGCCATATCTCAAAATGCGCAATGCTGATAGAAGTCCAGTAAACTTTTTTTTGAAGTTGGTGGTCTTGAGAAGCAATATCCATCAAAAAGAAAACTATGGATACCAAAACAATCTTCTGTGACAAAATTGCGTTTGGTAGCCGGACTAATTACCAGCTGGACTAAAAACTAACGTGACTTTGTGTGTGACATTCAGTGACAGGCATTTCCCGATAGTCAGTCCCAGAACAACGCCAAATATGGATTAAAAGACCTTTGACCTTGGATGTACAACAGCATGTTATGATCTAATGGGAAACTGTGCACATCAACAAACACCATTTCTATCAAAAGGCAACGGCCGATATAATTTGAAACCACATAGAGTACGAGAGTTGGTTCTTCTCTTGGATTTGGACCAAGCTTTAGAATATCGAATGTTGCGTTTTGAAATAAAACAAACCAGAAATTTATCACCCATTGTAAAGATATGGCACATGTACCGAATACATGTACATACATTGGCTGACCTTGTGGATTTCCTGGCCCAGCCATGCTAACCACATAAGGAGATTATACGATTAACCTAGTGCAGCTATTGTCATAGCAGGGTATTATTATGTAATACTCCTGATCCATATTTGGCGCTCTCTTGGACTGATAGTACTAAGTTCCCTGGTATAGACGAATCATTCGACCATTACTGGGTCCCCTTTGCACCAAACTGGTCGTGTGACTGCCCAATTGGGAGGATTAAAGCCGCTTAAAATTGATGTTATATTGTATTGTATTGTATTGTATTGTATTGTATTGTATTGTATTGTATTGTATTGTAAACTTTCAACATTTTTTGTCCGCGTGTAGCTCGGGTGCTGGAATGCAGTTTAAATTCTGCACAAATGCCGCATCATTTCACATTTCAGGTACGGAGCCGACGACGACCTAGTTATGGCAGCCATTGACGTGTAGGAATGCGTGAAATTGAATTCGTCTATTAAGCCAATCAAATCAAGGAAAATCAGGGCTTAACCTACAACTAATTGCAACAGAAACCATTTGATCACCATTCATTTCAGAAAAGTATATAAAAAGTCCTCAAAAGTCCAAATAGTGGAACAGTGCCTAGTTTGCATAAATCCAAAATGGCCGATTATGCAAGGGGTTAAATTTCAAATTTGGCCATGTTACCAAGGTAACAAACAACATGAGATATGACAAACTATTTTTTTTAAATGTTTTTGCAAGCGAAACAATATGAAACCATTTTTATCAAAATCAGAGCATTTTTCAATTTTTAATCCCCTGTGGAATCCTAATTTTGACATTTGACCTTTCTCCCATAACTCAAGAAATGTAAATCGGAGATATGTCAAACTATACTTTTTCTGAATCCTTACGACGAAACGAATACATTGGTATGGGTTTTAACAACAATTGGCCAAATTTGAAATTTCAACCCTGCATAAGCGGCCGGCCATTTTGGAATTATGCAAATTAGGCACTGTTCCACTACTTGGACTTTTGGGGACTTTTGATATGTTCTATTACTATTCTGAAATGATTGGTGATTAAATGGTTTCTGTTGCAATTAGTGGTGGGTGATTTCTTAATCTGATTGGCCTATATAGCATTGGTCTAAATGCAGTGGATCAAAGACGTGGCCACACAGTAAAAGTGAGATGTTACGTAATTTATAACGACATTGGTATATCACAAGAATCTGGCTGTTGGTGTCAATTAGGGGGCCGTCATTTTCTTCGGAAGGGGGGTATGAATATATTGGGGGTCATAGAATTTTCAGACCAAAAATACACCAACAATTAAAGGGTTATAGAAGTATGTTGACTCAAAATTTGTCGGGTTTTATAAATGTCATGAGAACGTTTTTAAACGATTTGTATGAAAACACACTACAACAAAATTATTTGCAGTACGTTATCAAAAAATGCTGTTTAATGTGATGAAAACGTTTTATTTCCTTTTTATGCCCTTTGTATAACCCGACATTTAAAAGTTTTCTGACAATCTTTTATAACCTTTTGCGAATGATGTCGAAAACGTTTTGTGTTTGCTGGGTATAAAATACAAAATTTTTCCCTGCTCCGCGCGCCTTCTTTAAACCTCGTCTACGAGCATATAGAGTGCTTCTCATGAAAGCAGATTAATCCAGGCACCATTATGGAGTTTAAGCAAATACATTACAGATCCAAGCATATACAAACAAGTATTATTGTAAGACCAATCTATTGTATTGGCATGTTTACGCATGTATCGTATTAATTTACCTTTCATCAAAAACACTGTATATGCTTGTAGACGAGGTTTTACGGTATTACACTTATGATAAAAATTGTAATGCGCTCCACTTTCTTCACACTAAAATTTTTGTGCGCTCCGCATCTTAGTTCCGGCAAGGAATTATTGTCTTCAGTCTGTGAAAGCTGAAGTTAGTCCGCGATAGGGGGTCATAAAAAATTGACTCCGGTCTCCGACATATTCATGACACCCCGTTCCGAAGAAAATGCCCCCCTTAGGGAGGGCGGGTTAGTGTAGTGGTCTTCTTACTCGCCTCTCACCGCTGTGGCCGGGGTTTAATTCCCCGCGGCGCCACATGTGAGTTTGGTTGCCGATCCATGCTCGTCCTCGCAGGTTTTTCTCCGGGTGCTCCGGTTTTCCTCCTGCATCTAAAATCGGACTTCTTCCCATATCCCTGTCCCGTCATATCCGGATGGCATCCCTTGAATTTAGTAGCCTCTGAGCACTATTGGGATTAGCCTGGCTTCGGCCGAATGTTATAAATATAAAAAAAATACAAAATATAAATATAGTACTACTTGTCCCTTACCATGAATGAAAACTCTTCTCAATTTTTGTAGTATTTGATTATGATTTTATTTAACTATTGATTTTACAATGCCTCAGAAATCACAAAGTTACATTTCGCTGACATGAATTATAGTATTATTAATTTTATTCTCTACTTTAGACACGAATGTACAGGCAGAACTTTAGTCACCAGCTTCTTTTGTTATGCATAGTCACGCTAAAAGTCAATCGATACATGTTGAAATCTGGTAAGATCTGTGGTACATTACACTCTTAAAACTTCTTTTATAATATTAAGCAATGACTGAACCCTAACTAATTCAAAAGAGCAATGCTCAGTGCCAGAAGTGGGTAAGTGTAATAGCTAGTATATTGTACTCATGCCAGCTATTGCACTTCCCCACTTTTGGAACTGAGCAGTCAAATATTGCAGTTAACTATTATTTTGTCGTGGTGGGGAAAGCAGATGTTACCTGAAATAATGATTTTATAGTATCTTCGAATCCAATTAATGTTTAAACAACACATAACTAAGAAATATCTATTATCGTATAATATACTTCTAGTGCCCGTTTCTATTCATCGTTATGTATTCTTCTCCCGTGCATTATTTTCGCGAACTACTTCGTGTGCAGGTTTATATAAACCTGCACGCTAAACAATACATTATCTAAAACCCGCACGCTAAACAATAGATTTTAGATAATACGTGCACGCTCAAATACTAGAAATACTACTTTCACATTACTATATAACTTATATAACTATGTTCGATATATATACCACCAAAAAAGTACGAATATACATTCTGTGGTGTTAAAATAGTTATAGGGTATTGTATTTTTTCATGCGCACTTTGTAAATCATAGGGTACAAACTGTTCTATTTTGCAACTATCATTGCCATAAATTATGATTAATGAACTCAAATAAATCAAACATCAAATGAGAATAATCGAGCTTCTATTAATTAAAAGGGCTAAAACAGGTGGACCATAATTATACAAGATGACACCATTACAAAATATTCAGCATTTTACAAATGAATTACATGTAGGCCTATATCTAAGATAACATAAACACGCCCAGGAAATAAAACACACACTAGCGCATAATATCATGATCATGCTTTATAATACTGAACAAATTGAAAAATTCCACTGTCGTGTGTTTTAACAATATTAGTAGATTTTAAAGTTCAAATTGTAGAACTATAAAGTCCAGTTGATATTGATATATAAGTTTATTCTCTCATCTCCATTCACCGTAGTACTACATGTAGTGGGACGTCAAAATCGATTGTTTTTAGGTCAACTGCTTCAGTGCTCTCTGTGTTCGGAACCACGATATTAAATGATCACAACATAAAGTCAATTGGTTACAAACCATGCGTGAATAAGTTACTAAAGTATGACGTATGGCGCAATCGATACCATTGATAGCTAACTTTGAGTGATTGATTTTCTTGACCAGTTACTAGTAAATGCTACTTGGTCAATGACCTGACGGTGTTTTTAAAATTTAAGATATTTTACCTAATATTCAAACTAATATAATGAATGCAGCCATTAATATTGCCTATTGTTTTAATACACTCAAAGTATATGACGGATAATGTACTCGTGCAAATGCATTCGTCAAGATAATCGCACTTGCCATGGAGTTATTGCATTTAGCTCTCGAGCCTATCGGCTAAATGCAATAACTCCACGGCGCGTGCGATTATCTTGACTAATGCATTGCACTCAGTTCATTATCCTTATCATAATACAATTGTTCTTATGAATAATATTATCACTTATATACTCGATACACATAAAGGATCACGTCGTAGCACAATACACGTGTATCGATCCCGAGTATTGATTTAGTTTCCCTGCTGTACAATGTAATTATTTACCAGGCGATGTCGTGTCGTGCTTCCTATGAGTTGGATGATGACTGGGGAGGTAATTGAGTACTTTGCGAATTAGATTTCTGCTTTGGTAGCGTGCTCTGTCGATTTCCTTGTTTACGTCGATTACCAATAAGATCCACGATAGTGTAAAGATACGGATTAATTGCTGAATTTATGGGTATAATAAATGTCACAATCCAAGCGAATACAGAAGGCGGTAAGGTCACTACATCGGCCTGCACCAAAATCCCGAGCACTATTACCAACAAAAGAAGTCTGTGAGAACTATAGCTGCAACTTTGGCATTCATACGGATTTGTTCTTTGACATCTTTGTTAATTCCGACGCGTTTCGATGACTTGTAAACTGCTCTTACAATTTCCACATAGCACAGTAGTATGATAACGTAGCAAATTCCGTTGAGACCTAAGAAAACTGCTGATGCATAATACAAGCCGTTAACATGACCGAGGGATTGAGAGGAGACTTCGTATATCCAAAAACTTGCAAAAGATGCAATTGTTATACCATACTCCTTATCGAACAATTCAGTTTTAGCAAGAGGAAGGCCAATGCACACGTGAGAGATATCATAAAATTTATGATTTGCCACATCATGACCAATTATAACAGAGGGGATTATCGCTAATGCGAGAGATACCAGCCATATTAATACAATTATAATAGCTGACGATTTCATTCTCAATTTGTGAGGAGAGTATGGAAACCGAATGTTCATGAATCTGTCAACACTTATCAACGAAACAAAGAACACAGAAGCTTCGCTTGATAGTATCGACATTGCCCCAGCAATTCTACAGGTATAACCAGATCTCCAGCTTTCTGATTGCATTGGAAAATGTTCACCAAAGTAAATATCAGCCGATGCAATAATAAGCATATAGATGCCCATGAGTAAATCAGAAATTGCCAAATTGTTTAGAAGGAGGCTTTGAACTTTGATCTTTTCCTTTTTGGTTTTCATACGGCTCAACACAAACAAATTACCACCCAAAGCATTCAAACCAATAAGCCACATCATGACCACCAATGCTCTATCTGATAATAATCTATCGCATGTCAGATATGGGGATCGCACAATTAGAGCCTTACAAGAAATATTACTTGGTACATAACATTCACAAATTTCTTCTTGGCTTACAACTATTTCGGTCAGCTTTGGGACGTCAATAAAGGTACGTTTATCTATCATAGATAAACTATTTTCTCGTATGCCGAAAATGGCAAGATGTTGTAAATGTTTGATATTTGGAATGCGTGTTAACCTATTTCCCGACAATTCTAGTAAAATGAGGTTTATATTATCTTTAAAGATGTTAAAGCCTAATGCATGAATCTGATTATCGTTCAAATACAATCTTTGTAAATTCTTCAATCCCTGAAATGTTGTATGATTTAATTTGTTAAAATAGTTCCGGCCTAAATCAAGAATTGTTATATTTCCCATTTTCCAAAATAAGTCGTAACTTATATCTGCTAACATATTGCTTTTCACAAAGAATTCCTGTAAATGATGCAGTGGGTGAATTAAATGCTTTGGCAAATCCAGCAACATGTTATTAATCAGTTCTAGATAAGTCAGCTTACTGGTGTAATTCGATAAAATTGCGTCCAATGAAGATGACGAAATCGGATTACTCGTAAGTTCCAGCTCTTGCAGGTTGTCTACACTGCTAAACAAATTAGCATCTAATGAAGTGAGCTGGTTGCCTTCCAGATTCAGTCTATTCAGCTTACTATTTTCTTTAAAAAAATTCGCATCTAATGAAGTAAGCTGATTATAACTCAGATCTAGCCATGTTAGCTCGCTGTTGTTGTTTAACAAATTCACATCTAGTGAAGTTATATTGTTTCTCCAAAGGCTTATAACTTGTAGGTTTGCCAACCTACTGAACAATCTATTTTCCACAATTAAGAAGTTATTCCAGCCAAGCGATATGTAACGTAGACTAGTTAAATCATCAAACAAGTGGGGATCAAGCGTGCTTATCTGATTACCAATTAGGCTCAGTCTTTGGAGGTTTTGCAAACCTGTAAACGCTTTGGAATGTATTCTAGATTCTAACCTGTTATATCCTAACTGGAGTGCTTCTAAACGTTTCAAATTGATAAAAGCATTCTCAGTTATCTCTGTTATGGTCCCGCGGAATTGGAGATCCAATATAATAACATCATGTGGATAGATTATTAGAGATTTGTGGCTTGAATGGATAGCCTCATCATGGCACCTGAAATCAACATATCCTTTCCCAAGTATGGCATCGCAATTAGATGGGAACTCCTCGAATTTAAAATAGTCACCCGATATTTGATAATTACAGTAATAGTGGCAATATTCGAAATAGCCGGAAATCGTATGGTTGAATTGAGTCGTGGGACAATGAATTATTTCATTTAATTCAGAAACCGTTGGTGTTTGTTTATCATCTGAATCATCTTGACACAGGGACACAGATTGGTTCATTGCCACATCGTCGATGAGGATACTGTTATTACCTTGCAGAAAGAGCTGGAGCATTGTGTGGGAAAATGTAATGAAGCAAGGCTTGTCTGCTGCAATAACCACATATCTACTTTGACAATTCTGAAGATCGCCTTGTATTTCTATGTACAAGAATGAGTCAGGAGACATTGGTTGGGATATTTGTATCATAGTGCCTGATCCAAAAGACGAAATTAATTGGATACCGCAAGCTTTACCAGCCGGGTTCCCGCTTAGCGTGAGCGAATTATACTCATCATTGCCGTCGACTGTGACATTGCAATAGTCTGAGCTGTTTTGAGTACTTGAAGTGGAATTCCAAAGAGGAACAACCTCTAGCTCTGCGCTGGCATACAATTCTAGGTTACGGGAGAGGAGTGAAAGTACTAAAACGATGAAGGCAATTTTAAGGAAACTATGACTGCGTTCCATATTGTATTGTACTTTTAATGATAGAGAATGTAGGATAAAACTGTTTGTATATTACTATTACAATTACAAATATTATAGAGAATTACATGAATTACACATGAACCAATTTATGTGTTTCTAAGGCCATTTTACTCCAGAATATCAACAACGAACGTGGTTGACTTAGGTTTAATGAGCTCATATTTCACAATAAATGTCAACTTTATATATCCTTAGTATTTATTTGCACTAGAATATCTGCAGATTGTTATATCTACAACGTTTGTTTGCGATTTATTATATCTTAATTTTCTAAGACAAATGGTGTGCTTTCCAACGAAGAGTTCAATCACCTCCAATCAACATAACAGAACAAAGTTTACCCGCATGTGATACGTGGAGTTTTAGTTCTATGAGTATACAAACATACAGGAGTTAAATAATTCTTTTACTGACAGATGAGGATGCTGTAGACGATAGTGACCTCGTATCCAATATAAATACTAGTCCATGCCAACAGATGAGGTTGATTGCAAGAATATCTAAAAGCCACAGATGAGATCTGCCGAAAAAAATACAGAGACGCTGTCTAAGTTCACCCGTGTTAAAGAAAAACAAAAGGTCTAATAATAATAATAATAATAATAATAATAATAAAAATATAAAATTTTAATTTACTCGGCACTTAATTTTTGTCGCTTGCTTATTTATATTTATTTTATAAAATCTATAAAAAAATTGATTTAAATAATAGATTATAATATAGCATTAAGTCACTTTCGGTAAACAATATGTGACCCCTCGGCACAACTGAGCCCGGATGTCACCAGTGCCACTATTGAGATATGCTCCATCGAACTTAACAATAAACAATAGGAAACAAAGGATTTATTGACTGTTTTTTGATTTTTCACTACTTAAATGTCAAGTACTATAGACATGATATACATCATTTTAAAGCTAATTTCAAGCAGAATATTTTGGTTGAATATCTCAAAAATGATGATTGGCGACTTCAGGGCTCAGTTGTGCCGAGGGGTCACTTATATGAAGAGAAAATGAGCAGGTGATAATAAATTATAAAGGGCAGCAAAGAAAATCTGACTGGGCGGGATTCAAAACGCCGATCTCTGGTTTGCGAGCTATCCAGCCCTATATGGACAGCGATCTCAGTTCTCAGGTGTACTCGCAAAGACTTATGGGATCTACCGATCTACCGAAAGGTCAATTGACCTTTTTTTTTCGGTAAATCCATAACCCTTTGCGAGTACACCTAAGGGCTCGTCATTTTGCAGTATCGAACATCGTTACTGCGCATTGCAAGTCGGCGTGACGTAAAATGACGAGTTCTCAGGTGTGCTCGCAAAGGGTTATGGGATTTACCGAAAAGGTCAATTGGTGACGTCTGGGAAAAAGGTGTATTGTGTGGTCTTTGCGTAGTCGTAGATTAATAAGACAAGACATAGACTTATATTAGATTCATACATACGCGTTATATAACAGCATATGTGATTGGTCGATAGGCGGGCATAAACAACGTTTATGCCCTGCTTTCTGGTCGTAAACAAGTCGCGTCAGAACCGATGGACGCTCGCGAGTAGGATATATGCGCGTATGCACGCGAGCTATTTACGCAAAGCGCGAATGATGTACGCGATTTTCGCGCACGTCCAAACACGGTGGACTGATCAAGTAAACGTTTTCTTACAATTAGCAATGGAAAAACTTTTAAAAAGGATAAGAAACTGGTAGTTTTTAGTCTAAAATGACGATATTTTTTACTTGTGGAGGAAAATAACAGCACGCAGAATGTTACGTATGTATGAACGGGGTTCATTCATATATTTTCATGACTAAACGTTGTTTAGGCCCTCGGGCTAAAGCCCTCGGGCATAAACAATCGTTTAGTCATGAAAATATATGAATGAACCCCTAAATATTCCATGCCTGTGCTCTCTAAGCGTACTTGAATTCAGCTGACGCCGGTATAGCGTTCAGACTGAGCGACATCGCTCATCTCACGCGCGAAGTTTCTATTGTGTACGCTTGCGCTACTTGCGCTATATTTGAGTTCGCACACGCAAACCTGACTTAGCGTCGACCCCCACAAGCAACATTGCCCACATTCCGCGGTATTATGCGTAGTACTCTTGCTCGACTCAAATATCTGTGCGTATCCAAGTTGGCTCTCGTGATCGAGAATTAGATATTTTACCTACAGTAAATGAGGCAATTTTAATGCATTTTGAAGAATTGTGAATGCTTGAGGCGTCTCTGCTCAAGGTACTGTCAACAAATTTCAAATCCTAATTCGCTATGTAAATGAAATGTGGGCACTTCGTGAGTCGCATCTTCCCCCCCCCCCCTCTATTATAAGTTGCTTGTGAGATGGGGTGACAGTCGAGTTCGTTTGCATTTTGATCTTATGTTGCACTTTTACCATATTGATAAAATAGTAATAATTCAATTCGCTCGATTCCCAGCGAACAAAAATCACTTAATTTTTACATCTTCTTCATGTGCACATTTGAGTATTCATTATGTTCAAGGTTTTCCGCAGTTGATTTTAATAAAAGTCAAACTGACTATATAGATTTACAAAAAACTTGAGATTTCTGAAATCGTTATCACAAAGTTTTATAATAAAAGCGGATGCTTTCTCGCTTGTTTTTTTAATCGTTGATCAAATCGTTGTTAAATTTACATATTGTTTCAAGTTTCAAGTCACGTGTTTTCTGACATTGTGCTAAGCGAAAGTCTTCTCTTGTACAACCGATCAAAATTTATTTTGTATATCACACTTCAAATAACATTTAATTTTTTTTTAAACTTACCAATGGATCTCCTCGGTGCACGTTCTATAGTTACTCTATCACAATTCTATTCTCAAATAAAAATTCCTTTAAAAAAGGAATGGGGCGCCCAATGTGAGCTGGACGGGATATGATGATCAAATACGAGAGAAATGCTTCATGAAATGAAGCTTTCGTGTCAATTTGCGATTATGTGGGGTGGGAGTTCTGTTTTGGGGGCCTATTGTAGTGAGGATATTGCTTTGGATATTGAATATTGTTGAATTTCGTTATGCAGGGCCTAGGGTATATGATGGATAGTATAGAAGACACAAATAAGTAAGCTTCCCCCCCCCCCTATTCATATACAGACTTGACATTTAATATGGAATATTTTTCGCACAATTCCAAGACTGGTCTGGAAGGGGTCTGCATAAACCGCACGGGCTAAATATTAATTCGAGTGTGTCGGGAGATGGTGCAAAAGAAATGTTTGATAGAAAATGTGCTTTCCATATGTTTACATAATGGTGCTCATAATGTACCGAATTTGCCTAAAATGGCGGATTTAGGGAGGCTGAATTTGAGCTTTGTGGTGGACACAATTTCAGACTTTATGCAACATGGTTCTGTTATTATCAAATTTATAGGGGTTTGAGGTGATATTTCTTAAACTTCGTCAGCAACTGGCATTCATCACAGCTGAAAAACACTTACAATGCACCAAGTTTTTGAACAGAGGAGGAGCTTAAAATGGGGCTCTTAAAGGCTGTACGTACTCCGAAAGTTTGAATGGCCCCCTGGGGTCAAATGTTGCAAACTTATAGTACAAGAGCAACTGTGTGGATTCATGGTTGTCCAATGAACTCACACTGTTTCTTTGTGTACAGTAAGTTTATAACATTTGGCCCCAGGGGACCATTCAAACTTTCTGAGTGCATATCACTTTTAAGAGCCATATTTTTTAAAGCTCCTCCCACTCTCAAAACTGGTAGATCACAGGTGCATTTCAGTTCTGACGAACACTTATTGGTATTTAGGTTTAGTAAAATCGCCTTTAAACTCAATGAATTTGATAATATCAGAATAATGTGGCTCAAATTCAAAAATTTTACCCCCACAAAAAGCAAATTCAGTCGCCTTAAATCCGCCATTTTAGGCTAATTCACTACATTATGAGCGCCATAATGTAAACGAATGGAAAGCACATTTTCTGTCAAACAAATATTTTACATCATCTCCCGACACACCCCAATTAATATTTAGCCCGTGCCGTTAATGCAGACCTCTACCAGACAAGTCTTGGACTTTTGCGAAAAAGTATTCCATATTAAATGTCAAGTCTGTATATACACTCATTCTTGTCACACGACGAATTTCGACAAAGTCATGTAAACGTTATTTTGTTTTTCACCCGACCTCCGTCCAGAAACAATCCTGAAATGTTGAAAACCTGGGGTCGGCGCACTCATGCCAGTTTATCCTAAGGTATACTCTGTGTCTTTTGTAGCCAACCCTGTGGCTAAGAGAGACTAGGAAATACGTAAACTAATACTAAAAAATCACCTTTCATATCAAACAATGCCACGAAATTGACAGGCCTGTTATATCAAGGGTAAGATCGATCATTATTCTTCATGAAACGGGCACAGCCCATTTTTATGTTATTAATTCTGCTAAAAATTAATTAATAAATAACAAAATTACGTCATAATTATGACTTTAAATCGCCCATAGAACTCTATTTTAAACGGACAAAATAGCCATTGGGGTTTCTTTCACGTTACCTTGCTAGGTACCCTTCCCAGCAGTTAGGCATATTACAATAAATATTATTTCATTCAGCATTTTTGGTAAACACTAACAAAATGACGTAGGCCTAAATCGTACATTATTGCTTTTAAACTGCCCAACAACGGTGAACCACGAGTCAAAAGCCGCCTAATTGGGCTACCATATCGCGGGGTTGGCAACTCTGGTTGCAAATACACTTCTGACCTTAAACACAGTCATTTATTCCTTTCTCTGCTGACAAGAATTGAAATTTGTTAATTAATGTTTTTTATCAGAGATAGTCACCACAAAGATACTGAGCTGTGTTCTAATATCTTTGGTAACAATCAGTTAGCAGTCAAGCGCATAAACCAATTAGTGATTTCATGATTGGTCAGTGGTTGTTTTGTTTGGTTTAAGGATTAGGTGTGCAAAGGTCACGGCCCTGTTGCTACTGCAATCACTATGGACCACAATGGCCTCATTCCAGTGGCATATTATCAATAACCTCAATTAAACAATCATAGTGCAAAATTTGACCTTAAGTTGCAGAGTATGAGTTTTTGTACTCACATTTTCAAAGGTCATTCAATGAATGCACAAATATATTGGGGTTAAAGAACTGTGCCCTGATAGATGAGCATGTTGTAGATTCTTCACACTGTAAACAACTAGTTCATGTGCAAACATGTTCAAAACATACATAATTAGAATGGTCAAATGTCACCGTCTATCGGGTTCTAAGAGGCGGTAAACTGGTTTAAACCATACCTGACCATACAAAGGCCACGGTTTATTTGGTGTTTTTATAAGTCCATTAATTTTGTATTTTAAACAAAGAATATATGCACAACATTTTGTCCCGTGCATATTAGAAAACAATAATAAGATAAAATCCAAGCATATCGTGGTTTTATTTCTAAGCTGGGCATACTTTTAAGCAAAACAGTTACGAAGTAAATCTAGCAAGACCGAAATTAGAAGCTTTTCGCCAGCCCATAGGGCTGGTACCTGTTTCTGAGATGGGGTTTGTGTACACTAAAGATTAGCTAAGATTATAGCCTTCTTCTATTGGTATGAATTATTTTTTTTACTTCTCGTGGTGGAAATGTTTTGATATCTGCTAATTCGATTTGCAAGGAAAAGAAAGTATGTTTTGCCGTTTCAACGAACGAAAACGATTGAGTATTGCCAAAGTTATGTTTGAATTAATTATGACTTAAAAAGTTATCATAGGTTAGGCCTACACATATAAACATAAACTTGTTCAGCAATATCAAAAAAAAAAAATGACATGGTCAAAGCGGGGGAATGATCACGAGGTCATATCAGTGGACTACTGAGCATAGCATGATGTTTGGTTGCCTGTGAGTGCATAATTGATATGTTGATAACAGATCTAATAATGTTGTAGAATCAAAATCTTCATTGGACCACATTGAAGTCAAAGTAATTATCTATCCTATCCTGTATCGTTTTATGGATAAAATTGACTCAAAATGTTATTGATGATATTATTGCTATCTTTAACATCAGTTTTGTCTTTTCAACGGGAAAAATCCGATTGAAAATAAAGTTTTTAGGGGCTAGCTATAATATTGAACAATATATCCCATATTTTGACATGCACTTATAGAAAATAAATAAATTATTGTCTTACTTTATAAATTATAAATACTGTAGAATGACACATAACTAAAGTGAGGCCAATTTCTATCTTTTTTTATTTGATTTATAAAATTACATTCAACAAAATGATTGAAGACTGAGAAAACACACAATGCAGACTATTACAGAATGGAGTAGGTATAGATGCCATGTCCATAGCTTTGCAGGAGTTTCGGACTAACAATCAACACATTCAAAAAATACAGTTTAAAAGTGAAGATTGTAGTGAATGATCAGTCCTTAATATCATGTGCTTGCCACTATCTACTTTATAGTAAACTATATACATTGCGAAATAATATAAAATTATTTTAAGATAAAATGTGCATGTAAGTTGAGTTAACATAGCGAATTAACTAACAACTGCAGTGTATTTCTTGATTTTAATAATAAGCATTGGGTAAAAAGCAGTAAAGACAAAAATACAGAACAATTTGGAGTAATGAATTAAAGAGTTGACAGGAGTTATAGGAGTTAATGTTTTTGCTGTTTCAGTGTGCATGTTCTCACCATTGATGGTTTGGTGAACTGTCATGTAACATGGATGTAAGCGTGATCCTAAAAATGCCTTTCACGGTGACCCAAACTATTTACAAGACCTCTTCTGCATTGAGGCTGGCCTTCCCTTTTAAAGGGAATTTTTATTGCAAAGTCAAGCCTAATAATGGAGCCGCCGCCGTAGCGGGTGCCCCCAAAAAATTTTAGCACCTCCAAAATTAAAATATTTTACACGCCATTTTTGTTACCTGTTGGAAAGATTAGAGTTCAAAGGGCAAGTATGACGTCGATAGCTAAATGATAAATGACTTAGAAAGACTTTTAGATTGTAAATGACTGGAGAAAAGGCCACACTAATACGGGAAGAAGACATTGACACTTGACAGAAGAAAAGGAGGAAGACGTAGAAGAAATACGCCCTAAAATTACAAAACATTTCTTTGTATAACTTTACATACATTTTCATGATTTGAAATATTCAAAAATCTGTAAATAGAGGAATCGTTTTCTACCCTCCCAAAGTTGTCCCATTTCTACAGGCAGTTTCTTTGGTCAAAAATAATCACATTTTCCAAAAAACTGTTTTCAGAAAAAATTGCACTTTAAAAATGTTATCGATATCAACGGTATTATTGATTTTTCCCTTTGCCTTTCTGTCTCTGATCCCTCAGTCACTCATGCAACCACCACTCAGTACAAAACAATGATTCGTTGAAATGAATTTTGACGTAGACTGGCCCCAGTCTCGGTTCGGTTCCATCTCTGGATAATGTAACAATAAATAATTACGTAATGCCCTATGAAAAAAAATGCCAACTCCCCCCTTATTTTCTTCAATGCCAAAAACCCATTCCTCTTCATCCACAAATCGACGCCACTAATTACACTATAAAATATATGAAATATACTCGTATTATAAGTGAACGCGAAAGTCCATTGAGCGCTGATTCCGAGACTGGTCCAATCTGTTATAGATCTCACTTCCAAATATTCGTTCAACGAAGCACGGTGATTCCGATGTCAATTACGAAAGCCCCGCCCCAGTTTCAATTCAAATATGGTAGCACAAAGCTATGCCGCGGGATGTGACGCAAGATCGGATGGGACACTTGTCAACAACCAATGACAACTGAGAGGTATTGAGCTCAAGTGGCACGCGTCTGATAGACCCATGGTACGCGCAATAATAAAAGGCAACCACTCGACTCGGACTTAGGCCTATTGTCCATATTGCGTACATTATCGCGTGCGGTTTGCAAATGTTTGCACATTATTTAGCTAGGAAGCCTTTTCAAATATCCCCGCGCTGCCAAGCTGCGTTGATTGGTCGGATACAATATCGTTGTTTAGTCGCTTACACAAACGTTAATGTAGTGAAAACATGGACGTGGTATATAGAAAGATTGCGTGACTCCAAATCCGTAAAAGTGAACTTCCAGCAGTTTGTGGGAGCTGGAAGTCAAATTGCCTACAGACTGGGAGGGTCCGTGTATTGGGTTGATTTTTAATGCTATGTAATCTACATTACCAGTCGTTCTCCACGGACCCGAGGGAGGGTCTAATTTTGACGTGAATGGGGTTTTATAATCAGCAGTTGCTTCAAAATGATAAAATCACTAGGAGGAGAAATCCCGCATACATTTCCGAAAGCGGGAACATTTACCTGTAAATGGTAGGTTGAAGCATCTTGCATCTTGGTCTAAAGTGATGTCTTGGATACACTCAGAACGCTACTGACCATCCTCTATTGTTATGCATAGTCGTGCTAAAAGTCGATCGATACATGATGAAATTAGCACAACTTCAGAAATACACCTTTTTGCCTTTAAATTATTTTCTCGGTCAAATAAAAAAGAATATCTTTTCAGTAATGTCCGATAAAAAAAATGCTGCTTGGATATACCTCTTTATTTCTCCTCCTACAGTGATTTTACCATTTTTGAAACTATTGCTGAATAAAAACTTTTTTCATTGTTTTATACTGACAGACGATTGCATGAGTTATCGGACACATAAAATTGAAGAAAACGAGCAATTAAATACAAAACATTGATCACGCTGATATCGATAACGTTATTGAACATTTTATGTATAGGATTTAAAAAATGCAACTTTTTGAAAGCATCATTTTTGAAAAATGTGATTATTTTGGACCAAAATAAAATGATTTTGAAAAGGGAGAACTTAATATATCTCAAGTTATTCCTAAAACAGGTTATGCAAAGAAATATTTTTGTAATTTTAGGGGAGGGGGCATTTTTGATCCCTTTGAAATGTTTCCAAACAAATGGATGAGTAGTTCTCAGAATGTAGATAAAATTTACTCGTAAAATATGCATGCAAAAAAGTTAATTATGATACGCTTCGTATCCATTCATTAAAATTACAAACTATTGTCAAAATATTGTATTCAAAAGCATTTTTTCCGGCCTTACAATCTGTTGTTTTATAAGAAAAAACACAAAAAGAAATAAGACAATGGCATCTTTTATTCGCGTCTTTTAGAGCTCGGGTTCAGAAGTTATGCCTGATTACTTAAATCGCGTTATTCGCGTAGAAAACGACCTATCAGCGAAAAAAATAGATGGCACATACATCAAACAATTCAAATGCATGTCATACCAATAGTACAAAGGCGAGTGGTTCAAGTCTATCATGAATTTGATGTAAAGACTACCATGTATCCTACTCTTCGCCCACTTCCCCATCCGGCCATGTTGGAGGATCTCACGGACCTGTCCAATATTGAATTGTGGGAGCAGGGGCAGAAATTCACCAAAAGACAGGCATGGTGTACCAACATATTTTTTTGATTATAGGTTTTGGGATAAGCTCTTGTAAAATGGTTGGTTTTTTTTGGGGTTTTTTGTTTGTTTTTTAATTCTTGGATCCTGTATTTTCCCAATATGACATGTATGACAGACACTCGAGAAACGCGGTCTTCTATCTGGCGATGCGCGTTAACCAAGCAAGATAAAATACGAATTGTGGAATATTATATAACCAGATTGTTCTGTTTTGGGGTAGGATTTTTGTTAAATTTACATTACATTGACATGGGGTGGGGGCTAGATATGGGGAGTGTGAAATGTGCTCAAAAATGGCTTTAGACTGAATTGTTGAAGCTTACTTACATAAAAAAATCTTATTACTGGAGGTTCTTAATGCTAAGCACATGTAATCAGCTAGCTAGTCAAGACCATTCTTCTGGCTACCTTTACAGCTCTTTACCATTTTAACGCCTATCGAGTTTGTACTGCGTAATATTGGCTAAATATCCTAATAAAAGGAAACATAATCGGCCTATATTAAGATTTAATTTAAATCTGGTCAACCAGACATATCTATTTTGACGGACGAACCGACGTTACGACTGAAACCTTCAGTCTTCGGCTGGGTTGTGATGCAAATGACCTTGAGTACCGGCCTATTCAGCTTACTTTTAGCCGGACAACAATGTTACAGTGATTTGAGCCATGTTGGTAGTAAAATTTTGCGCGCTGCACGCGTACCGGTCCATCAAATACCAAAAGTAACCTTGATTTGGGGCTTAAATAGAATGCAATTTGATGTGTCTGATGTGCTCTCAGTCCCACAAGAAATACTGTGTGAACGTTGCTATACGTCTCCTTAAACATGGCGTTACATATTTTTGTCATTTTGTTCGGAAGGGAGTGGGTCATGTATATATGTCGGTGACCGGAGTCAATTTTTATGACCCCCTACTTTGGGCTAAATTTTTTATGTTTCCCCTATCTCGTGTTGAAAATTTGACCCCCCTTCACCTACACAGACTTAAAACATTATCTATTGCTGGAACTAAGGCATTAAAGACTTAAATGTGAAGAAAGTGTGCGGAGCGTATTAAAATTTTGATCACAAGTGCAAACAAGGCGTGCAGAAACTTTGCATTATATAACTTAAAGGAGTATTTCGTGATCCTAGCATCCTCTATTTATGTCATTTTTCATTAGATATCCACGAAAAAACCTATTCCCAAAATTTCAGTTGATTCCGATTTTGCGTTCGCGAGTTATGCATGATTATGTGTATTACACTGCTCCATAGACAATGCGTTGTAATTTCGTTCTGGTGCACCAGAACGAAATTCAAATTTCACGATATCTTTGCTAAACGAATTGATCTGCAAGAAATATTTTGTACATAAACATTATGTAGCCAGAGGTTTCCAGTGATATACAAATCTTAACTTTTTTTAAGAAAAGTGGGGGGATGAGGCTGTGGATCACGAAATGCCCTTTTAAGATTGTGCATTATATAACTTAAGATTGTGCGCACATTTTTGGTCCAAAAATTCTATGACCCCCAGCATATTCGTGACCCCCCCCCATTCCGAAGAAAATGACAGACATCTGAATGTTGTTTAGACTAAAACAAGTAGAAAATAAAAGTCCTACGTATGTAGTTGTTCCTTACCTTTTCCCCTGAACCGCACTAAGCTAGATCTGTAAGACTGTGTGGTATAACATGACTACTCTCTGATGGTCTGAAATGTTTCTGTTTCTTTACAGTATTTGTCTGCAGAAAAAATAAGTAAAGGATAATGTTCTTTGGTTATGCCTTGTATGCAGACTATGCACGGCATGCGCTATTCAATTACACATGAGAAATAATCGATTGGTTGTTGCATTTTACCAAAATGTCTTTTGAGGGACTTATATTTTGGGAGCCCTGTAGGTATGCGCATTAACAATACAATTGTCAGTTAATTTAATTTTCTTCTACGCCATCGATGGATGGGGGGGGGCACATGGCACATATTCATGGGGAGGATGCTCCATGTGCAACATGAAATGGGAGCTAAAGCCGTAATGGTAGAGGGAGTTCTTTCAAAGCTGAAAAATATCAAAGTCAAAGGAGAAATTAGCAAAGTGGGTATCTTTTCGAGCTTAAACCATCAAAATCATGGGTCTATCAGGGCTCTGTTTTGGTCAAATTCAGGGGTATTTTACCCGTATGGTCATTTGCGCTAAGTGCCTACATGCACTGCTGATACCTTTATGTCATTCTTAGGGATAAATGGGAATATTTGTTATGATTAATGGGATATTGAAAACTGCTGAAATTTGACCAAAACAAACATATACACGAAAGATATCACACGTGACCCATTCCATGTCAACTCCAGGGATGTGCACCGCAGCAACTCTTCAATTTTTTTCTTTTTCTGTGTGGTGGTAGATATTGATGAGAAAGTAAAATCCCGAAAATTTGAGCTTCATACTCCATAGTGGATTCCCGTGGCATCAATTTGAAATTTAGAGGGGTCAGCGTAAAAAATGTGTCGCAACGCGAAAGACGACGTTTGGAGGTCCATAAATGTATAAACGGAACCCTTTACAACTTTGAAAAGTATGTATCCTGGGGTACTTATTTATGTAAAATTCAAATCTGGCATCAGAAAACTTGTAACTCTTTTACTTTAAAAGATATAGGGCCCTCAAAATGCAACTTCGTCCATCCAGGACCAACTTTGGGGGTCCTGGAAAGTAAAAATAATTTTATTGTCCATTTTTTTGCCAGTCAGAGCCCTTTGGTAGGACATTACTCTTATCCAATATTGAGCCTATTAGAATACTTTTAGCTGAGATATTTCCCATGCAAAACCCCAATTGTAAATTTTTTGTACATTTTGACCCCACTGAAAACCAATGTCAGACATTTTGCTCCACCATCAACTTCAGGTATGTTGAAGATATGTCCTTGGAGAACATTTCTGAGAGATATTGGCTTTGGGATTCGATGGCTTCAGCACATCACCAGAGGAGGCTTAAAGGCATTCCTACAATGCACTATGATTGGGAAATTTGATCAATATAACCTAATTTTAAAGGCAAAGTCCCCATTGCTACACACACAAAATGGTCATTTTAAAACTGCAGCCAACAAGCTAATAGTTGAGACTTAGGACTGATATTTGATTTTCTTACAGGAAACATTCATATTGTCCCACTGCATTAATTTTATTCCTAAGTCTCGATGTTATGAATGTTAAATAATAGGATCAAAACACCAGATATTTGCACACAATTCCAATGCAAGACATGATCAACTGTACCATATGTGTACAAAAGCCAGACATACAAGGTCAGAAACCCCATTGGGTTGTGGGAATGTCTTTAAACATCCTCTGGCACATCACTTAGGTTTGCATTCTCCATAGAGTTGTACACATTTTTGATTTCGCATGTATAATGACTAACGTACAACTCTATGGAGAATGCAAACCTAAGTGATGTGCTGAAGCCATCGAGTCCCAAAGCCAATATCTCTCAGAAATGTTCTCCAAGGACATATCTTCAACATACCTGAAGTTGATGGTGGAGCAAAATGTCTGACATTGGTTTTCAGTGGGGTCAAAATGTACAAAAAATGTACAATTGGGGTTTTGCATAGGTAATATATCAGCTAAAAGTATTCTAATAGGCTCAATATTGGATAAGAGTAATGTCCTACCAAAGGGCTCTGACTGGCAAAAAAATGGACAATAAAATTATTTTTACTTTTGGAGTTCTGACCCCCCAAAGTTGGTCCTGGATGGACGAAGTTCCATTTTGAGGGCCCTATATCTTTTAAAGTAAAGGAGTTACAAGTTTGCTGATGCCAGATTTGAATTCTACACAAATAAGTACCCCAGGATACATACTTTTCAAAGTTGTAAAGGGTTCCCTTTATACATTTATGGATCTCCAAACGCTGTCTTTCGCATTGCGACACATTTTTTACGCTGACCTTCCTAAATTTCAAATTGATGCCACGGGAAAACGAAATGGAGTATGAAGCTCAAATTTTCGGGATTTTACTTTCTCATCAATATCTACCACCACACAGAAAAAGAAAAAATTGAAGAGGTGCTGCGGTGCACATCCCTGGAGTTGACATGGAATGGGTCACGTGGTAAATGAGAACGAAATGATTACGAGCTCTAATGGGGTGAGGCTGTCGATCTGGTCACTTATCTTTAAATGTTTTACTTTGTAAAATAATGCGCAATTTGGTCATAAATAAATAATAATAAATCTGAAATGAAATGAGTCATATAACGTGGTAATATGTCAAGGATAATCAACTGTTTTGGAATTGAACTTAATTAAATATGTACATGTACATTAAAGTACATTTCCTGATATTGTTACGGAATAAGGAAATCAACGTTAAAAGCTCATACTAGCGTGATAATATTAAAATGTAATCATAATCTGATGCGATCAAGCAAAATCAGTTTGAAGTAGGCCCATGTTAATTTTGGGATTCTTACATTTTCATTTTGAGCGTATTCCAAGCTCCACATTAGTAAAAACACCATGTCAATACGATCTTTAGTTACAAAGTTACTACAATTTGAACACCAGCCCATTTAAAAAAAACAAAGAAACGGAGCACTTTAATTGAGTAATTTTTAGCACACCTAAATTAAACACATAGTCAACTTGGCAACGATACCTTTGTGTCTCTTTGGCTTTCTGTCGAACCAGAAAGCCAAGAATTAAGAGGACTTTGGGACTCGATGGCTTCAGCACATCACTTAGGTTTGCATTCTCCATAGAGTTGTACACATTTTTGATTTCGCATGTATAATGACTTACGTACAACTCTATGGAGAATGCAAACCTAAGTGATGTGCTGAAGCTCATCGAGTCCCAAAGCCAATATCTCTCAGAAATGTTCTCCAAGGACATATCTTCAACATACCTGAAGTTGATGGTGGAGCAAAATGTCTGACATTGGTTTTCAGTGGGGTCAAAATGTACAAAAAATGTACAATTGGGGTTTTGCATAGGTAATATCTCAGCTAAAAGTATTCTAATAGGCTCAATATTGGATAAGAGTAATGTCCTACCAAAGGGCTCTGACTGGCAAAAAAATGGACAGTAAAATTATTTTTACTTTTGGAGTTCTGACCCCCCAAAGTTGGTCCTGGATGGACGAAGTTCCATTTTGAGGGCCCTATATCTTTTAAAGTAAAGGAGTTACAAGTTTGCTGATGCCAGATTTGAATTCTACACAAATAAGTACCCCAGGATACATACTTTTCAAAGTTGTAAAGGGTTCCCTTTATACATTTATGGACCTCCAAACGCTGTCTTTCGCATTGCGACACATTTTTTACGCTGACCCCCCTAAATTTCAAATTGATGCCACGGGAAAACGAAATGGAGTATGAAGCTCAAATTTTCGGGATTTTACTTTCTCATCAATATCTACCACCACACAGAAAAAGATAAAAATTGAAGAGGTGCTGCGGTGCACATCCCTGGAGTTGACATGGAATGGGTCACGTGGTAAATGAGAACGAAATGATTACGAGCTCTAATGGGGTGAGGCTGTCGATCTGGTCACTTATCTTTAAATGTTTTACTTTGTAAAATAATGCGCAATTTGGTCATAAATATTCAATAATAATAAATCTGAAATGAAATGAGTCATATAACGTGGTAATATTCAAGGATAATCAACTGTTTTGGAATTGAACTTAATTTAATATGTACATGTACATTAAAGTACATTTCCTGATATTGTTACGGAATAAGGAAATCAACGTTAAAAGCTCATACTAGCGTGATAATATTAAAATGTAATCATAATCTGATGCGATCAAGCAAAATCAGTTTGAAGTAGGCCCATGTTAATTTTGGGATTCTTACATTTTCATTTTTAGCGTATTCCAAGCTCCACATTAGTAAAAACACCATGTCAATACGATCTTTAGTTACAAAGTTACTACAATTTGAACACCAGCCCATTTAAAAAAAACAAAGAAACGGAGCACTTTAATTGAGTAATTTTTAGCACACCTAAATTAAACACATAGTCAACTTGGCAACGATACCTTTGGTTTTAGACATGGCTAAGAAATTTTGGCATAACAAAACGCTAAATCCGAGTTTCTTTTGAAATAATTTCACGTTTTTTGACAATTATCGAAGTTAGATAGGGGCCAAAAGTTTTAACATTTTCCTTCGAATTTCATCAAAAACTATTTCCATGTGAAAAGGGATGTTTTTCTCTTCCATTTTTTTTTAAAAACTTACTATTTGTCCCAAATCTCAAAACTAGGTTGCCGAGTTCAGACTGATTTTGCTTGATCGCATCACATATACAGCTTCTAGCTGTGAGTTGCAAGATGAGCGTGGGAGTTTTCTTTTAGCAAACGACATGTAATAATAAAATAAATTATTTTATTACGTCATATTTATTCAGAGTACACCGATCATCA
Organism: Amphiura filiformis; assembly: GCF_039555335.1. NCBI lineage: Eukaryota > Metazoa > Echinodermata > Ophiuroidea > Amphilepidida > Amphiuridae > Amphiura > Amphiura filiformis. The sequence goes on from NC_092628.1 coordinate 24,201,959, forward strand.
AAATTTCTGTTCTTACAGGGGCCCTTGCATCATATAATAATTGCATAATTAGAGATATTCAAACTTACGCAAAATGACACAGATCAATTCAAACCAATATAACGAAATATAACAAAAGTAACAGTTTGACCAAAAGAAAAAAAAATGAGCATCTGTAGCCTATATAAAAAATACACTGTCCAATGCGCACGAAACAACTAATATCATAAGATTATAACTCATACATATATCCTTGAAACATTGTAAATAGTGTAAATATCTTCAAACATTGTAAATATCTGAACGTAGTTTAGATTAAAACAAGCAGCAAATAAAAGTCCTACGTTAATTGCAGTTGTTCCTTACCTTTACATCATTTCCTTTTCCCTGATCTGTACTAAGCTAGATCTGTAAGACTGTGTGGTATAGCATGACGACTCTCAGATAGTCCCAGCATGTTTCTGTTTCGTTACTGCATTCGTCTGATAGTTTAATAAATGACACGCCCTTTGGTTACGCCCAGCGCCCATGGCGTTGTTCCATTATAGCAGGTATGCGCATGAGCAATACAATTGTCAACTGTCAGAAGCAGACGGCGTAAAGGTAAAGCTGAATTTATACTTCATCGGTGAGCGACGAGCGATTGGTTTCTAGGCAATGAGCCTATGTGCCTTTTTGTTACATTGGGAAAAGCAAGCACGCTGCGATGAAGTAAGATATAGATATGCGACATGTCAGAATCAAGTGTCTCTTTGGCTTTCTGTCGAACCAGAAAGCCAAGAAATAAGAGAAAGTAGCAATATGGAGGTCTTTTAGAACTTAAATCATTCAAATCAAGGGTAAAATTCAGGGGTCTTTCGGAGCTGCGCGGTCCAAAACAGGGGGTCATCCGGTCATTACGGTGGAGCATACCTGTATGGTCATTTGTGGTGGGTTCAAGCAAAATCAGTCGGGCATATTAAATGTTCAGTTTTTTACATGATTGTATAAAGCATTTGCAAAGCTACATTTTGCAGCAAACCCCATTAAAATTGCTATCTGGAGAACTAAAAACAAGTAGCAAATAAAAGTCCTACGTTTTGCAACTTAAGGGGTTGTTTGGAATGACAGGTGAGTCAGGGGTCAAAAACAAAATTTTTACCTTTTTGACCTCAGCACATGTGTATGTATGATCTGCCATACAAAAATTTAAAAACAATACCTCAAAGTATCATTTTTTAATGTTTTTTGTCATAATCACGCTTTTCTACAAATTTCATCTGTTTGTACCGGGGCGTGTCTGTTGCCAGGTAGGCCTACATGACAGCATAGACACACGTTACAACCTTGAATAATAATACAGAATTGTGACGTTATATTCTTCTTAACCTATCTTAGAACTGCCTATTATTTCAATTGTTATACTGTTCTGGTTGGTTTATTGCATATACTCTATAGAAATTATGCAATATGACGTCGAGCATGACAGAGTCATCTTCATTCAAATAAAATTCAGGTACCCGTAAGGTACCACGGAGCAATTCGCACGATAATACAATAAAACAGATGAAAGGTATGAATGGTTGTGGAATCGAATTGCAGACCTGTCCCTCTGTCACCTTAGAACTGCATCTCGTAGGCAATGGTAGGTAATAAACCAACCGGAACGGTATAACAATTGAAATAACAGCATGTCTTGGTCTCAATTCAAGATGTGCAATTTGGACACACCTACTCGTTGGCTGATTTATACTTCAACAGTTCCTCAAAGCGATATCAGAAAAGCCACTATCTCATTGTTCATTGGCCCGCAGTATGCATCGCCCCAGGGCACTCAACTTTAGAATTGATGGGTAGGGTAGGTAATTGATGTGCCTACAAGCTTCGCGAAGTAGGCGCATATCAGTACAAAACGTTGGGTTTTTTTATTTAAAAGAAGGGTCATTATGTACAATCAAAATGAAAAAGGGGTCATTGGGTATAATATTTTGAAAACTGAAGGTGCCTGGTCATCGGGTATAGTCGCCTTCAAAAGAGGGGCATATATTGACAGGCACATACCGTCACCTCTAAAGTTGATGCCCCCCGGGTGCTCGCATTATATTTTGTTCATGGCTCGGCTTTTAAAACTCCCACACATCACAATAAGGCTATTGAAAAGTGTATAGAATAGCTAATGATAGACCGGTCCCTGCGATTAGTCGCGGACCCGAGCGACAATATAGTAAACACATCGAGTTTATAACACAAGTGACAGTAGTCGTGAATTATGGAGGGTTTCATTGAACTTCTACCAGCAAAATATGGAATAATACTAACACAAGACACCAATCGAGATGATGATACCAGCCTAATGGAAGGCTTGTATTTGACCTTCTTATGAATCCAATTTCGTGGCGAGAAGTTAAAAAGGTAATGTATATTTCAAGAAATTTGGGTTCAAAAATTCTGTATCAGCTCGTATCATCAATTCCGTAAATATGGCGTATAGAGGCACAACTTGACAATACACTGAACTATTTAAACGTAAAGGACGCACTGGATACACATAAATTTGTGTTTCCTTGCTGGCGGAATAGTTGCAAAACTCTTTTTGTCAAAAAAGTTGGACAATTTATGAATTATGATTGGCAAAATAGCGAAAGGAAATAGACTTTTCCAACCATGTAAAACTACACTGGGTTGTTGACATGGTCGACATACATTAAGGCATACGCATGTTCCTAAAGTAGGAGGTAAGTACTATAATTAATTGTTTAAAGTGCTCAACATACCAGCAAAAAGTCATAGGGTCATCAGAGTACAGGGACTTTGTGAAATACTGGGTACAAAAAAAAAGTGCGTGAGCCGATATGCAACATCAAATATAAAAGCCGATTTACATAATTTCCCATGACCTTACAGAAGTGATCGTGCTCAAATATAAAACTATAGAGTTTGGTCCTTGATATGCACCATCAATTGTGTACTTGTGATCAATATTGCTAGGCAAACAATCACAGCAAACATGCCAAAATCCTCCCATTTCTCCTCCATTTACACACATATAAACCCATCCCTTAAGCCCGTATTATGTTTGTGTTTGTTTCTTTTTTAGCTTTCTAAGCATCTCCTCATTCAAATGTGTATGTTTTTTTATTACTCAATTATACTCAACAGGAAAACTACACAAACGTGCTGAATGAAGATACACAATAAATCAAGTTCTTGCAAAACGATAAGTTCATGAGCATGAAGGAGATGATATGAGTGAATGCAAGAAAGAAATTCAGGGGATTGCTGCAATTTAAGACTATCTGTGTGGCACAACAGTACTTTTCTATTTGCCAGTGGTGTCAATCTGTCTTGAAAAGTTGGGAGGGACATTTGGCTTAAAATGTAAAAAAAAGTGGCTGTAAAAACATGGTTATGCCAAAAAGTTTGGGGGTTAGTGACATCCACACAATTCACCCAATGTTCCAATGTACTTTTAACATGTGCATATTCAGGCATTCCTTCAAGGTTTTCCGGATTGATTTTAATAAAGCTAGTCAAAATAGCTTCATGAACTGACTATATAAATTTACAAAAAACATGAGATTTCAGAAATCGTTAACGCAAAGTTTTATTGTAAAACAATATTATTTCAAATAACCCCTGCATTAAACGTAACTATAAATACCGAATTCAACTCTCCGCGGGTGCATTAATTGCTTAGATTAAATCGTTAATACATCGTCATATTAACATTCGAATATAATTGAAGTGAAAGTATATCGACATTTTTCAAGTTTCAAGATAAGTTTTTTTCGACATTGTGCTAAGTGAAAGTGCAACCGATGAAATTTTATTTCCTTACTATTTATGTCAAATAACACCGGTAATCCCCAGGCGGTAATCCAATGTAATGAAAAGTTACTTTCCTATGTAACTCATCGGTATATGTTCTATAGATACTCAATCACGATTAAGGGTATATGTTTTTGCGGATCTGCTCAAAAAGATGCAACACGATGCCAGCACCTCAGGAACAAAGGCTGTCATCCTGTCCCCATCTTGTGGGTAAAAGCAAGAGTTCACGGTTTTTCACTACACAAATCCGTGACAAATGGTTGTTTGCGATTGAAGAAATGTCAGCACTATCAACAGATTACGTGACTGTTATGATATTTATATGTTTGTTCAATGTAAACGTCTCGAGTAATTTTGTAATAACAGGAATGGAGTCATTACATTAAATGCGCCACCAGGAGGAACTTTCCATATACAAATGAACAAATACAATAGCACAACTCTGTTGGAAGACACTAGGGAGCTTTTCAGTTTTGGTTTCTGTTTTCGTTCACGGTTTCAGAGATCTCATTCTTAATTTGAAGTGTTAGCATAGTACAATCCTTTAATTCTCTGTTTGTTTTCTGTTTGTTGAATTTGCTTATTTCTGACATGAAAACCTGAGATGAAAGGGTTGGTGCTAATCCAGACAAAAGAATTTTACGGTCTTAAATTTGTGATAAGTTGTACGGCTTCAATTGACTTGCATAGGCACTTCCGCCTAGGCAGGAGTGGGTGGTGAAATTAGTCTAGCATTAAAATATGTGACGTGTCATGTCAAAAGGAGACACTTTTGGGCAGGTTATCAATTTGGAGGTTTTTACATATCTTAAATAATTATAGAGATATTTTGCTCTACAACGCCGTTTTCCCCAATGAAATCGGACATTCCTAAGCGAAGATATTGAGTTCGTAGGTTATGGTATTATAAAATTGGAAATTGAGATATCGGCCTTCCAAAATATTGTTTGCAATGTTGAGAGTAGGAATTACCTTGAAAAATGTCTCAAAAATACAAGACGCAAGTTATATTCAGGCCTGAAACTATCAGACAATATTTTTAACGTTAATAACATCACAAATTCGCAACAAACCCAAATATTATTGTAAAAAAAATCACCCCGGGCAAATTTTTGGCTATTTCTCCATTTACGATCCTGCCCAAAAGTGTCTCCTTTTGACATGACCACATAACTAAACTCAACCCAGAAAGTATCGAAACGATTATAGATGGTCAAATATATCGGGAACTGAAATATATAGCAACTTAGTTAATGTATATAAAGCGCATCCTTCTCCTGCGCGTTTTGATACCTCTTTTGTTGCTCTACGATATCATTTGGCCGAGTTATAGGCGCTGGAGTGGATTCAAGTCGGATTTTGAAAGTTGTACTTAGCTCCTATTCAAGCCAAACGCGTTCGTCGTGTACACACACACCCCCACACCCCCACCCCATCAAGACAAAGGACACCGATGTGCTCTGTTTACTGGCCTGCAAAGAGCCCTGACCTTAATCCACTAGAACACTTGCGGGACACTCTTAAGAGGAAAGCTAACAAGGCAATCAAGCCTGACACCACCTTCGGCGCATCCTGCTAAGGAAATGGCGAGACATTGACCAAGGAAAGATAAGACATCTTGTTCAGAGCATGCGACGACGAATCCAGGCAGTGATAGACAGTGATGGTGGGCACACCAAGTATTGAGATGTCAGCAGAAAGAGTTCATGAGATAAGTCAGAGATAAGTAAAGGGTAGCAAGTATTGAAGTTGGAAGTCGAAGGAGTAAAATAAAGTAAAGTTCGTGGTTAAGGTGGTATTGGATGCATTTTCTGGAAACTATAAAATGGTCTGAGCATGTTTTAAACAGGTTAATAGAGTAGGGCAAAGTACACTGACCATTATGCCTTTTGTTTGAAGCAAATCGGACATACGGTTTTCATAATATTTCAATTTATATTTTCTTTGTATCTTATTGTTTTTATCAATAGTCAATGTAGTTAATGAGCTAAAATGACTGTAAAGGCTCATTAATATGTAATTTTTGCCAATAATTTGCTAAAAATCAATGCATAAATGTTCAGGGAACTTTTATTTTGCATACTTTTGCCTTGAAACTTGGTCAAAGTGTTTCTAATATGTTCTAATGTATTATAAAGTGAAGCCGCCCTCTAATTTGCATAATTAATGAGCTAATATGCATTTATGCATGGATTTTTAGCAAAATATTGGCAAAAATTATATGTTAATGAGCTTCTCCAGTCATTTTAGCTCATTAACTCTATTGATTATTGATAAAAACAATAAGATACAAAGAAAATACAAATTGATATATTTTGAAAACCGTGTGTCCGATTTGCTTCAAACAAAAGGTAATATTGATCAGTGTGGTTTGCTCTACATAATTAATGTGTTTAAAACATGCTTAGAGCATTTTCATAATCGGTATCCTTTGTCTTGATTTTGTGTGTGTGTGTGTGTGTGTGTACACGACGAACGCATTTGGCTTGAATAGGAGCTAAATGCAACTTTCAAAATCCGACTTAAAGCCACTCAAGCGGCGCCCACAACTCGACCAAATGATATCGTAGAGCAACAAAAGAGGTATCGTTTCGATACTTTCTGGGTTGAGTTTATGTTGCCAAGTTCTAAGCAAAAGTCGGTCATATTGGCCAAATTTCTCCCAATGGGAATTTATTATATTCATTTGTAACAATAGTGTATCTGATAATTGGTTAGACCTACGTACATGCGATACTCGAGTTTATTTTAAATGTTTAATTTTGCAGAGCTGATTTTTGTCAGTCATTGATCATACTGATAAATGTTGCAAAGAGGGGGGACTTGAGACTGACAGACTGAACCAGTAAGAGTGGGAGGGGCGAGGGAGACGAAAAGACCAGAAACGAGAAGAGAGAGAAGAGGCCGGGGAGGGAGAGGGAGACTGATTCGGAGGTGGGGAAAGGAAGCAAAATAGGGAGAGATACATTGATACGAAAAAGTTAGGAGGAAAGGGCAACACTGCGGCCCTGCACAGGCCCGTAGCCAGGATTTATTGGGGTGTCACCGGCTCAATTTGTATTGGTTTAATTGTTTATTTTCTTTAATTTTATGTGTCCAATAACTCAGTCACGCATGCAATCATCTTTCAGTATAAAACATTGATTTATTGACATAAACTTGGTCATGAATGTGGTTTTTATTCAGCAGGTGCATCAAATATGGCAAAATCACTATAGGAAGAGAAATAAGGTAATTGTAGTGTGGTGCTTAGTTCTCTTGTTGGCAAGAAGAGCCAAAATTTACTTATAAAGGAAGACTGAAACAGTTGCAACGATCTAGAGCGACGGCTCTCTTGAATAAAAGCGCAAGTGAAATACGAAATGGCCATCAGAGATCGCTTGAATTAAGAGATTGGATGTAGGCATCCCAACCACTTAACTCTTTACTCTAGTGGTCACATTAAGATTGTTACATCTTTATCCAAGAAATCCATCACTTTAGATCAAGATGCAAGATTCTTTAGCCTACCCATTTACAGGTATACTTCGTGTGCACCCTTTTGGTCAAATGTATGCATGGAAACCAGATTTTCCCTCCCTAGTGGTTTTATCATTTTGAAACAACTGCTGATTAAAAACTTCAAAGAAATCCTCATTAAATCATTGTTTTGTACATTGTACTGCTTGATGGTTACATGAGGTAACTGAGGGATAAGATACGAAAAGGTAAAGGAAAAGAAACCAATTTAATCAATCATACTTTTTCTGAAAGCATCGTTTTTGGAAAATGTGATTATTTTGAGCAAGAAAAATTGTTTTTGGAAATGGAACAACTTTCAGAGGGTAGCAGAATGATTCGTCTATTCACAGCTTATTGAATTTTTCAAATCAACGTCAAATGTACGTCAAGTTATGCAAAGAAATGTTTTGTAATTTTAGGGGGAGGATTTCATTTGAACCCTGTATTATGGCAATGTTCTGTGATTCTTCTCGTTTTAGGGACCGTTCATAAATACTTTGGTGGGGGGGGCTGGGCAAAGTGAGGGGGGACACAAAAAGTTTTGAGTTGCACAAAGGGGGGGACCAAAAAAAAAAAAGCATATGTACCAATAAAGCCCTTTTTTACAACGATTATGGCCCAATGAGTGTAAAGCCTTTTTGGAATCCCAAAGACTTTACATGTATTCCACAGTCGCTATAAGAAAAGGGTCATTATAATATGTATCCCACTGATAATACCGGGTCAAAATGATGCAACCAGGATTTTTTTTTTGTCTTTGCCCCGAAATTTATATTTTGCCCCCCGACCAAGAAAGCTGGCTACGCCCCTGATAAACAAGTCTTACGTATTAAAAATCATGAGTATGTGCCCAGATGTTTGCTCTGAATTTCCAATGGATAGCGACGGGGAAGGTGGGGGCATGTGCCCTGGGCGCCACTCTTAGGGGGCGCCAAATTAACCAATTCAGCATCGATTCTGCGCCACTCTAAGCGATGAAAGTCAAAATTTTCGCGCGCTTTGCGCACATATCAGGACAGAGTCATTTGAAAGATCAATTTAAGATATTCTTTCATTATAACCAAAATTAATTAGTGGTAGGCCCTATTTGTGCTCCGGGCGCAATAATTATTTCAAGAATCGGGAGCGACACCTATCCTTAGCCCTGGGTGCCACAAGCCCTAGCTACGCTACTGTCAATTTCCCTTTTTTGTATTACTTTTATTTATTTATTGGTTATAAGAATGAAACAAAAATTAGAATGCATAAATTGAAATCAAACTTCATACAAGTCACAGCGTGTGAAAAACACCTTAAACATTCAGGCATATAATTGTGACTGAGTTTGCACAAATGGAGTAGCCCCCTCCCCAGACTGTTTTTTAACCTCTTGGAAAGCTGAGACGAATACACCTAAAGTATATTCGTCTCAGTTGGAAAGGGGGGGGGGGTCAAAAAAGTTTTATATGTCTAAAGAGGGGGGTCAAAAAGTTTTAGGTTCTCGGTGGGGGGTCAAAAAGTTTTGACTCCAAAATTTCCAAGTCCCCAGCCCCCCACCAAAGTATTTCTGAACGGTCCCTTAGTGAACACTCCCGTTTACTCAGGTAGTGATTAATTGCTGCAGTGATTGTTTTGTGATTGTTTTAAGTTTCAACATTAGGAAAAATTGACCAAATACGGGCACAATGGCTCAAAACATAATGGCTAATATGGCTCATGCGGCAGAAACAGGCCTTTTGTAAGCAAATTCGAAGAAAGCCGACGAACCAGTGGCAATTTGTACTGGTGCGCGACGGTTAACCAATGACCTTCAAATGACCTTTGACCTTTAAATGGTTATGCAGCACTTGTATAACATGCCATTGTTCCTATTGATAAAGTGACATAGTTGTACTATATAATTTGCAGAAGCAGCATTTTGAAGGTATTTGACAATAAATCAGAATTTACCCTTTAATGAACTTTGATCTCAATTCTGTCTTTACCCGTAGACATTGGATCCCCGGGATTGGATCTAACCGACGCATATGTCCATCGTGCTATGTTATATGTGGAAAGAGTAACATTTTGTTAAGTTTCGTTTTTTGGACCTCAATTCTGTGTACATCATATAAACACTTGTTTTTAGCTGATGTATGTGCATGTAATTTGCGGAAGCAGCAGGATTTTGAAATTATTTGGTTAAATTTGGAAATCAGCTTTATTTTTCGTGGATATTTGTTGAAACATACCCTAAAAGTGAATGTTGCAATCAAAAAATGTCCCTTTAATTTTATCTTGAAATTTTATTGTAAGCTTTTTTGGAATATTAAAAACAGCAAGGAACATTCTGATGTTGCACTTTTACCATATTAATAATAAAACAGATATGATTCAATTCGCTCGACCCCCTTTCGTTCCCTGTTCACTGGATATCAAATTTATTTCTTCTTCTTCATTCCAATACGTACTTTTAATACAGGGTGTCCCAGAATGATCTGTACCGGGAAAGATGGAATTTTTTAGGTATGAAGGGCATGTTAAATGTTCATATTGTTTTACATTTTAAGTTTTACATATATTTAGCTTTCTCAGATTTTTTAGATTTTAAAAATTGTACTTTTTTAGTAGAAGTTATAGAAGATTGCGTAAAAATGGTGAATTCTAAGTTTTGACAACGCAACCTATTTTGAAAATCTGTAACATTACTAACCGTTCAGCACAAAGTTATTTGGAAAAAGTTATGCAGGTATTTTAGTTGTGCCCTGTTCATATTTCCACTAAATAGCCGATATCTATCTATTATTTATGACGTTACGAAGCAATCATTACATGGAATTAAGGATTTGCGGCCTAATCCCATTCTCTCTTTGGCGGTAGTTTTAGTTATTGTGGTGTGAGGTCCATGTAATTTGAAATGCTTGCAGAGGTCGAACTGGTTGTGGTACAGAAAAGATGGCTCCTCAATTTATTGTGCAGCAGCGTAGATTCCTTTCAAAAACTTACTGGCAAACCGGCAGCTATGTTGAGACGCAAAGAAGATTCATTAGACGATTTCCGCGAGCACGCGTTCCAGTCAAAGGAGCGATAGTGTATAACGTAAAGAAGTTTGACGAGCACAGAACTGTCAGGAATCGGCAGAGTGAAGCTTCAGGTGCTCGTAAGACTGTAAGAACTAGAGCGAAGAGTGCAGCTGTCTGGCAAGCTTTAAGGCCCAACCCCAACAGTAGTTGTCGTCGAAATGCTGTGCCAAACATCCCACGTTCTTTATTTAATCGTATCGTGCCATTTTCAAGGGTATGCGAGTCGTTTGCGCTGAAAATGAAAAGCAGTTTTCATTGATTTTACATTATTGCATGCCACGCCAAAACAAATAAAGGTAGCGTGCTGAAATTCACAGAATAAGTAGGAGACATGTCCAGCATTATAATGCATGTATCAAAAATAGATACACTGCCCGTCTTCTATTTTTAGTTATTTTTGCAAACACGGTACAAATCATTCTGGGACACCCTGTATGAGCATTTATTCATGCATATGTTCAAGGTTTTTCGGAGTTGATTTTAATAACTTTGATCAATTTTAATAAATTATTGTCATTATTAAACGGCATTTATAAAATGCCTTTACTAATGGACAAAGCGCGGTACAAAGTTAAGTAACCTAGTAAAGGTACAGAATCATTTAAAAGAATCAAAACATAAATTCAATCAGTTTTAAATGTACAAAGCTATGAATACATTCCTTAAAAATATTAAAATGAAAACATAAATCTTACATAATGTGCAAGAGCGATTTACATACACTGCAAAAACTGTGTCTAGAGATTGGATTCTTTTTTGTCCTCGATTTGTAAACACGTGTAAAATCTAAATACCGTTGTCAAACTTCAAAACATCAAGTGTTTTTAAACACTATTAAAATATCTAAACGCAAGGCATCAAATTCCTATACATGTAAAGCATTTAAACATGAAATCGAGGACAAGGTGGTGTCTAGAATATTGTTTAATCTCTAGACACTGTTTTTGCAGTGTTTTTAAAACATAGAATATAAACACTAAAGGTAGGTAAAACACATTCGGCTCAAATAACCAGAATTATCAAAATGTATAAAAACAAGCAGGACCAGGTATATAGAATTCGCCGTAGAGGTGACGTGATTAATCGGATTAACTACCATTTTGAATACATCGCCCTACACTACAATGTACACGCGGTATCTATGTATTGAACCATAGATGTCAAAAAAAGGCTGATCACTTGTATCTTTGAAAATAGCGGTATTGTATTCAATCTATGTTTGCTGACATACCGTAAAAACTCGATAGTAAGCATACTATCGAGCGCTTTTAAAACATGCAAACATGTTCCTCAACCCCATTTGCTCAGTTGGTAAAGCGCCGAACTATGACAATTTCGTGTTTTCAAAAGCGCTTGATAGTAAGCACATAATGCTAACTATCGAGTTTTTACGGTACACGGGTGATTAGTGTAAGCTGCTTGTTGTGCAGGGCGATCTATTCAAAAATATGGTACAAACAAACTCATGTTGCCCATAAAAACGAATAAAAACAGTCAGCTCTCAACACGCGATATTCGAAATTCCCGCGCCGAAATTGTCTAAGTGCAATGACGTAATGGTTATGTATGCTCATTGTCGTCAGTCTTCATTGTATTACTGGGACGTCATTGCACTCGGCATTTTCGGCGCCTGGGATTTTGAATATGGCGTGTTGAGAGCCCGGGTTGATAGATAGATGTTTTTATTTGTTTTTATGGTCTTTATGAGTTTGTTTCGAACAAAAAAACCCACGAGAATCGCGCTTGATGATTCATTTTATAGCATCTAAGGCATAATGTTGTGATTGGCGGAAAAATCCTTTAACGGGACCGAGCCTGCCCATAATACTTAACGACTGATGGAGATGACTATCCTTCTAAACATATAATTGGTAGCGTAGTTCCAAGAACTAGAATTCTTCTCCAAAATATGTTAAATCAGTTCGGGGGCACTGCTAATTCAAAGACGTCTCTGATATCAAAGACGGGTCAGTGATTTCACATACGGGGGTCTGTGATATCACATACGTCGTGCTTTTTTTACAGTTTGGGGCTAGATGCAGCAGATCGGAAAGAAGGTGACTGTATCGGAATATGCTTTCCTATGTTTAGCAAATATCTGCCTGTGCAAACATCATATCTATCTGTGCAAATTCTGACAAATGGTCCCAGAAAACACTTAGATTGGCAAAATCGAGCCATATCCAACGTTTTGAAGTAACAAAAAATCCCAAGTCATGGGGGGAGTGAATATTTTGGCAAGGCAAAAAAAGGAGGGAACAATGAATTTTTGGCCAGTCAACGAGGGGGGAGGGGAGCGATTTTTGGCACGCATTGTGGCGGCAACTTTTCAAAAATATATTCAAAAATGACTTGAAAATGGTAGGCCCCTACGGAAACGTTCAGGCCTAACCTCGTGGCCTGACTCTCGCACACGTGCATGGGATGAATTCGGAGAAATATGGACACTTGTATTTTATTGATAGGGGTAGGGTTATGTTATGATTAGGTGGCTCAAAATAGATCAACAAATTACGGTAAACCAGGCGCGTGCCCACTGCCCAGGGAGTGGGGCTTTGGGGCCTGCAGCCCCGGGTCTTTAAAAAAATGAGGGAGACAGAGAGAAAGAGAGAAGGAGAGGAGGAGAGGAAGGGGAGTGATAGAGCAGTGGCATAGCCAGGCCCGTTTTTTTGCGGGGTGCTGATTTTGAAAAAGTGTTTCTTTTTTTTTTCCAGGGAGCGATTTTGTAAAAAGTGGACCTTCTTCACAAACTTTGGACCTTTTTTGACTAAAAAGCATAAAAACATATTTTTTTGCTCACTACGGTCGTAAATTAGGATTTTTGAGGACTTTTGCCTCACCGCACGGCCCCACTCTGCGTACGGGCCTGGGCATAGCCAGTGGGGCAGTATAGAGCCCCCTACAAAAATTGAAGGGCGGAAAAGGGAGGGAAAAGAAAAAGGTCTACTTTTTCGGTCTGATTTCCCAAAAATTGAAAGAAATAACCCGACAACTGAAAACATATATAAAATAACTGCCAATAATACCGGAACGAAAATGTTACAAAAATCAGGACAAAATATTAGCAAAACTGGGTTGAAAATTTTGTTTTGCCACAGCCACCAGGCTCATTTCAATATCCGGGGATTTTAGGCAATCGAAAGGGGGAAAGTGGAAAGAAAACAAGGAAGAAAACAAGAAGAAACGAGGAAGAGTAGGCCTACGTTCTGAGTCATTGCGCATCATAATTATGTTCATGCTTGAAATTTGTGACGGGAAGTCGCATCCACTGGAAATCCATTCTAAAATACATATTATGCATTATCATGACATGGTTATATGGCCTATAGGCTATGCTTAATCATGATGGTCGGAAAAATAAGTTAATAATAGGGGCCTAATGCAAAATGATGCACCAATTGGCTTTTAGTTTGAGGATAATATTCCCCTCACAAGTCGGGTCCGTTGAAATATGTTATGCCCAAAATAATACGAATAATAAGTGTAAACTTTTACACCAAATGACTTTATTGTGCCTTTCATAACTTTTTGAAAATAATTCTCCAACTTCTGAGGGAGCACATCCCCCTCAGGCACCCTTCTCCGTCAAAAAAGAAAAGGCTAACTTGCATTTATCCATAGGCCTAATTGAGCAGGTTCATACCCCATGCAGAAGTCAGGTCCGCAGGAAATTTGTTAGGAATTATAGGTCTATCTTTCATAGATATAATGACTATAGGCCTATTATAGCACATCCCCCTCAAGCAAAACAGAAAAGCCTAAACTTAGGCTGAATTGAAGGAATTATTGAGCACGAGTGTTAAATATAGGCGGAGACTGGGGTAATTGTGGCCCCAGGGTAATTGTGGCCCCTTTGTCTTTATCAGGGTGTCTTTATACTAAGCATTGGTCTAGGTGACTTAACTTTGTATTGTATGAAAGAGTGGTCTTTATGTTACTGTTTGGTGAAAAAATATTCAAATAGCATTAACATTTTTATGAGGGGTCTAAATAGCGGAGCGACATCGCAAATGGCTCTAAAAAGTGGCAAGTCCACTTTTTATTCATAGGGTGGTACTTATTGGTTGTATCACTGACTATTATGTATGTGTTTGACATGAAAGGTAATCATAACAGTTCCCATTGGTATATACAACAATTTTATTAAAAAATTGTTTATTTAATGAGCTAAATTTGCATATTATGTAATACCCGGCTTGGGATAAATGTGGCCCCTGTTCATGTCTTAAGCAAATTACTTGCATCTGACCCCTAAAAAGCTATTTTGGTCATTAATCTGTTATATGTTAATCAAATTAGCCATTTGGGGTCATTATTGAAACAAAAAAGACATATTTAGTATGTTTTCAAGTCAAAACAAGGAAGTATAATGAACAGTCAGATCCGGCCGCAGTTTCGGCATGCAACAATTAGCATAATAACAAGTATTTTACAAAATGCCTTAAAGTGCCCTTTTCTGGTAAATAAACCAGTCCAAATGGCCTAGAATTATCGCAATGACTGTAAAACATGTTATTAATAGTTATCAGGAAGAACTGGATTCACAATACTCTTTAAATTCTTTATTTTGTTCAGGGGCCACAATTACCCTTTGGGGTAATTGTATTCCTAAAACATGTTAATTATTATGCAAATTGCAATATATTTTCCAATTATATTTATCACATCTTATAGGTACCCATTGCCTCTATCCACTCATGCAGAAATTTTACTTCTCCAGTTCATACTTAAAGAATTACATGGTAAAAATGCAAAAGGGGGCCACAATTACCCCAGTTTTCCCTAAGCCTAAAACTAAAATTCGCGGCTCAGTTGGAAATCTGTAAAAAAATATATGCTCCGAAAATAACCAATAAACAGTTTTGATGTGTCCGGAGAATTGAAAGTCTGCAAAATGTCGTCGAGGGAGCAAAGTTATTCTGCAGCATTTAAGCTCAATTATGAAAAAGAGCAACATTTTTTTGGAAGGAAATGAACAGGAGCTGACTACATGGAGACGTGATTTCTCAGATATATTTCCCACTCGATCTTCTATTGAGCTTAACTTTCGATTTGATATTTGTCAATTCATTCGTTTCTTTTGCTTTTGAAAAGGTACTTAAGAACGCAAGATTGCCTTCAACGGTAACTAGTTTTCGACCACGCTTTTGCTGGTCCTCATCAGCCGTACAATAAATTGTATAATTAGGGTTACATTTTTAAGCATTCATAGATAATAACCATTTGTTTTATTCTTAATTTAATTGGATCTTGTTTGATAGACTTGTGTTAATGATATGATATAATTTCATATTATTAAATCATTAATCAACTAGGTATAAACATGTTTTAATCCTTCAACATTCATCAAATATAATTTATGGTGGATCACAGTGATCCTTTATTTCCATTTTCCAGTATAAAATTATTTATATACTCTTTCACTGGCGTTTACGTCGTTCCAATACATGTTACTCTTCTTTTTTTGATACTTGGTGGCTCTGAAAAGAGCCGTTCATTTTAGTTCCTCTTCATAAATTGTTTTCTAATAATGATGGTTAGGTATCATTAAGGTCTCATTCCTCTCACGAGTAACAGAAATAGGGGATAAAACACTATAACCTCTCTTTTTTGGACCTATGGTGGCTCTGAAAAGAGCCGTTCATTTTTTCTGTTTTCCTTTTTTGGAGATATTTTGTTTTAATGAGGTTGGTAAGGTATCATTTATATATCATTCTTCTTATGAGTAATAGAAATAGGCTCTAACCCACTATTTCCTCTCTTTTTTTGACTCTTGGTGGCTCTGAAAAGAGCCGTTCATTTTTTCTCTTTGAGATATTTTCTGAACGGGTTGGTCAGGTATTATTTAGGTCTCATTCCTCTTATGAGTAATAGAAATAGTGGCTCACCCACTATAACCTCTCTTTTATGGACTCATGGTGGCTCTGAAAAGAGCCGTTCATTTTTTACTTGTCACCATTTTTTGTTCAATATTTATTTTAAAAGGATTTGGTAGTTTATGAATAGGTCGATATTGTTTTCCTCAAGAGATTCATGTATTTGGGTTTCTTTTATTTTCCTTTTTTAACCAGTCAAATTTTAAGGTTCTATTATATGATTTGAATGTTAGCCTTGTACATCTTAAGGATTTCAGTTTTGGGCCAGGGGATTTAATTTCCCTTCTTTCGAGCATAGTAATATCACTATCATTTATATTATTCTCCTTATTAAACACAGCATAGTATACAACTCGTCATTATCTCTTTTGTAACACGTCTAATTATAAGACGATTTCAAACTCTTTTCACGAGTCTTAAAATTTGGGTAAAAGAGTGTTACATTTTTTGTACAAGCATAGTAATACTACTGTCATTTCAGCATAGCAAACAATCTTCCATCTCTTTTGTGAATTCTTGTCACGAGTCTTCTCTGTCTTACTTCCAGACTTTCATTTCCCATCATGATGTATGCAAAATTCCAGATACACTACGAGATACGGATTTTTTGGTGCCATGGTACATTCCATTATAGTACTCAAGAGTTGCTATTTTTAAGTAATTACTAAACATATCATGATGAGCTTGGTCCGTTTCCATTTTCTATGAACATCACAGTATGCTGATGAGACTCGATAGGCCTCCACTGTGTGTTGGTCCAATGCGCCGCTTGATACCAAGCAACGAGAAACACAAAATGACCATTATTTCACTCAAAATACAGTCCAACTGGATCAGAATGGTTAGTAATCCTCCACCAAATATTCCGAATCTATTGGTAATCCTTATATAAGAGAAATCATTCCGAAAAATGGAAAATCAGATGAAATCATGGAACCCTCGTACAGTACGTCTATCCTCCGTAGGCGATTGTGCTTGACTGATTGACCCCGACTTCGCCGGGTCAAATGACCATTCCGGACGTGAGTGAATTCAATTACTTTTTGGCTCCATTTCATTCTACCTAGTTTGTGCTAGTTGAGCAGTGGTTTTTTGGTTATTCTACGTTTATTTTTCAATATTATGGATAGAAAATTGGCAGGTATTTAGAGCAGATGGTTATCCATGTATAATAATTTTCATTTCGGTAAAATTCCTTTATAAAAAGGAAAAAACTCAAAATTTCGGTTGTTTTTCACAAAGTTTAGCACCTTATTTGTTTGTTTGTTTGTTTGTTTTGGTGTCTTTTTTTGTCTTTGTTGCTCTAGATCATGCCTTAGACCTATCTTCATTTATTATTAATCGTTACATTTCTTTAATTTTTTGCGTTTTCTTAAAATCAATTTTTTTCCACTGTTTACACGCACAGTATACAACCCATCTTCCACAAAATATGCAAATTAGGGATCCTGCGTTGGTCGATTTTATGATGAAGCTCTTCTATGGGAATCTCCGTGTAAACTCATATTTTTTCATATTTTTCATTTTTCTGACTAGTTTTGCCTTTTAAATCATAGTTTTATCATAAAACCTTTAATATTGAGGATTTTAGGCTAAAACTTTTTCATAAGTTTTTTACTTTCTCTCTAAATATCTTTTATACGTTTTGGATGGCCCTAAATATTTGTAGAAAGACTGGGTGTACAATTAATGATTTTTTGCTCAAAACATCATGTCTTGGCATGTTTCAAATTTTCTTCATACTCCTTTTTCTCCTTATTATTTTATTTGGGGGTTGATTTTCCGGTATGAAAATATTCCAATATAATATTCATAATCATATTAAATTATTTTATTTGTGGAATTATTATTTTTTATATAAAAGCATAGCATGTTATTTCTCTTTTCATTCTTTTAGTAGTCGTATATAACATCCTTGGACCGGTTAATTGTCCTTTGTTACGATCCTTGGGCGGGAAACTTTCAAACACATATGGCCAAATCAATCATACTTTGATGCTATTTGTAGGTCTTTTGGATCCCTGGGCGGGAAGATTGTCATGCATCATTTCAAATTTTGTTTGTTTGATCCTTTGATTTTGGCGGGAAATCATCCATTGTTTTTGACTTTCTATTTGTCAAGATCTTTTGACAAGTTGGTTCGGGTATTACTAATCCTCATTCCCGTTCTGAGTAAAAAATTAGGGGTAAACCCACTATTATTTCTCTTTTGGGATTTATGGTGGCTCTGAAAAGAGCCGTTCATTTTTTATCCGTTATAATATTTTTTGTCCAATATTTTCTCGACTGGAAAATTAACAGCTTAGATGGTGATTATTATTATTCCTCCCAACACATATGTATTTGAGTAGAGATTTTACAAGGATAACGTATACAATTTCTATTGATAATTTCCTTTTTCCATGAATCTCTTATTTCCACTTTTGAAATTGATCTTAAAAAGACTGGATTTTATCCTTAAAATTTTAACGACATTCTTTTTGAAGACAAAACACTCTATTTGTTTTCAAACCCAATATGTTATTTACTTTGTTCACTTATGTGATCTTTTCTTATCAATTAATACTGACGGTATGATACAAGTCATATCTCTTTTTGGAACATTGGGTGGCCCTGAAAAGGGCCGTTGGGTTTTGATTTAGAACTCGTCTTACATAGCTCTGCCTTGCTGGTGTTGGCGGCTCTGCTTCGTTGCTTTTCTTAGCACTCCGTCCACCTTCAGATCAAAAAGCGTGATTGCTTTTTGTTTCTCAGTACCATCCTCGATCTTCGCCAGTTTCTCTTTGGCCTCACGTCTGAGCCCATCGATGGTCGTCGTCATGGCCTCAATGATCTGGTGATACTGGACTACCAGTTTCTTGGCTTGCTTCCTCTGATACACCTTAGCCTTATCAGTGTAAGTTTTCTCGAAGTCAGCCAGGTATCTTACCCCTCTTGGTAATCTTGGTGGTGGAATCTGCATGTACGGGATATTCATCGTTTCTTTGTTGCCAAGTTTCTTGGTCATACTCGTAATGTATCCCTTCATTATTTGCCTTGACTGGGCTTTGGGTTTGATCCTTTGTATGAACTCTTCGATGATCTCGAAGGTTACGTCGGCCACCTTCAGATTTTGTGGATCCATCTCTCGTTCTAATTCAACCATATCCTCTCCGGATGATTCGGGATCAGTAGAAAGTTCCGGTCGGTCCACATTCTTGAAAATGTCTTTGTGACTTACAGGAGAGTCACTTTCTGAAGTTTTGACAACCTTGTTCTTTGGCCCACGTTTCAAACCCAGATTCCTCTTCCTATTATTCTCAGCCATGATCCTATCAGTCAGTGCAGTATTGCAGTGTTGCAGTAGCTATCTATCTATCTAGATGTGATTCGAGAGAGTGATTCGCTCGTATTGTGGTAAAGGGGGGTGAACGGGAGCTGACTACAAGGCGACATGATATCTCAGATATAATAACTGGAGATGGATAATTATTGTAGATGCATATATTCCATGATAGGAATGCATTGAAATGACATTATCAATTAATTTATAAATTTTATTTAATGCTTTATAGTGTCTAAACGACACAGGATAAATGAGAAGGCAAGGTTGCCTTCAACGGGAACCGGTTTTCGCCTGCGCAATATAGCCAGGCTCATCAGCCGCACAGTTAAACTGTATCAGGGATAAAGTATATTAAAAGCATATAAACTTCACACAAGTACTCCCCGAGTTTTTTTGATATCTTTTATTCACAAGAATTCCTGTGACAATAATTTGTTAAAATAAATTGTAGGGTAGTTACTTGTTTTCAGCATTATATTTAATAGCCATTGGCTTTCTGTGGATATACCAATCCTTCATGATGAGTTAGATTGACATTTTCGAATTTTCACATTGGATGTTCTTTATTTCGAAATATTTCTCTGAGACTGAGGTTTAAAAGAGCCACTTTCAAGTCATTTGGTAATTATCTATTTTAATTATGGGATATTTGACTTGTATAGACCATTTAGTGTCTGGGATTATGATATATTGCAACTCTGTTGTATGAGGTCGCTACCCTTTGTCAAATCTTGGTCTTTTTGAAGTTTCAAGTGGCTCTGAAAAGAGCCGTTTGTTTTGCATACACTGACTGGTTGCTGTGCACGTTATCTTTCCGTAGACGGCAGATATCATGACTAGACCCACCTGTGACATGGAACTTCGATCAAACATTCAGATCTTGCATTCAGGCCTTATTTCATTAATGAGAACTTGTTAATTCGTGCGGTACAATTTGCATTAGACTCGCCGTGTATTACAATACACAGCGGTAATGCCGATGTTAACATGTCCGCTCAAATTCTCTCCTTTTGGCCGGCCTTTCAAATATTTCCAGTCTGATCATGAATCTCCATGTGAAGATAAATATTCCAAGTCTTGTCATTGATTCTTGTGTGTGTAATCTTTACTCTAGCATTTTAAATTGCGAGAGCAGTTTCGCCGTATAATGCACGCAGTACAGTGCTGCCGTCTCGATCGCTGTGTGATTGCATAGTGTGCGCCAATTTTGGCTTGCCACATAACGCCTACACACACATCGGTATCGCTTGATGTCTGAATGCGGAGTCAGAGAAAATAAAGGTAGAGAAGCGACACTCTCTGCAAACTGCCTATACCGTGCTATACCGCAGCTGAAGACATCTAATACAGCAGAGTGAGCAGACAGTACATGTACAATGTGATTCTCTCATTTATAATTAGGATTACGTCATTGCCAGAGCTTTGTTTTGTGAGCGGTACAAAGCGTATAAGTCCGCCCACCGCTGTCAATCATTCTAATGAACAAATAAACAAGCTCTGGCAATGACGTAATCCTAATTATAAATGAGAAAATCACATTGTACATGTACTGTCTGCTGTACCATATGTCTTCCAACAAGTGCCGGAGTGTCGCGGGCCTGGCGGAGTGCTGCTCGCACTTTTTTTTTTTTTTTTTTTTTTTGTTGATTTGTATGGCGCTTGCAACTACTGAGGTTATTTGCGCCAGTACTCACTCCTTTGTCAAGTTGCACCTGTATAATTCCATTCAGTCAAAATACATAATTATCTGCTTCACTGCACCTTAGTTATTTCTATCTTCTTCATGCCTATCTCGTTGTATATCTTTTGCTGTTTGCTCGTACGATGAATCCAAATTTGTTTCCTTGTCGACGTGGTAAAAACCCAAACAGTGTCTCTTCAGAGCCACCACAGGCTGAGTCAGCCGAGGAAGGGCTAAAACGTGGTCAAATTACTTTGCATGATCCTACGCTAGCTTGACTTCCCCGCATCCAAGCCTGTTCCCCAGAGCCCAAGTTAGCGTTATCCATCCGACACCACGTGGAGGTTTGGGTTGAGTTGCCCGCGAACAAATACTTTGCCAGCTCTACGGGCCTTGTCGGACTGCTGCTCGCACTTCCGGGTTTCAGCTTATATATCTCTCCAATGCGGACGTGATTGAAATCAGCCAATCGCCAACTCGCCAACTTTTTAAATAAAATAAAGGGGGGTGAACGGGAGCTGACTACAAGGCGACATGATATCTCAGATATAATAACTGGAGATGGATAATTGTAGATGCTTTTATTCCATGATAGGAATGCATTGAAATGACATTATCAATTAAATTATAAATTTTATTTAATGCTTTATAGTGTCTAAAAGACACAGGATAAATGAGAAGGCAAGGTTGCCTTCAACGGGAACCGGTTTTCGCCTGCGCAATATAGCCAGGCTCATCAGCCGCACAGTTAAACTGTATAAATGGATGAAGTTTATTAAAAGCATAAGTTTCTCACACAAGTACTCCCCGAGTTTTTTGGATATCTTTTGTTCACAAATTTACTTGTGACACTAATTTGATAAATTATACTGTGGGGTAGTTTCTTGTTCTCTGTATTATATTTAATAGCCAGTGGCTTTCTGCGGATGTACCAATCCGTCATGAGTTATTTTGGCAATACATTTTTATCTACATTGGATATTTCTATAAGTTTTTCAGAAATCATAGTCTCAGCGAACCATTTTTCAAGTCATCGATTGATTATTTTATTAAATTATTGGATATCTGACTTGTATAGACCATTGGTTATTGGGATGATGTTATATTTCAACGTTCATGTACCACGTTGCTCCCCTGTGGTAAGTTTTGGTCTTTTTGATTCTTTTGGTGGCTCTGAAAAGAGCCGTTTGATTTGTGTGCAGTGACTGGTTATTTTCTTTCTGGAAATTTTCCATAGATTGTAGAAATCACGGTAATACTCCAATATGACATGGAGTCTTAATAAAATCAAATATTGATTCATTTCGGACTCGGTTTCTTAAACGAGGAATCATTACTTCAGCTGTACATTTCGCATCATATTCGGCCGTGTGTTTACGGCACACATCTGTATGCTGATAAGTATGCATCCGATTAAATCTTCTCATGATCGTCCTTGCTCAATATATCCAGTTCAAACGTGATTCAACATGTTTTAGGATAATATTCCAAGTTTGTTATTGTTTCCTTTACGCAGAAGCTTACTCGTGCATTCGTGCACGAGCCGTTCCACGCTTGTCACATAGCGACTATGGCAAGCCAAGGGGGCCAAAAGCGTGGAACAGCTACGCGTAGCTTCTTTCTCGTTACGAGCAGCTGTTTGACCAATCAAAATAGTCAAATTTAATCACGTGGTTGGGTCGTTAGCTGCGCGTAGTATAGTTATAGGTATCCTCTTTCACAATTATTATCTTATTAATAGCAAGTAACTTTATACTCGGGCTGTATTAGCGGTGCAGGGGATATGAAGGTCAAACAACAACAACTACTGATGTAAAGCGCTGTGTAAAGATATTGCAGGGAAAGCGATATCACATGCCACTGTGTAAATATGGAGAGAGTAAAATGGGTCATCAATTTTTTTTTAACGGGGGGGTTCCTAAATTTACAAAAAGTCGGCGTCAATAAATTGCGGCCCTCACTATTTCGGCATCAAAATGTTATGACCCCCGACACCCACCACCGATACACCGTACCCCCTAGACAGGCTAAAATTGTATTGAAATCAGTCTTTTTGAATACAATAAACACACTATCTGTAGTCATCTTGTGACTCCCTACATTTTGTCATTATCAATTTATGACCCCCTCCCCCTTATTTTTCTTTCCAAAAAATCATGACCCCCTCTCCTTGGGATCCCCTTCCGAAGAAAATGATAGCCCCTATATAGAACAATCATCATTCTGTTCAGATATTACTTTAATAGCACCTATACCATTTTTTGCTGATATACTACAGATATTTTCATTTACAAAAATTAACAACGTAATATTTGTGAGAGAGGATGTTTACATCAGCTCCACGTGTTTAAAACCGCGAATCTGATTGGTTAATAAGCTGCACGTAACGAGAAAGAAGCTGCGCGTAGCTAGTCCCACGTTCTGAGCCGCTTAGCTTGCCATAAGCGCCTACACACACACTCGTATCGCTTGATATCTGAATGCAGAGTGCCGCTCGCACTTCCGGGTATCTGTTTATATACCTCCAATGCCGACGTGCGTGAAATCGTCTGATTTTGCCGCGCCAAACTTCAAACTGTGTTTGCTTGCTTTAATTAATATTTTCTACGTTTGTTAGCTTTTCCTTGATATTTAAATCATAAAACTTTATTTAAAATTTCGAGCTGTTGGGATTTCATTGAATGGTGGCATTTAATCAACCATCTCATTTAGGATAAAGTTTAAATGAGTAGTTGAACGTGTTTATTTCAAGATTTTACACATGTGCCCCGTGTATTTCAATGGTAATCTTTGATCAAATTTTATTTGATTCTTGATTTTTGCTCTTACAAATGATTCTAGGAAAATTCTTTCAATTTTATAAGGTCATTTGGTATAATGTAACACATTGAGTTGACTTTGTCTTTAACTCATCTTAGTAGACGTTGGTTTCTTATTCACAAGAATAAATTCTGCTTATTTGTTTTTCTTTTTCAATTATGATATTGTGCATACGGTTATATTTGTAAATATCGGTTTTCAAAAACCCGATTTTTTTCGAGAAGAAGAAACCAAAAAAAACGTGGTACATGAACGTTGAAATATAACATCATCCCAATAACCAATGGTCTATACAAGTCAGATATCCCATAATTTAATAAAATAATCAATCGATGACTTGAAAAATGGTTCGCTGAGACTATGATTTCTGAAAAACTTATAGAAATATCCAATGTAGATAAAAATTATTGCCAAAATAACTCATGACGGATTGGTACATCCGCAGAAAGCCACTGGCTATTAAATATAATACAGAGAACAAGAAACTACCCCACAATATAATTTATCAAATTAGTTTCACAAGTAAATTTGTGAACAAAATATATCCAAAAAACTCGGGGAGTGCTTGTGTGAGAATATTATGCTTTTAATAAACTTCATCCATTTATACAGTTTAACTGTGCGGCTGATGAGCCTGGCTATATTGCGCAGGCGAAAACCGGTTCCCGTTGAAGGCAACCTTGCCTTCTCATTTATCCTGTGTCTTTTAGACACTATAAAGCATTAAATAAAATTTATGATTTAATTGATAATGTCATTTCAATGCATTCCTATCATGGAATAAAAGCATCTACAATTATCCATCTCCAGTTATTATATCTGAGATATCATGTCGCCTTGTAGTCAGCTCCCGTTCACCCCCTTTACTTTGTATGAAAGAGCCCGTGCCCTGAACTACACCCGGGCATAGGAGAACGGTGGTATCACACTTATACCAAGAGTAGAAACTGCGATCTAGTGTTTCAGATCAGTAGTAAGTACGTCTTTAGAGCCTACTTAATATTCATGAGGTCACAAGGTCAAAGGTCAACCGGAAGTGGACAAAGGTCAACCGGAAGTGCCGCCATTTTGAAAGGTCAACCGGAAGTGCCGCCATTTTGAAAAGGTCAACCGGAAGTGCCGCAATTTTGAAAAGGTCAACCGGAAATACCGCCATTTTGAATCGCCGTTAATATTTAGGGACGTTAATATTTAGAGACGTTAATATTTAGGGACGTTAATATTTAGAGACGTTAATATTTAGGGACGTTAATATTTAGGGAATAACACCCAACGATGCACAACGATGTTCAACTTTGGGAAGTACGAAAATATATAAATAAAGTTTCCGACTTACCGAAACAGTACAGTTGTATCGTATATTTCACGATTATAAAATCCTCGATATAAACCAAAAACGTAATATGATTCATGAACGAGTATAATCCACGGTTATATATTCCAGAGTACAATCCCAAAGATGCGTAATCATATTTATATAGTTATCGTGATCGTAAACTAGATATAAAGCACGGTGCATAGCGCACTTTCCACATAAGAGCTGAAAATGTCCAGAAACGAGGAATTATTACTGCGTGTCGATCCATCTCGGTTCGTTATTTTCCCGATTCAGTACAGCGACATATGGAAGATGTACAAGCGAGCGGAGGCGTCATTCTGGACGGCGACTGAAGTAGATCTCGCTAAAGATAAACCGCATTGGGAAAGTCTCAACGATGGGGAGAAGTATTTCATTTCTCACATCCTCGCTTTCTTCGCGGGTAGCGACGGAATAGTCGTCGAGAATCTAGCGACTCGATTCTGTAGCGAAGTGCAAATTCCCGAAGCGAGGTTCTTTTACGGATTTCAGATCATGATGGAAAACATTCACTCGGAAATGTATAGTTTGCTCATAGACACTTACATCGAGGACACACGCGAAAAAATATACTTACTCAACGCCGTGGAAACTATACCGGTCGTGAAAAAGAAAGCCGAATGGGCTTTACGTTGGATCAACGACGACGAGGCCACTTTCGCCACGAGACTCGTTGCGTTCGCCGTCGTCGAAGGGATTTTCTTCTCCGGATCGTTCGCCGCGATATTCTGGTTGAAAAAAAGAGGTTTGATGCCCGGTTTGACTTTTTCCAACGAGCTCATCAGTCGTGACGAGGCGTTGCACTGCGATTTCGCTTGTTTATTATTCTCGTACATCGACCAAAAACCATCCGTCGAAACCACGTTGAAAATCGTACGAGAAGCGGTGGCGATTGAACGTGAATTTATGACGGAGGCTTTAAAATGTTCACTGATAGGAATGAACGAACATCTAATGGTTCAATATATAGAATTCATCGCCGATCGTTTACTGTTCGAACTGGGTTACGAAAAATTCTATCGCGTGAACAACCCTTTCGATTTTATGGAAAATATTTCGCTCGAGGGTAAGACCAATTTCTTCGAAAAACGCGTCGGTGAATACCAAAAGGCAGGCGTTATGGCGACGGAAGAGGAGCAACGGTTTACTCTCACGGCTGAATTTTAACGAGTTACGTACCAATGTAACGCCGATATTATTTGCGAAAACACGATTAACGTATCGTATGAAATATCCAACAAATTGAGAGCATTCAACAAACATTTACGGCCGTTAAAAACATTTGCGAACGTGGCGTCATTACAAAAACGATCGCAGGTAAATACGCAAGAAATCGAGAGTATGTAATAAAAATTTTTAACGATGAGTTATTCTAATTTTACTGCACTAATATTTGCAACCTGTGGATAATTTGGCTACTCAAGAATCAACGAGTCGCGCTCCAATTTACCGGCATTTATATTGCAACAGTTTACGAGGCGAGTTTCAATCGAGACTTTTCAACACATTAAGTTCGTTAAAAACATTTGCGGACGTGGCGTTGTTACAAAACACGATAGGCGGACAATGTTGTTCTTTTTTAAACAACGTGTTTCGTTCCAATTTAACGGTACCGTTACAAGCACGATCGGTGGATGGTTCGGCGTGTCAAATAACAACGTGTCTCGTTCCAATTTAACGCCGCTAATATTCGCTACCGTTGACGAGACGTTACAACGTGATTTCGCTCGTTAAAAACACGATCGGTGGTTGATTCGGCGTGTCAATTAGCCACGCATCTCGCTCCAATTTAACGCCGCTAATATTTGTGACGAGACGTTGCAACGTGTTTTCTCTCGTTAAAAACACGATCGGTGGCGGGTTTGGCGTGTCAATTAGCCACGCGTCTCGCTCCAATTTAGCGTCGCTAATATTTGTGACTAGTCGTTGCAACGTGATTTCGCTTGTTAAAACATGTTCGGTGGATAATTGCGCAAGTAACCAAATAACCAACTAATATCGCATCGTAACGACGTTCAAATTGACCGTTTTATTCTCATACATCGCGCAAATTTACCGCTGTTGAAAAACATGAATCGTAACGTGTTTTTTTAACGTGCTTTTCGTTTCAATCGCCGGAAAAACAAACAAATTGTTGAACATTTACGACGTATCGCCGTTTAAAAGAAAAACGGGACACGGTGGACAGAGTGTATAAATAGAGGCGCGAGCAGTATTAACTTCATTCCTTGACACAATTTCAATCTGATCAGTATGGCGAGTCATCAACAGCAGAGTGGATCTTTCGCTACTGGAAAAGATGTATCCAGTAATACTTTTAAGGAAACGAAAGTTTTTGGCGAATGGAACGATGACGATGATCTCTCTTATTATAACGATCAATTAGCGAAGATAGCGGATGATACCGATTATGAAAATTCGGAGCTTCGTAAGAAAGAAACGTTCCGTCCATCCTCCAACCATGGTCTGGGAAAGGATAAAAGAGCTTGGGAAAAAAGAGCGAGATCAACTCCTTACGAGAAGATACACGCCATGGAACAAAGGCCCGAAACGAGTTGGAAACTGCCGGCTTTTCCATCGGACCGTGAAATGCTTCGCGTTCCTATTAGGGAAGACCGACACATCGTGATTCAAACGTTTAGAGATCAAATTTATATCAACATCCGAGAATATTACCGGCATAATGTTACCCAGAAATGGATGGCGAGTCAGAAAGGTATCAATTTGAGCCTACAAGATTGGAACGTTTTGAAAGAAGTCTCACCCAAGATAGATAGCGCCGTACAGGCATTGCGCCAGAAAAAACAAATCCGCGAAGGAAACGGAGAGATGCGATGAACGTTGTAATCCAGAATATGTGACTTACCGGCAAATAGATTCTCCCGCAATATATCCGACCAAGTAGATCTACACGATATAATTATAAATCCAATAAAGTATAGAATACGATATAGTAAATCCAACAAAGGTATATTATTCCATTAATATATTTCCAAGATCGCTATAAGTTTGGCAAAAAGCACAACGCTTAATAAAATCACAAAGCTAAAAAAGAAATTGTTGTATAGGCTACTTTATCTCTCTTCTTTTCGTCCATTATTCAACAAATATATTTCTCATATGTTGTAGATTATGCTAAAACAGAACATATCATAAAATTCACGAAGATAAAAAAAAAGAAACTGTTGCTTTGTTTAGTCTTTTTAATCACTCTCTTCTTTTCGTCCATTATTCCGTTAATATATTTCCAATATTGTTGTAGGTTTGGTAAAAAAACACGACACGTAATAAAAAAAACCCGAAGATAACGACGGGTACATGATCGAGTATAATAATTTAGCGCTGCGTGCTATAACGATGTTATCTCTCCAAAGTCTTACGACCGAGTGATGACGTCAAACACATCAAGCGGTGATATAGTATAGCACATTGAACCGTTCACGTGTACACACCACGTGAGATCGTGTCACTCGCTACATGATCGAGTATAATAATTTAGCGCTGCGTGTTATAACGATGTTATCTCTCCAAAGTCTTACGGCCGAGTGATGACGTCAAACACTTCGAGCGGTGATATAGTATAGCACATTGAACCGTTCACGTGTACACACCACGTGAGCGCGTGTCACTCGCTACAATAGTTATCGAGCGATGACGTCGAGCGCTTCATACGAATGTATATAAAAAGCTGGTGTCTACGGATAAATTTTCATTCCTGGGATGAGCGGCACAATCTAAGGAATAGAATGGATCGTTTAATCAACGATTGTCAGTCTATAGAAGAGTTGGATTTTCTCATCGGTCAGGGTTTAGATGACGCCTTGTATCAGTTGGCGTTAAACAAACTATTTGAGTTGACGACGCAGGGAGAGAGAAACTATAGCGGTAATGATGCGCCTAATGAAATTGTTGAGGAAATTAGATCATCATGCGATATTGAACGGTTGAACGAAATCATTAATTTAGATGGATGGCAGACGGATGTTTCCACTCTCGCTTTCCAGAGAATTTTGGATCTTACACCAGAAGCAACGGATATTGAACTGATCATAGACGATGATCATGATCCGCTATCGGATATGGTGGGTGGTGAAAATCCCGCAACTACCGACGAAAACGTAAGTAGAATTTATTAAACATTCTTTGTTTTATTTTATTCATTACCATTTTTTACCATTCTTTAAAGCAATTTATTTAATATAACAATGCATTCTTCTGTACCAAATTTTATGCAGATTGTGCTTCTTTTTAGATTAAATATTATTATCTTTACCATTCTTTTAACGTATTTTATTTAATATAATAATAATTATTATTATTATAATATGCATTCTTCTATACCAAATCCTATGCAGATCGCGACT
Organism: Amphiura filiformis; assembly: GCF_039555335.1. Lineage (NCBI taxonomy): Eukaryota > Metazoa > Echinodermata > Ophiuroidea > Amphilepidida > Amphiuridae > Amphiura > Amphiura filiformis. The sequence goes on from NC_092628.1 coordinate 24,231,713, forward strand.
GGTGATACGTCTACAACGCGTAAACGACCCGCTAATGACACCATGGATGACTTAATAAATGAAGAAGAAGAGGAGCCTGAAGAAACCAATGAAATAGCGCCGGAACCCAGCGTGTCGGGTAACATCTCTCAATACTACGCCATCGAGACCCTTAATGCCAAACACGTTAAGAAATTTAAAGCCACGTCGACCGATTACGGGTTACGATTGAGAAATTTAGACGATCGGTTCGCCGTCGATAGCATCCCGTTACTGTCGAATATTATAGACGATGTATTGGATCGTGTCACCGACGGTGTCCGACCTAGGGATATGATCAGAATTGTTCTACAAGCTCCGAGTCTGGAAAAACCGATCAATCTACCTTTCATCAAGAAAGATGACTTAACCATAGACCGATTTATGGCCCGTATAGAACACGTCTTACAATCCAAAAAAGACCTGAAACTAAACAGTGATATGGAAATCAACGTAGTCCGTATGGAGATGCCTGAAGGGGGTAAACCAAACAGAAAGATGCTTCAAACGTGGGACGAGAAGAAGAAGGATTGGCGCTGTATCATCGATATAACCAACCAGAGCGACAACATGTGTCTCGCGCGAGCCATCGTGACGGGTATCGCTAAACACGAATTGAATGCTAGCGAATATACATGGAAACGTATACGAGATGGAAAGTTACAACAGGAACAAAGGGCTAGAGAGCTTCATGATAAAGCCGGCGTCCCGACGAAAGCCTGCGGGTTGGAACAAGTGGAAAGTTTCCAGAAAGTGGTTCCCGATTACCAACTCTGCGTCGTCTCCAAAGACCAGTTTAACAAGATTATATACAAAGGTCCTCCGAAAGACAAAGGTATCTATCTTCTGTATAACAACCATCACTTTGACCTGATTACGTCCATGGCTCCCTATCTTAACCGGAATTATTGGTGCCACCCGTGCAGGAAGGGATACGATAACAAAGGATTTCATCGCTGCGAAACCTCTTGCAAGATTTGCCATTCGGGAAATTGTCGAACGACCGACGATGTCGACGCCTGGACCTACTGTTCGGACTGCAAACGGTATTTCAAATCGTCCGCGTGTTTCGAGAATCATAAGAAAAACGGTTCGGGCATTTCAAGGTACGGCACGATATGTAATCAATACTACAAATGCCAAAAGTGCGATAGAGTCATCAACAGAAATTGCTTGAAAAAAGGAGCGAAACACAACTGCACGGATCTGTGGTGTCACATTTGTCAAGGTAACTTTCCCGCCGGACATAAATGTTACATCAAACCCCACGAAATAAAAGAAAATGGTAAAGACGACGATACGCCATTCTGCTATATCTTTTTCGACGTTGAAAGCCAACAAGATACGGGAATTCACAAGCCAAATCTTTGCGTCGCCCAAAAAGTGTGCGAATTGTGCGCCGAACAGCCTCTCCTAGAACCGTGCGACTTTTGCGGGGAAGATAAAGAGATGATTTTTAAAGGAGAGGGTTGTATGGAAGAGTTTTGCTTATGGCTTTTCAAAGGAGAGAGTCACAAACACGCCCGATGTATGGCCCATAACCTGAAAGGATACGACGGATATTTTATCCTGCAATTCCTCTACGAGAACGCTATCAAGCCGAAAGTGATCATGAACGGCGCGAAGATTATGTCGATCACCGTACCGGGGCCAGACATCGTGTTCAAGGACAGCCTAAACTTCTTTCCGATGCCTTTATCCAAACTCCCCAAGAGCTTCGGCATCAAAGAATTATGCAAGGGTTATTTTCCCCATTTCTATAATACGAAAGCCAACGAGAATTACAGAGGGGAGCTACCTGCCGCCGAATACTTCGACCCCGAGGGAATGTCAGAAGACGGTAAAGATCGGTTCATGACCTGGCACACTGGCGAAAAAGAGAAGGGATTGACGTGGGATCTGCAAGACGAGCTCCTGAAATATTGCGTCAGCGACGTCGATATCCTTCGACGATGTTGCATGAAATTCCGCGACATGTTCATGAGGGTGACCAAAAAGAAAGAAGATGATTCCGGGGTAGACCCGTTAGATAAACCCCTCACTATCGCCGCCGCTTGCAATTTGGTGTTGCGAAGGAATTTTCTTCAACCAAACACCATCGCGATCATTCCACCGCACGCGTACGGTCCGAACCAGAATTTTTCACTCGACTCCATACGATGGTTGAATCACGTGTCTCTAGAGGACGATATCGAAATACAACACGCGATGAACGGGGGAGAAGTGCGGCTGAATGGAAGAGTGACGGTCGATGGCTTTTGTTCGGATAAACGCCGAATCTATTCTTATCATGGCTGTCTGTTTCACGGATGTCCCGACTGCTACGACGGGGATACTCTGAACCCCATATCCAAGAAACCCATGGCGGAACTCTACAGGATAACTCTGTTCCGAAAGCAACAGCTGGAGATCAACTACCCCGGGTACGATATTATAGAAATGTGGGAACATGAATGGAAGGGGATTTGGAAAGATTTACCCACCGACGTGAAACTGCAGATCGAGGTTCCATCTCATTTCGAACCCTTGGACCCAAGAGAGAGCTTGTACGGAGGCCGCACCGAAGCGACAAAACTCTTCCATCAGGTCAAAGACGGAGAGGTTATCCGATACTTGGACTTTACTAGGTAAGTCGCGTTGTCCTTAAACAAATCATTTCGATTCATGTATTTTTTACCTAACAATGTTAACTAGTTGTTAAAAAAAAAAAAATTATAAGTCATAACCTATTTTTGCTCATATTTTTGTTTCCTTCCAGCCTCTATCCCTGGTGCAACAAGTACCGCCCCTATATCGTAGGTCATCCAAAGATCTACACGAATAATTTCAAGGATATCTCTTCTTATTTCGGATTGATACGGTGTACGGTCTTACCCCCTAGATGGCTTTTTCATCCCATCCTACCTGCGAGATGTCACGGTAAATTGATGTTCGCCCTGTGCGGAACGTGTATGGAGGAGAAACGGCAAGCCTACTGCCCTCATTCGGATAAAGCCCGAACGATCCGGGGTACGTGGGTGACCCTGGAAGTAGAAAAAGCCGTGGAGATGGGATACGTCATCGAGAATATCGAAGTCGTGTGGGACTGGGAGCAACGCGCGGAGTACGATCAAGAGACAAAGACGGGCGGATTATTCACCGAGTATATAGATCGTTTTCTCCAATTGAAACAAGAAGCTAGCGACTACCCCGATTGGTGCGAGACCCCCGAAGATCAACGACGGTACATAGACGAATACTTCGAAAACGAAGGGATACGACTGGACTCCGAGAATATCGAGAAGAATCCAGGCATGAGATCACTCGCCAAGCTGTGTCTGAACAGCATGTGGGGTAAGGTTTAAAAACGTTTTTACACCGTAAAACCTAATATAAAATAGCAGTAAATACGCAAACAAATAAATGAATACGCAACAGCTTCTCATTGTATTCAGTTAATAACCATAATTCGTTATATTTTATTTTATTTAGGTAAATTCGCTCAAAGATCTAACATGAGTCAGACAGTTATTCTGGACGATCCCTCCGAAGTATACAAGTTATTGACGAGCGATAGCGTCACCGTCGACAATATTCGACTCATCAACGACGAAGTTATCGAAGTGACCTACAGGGAAGATGGAGACTTTGCCCGAATTAATCCGAACACCAACGTCGTCATCGCGGCGTTCACGACTTGTCACGCCAGGTTGAAGTTGTACGAAGTCCTGGAAAAGTTGGGAGATCGCGCCATGTACCAAGATACGGGTAAGATACTTCTTTCTATAATAAAACTAATATTTTAAGTAAATATATTAATAATTAAGGGCATATAGTTATTCAAACGATTAATTTGTACTTATACTTCCCTTTTTTTTTTTACAGATAGCGTCATTTTCCTCACGCGTCCCGGTGAGTGGGAACCCCTACCGGCGATTATCTGGGGCATTTGACGGACGAGGTCGACCCGAAAGACGGTAATCACATCTCTACTTTCGTCACGGGTGGTTGCAAGAATTACGTTTACAAATTGGACACGGGAAAGACGGTGATGAAAGTGCGCGGGATCACCTTGAACGTCCGTAATTCCGAACTGGTGAATTATTCCACCCTGGAACGTATGGTACGAGGCTTGAAGTCGACGGAAGCGAGCGAACGAGAAGAAAGGGTAACGGTAACCGATCCTCATCGAATCGTGCGTAACGTTAAAACCAAAAACATCGAGAGCCGGGTATCGAAGAAAGATTACAGAGTGGTCTTCGATAAGAGGTGGATCGTGAATGGTTTCGAAACGTTACCGTACGGGTACGGTGTCTATAAAGGGGACGTTTAACGCGATCTCGATTCATTACGTATCGAGATGGAGCAGTTGGAGCACGTACGCGAAGAACCTCCTACCCCGTGTCTCTGTAAAGATAATTTGAAAAAATATTCGACTTTTCCTATATTAGGGCTGGCTCTTCTTCTCCTCACCAACACGGCTTTGACCATCACCGGACATAGCGTCAATCTCTGCCACAATTTCACTCTGCCCTCCGACCTTCCTTCCTTACATCTAGCTCGGACGAACGTCACTAACGTCAAGTTTAGGGAAGAATCGACCCATTGTCTCCCTCAACACACTCTTCACTTGGGAAAGGATATATACCTGAGCGTCTGCGACTATCGCGACAGTATTCGCGTGGACATCAGACGGTTCACGGGTGACGTAACGAGCGAAGGAATTCTACCTACGATACGCGGTATTTACCTCTCTAGGGAACAGTGGCGAGTGCTAAAAGTTAACGTAAATTTCGTGGATTTTGTCATCGGGAAACTCGATGAAGGTTAAATCATGGATGCTAGACTCATTCATCCTTACACTGCCATTGTTTCGGGACCTACGGGTTCGGGCAAAACTCAATTCGTCAAACGAATGATATCGACCGGCGAAACGGTCGTAGACGGTCCTCCCGACAAGATTATTTGGTTGTACGGGGAATACCAGTCGGCGTACGACGAGATGCGTGAATCCATGGATAATATACGTTTTATAGAAGGATTTCCTCAGGATATGGAATCTCTGATCGATCCTTCGAAACGAAACCTCGTCGTGATTGACGATCTCATGGCAGAATTATCCGGAGATACGAGGGTGATGAACATGTTTACGAAAGGATCTCATCATCGTAACATGTCCGTCATTTTCATCGTGCAGAATCTCTTTTTGGCGTCCAAACAATTTCGCACCATCTCGTTGAACGCTCACTACATGATTCTCTTCAAAAACCCGAGAGATAACTCGCAGATTGTGCATCTAGCCAAACAGATCTTTCCCGGACGCGTCAAGTTCGTGCAAGAGAGCTTCGTGGACGCTACCCAACACCGATACGGATACTTATTGGTGGATCTGAAACCAACGACCCCCGAAGATTTACGATTACGTACCGATATCTTCGACGGGCTGCGACAAACCGTCTACGTGCCGAGAGTATAAATGTCGTCGCGCGTATCGATCACGTTCATTCTTCTACAAACATGTCAAAGAGACTAAAGCAGAACGCCGACGCTCTCCGCTACTTGGTTAAATGTAATCCTCGTCAGAGGAAAGCCATCATACATCACGCCGACAATAGTCTGGTAGATTCGTTGTGCGAATGCGCGCTCAACGTACTCAAGGGACACGTTCCGCTAAACGTTAAACAGAAGAAGAAACTTTCGATTCACAAACAACGTTTACGATCCTTAAGTAATAAAAAGGTGGCGCGTAAACGAAAGAGAGCCATTCTTAACCAGAAGGGTGGATTAGTCGGAGCTCTTCTAGCCCCCGTCCTAGGCACCATCGTTAGTCTATTGCTCAAGAAAAGAAAATGAAACACGCTAAAAGATGATCCTCATTGACCCTCGTGAATTGGACCGAATAAACACCATGGTCGCCGATCGGGCTAGAACTAACGACGCTATGGGTGGAACCGAAAACGATACGAAACGCGTTCTGGACCGTACGGATCTTTCGTTGCACGACATGATGCAACTGTACCATCAAACTCTCCAACGATATCTGAAGAAAGATAAACGTAACAGAAAGGAACCGTTGAACATTTTGTTGAAACGCGAGGATCGCAAACTAGATAATCCGGAAACGCCAGTGGAAAGTATCGACGACGCTGAAACGGAGGCTGCTAAAATCGAACCAGTCGCTTCCCCGCAACAAGTTGACGACACCGTAGAATCGGAATTATTGGAAACTTTACCCGCCTCTTTCGAAGTCAAAGCCAAGGCGTTCTTGAAGAATCTAAAACGTAATAGATCGAAAGGCATCCTAGATTGGTCCCCCGAAGGAGAAATCATCGTGTCCGGTACACAAGTACAAGGGTCCAATCTGGTAGATCTTGTCCACGACGCGTTGAGAAACCGAAAAGGATACAAGAAACCGTTTGGCTGGGAATTGTTTAACGAAGCGTTAGCTCGCAACAACACTCCGGAATCTCTCATCACCAATACGGCTAGACGTAACGCTTTGCGCGATCGTAAAAATAAAGAACCGGGAGGAAAATCTGACGATTCCGAAGGGATGTCGAGCGTTACCCTAAACGAAGACGCAGCGCGAGAACCCGGAAGCGTCGTAAATCCACCCTGAATAGAAACATGTGGAAGATTTATTAACCTTTCGCAAAATAGGGCAAAATAAAATAAAATAAAAAAATGAATAAAATGTCGTTGTTTCCTCTTTATTCGTCATAGCTTCGCTAGACTAACCATGGATAGGGACGTGGACGATTACTTGAAGAGTTTATATTACGACGTATCGGGTCCTGGTAGTCTCGGGGGTATAGAAAGATTGTATAGAAAGGTTAAACGAGAAGGCAAGTTTCGACTGACTAGACGCGATATCGAGAATTGGCTCCTTACCCAAGACGCCTACACTCTGCATAAACCGAGTAGGAGGCGATTTCCCAGAAATATTTATTTCTCGGACGGTATCGACCAAACGTGGCAGATCGATCTCGTAGAATTTCAGAAATGGGCCAGATATAATCGAGGCTATAAATTCGTCCTCACCTGCATCGACGTGTTTTCGAAATTTGCTTGGGCGCGACCCTTGAAGGACAAGAAAGGTCCTACCGTCGCAGCGGCGTTGAAAAATATTTTCGGGGAAGGAAGACAACCTACCCAGTTACAGAGCGATAAAGGGAAAGAATTTCTAAACAAAGACGTGCAAAAGCTCTTGAAAGATAAAAATATCCATTTCTTTACCACTCAGAACCCCGATACCAAAGCGGCTATCGTGGAAAGGTTTAATCGAACTTTAAAAGATCGTATTTTCAGGTACTTTACGAGGACGAATAGTTCCGAGTACCATCGCATTTTGCGAGACGCGGTCGATGGATACAACAGCAGCTACCATCGCTCCATCAAACGAAGTCCCGCCAGCGTGACTAAAGACAACGAAAGCGCCGTATGGAAGACCTTGTACGGAAAATATAAACGTTCGAGAAAACCGAAAAAGCAGAATCTCCTCGAGTCCGGCGATCTGGTCCGCATCTCCGTCGAAAAACTTCCTTTTAGAAAAGGGTATTTACCTCAATGGTCCGAGGAACTGTTCGTGGTGGCGAAAAGGATCGATAGACGAATACCCGTGTACGTGTTGAAAGATTTCAACGACGAAGAAATCGAAGGCACCTTCTACGGCCGGGAGATTCAAAAAGTCACCAAGGACAAAGACGGTCTGTTTAAAGTGGAAAAAGTCATCCGAAAGAGAAAACGACAAGGCGTTACCGAATATTTCGTCAAATGGTTAGGTTGGCCCGACAAGTTTAACAGTTGGGTCGTGGATCTAGAAGATTCCGTATAATACACGCGCGTAACTACCTCCGATCATCACTCGTAGTTCGACATCCGATCATGGCGGTCGACGCAGGAGAATTTTACGTTACGTTACCTAGTAATAGTTCCTTCGATTATTACCCCGACAATACTCTGAACGATTTCACCACCAAGTTATTCAAACCTATCGACCTCTACGGTGATTGGGAAGTCGCTCTAACCGAAATTTCATTCCCTCACTCGTTCTACAATATCGTCGAACCTTTCAATAACGTAGTCTACAGCGGAGATGGGACGGGAAGTAACCTCAAAATGTTTACCATCCCGCAGGGTTATTACCAAAACCTGGAAGAGTTATCCCTGACCATACACGAGCTCATGGACGATCTCGGAAAAGAGAACGTGAAAATAACCGTTAATAAAAACACTCAAAAGGTCAAGGTGAGACTTCAGAACAACGCCTTTATCGAATTACATCGGCAGCTCTTGTCCATCCTCGGATTTACGAAAAGGGACACTCTGATCGAAGAAACTACCGAGGCGGATTTACCCATGGATCTAAACGGAGGGCTATACTCTCTGTACCTCTACACCGATATCGTCGAAGATCAGATCGTGGGGGACGCGTTCGTGCCCCTCTTACGTTACGTTCACATCGATAAACGCGACGGCGGGGAAGTCGTTACGCGTACTTACCAATCCCCTCATTTCGTCAAGGTAAAGATGAAACGTTTCGATACCATCACCATGAGTATCAGACAAGACACGGGCGAGAAAATTTTGTTTCAACGCGGCAAGATCATCGTCAAGTTATGTTTCAGAGCCGTCAAAACGGGATTCTTTAAAAGGTAAAACGTTACGATAAAGACGTCATTATCATCATGGTTGGCAGACAACACGGAGGTTACGTCCAGACGGGTCGCGGAGATTTCCCGGTTTTAGGGATCCCGAATGCAAAGGGGGTACGGATTAGGAAGTATTCTCTCCGGAATGTTCAGAGCGGCCGTTCCTTTACTCAAACGTGGCGCTCAAAAGTTGGGTAAAGAAGCCCTAAAAACGGGAATCAACGTGGGTCAAGACGTATTGAGCGGTCAAAATCTAAGAACCGCCGCTCGACAACGCGGTCTGGAATCGGTACGCAACGTTCTTTCATCCAAGAAAACGACCGTTAAGAAGAAGAGGAAGCAACGTCGATCGTCTAAACAACCCGTTCGAAAAGGTATAAAGCGAAAGACTACCGGAAAATTGGTCATTTCATCGCGAGCTAAGCGAGCGAAAAGACCTCTGGATATCTTCGACCGTTAAGTCTACGTTACGCCAAAATGTCTCTCGTCAGTAACCACTCATGCCCCTGTTCTAAAACGGAAACGGATCTATTCAGCGTTCCACCGACTCAGACCGATATACTAAGCAGTCAATTTCTCGAATACAAACCGTTGAACGCCGTGACGTCGGATGGACCGTTGGAATTTACGGTACCGGGATCTCCGGATGGTTACTTGGATCTGTCGCAAACTCAATTGTACATCAGGGCAAAAATCACGTTACCCGATGGAGCCGATATACCGCAAGACGCCCCGGTCGGACCTACGAACCTGTTTTTGCATTCGATGTTCAATCAGGTGGACGTCCACTTGAACGATAGAATGGTCAGCGTCGCTTCCAACACTTACGCCTATCGCGCCATGATAGAAACTCTGCTCACTTACGGATCGGACGCTACAAAATCGCACTTGACGTCTGCGCTCTTCTACAAAGATACCCCGTACAAGATGGACATCTGCGACCCCGCGCTAATAGACGATGAAGCTAACGTCGGACTGAAGAAACGTGCTCAGTTTACCCATAATAGTCGAGTGGTGGATATGGTCGGATGATTCATTCGGACATTTTCTGTCAGGAAAAGTTTCTATTGGGAGGCGTAGATCTTAAACTCAAACTTCACAGGAGCAAAAACGAATTCTGTCTACTGAGGGGTATCAGACCTCAAATCCAACAACCTGCGTATAAAGTGCAGATCATGGACGCCACTCTCTTCGTAAGGAGCGCTAAACTGAATCCGACATTGACCATGTCTCACGCCAAAGAGTTGGAACGCGGAGTTACCGCCAAGTACCCTATTCGTCGCGTGGACGTCAAAAGTTTCTCGATCCCGCAAGGCAATCTCTCCTTTGTCCGCGAAAGCTTGTTTACGGGACAGATACCCAGACGTATCATCTTTGGACTCGTTGATAATACCGCCTACAACGGAGCGTACGCCAAGAATCCGTATTTCTTCAAACATTTCAACTTAAACTACCTCGCTCTACACTGCAACGGTGAAACCATTCCGTGGAAACCCCTCAGACCGCGTTTTGAAGAAGCCGACGCTCAACCTAACCTTCAAGGACATATAATGGCTTATCAGACGTTGTTTCAAGGCACAAGCAACCTGCACAAGGACCGAGGCGTACAGATAGCCAGGGAAGATTACGCCGGCGGATACACTCTGTTCGCCTTTGATCTATCGCCGGATGCTTCTGACGACGCTCACCTCAACCTTTACGTAACGGATCGGTTCGTCTCGAATTACAGTTCGAAGTACCCTTCCTAACACGGTCAACCTGGTCGTCTACGCCGAGTGGGATTCCATGCTGGAAATTACCAAATCTCGCAGCATCGTCATCGATTACGACCATTAAGATGGATACGGTAGATCTGCTTCGATGCGTCAAATCCGATCCTATCGTACGCGACATATTCGGAAATGTTCTGCCCAGGGATAAACTTCCTACCAAGATCGAGAAATCCTTTCCTCGAGCGTACATCGTTAACACGGATACCAGTAAGGAACCCGGGAAACATTGGGTCGCTTTTTTACTTCGAAAACGAACTTTACGCCGATTTTTTCGATTCTTACGGAAACGCTCCCAATCATCTAGCCTATGAATTTGAGACCTTTCTAAAACGTAACGTAGAGAATTATGATCATAATGCGAAAAGACTTCAAGGTGATTACAGTACCGTGTGCGGACAGTTTTGCCTGTTCTACCTCTACCATCGTTGTCGCGGTTACGATACCCGAGAAATTGTCCGAATGTTTTACAAAGATCCCGAGATTAACGATATACTGGTCAATGAATTTATCAACAAAAGTTCGACGCTGATTTCGAAGTGACGGATTTAGAGTATTTAGTAAATCAAATGGCTCGCTCCATTATGGAATGGGGGCGTAAATCGTAGTTATTAGATTATAATAAAGAATAAAGATTAATTATTAGTATTATTTCTTAAATGTTCTTAATAAAGGTGAAAGAATAAGTAACAATTCTCTCTCGTTTTTTTTTGTTTGTCAAACGTCCCTAAATATTAATGTCTCTAAATATTAACGTCGATTCAAAATGGCGGCACTTCCGGTTGACCTTTTTCAAAATGGCGGTATTTCCGGTTGACCTTTTCAAAATGGCGGCACTTCCGGTTGACCTTTGACATCAGTTGACCTTTGACCTTGTGACCTCATGAATATTAAGTAGGCTCTAAAGACGTACTTACTACTCAGATCCATTGTTGATCTGGCGGATTCAAGGATTGTGAGATCTCTAGTACAATGTCGATGACATGTACAAAATCATAAATATCTACTGGAAATATATCCAAGTTTTTAAAGTTGACAACAAGAATTTGAGGATATTATACATGCAAAATACGGTAGGGCCCTACCAATATCCATAAAATGCATGAGAATTCATCTCTCATTTAAAGTTGACTTTAAAGAAGAAACAGATATTATCAATCTTTTGGCAAAAAATTGTCAAAAATTACTAATATTTTAATATGCCATTTTGAGCTGGAATTCACAAGTTAAAATGCGATATTGAAAGCTAAACTAAGTATAAGATTCCAACACTGAGTTATATCTTTTGTACTGGAATTTTTTTTTGGTTTCTTCTTCTCGAAAAAATCGGGTTTTTGAAAACCGATATTTACAAATATAACCGTATGCACAATATCATAATTGAAAAAGAAAAAACAAATAAGCAGAATTTATTCTTGTGAATAAGAAACCAACGTCTACTAAGATGAGTTAAAGATAAAGTCAACTCAATGTGTTACATTATACCAAATGACCTTATAAAATTGAAAGAATTTTCCTAGAATCATTTGTAAGAGCAAAAATCAAGAATCAAATAAAATTTGATCAAAGATTACCATTGAAATACACGGGGCACATGTGTAAAATCTTGAAATAAACACGTTCAACTACTCATTTAAATTTTATCCTAAATGAGATGGTTGATTAAATGCCACCATTCAATGTAATCCCAACAGCTCGAAATTTTAAATAAAGTTTTATGATTTAAATATCAAGGAAAAGCTAATAAACGTAGAAAATATTAATTAAAGTAAGCAAACACAGTTTGAAGTTTGGCGCGGCAAAATCAGACGATTTCACGCACGTCGGCATTGGAGGTATATAAACAGATACCCGGAAGTGCGAGCGGCACTCTGCATTCAGATATCAAGCGATACGAGTGTGTGTGTAGGCGCTATGTGACAAGCGTGGGACGGCTCGTGCACGAATGCACGAGTAAGTTTCTGCGTAAAGGAAACAATAACAAACTTCGAATATTATCCTAAAACATGTTGAATCACGTTTGAACTGAATATATTGAGCAAGGACGATCATGAGAAGATTTAATCGGATGCGTACTTATCAGCATACAGATGTGTGCCGTAAACACACGGCCGAATATGATGCGAAATGTACAGCTGAAGTAATGATTCCTCGTTTAAGAAACCGAGTCCGAAATGAATCAATATTTGATTTTATAAAGACTCCATGTCATATTGGAGTATTACCGTGATTTCTACAATCTATGGAAAATTTCCAGAAAGAAAATAACCAGTCACTGCACACAAATCAAACGGCTCTTTTCAGAGCCACCAAAAGAATCAAAAAGACCAAAACTTACCACAGGGGAGCAACGTGGTACATGAACGTTGAAATATAACATCATCCCAATAACCAATGGTCTATACAAGTCAGATATCCCATAATTTAATAAAATAATCAATCGATGACTTGAAAAATGGTTCGCTGAGACTATGATTTCTGAAAAACTTATAGAAATATCCAATGTAGATAAAAATTATTGCCAAAATAACTCATGACGGATTGGTACATCCGCAGAAAGCCACTGGCTATTAAATATAATACAGAGAACAAGAAACTACCCCACAATATAATTTATCAAATTAGTTTCACAAGTAAATTTGTGAACAAAATATATCCAAAAAACTCGGGGAGTGCTTGTGTGAGAATTTTATGCTTTTAATAAACTTCATCCATTTATACAGTTTAACTGTGCGGCTGATGAGCCTGGCTATATTGCGCAGGCGAAAACCGGTTCCCGTTGAAGGCAACCTTGCCTTCTCATTTATCCTGTGTCTTTTAGACACTATAAAGCATTAAATAAAATTTATGATTTAATTGATAATGTCATTTCAATGCATTCCTATCATGGAATAAAAGCATCTACAATTATCCATCTCCAGTTATTATATCTGAGATATCATGTCGCCTTGTAGTTAGACTATGCCATAGTCGATTTTTGATAAATAAAAATGTTATTAATCATGATGAACGCATTCAGTTGAACTCGAAATTATATTGATATTTAGTACATCAAAATACTAGTAGGCCTATAAAATGGTTATGAAAAAGTTTAGGCTATATAATTATATTTGTGACAGTAAAAGTAAAGTATAGGCCCTACGTAGGCTTATATTATTGAATGCAACATATTATAATGGCATAATTATAATGACACTTCAATACTGAACAATTCTAATTTTAGAATCTGCCAGTTTATTATCCGAAAAACCGACTATGGACTTTCACTTTTAAGCAGAACTTTACCCCGGACTCACACACTGTCAATCATACTTGTTTATCAATAAAATCTAACCACAAGACTAAGCATGGTGGTACAATACGCGCTAGATGCATACGTTCATCCACCAGCACAAAAGCGCCGCATTCCCTAGATAGTTGTGTACCATGTATAGTTATAATGGTACCAGTACGCGTCGGGAGGATTTAAACAATAACGAGATCTGGGCGACCAATCACAAGCCAGATTCATTTTAAAGATGCATTACATCATCACCAATTTTAGTTAGGCCAGAAATTGGCCTAACTCTCAAGGCAAAGTCAGTAGTCCACTTGGGAAGCTAACAAACAGAGGGCGTACGGTGACTGAAAAGATCAGTTGTGAAAATCTATCAATTGTGCACTCATTAATTAAATCAGAGTTTTAAGCTTAAATGTAATAGCCAGAGTAGTGCACAATTGGCAAGTGGACTACGGAGAAGTCTACCTTGTAGTCAGCTCCCGTTCACCCCCTTTACTTACTACTACTACGAGTCTTTTTAAGATCAATTTCAAAAGTGGAAATAAGAGATTCATGGAAAAAGGAAATTATCAATAGAAATTGTATACGTTATCCTTGTAAAATCTCTACTCAAATACATATGTGTTGGGAGGAATAATAATAATCACCATCTAAGCTGTTAATTTTCCAGTCGAGAAAATATTGGACAAAAAATATTATAACGGATAAAAAATGAACGGCTCTTTTCAGAGCCACCATAAATCCCAAAAGAGAAATAATAGTGGGTTTACCCCTAATTTTTTACTCAGAACGGGAATGAGGATTAGTAATACCCGAACCAACTTGTCAAAAGATCTTGACAAATAGAAAGTCAAAAACAATGGATGATTTCCCGCCAAAATCAAAGGATCAAACAAACAAAATTTGAAATGATGCATGACAATCTTCCCGCCCAGGGATCCAAAAGACCTACAAATAGCATCAAAGTATGATTGATTTGGCCATATGTGTTTGAAAGTTTCCCGCCCAAGGATCGTAACAAAGGACAATTAACCGGTCCAAGGATGTTATATACGACTACTAAAAGAATGAAAAGAGAAATAACATGCTATGCTTTTATATAAAAAATAATAATTCCACAAATAAAATAATTTAATATGATTATGAATATTATATTGGAATATTTTCATACCGGAAAATCAACCCCCAAATAAAATAATAAGGAGAAAAAGGAGTATGAAGAAAATTTGAAACATGCCAAGACATGATGTATTAAACAAAAATCATTAATTGTACACCCAGTCTTTCTACAAATATTTAGGGCCATCCAAAACGTATAAAAGATATTTAGAGAGAAAGTAAAAAAACTTATGAAAAAAGTTTTAGCCTAAAAATCCTCAATATTAAAGGTTTTATGATAAAACTATGATTTAAAAGGCAAAACTAGTCAGAAAAATGAAAAATATGAAAAAATATGAGTTTACACGGAGATTCCCATAGAAGAGCTTCATCATAAAATCGACCAACGCAGGATCCCTAATTTGCATATTTTGTGGAAGATGGGTTGTATACTGTGCGTGTAAACAGTGGAAAAAAATTGATTTTAAGAAAACGCAAAAAATTAAAGAAATGTAACGATTAATAATAAATGAAGATAGGTCTAAGGCATGATCTAGAGCAACAAAGACAAAAAAAGACACCAAAACAAACAAACAAACAAACAAATAAGGTGCTAAACTTTGTGAAAAACAACCGAAATTTTGAGTTTTTCCCTTTTTATAAAGGAATTTTACCGAAATGAAAATTATTATACATGGATAACCATCTGCTCTAAATACCTGCCAATTTTCTATCCATAATATTGAAAAATAAACGTAGAATAACCAAAAAACCACTGCTCAACTAGCACAAACTAGGTAGAATGAAATGGAGCCAAAAAGTAATTGAATTCACTCACGTCCGGAATGGTCATTTGACCCGGCGAAGTCGGGCAGAGAAAATAAAGGTAGAGAAGCGACACTCCGTACAATTAACGTGCAGACGGCCTATACCGATGTGAGGACAGAAAATGTGACTCTCCTGCTAGTCTCGGGCGCGGGCCAGACTGTATGCGGTATGAACAAAAACATAATTAACTGGTTGTGTAGGAGACTAGCAGGAGAGTCACATTTTTCTGTCCTCTGCTGTCCTCCGGAGTGTCGCGGTCCTGAGTCGGGGTCAATCAGTCAAGCACAATCGCCTACGGAGGATAGACGTACTGTACGAGGGTTCCATGATTTCATCTGATTTTCCATTTTTCGGAATGATTTCTCTTATATAAGGATTACCAATAGATTCGGAATATTTGGTGGAGGATTACTAACCATTCTGATCCAGTTGGACTGTATTTTGAGTGAAATAATGGTCATTTTGTGTTTCTCGTTGCTTGGTATCAAGCGGCGCATTGGACCAACACACAGTGGAGGCCTATCGAGTCTCATCAGCATACTGTGATGTTCATAGAAAATGGAAACGGACCAAGCTCATCATGATATGTTTAGTAATTACTTAAAAATAGCAACTCTTGAGTACTATAATGGAATGTACCATGGCACCAAAAAATCCGTATCTCGTAGTGTATCTGGAATTTTGCATACATCATGATGGGAAATGAAAGTCTGGAAGTAAGACAGAGAAGACTCGTGACAAGAATTCACAAAAGAGATGGAAGATTGTTTGCTATGCTGAAATGACAGTAGTATTACTATGCTTGTAAAAAAAATGTAACACTCTTTTACCCAAATTTTAAGACTCGTGAAAAGAGTTTGAAATCGTCTTATAATTAGACGTGTTACAAAAGAGATAATGACGAGTTGTATACTATGCTGTGTTTAATAAGGAGAATAATATAAATGATAGTGATATTACTATGCTCGAAAGAAGGGAAATTAAATCCTGGCCCAAAACTGAAATCCTTAAGATGTACAAGGCTAACATTCAAATCATATAATAGAACCTTAAAATTTGACTGGTTAAAAAAGGAAAATAAAAGAAACCCAAATACATGAATCTCTTGAGGAAAACAATATCGACCTATTCATAAACTACCAAATCCTTTTAAAATAAATATTGAACAAAAAATGGTGACAAGTAAAAAATGAACGGCTCTTTTCAGAGCCACCATGAGTCCATAAAAGAGAGGTTATAGTGGGTGAGCCACTATTTCTATTACTCATAAGAGGAATGAGACCTAAATAATACCTGACCAACCCGTTCAGAAAATATCTCAAAGAGGAAAAAATGAACGGCTCTTTTCAGAGCCACCATGAGTCCAAAAAAGAGAGGAAATAGTGGGTTAGCCCCTATTTCTATTACTCATAAGAAGAATGATATATAAATGATACCTTACCAACCTCATTAAAACAAAATATTTCCAAAAAAGGAAAAAAGAAAAAATGAACGGCTCTTTTCAGAGCCACCATAGGTCCAAAAAAGAGAGGTTATAGTGTTTTATCCCCTATTTCTGTTACTCGTGAGAGGAATGAGACCTTAATGATACCTAACCATCATTATTAGAAAACAATTTATGAAGAGGAACTAAAATGAACGGCTCTTTTCAGAGCCACCAAGTATCAAAAAAAGAAGAGTAACTTGTATTGGAACGACGTAAACGCCAGTGAAAGAGTATATAAATAATTTTATACTGGAAAATGGAAATAAAGGATCACTGTGATCCACCATAAATTATATTTGATGAATGTTGAAGGATTAAAACATGTTTATACCTAGTTGATTAATGATTTAATAATATGAAATTATATCATATCATTAACACAAGTCTATCAAACAAGATCCAATTAAATTAAGAATAAAACAAATGGTTATTATCTATGAATGCTTAAAAATGTAACCCTAATTATACAATTTATTGTACGGCTGATGAGGACCAGCAAAAGCGTGGTCGAAAACTAGTTACCGTTGAAGGCAATCTTGCGTTCTTAAGTACCTTTTCAAAAGCAAAAGAAACGAATGAATTGACAAATATCAAATCGAAAGTTAAGCTCAATAGAAGATCGAGTGGGAAATATATCTGAGAAATCACGTCTCCATGTAGTCAGCTCCTGTTCATTTCCTTCCAAAAAAAATTTTTTTTGGTTTCTTCTTCTCGAAAAAATCGGGTTTTGAAAACCGATATTTACAAATATAACCGTATGCACAATAAAAAAATAAAAAAAGAAAAAACAAATAAGCAGAATTTATTCTTGTGAATAAGAAACCAACGTCTACTAAGATGAGTTAAAGATAAAGTCAACTCAATGTGTTACATTATACCAAATGACCTTATAAAATTGAAAGAATTTTCCTAGAATCATTTGTAAGAGCAAAAATCAAGAATCAAATAAAATTTGATCAAAGATTACCATTGAAATACACGGGGCACATGTGTAAAATCTTGAAATAAACACGTTCAACTACTCATTTAAATTTTATCCTAAATGAGATGGTTGATTAAATGCCACCATTCAATGTAATCCCAACAGCTCGAAATTTTAAATAAAGTTTTTATGATTTAAATATCAAGGAAAAGCTAATAAACGTAGAAAATATTAATTAAAGTAAGCAAACACAGTTTGAAGTGTGGCGCGGCAAAATCAGACGATTTCACGCACGTCGGCATTGGAGGTATATAAACAGATACCCGGAAGTGCGAGCGGCACTCTGCATTCAGATATCAAGCGATACGAGTGTGTGTGTAGGCGCTATGTGACAAGCGTGGGACGGCTCGTGCACGAATGCACGAGTAAGTTTCTGCGTAAAGGAAACAATAACAAACTTGGAATATTATCCTAAAACATGTTGAATCACGTTTGAA
This sequence comes from Amphiura filiformis, assembly GCF_039555335.1. Classification (NCBI taxonomy): domain Eukaryota; kingdom Metazoa; phylum Echinodermata; class Ophiuroidea; order Amphilepidida; family Amphiuridae; genus Amphiura; species Amphiura filiformis. The sequence continues at coordinate 24,250,241 of NC_092628.1, forward strand.
CTGAATATATTGAGCAAGGACGATCATGAGAAGATTTAATCGGATGCGTACTTATCAGCATACAGATGTGTGCCGTAAACACACGGCCGAATATGATGCGAAATGTACAGCTGAAGTAATGATTCCTCGTTTAAGAAACCGAGTCCGAAATGAATCAATATTTGATTTTATAAAGACTCCATGTCATATTGAGTATTACCGTGATTTCTACAATCTATGGAAAATTTCCAGAAAGAAAATAACCAGTCACTGCACACAAATCAAACGGCTCTTTTCAGAGCCACCAAAAGAATCAAAAAGACCAAAACTTACCACAGGGGAGCAACGTGGTACATGAACGTTGAAATATAACATCATCCCAATAACCAATGGTCTATACAAGTCAGATATCCCATAATTTAATAAAATAATCAATCGATGACTTGAAAAATGGTTCGCTGAGACTATGATTTCTGAAAAACTTATAGAAATATCCAATGTAGATAAAAATTATTGCCAAAATAACTCATGACGGATTGGTACATCCGCAGAAAGCCACTGGCTATTAAATATAATACAGAGAACAAGAAACTACCCCACAATATAATTTATCAAATTAGTTTCACAAGTAAATTTGTGAACAAAATATATCCAAAAAACTCGGGGAGTGCTTGTGTGAGAATTTTATGCTTTTAATAAACTTCATCCATTTATACAGTTTAACTGTGCGGCTGATGAGCCTGGCTATATTGCGCAGGCGAAAACCGGTTCCCGTTGAAGGCAACCTTGCCTTCTCATTTATCCTGTGTCTTTTAGACACTATAAAGCATTAAATAAAATTTATGATTTAATTGATAATGTCATTTCAATGCATTCCTATCATGGAATAAAAGCATCTACAATTATCCATCTCCAGTTATTATATCTGAGATATCATGTCGCCTTGTAGTCAGCTCCCGTTCACCCCCCTTTACTTTGTATGAAAGAGCCCGTGCCCTGAACTACACCCGGGCATAGGAGAACGGTGGTATCACACTTATACCAAGAGTAGAAACTGCGATCTAGTGTTTCAGATCCATTGTTGATCTGGCGGATTCAAGGATTGTGAGATCTCTAGTACAATGTCGATGACATGTACAAAATCATAAATATCTACTGGAAATATATCCAAGTTTTTAAAGTTGACAACAAGAATTTGAGGATATTATACATGCAAAATACGGTAGGGCCCTACCAATATCCATAAAATGCATGAGAATTCATCTCTCATTTAAAGTTGACTTTAAAGAAGAAACAGATATTATCAATCTTTTGGCAAAAAATTGTCAAAAATTACTAATATTTTAATATGCCATTTTGAGCTGGAATTCACAAGTTAAAAATGCGATATTGAAAGCTAAACTAAGTATAAGATTCCAACACTGAGTTATATCTTTTTGTGCTGGAAAAAAAATTTTGGTTTCTTCTTCTCGAAAAAAATCGGGTTTTTGAAAACCGATATTTACAAATATAACCGTATGCACAATATCATAATTGAAAAAGAAAAAACAAATAAGCAGAATTTATTCTTGTGAATAAGAAACCAACGTCTACTAAGATGAGTTAAAGATAAAGTCAACTCAATGTGTTACATTATACCAAATGACCTTATAAAATTGAAAGAATTTTCCTAGAATCATTTGTAAGAGCAAAATCAAGAATCAAATAAAATTTGATCAAAGATTACCCTTGAAATACACGGGGCACATGTGTAAAATCTTGAAATAAACACGTTCAACTACTCATTTAAATTTTATCCTAAATGAGATGGTTGATTAAATGCCACCATTCAATGAAATCCCAACAGCTCGAAATTTTAAATAAAGTTTTATGATTTAAATATCAAGGAAAAGCTAATAAACGTAGAAAATATTAATTAAAGTAAGCAAACACAGTTTGAAGTTTGGCGCGGCAAAATCAGACGATTTCACGCACGTCGGCATTGGAGGTATATAAACAGATACCCGGAAGTGCGAGCGGCACTCTGCATTCAGATATCAAGCGATACGAGTGTGTGTGTAGGCGCTATGTGACAAGCGTGGGACGGCTCGTGCACGAATGCACGAGTAAGTTTCTGCGTAAAGGAAACAATAACAAACTTGGAATATTATCCTAAAACATGTTGAATCACGTTTGAACTGAATATATTGAGCAAGGACGATCATGAGAAGATTTAATCGGATGCGTACTTATCAGCATACAGATGTGTGCCGTAAACACACGGCCGAATATGATGCGAAATGTACAGCTGAAGTAATGATTCCTCGTTTAAGAAACCGAGTCCGAAATGAATCAATATTTGATTTTATAAAGACTCCATGTCATATTGGAGTATTACCGTGATTTCTACAATCTATGGAAAATTTCCAGAAAGAAAATAACCAGTCACTGCACACAAATCAAACGGCTCTTTTCAGAGCCACCAAAAGAATCAAAAAGACCAAAACTTACCACAGGGGAGCAACGTGGTACATGAACGTTGAAATATAACATCATCCCAATAACCAATGGTCTATACAAGTCAGATATCCCATAATTTAATAAAATAATCAATCGATGACTTGAAAAATGGTTCGCTGAGACTATGATTTCTGAAAAACTTATAGAAATATCCAATGTAGATAAAAATTATTGCCAAAATAACTCATGACGGATTGGTACATCCGCAGAAAGCCACTGGCTATTAAATATAATACAGAGAACAAGAAACTACCCCACAATATAATTTATCAAATTAGTTTCACAAGTAAATTTGTGAACAAAATATATCCAACAAACTCGGGGAGTGCTTGTGTGAGAATTTTATGCTTTTAATAAACTTCATCCATTTATACAGTTTAACTGTGCGGCTGATGAGCCTGGCTATATTGCGCAGGCGAAAACCGGTTCCCGTTGAAGGCAACCTTGCCTTCTCATTTATCCTGTGTCTTTTAGACACTATAAAGCATTAAATAAAATTTATGATTTAATTGATAATGTCATTTCAATGCATTCCTATCATGGAATAAAAGCATCTACAATTATCCATCTCCAGTTATTATATCTGAGATATCATGTCGCCTTGTAGTCAGCTCCCGTTCACCCCCCTTTAAATTCTCCGATTTCTCACGTTCACTAGAAAGAGTGTATCCCGAGCCCGCGATTTAATTCATAAATTGGATAGTAAAATTAGCAGGAGCTAGCAGGCACTTGGGCTAGCTACAACCCTATGATCATGCTGATTAGGCCTACTCGCAAAATTATTCCCGTTGCGCCAGTTCACGTTCACAATATCGTTTGCGGCTGGGTTTTGAGACTAGAGAGTATGTGATTTATGAGACGTCTTTGAATTATGATACTGTCAGGTGACTCGGCACTGAAGAGTCTTTGATATCAGAGACGTCTTTGAATTAGCAGTGCCCCCGAACTGAAATGGGTGTGATGCATAAATGGAGCAACAGGAAAGAATGACACTTAACATTATTCTGAATTATATTTGCTTCTTTTGTTCGTTTCTTGTATTGTTATTTTGATTTCTTACTCTTCTTATCAATATCACATCACAATCATTCATATTAACATAACACTATTAGTTATCCCCTGTTTGTTCATGCAATACGAAAAAAATATAACTGGTTTTGAGGTCGTATTAATTAAATCAATCAATCAATCAATCAATCAATCAATCAATCAATCAATCAATAAATAAATAAATAAATAACACCACAATCCTAAAACTCTTTCATGCATGCTTTACAGTTTTCCGTCATTCAACTACCGCCAGGCCATGTAATACAGCGAGACATTGCCAACGCACACGTAGCGCGCGACGCGATGTAGCGTGTAATTGCCGTCTCTACCGCATACGCGATCAGCACAGTTTACAATACAACGCGGGTATACAGGCCCGCTAATTGCCGGTACTGATAAAGAGCTGAATAATACGGCTATATATTGTACGGTAATTTATGAACGCTGAACAATACGAAATTATATTATTTGGCTATTAACCAATGAAATGTCAAGAAGTAAAAAGATTAAAACTTTCAAATGCACTCACCAGGTTATTTTCCCCAAATATTTCAGAACCAACTGGTTCCTTCCTCAGTGGGTAATGGTGTGTGAGATGCTGCTGAGATCAGTGTTTCTAGAAGATCTTCTACTAGAGTTGCCAGTTTGTTTCACTGATTTCAGCAAGCTGTTGTAAACTGGAGAGTTCGTACCCCTGCGAGGTGTTGATTTTGGGCTGCGGGTCTCTCCTAATGTGGATCGCTTCGCGAATTTTCCTTGTATCGTTCCTGCTGTCCTTTTCCAAAATGGTAACTCCGTCCCAGTCAATATTATGACCGGTGCTGCGTGCAAAAGCACATACTTATGCAAAATATGATGTTTTGCATATGCAAAACTACATACTTTATGAAAGTATGTACTTTTGCATATGCAAACCACATACTTACGCAAAACATGGAGTTTTGCATAAGCAAAACATCATACTTTGCGGTAAGTAGGGGGCTATACAAAAATAGATGTTTTGTCTAGAAACACGTGTTGCGGCATACGGGCTGGCTATAGGGAATCAGGGCGCATACTACCAAAGCGGGAGCACACCACTGAATAATGTGCCATACCATTCATTCCACGGAGCTTTTTGAGGTAGCTGGAGGTATTTGGTATTTTAACAGTCTCATCTCTCGCTTATACCTCATCCAAACTGAGATTTGGCTATCATACTTAGCCCATTTACTTCCAATTTTACTAATTATATTTAGTACACTGTGTGAAAGAAATACGGGTAAAAAACTACGGGCAAAACGAGGGTGGGGGGGGGGCATAAATCACAATAGGCCTAAGACATTTCTTTTATACGTTTATTATTATATATGCCTATATAGGCCTACCAAGTTGCATATGCAAAGCACATACTTCTGGGAAAATATGTTACTTTGCATAGGCCTAATCATGCAAAATGACATATTTTGCAAACGTATGAAAGTTGGCATAATTAGTAAATTAGGGGTAAAAGTGGTATGGTGCATAACCACCACCGGAAATATAATTTTTAATTTTAATAATGTCTTAGTATATTCTATATTAACAAACGTATAATAAGTTGCATAAGCAACACACTTTTGGAAAATGTAATTTTGCATGCAAAATGATATATTTATGTATGTGGTTTTGGCAAAACAAAAACAGCCTGAGGGGGTGGTGCATAAACCACACCAAAATATAATGCACTGTAAGACATTAGGTCTTTATAGTATATACTAAGTTGCATAAGCAAAAGCACACACTTTTGGAAAAGTATGTAATTGCAAATCGATGAAAATTTAATATATGTTTCAATGTACGGGTAGTCTTGTGATTAATTTTCGAGATATGGGCGTTTAAACAGCACCATGACCATTTTCGACCCCTTCTCTACACTGAAAACCCGTTTCTGGCCATTTTTCAATCCGCGGGCCTACTTTATTCAAAAATTGTGTTTTGCACCGTTTAGGGAGATCCAAGTTCATGTATAGGTCTCAATGTTTTATTTAAGCTATAACATGCTTCTCTTTTTCCTTACAAGTCCACAGAAATGCCCAAAATACCTCTAAAAAGATTTCGATTTTACCGGAACTCATTACATCGCCCGCGGAGTGATTTGGTGGTGTGCGCCCTCAACATCCCATTAACCAGTAGAGACAACCCGTCACCATTAAGGTTTCTCCTGGGCTCCAGTATCAATAAAAAACATCAAGGCCGCAGGGCCGACAGGCCCGAGGCCGGAGACGACTAAAGTGGGACCCCAATCTGATGGCCCCGCAGGGCATGAAAGCAATGAGTAATCTTGAGGGAGCACACCACTAAATCAATGCGCCATTTGTGCAACCCTACTGAGTTCCGGTAAAATACAGAAAGTTTTTGAGGTATAATGGGCTGCTCTTTGGACTAATAATCAGAAAGAGTAGCGAATGATAGCTTAAATAAAAGTGTAAAGCCTGTGCATGAATTTGAATCACTAAAAAGTCGCATTTTATAATTATCGAGAAAATAGGTCCGCGTATTAAAAATGGGCAGAAACGGGTTTACAGTCATGAGAGCATGTCAAAAACAGTGAGGGCGCAGATTAGCGGCTCCTACCGGGAAAACGAGACGGAAGACTACCCATACATTGAAACATATGTTAAACTTTCATCGATTTGCAATCGACTGGTTATCCTTAAATTTCTCAGAATGTGCCGAAAAGGCCTCAAAACGAGCAAATAAAACTGGTGTTTTTACACGTATTTCAATGGGACAATTATTTAGTGGTGTGCGCCCTTCGAAGGGCCTAGGAGTAAAACCGTGCTTTTCAGAGATTCAGCCAAAATTGAAATGGCTTTTGATTAAATTGTAGTTTTTCGATTTAAATAGATAGTTTATATGTTAGTGAATATATTTAATGCGTTTTAGATGCAAATTGCGCTAAGATTATTCCCCAGAGGCCTTCAAAGTTCAAGAAATTGCCACAAATTGTGTGAAAACAAGATTTCTTGGATTTAAAGCAATTTGGGCTTAAGGTGACAAATCGGTGCGTGCCGTTTAAAGCTGCCAAATCTTGGTTTTATATGGGCGGGGGGGTGATTGTTATAAATCATTAACAGTAGACCCATGCAATTGTGAAACGTGATTTACTCTCATTTAAAACCGAATTTCATCAGATGGAAGGTCAAAAACTATCTAGAGAATTGGAATTTAATGCAAATATAGAAGAGTAAGCATGAATGGTCAAAATGTTGAAAATTTGCCTATTTTCGGAATCCACCATGTAACTTTGAAAGGGAATTTCTCTTGAAGTGAATGTCACAGAGCAATTCTGTTTCGAGCGTTTTACTCAAAACATTTTATATTTCAAGAAAAAGATAAAAGAATTAAATTTTATGAACATCAGAAACCCTTGAAGGGCCTAGGAGTAAAACCGTGCTTTTCAGAGATTCAGCCCAAATTGAAATGGCTTTTGATTAAATTGTAGTTTTTTCGATTTAAATAGATAGTTTATATGTTAGTGAATATATTTAATGCGTTTTAGATGCAAATTGCGCTAAGATTATTCCCCAGAGGCCTTCAAAGTTCAAGAAATTGCCACAAATTGTGTGAAAACAAGATTTCTTGGATTTAAAGCAATTTGGGCTTAAGGTGACAAATCGGTGCGTGCCGTTTAAAGCTGCCAAATCTTGGTTTTATATGGGCGGGGGGGTGATTGTTATAAATCATTAACAGTAGACCCATGCAATTGTGAAACGTGATTTACTCTCATTTAAAACCGAATTTCATCAGATGGAAGGTAAAAAACTATCTAGAGAATTGGAATTTAATGCAAATATAGAAGAGTAAGCATGAATGGTCAAAATGTTGAAAATTTGCCTATTTTCGGAATCCACCATGTAACTTTGAAAGGAATTTCTCTTGAAGTGAATGTCACAGAGCAATTCTGTTTCGAGCGTTTTACTCAAAACATTTTATATTTCAAGAAAAAGATAAAAGAATTAAATTTTATGAACATCAGAAACCCTTGAAGGAGCACACCACTAAATCAATGCGCCATTTGTGCAACCCTACTGAGTTCCGGTAAAATACAGAAAGTTTTTGAGGTATAATGGGCTGCTCTTTGGACTAATAATCAGAAAGAGTAGCGAATGATAGCTTAAATAAAAGTGTAAAGCCTGTGCATGAATTTGAATCACTAAAAAGTCGCATTTTTATAATTATCGAGAAAATAGGTCCGCGTATTAAAAAATGGGCAGAAACGGGTTTACAGTCATGAGAGCATGTCAAAAACAGTGAGGGCGCTGTTTAGCGGCTCCTACCGGGAAAACGAGACGGAAGACTACCCATACATTGAAACATATGTTAAACTTTCATCGATTTGCAATCGACTGGTTATCCTTAAATTTCTCAGAATGTGCCGAAAAGGCCTCAAAACGAGCAAATAAAACTGGTGTTTTTACACGTATTTCAATGGGACAATTATTTAGTGGTGTGCGCCCTTCGAAGGGCCTAGGAGTAAAACCGTGCTTTTCAGAGATTCAGCCAAAATTGAAATGGCTTTTGATTAAATTGTAGTTTTTTCGATTTAAATAGATAGTTTATATGTTAGTGAATATATTTAATGCGTTTTAGATGCAAATTGCGCTAAGATTATTCCCCAGAGGCCTTCAAAGTTCAAGAAATTGCCACAAATTGTGTGAAAACAAGATTTCTTGGATTTAAAGCAATTTGGGCTTAAGGTGACAAATCGGTGCGTGCCGTTTAAAGCTGCCAAATCTTGGTTTTATATGGGCGGGGGGTGATTGTTATAAATCATTAACAGTAGACCCATGCAATTGTGAAACGTGATTTACTCTCATTTAAAACCGAATTTCATCAGATGGAAGGTCAAAAACTATCTAGAGAATTGGAATTTAATGCAAATATAGAAGAGTAAGCATGAATGGTCAAAATGTTGAAAATTTGCCTATTTTCGGAATCCACCATGTAACTTTGAAAGGGAATTTCTCTTGAAGTGAATGTCACAGAGCAATTCTGTTTCGAGCGTTTTACTCAAAACATTTTATATTTCAAGAAAAAGATAAAAGAATTAAATTTTATGAACATCAGAAACCCTTGAAGGAGCACACCACTAAATCAATGCGCCATTTGTGCAACCCTACTGAGTTCGGTAAAATACAGAAAGTTTTTGAGGTATAATGGGCTGCTCTTTGGACTAATAATCAGAAAGAGTAGCGAATGATAGCTTAAATAAAAGTGTAAAGCCTGTGCATGAATTTGAATCACTAAAAAAGTCGCATTTTTATAATTATCGAGAAAATAGGTCCGCGTATTAAAAAATGGGCAGAAACGGGTTTACAGTCATGAGAGCATGTCAAAAACAGTGAGGGCGCTGTTTAGCGGCTCCTACCGGGAAAACGAGACGGAAGACTACCCATACATTGAAACATATGTTAAACTTTCATCGATTTGCAATCGACTGGTTATCCTTAAATTTCTCAGAATGTGCCGAAAAGGCCTCAAAACGAGCAAATAAAACTGGTGTTTTTACACGTATTTCAATGGGACAATTATTTAGTGGTGTGCGCCCTTGAAGTTGTCTCTACTTGATGACGGGCTGTCGATAACGTTATGTCATTTTGTGGGCGCACACCACTAAATAATCGTCCCATTGAAATACGTGTAAAAACACCAGTTTTATTTATTCGTTTTTGAGGCCTTTTCGGCGCTTTCTGAGAATTTTAATGATAACCAGTCGATTGCAAATCGATGAAAGTTTAACATATGTTTCAATGTATGGGTAGTCTTCCACCTCGTTTACCCGGTAGGAGCCGCTAAACAGCGCCCTCACTGTTTTTGACATGCTCTCATTACTGTAAACCCGTTTCTGCCCATTTTTTAGTACGCGGACCTATTTTCTCGATAATTATAAAATGCGACTTTTTAGTGATTCAAATTCATGCACAGGCTTTGCACTTTTATTTAAGCTATAATTCGCTACTCTTTCTGATTATTAGTCCAAAGAGCAGCCCATAATACCTCAAAAACTTTCTGTATTTTACCGGAACTTAGTAGGGTCCCGGGGGGGGGGGCACTTCCATGACAGATATGCATCATGTGCCTCGGGATAGACCCCCTTTTTCAAACCGGCTTGTACCCAATGACCCCGTTTTTTGTGTTATGGTCCTACCTATTACCCAATGACCCCCTTTAAAAAAATTCATGTACTCAATGACCCCTCTTTTAATTCCCAAATTAAGGTGGTATTTGTGTTCTCCTCCAGAAATATTAAGATTTTTCACATTTCCAAGGTGGCCAAGTTGTTTTTACGCACTTTGGCACTTATTTATGTGTACTTAATGATACTCTTTTGGCAATCCTGTACTCAATGACTCCCATTTTACTCTTTGTTATACCAATGACAATCCTTTTGTACATTTGACCTGAATGCCCCCTACTTTTAACATGGCCGAGGCACATCCCTGCCATTTCAGATAGGGAGTGCCTCCCCCGGGAGTAGGGTTGCACAAATGGCGCATTGATTTAGTGGTGTGCTCCCTTGTTATCATGGGCGCACACCACCAATTCAGCTTCCCATTGAAACACACGTGAAAACACGCCTTTTCTTTGTGCGATTTTAGACCTTTTCGGCAACAAAGTGACTATAAAAATACTACCAATCGATTGTAAATCGATGAAAATTTGATATATGTTTAAATGTGTGGGTAGTCTTGTGATTAAATTTCGAGATATGGGCGTTTAAACAGCACCATGACCATTTTCGACCCCTTCTCTACCCTGAAAACCCGTTTCTGGCCATTTTCAATCCGCGGGCCTACTTTATTCAAAAAGTGTGTTTTGCAACTTTTTGGGCGATCCAAGTTCATGTACAGGTCTCATTCTTTTATTTAAGCTATACCATGCTTCTCTTTTTGATTACAAATCCACAGAGAAGCCCCAATACCTCAAAAATGATTTTGTTTTTACTGGAACACACAATGGCGCATTGATTTGGTGGTGTGCGCCCTCAACATCCCATCACCCACCAGAGACAGCCCGTCGCCATGAAGGTTTCTCCTTGGCTCCTCCAGTAACAACAAAATCATCAAGGCCGCAGGGCCGATAGGCCCTAGGCCGGAGACTCCCATACGACGACTAAACACTCCAAGTGGGACCCCAATATAATGGTCCTGCTGGTCATGAAAGCAAATATAGGTGAAATGACCACCTGTACACAGTGAAGAAGAGAATATAGAGGAGGGTGGAAGAGCATTAAAAACCAGGATGGGGCAACAATCTGAGGGTGCGTAGAGGTTAATAAAATGCCTGGTATAATATCACAAAAACTGTGTTTTAAAAAGCTAAAGTTAGTATGTTGATCAATTATACAAGTATTATAAATCGTAACATTTATATAACGCCATCAGCCTCATATTGCTTTTGTTGCATAATTGAAACATAATGTTAATCTAATGAAAAACCTCCAAAACCGACGGTTACCCGACTGACTCTTGCTTGTAAGGTTAGGCATTTACATTTATTATTTCTGGTGCAATATCTTTTAAATTTTAGTCTATTACTTACCATAACTTTTGACGTCCCAAAATCCCCACCCCGTGCAAAAAAATGTTTGGACCCCTTCCCTTTACACATGCCAGATTTGCTTTCCCTCACCTATCAACCTACCAGAAAAAGCGCCCCTACTTATAATGCACCCCGGGGTACACATAATAAGCCCAATCGCCATTCTAACTTCCGGTTTTTGAGAGCAGTTTTGGGACACTTTGACCTCTGACATATCGGGAAAATTGACGTAATTATTGTTAATTTTCTTATTATTGTCACAATTTTGATCATTAAAAATACCAAATAATTAATTTATAAAATTCTAATATTTTTTATATTTGTTTTAAATATTGTAAAACATTTTAGATTATATTTTGTACGTACAAAAACCCAATATTTCTGAATTTTCTGAAAGGTCAAAGGACAAAGTGTCCCAAAACTGCAAAAACTGTCCTACAATGAATTGTAAACTTCCAATGCCGATTGGGCTTATTATTGTATCACCCTATTAAAGCATCCCCCATATAATCATATATCCAAGATACAAGATAAATTTGTTTCCATAATTCACAAAATATCAAAATATAACAATATGGTTAAACAAACGAATCATGCAGATTAAAAACCACCTCTTCGTTTATGAACACAGAGAGTTTGATAATAATAGACTGTAGAATCCATCAATTTTGCTACACTACCAATGGTATCGCCATAGCATTGAACAATGGACATTTTAACACTTTAGCGGTTGGTTGACCATTTCACTTCTAAGAAAGTTTTCTCGTTTTGGGTTTTAAACAGTTCACTTCTGTAGTGGTGTCGATTCGGTAAGACTTTTTGTTTTTGTGTCTATTGGTTTACTAATTGGTTCTTCTTTGACAACTTCAAGAAACTTTTGAAGCCAAACCGTAACGGCATCTGAAATGAAATTGTTGAAACTGTATTTTAGTATGTCAAAACGGTATGTTTATAAAAACTATTACCTTTATTTGAAACGAAATTTTGGTTTTAAAGAACTCACTTTAACATGTTTCAGAAAGGACACTTAAACATTACCGTTTAACTGCATATCCCTTTTATGAAGACCAGGCAAGAAAATCTTTATCAATGACGTTTCAACCAGGAGAGGAGAGGGGACCAAATTATTGTCTTGTCCCCTGGTCAGAGCCGGATTTTCCATTGGGCCAGATGGGCCCGGGCCCAGGGCCCCCAAATTTTTGGGGCCCCAAAATTGCTCTCTGCATTCTTTATAGCCCGAAAAACACCATATTTTGGGCCAAAAGTTGGGTAAAATTGCAAAATTTTGTGCGTACGGGCACATTATATAGCACAATTCACCTTCATTGTGGGCTAAAATAGTCTGAAATTGATTTTTTTTTTCGCGCGCTTCGTTCGAAAATGCCTTAATAGAATCTATTCCTCTATATTCGCCGCCACTTTCGATCCTATACCTAAACCAAAACTTGACCACTTGCTTGCACGTGCCTCCGTCGCGGTGGGTTTGGGGCCTCCAAATTTTAGCCTGGCCCAGGGCTCCCAAAAAGGTAAATCCGGCTCTGCCCCTGGCACAAAATCCTACGACGTAATCAACCAATACTTGAGTTACCTTTAAGGCATATTTGAGACCAAATGCATAAGCATTATTATATTAATGATGCATATTTGAGACCAGAATATATTATAATCATTATTAATGATAATAATGCGCCGCAATTTAGTTGTTAGAACATGTAGAATGGCAAATGTTATCGCGTTTTGCGCGTATTTCTCCAAATGTCAGGCATATGAACAGCAGATCATCGTAAAGACACTTTGCAATTTCTCACGGTCCGCACGCACTGGTCATTAATATTTTGGTCCCAGCCAATTTGTGCCCCCTTCGTCACTAAACAAAACCGTCTGGCGACAACCTCATAATACGTCTTTTCTGAATGGCTGAACATTAAAGGTCCGTGACCCGATCGACAGCATCATCCCCCCGATTTTTCTCATTGTTGATGCGTTTTTGGTATCATTTAATAGATTATATTTTTCTCATTACCATCCTGAAATTTGACGATCCAATTTGATGTATTTTTGGAGAAATCAAGAAACAAACAGGCTATACTGATAACCACCTTCGACATTCTGGGTAGGAAAAAATGATTCCGTGAATAAGAGCCGTATTACTCCCTGCCAATTCGCACGAACGGAAATAGGTCCGAAAAAATGAGGGCGCTATAATAATAAACGCTTAAAACTAAAATAAAGAAATACATAAGGATGAAATAAATACAAAACAAGACCTTATCTTGTTAAGTATGATACGAGGAATATGAAAAAAATATGAGAAAAATGTCCCCTATAAAATTAATTAATTAATTAATTAATTAATTAGAAATATTATAAAAAAAAAACACTTTTTCATTAAAACAAACCCTAAAATAAAAGATAAGTGTAAAATGTACGTGATGATAATATACAAAATTAAAAGGAAATGTATCAGGGTCAAATTAAAATAAAAAGAATGAGATATTTTGTCACAAGAATGATGGGCGTAGTGGTATGGCGAAGCACTCGACGGGAGTGTTGTTTCTGGATGCCGGACCACAATGCAATGCATGCGTACCAACGTATTGGCTTGCTAATTGTGCTAATTATTCACTTTTACGCTGAAAATGTTCTCGTTTTCTCCCATAGATGCATAAAGGGACAATATTTGAAATTGTATGTAAGTTTGAAGACAATCCATATCCTAAACTGATAGGGTTACCCCCCTTTAACTCGGTAAAAACATGAGGTAAAAATTAGCTGTCAATCGAGCGCTGGTCTTCAGCGCAAGTAGCGGTTGATGGACAGACGATTGGCGCTTTTGCTATATTGTAAGCTAGCGTACATCCGGGCGTACATTTTTCTTTTGCGGTATTTACAAATATGTTTAGAGTCACTTATACAAGTGATGTCCTAATTTAGCAGTCATATGGACAATAGCCAATTGAAAACCTTTTTATTTGGAATTTCAGTAACCAATCAGCGATCGTCATATCACGGGTTGTCGCCAGACGGTTTGTTTAGTGACTGAGGAACACAAACTGGCTGGGACCGAGACAATAATAAGGCCTGAATATGATAATAGTCCGACGGCTTGCCTGCGTTCGGGGCCTGCGTATTGCCGTTGCGACAGACGCATATAACGTTTCGCTGAGACAAAACGTTGAGAACAAGAACAAAGACGAATAAATCTAATCGTTTGACATGTTCGAGCGGGAAATCGCATCGGAGAGCCGAAAATGGCAGCGTTTGTCTTAACAAAAAATCGGACAACGTCGTACTATAATTGAAGACCGAATTAAAAAGACTAGTTTGCGTCTGACGTCAGGGTAAAGGCGCGACGTGATTGGTTGCTGACCTGCGCAGTACAGCATTTTTGGTCTGGTTGACAGGACGTCATACGCAAACTAGTCTATTTAATTCGGTCTTCGATTATATAATAGTCCATTAAAGGTGAACCTCATTGAAAATAAAGTTATATATCAATGGAAAGCTTATGATGTCAGGGTAGTAAAAATTATTTTTTCCGATTTTTTTGATTGCTAATAAAGCTGAAAAATTAAAAAAATGATTGAATTTTTGGTCTTTTTAAGGCGCCCAAAAGCACCCAAATCAATCGTCTATGACCTTGGGAATACTCGTGACGTAAGCTCAGGGTTCGCAGTCACGTGATCCTACTCGGAAACATGTAAACAAGACTTGCTTCCTGTACTTTGCAAGCTGCCCGGCAAGTCTGATTTTCACAATAAAGCTTGAAATTAGAGGAATCTTCAAATTGCTGGTTCCTTCTATATATATTAGAAATAATAGAATTATTGTCAACACATAAATTTTCCGTACATTTTGACAAAATCAGTCATAACTGGCTGGGTATAACTGGGTAATTGAGTTTGAATTTCGCGCTGGGATCAATCCCATGCGCAAATGCTGCTACCGTTCATGTCATGGACTGAATAAACATGATCGAATAACAAATTAAATAGTTGTTTGTGACATTCCCTATATATTCTTGATTCATTTTAAAATGTCTGATTTAACAAAATATCGTCTTGCAGTAATTAAAAAAATAATAAAAAACCGCCGATTTCATCAAATCCAGCCCATAAAAGGTTTTCATATTTAGCGTATTGCGTTAATACATTCTTTCCACACAATCGCGATTGAAAGAAACAGATACTCGGGCAGATACTTTATTATAAAATAAATACAATTTAGGCTTAGTATGCCGTTATTTGATGGAATTTTGAAATCTGAATAAAATTAAAATATTGTCACTTGTGTCATGATTCTTTAATGATAGTACAATCAGTGTACGGTACTGAAAAAGTGAAACATTCATGTTTTATGGATTACCGAACACGATGCGTAAATTGCTGCTGAATTGCAGGGACGGATATGCACAAACACAGCGACTCGCTTCGGGGCTTCGTCCTCCGTGTTTCATGGGGTGTTTCAGCAGATTTGATCAATCGTTCCCTTATATTTGGAACATTTACAGGAATAAATTTTGCTGATGAAGTAGCAATAAGTTGGAAATATCAGAATGTGAATATCAAATCGGTCATTTTGTCTGCAAGTTCAGTACAGTCGCGGATACTGAACACTCGGCGTAGTGAGACTCAGTCAGTCACTGAGCTCATCCCGTATGTATCTATACGAGTTCGCCTATCATACATGACCGGCCATGACTGGTTGTAAAGCTAAGAAATAATTAAAAAATCCTGTACATGTACCTTATTATATTCCTTCATTTTCTCATTGTGATAAGTTCATCTCAACTTGGTGTGACGATCTGTACTGGTATCACTAGCAGTTATTTTTTTTGTAATCTGTTTTCATTCCGGTTCTTCGGCGAATCTTCGCTCTTCGTGCTTTACTGTAATATTCCCTATGCATATCGTGGATGGCTTGGCCTATCCCAAATCACCCCGGCCAGCACTTTCCCCATTTTTAAATCCACACACTTTATTCAGGAACTTCATTCTTAATTTGATCATGATATTTCCTTCATGTTATTCTTATTTTATTGAAGATATTTTTCATGTAAAGTAAGTTGACAATGACTGAATTCGTGCATTGGCCCCATGCATGCCACAGTAATACACGGACATTGTGTTTACAATCAAACCCGGAAGTAACTGTGTGTCCCTGGGCTGACGTCATCAACGAAAGCGCCCAATTTGAACGATTTCGTTTTGTAATTTAGGGGGGTGCCAATATCCAATCTTTGCATGGAGATTATGTCTAGCCTGGTACGCTATGCAAATAAAAATATTCTTTTCTGATTCCTGACATCATAAGCTTTCCATTGATATATAACTTTATTTTCAATGAGGTTCACCTTTAAGGTTCCTCAAAAGACTGACGTCAGTGTGGGCTCCAGTGTGCGTAGTATTAAACCGCACGTATTGAAGCTTATTGACTCAAAGAACGGGCGTGTTTACATGATCGGTGCGATCAAAGACGGTGCATCTGTACACGCGTGAAATAACTGCGACAAAGTACTAATGTCGCTCCCTCAAGAAAACCAAATGGACTATTAAAATAGAAGTGATACTGCGCTTTAGAATATGATGTTTCACTGTTTAAGTCAGAAAAGACATATCATTCATAAAATTCATTGGTAATTAGGAATGCCAATCCGCTGTTAGCTTGAGAAACATCGCTGGTTACGCGTCTGGTTTGGAGAAACTTTCTTTTCGCTCATTTGATGTTTCAATCTTGCACTCAATTTGGTTAATACACTTACCGCTAGTCGTATTCACCCATTCGAATTTCCATATCGGTCTGACAACAATAAAATAAACCGGGAACGCCGAACTTGCAATGGCTACACCTATCAGAGTGTCTATAGGAGCTGATACTGTACCCATTATGACGAGAAAAATACAAGCTAGTATGAACAGGATAGGAATGACAATATTGACCTGTTAGAACGGAAAAAAATATAACAACTTAGAAAAGTTACATCCCCATGTTTCCACTTACATTGACAGATGTGTTGTTTCATAAACCAGACTTCAACAAGTCGACAGAAGCATATATTCCTTTTCCTCGGAAGAGGTACGCACTTTGACGTATTCTAGATCTTCTCCGTTATTACTAGATAGTAGTACATTGACTACATAAGCTATATCTGGTTCGCAATTTCCTTTCGTTAAAGGCATATGGACTGTAAGCACATTACCTAGCCCACAACAACACTGTAATAATCTCTTCCTTCCAAAATCATTTACATTTTCTTTTATACTAAGCACCACAAAATGTGACGTCATATTGATAGCCCATTACTTCATTCACACCTTCACAACATACGATTTAATCTGGACATTTCCAAGCCTAATTATAAACATTGACCTTTGTGGGGGATTCTCCATCCATAAATAATCCTGACTTTGTTTACTGGGATTACGTGAAAAAAGCGATTCCCAACTTTAAATTGTAAACAAAGATAAACGAGCAAACTAAATTACTTTGGGTACATCACACTATTCTTATCATATTTCTGATTGGTTCGCTACATGATATGTACATCTTTGTAACCAATCACAATAGTTCTTAGAGGCAGATAATATGGCCGGCGGTGCCCATGTGGTTAAATTATTTTTACAGCTTTAGTTCCCAAAGAAATTCTTCATATGTGCCAGAGATATCACAGTTCAATAACAAGTCAGACATCACACGATTATGCAGTCTAGCGTTCCAGAAATTGGCTTTTCTCTGAGGCAATTATTTTTCAAATGTTGACAGTTGGTAACATATAAAATACAGAAAGCTAAAACGATGGTAAAATATCACAAATTGTTTATGGAATTTGGGACGTAAATACACGTGCCATCATGAGACACCCAATATGATGGCCCGTATCGTTACCTTGTATGGTCTCGGTAAATCAGGTCTTTTCCATCTCAGATAGACCAACCCAATAGTAGCACATCCACTGATCGTCCAAGCAGCGAAACTACAGTAGTTAATTAGGGTATACACGTTTTTTGCAAAAGAGTAGAGTATACATAGTATCGTCTGTAAAATAATATGTGATTATCAATCAATAACGATTTTTAAGGTTAGCAACTATTTAAAACTGTTGCGAATGGTAGTGAGCTTTGACAAAAATTGCATTGATAATTTCATAGTGAGTGTATAGAAGAATTCAAATATCACAGATATACTTTTGTAGGTCTTGTGGTTCTTGAGTTATGTTGTAAAGAGGGTTGGAACAACAAAAAACTCATAGTGACCATATAAACGAATAAAAACATCCGTCTCTCAACACGCGATATTCAAAATTCCCGGGCGCCAATATTGTCGAGTGCAATGACGTCCCAGTAGTACAATGAAGGCTGACGACAATTGAGCACAAATAACGATTACGTCATTGCACTTAGACAATTTCGGCGCGGGAATTTTGAATATCGCGTGTTGAGAGCCGACTGTTTTTATTAGTTTTTATGGTCAATATGAGTTTGTTTTAAATAAAACCATGTGATTTTTTTCTAACATAAAATAGGACCACCTCGGACCCCGATCGGATGGTACGAAAATGTTTGCCAATAAACCGTTTTGAAAGGATCGCTCCTTGTCAATATATCTGAGAATACTGCACACGTATTTTATTATGGGTTTATCAAAAGTTATCAAAACCGCATCATACCGATCAACCAGGCTTCCAAAAGAGAATGACCGAGAATAGGTATAGAAAAACTATACGGTGACCGAGAATAGGTGTTTAGTGACCGAGAATAGGCGTTGTCGTCGACTGATGTCATGCAGGGTATGTTAAACGGGGTGTTGTGTGGAATGCACGTTCCCATATAGCTAACTTTTATAATCATTTACGCAAGATATAGACCGGGTTGTTTCTTAAGTGACCGAGAATAGGCGTATTTACCCTAAGGCATAATGCTATGATTGCCGGAGACTCTCTTTAATATCACGCATACTTCAATAGTCACCGTCATATTTAATTGATTTACTCTAGAATAGTTCGTATTATTTTATAAATGCAATTTATAATTATTTGATATGTTTTACAACATTGTAGAGAATGTGTAACTAAGTAAACTTGGGATAACGAATGGACTCATACAACAAATTAGCCCCAGACATGGTTAAGTTTCCCATTCCATAACTCATTTAATTTCCTTGAAGGAGATTCGAATAAAGTCTACAGTATATTGTTATTGAATATACTGTATACTTTATTCGAAGTCTACAGTATATTGTTATTGAATATTTGGGCATCTTGTATTTACCATGACAATTAGAGAAGGTAGTGGCGTTGATCTTCGTATATTCAACATGGAGAGAACATCTGGGAAATGACCTTGGCGTGCTCCAACAAAGAACAACCTGATTGAGCAGAAACATCAGAGTTAGAGAACAGTGCGTAATCACGGGAATACACTGTTGTAATGTTACAATGAGATTATTCTTTATTCCACATTGACAAGTTTTTCACATCACGATTACACAAACCCCACCCCAACGCTCTTTACCATGATAAGCAAGGAAGGCAGTGGCGTTGATCTAAAAATTCGTATATTCAATATGGAGAATATATCAGGCATGTGAAACAGAATGCGTGATAAAGTACTATTCAGCAAAAGGAGCCCACTCCAACCAATCATGTGAACACTGTTACTGTCCGCCTTTAGGTCCATCTCGATTGCTACAGAGATAATTGGTTTACCTTGATACTGCCAGCACATTAGCACCAACGGATCCAAAAACCGATAGTACGACTGAAGTTGGCACAATCCAAGAAAAATTACCAAGGACCTTGTCTCCAAAAGTCTATAAGATACAAATATATAATTTAAAACATAACAAATGTTTTTCTCTCTCAAAATTTTTTGAAATCACCCATCAACTGTGCTTTTACTTACCACTGCCACCGCGTTGGAAGCGAGCAGTTCCGCTGGTGTCAAAGCGGTAAAGTATGCCACGTTGGTTAAAACGTAAATGATGATGACAGTCCACATAGATAAATGGATGGCTCGTGGCAAGGTTCTATAGAAGAGGGAGATATATGATTTCTTTAATCTCTGACGAATCCACATAGATAATGCATTATCAGTCTTGTAGATGTACTAAATTGCCACCGAATAAAATTATGCCTCTAAAAAGAGCCGTTAAAATGTTACTACTGTATAGAAATGCGTAACAGCAATGCTGAATGCTGTGCTATCACGTTGAAATGTTTACGCGAAGAGAACAGCATAGAAAGTGCCAATATTTGTTGTCAAACAATCGAATGTGTAATGATAATGTCAATGGACTATGTCTTTTAAGATAGCAACAACATTAATCGATGTTAAACTATTTTTTGCAATATCATTTTGCTTATTGCATTTACCTGTATGGGTCTTTTAACTCTTCCACCAGTATGTTTGCAGTGTACCTGTTATGGTATGAATTTCAAAATATATACATTAATATTACGTTCCATAAAAGGGATCCTCGGGAACGCTGAGAACCTGCTTGAGTGTTCAATGCCACAATCCCCATTGAAGGATAATTTAGCATCATAATGTATGTAACCAGCTACCTTCGACGACTATATCTATAAATACGTATTTATAAATACGCACGTGACCCATGGGCACGACATGCCAAGACCAGCAAGCGTGACCAAATCATCATGCCATTGAAAAGGATATGAACTCTTTATAATAAATATCATCCGAATTGTAATATGTTATCAAAAACAACATTTTGTAGACAATTTTGCTGCACAGTAGTCTCGTGTTGTTTATCGCTTTTGCATTCAAATGTACATGAAGATGACACGCTATGTAGAAGATCACTTCGAGACTTCCTGTCTACAAGCTGTTATGGCGACCCGAAGGTGGTCACGTGCGTATTTATAAATATAGTCCAAGCATATATTTTTGTTTAAAGTGAACAAACACCTCGTACACATTATGAGCATGGCTCACGTTTTTATCTAGCTCTCCCTACCCGACAACTGACTCAAGATACACCACTGTTTCAAACTTACCATCCTGCATACGAATAGAGTCCTGAATAAAATGCAACACCTAGTCCACGATAATTGGTACCTTCAAAGGCATTCTGAAAATTGTCCACATTACCTGCCAAAAAGTACATCAATTAGTGTCTCACTAGAAAGAGCACATTTAATGGTAGTTGGGCTTTTTTTATCAAACTTGCAGCAAGTGAGGATAGAAACCAAATAGTGCGCCGATTCAATTATTTTAACTTCATCCAGATTTCTTTTTTGCATGCACTATATGCACGGTGCATACACTCTCTAAATTAAAACAATTTGATAGTGTAGGTGGTGCTTGACCATGTTGATGTCAATTTAATGTCATTAAAAGCATCACGCGCCATACGTGAAATCATATATATTGACGTCACACGCCGCAAACACCGCGTCACGGACGCAAATCTAATCATACCAATACATTACCAACTTTGGTTCAATGTAGATACCTTTCCCCATTTCTACGGCACCTCCAATGATGATAACTCCCAATGCTACCACCTTGAAGACACCGAACACATCTTGAATTCTTGCCGATACATCTACACTCCAGGCGTTGACTCCACAAAAGAAAACTGAACAAAGAAGAATATTAGGAAAATGATAGATAGAAAAAATAAATGAAAGCTTGGCTAATTTCTCCATGCCCCACCCCCTCTCCACCCTTGGTGCCGCCAAAGTCGCATGGTGAAATTCCTAGAGTGTCACAAAATGATTGACAAGAATTAACTGGAAAGATTATAAATAGAGTCAAAATGTTATAAATACAATGACATATTATACTGTTAATTCAAAATATGAGACAGGTAAAAGCTACAGGACAGGGGAGGTGTTTTACGATCGCCGGATGAGCAAATCACTGAATGGGCCTTTAAGGGTTTCAACGGGTTCGTCATTGGCAAGTAGAAAACTGTCAATTTTCATCGATATCAGCTCTACCTTGTAGACTTCCCCATATTTTGTTTGATGGCATGTAGAACTGTATTTATTTTTAAGCAAAGTTGAACACTGCACTGATGGCGCTTGTATAATTGCATAAAAGCATCATAAAAATGAGCAACATCAAGCATGGAAATTTTCAAACTACTTTTTATTAGAAGTGAAAGGAATAACTCATATTATTTGGCTAAATTAAATTTAAAATATATGTAAATAGCGCCCTCTATTTGCACACAAATATACAGTAAATTTATAAAATAAAAATGACCACAAAAAGGGGAAAAAAGATGAAAACATAGATAAAGAAAAAAAATCTATGTTAAATGTAACTAAAAATATATGTATTGGTGTGACAGCTGTTGGTATTGTAAACGTCTAGAATTGAAACATGTGTAATGTGCTAAATATTAGAAACATTAATAAATGATCCCGTCAAACAACTGTGCCATGTCTACAGAGCATCATACTGGGCTGTCCCTTTGCCCAATGATACACAGGTAAGTTGCGTTTATCGTCTTACGAAATGGTAGCTCTGAAAAGAGTCGTTTATAGCATAGAGGTGTAACCATTTGCTACTGCAGATCGGTGGTTCCGAAAAGGGCTGTTCAAACTTCAAGCGGACTGCCCTTTGTCATGTCCACCGCAAGTTTGGTGACTCTAAAAAGAGTCGTCAACAGTAGGTTGGCTGTTAGCATTGACCTACTGAAGATTCTGTGGCTCTGAAAAAAGGTATAGTTAAAGTAAAAAGGTTTTAAAATGTTTCTTACCTATTACCAAGATGGCAAGTAATTGCACGGCTACTTGTGGAGGAGGGCAAGCTGGATCGGGAAAGAGTGGCTGCAAGCAATAGTTACCAAATGTTAACGTCAAAATTGCTATGGATCCGGGTTGTATTAATATCAGTTGAATCCAAAGGGCAAGAAAGGCCGGAAAGTCACCATAAACAAACCGAATATATGCGTATTCGCCACCGAATTCCGGTATCATTGTCCCGAGTTCTGCGTAGCTTAATGCACCGAGGATAGATACAATACCACACAGGACCCATATGATCAGCGTCATACCAACAGATCCTGCGCCTTCTAAAACACCTTTGGGTGATATAAAGATCCCGCTGCCTATGATAACGCCAATGTTTATAGCTGCTCCGGTGAAGACGTTCATCTTGGGTTTCAAACGGACTATTGAAGATATCATACTTGTATTGGAGTCCTTTCTGTGCGTCGATGGCACTGTCATTGTACTGGACTTCTTGTCATTGGTCGAGACGTCCATTGTTGATGTACGTCTTGCTCTTCGTGTTGATTTTTAACTAGAAGAAAAGCAAGACTGATTGTGCGAACTATTGAAATGCAAAATGAACTATAATGGTTGTAATTTGGCAGCTAACCTATCATTCAACGGAACCCATTGAGTTTATCTAGGTTTTCGTATATACTGTATAGATGTGTTTATATTGGATATGTTTATTTATGAACACGGTGCCTGATGAGTGCTATAACACGTGTGGTATCAGATAGCATGTACAAAGTATATTTATTTGTGATCAATTTACTTTGATTTGGAATCGATACCGCTAATAACCTTTGCACTGATTTTCCAAATTCATGTACCAGTTACATGACGTAGAACGGTTTATTATAAACAACAAAGTCGGGGTATTGTTGGTCGAAGCAGCCAAAAAAAATCAATTTTCATTATCTAAATCAATATATTATTGAAAAATAACACTTTGGTGTTTTGCACAAGTTCATTCTACAAATCATACACTTTGAAAACTTGCTTGATTTATTGGATATTGTTGTTAATGAGTTATGTCAGGTTTACAAAAGTGTTGTTGTTTCAGCCCTTTTTACAACATAACTCAAGAACCATATGACCTACAAAAGTATATATGTGATATTTGAATTCTTTTACTCACTCGCTACGAAATGATCAATGCAATTTTTGCCAAAGCTCACTACCATTTGCAAGATGTTGTGAACTACCAAATCACAACAGTTTAATAATAGTTGCTGACCTTAAAGCCATATTGTAACACTATAAAAAATATATCAATATTTCTTTTCCATAAAATGTTAGCTTTAAAATTTTGAGCCGAGCAACTAAAGTTAAGCAAAGAAAATTGGAATTTACTATCAGTACCAATACATGTTACTCCGTCGCTTGTGCTACGGTACGATCTTTTGATGTGTATGTATACATGACCGTCCCGCACGCGTGTACGTACTGTGCTATAAACATCGCATACTTGTTCGACCAATATTTCCATCGTAAAAATAATTATTCAAAATCTCGGGTTTTGACAAAAATGCATCACTAAAGTCTTACTGGGTATCTTAGTTTTCTAAAGTACATTACAATCGTGTAAAAACCAGAACTTTAAACATATTGAGGGCGTCCTCTTCAGCAAATGTTATAATATGGCTTTAATGATATAAATATCAATGTAAGGAGTGAAAAAAAAGTAAGTGAAAAAAGAGTTCATACAGTGCATTAGTGATACGTCTAATGGCACTGCTTGTTCCCTTAACAGAGCAAATAAATTATCTTAGATCGTTTACGCCCGTAAATTTGTGCCTTATGAGAGCGCAGAAATAACCAAAACATGTCACAATCATAATAGGCTATAAATATGCAATAATATAGATTGTTGCTAAGAGGTTTAGTTACTTCTTCAGTATGACCTCACAACTTATTCAAGGTTGGAAACCACCGAATGAACCCTGTTCCCAGAGCCAATCGGTACGGTATCATATACATGTATGTGATGCAGAGTACAAAAGTATCCGCTATCATGGTGTACCTCAGGGCTCTATCATAGGTCCTTTACCCGGGATCCTTTATTATCTATATGTCAATGATATTGTTAACATGGTAATACCTCAACCTTGGTCATGTAAAATACAATTTTTCTTATTGTCTAGTGACATCACCTAGTTGTATTGGGCTTGGCATCATGGTATTGCCTAAGCGAACTTCGGGAGTTTTATTCGGTTCAAGGCGGATAGGTTGTCAGTGTATGCAAGCAAAAGCAATTTTATGATGATGAGAACTGCCTATACATATATCTATGAAAAATAGATAATGATGATTGTATTGTAAATGACGACTTTTGAAAAAAATACTTGGCTGTATGAAAAATAAATTTTACTTGGCGTATCATAAAGGACAGGGGCCATTAAATTATTGGGTTATCATCAATGAAATCTTGACATTGAAAATCAAAAAAGATATGTATAATCTCGACTATCTGCGACTTATTGTTACGGATATCAAAAAAATAAATAAAAATAAGCCGCAATTCTCGCTATTCACAATAAGAGGCGCCGCCAGCGGATTTGCGATGTAATCGTGATGTATCATGGGAAAAGGTCGACATCAAGTCCGCGCAATACGAATATTACCATGCTATTACATAGGAACACGTGAAAATATATTTTAGTTTGTCAATATAAAGGTATTACACGCAAATCGATAGAGAAAAAATTTATTGTGCACATTTCAAATCACATTATTAAGTATTATTGAGTATCGATTCGCGTGTAACACCTTTATTTTGACAAACTAAAAACATATTGTCACGTGTTCCTATGAAGTAGCATGGTAATATTCGTATATTGCGCGGACTTGGATGTCGACCTTTTCCCATGATACACCACGATTACATCGCAAACCGCTGGCGGCGCCCTTATTGTGAATAGCGAGAATTGCTCATCTTGCCATAAGGATTAAAACAAATATAGATTGCACTATCTACTGAGTTTCTTTTACCGAGTAAACCAGCACAAAAGTCTATAGTGTTAAATGGCAATTGACCTTGTTTATCCTGCATCTCGGTAACCAAATATAAGAGGCAGAGCAAATTACTTTTGTTTCAATCTGATGACTAGATGATAAATTTGAGCCTATTTTGACAGAAATTGGAGCATTTTAAAAATGTTAACCCGGCAAGATTGACCTTTGACATTTGACACGTTTAGTCTGCATATTTCCGTATCCATAAGTCGCGACGCATCAGTCTCATTTTTGACCCCTGTATCATGGAGATACCCCTGGCCCCTACTGAGCATAGGAGCTCATTTTATTTTTATTATCTCAACGAATCCAATTTCACGCATTCCTACACCTCAATGACAGCCATAGCTGGGTCCCCATCGAGTCCATCCCACCTAAATTGTGAAATGATGCCCCGAATGATATGGCCCTGGCGGGGACTTTTCAAATGCATTCAACAAAAGCATGATTGAATGAAATCTACCGCGACAGTTCGTCTCACATACATAACAAATGCACTACGATAAAATAGGTTGATGACAACATTTTATTGAATGGGCTGCACTGCGCCATGATTACGGTGAAGGACACCAGTTCAAATTATTTGTTTGCAACCAATCGATAAAAGCATGCAGGGCCTCTATTCATCTATTTCTATGGTAGTTAATCCGATTAACTACGTCACTTTGCCAGTGTATAACCAGGGATACAAAGGGATAAGCATCCTAGGTTACATAACCAAACCGGAAGATGTATCCTAGGTCTAGACAATAGGAGGATTAGCGGCCATTTTGTCTTCTACATGATTTTATTCACGTGTCCTTATACTTTAGTACACAAATATATAAGTTAACAAGTTTACAATTTTAAAATTATATTTTGAGTATACAATATATTCTGTAGTAAATCGATGAAATGACGGTGATTGTTCAGGTATTATATGCTTGATAGAATTAAACTGTCTGACCAGCTAGTATTCTCCTCCGCCGTCAGTGTGATTCCAGACATTCCACGTACCATGTTGAGAAGGTGGAGGAGACTAAAGCAGTATTAACGAACACGCATGCGTTAAAAATGATGTAGTTTAAGTCGAACAATAGAGTGACGTAGTTTCCGGCATTGTTCCTATGCACTTTCACCCTCCTGGTTCGTCTCACATACATAACAAATGCACTACGATAAAATAGGTTGATGACAACATTTTATTGAATGGGCCACACCGACACCGCCTGGCTAATAATTATTTGGTGGAGCAGGGACACTAAAATGAATACACGGGATCGATACACGTGAATTGCTATGCACGATTTTGATATCAGACGAAAATCTTCGAATACTGGGTTAGAAATTGATGAATATCTCCCGCAAATGAATTTTTCTCAAGAAACCAGATGTGGTCTCATACACCTGAAAATACGTGTTGAACAGATATGATAGTCGCTAGAATGCGCTTTGAAAATTGGCCGTGCGCTTTGAACTCAAAATCCGACCATTTTATATTGCGTTGGTCCTGTAATACCCTGTATAGACTACAGCGTGTAGTACAGCAGCACTCACTGTAGGCAGTATAAAAGTCGATGACCATTGACCTCAATGGGGTATACAAGCTTATTCACGCACAACCAAGATCAATTACCCGGTATTGTGAGTAGCCTTAGTTATGTCCCTCGACTAATTATTAGTTCTAAAGAGCTTTAAAGGTTTGAACCAAATGGCTAATCGTGGCTGTGGATTCAACCTACCATGGCGATTCCTGCCATGAAGATATAGGGTCGATGTCACTGTGTGGGCTGCACTGCGCCATGAATACGGTGAAGGACACCAGCAGGAGGGTGGTGTACTAAAGTATAAGGACACGTGAATAAAATCATGTAGAAGACAAAATGGCCGCTAATCCTCCTATTGTCTAGACCTAGGATACATCTTCCGGTTTGGTTATGTAACCTAGGATGCTTATCCCTTTGTATCCCTGACACCAGTTCAAATTATTTGTTTGTAACCAATCGATAAAAGCATGCAGGGCCTCTATTCATCTATTTCTATGGTAGTTAATCCGATTAACTACGTCACTTTGCCAGTGTATAACCTCAGGAGGGTGAAAGTGCATATAGGAACAATGCCAAAAACTACGTCACGCCGGTCACGCTATTGTTCGACTTAAACTACATCATTCGCCATTTTGTAAATATTAACGCATGATCGTTGCTTTGAAGTTTCCACCGGATAGTCTGTGGATAGCGCAAGAGCATGCTTTGACCATGCGCAAAAATATGAATATCATGAAGATGTTTAAGATTGATTCTTAGATGTTTCAAAAATTACCGTCATATTGCATAGATTCATCAAAGAATGGTTTGAAGTACTAACCTTATTTAGTAATTTTAAAAATCGGAGAATTTTACAAAATCAATGTTGTTACCTGTCGGTATTACAACTCGTGAAACACATTAGTGATGTGCCTGGGTGACCTAATCTACTAACCTTTAACGTTTCCTCTATGAACTCTAACCCTCCTGCAATATGGCGCCTATTGTCTAGAGTTAAACTACATCATTCGGTGTGTTACGTAATACTATGATGCCTATCCCTTTATATCCCTGATAACCTGCTTGAAAGTCATATAATCCGATCTTTGTTGTTGATTGTGATTTGTGTGCCGAACAAGCTGAATGTCAACAAGCAGCAAATGGATGAACGCGCTGCGGACACCTGTCCAGAGCTTCAAACTACAAGACAAAGGAATACTTTCCAGTTGCTTTGATTGCCTGCCCTGATCACCGACCAGGTGCATTATCACCGAACACTACATTGCAATTCAATCAACCATTTCACATGTAACACGTTTACATTGCCCTATTGGTAGTTAATGATTTCACAGTACTTTTCAAGTATCTTTAGCTTCATGACGATGGTTTCGTTGCTGCTTTTTCGTTTGGATACTTGGCTATTTATGTTGAGCTACATGCCTGTAATAGTATTGTTGTCTCCATCAAAATCAGGTTAGTTATAGTATTAAATCCAATTCCATATCTAAGATTTAAAATGATGTACGTCATCCTGATATTCACGTATACCCAGTCTGGCCACGTCATACGTCGTATTCACACAAAGTTTATCTTAGAGAAGTGAAGATGTTCACAAATTTACATTATTTCAAAGTGACATGAATTGGACAATCGAGGAGGGGTGTAAATGAACAACGACGGCGGTGGTGGTGAGAAGGGGCCGAGGGCCAGGCTCCCTTTAAAAGATTTTTTGATGCTTTGCTCCCCCCCCCCCCTCATTTTGCCCAAATTGTAAGTCTCCCATGTGCCCATTGGGCTTCTCCACAAAGGCACATCACATCAGAGTCGTATTAGCCGTAAAACTTGACCGAGTGAAGCCGTGGATGCGGCGAGCGACCCCTTTTACATAAGAAGCGTTGTAAATTTAGGGGTAAGAGCATATTTTTCAGGCTAAAGGGAAATAAAAAGAGCAATAATTTATTGCTTTATGTATTCTTCTATCAGGATATTAGGGGGGACATCCCGCATGGAAAAATTTAGGAGTGGACGTGTGATGAGAGGTGGTGTAATTCGCTGTCGAAGTGACGTAATAATCGGACTAACTACCATGATAGAAATAGATGAATACAATTTTTGAATAAATCGCCCTGCACTACAACGTTCACGTGGTACCTATGCATTGAACCATAGATGTCAAAGAAATGCTGATCACTCGCACCTGTAAGATTAGTATCTTTGAAAAAAGCTGTATTGTATTCAATCTATGATTGCAGATATACACAGGGGATGAGTGCAACATGCTTGTACTTTTTTGTAGAGCAGGGCGATCTAAAAATTTTATTCATCTATTTCTATGGTAGTTAATCCGATTATGAAGTCACTTCGACAGCGAATTGTGACGATCGAGCGTTTTATGTTGATTTGAAATTATAAGCCTTTGTTTTCACTTTTCAAATACTTTTATCACTTGAATTTCCTGTACGTTTCTGCAGATAATACCATTTCGTTTCTCAATAAGAGGCAAGATATTTCTTCGTCATCATCGTGGCAAGTGCCAGGGTCATCATACATAGCTATAGATCTCTGTAGTGACAATCATTTCACATGTGGCGATGGCTCCTGTATACCAATTGACTGGGAATGTGATTGGTATTTTGATTGTCTTGATGATACTGATGAACATGGCAATTGTGAATACAATGGTAAGGATGACATTTGATTTCGTTTTTGATTTATTGCTCTTGAAAAATGGGGCGGCCGGTGTAATATTTTTGTGCGGGAGACGATACACAGCGTCATCATCCCTATATCTTCGTGTCAAAAAATTGCCGTGTTAGTAGGGCAAATCCACTAGTTCTTCAACAGCTACGCATGGAGATTTTGTTCGTGATAGGCCGAGCGACTCAGGCTAAGCACATCACTTGAACGATATGAGAAACCACGGCGTTTCCATTCATTAGCTGAAATGACACGTTCTTACGATCTGCGCATGCTCAGTACAACACAAGAAAATTCGATTTGTTGTCAGATTTTGTTTTCAATACACTAACTGGAAATTCAATACACTCAGCTGCGATTGCCGTATTCTTTCAACACATATATTTAACTGCAACTTCACCGAAATGTTTTTAAATTGACCGATAATATTGTGATATATTCAACTGTTTGAGTATATAATCATATCAAAAGGATATGACACCACCGTGCATAACACGTGCTGACAGCACTTGTTTCTCTGGCTATAGAATATAATTTATTTAAATCGCAAGGTTGTCAATTCTATATAGTACAATGCAGCATATATACAACTTTCTTTATTGTCTGCTTCAATAATAGAATATTGACTTAAATGGAATTGAATACATCTCTACATCTGAGTTTGTACGCCTGAGCGATTGCGATCGGTTTCTAGCCAATTAGGACTCATTTTCTTGCGTTCGGAAAAGCGAGCTACCTTATTGGTTAAAGGTCCGTAACCCGATCGACAGCATCATCCCCCCGATTTTTTTCATTGTTGATGAGGTTTTGGTATCACATACTAGATACTATTTTTCTCATTACTATCCTGAAATTTGACGCTCCAAGTCATGAAACACAGCGGTTTTTACCCCGGGGTTTTTACAGAGGCTACCAGTTGTTCGCATTTTACACGACACGGGAGTTTTGGGTAGTCATAGAATGGAATCGGAATAGATTCGGAAGACTTAACCCCAGTACCAATTCGTCCGCAAAAATACATCAAATAGGCCACCTAATGTCAAACTATAGATGGCGCTATAATGATAAAATAAATAAGGAAACATGACCCATATTGTCAAGCATGATACGAGGAATATGAAAAAATTATGAGAGCACCTCCCCCCATTAAAAAATTAGATAAAAAAATAAAACAAAGAAAAATCATACATATGTGAAAATGTGCATCATATTGCTAAAAATAAAGAAATAATTAAGCGAAGTAAATACAGCATGGGCTATCTTGTCAAGAATGATAATGAGCGCAGTGATATGTAATGTTTTTTAAGATTAATCAGTATGAATAGAGGGTATAAAAGTGTACAGGGGCGAGCCGGTTTTTTCAGTGCCAAGGCGAACACTTCCTGTTTCCACCGGGACATGCGCTCGGCCGTTGTTTCGGGATGCCTGACCAGAATGCAATTCACGCGTACCAGTGTATTGGCTTGCTAATATGCTAATTATTCACATTTATGCTGAAATTGTTCCCGTTTTCTCACATAGATTGATAAAGGGGACAATATTTGACATTGTATGTAAGTTTGAAGAGAATCCATATCCTAAACCGATAGGGTTACCCCCCTTTAATACAAATCGCCCGTCGCTCACCAACGGAGTATTAGGCCTATAGCTCAGTTTCTTGCTATAAAGTGGCACTTGATGGTGTTATTACAATTCTACGTGATTCATTGCAGGGAAAAAGTAATTATTTACCTGCTGAAGACGCTGGGCGATATGTGACAATCACCATCCACCACAAAGGTGATATCGGCGCCAAAAAATTATCCGTACACTTGGAAAAAATATCCTAATTTAAAAACTAAACCATATTTGAGTAACATTATTTTTTCAATAAGTCTAATCTTGAAAATTATGACACCCATTGAAACCAACGTGACCTCAAAAAGTAAAGCTACAAGCATTTGATTAGACAAAGGTCCAGTTTAAAAGTGACAAACTGGCCTAGGCGGAAAGATTCCAGCAAGCACAACAAAGAGACAACACAGTTTCTTCAGTGAAGTTTTTTCTCTATGCTTTTCACAACTTTTAGTTTATTTTTCAGTTCTTTTGTTTCAGTTTTCTTTTGTTTTAAATTTAAATAAACAAATGCGCGAATAAATTAGCCTTCCACTACTGTCAAACCAGAAGTCCGTGGATTAAGCCAACTTGTCACTTTTAAAACTGGACCTTAGTCTTATTAAATGCCTGTAACTTTACTTTTTGAGGTCCGATTGGATTCAATGGGGTGTCATAATGTGCATCTATTAAAAAACAAAACAAATATGGTTTAGTTTTAAAATTTTCCAAGTATACGGATACTTATATGGCCCAGAACTTCCATTGCTTTACACGGTATCATGCTTCAGCGAATCTGACTAGATTTCGAAGGCAATCTCTAGCATTGAATGTGCCGGGAGAATGTGAAGCTCATCGGTGAGCAAATTCGTGGCTAGACTTCTCGAACAAATTCTAAAGTGTGAAGCACAGTTTGGAAAGTTACGTACAAAAATCAATTACGTATTGCCGTATTGTTTTACTTAGGTAATTCTAGGTGTAGTGATGGGAAAGCGATCGCTTCTTCGTGGGTTTGTGATGGTTTCCCCGATTGCTTGCAAGGCGAAGATGAGCTTGACGCTTTTTGTGGTAAGTATTAACACTTACTGTTCCAATCGAAAATGGCCGCCAATATTTGGTGCTAAATTATTAATTCCTTCTATTTTTGGTAAAAAAACACAATATTTATCCACAGAAAGTACTTCATAATATTTTAGGTTTAAGTTTTTCAGTTTCAGTTTATTTTACTATTATATGCATTATACATGATACATAATAGGCCTATAAATAAATGATTTGAATACATAGACACAGTGGGCAAACCATGCAGAGCAGATGTTCGACTTAAATGGTCACCCCGGGGGTCACCCAAATAAAATTATAAAATAAATCTTATTACTAATAATAATATTAAATATAGTATATGTGAAGACAAGACAAAACGAGACAAGTGATGAATAGCATGCTTGTTGGCAACAGGCAGGATTTCAAAATACAATTCAAATACATTCTGTAATCAAGACATTAATCAAGTAATTGGGTAGAATCAGGGCCGGATTTACCTTTTGGGGGCCCTGGGCCAGGAGCCCCCCAACGCACCATGAGGAAAGCATGTGCACTCAAGTGGCTAAGTTTTTAGATTTTACTAGGACATTTGTGCGTGAAGCGCGCGAAAAAATTTCAATTTTAGACTATTTTAGCCCAAATTGAAGCTGAATTTTGCTATACAATAGGCCAGTGTGCGCGAAGCACGCAAAATTGTGCAATTTTGTACACTATTTTGGCCCAAACCATGGTGTTTTTTTGGCTAAAATGGAAGATGCACACTGCATTGGTCAATTTTGGGCCCCCCCCAAAAAAAAAAATGGGGGCCCTAGGCCCATGTGGCCATATGGTAAATCCGGCCCTGGGTAGAATGATGATGAATTACATGGTATGCAATAAAAGTACATGGGGGAATTTTATTTATAGAGTGAAATTAAATGAGCTTTATTCTGGGTTTTGAAAGAACTGATTGATGTTGAATCACGGATATAGTGTTTTGAGATTTGGCTCCATAAAAGAGGACCTTGTCTTCTGATGGTATTACTGGCGAGGCCAGTATTGAAATACGATGGCCTATACGAAGGACTGACATAGGCTTGTAGTTGCTGAAGGTATTGAGTTACCAGATTTATAAATAGGTGCAACCCTTGCAATCTTTAGTTTGTTTGGGACAATGCCAGATGTGAGGGACCAATTTATAATGCGTGTCAAAGGAATAGAAATTAAACCTTTAACTGATTTCAAAACATCTGTCTTTATATCGTCAAAACCACAACTTATGCCAGATTTAAGATATTTGCAGATGGAGATAATTTCACGGGTATCAGTTGGGGAAAGAAAAAAGGATGGACGATGGTAAACGTGGAGCAATGCTATAAGTTTCTTTCCTGGTTTTTTTCTGGTTTGAAGTTAATCACCCTCTTTCTGTCGGCCATGCGCACAAATTTTGGTATTTATCGGCTTGGGCTTGTCAGCTATGGTAGACTTAGTCGGTAGTTGATGTACATTCATAAAGATGTTGTTTTGTATTTTGGCTTCTAGTTGACTACGCGAGGTTTCTTCAACATCTTCTGTCCCATTTGGTGAGGGAATGTCAAAGAAAAGCAAGTTGGATTTCTTGCTATAAAGTTTGGCTTCTAAACGACTGTTTAAGTGCTTTTATCTTTCCTTTCAGTTCCGTTTCGAGATTTGGAATCACGCCTTGCTTGACTTGATTCAAATCTCCCACTCAATAAAGTGTGCGTTCCTGCATATCCATGTAATCTTTACCCAGGATAGCTAGGAGGCCGGTCGAGTGCAGATCCGTCGGAACACGCTTTTCAATACGGAATAAATGCTAACCTCATCGTGACATCATCCAAACAGCAAAGTTCATTTCCAATTGAAAAAGCGTTATCCGACGGATCTGCAGTCGACCATTCTGCTAATCGTGCCCTGATATCTCATTGCCATTAACAATTATTGATTTGGATGGTAACGGGTGACTTTCTGGCCATAAAATCTCCGTCGTTCTCATGACTTCAGACTTACGAACAATGCACTCTAAGAAAAACCGTTCTGAAGGAAAGGACAATTTTATACCTGAAAAGGGTCTGGATAGGCCAGAAAGAAACACTTTAGGATTCTTTTAATTATCAAGATTTTTTTCTCATGAGGGTTCTACATGCAGGAGCCCTTTTTTGTAACAGTGTGTCGGCTTGTAAAATAAAGTAGTTATCTTTTTGTACTAGGAGTACGTATGTAAACTGCATTATTGTTATAAAGACATGACGTAATTCATGTTATGTATTTCATTGAAGTCAACAGAACGTGTGATGGACACTTGTGTGATCAAATAAAATGTGTACTTGATGAAGAACTTTGCAATGCTGTGTTCGATTGTTACGACCAGACGGATGAGGACCCCAGAGTGTGTGAGGGAGGTAGGTAGTAATAGGCCTATATTCATTGCGGAACTAGCTTGCGAGCTATTACGTAATCAATATGTCCAAACGGTCAAAAGACTAATATCATGACCTTATTTTCAAAGTTAGGTTTTCGAGGGGGAATTAGTCACGTTGCATTGACCGCGTGACCGCCGTACAAAACTGTCAATTTCAGCGTCCACCGTGCGTTACTCCGTGCATTTGTATCAAAAATGCAAATCGCAATCTTTTTTATGCGGCCGATCTCGCACACATGACAATCTGTACGTGTGAACCGCTTGTATGAAAGAAGTAGAATTTGTACAGCTCAATGTTGCTTTATTATAATGATTTCTTATAAACAAATATCATCACATCGCTTTTTGAATAGACAACACTGGCGTACGATCGCAACCTCTATAATCATGCCAATAGGTAAAGGATACGTTGTGGAAATGCTCGTTGCAGATTCAATAGTCGAAATCAACAAGTGTTTCTATACTAAAATTGTTACTTTCTAGAAACACAGAATCTTTGCGGAAACGAACCTGTAAAGGCATTTGATAGCGTCAAGAGTTATATTTTGAAAACAATAATTAGCCATGTTAACAAGTTTCTGTCGCCCTCGGTGTATTAAATAAATCTCCACAGAAAACCTGATATCCAGCGATGATAAGATTTGTTTTGACCTGCATGCGGAATGTATAAAATGGCCGCATGATGTGATATCTGACTGTTTTTTTATGATTGCAGATTGCTTTTTGTGTGATAATGGCGATCATTGTATTTCATTAGATTGGAAATGTGATAGTCTTGTGGACTGTGATGATTTTGCTGACGAATCCGACAGAATATGTGGACCAGGTAAGAAAAATATTAATAATGAGCTAATAAAATTATCGAAGTATAAGACATTATATTTATATTACAATTTGAATTTACACTATAAAGAGTTTCAGATAATTGGTGATTTTTGTGGTAGTCAATCCAATATTTTACTCACTTTTCTGAGCTTTTCATGACATATTTATATATCTTGATCATCTGTTTCAGAATTAAAATGAATAAGGGATTTGCCTATAAATTATAAATCACAAAATATTAGAATTTGTCATCAATGTCGACATTTTCATATGCGGAAAACCACCTTTAAAATGTTTAGCTACCTGTTACAAACATTATGTTTTGATGGATCCAAGTGTTTAAAAATATTGGATCCAACACATAATGATAAAATTGGATGTTCGCCCAATATTTATTGGTCTCGCTATGAGTTTTAAAATATCGAGTCCAATATTTTAAAACTCATATAGCTCGACCAATAAATATGGGCTCAATCGATCCAATTTTATATCAAAGTTCGTCTATAAAGCAGAAAGCACCAAAAGTATATCATTAATTTTAGTGTCTAATCCTAGCCTACTTCACCTGTTACGTGTGCTGAGGCTTGTGGATCAACGTCTGGGCGTTGTGCCTGTACGTAGCGCACTATAAATCACTGCGTTTGTTTGTTTGTTTATTTTTTTACTACGTGTTTTGTTTTTCTTTATTTAGTATATGAACGTTGCTGGGAAGGAGCGTTTCTGTGTAAGAACAACTTTTACTGCATTCCTCAAGATTGGAGATGTGACGGCGAAGATGATTGTGGCGATCTGTCCGATGAAGTCAATTGTGGTAAATCAAGCTGATCAACATGCACCCCCCCCCCAATCCCATCCCTCTTTCACGTACACTCTAAAAAAAACCACCCATATACCCCTACTAACGTGTAAGTTCAATGGAGATGAAAATCCCGCTATCTCTAATCATGGAGGTAGAGAATTTGGAGAATTTTTTTTAATTATCTACCTCCATGCTCTAGTAATAGAGAAAAGGGTTCGCTATACCTAAAAAAGGGTCCGCTACTTCTAAGGTTCGATATCACTAATTCGGAATAATGTTCGCTATTTCTAAGGTTCGATATCACTAATCTAAAATAAGGTTCGCTATCACTAATTTCAATTAAGGCCCGCTATCACTAGTTTTAAATAAGGCCCGCTACCACTAATTTATTGGAGGTTCGCTATCCCCAAGGTTCGCTATCACTAATTTATTTGCTATCCCCAAGGTTCGCTATCACTAATTTATTTGCTATCCCCAAGGTTCGCTATCACTAATTTATTTGCTATCCCCAAGGTTCGCTATCACTAATTTATTTGCTATCCCCAAGGTTCGCTATCACTAATTTATTTGCTATCCCCAAGGTTCGCTATCACTAATTTATTTGCTATCCCCAAGGTTCGCTATCACTAATTTATTTGCTATCCCCAAGGTTCGCTATCACTAATTTATTTGCTATACCTAAGGTTCGCTATCACTAATTTTAATTAAGATTCGCTATCACTACCTAATTAAGGTTCGCTATCTCTAAGGTTCGCTATCACTAATTTTGATTAAGGTTTGCTATCCCTAAGGTTCGCTATCACTCATTTTAAATAAGGCCCGCTATCTCTAATTTAAATAAGGCACACTATCTCTAATTTCAGATCAGGTTCGCTATCTTTAATTTTAAGTAAGGCCCACTATATCTAAAAAAGGGCATTTCGTGATCCACAGCATCATCCCCCCACTTTTCTCAAAAAAAGATTTTTATATCACTGGAAACCTCTGGCTATATAATGTTTATGTACAAAATATTTCTTGCAGATTAATTCGTTTAGCAAAGATATCGTGAAATTTGAATTTCGTTCTGGTATACCAGAACGAAATATCTACTGAAAAATGTCATAAAAAGCAGATGCTAGGATCACGAAATAGGCCTACCCCTTTAAATAAGGCCTGCTGTCTCTAATCTTAAATACGGCCCTCTATCTCTTAATTTTAAATGAGGTCCGCTATCTCTAATTTTAAAACTAGAGATCATTGATCATGGCGAACCTTATACTATAGCAAATTAGAGAAAGCGTACCTATTTTGAATTAGAGATAGCGACCCTTATTTGAAATTAGAGATAGTGGGCCTAATTTGAGATTAGAGATAGCGAACCTTATTTGAAATTAGAGATAGTGGGCCTTATTTGAAATTAGAGATAGCGGGTATTACTTCAAATTAGAGATTGTGGGCCTTATTTCAAATTAGAAATAGCGAGCCTTATTAAAAATTAGTGATAGCGGGCCTTATTTAAAATTAGTGATAGCGGGCCTTATCTAAAATTAGTGATAGCGAACCTTAGAGGTAGCGGGCCTTATTCGAAATAAGAGATAACATACATATATACCTTAGAGATACCGGTCTTGTTTAAATTAGAGATAGCGGGCCTTATTTAAAATTAGTGATGGCAAACCTTATTTGACATTAGTTATAGCGAACCTTAGAAATAGCGAACCTTGTTCCGAATTAGTGATATCGAACCTTAGGTATAGTGGACTTTGTTTGTATATTAGTGATAGCGAACCTTAGAGATAGCGAACCTTAGAGATTGCAGTCCTTAGGGATAGTAAACCGGCGCCCGGCACTATAGACGCTGGTTTCTATTGTCAAAACTTCGATATATCGATATAGGCCTAAAAAATGTTTTTCCCAGTTCATTAAATTGCAACATTGCAACAACCAAAAACATAGACTGACTGAGCCTTCTCAATTGTCAATTAATTATTTTCCAAATCTAAAAAAGAATTTAGTAATCAAAGGTAAGACTATAATATTTCACCATTTGTTTAATATGTATAGAAAGAGAATCATTGTGGCGTGAGATTCCCGGATGGGGCAACTGGTCAAGCTGGACAGACTGCGATAACGATTGTGGAGCGGGTGCGAGGTATAGGAACCGTTCCTGTATTACAAATAACCCAATGAAAAGCTGCCAAGGAGAGGACGAGGAGATGGAAGAATGTAGTGAGAACACAGGATGTACAGGAAGTCTTGGTAATATCTCAACGTCGTTATCATTCTGCCCTATAAAACACCTATATATAACACTAGTGGCGTATATCGGGGGGGGGGGCTGCTTCCCTCTAAGACATCTTTCCCCCTTGACCCCCTCCCCCACCCCGCCAATTGCTGGCCGCGTTGATATTTTATGATTTTTTAGGTCTTTTGGTACTGGCTAACCCATTTTGACAAGTTGTCCCTCTGAAAAACTCTTGGCTACTCCACTGTCAGCAGTAAGGTACAACATCCTTTTTGGTCCTATAGCGCTATCGGTGCCCGAAGAGGTACCGATGGCAGTTTTTATTGTATCCAGAATATTTGTACAGTCAACTACAGTGCATTCGTTTTTTATTTAAATGAAAAACAATAACACATGACTATGCAACTGTTAATTATTATGCTTGCTACAATTTATTACATCTTCATGGAGTAATGTTAAAGAGTTAAATGCAACTCCCACCTCACTAGCTCAGCTTGACTCCATCCAAAATAGAGCTAAGCGTGTCATTGGTCTGCCAATGAATGAGTATGAAGATCATCCTATTTAGCCATTGAGCCACCGCAGGGCAGTTGGAGCAGCCACCCTCTTCCATCGCATGTTCTACAAGGAGGCCCTGAGTTATTATGCCAGCTGATGCCAGACATCGATGTCCATGACCCCAGGTTGCGACGGTCTGTGAGATCCCATGACCTAGCAGTGGAAGTCCCAAGATCAAACCTTGTCAGCCATGAAAGATCGTTTCTACCATTTATAGCCCATAATTATGGAATTCTCTACCTGCCCAAATTCCAGCCATTAGATCGAGGGCCAGCTTCTGCAGGGAGGTTAGTCGCTTTCTTGGTGCTTCCTCGTCAGCAGCTTCTAAATGATTTTTTTGTCTCTGCTGTTAATGTCCAGTTATGCCATGTCGTAAACAAAAGAGTCATGTCATTAGTTCTATAGGACCAAATTCGATGTGGTGCCTAACGACTCTGAATGTTCTGAGTCATCGTCATACAGTATCCAAATTCTGGACTCGCTAACGATATTCAGCAGGGACCTTAGTACGTTACGATCCGTTCATAGGGTCATCAGATTGCACATAAGCTTGACTGCATGGTGGTCGTAATCGGCGAGGAAACATCGTTTCCTGATTTTGCACGAATTGGATGCCACCAGGTCACCAACCACCAGTTGCGTCTTTGCGTAGTCTGAAGACCCGGTGAACAGGTCACAAAATAACTAAAAATTGTTGGAATTTTGATGATACAATTTTATTATTTTTGTTACTTATACCTAACACTGAACTCCAAACTCCTTTCTATAGGTGTGAGTTGTGGGACCAGATTCGAAGATGAAGCATCGGAGTTGGATAAGCGAGTGGTTGGAGGTAAAAAGACAGAACACGGAGATTGGCCTTGGCAGGCACAGCTCCTCTGGCTTCAAGGTGGCTATAAGTATGCTTCGTGTGGAGGGACACTGATACATCCGAAGATTGTCATTGGTGCGGCCCATTGCTTTATGTATCACATGTAAGTTGGGTTAAGATTGTTTTTTGATTTGATTTGCTTGAGGTTGATAACCCAAGAGAGCTTCTTAAATGAAGCTTATTATGCATGGGGAGATTTGTGACTTCAGATGGCGAGCATGGCCCATCAAGCTGAAAGTGCCTTGACTTAGGGGTTCATTCATATATTTTCATGACTAAACGATTGTTTATGCCTGAGGGCTTTAGCCCGAGGGCATAAACAACGTTTAGTCATGAAAATATATGAATGAACCCCGTTCATACATACGTAACATTCTGCGTGCTCTTATTTTCCTCCACAACTAAAAATACCATCATTTTAGACTAAAAACTACCAGTTCCTTATCATTTTAAAAATATTTTCCATCGCTAATTGTGAGAAAACGTTTACTTGCTCAGTCCATCGTGTTGGGACGCGCGCGAACATCGCGTACATCATTCGCGCTTTGCGTAAATAGCTCGCGAGCATAAGCGCGTAATATCCTACTCGCGAGCGTCCATCAGTTCTCGCGCGGCTTGTTTATGACCGGATAGCCGGGCATAAACGTTGTTTATGCCCGCCTATCGACCAATCACGCATGCTGTTATATAGCGCGTATGTATGAACATAGCTTCATTTCATTGTCAATCAGCTCTTGAGATATTGAACCACTTGATTGGACAACCAGAACCCTTCATCATGTCCATGAGTGATCAGTTTGATGTCATACTAGTATATCATTCTGTTCATCATGAGCCAATGACTTTTGACCCAACAAATTCGAATATAAGTATCGCGCAATTTGTTAACGCACAAATACGCTACGCATACGCTTATCTGCATGCGCGGCGCATCTTATGGAAACACCACGGAAGCACAAAAACCTAGTGGTCAAATGGCTCCGTTTTAGCTGATAAAATGTGGTTTTTTCAAGTTCTTTCCCCGATTTCCCCGCATTCTCCTGTGAGATTCGATGAAAGTGCAAATGTGACCACTTTAAACTTCAACGGCCATTATTTCAATGTTCATTTTCTCGGTAAAATGACGATTTAGGTATACGATAACTCAATAAATACAGCATCTATAGGTAAGCAAATATGATCATCGTAAAAAGCATGATCGACTCAAGAAACGGTTTTCTCATTTTTTTATATTTTGGTCTATTTCCGATTTTAGGCATCATTTTGTGCAAATAGGCGTTTGTGAATTTTAAAAAGTTCAGTTTGATTCCTTATATGGTCAATAGGGCCTATCTCAAAAAATAAGGCCAATATAAAAAAACCGTTTTTGGAATGGAGCCTCACGATTGAGCTAAAACAAAACAAAATATTTTGGAAAGAGTGTTTTTTGTTATGATGTACCTAACAAATATTGCCAAAAACTCACTTTTTTGTGATTTTCTTCATAATTGTTGTTTTTACCCCAAATCTGTATTTATATTAAGATTCTTTTACACGTTCGCTATGAAATGAGCAATGCAGTTTTTGCCAAAGCTCACTACCATTCGCAAGATGCTGTGAATGACCAAATCGCAAAAACTTCAACGGCCATTATTTCAATGTTCATTTTCTCGGTAAAATGACGATTTAGGTATACGATAACTCAATAAATACAGCATCTATAGGTAAGCAAATATGATCATCGTAAAAAGCATGATCGACTCAAGAAACTGTTTTCTCATTTTTTTATATTTTGGTCTATTTCCGATTTTAGGCATCATTTTGTGCAAATAGGCGTTTGTGAATTTTAAAAAGTTCAGTTTGATTCCTTATATGGTCAATATCTCAAAAAATAAGGCCAATATAAAAAAAACCGTTTTTGGAATGGAGCCTCACGATTGAGCTAAAAACAAAATATTTTGGAAAGAGTGTTTTTTTGTTATGATGTACCTAACAAATATTGCCAAAAACTCACTTTTTTGTGATTTTCTTCATAATTGTTGTTTTTACCCCAAATCTGTATTTATATTAAGATTTATTGATGTCTTGCCTTCATAAAAATGTATACTTTTATATGTCTTGCGCAAATAATTACAAAGTTATTGCACTTTTACTACATGCATGTCTGAGAGTACACAGCCTCCTTAAGGGTAGACGAGGTATTGTTGGTCGAAGCAACTAAAAAATCAGTTTTCATTATCTAGATCCATATATTATAATGGAAAATAACACCTTTATGTTTTGCAAAACTTCATTCTACAAATCCTATACCTTGAAATCTTGCTTAATTTATTGTTGTTAATGAGTTATGTACGTTTTACAAAAGTGTTGTTGTTTCAGCCCTCTTTACAACATAACTCAAGAACTACAGGACCTACCAAATATATCTGTGATATTTGAATTCTTTTACACGTTCGCTATGAAATGAGCAATGCAGTTTTTGCCAAAGCTCACTACCATTCGCAAGATGCTGTGAATGACCAAATCGCAACAGTTTAAAATAATTAATAACCTTAAATGAGACATCTACCCCAAAACACTGTGTTTTTGACCAAAATAGAGTACAATTGCTCGCATCTGGCCCATGAAATAGCCAAATTTACCTTAATTTTGGGCTAAAATAGTTAACAGTTATAAACTTTTTCGTGCAAATGAAACAAAATATGTTCGTCCCTTCTCGAAATGCTTCCGCTGCTGTCGCCCACTATACTGGCACAGTGACGATATATTTCTGATGTCCCCCATTTGATAATATTATTGTTTTATTCCAGGAAAGACCGCAATAGATGGTTAGTTCATTTTGGAAAGCATGATATCCATGCGAATGAGATGGAGGACTACGAAGTCGAACGCCGAATCGCAAAATTGGAAATTCATCCTGAATTCAGCACAAGGACCATGCAGAATGATATAGCCGTTTTAGTCCTGGACTCTCCCGTTGTTGAGAACCCATCACAGCATATTCGATTTGTATGCTTGGATAACGGAATTACCATTGACGATGATACGGACTGTTTCATTACTGGCTGGGAGTCACAAAAGTTAGTATTACAAAAAAAATTTTTGGTCAAAAAGGTCAAAATTTTGGGAAAAAAACGGTCCACTTTTTCAAAATCCGCCCCCATGTCCAAATTTTGTTTAAAAAAATGTCCACTTTTTCAAAATCAGCCCCCACCCAAAAAAATCCTAGTTACGGGCCTGTGAACCGGTGTGGTTTTCACATACTGACAAACCCTATATAACTATAAACCGCTTCTTTGTATTATATGCAACGTAGAGGGCGACAAAATCGTTCCGGGATATCGCATTTAATGGCATTGTTGCAAGCCGTTATTGCCATGGTCGTTACCCGCGCTCAGCGAATCAAGTATAAACTCTTCACGGATTATAGGCATGGACCGTTTATTGTAATCTACTAATCGTCGGTATGCGAAATTCACAAGGAGTGT
Source organism: Amphiura filiformis (assembly GCF_039555335.1). Lineage (NCBI taxonomy): Eukaryota > Metazoa > Echinodermata > Ophiuroidea > Amphilepidida > Amphiuridae > Amphiura > Amphiura filiformis. The sequence goes on from NC_092628.1 coordinate 24,294,104, forward strand.
ATACAAATTTTGTTTTCTTACCAGTTGCGGCTGCATCTGTTACAGTTTTGACATCGGCTGTCTTCAGTGGTTTGGGATCATATTGTCACTAAAAATGCAGTAACCGATTCGTTAATGAAAAAAAGTGTTTAGAAATTAAACACTTTTCTAAACACAATTTTGCCTTCACTTTTTAAACACGTTTAGCAGCTAAACATCATATGTCGAATATTGGCCAATGATGGTGTTCAATTTTCTAAACATCCGACATCCATATTCTAAACATAACGTTTCTAAACACATTCTTGCCTTCACTTTCTAAACACTGTTTTACGCACTCTAATTATGTGGTTCTGTGGTTATGGTTATAGTCAATAGTCTAGGCCCTACGTGTATAATGCAATAAATGAAAATAGGCAATTGCAATAATAACATCTCTCCCTAAATTTCTGTAATGATCTTATCAATTCATTATATAACTATATAAATAAGTTATAGTAAAATAATTTTCTTATGTACAAAACCAAAATATTTTACTCACTTGACGGTTTCGCCTATCATGGTCGATAGGCATCATCAGAATGATGTTTGTAGATCCTTACTTCCTATAGGACGTATTCCGACTGTAGAGGGTGTATTTACAGTCAGGAGAGGATCATACACGTGACTCAGGTAGTGGGCCCCCTCGTCTCTGTTCATGACATTGGGTCCTCGTTTCCTGATCCATATTGATTCTTCAATATGGATCCGTCAAGTGAGTAAAATATTTTTGTTTTGTGCATAAGAAAATTATTTTACTGTATATCTACAAACCTGATGAATCTAAAAAAAAATCTATTTGGTGCATAATTTATATTTTCTGTAGTGAGTGGTAAGCAACCAGTGTACCTCCAAGAAGCTCACATGCCAATTCTGGACAGATCGGTCTGTAACGCACGTGACATATACGGTGGAATGGTTAAGAAATCTATGTTGTGTGCAGGACATATGGAAGGTGGCATCGACGCTTGTCAGGTAGGAAGCTGTCAGATCTCTTTTTAGTCGGGTCTAACGTTGCCATTTCATCGGGAATGGCCGTCAATGTTTGTTGTAATAATGTTACCATCCGACTGACGACTGTGTCAAATAAAGTGTTTGTTACACAAAAAGTCGAATATCAAAACATTATACACTGCAAAATACACATCCGTGTTATTATAGTTGAGTCCAATAAAGATTTATATCGTTCATGTACTTGGGATGCATTTATTATCTTTCATACTTATTATTGATGTTTTTGTATACATTTTAAATATCATGTTATTTTGTAAATATTCTGTAATAATGTTGTCAATATAATTGTATGAGGGCCTGTTTGGAAAGCAGTGCTTGCCACTGAAGTAGTTTAAATCCCTCAATAAAGATTTCACAAATTAAAAAACAAATCCCAAATCAGTTGTCCAACTGACACAACAGCAAAATCCACTGACATGGAACAGCTTCCAGGACCCCATTCACAGGTCCAATAAACACCATAAATCTGTGAGAATGTGAACAAGGTCCTTGCACAGATGATAATTCCCAAAGAGTAAGTATAGTGTGGAACATACCTGTTTCCTAAAGAAAGTGCATGAAAAGCAGAAAGCACCGTTTTGTAAATTATCATCCATATCTTTGCATTTTGCTGTTGTGTCAGTTGGACAACTGCTTGCACTGAATGTGTTTAGAGTAGAGTATTGAGGCCATCCTGTGTGTAATTTTGGTTAATTTTGATGGACAGGATTTTAAGATATGACCTTGTGTAAAATTATAAGTTTCTTTTTTGGCTTTAGTGTATATTTCTCTCTCCATAATTGTAGATGTCTGTTTATCTGATATTTGTAAAAATAAACCTCGTGTAGAAATTCGGCATCATCACATTAGAGAATGAATTTGGAGAAAACCTTCTGATAATTACAAACACTCGCTGAGCAGCAAGACCTTCCTTCTAAGCTTTTAATCCGATAAGCTGATTATCTATTTGTTTTCATGAATTGGAAGACATACTTTGATGTATTACTGAGCTCAATCTCTGAAATTACTGGAGCGTGAGCCACCCAGGCTGGCGGCTCAGCATACCGTCGTTTTATCTTTTCAGTTTCTGTTTCCGTAACCGTATCCGTTTTTGTAAGTCATTGTTATTCTGAAGTGGTGGTCTCCCAGGTGTGACCAATCTTTTATTCTAGCCTTTTGTTAGTTACTGAAAATTTGAAGCTCGTGAATTTCAATTTTCGTTTTGGTAAGTTATATTGATTTTTTACATAAAACCTTGAGATGTGCGGTTGGGTGCTAATCTAGACAAAAGAAGAGTCTACATTTTACGGTCCTATATTCACGGTAAATTGTACGGCTTCAATTGACTTGTGTTTGGTGTATATGCACTTACGCCTAGACGTAAGTGGCTCGTAAAAATATTCTTGCATTGAAATATATACTAACCATGTTGCCAAGTTATAAGCAAAAGTATTTCATATTGGCGATGAAACGAGCGTCTGAAATAGTCAAATATCTATTTGTGGTAACAGTGGTGATTTGGTAATCATGTTTTATATTGAAATGCAATACAAAAGAATTGCAGTGGAGCAAAGATAATGTATTCTATTCATTCGTACCAATGGCAAGCTAATCTGATAATTGGTTGGGCCTATATGCAAGACTCTGGTTTATTTTAAGGGGGTACTACACCCATTGCATTTTTTTTGCATTTTTTTGCATTTTGTGAAGAAATGAGAAAAGGAAATTGGACAAATTGGTGGCATCAGTATTAATGACGCGTACATACTTCTAATGGTATAAGCCAACAAGTGGTACATCACTGATGTTTTAAATTCACTTCATTTTGGAAAGCTTACTATCAACGGATTTCGTTAAAATGTTGGATATGTGTTGCTAACACATTACGGAAATAATGTTGATATGTAAAATGGGAATAGGTGGTCCCTGATTTCTTTTATGACTTCATGAACTTGGTGCTCCACAACTATCAAAAAACGAACCGGTTAAAATGCTTCTATTTTCAATGTTGAGCTATATTTTGTATTTTGAACTTGCGACACTATTTCACTGAAACTATTAAGCCATAGGTAACAGGTTACCACAACCACACTACAGCAATGTTGAAAAAGATTGTATTTTTTGTTACCTATACCACCGTATTAGGTAGTTTTCCGTAAGCTTCATTTTTGTGATTTTGGTAACTATTTTATATTTATTTGCCCAATCCATCTCAACTAGGCAATCTAAATTGTACTCGCCATTTACATCCCAAGGTATTTTAGTATATCCACCTCACACATTTCCATTATATATCCAGTAACAGACAAAATATCAAAATTGATGCCTCATTATGACATGTATGATACTTAGTATCACAGACCATCACATGTATTCAAAATTGATGCCTGAATTTGACCTGAACCAATTGACCTATAACCTGACCTTTGATGACCTTATAGCCTTTTTTAATCTCTTTTCCTAACAACACATTATAGAAGATACATACATGGTGTAGTATTAAATTGTCTATGTGGAAGAGATTAGGCGTATTTAATTTATTCAGTGTTATAATCAGTGAGTACATTTCTATAGATAGTATAACAAAGGATTTAATGTATTCTATTCATGTATTCTACTTGGACATGTTCAATAGAATAAATTATGGTTTGTTATGAAACACACATCTCAGTTATTAGGATACAGTAAACAAAAAAATATATAGGGCTAAAATGGCTTACTAAAATGGTTTAAAAACACTTTGTATGTAGATATATTTTATAAGTTCATGACATGAGGTGATGAACATATTTATGTACTTTATAAATTTGCAAGAAAAAAAAGAAGAGGGGTACTGATAAAAATCAGGGTATTATTCCCCCTTAAATGTTTTCCAGAGCTTATTTTCAGTCATGGATCATACTGATAAATTTCGCAAGGGAGGGGGAGGGAGGGAGGGAGATACTTGAGACTGAACAAGTGAGAGTAGGAGGGGGTGAGGAAGAAAGAGGGAGAGACGGAAAGACTAGAAAGAGAAAGCTCGAGAGGAGAGAGTAGGGACTGGGGAGGGAATGGGGAGCTGATCACGGGGGGGGGGCAGGAGGAAGCAAAATAGGGGGATAGACATTGATACGAGGGAATGGCGACACTGTGGCCCTGCACAATTGCATTGGGGCGCGACAGACTCATAAGCGGGCCTTTTGTGATTTAAGGGCTTATTTTCAACGTTTTTACAGAAAAAAAGTGGACATTATCATTCGGATTGGCATGCATTTTGTCAAATTTAATGTAGATCAATTTAGCAATGCAAAGACGAGAGGGCGCTAGACCATTAAAAACATCGGTCTTGTCTCTCCCGCTTTTATTGACATAGGCATCTTTCTCTATTGAAATAAGCTGATTGGTACTTCAAAGTTAACAATGAAGTCAGATTACAGTAAACTTACTGAATCACTTGCGTTTTCGTATCTGAACAATAGACTTACAGAAACTGAAAAGATAAAAAGACCCATAGTATTTTATTAACAGAAGGTTTTCTCCAAATTCATTTCCTAATGAATGTTTAATTATCTTTACAGGGTGATTCCGGAGGACCCCTATCGTGTAAGAATCCAGTAGATGGTCTTTGGTATCACGTTGGTATCACTAGTTGGGGACATGGATGCGCTCTACCTAGAAGACCTGGAGTCTTTACAAGCGTGGCATACTTTTCCGACTGGATCCTAGAAACTGTCGATAAATATATCTAAATTAAATTAAAAGGCCATGTACAACGACAGGTGATTTCCTTTACATAGACCTTTATTTATTTTTAGGTAGCATTATATTTTAATATAAGGCGACGACGGGAAAAATTGGATTTTACTGAACTTTTAAGCGCGTATTTTATTTCTTTAGAATATCTCGATATGCGTTAGTTAAGATTTAAGAAGATTTGAAGAATATAAATATGTTAGGTTTTTAGCGTCACATTATCTAGTTATTTTTATCATTGCACTTTAGAAAACTTTTAAAGAGGAAACCTCGGCTCTCTTACTTTGGTTTGCATCGTATCTAGAATGCCTTACGAGAAGTACTAACTGTAATGGAAGACCATGTAATGGAAGAAGGTTTTCCATTACAGTTTGTGCTTCTCGTAAGGCATTCTAAAATTTAATTCTAACTACAAGGTGTCCCAGAATGATTTATACCGTGTTTGAACAAAATATCAAAAATATATAGTCAACAGTGTATCTAATTTTAATAAGAGCACTACAATGCCACACATGTCTCCTACTTATTCTGTGACTTTCATGGAAGTAGCTTGATTCGTTTTTGCGTGACATTGCTATTACCGTACTGAAAATGGACGAAAACGGCATGTGTGTAATTTACAGTGCAAAGGCATCATGGATCCTTTATCACCATCGTCCAACCGCACTGTGCAATGTATGGGAGAAATCCTACATTGTTTTATAGGAAATACACCAAATTTGGCACAGATGTGGAGCTTACAATGCTAAATAATTCTTGATATGAGATTAAGTGAAACATTTCAATATGACATCAGATATTTAGGTTGAAAAACATACTTTTTATGTGATTTTTACCCCAATTTTTACCCAAAAATGTCATTATTACAGAGGACATAACTTCCTCAAGCATCCTCCGCAGTAAATTATGATCTTCTTCGTCACGTAGCTGTGGGTTTGCCAATATACTGTGGACATAAATACATGCTGTGACACTAAGGACGAACCTTCTCTATACTTTCTTTTATGAAAAATCCATCTCTGCCGGCATTTCAAATGATGAAACTCACACACGCAATAATTGGCTTCAAAACTGCCGCCAAAGAAAGAATAGTTTAAGGTCACTCAGGCGTAGCAAATCCTTTATTCCATACAAGGATTGCTTCGTAACATCATAAATAAACGATAGATATCGACTATTTAGTAGAAGTAAGAACAGGACACACCAAATATACTTCATAACATTTTCCAAATAACTTTGTGCTGAACGGTTAGTAATTTTACAGATTTTCAAAATAGGTTGCTTTCTACTAGAAACGTCCAATTTTTAAAATCTAAAAAATCTGAGAAAGCTAAATATATGTAGAACTTAAAATGCAAAACAATATGACCAATAGAAATGCCGTTCATACCTAAATAATTCCATCTCTCCCGGTATAAATCATTCTGGGACACCCTGTACGTGCCATGTATTATTATCAGATTAATGGTTTTAATTCCGTGGCTCTAACAAAATGTAGGGCATATTTTTAATGAAAGCTGTACGTGGATCAGAAACTTCACTACTTTTTGTGACCCGCTACCACGAAATGAGAATCAAGTTCCAAGTTTGTAGTTTTGAGACATTCTGGCTGCTGAGATGATGTTCTTTGTTTGCCGCGCACCTGTACAAACCAGCAGTATATCCTCCGTGAATGGTCCATAGTGCCCCTATTCCCCGAAGGATATACAGGCATACTATTGGCTTGAACAGGTGCGATCGAAACATAGAACACCAACGCAGCAGCCAGGACGTCTCGAATGTACCTAAACTTGCGACTACGCTCATTCCGTGGTAGCAGGTCACATTTTATGATATGGGGTGTTAGCAGTTGGGTCATTTCATTTATGCCTGTTTAAGTGCAAGTACGTTAAAAAAACCCAGAAAAAAATCCCAAAGACTGCTTATAAAAGATTGCACCATATTTATATTCATACTTACATATAGAACTGAGTAGAATATTTTGAGAACTTTTCTTCCACTTTAGTCTTCCATTGTATCAGATTAATTAAGTGGGTGGGGCTCAAGTTATAGTTTTTAGCATATAGCTTAATAAATAGTATTCATTGCCTTTAGCCCTATTTAATGCCTATTGTACTAATGTTTCCATGGTTATTTATCGTGTTTATCATTACATGACATTGTTTTAATTCATGTATTTATTTTTATGAATAAATTTTGCATTATTTTACAAAAGTAATAACAGAAACTTTAGTGTTGTTTAGCTTTGTAAAAAATTATTAGTATTGCTGAAGTAGATATAATGAAGATCTATAAAACTGCTGATATTGATATTGATGAAGCAGCTATCTACTGCTGATATTGATGAAGTAACTATCTACTGCTGATATTTGCATTGATGAAGTAGCTATCTACTGCTGATATCAGTATTGATGAAGTAGCTATCTACTGCTGATATCAGTATTGATGAAGTAGCTATCTACTGCTGATATTTGCATTGATGAAGTAGCTATCTACTGCTGATATTAATATTGATGAAGTAGCTATATACTGCTGATATCAGTATTGATGAAGCAGCTGCCTACTGCTAATATTGGCATTGATGAAGTAGCTATTTACTACTGATATTAGTATTGATGAAGTAGCTATATTGGCATTCATGAAGTAGCTATCTATGAAACTGCTAATATTGGAATTGATGAAGTAGCTATCGGTTGATATTGCTGTTGAAGTAGCTATCTACTTCTGATATCAGTCTTGATGAAGTAGCTATCTACTGCTGATATCAGTATTGATGAAGTAGCTATCTACTGCTGATATCAGTATTGATGAAGTAGTTATCTACTGCTGATATTTGCATTGATGAAGTAGCTATCTACTGCTGATATTGATATTGATGAAGTAGCTATATACTAATACTATTGATATTGATGAAGTAGCTATCTACTGCTGATTTTGACATTGATGAAGCAGCTGCCTACTGCTAATATTGGCATTGATGAAGTAGCTATTTACTACTGATATTAGTATTGATGAAGTAGCTATATTGGCATTCATGAAGTAGCTATCTATGAAACTGCTAATATTGGAATTGATGAAGTAGCTATCGGTTGATATTGCTGTTGAAGTAGCTATCTACTTCTGATATCAGTCTTGATGAAGTAGCTATCTACTGCTGATATCAGTATTGATGAAGTAGCTATCTACTGCTGATATCAGTATTGATGAAGTAGCTATCTACTGCTGATATTTGCATTGATGAAGTAGCTATCTACTGCTGATATTGGTATTGATGAAGTAGCTATCTACTGCTGATATCAGTATTGATGAAGTAACTATCTACTGCTGATATCAGTATTGATGAAGTAACTATCTACTGCTGATATCAGTATTGATGAAGTAGCTATCTACTGCCGATATTGATATTGATGAAGTAGCTGTTTACTGCTGATATTAGCATTGAAGTAGCTATCTACTGCTGATATCAGTATTGGTGAAGTAGCTATCTACTGCTGATATTTGCATTGATGAAGTAGCTATCTACTGCTGATATCAGTGATATCAGCAGTAGATAGCTACGTCATCAATGCAAATATCAGCATATCAGTATTGATGAAGTAGCTATCTACTATATCAGTATTGACGAAGTAGCTATCTACTGCTGATATTGATGAAGTAGCTATCTACTGCTGATATTGGCATTGATGAAGTAGCTATCTACTGCTGATATTGATATTGATGAAGTAGCCATCTACTGCTGATATTTGCATTGATGAAGTAGCCATCTACTGCTGATATTTGCATTGATGAAGTAGCTATCTACTGCTGATATTGATATTGATGAAGTAGCTATATACTAATACTATTGATATTGATGAAGTAGCTATCTACTACTGATACTGGTATTGATGAAGTAGCTATCTACTGCTGATATTGGCATTGATGAAGCAGCTGACTACTGCTAATATTGGCATTGATGACATAGCTATTTACTACTGGTATTAGTATTGATGAAGTAGCTATATTGGCATGAAGTAGCTATCTATGAAACTGCTAATATTGGAATTGATGAAGTAGCTATCGGTTGATATTGATGTTGAAGTAGCTGTCTACTGCTGATATTAACATTCATGAAGCAGCTATCTACTTCTGATATCAGTATTGATAGAGTAGCTATATACTGCTGATATTCATGAAGTAGCTGTCTACTGCTGATATCAGCATTGATGAAGTAGCTATCTACTGCTGATATCAGCATTGATGAAGTAGCTATCTACTGCTGATATCAGCATTGATGAAGTAGCTATCTACTGCTGATATCAGCATTGATGAAGTAGCTATCTACTGCTGATATCAGTATTGATGAAGTAGCTATCTACTGCTGATATCAGCATTGATGAAGTAGCTATCTACTGCTGATATCAGCATTGATGAAGTAGCTATCTACTGCTGATATCAGTATTGATAAAGTAGCTATCTACTGCTGATATCAGCATTGATGAAGTAGCTATCTACTGCTGATATCAGTATTGATGAAGTAGCTATCTACTGCTGATATCAGTATTGATGAAGTAGCTATCTACTGCTGATATCAGTATTGATAAAGTAGCCATCTACTGCTGATATCAGCATTGATGAAGTAGCTATCTACTGCTGATATCAGTATTGATGACGTAGCTATCTACTGCTGATATCAGCATTGATGAAGTAGCTATCTATGAAACTGCTAATATTGGAATTGATGAAGTAGCTATCGGTTGATATTGATGTTGAAGTAGCTGTCTACTGCTGATATTAACATTCATGAAGCAGCTATCTACTTCTGATATCAGTATTGATAGAGTAGCTATATACTGCTGATATTCATGAAGTAGCTGTCTACTGCTGATATCAGTATTGATGAAGTAGCTATCTACTGCTGATATCAGCATTGATGAAGTAGCTATCTACTGCTGATATCAGCATTGATGAAGTAGCTATCTACTGCTGATATCAGCATTGATGAAGTAGCTATCTACTGCTGATATCAGTATTGATGAAGTAGCTATCTACTGCTGATATCAGCATTGATGAAGTAGCTATCTACTGCTGATATCAGCATTGATGAAGTAGCTATCTACTGCTGATATCAGTATTGATAAAGTAGCTATCTACTGCTGATATCAGCATTGATGAAGTAGCTATCTACTGCTGATATCAGTATTGATGAAGTAGCTATCTACTGCTGATATCAGTATTGATGAAGTAGCTATCTACTGCTGATATCAGTATTGATAAAGTAGCCATCTACTGCTGATATCAGCATTGATGAAGTAGCTATCTACTGCTGATATCAGTATTGATGAAGTAGCTATCTACTGCTGATATCAGCATTGATGAAGTAGCTATCTATGAAACTGCTAATATTGGAATTGATGAAGTAGCTATCGGTTGATATTGATGTTGAAGTAGCTGTCTACTGCTGATATTAACATTCATGAAGCAGCTATCTACTTCTGATATCAGTATTGATAGAGTAGCTATATACTGCTGATATTCATGAAGTAGCTGTCTACTGCTGATATCAGTATTGATGAAGTAGCTATCTACTGCTGATATCAGCATTGATGAAGTAGCTATCTACTGCTGATATCAGCATTGATGAAGTAGCTATCTACTGCTGATATCAGTATTGATGAAGTAGCTATCTACTGCTGATATCAGCATTGATGAAGTAGCTATCTACTGCTGATATCAGCATTGATGAAGTAGCTATCTACTGCTGATATCAGTATTGATAAAGTAGCCATCTACTGCTGATATCAGCATTGATGAAGTAGCTATCTACTGCTGATATCAGTATTGATAAAGTAGCCATCTACTGCTGATATCAGCATTGATGAAGTAGCTGCCTACTGCTAATATTGGCATTGATGACGTAGCTATTTGCATTGAAGTAGCTATCTACTGCTGATATTGATGAAGTAGCTATATACTAATACTATTGATATTGATGAAGTAGATATATACTGCTGATATTAATATTGATGAAGTAGCTATCTACTGCTGATTTTGGCATTGATGAAGCAGCTGCCTACTGCTAATTTTGGCATTGATGACGTAGCTATTTATTACTGATATTAGTATTGATGAAGTAGCTATATTGGCATGAAGTAGCTATCTATGAAACTGCTAATATTGGAATTGATGAAGTAGCTATCGGTTGATATTGATGTTGAAGTAGCTATATACTGCTGATATTGATATTGGTGTTGAAGTAGCTGTCTACTGCTGATATTAACATTCATGAAGCAGCTATCTACTTCTGATATCAGTATTGATAGAGTAGCTATATACTGCTGATATTCATGAAGTAGCTGTCTACTGCTGATATTAGCATTGAAGTAGCTATCTACTGCTGATATCAGCATTGATGAAGTAGCTACCTACTGCTGATATCAGTATTGAAGTAGCTATCTACTGCTGATATCAGTATTGAAGTAGCTATCTACTGCTGATATCAGTATGAAGTAGCTACCTACTGCTGATATCAGTATTGATGAAGTAGCTATCTACCGCTGATATCAGTATTGAAGTAGCTATCTACTGCTGATATCAGCATTGATGAAGTAGCTATCTACTGCTGATATCAGTATTGATGAAGTAGCTATCTACTGCTGATATCAGTATTGATAAAGTAACTGCATAACTTCTGACATCAGTATTGATGAAGTAGCTATCTACTGCTGATATCAGTATTGATGAAGTAGCTATCTACCGCTGATATCAGTATTGAAGTAGCTATCTACTGCTGATATCAGCATTGATGAAGTAGCTATCTACTGCTGATATCAGTATTGATGAAGTAGCTATCTACTGCTGATATCAGTATTGATAAAGTAACTGCATAACTTCTGATATCAGCATTGATGAAGTAGCTATCTACTGCTGATATCAGTATTGATGAAGTAGCTATCTACCGCTGATATCAGTATTGAAGTAGCTATCTACTGCTGATATCAGCATTGATGAAGTAGCTATCTACTGCTGATATCAGGATTGATGAAGTAGCTATCTACTGCTGATATCAGTATTGATGAAGTAGCTATCTACTGCTGATATCAGCATTGATAAAGTAGCTATCTACTGCTGATATCAGTATTGATGAAGTAGCTATCTACCGCTGATATCAGTATTGAAGTAGCTATCTACTGCTGATATCAGCATTGATGAAGTAGCTATCTACTGCTGATATCAGAATTGATGAAGTAGCTATCTACTGCTGATATCAGTATTGATAAAGTAGCCATCTACTGCTGATATCAGCATTGATGAAGTAGCTATCTACTGCTGATATCAGTATTGATGACGTAGCTATCTACTGCTGATATCAGCATTGATGAAGTAGCTATCTATGAAACTGCTAATATTGGAATTGATGAAGTAGCTATCGGTTGATATTGATGTTGAAGTAGCTGTCTACTGCTGATATTAACATTCATGAAGCAGCTATCTACTTCTGATATCAGTATTGATAGAGTAGCTATATACTGCTGATATTCATGAAGTAGCTGTCTACTGCTGATATCAGTATTGATGAAGTAGCTATCTACTGCTGATATCAGCATTGATGAAGTAGCTATCTACTGCTGATATCAGCATTGATGAAGTAGCTATCTACTGCTGATATCAGCATTGATGAAGTAGCTATCTACTGCTGATATCAGTATTGATGAAGTAGCTATCTACTGCTGATATCAGCATTGATGAAGTAGCTATCTACTGCTGATATCAGCATTGATGAAGTAGCTATCTACTGCTGATATCAGTATTGATAAAGTAGCTATCTACTGCTGATATCAGCATTGATGAAGTAGCTATCTACTGCTGATATCAGTATTGATGAAGTAGCTATCTACTGCTGATATCAGTATTGATGAAGTAGCTATCTACTGCTGATATCAGTATTGATAAAGTAGCCATCTACTGCTGATATCAGCATTGATGAAGTAGCTATCTACTGCTGATATCAGTATTGATGAAGTAGCTATCTACTGCTGATATCAGCATTGATGAAGTAGCTATCTATGAAACTGCTAATATTGGAATTGATGAAGTAGCTATCGGTTGATATTGATGTTGAAGTAGCTGTCTACTGCTGATATTAACATTCATGAAGCAGCTATCTACTTCTGATATCAGTATTGATAGAGTAGCTATATACTGCTGATATTCATGAAGTAGCTGTCTACTGCTGATATCAGTATTGATGAAGTAGCTATCTACTGCTGATATCAGCATTGATGAAGTAGCTATCTACTGCTGATATCAGCATTGATGAAGTAGCTATCTACTGCTGATATCAGTATTGATGAAGTAGCTATCTACTGCTGATATCAGCATTGATGAAGTAGCTATCTACTGCTGATATCAGCATTGATGAAGTAGCTATCTACTGCTGATATCAGTATTGATAAAGTAGCCATCTACTGCTGATATCAGCATTGATGAAGTAGCTATCTACTGCTGATATCAGTATTGATAAAGTAGCCATCTACTGCTGATATCAGCATTGATGAAGCAGCTGCCTACTGCTAATTTTGGCATTGATGACGTAGCTATTTATTACTGATATTAGTATTGATGAAGTAGCTATATTGGCATGAAGTAGCTATCTATGAAACTGCTAATATTGGAATTGATGAAGTAGCTATCGGTTGATATTGATGTTGAAGTAGCTATATACTGCTGATATTGATATTGGTGTTGAAGTAGCTGTCTACTGCTGATATTAACATTCATGAAGCAGCTATCTACTTCTGATATCAGTATTGATAGAGTAGCTATATACTGCTGATATTCATGAAGTAGCTGTCTACTGCTGATATTAGCATTGAAGTAGCTATCTACTGCTGATATCAGCATTGATGAAGTAGCTACCTACTGCTGATATCAGTATTGAAGTAGCTATCTACTGCTGATATCAGTATTGAAGTAGCTATCTACTGCTGATATCAGTATGAAGTAGCTACCTACTGCTGATATCAGTATTGATGAAGTAGCTATCTACCGCTGATATCAGTATTGAAGTAGCTATCTACTGCTGATATCAGCATTGATGAAGTAGCTATCTACTGCTGATATCAGTATTGATGAAGTAGCTATCTACTGCTGATATCAGTATTGATAAAGTAACTGCATAACTTCTGACATCAGTATTGATGAAGTAGCTATCTACTGCTGATATCAGTATTGATGAAGTAGCTATCTACCGCTGATATCAGTATTGAAGTAGCTATCTACTGCTGATATCAGCATTGATGAAGTAGCTATCTACTGCTGATATCAGTATTGATGAAGTAGCTATCTACTGCTGATATCAGTATTGATAAAGTAACTGCATAACTTCTGATATCAGCATTGATGAAGTAGCTATCTACTGCTGATATCAGTATTGATGAAGTAGCTATCTACCGCTGATATCAGTATTGAAGTAGCTATCTACTGCTGATATCAGCATTGATGAAGTAGCTATCTACTGCTGATATCAGGATTGATGAAGTAGCTATCTACTGCTGATATCAGTATTGATGAAGTAGCTATCTACTGCTGATATCAGCATTGATAAAGTAGCTATCTACTGCTGATATCAGTATTGATGAAGTAGCTATCTACCGCTGATATCAGTATTGAAGTAGCTATCTACTGCTGATATCAGCATTGATGAAGTAGCTATCTACTGCTGATATCAGTATTGATGAAGTAGCTATCTACTGCTGATATCAGTATTGATAAAGTAACTGCATAACTTCTGATATCAGCATTGATGAAGTAGCTATCTACTGCTGATATCAGTATTGATGAAGTAGCTATCTACCGCTGATATCAGTATTGAAGTAGCTATCTACTGCTGATATCAGCATTGATGAAGTAGCTATCTACTGCTGATATCAGTATTGATGAAGTAGCTATCTACTGCTGATATCAGTATTGATGAAGTAGCTATCTACTGCTGATATCAGTATTGATGAAGTAGCTATCTACTGCTGATATCAGTATTGATAAAGTAGTGTCTACTGCCGATTGCTAATAGTTGTTTTCTTTATTTGCGGAAGAAAATGACCTTAATCTTCCACACAGGGAGCGTATATTTCAAATGAAGTTGCCCATTCAGTTAACTCTATTTGTAAATCACACTCCCTATGGAGAAGAATAAGGCTGTGTCTTCCATTGGGGATGTATGGTTTAAACTCATTTTTTTGTGTCAGTTCCTGCAGAACTGACACCTTTAGTACAGGTTTGACGATCACGTGACAAATCGAATCTGTGACGTCAATGTTAATATCGATATCAATTTAAGGCTGTTCTAGTTAAATTACATACCCATTGGCATTTTGGCTGTACCATTTAATTTACATACTCAACATTTCCCTGTGCACTTAGTCCATGAATTGATCCTGATTTGCATTGTCGTATAGAGTTATATTTTTGTACACAATAGGGATGTTACTATTGTTTTAACTAAATGAAGCATACTTTTGCTTTTATCCTTCTTTGTCCTTTATTAATTATAAATTAGGTGATTTAATTAATATAATTCTTTGTTTCAGCGACCCAGGGTAAACAGACAAACAAAAACAAAGGTCAAAATCCTTCAATTTCTGTGAAAATTGAACAAAAAGTACCCAAATCCCTACATTTTATATCTCCCTCTGTTATAGACAAATTGTATACGTCACATTTAAAATCATTTAAAATGACTTAAAAATTGCCTTGTGCTATAATGGGGTCTCTTATACATTTGTATTGTGTGAACTTTGTTTTTAAATGCCTTTGGCTTCCAGGTTAGTTTCTCGGAGCTGGTGAGGTGTATCTGGGTTTAACTTGGTAGGGTGGTGGTAAGTGGCTGCCCAAAGACTTGATGCATTTTTGGCGCAAAATATGCAAATTAAGTAGCTAATTTGCATATTTAACTTAAAAATAGTTGTTTTTTTGGTTTTTTTTTGACATTTCGTAGAACTGGTGAGGCGTATAGGGATATAACTTGATGAGGTTGTGGTAAGCGGTAGTTTCACGGAGCTGGTGAGGCGTATTGGGGTATAACTTGGTAGGGTGGTGGTAAGTGGCTGCCCTAAGACTTGATGCAATTTTTGGCGCAAATTAGGTAGCTAATTTGCATATTTAACTTAAAAATTGTTTTTGGGTGGGTTTGTTTTTTGCCATTTCGAACTGGTGAGGCGTATAGGGATGTAACTTGATGAGGTTGTGGTAGCGGCAGTCGTAAGATCCGATGCAATTTTTGTGCATAAGATATGCAAATTAGTCACCACATTTGCCTATTTTTTTATTTGTCGAATTGCTTTTGGCCATTTTTCGGAACCATCTTTAACATTACATTCAAATAATAATTACATTGTAAATTGGAACTGACACCAATTTTTTTCAGGAATATCTTGTTTTATTTGCAACAAAATGATATGAATAAAAATTTGTCTTTTCACACTTGAAATACAAAAAAAAATGTATGGTTTCAAGTTCCTTCAACTTGAATAACCCAATATTGCTAAAATAATTTCTATTGCTAGAGTAACTCCCTGCTCCTATGCTTTAAGTAATGGAAGCATCTATTCAACAACTGATTATTGGTGAAGCAGCTACTATAACTGGTGATTTCTATTTCAACTCTTCATATACCCTTGTTGTTAATCCATGATGAATCCAGACTTTGCCAGTAGCGTATATGGGAATGCAAGTTAATGAAAGCGAGTATACACGTTGGTGTAAAACGATGATGAAATGGCGAAACATGATTGAATCCCTAAAACGGCACTGAAGAAAGTCCTATTTTGATCATTCTAAGAAATGTACATATCGCTTGTCTTTGATTGAAAATAATTACACAAACATAAAACTACTGTTATAATATATTATTATAATTTACAATAGTTTATTCACAAGAGTAATTTACTTACATAATATGATACAAAATATTTCACATATATAATACTGAAGAAAACTATTCGCCATCGAAGTGACGTCATTATCAGATTAAGTACCATAGCAATTTTAGATGAATACAATTTTTGAATGAATATGTCGCCCTGCAAGCAGATTGCACTAATCACATGTGTATGTCAGCAAACATATTTAATACAATACCGCTCTTTTCAAAGATACTAATCTTATAGCCTTTCTTTGACATCTATGGTTCAATGCATCGGTACCACGTGAACGTTGTAGTGCGGGGAGATATATTAAAAATTGTATTCATCTATTGATATGGTAGTTAATCCGATTAATAACGTCACTTTGCCAGTGACATCAAGGATCGATTCATGGAGAAATTCATGAACATTATTTACTCAAAGTATACTTCCTACCGGGACTCCCTATCTTGAAAAAGCAGTATAAATTTCTCTTGCATGATTATAAAACTTGTTGCAAAATTTCTTGCACATGGGTGTGGTGTCTTTTGCATCTCTACACATTGAAATATTCGAAGAATTTGCTAAATCTGGCTGAATATTTTGAACTAAAATTTTTCAGTATAACAGTTATATTGACAGGAGTAATAATATGATACAAGATATTATATACACAAATACTGATGAAGCAAAATTTACAGAAATACTGAAGAAAAATATACAAAGATTGATCCGAGAAAAATTCATAAAGGCATACTCCGTGATCTTGAAAGAGTAGTGATTTTTTTTCTTTTCCATGATTTTAGAAGTTGCTGCAAAATATCTTGCACAATGGGTGTGGCATATTTTACATAATTATATACACATCAATAGATATTGCAATATTTGAAGAATTGGGACTATCTGTATTTTTTGGACGACCACATTTTTAGAAGATTTTTCATTATACTACATGATAACACAAATGTTTACCATAAAAACATAAACTGGCTGCAAAAAGAAACTTATAATTTTTCACAAGGTCATATCTTAAAATCCTGTCTATAAAAATTAACAAAAATTACACACAGGATTACTTCAATACTCTACTCTAAACACATGTCAGTAACCAAGCAGTTGTCCAACTGACACAACAGCAAAATGCACAGACATGGAACACCTTCCTGGACCACATTCACAGCCCAACAGATTTCTTTTGCTGGGTTCCAATTATTCGCCTGTGAATGTGGTCCCGGAAGCTGTTCCGTGTCAGTACATTTTACTGTTGTGTCAGTTGGACAACTACTTGGTTACTGACATGTGCTTAGAGTAGAGTATTGAAGTAATCCTGTGTGTAATTTACACATTGTTCATGTACATGCGAATGTAAGCCTTTTTCATGGCCATGATATAATACTTTTGCCACAGCTTTCGTGAACGTTTTTCAATGATCACATATGATGCCAAGGGAGGCAATGATACTTCCTTAAAGTATGTGCCATACAGTTAACCAACCTGTGGCAAAAGACAGTATAACATTGCTTTATGCTGGTTTCATACTTTTCTGCCGCTTGCCGCTCTGAAGATGATTTTACTTCACTGCGCAGTCCCACTAGAAACGCTAGCGGTGACCAGCGGCAAGCCAATATATCAATCACTCCACTGCTTTGCCCAAGCAGCAGCATCGCTGGGAGTTGAATTCAAGTCA
Organism: Amphiura filiformis; assembly: GCF_039555335.1. Taxonomy (NCBI): domain Eukaryota; kingdom Metazoa; phylum Echinodermata; class Ophiuroidea; order Amphilepidida; family Amphiuridae; genus Amphiura; species Amphiura filiformis. The sequence continues at coordinate 24,312,416 of NC_092628.1, forward strand.
ATTCGGAGCGGTGCCGCTCTGATGAGAACAAAATACGATTTTAGAGCGGTGCTTAGCTCAGCGGCAAGCAGCAGAAAGTATGAAACCAGCATGAATCTCTTTTGTTACAACCTTCTTCCCTGTGAGTCAAGTAGAAACGTTTGCCTCAACCTGAGGCGATAATACCTAAATTGATGTATTATCGTCTCAGACCTGAACCATGGCGAAAAGAATTAAATTGTTATTAATGTAACTATACCATTTTTCACCCCGATGTGGCAGTGACATCAATGTGTTGAAACAGCTTTCACGCCGATCTATGCGGAGTCTTTAAGCACTATCTGTGAGCAGACGCTAGGGATTTGAAGCTGCGCAATGACATCACTACCACATCGGGGTCAAAAATGGTATAGAAGATACACATTCTTACAATGTTAGGGCTGTGGTGAAAAGTTGAAGCACTAATTTTTATGCTTTGCAGTCTTTGTAACATTGGGTCTGGTACATTCTCTGATCTCAGTGGTTGATAATAACTATATATAACTAGATTTCGCGGTTCTCGGGTTGTGCGGTTCTCGTAATAGGCCTATCTCTAATTGCCCAACACCCGTTACCCATATAGCTGCCCTGACCTATAGTAGTTCAATCGGGAGAAATGTCAACCCAATAAGGCCTAATATTACGGGTTATAGGCCTTACCTGATTATTTTATTAACAGATTATTTTTATCATAATGTTAACCATTCTGGAGGACCTCGGGAATAGTCATGTTCTGCTGAAATAGGCCAATGCACGCGTTCCGTATTGAAATATGTGTTGAAAGTAGGCCTAATGCTTTCCGATGCACGCACTGCTCCCGCCGGCACTCCGCATTGTTACTACGCCATAGCGCCCCTTGAGCACGCGATTGTGCACCACATGAACGCGAACCGCCTTGAACGTGATAAGCGCACGGACAGAGAGGACGGACGGACGGACGGACCGCCATAATTAGTATTATGATAGCAATCAGACAACTGACAAATAGCATTTTGTCAACAATTATTTACAACTTGTACTCAGGACAGTACTAAATTCAACTAAATTGATAGATATAAAATAAGTGCAAAAAATATATACATATAATGACAAATATATACATTGCCAATGTGTGCAAATCAAAAATGAGGATCACTGAAGTCAGTTTCATCCTCTACACCCAAAGTTTCTTCCATCTAAACAGCTGCATTATAAATGTTTTATCTGGACAAAGCAATGTTGATTTCTTTTCCATGATTTTAAAGCTTCTTATACAAATTTCTTGCACATGGGTGTAGTCGTTCAATAAATATTGCAACATTCTAAAGTATTTGTCAGTATATTAAATGGATATGCAAAATCTTATATGAAAAAGTAGAAAAAGAATGCCTGTCACTCAATATAGGCTATTTCAGTTGAAATCCTACACACCCCAATGCAAGACATGACCTTAATCTCCCACACAGGGAGTGTTGATTTCTAATGGAGTCACCATACAGGTAACCCCATTTGAAATTCACACTCCCTTTGTGAAAGATTAAGGTCATGTCTTCCATAGCGGGTGTATGGATTTCAACTGAAATAGCCTCATGTATCAGGGGGCCATAACAAGGGATCTGATAATTGTGTACATCCATATCAAAACGATGCACTTGTCGGCTGCTATATGTGTCTTTTTTTAACATAATAGCTAGAATAAACGCCAGACTCCAGTGGAGGTCACTTCAAATCATTCCCAAGTTACATGGTTTATGAATACACAGACCCGTTACCCATATAGCTGCCCTGACCTATAGTAGTTCAATCGGGAGAAATGTCAACCCAATAAGGCCTAATATTACGGGTTATAGGCCTTACCTGATTATTTTATTAACAGATTATTTTTATCATAATGTTAACCATTCTGGAGGACCTCGGGAATAGTCATGTTCTGCTGAAATAGGCCAATGCACGCGTTCCGTATTGACATTTCATGTACATATCCTTAAAACATTTGAATCCATGCTTTCTTCAAATGTTTTCAGCTTTGACAGGCAGTTGCCATGGCAATTGCCATGAGCATGAAAGTTAGTGTTAAAAACACAGTGGTCAATCTGTCATCCTAACCAGCTGGACTTCACTTGGGTCACCATATACTATATGCCCTCTGGCAATTCCAGCCCTGAAACTCACTCCCCTGCCCAGCTGACCTCCAGAGCATCAGGAATGTGTTGACATGCAAAAGGTCAAACATCAGCAGGTGTCGAGGTATATAAGATCAAATTATGAAATCCAATATCAGAAAATGAAACCAGTGAAACAAAATTAATTACCCTCGCTTTTCTCTAATCGAGGGTAATTTTGCTAAAGTTCTTTAAGGACCCGTCGACGAAATGAAATATGTGTTGAAAGTAGGCCTAATGCTTTCCGATGCACGCACTGCTCCCGCCGGCACTCCGCATTGTTACTACGCCATAGCGCCCCGCGAGCACGCGATTGTGCACCGCGCGAACGCGAACCGCGCGAACGTGATAGCGCACGGACAGAGAGACGGACGGACGGACGGACACGCCATAATTAGTATTATGATAGCAATCAGACAACTGACAAATAGCATTTTGTCAACAATTATTTACAACTTGTACTCAGGACAGTACTAAATTCAACTAAAATGATAGATATAAAATAAGTGCAAAAAATATATACATATAATGACAAATATATACATTGCCAATGTGTGCAAATCAAAAATGAGGATCACTGAAGTCAGTTTCATCCTCTACACCCAAAGTTTCTTCCATCTAAACAGCTGCATTATAAATGTTTTATCTGGACAAAGCAATGTTGATTTCTTTTCCATGATTTTAAAGCTTCTTATACAAATTTCTTGCACATGGGTGTAGTCGTTCAATAAATATTGCAACATTCTAAAGTATTTGTCAGTATATTAAATGGATATGCAAAATCTTATATGAAAAAGTAGAAAAAGAATGCCTGTCACTCAATATAGGCTATTTCAGTTGAAATCCCTACACACCCCCAATGCAAGACATGACCTTAATCTCCCACACAGGGAGTGTTGATTTCTAATGGAGTCACCATACAGGTAACCCCATTTGAAATTCACACTCCCTTTGTGAAAGATTAAGGTCATGTCTTCCATAGCGGGTGTATGGATTTCAACTGAAATAGCCTCATGTATCAGGGGGCCATAACAAGGGATCTGATAATTGTGTACATCCATATCAAAACGATGCACTTGTCGGCTGCTATATGTGTCTTTGTTTAACATAATAGCTAGAATAAACGCCAGACTCCAGTGGAGGTCACTTCAAATCATTCCCAAGTTACATGGTTTATGAATACACAGAAAGCGTTCCTTAACTATGTGACTTGGGATGATAGAAGTGACCTCCACTTGAGATGAGTCTGGTATTTATTCCTAGCTATTGTGTGAAAAGAGACACATGTAGCAGATGACAAGTGCATCATTTTGATATGGATGTACACATATCACAATAAGTGAAAGTCATCTGATCCATCGGAACCATGTCTTTGATTTGATGACTAATGAAAAGTTAAAAATATTTTGCTTTGGTTCCAATTTTGGGCCAAAATTGAGCAGATTATGACACGAGCTGCCTACAGAATACTGACAATAAACCATTATTAATGACTGTTTTTCCTAACAGTATTAACATAAACTTAATAACATATCAAATACTTTTAGCAAATTACATATATAAATAAAGTCCATTATCAATGTGTGCAAGTCAATAATGTGGATCACTAACATCTGTTTTATCCTCTACACCTAGCGTTTCTTCCCATCTTGAAAGCTGCATTACAAATGTCCTATGTGGTCTGATGTTACTCTTGCAGTCTAGAAGATGTTTACATGCATGCTGAAAATGAAAGGCAGGAAAAAGGGACAAACAGTCAAAATCATGTGGTCTTTTTTGAGGCATAAATGATTATGGAGATGTATTATGTGATATACACAGTTGATATCAAACATCCATTTTTGAAGACTTGTTTCAAAACATAACATAAGTTTATTTAAGCTTTGACAAAATATTTTGCCCCAATATTTGTCAACAAAATATTTTACAATAGCATTTTGATAATATTTTTTAAAACATTGTTGTAGTGCTTTTCATATTAAATGGTTTTTTTGACCAAAACCAAAGAGATAATGTTTGAAAAAACATTTTTGTGTTTTCTGGGGTGTTATGCAGTCTGGATTCAGAGTAAATGTATTTTTATCATTGACTTTGTAGTTATAGTTGTAGTTGCAATTGTAGTCACAATTTTATAATCATTTATAATTGTAGTTGGATTATAATTACAACTACAACTATAAACTCAACTATAATTCCAACTATAACTACAACTACAATTACAACTATAAACTACAACTATAAACTTTAAAAAGTTTGAACTCCTGGATTCACTTACTCAAAACATTTTAGACTCAACCAGATTTACAAAACATAATAAATAAACAAGTAAATATAAAAAGAATGCAACATCTTACTTTGATTGGCCATTTGTAGAATGCCATGAGATATGCCAACACGATAGTAGCCCCTCTGCTTATGCCGTTGTCGCTTGCAACTAACACTACTTGATTTTTATTACGAGCTTTACCTGAAAAGACAAAAGTACACAAAAAGTATATAATTTGTATAAATGTTTGTCTTAAGAAAAAGGAGAAAACTTAAATGAAATTTAGGCACCAAAACCAAGGAACTATACGGGCACACTGACTTTTGAAGGTTAGTTAGTTTGTGATTTTGTTAACTCTGTGGAGCAAGGAAGTTGAATTCAACAGCCACTCTCAACATACGTCGACTTATAGATGGCTATATAATAATAGGCCAATGAACAAAGTTTGACCCACTTCATTAAAAACATATTATTAGCATAAAATTTATATATATATATATATATTTATGTACTTATTGGTCAATTCTTCTTAAGGTGCATTTAGAATTTCAAATAGGGTTACCTGAATGGGCGACTCCATTTGAAATCTACACTCCCTGTGTGGGAGATTAGGTCATGTCTTCCATAGGAGTTATATGTGACCCGTTCTGACAAAACTAGGAACAAGTCACATTTTGACATTTCATGATTTGAATAAAAATGTCAGCACTAGATAATGAGCTGTAAAATTATACCAAAATTATATAAATAGCATCAATACTTTTCAAGATATGGATAATTTTGTAAATGATACCTTGATATTTTTGCCAAATTGCTATTCTGAGTAATGGGCCAATTAGTTTCATGCCTTACACATGATTGAATAGGGATTATAATAGTTCAACTGTTAATTTATTGATTAAATAAACCTCTTTTTAATAAGTACTTTCAAGGATTTGAAAGTCCACTTAATCCCACAGTCAAATATCATGAAATTAAGAATTCCAAAATTTAATTTTTTATGGGAATGTCATCTTTAAAGGCCTATAACTCAAAAACATGTCTGGCGACTTGTTCCGGATTATGGATTTAAATTGCAATAGCCCATAGGAGGTATGTGGATTTCAATTCTTACCTATAAAGTCTACTGCTGTCTGGAAGTTTCCATATAGATCTGCATCTTCTTCATCTGATGCTTGCATAAATAAGAAATCATCTTCTTTCCAAGTTGCTGATCTGAAATTATTAAACAAAGAAATTATCAATTCCAAACTGATCGACTAATGAAAACTAGAGTTACAATTATCATTTTATGCAGGGACTAAAAAAACAAAATCAAAAGGCCAAGTAAAAGTATTTACCAAATTCTCTCAAATTATAGCCCCCCCTTACAAACATCCCCACCATTTTTTCAACCAAACTGTTGCATAAATGCTGGCAAAATACCATATTTTTAAACATCGATAGCCAATTTCATGATATCCATGTGGCAGCGAGCGGCCATTATTATTGAGTACAGTTTACTGTATTTGCTGAAATTCTGTATTGTTTGTGGAGCACAACAGCACTGCCAGACAGTACTAGGGATATTAAATATGGGAATTATTCGCCGTAGAAGTGACGTAATAACTACCATAGCAATAGAGGAATATAATTTTTTAATAGATCGCCCTGCACTACAAGCAGATTGCACTAATCACCTGTGTATGTCAGCAAACATAGATTGAATACAATACCGCTCTTTTCATACTAATCTTACAGGTGCGAGTGATCAGCCTTTCTTTGACATCTAATGCATCGGTTTCCCGTGAAACTTTGTAGTGCAGGGCGATATAATCAAAATTTTATTCCTTTATTGTTATGGTAGTTAATCCGATTATCTACGTCACTTCTACGACAAATTGTAGTAAAAAGACCTCTAATTAATGCCCCCCACTTTTGATTAAGTATACGATATGTTGATGAAAAATACCAGCAAGCTACTTACATATCTGGTACAACCATTCCAACATAAATGACGGCTTTAATCTTAAGGTCCTTGCACATCTGTTTACTCCCTGCTTGCATATGGTTGCCGAGATACAGTTGCCCTGGAAAGACTTCCACAGGGTAGGTCTCTAACACATCTAACTCCCGTGGCATGAACATGATCTTTTGTGTCCTTAAAAATGGATAGAGTGCCGAGAATTCCTCGTAGCCTCCTCGGAGAACTTTGACAGGATTCCGGCTACCCATGTCGGCCATTACTTGAGCGCAGGACATTGCAGGACCTGTAAGATCACAAATTAAGAATAAAATCAAGGCGATGTTCAGCACTTTGCATCAGGGTTGTAGCACTATGGACCACAATGGCCTCGTCCCAACGGCATAGTTTAATAACCTCAATTAAACACTCATAGTGCAAAATTTGACCTCAAGTTGCAAAGTATGAGTTTTTGTACCCACATTTTCTAATGAATGTACAAATGTATTGGGGTTAAAGAACTGTGCCCTGATAGATGGACATGTTGTGGATCCTTGTGTAGCTAGAAGAGTTTGAGGTGGGTGGCAAATTATTTATAAAAACTTGGTTATTTTTTATCAAGGGTCAATACTGGACACTTTTGGGAAAAATTTAGTAACATATTATACTAACATATGCAATGCTCTTCAAGTTTTTTTGTGTCATAATTGATAATTAAATGCCAGCTTAAACCCATCTCTTTCATCAAGCTTTTCCAGATTCAGATAATTAATTGCTTTTTTGTTTGTTTGTCTTTTTCATGTTTTGCACGCTCTGAGTTCCTTGGAAGATTTTGCGCCTTAAAATAACCATTTGTGACCAGCTACAACAAAACCAGGAACAATTAAGTCGCCAGACAAGTTTTTGAGTTATAGACCTTTAAAGATAAAATTTCCATAAAAAAATTAAATTTGGAAATCTTTATTTCATGGTATTTGACTGTGGGACCAAGTGGACTTTCAAATCCTTGAAAGTACTTATTAAAAAGAGGTATATTTAATCAATATTTAACAGTTGAGCTATCCCTATTTAATCCTGTGTAAGGCATGAAACTAATTGGCCCATTACATGTACTCAGAATAGCAATTTGGCAAAAATACCAAATACTATTTACAAAATTATCCAAATCTTGAAAAGTATTGATGCTATTTATATAATTTTGGTATCATTTTAAAGCTTATTGTCTAGTGCTTACATTTTTATTCAAACCATGAAATGTCAACAATGTGATTTGTTCCTGGTTTTGTCAGAACGGGTCACATTTATTATTATTATTATAATTTCATAGCTGTATTTTAATTGATTTTCAACATAATTGTGTGTGAGGGGCCCGGGGGGGTACTCAGTACAAATGACCATACGGGGACGTGCCGCAAATATGGGTAGCATTTTCAGCCTCTTGGTATATCAATGACCCCTTTTTCAAAGCCTATTTTGGTATATGAATGGGTCCTTTTTCAAAATTTTCTCAATTTTTTTTCGAAAAATAGAAAAATTTTTCCTTAATCTAGCCAAAATTTTCCCAAAATTTTGGGAAAATTTGTAAAAACTAAGACAATTTGGGTTAAATTTGGCGAAAATTTTGACTTTTGGTATATCAATGGGTCCAAATTTCTTGAAAAATTGGTATATTTATGGGTCCACTTTCAAATTCTCAGCGGCACGTCCCTACCAAAACCAAACTTGAGTACCCCCCCCCCCCCCGGGGGAGGGGGGGGTGCACTGTGAGCAAATTGCTGAGTGAAACTTGTGGAGAATACTATGAGATACTATAGGAAACTAAACATAACATATTTTTTCATAGTAATCGTTATTGGGCAGGAAAAACCTCATGTTTAATTATCATTGGCCCCTGAACATGCTTAAAGCAAAACCTCCTCTATATAACTGGTTGGCAGTTTTGTTTTAAATATGTTCAGAGGCCACAAACACATAGGAGGTTTTTCGTGCCCAACTACACAATGTGCAAGGTACCTTAGCAACAATCAATCTTTTAATTTGTCTAATAGATACTGATTTGTGCAACTCACCTTCTATCTTTATGCTATGTGTTCTATTATCCAAGATAATGACATGCATCTTGCACTCAAGCTCTGCATCATAAGGCACCAAGAACTTCCCATCTGGAGACTAAATCACAAACAAAATTGAAACATGTATTATATTTTACCCCATTAATTACAGGAATGAATACTGTGGATTTTGAACAATTCCACTTGAAAGAAAAATGGAGATGTTTAACTCACATTTTAGTGACATTTCAAAAAACAAAAAAAAGGAAAAAAAGAGGGAATGAATTGAGGATATGTTAATGTCTTTGACCACATGATATTTTCTTCTTGAACCAATTACCCCCAATCCTTTCAAGGGTTTAAGGTACATGTGAAGAGTTCAGATCTATGCAAAAAGTGTTATATCCATTTTTCTCAATTTTAGGGACTACTGGTTATAAGAAAAAAAATAGAGTGGTAAATCTCTCGTGTGGGGGTATGGCACTCGACTTTGGAAGTGATGGGGATGTGAGGACAGCAGTTCTAGAAAAATTGTGGAAAATTTGAAGAAAAATAATGAAAAAACAGGATCATTCAGTGAGAGATAATCAGAAAAGTTCCAAATTTTTTTGAAAAAAGGGGATCTTTTGGTGACAGGAAAACAAAAAAGGTTGTCATTGGGTGAGAGGGAGTTCAGTAAAACAAAATGGGGGTCATTGGGTGAGAGGGAGTTGAAAAATGGGGGTCAATGTGGCCGCACATCCCCGTCACCCTTTTATAGTGAGTGCCCCCTCCTCCCCCTGGGGTAAATCTACTTACTCTTGGTGCCAATTTTGACGTAATTATGTGACTCTCATTGTATTCATGTGTCTCTCTGGCATCTACAACAAAGCAAATATTACAAAACAAATAAAAACATTTGGTAAATAAGAGCTCTTTAAACATCCAAGTTTTCACTTAGTAAATACATGAAAAAAATGATGCTTCAAAAATTTAACAGCAGTTGGCATTTGGAATCCAAACTTGCAGCGATTTCAACAACTTCTATAAAAGTAAACAATGATACTCGCTAAATCACAGCACCTTAAAAGTTCTTTTTGTAATTTTCTGAAAACTGCATTCCTTCAGTACCACCAACCAATAAAGTTCAAGTGCACACCTAGAGAAGAAATTACACACTTCCCATAATGCATTTCTTCCCTGTAGTGATTTGCTATTCAGTGCAACATGGGTCAATTAGTGACAAGAAATACCTCAATTGCAAGATCTGGATGAGCTCTGGGCTGTTTCACAATCAGGGTACACAAGTGGGTTTCACGAGGGTGCAAAATCAGAGTATCTTAATGTGATTGTTTTTGATGTTAAAGTGGTTTAAATATATCAAATTTTCAAGTTCTAACAATTATTTAGCCACTTAACCACTATTTCTCTTTAAATATTATTTTTTAATTGGCTATATGAAGGAAAATGGCCAAATACCACAGTTTACAAACAGCATTACAATGATTTGAGACTGCCTTTTTTCAACTCCAAAGTTTTCTAATATTATTGCTGACAAATATAGCTTTCAAATGATATACAGATTGTATATTATGTAAACATCAATTTTTCGCAGAATCATGTTAACTGATGGAAATGGTTCAAATATTGAATTTGACTAAGAGAAGTTACTTGCAAGTTTATCAAAACAAGTAAAATCTACACAAATATGCATTTACATGAAGCAGTGGGTTAGTATCTTGTCTCATGTCAAGTTTGGTGGTTATACTACTTAGCGTTTTTGAGATATGAAGGAAAATGTGTCAAAAAATGTCCCCTCCTTTACATAGTTTTGTTGACTATTTGGAGCATAAAATCAAAATAATAACATTGACCAAGTGGATTTTACTATTTTTATGTCTGCTTGTATCCAACCCATCTTCCTAGGTTCACTTTTCTTTAGTTCAAACAAAGACAATCCTACTATTTGAATAAAATGCAAAAACCATTGATCGTAAAGGAGGGGACACATTTTTTTTGACAGGCTGAAATCTTAAAATTGGAATTGCAAATTATTTCTCCAAAAATCACACTTAATTATCATCAGCAGTTCCTATTATGAAATTTAACTACTTTTCACCACTCTATCAGTGTGGGAATATATAAAATTAGACAAAGTCATGATTTTGTATTATCAAGCGTAAAGGAGACATTTTTGGATGTGGCAAAAGAAAAAAATCTAGAGTGAATTTCAAAAATTGGTTCTTATCCCTACAATGGTTGCACCTTGAGCTATTAAAAATGTAATTTAAAAACATGGTACCTAACTGCAAAAATATGTTGCAGAGAGAATAATGCTGTAAAGGAGGGGACATGTTTTTTTTTACATCACTTGGTAACACTCGTCCCCACTTCGCCACTTGATGTACAATCATGATTTTTGGTACTTTAAATTACAGGATACACATGAAACTTTTCACCCACAATTTGGAAGGGTTTTAAATTGATTTATAGTGCTTCATAAAATCAAATGTAAAGAAGAGAACATTATTTTGGAGATTTTTGACAAATCTTTCTTTGGGTCGCATTTTTTCTGTAATTCAAATATGCAAATGATTTTAATTTCAAAACTTAGGTGCATATAACTACATAGAAATGTCACCTAGCAGTAAATTTAGAATTCCTTTACTATATAAATTACAGCTTTCAAGATGTGCTTTTTGAAGATGAAACATCAAAATGTCAAAAAAAGTGAACTTTTCACCATATAATGAAAAAACTAAGGCATTTGTGTGATTTCTTTAATGTGTGATTTTAAGGGGAGTAGACATACTTCATTTATAAATTAAAAGAAATCCTTCAGCTTCTTTCATTAAGCTAAGAAACATGGATTTTGAAATATGTACCCAGATTGTGAAACAGCCCTCTGCTAATTGAGGTATTTTTGTCACCATGTTGCAATGAATGTTGCATTGTGGGAAGTGTAAGATATATTCTCTGAACCATACCTATAGAAGGCCTAAAGAAAAAATTGCTTGATTATCTAAAAATACATTGTTTCCTTCATTCATTTTCAAAAAGCATTTAAATATTCCTATTACTATATCTTATCAAAAGCTGTTTTAGTAAGAAAATATATACGGTATAAAGTTAATTTTCCCAGTTCTGTGGGAATGGGTCACAATTGTGCACGATTTAAGGAAAATTCACATCCACACCCTTACCTAGTAAAAGTAAGTAGTTGGGATCGCTGACACATGGAAAAGTGCTGCCTTGCTGCAGAATGTTATATAATTCTGTCGGTTCACATATCACTATACGGTTTGCCATTGGAGTTCTGGTTCATGAACAAGCTACTTTGAAACTTTAATATCATGACATGATTGACATCCTCTGAAAATAAGATAAAACAAAACTTCAGATCATAATGTGTGTTTACAAAATGTATGTGTGTCTAGCATGTGCAGTGACGCTGATTATTGGCTGTTCACACTATCTGTCAATAGTCGACAACAGTATTACAGAAGCGTTCGTACGTACGTACCAGCTGGGGTGGGGGTTGCAAGTTATCCCCTGGCTCGAAAAACTGGGACAAAATTGATTAAGGGACCGTTCACAAACAATAGTAATGGGGGCCTGATGCAAAAAGGGGCCCTGAAAGTGTTTACCCCTCTGAAGGGGGGCCTTTAAAAAAAATCACCTTAATTGTTTTCGTAGTTTACACTATTTTCTATGGGGTTGACGTTACACTTGACGGTACATTTTTCATGGCCAAAGGGGGGCCCCTGATATTAATGATAGTTCAAAATGGGGGCCCTGAAAAAATGTAAATTTTTCAATTTGCATCAGGCCCCCCCTTTACAAGTGTTTGTGAACAGTCCCTAACAGAATATTAGTTACAGTTGTAATATCAATTTTATTTTGGCCTAGTTTTAAGCCACAATTGTCCTTATGTACATATTTATTACCAGTAAAGTCATTTTAGGGGCAGTGCAAAATTATGAGCCATAGGGTAAAATTGGTAGGCAAAGATATTTTGGCAGGCCGAGGAGGGGGTGGAAAGCAATTTTTTGCAGGCCAAGAGGTGGGGAAGCAATTTTTGGCAAGCCATGTATGGAAATTTTACCTGCGGCTAATAATAGCACAGCCCCTTAGTTGCAGGTCACCCAAACGATTTGGAAATGTTGCTGCCCCCAGCTCATGGCCCCGGTATGTCCCTAGATAGCAAAACATATCTCCGTTTAAAAGGAATTTGGCATGACAATGGTAGCGATGCAATACTGAATACCGGTGCTCAAGTGCATTTTAGGGATTGGTCACCCACCTTTGCACAGTATTTTTTGTGGGCCTAAAAGCACATCAGACACACCAAATTGCAATCTGAATATATGAGGAATGTATGTAGCTGGGACTCCAGGAAAAGCTGACCATCATTATGAAAACTTTGACCTTTTGTATTGAAGATATACACATATAAAGTCTCCAAATTTTTAGGTCTTTAATGAAAATTCAGAATTGCGCCACGCAGTAAAAGCGATGTCAAACATGCTTGAAAATGCATGATACGCTAGCGTAAATTACCGTCAAAAACGAGTGTACATCAAGCGCTTGTGCTACATGAAAACTTCAGAGCTGGCATCACCAGTTTTGTTACCAGCTCTTTTTTAACATAATAACTAAGTAGGTATGAAAGGTGAATTCAAATTTGCCATCAAACCACAACATTTTATATATCAAATTACAGCCCTTGAGTAAAGAAAGCCAAAACGGAAAACCATTTTGTCATATATAGCACTTTCCGTAGCAAAGTTACATCTTGTCAAAGATTGACTTTCATCAAAAAGATTCAGCTAACAAAACAGCATTTCGGTGGTGTTTCTAGATCTTAGTCTCATGATGATAGCAGCTTTTCTATGTGGAACTGCTATCAAAATCCCTCTAAAATTCCATGTGCAATTGTCTCATCACCCAAAAAATCATATTTGGGTCAAGTGAAGTATAGACAACATATTTATGTAGGTTTCCTTGAGCTAGCTGTTCTTTTAAATTTCTATGTAAATATATATTGTGTTTGGGCCCCAGTTTAGGCCATTTTGGCTGACTAGCAAATGTGTTAACTGAGGTTTGCCTCTCATACCTAAACTTAGTTCCAGTAACTGTAACTCAGAATACTGAGTTATCGGGCACTCTATTGACATCTGTTCCACAAATAAGAAACATCACAATATGTGGGCTCATTTTGGGCTCCAAGGATGTAGCTAAGGATCGAACTCTCTCGAGGACGGTTTGGGCCTGCATGGATGATTTTAATCCCATTTTACCATGGTTTGGGCGTACATGGATGATTTTAATCCCATTGTACGAAGTTGAAGTAATTGATCTACACTGATCTCATCTTTTGGGTGGGTTCAACATTCCCTGAGTTGGCAAAACATCAATACAAACTATCAGTCCACTTTTCCTATTCCACTCCGTATTAAACCAGATGACCTCTACAAACCCCTGCGTGCTACGCTATAGGACCAGCAACAGCCGTCGGCGGTTTAGTGTTAAAATCGGGAAAATTGTAATAGTCACAATTTATGCTAAGGTGGATATGGATTTCATATACATTTGTACACTTCGTGTATTTTTTTCGTGAATTTTGATGGCTGTTATACACACCACCCGATTTTTTTTGTATTAAAAATACGACAAAATCACCCATACCACAAAACACACAACCTTGCATAGGACTGAGCTAGTCTCGCAATGCACCAGCAGGTCTCTGCAGAAAAACTGCGCTGGAAAAGGACTGTGGCGTCACAGCAAATATGCTAAGGTGGCTGAACCTAGACAATGGTTTATATTAACTAAATTTACCCTTTTTTACTTCAACATTCAACAAGTAAACTATAAGCTCCGCCCATCAGTTTCAAATTGATAATGGTAAGATAAATCCAGTAAGTTTTCAGGTCAAAATTTCTCTGCTTGTCAGGTCACGTTCACTCAAGGTTATTGAACGTTGCTCTGCACATAGAATATTTTGGTTGGTTCCAGTTTTTAGCGGGTATGATTTTGTAAATTTTTTATCTAAGTGGCATAGTTTTATATGCTGCTTTTTTGTTTAACAAATAGTGATTACTGTTACTTTATATATTTGTCTTTGGATGAACTACAGAAAACATATCAGGTACTATACACTTTACATTTCAGCGAATAAAAGCTATATATTTTTCTACTCTTTGTAACCAACCACCTACTCGTGTGAATAATGGTACAGTCTGAACGGAGATGGTAAATGGTAGCAAGGTCGTCCTTCGGTTAAATTGCTGTTGAACCTGGTACATCATGGAAGGTCCCGGTTAACCCAAATTAATAGACGTTCCTGGGACAAAGGTCGCACCTATGTGTCGCACAGTAGAAAGATTGAATTGTGCAATCTTCATGGGAGTAATTTACTTAGTGCAAAAGTGGTGAAAATATTGCTCTGATTTGGATTTATCATATGGAGCAGCATTCTCCTTGTGATATTTCTACACTGTATAGAGAGGGTCTACTAAGGTAAAACTGACAAATGCAAGGTATATTTTTTGATGCTTGAAATTTGGATTTCTTAAACGTACTATGTACCGCTGCAAGACTTCAGGTCCGTAGATGTCATTATGTTTATGATAAAGACTGAAGTGACTAACCTAAACTAAAGTTTGTCTCTCATACCTACAAGGTCAAGGTCAAGGCGAAGGTCTGCCAAGGATGTTTTGGCATGCCGGGGGGGGCAATCAGTTTTGGGATGGGGGGGGGGGGGAAGGTTTATTTGTCACGCCCAGAGCAGAGGGTGAGGGTGGACATTTTTGGCGAACCTATTTGAAATTTGTCCAGGGGCAGATAGTATCATAGTTATTGTGACGTACACATAGAGGAAAGAGATAAACAGAGAAAGTACCACCAGTCAAAGTCCCGTGTATTGTATGCTACCAGCTCTCGATATTCATGAGGGCCGATTGTTCGATCGTGCCGTGTCAAACAATCACGCCAGCGCGGCGTGCCTTCGTGTATGAGCGTTAGGGGTGTGATTTCCGGGTAATGTTGTACCTGGCGCATTTTTCGGGCAGGTAACCGGGTACCCGAAATTGCACACAAAAATTTTTTTTTTTTTTTTTCAAATTCAAAGTATTTTTTTCGGTTTTGTAGTGTCTCTGGACCTAGACCTAAATGCTAGGATCATTCATGGTTGACCTGGAAAAAAAATGGAATTTTGCACATTGTTTTGTGTTTTTAATATGAAAATTGATACATAGTTTTCAATGTTAAAAACACAAAACAATGTGCAAAATTCAATTTTTTATTTTTTTTAGGTCAACCATAATACAAGAATTTAGGTCTAGGTCCTGAGACACTAAAAAACTAAAAAAAAAAAAAAAAAATTTTTTTTTTTTTAAATTTCGGTACCGGGCAGGGAATTTCCTGCCCGGTAATACTATTACTAATAGGATTATCGGGCGGGACTCGAATTCCCGGGACTCACTCACACCCTTAATGAGCGTTGTGTGCTTTCGCGATAGACCATGAAAATACGCAGTAATTGCGTAGCAGTCTCGCCTGTCGCATTTCATGGAACAATCGGCCCTCATTATCGGATGAGGCGGAGACTTTGACTGGTGGTACACGCTCAGGGCTGTCAACTCTCATGCATTGGCCGTGAGTCTCACGCATTGGGTCACTTTCTCACGCCAAGGTAGTAAAATCTCACGCCCAGGTAATAAATCTCACACAAAAAGCTGAAAAATGAGTAAAGTCTCACGCATCGTCATGAAAAATTTGCTGTTCCTATTGCTATAATGCTATTAAATCTTCAGTCGGGCTATTAGATTTTAAGCCCATATAGCCTATCGGGCTACTGATAATCACTGCCATGTTTAAATTTCACATGTATGACAATTTAAGTAAATTGGGTGTAAATTGTGTATAAATGGAGTAAGACAAAAAGAATGTGTTCGCAAATTATGTGTTACTGTTATGTTACTCACTTAGGCCGTAACTGAATACATGGAATAATCGGTGAATGCTAGCTTGGTTCAATTAATTTTGCGAACGCAACATCTTTTCTCCTGGGCTACTTAATTTCCTTCTGGGCTATCAGAAAATATGGCTGGATAGCCCGGATGGCTATCAGAGAATGATCCCTTATTGATACCCCTGCGACGTATTACATGGCTGCCGAATTTTGACACCGTTTTTACAGCAGCATTCAACCCACTGCAAATGGGATGAAATAGGTCATTCGCAACTACAAAAAAACATACGTAATGTATTCTCTTGAGCATCTTCCAAACACTGAAATTGTATTACATGAATTCGTTTAAATGTATTTGTATTTATGCAATTTACCTCGTTGGTGCTGGTGCCAGTGGAGCCACGGTAAGCTTCTCTCGTTGCCAATGGTTTCATTCGCAGTGTTTGAAGTTCCAAGGTGACACTCTCCGTACAAACCAATGCGGTTCACAAATTTCAACGAAAACCGCCAAAAGAGAACTATCACTGGGATACGCTAAATTGCGGAACTTCCAGTAGAGTGATTGAGCCTGATTTTGGTGAAGGGGGGAGGAGTAAGTTAAATTGGAATAACAAGGTAATCCATGTATTCCAGCCGTTCAAGGTACCTATGAATAACAAGCAGGTGACGTATTTACCAACTATTAAGGATGTTATGGTCGCTTATTTCGACGACCCATGAAAATATAATAATAGTTAATGGTAAATAATAATTAATAATAATAGCAATAAAATAAATAATAATAATAGGCCTAATAACAATAATAATAAAAATAATAATAATAATAAAACCCGGCGTGAAACGTGTTTTTTATTTTACTTGGCCTAAAATATAATAATAAATAATAATAATAATAATAATAATAATAGTAATAATAATAATAATAATAATAATAATAACAATAATAATAATAATAATTGATAATAATAATGTTAAATGATCATTAATAATAGGCATAATAATAATAATTAATAAATAGGCCTAAATAATATTAATTTGATATTGCACCCTTCCTCCATCCCAAAATGTGGTGGGGACAAGTCCCCCTGCCCCTCCCGGGATTGACGCTCATGATTGGATGATTGATTGAGTTCAGTGGCTTATCCCCCTCCCCCGGTCCCCTCAGTCCCCCACCCTTTCCCGTGGGATGCTGGCTGCCCTGATATTTAAGATAGGCCTATGCCTTTTTAGCTTATATTTTTCCCCAGGCCCGTAACCAGGAGGGCTGGGGACGACCAACCCCCATCCCAAAATACCCAAAAAGTCCCATTCGAAAATATTGGGGTTTTTTAGCCCTTTTTGGTCAAAAAATGTCCAAATTTTGGACTAAATCCGCCCAGTCCAAAAAGGCCAAAATTTTGAAGAAAAAAAAAAGTCCACTTTTTCAAAATCACCTCCCCCCCAAAAAAAATCCTGGTTACGGGCCTGTTCCCCACCCCCCTCCTTAAAGGGGGCTAGGCCTAATTTAATTCCTGCATGAATGTTTCCAATAAATATCTACTGCTGATAGCAAGTAGATTTCACTACGCCATCTACTACTGATTGCAAGTACTTTAGTTTATCATCAATGCGATATCTGCTGCTGATAGCAAGTACACGTAGTTCATCAATGTCCTATTTAGGCTGATAGCAAGTAGTTCATCAATTCGCTATCTAATGGTGATAGCAAGAAAGTTGCCAATGCGCTAACTGCTAACAGCAAATAATTCATCAATGCGTTATCTAATGCTGAGAGCAAGTACTTCATCAATGTCCTGATAGCAAGTACTTCATCAATCGCCATCTACTGTTGGTAGCAAGTAGTTCGTGAATAAGCTATCTATACTGCTTATAGCAAGTAGATTTCACTCCGCCATCTACTGCTTATAGCACGCAGTTCATCAATTCACTATCTACTGCTGATAATAGATATACAGCCTATTCACTGTGACATCTACTACTGGTAGCAAGTAGTTCATCAATACCCTATCTGCAGTTGATAGCAAGTAGATCAGCAATGCGCTATCTGCTTCTGATAACAAGTTGTTCATCCATGCCCTATCTACTGCTGATAGCAAGTAATTCACCAATGCCTTATCTACTGCTGATAGAAAGTAGTTCATCAATGCCTTATCTACTGCTGATAGCAAGTAGTCCATCAATGCCTTATCTACTGCTGATAGAAAGTAGTTCATCAATACGCTATCTACTACTGATAGCAAGCAGTTCATCAATGCGCTATCTACTGCTGATAGCAAGCAGTTCATCAATGCGCTATCTACTGCTGATAGCAAGCAGTTCATCAATGCCCTATCTACTGCTGATAGCAAGCAGTTCATTAATGCGCTATCTACTGCTGATAGCAAGTAGTGTATCAATTCCCTATCTACTGCTGATAGCAAGCAGTTCATTAATGCGCTATCTACTGCTGATAGCAAGTAGTTCATTAATACGCTATCTACTGCTGATAGCAAGCAGTTCACCAATGGGATGCTGCTGATAGCAAACAATTCATCAATGCGCTATCTACTGCTGACAGCAAGTGGTTCATCAATGCCATATCTACTGCTGATAGCAAGCAATTCATCAATGCGCTATCTACTGCTGATAGCAAGCAGTTCATCAATGCGCTATCTACTTCTGATAGCAAGCAGTTCATCAATGCGCTATCTTCAATGCGCTATCTACTTTTGATAGCAAGCAGTTCATCAATGCGCTATCTACTGCTGATAGAAAGTATTACGTCGATGCGATATCTATATACTTCTGAAAGAAAATCATTCATCAACTATATACGAAATATGGAAAAAAGAACTGGCTAATTTCTTAAATTAATGCGCGCCGCAAAACAAACAAACAAACAAACGATGTTATTTTATCTTAATTTATATTTTAATATATTATTTTTTAATTTAATTTAATTTAATTTAATTTAATTTAATTTAATTTAATTTAATTTAATTAAAGAAATGGAGCTCAGACAAACTGGCATTATAATAAAGGAGAGAAAAATCAGAACCGTTCGGATTCGAACCAGCGTGCACTAACGATTACATGTCGTTGGCTCACCACCACACGCCATTTAATTTAATTTAATTTTATAGGCCTATTATTTTATTTTAATATAATTTAATTTAATATAATTTAATATAATTTAATTTAATTTAATTTAATTTAATTTAATTTAATTTAATTTAATTTAATTTAATTTAAATTTATTTTATTTTATTTTATTTTATTTTATTTTATTTTATTTTATTTTATTTTATTCAATTTTATTCAATTTAATTCAATTTAATTCAATTCAATTCAATTCAATTCAGTTCAGTTCAATTTAATTTAATTTTATTTAATTTAATCTATTTTATTTTATTTTATTTTATTTTATTTTATTTTATTTTATTTTATTTTATTTTATTTATTTTACTACTTTAATTAATTTCAATTTCAATTTAGTTTAGTTTTTATTTTATTTATTTATTTGCATTTGATCGATTGATATAGTCAAGTGTCCAGGTCAAGTAGGTAGGTCAAGTGTAGGCCTATTCTATAATTTTCGATTCAGCTTTCAAGCTTCTAATTAGACCATTGCAATTGAAATCCATACACCCCATGTAGAAGGCATGACCTTAATCTGCCACACAGGGAGTGTAGGTTTCAAAATGAGTCAACCTTTCAGGTGACCCTTTTGAAATTCACACTCCCTGTGTGGAAGATTAAGGTCATGTATTCCATAAGGGGTGTATGGATTCCAATTGGAATTACCAATTGAGCATGCGCAGATGTGATGACGCAATTGACCAATTTAGACCAAGTGGCGCGATAAAGGTGATGGAAACTGGTGAAGGATCGTCTTAACATTTGCAAATTTTCAGTGTCAAATTGGTAAGCAATCTGGTTTATTTTATCATTTATCTGCTTTAATTTTGTTCACAGTCACGTCAGTATTATGATAAAAAGTTTAACTTGTAATGATACGAATAAAATGACGGTAAATTTCGGACAGGGATCTCAGGTTAATATGTGCCACGGTATGAAACAAAATAATAAAATGAATAAACAAAACAAGAAAATAAATCACCATCTTTCTGTCATCTATCATCATCATCCATCATCGTCATTATTATCATTATCATCATCGTCAGATCATCATAGACTTAGACGACAAAGGTAATGCGTAAAATTGTGACGTTCATCATTGTTCGTGGTCGATTTGCCAATTTCTGTCCGTTTTAATAACATGCATATTTATTTTCCAGGAACAACATGACTTACGTAATGTACAAAAGACGTTTGGAGCGACTTTATAAGAAGACAATGGAAAACAGGAGACTGAAATCTTGCTGGACATCGCTGCAGTGTACACACCATTGTTCTTAAAAAAGTTAAGTAGCCCTATATCCCATTCTGTTAAAATTTGCTATTTGTCACTGCCATTACCACAAAACCCATGCAGAACAGGGAAAAGTGGAATTGTTTTTAATTGTACATTTCTCGAAATTGCATGACATGACATATCTATTGCACCCTTGATAAATTGTACCATATCTTCAAAAGCATCCACGGTACGAAAACAAATGATCATAAATTATGCCTCCATCTAAATGTTCAGATTTCATCAGGTAAATGATAATGTGAAACTGATGAAATTCAATTGCCAAAAATGTTTTGTTATGACTTTAACTCATGCTAGAGCTCCTAAGCAGTTTTCTTACACACTCAGCGGTGTCACATTGTCTGTTGTTAGTAATCATCCATATCTTGGTGTATCCATATCCAACAAACTAAACTGGAACAGTCATATTCAAAATATCTGTGCAAAAGCAAACCGTTCATTAGGCTTCATAAAACGTAATCTTTATTCATGTAACCAATCCACCAAACTTACAGCATACAGATCACTAGTCCGGCCGCAAGTTGAATATTCCTCATCCGTCTGGGATCCGCACACAAAAAAGAACATAGACCAGCTGGAGAGAGTGCAGAAAAGAGCGGCACGATTCATCCTCAATGATTATAAATCTAAATCTCCCGGTTGTGCGACCCAGATGGTCAAAGATCTGGAACTAGAACCACTCAGCACCAGGAGGAAGGCTAGAAGACTCTGCGTATTCCAGCAAGCAAGACTAGGCGACCTGTCCCTGCCCATCGGAAACCTTCTACAGCCCGTCCAGCGCCAGTCGCGGCATCATCATCCAGAATCCTATTCAACCATATCAGCCAACAAAGACTGTTACCGAGATCTCATTTATACCAAAGACAATACGTGATTGGAACTCTCTTCCACCTCACCTAATCAGTATCACAAAACCGGAACCCTTCAAAACAGCAGTAACAAAATATCTAAGCAACCAAGACTAAGCGAGAATTTCAAAAACCACAGCGCAGATCACACATCCTGGCCGTTTGTCTCCATCTTGGAGTGTTGGGCAGTACCAAACTCAAGACTCAAGACAAGACTCGGCGCTGGAATTGTTGCCTGTTTTTACCTCGGGATTCCGAAATCATGTTCATAATATTGGATTCTGACACAATTTACACCAACGTAGACTTCTATTTTACATGGTGTTTTATTTTATTATTTAAATGTACATTGTAATTGTTTGAACATTTTAATTCTCAGAAAAAACAAGGGCCTTAATTTGAGCAATTTTACATTTATCATCGCTCGTCGTGTGCATTGTGTTAACTTTGCCATTCAAGTATTTCTAACGTATAGAAGACCACACTGATTCCAAACTTGATGTTCGTCACCTCTAACTGATAATGAAATCAAACATTTTGGCACTTTATAATCTTTTGAGAATTATTGAATAAGTAGGTTGAAATTCATTTCATGATACTGAAGCTCAGAATTGATTCTATGCATATATCAGACAATTATCATCGTCAGGTTATTTGGCGATTGAAAGTAATGGACCTTGAGTATATATCGTACAGAATATTGGGTTTACTAGTCTTCCTGTAATTTTAGTAGTTTTGATTATGAACACTACTTCTGGTGAATTGTGTTTGGTTAAACCTTGTTGCTGCAAAACTAGATGTTATATTTACGCCTATACCTTAAAATGTGGTGCATTATTAGACCTATACAATCAATTACATTTCTGATCATAGTATTGAGGGCGATGAAATCCACACGCGTTAATGAGTTTCATAAAATCGTGGAAAGAACGTGCAAATATGATTTCAATTTTAATATAGCTGATTTAACACCTTCTGTATTAAAATAAAACACTAACAAAATTAAGGGGACTGCCATTTTCTTTGGGAGATGAGTCCAGTAAAAATAAAAATTAACGTTAGTGACCAGGATCAATTTGGGTAAATCTCTAAATCTGAGGTTGATCATTTGTATGACCAAAGGTATGATGAGCTGAGCCTCGAGAGCTCTCCTTGCATTCAACTTCATTAACCCATTTTCAATTGTATTTGACTCTATATGATATTTGGACCCCTTTCCAAACTAAATGACAGTAAATTGCAAGTTCCTATTCCTACCATACACCGAAAAGGTTAAATTCATCAATAAATGTGGTATAATTTGACAAATTAAAATTAGTCAATGTAAATGACAAAAATGCTGAAAATGTACTTGGAATGTTGAAAAAACAATTTATAGCATTTCAAATTAATATTCATCATCATGATCATTACAAATATTTTCACGACTTTTAAATATTCAGTTTTTAATGACGAATTAATGAATAATTTATAAAATGACAAATTAAATGAATGATGTAGTTAATGTGTCATTTTAGTCAAATTTAGACAAATTAAATGATGAATTAAATGACTTATTTTTAATTCATAATTCATCACAAATTTGTCATGCTAAAAATATTTTAGACCACATTTTTTGACGAATTAGTCTTTTCAGTGTAACTTAATCTTATATTTTTGCAACACATGATGTAACTCAACCTAACCTGATCTTGCCTTGCTATAGTAACCCAGCAACCACAAAACGTTATTTAAACTTAAAGGGTATGAAGAGTGTAAAACATTTTAATAACATTCAAAAACAGAGTGATGTTCAAGTGTTTACAAAATATGTTGCAATAAAATTTCATATAACGTAATTTTTAAAACGTTTTCATGACCTTTTTACAACCCGACATTATAAATATTATTAAAATGTTTGACTAAAATCAACTAAACGTTATATCAACATATTTAACTTATTTAAACGCACCTAGCATTACTTTACATAATCGTACCTAACTTAACCCATGGCACAACCTAACATAAACCAAGCATGTCACAACCTAACATAACCCAAGCATGGCACAACCTAACATAACCTAAGCACGGCACAACCTAACATAACCTAAGCATGGCACAACCTAACATAACCTTATCCGTTATAGCACAACCTAACCTAACCCATAAATCTCATCTAATATAACCATACTCCTAACCCAGCACACGGACAGATAAATAGTCTTGGTCTCTAGAATTCTGTTGAAATTATAATCTATCTTTATGTTGATTTCATCACCCTGTGACAGAAATATATTATATGGGCCTTTTTTTTTATTCATTAAAAACCTCCTTAGTATCGATGGTTACGGTTCGCTATCTCTAAGGTTCGCTATCTCTAAGGTTCGTTATCACTAATTACGAAAAAGGTTCGCTATCTCTAAGGTTCGCTATCACTAATCTTAAATAAGGTCCGCTATCTCTAATTTCAAATAAGGTTCGCTATAGCGGTCCTTATTTAAAATTAGAGATAGCGGACCTTATTTGAAATTAGAGATAGCGGACCTTATTTAAAATTAGAGATAGTGGACCTTATTTAAGATTAGTGATAGCGAACCTTAGGTATAGCGAACCTTAATCGAAATTAGTGATAACGAACCTTAGAGATAGCGAACCTTAATTAATTAGGGATAGCGAACCTGAAACAAAATTAGTGATAGCGAACCTTAGGTATAGCGGACCTTTATTGGAATTAGTGATAACGAACCTTAGAGATAGCGAACCTTCAATAAATTAGTGATAGCGGACCTTATTCAAAATTAGTGATAGCGAACCTTATTTTAAATTAGTGATAGCGAACCTTATTTATAATTAGTGATATCGAACCTTAGAACTAGCGAACCTTATTCTAAATTAGTGATATCGAACCTTAGAAGTAGCGGACCTTTTTTAGGTATAGCGAACCCTTTTCTCTATTAGAGATAGCGGGATTCTGATCTCCATAGACTTTACACGTTAGTGATAGCGAACCTTAGAGATAGCGAACCTTAGAGATAGCGGACCTTAGATATAGCGGGATGTCACCGTATCGATATCGGCCTAGATATAGACCATGCGACAATACAATTACAGAGAAGCCTGTATGCTTACATTCCCGGGCATACACTTCTGCACAATAACTATATCAAGGCCTATTTCTTTGAATCGCCAACTAACTTGGCGATGCTTATTGCCATGATACATTCACCGAATCAATAAAGAGTTTCAGTGAATTTCAATCTGCTTATTAAATCATTCTTAAAAGATTATAAATGTCAAATGATTTGATTTCATTATCATTTAGATGTTATGAACATCAAATTTGAATCCGCGTGGCTTCTATACATTAAGAAATAGTTGAATGGGAAAGTTAACATAATACATATGTACGCTAATATAAACGTAAAATTGCTCAAATGGGGCCTTCGTTTTTCTTAAAATTACGATTTTAAGACGATTCCAATGTACATTTACATACTAAATTGAAACTCCCTGCGAAATGGAAGTCTACGTTGGTATAAATGTGACATAATCCAATATTTTGAATAAATTCCAGGATCCCAAGATAAAAACGGCCAACCGTTCCTACCAAGTCATTAGTTTTACATTATCATTTTTCTGATGAAATCTGGACAATTTAGATGGACGCATTTATGATCATTTGTTTTTGTACCGTGGATGCTTTTTAAGATATGGTACAATTTATCACGGGTTCAATATAATTATTATACGTAGTGGCATGCAATTCTGAGAAATGTACAATTAAAAACAGGTATAAGGCATAGAAATTTTACATTATTGTTTTAAATATGTTCGACAACCTCAACCGGGGATCACTCCTTATAGTGTACTGGTGTATGAGTGTCTTCCCTTTTTGGAGTACATTATTTTGTTTGGTAATTTTGGAGTGTTTGACTATATACGCCGTAGAAACCCGAATAATTAGCTAGAATATTTTGGGCTTAGAGAGATATGTAGTGTTTCGAAATTCAGTGATTAAAATAATAAATACCAATACCATGCATTCAATCATCTTTCTATTATTTTATTTTTGCATATTATGCCGTACGGATCCTAGACCCATCGCAACACTACATAACGTATGGGGCAAGACATGGAATTGCCGAAATCAAGTATAGGCATACATCAGAAAATATCAACGAAGCTACATGTTACATTAGTAGAGGTGGGCATGCAATGATAGAGGGACAAAAAAAACCCCAAACAAACAACAACAATAACCACTGATATCTGAATCGAGACCTGCAGGTAACGGATAAGCGGAAGGCAAAAAGAAGATTGCACGACATGAAATCATACAGATGGAACCACATGATGAACAAGGGATACTACAAGACAAGCATAAATTGAACGTTATTGGAGGCTTCACGCAAAAGGCTATATAGCTGCACCGATACATTTTGCATTAGGTAAGCTGTCAAAGTAAACTAAGTAGACTTTATAAATATAATGCTAACTGTACTTAAACTGTATGTAGCTGGGATGAAAAGCCGACCATCTTATGAAAATTTTGACCCTTTTACATGAGTTTCCCAAAAGATTTAAATTTTTAGGCCTTTCGGGAAACTTCATGTAAATCTTCAATACAAAATGTCAACATTTTACAAGCTGGTAAAATTTTTCATATGATGTCGGCTTTTCCTCAAAGAATCTTTAAGTTCTGTACATAGCATTAGGTTTATAAAGTTTACTTTTTTGATATCATCAGGGCATTACTCGTATTCAGAATGCAAATTGGTGTATCTGATGTGCAGTGACCAATAAATCGGACCGTTTCGAGTTGATTGTTACAGTTCTAGCATCCTATACAATATTGTATGTTTGGCCCTTTTTTTTTTTTTAACCAAATCGTGATTGAATATGACATTTTAATTTTCATTGCAAGTTATATAGGTCGAAGTAAGCACGAAAAAAGATATTTCTGGCAAAATAGGCAAATATTTTGCAATTAAAGCAAATAGTGATATATCAATTTGTTTAAAATCAGAAGTAGTCCCCGTCCTCTATTGACCGTATGTAATCTTTACACATGTCCCAACGTAGACTCAATTAGAATCGGCCGAAATTGCTGCGTTTGCATGTATAGCTATAGGACAACATGGCAATTTTGAATGAATGTCTAAATTAATTGAGTGACCAAGATAGTATGTCTTGTTTCTAGCATTTTACCTCATTATTTCGCAATTCGCCTTAAAATGGACCAAACGTACCTGACAGTTGTTACTAAATTTTTTCATAATTTTAAGCAAGAGTACCAAAATATAAATTTAACCGATTCGTATGGCTTTAACGCACAAAACTAAAGAATGTTGTAGAAATAATAGGTTTATTATTCTTATTTCATACACGTTCTACTCTTATTTATTGTTAGTTTCTTTATGGACATACAGGGTGTCAAAAAAAAACCTCTTTTTCTCCTATATTTTTGAAAGGTTGATCAAAATATATTTTGGTATGTAAACATGGTAAAGAACCCTTTAGTCATAAGTCCCTTCCCATACCCACAACTTAATGACACTTAACAAAACCCATAGCCCACCGGTAAAGCCCATTCCCTAAATAAAGCTATTTTATAAAGTTATCATTGAGGAATGTTTGATATTCATGCATGGTACGTGTACTCCTTTTAAATCTTTGAAGTAGCCAAACCTCCTCCGTGGACAGGGTGAACAACGGGTTCATTTCTTTAAAAGAGCATATCTTCAAAAGTTGTGAGCCGATTGAAATATTTTTTCGGTTTAATAAAGCTAACGATACAAGGTTTCTTTACATACCAAAATATATTCGATCATTGTTCTAAAATAGGAGAAAAAGAGGGCGCAATGAGGATTCTGGTGGGTTTTGGGGGGATACCCTGTATGGCCTATATAAGTTCCAATCTGGAGGAGACATCGCCGTGTCCCGGGGGGGCACATCAAAAATTTTGGTGGGTATGCTCCCCCGGAATTTTGAGGTGGTGGGTCTTTGGGAGCTGACGGTGTACCGGTAAACGGGGGTCTTTCGGAGCTGCGAACCGGGCTGTGAACAAGTAAAATGGGGTCTTTTGGAGCTGCGAAAAGTCAAAATCAAGGGTATTTCTTGGCTTTTTGGTTGAAAATCACCTGAAAAAACAAGAAATATGAGGAATAAGCAATTTTTGGATCTTTTAGTGCTGAAATTATCAAAATCAAGGGTCTTTCGGAGCTTTATTTTGGTCAAATATAGCGGGTCTTTCGGAGCTGCGAAACCCAAAAGGGGGGTCTTTCCGGGGAGCATACCCGTATGGTCATTTGTGTTGAGTGCCCCCCCGGGCGCCGTGTATGACATAGCTAACGGTCCTTTTGAACAGCGAGTGCGCTTCTATGACAAAATATTTGATTGACTTCATATCATTAATGCATAATGCAAACTAATCTTTTTTGGATTGCTATATCAAGATAAATAAACAATTTGAGACAATGTTGTCAAAATTGGAGGAAATCTTTCTCGTAGAGCCCAAATATTGACGTTTTCTGAATTCTTATTACCAGAGCTGCAGAGACTACTCTGGAATTGGGTTTCAAACACAATTAGAGCAATTTTAAATTTTGACCTCGGTGTAAACTTTGACCCTGGATATCTCGAAATGATCATGGATTTGTTTGTTTGTTTGTCTGTTTTATTTCTTCTTTTGCCTGAATTACTCATTCAGTGGATATTTTAAGGGTAGACGAGGTATTGTTGGTCGAAGTAGCCAAAAATCGATTTTCATTATATAAATCAATATTTCATTGAAAAATAACACTTTGATGTTTTGCAAAAGTTCATTCTACAAATCATGTACTTTGAAAACTTGCTTGATTTATTGTTGTATAACTCAAGAACCACAGGACCTACAAAAGTATATAATTTGATATTTTGAATTCTTCTCCACACTCACTTTGAAATGATCAATGCAATTTTGCCAAAGCTCACTACTATTCGCAAGATGCTGTGAACTAACAAATCGCAACAGTTTTAAAAGTGTTGCTAACCTTAAGATATCCTCTGTTCTTTTATGAGGCGCAGGGCTCACTGCACACCTGATACAATTATTTAAAGCAAAAATATGATTGTCATACCCAAGTTCACACTTAGGGCGATACTTTATCTACTTAAAGCCTTAATGTACGATTTCCGTCAAATTTTAATTTTGTTATTCTTTATTCAAAATGTTGAAATAATATTAGTAATAAATACCGGGAAGGGTTGCTGTCCATTTTAAGCTGAAATAACAAGGTAAAGTGAAAGAAACCCCACAGGTTATATGGGAGGACATATTATCATAATTTTTAAAATTATGATAATATGTCGAACTTTAACTCTGTTGACCTACAAAGACAACCAATTTGGCCGATTCCATACATGTGTAAACATTACAAATATGCAAAAAAAAATCAGGTTTGAAAATAATTAACCAATTTCATATTATAAGATCGTACATTAAGGCTTTATACACTGAACACAAATGGGCTACACAGGTGGGCTACTTGTGACATGTTTGAGGTCAAATTTACGCCCCGAGAATTTAGGACGGACAGGTTTTTTTTTCAAATAAATTGATACATGTTGATACAAGTTCGTCTATTACCTTATCATAGACAAAAGATTTTATTTTGTTTTAATGGAAAGTGTATTGCTCTTACAATATTATGAAGGAAAATTGCTTTTACATCCTAGGACCTAACTAACACTTTTCCCGTTTTCATATTAAATCGCAATAATGGCTGACATTGTGGTTTGTTTTGAATATTGATCAAAATTGAATTGAATTCATATAGGCCCTATGTATTCAAATGCTATAGAAGGTCCGGCATGAAAAGATTTTTTCTTTCATAAATGATAACTTAAAAACGTGATCAAGTTCAGTTTTCAAATAAAATTCAACTTCCTTTATGCAAATAAAGTAATTAATATTCATAGATATTCAAATAACATGACAAACTATACTAGCATAAGAGGTAATCATACTCTCCAAGTCAGTTAATCGGTGATCACGTGTACGTGTAGGCAAAATTATGCGGCGAATTAGCTAATTATTATTCGT
Source organism: Amphiura filiformis (assembly GCF_039555335.1). Classification (NCBI taxonomy): domain Eukaryota; kingdom Metazoa; phylum Echinodermata; class Ophiuroidea; order Amphilepidida; family Amphiuridae; genus Amphiura; species Amphiura filiformis. Next base: position 24,342,112 of record NC_092628.1, read on the forward strand.
AGATATGCAAATAACATGACATCGACACAGCTATACAGGACATAAGGTCACCATATTCTATCACCAGTGGTTTGCAGAATCCATAGAATTCAAAAGAGGCATTTATGATAATTGAGTTACTATAATCATTACCTTAGGCCTATACAAACATTATACTGAAAACACCAAAGATCTAGCATACTTGGTTCTAAAGTTATATGTGATGTCTATTTTCTTATGTGTTTCATTATTTTTCACTTCATTGCATGCCTTTTTCTCAATTTCAAATTTGCCGCCTTTGGTCTCCATGGACCAGATCGTGTCACATATTTGTCATGTTTGTGATCACGTTTAGTTTTCAAATAAATATCAATTCAAATTTGTAAGTTAGCTTAACACAGGTCTACAAATCTTTTCGTTTTGCAGACGCTTAGTATATCCTTATCAAACTATATCAATTCTTTGTTTTAAGGACGATATTCACTACTGACGACGGTCTTCTTGAGGCCATTCACGGAAACAACGCAGCTGTGTGCATAGGCTTATTGGATCACTGCCGTATCTTCAGTGGGCCAAGTTGGACATCCAAAATCGACAAGGCATCACAAATTGGAAGAGTACATACCCGTATATGAATGTTGAGACTTTGCTATTAATAAATCTTTTTAATCTGAAATTATCAGTGGTTTAACTTTGAAAAAAAATTAAGAAAATATATCAAGATTACTCACAATCTCTTTCAATAAAAAAAATAGCTTCTGCTGATGTCATTCTTTTGCAAAAGTAAAATCACTGATAATTTCAGCAGTGGTCGTTTCATTTGCGCATCTTTTCTGGATGTAGTCGACACAACTGATCAAAAGTTTAATAATGACTCTAGTGAACATGGTAAATGTTATATGGAGATATATGTCTATCTCAATTTGGGTGCAATTTTGTCAACACCCAGTTTAGATTTGGACAACACAACAACTTTTGTAGTGTATGAATTTTTTTTTTTTAAGATCATTTGTTATTACATATTACATATTACTTTTTTTTTTTGTGTGTGTGTGAAACAAATTTAGGCTTATTACGGGAATCCTGACGCTGCGTGTGATCATTTTTGTGGTAGGCCTATCTGACGGCAATCCCATTTATTAACACTAACCTTCACACGTATGTGACTTTTACCTTAGCTTGCATTGGCAAAAATACCTACTAACTCAACACTATACCATGTATACCTTGCTAACACCTCAACGTTGTAAAACGTAGCAATTTTACGACGTTGAGACAACGATGACGTTGTGTGTTACTCAGTAACTTTAACCTTAACCTTAACCATATGGCACTGTAACAATAACCCTAACCTAACCATAAAACTGTAACCACCATTAGCACGACTTAAGGGTATATCCCACTACACTTTGCAGGGCTGTCAAGTTCGTGTCAATGTTTTGAACTTAACTCAATGTATTTCGTCAACCCACAAGCCCGCACATGACCAAATTATCAAATTATCAAATACGTCAATTTTAAACTAATAAAAATGATTAAAATTATCACACATTTTGCGATTATGTGAATATTCATGAGATCATATTAAATGAGAATATTCATGAGGTCATGTCATGACATAATCTGAATATTCATATGAGAGCAAGTATAACAATATAATATTGAAAATGTTTTACATTAGAATATTGATCGTGATAAAATCACGCAACATAACAACTTTTGTAGTGTATGAAAAAACATTTTCAAAGAACGGGTTTTTATTAAATATTTTTTAAACGAATTCTAGGTCTATTACGGGAATCCTGACGCTGCGTGTGATAATTTTTGTTGCAGACCTATCTGACGGTAATCCCATTTATTAACACTAACATTCACATGTATTGGCAAAAATACCTAGTACTATACTAACTCAACACTACTGTATACCTTGCTAACACCTCAACGTTGTAAAACGTTTTATCAACTTTACGACGTTAAATGACATTGTGTGTTACTCGGTTAACCTTTAACCCTAACCTTAACCATATGGCACTGTAACAATAAACCTTAACCTAACCATAAAACTGTAACCACCATTAGCACGACTTAAAGGTTCGTATGCACCGGGTCTTAATGGAATTTAGTTCCAGGAGAAAGGACATTTCCTTTACATTTGCTTAAGTTATTTTGTATTATTTTTGAACTTTCATTTAAGTCTTTAGAATTTGCTAGCTAAGGAAATAAGAGTAAAGGACCATTCCTGATGGAACTAAATTCTACTTACCCTGGATTTAAAGTTAGACCTGGTCTAACTCTTTTGTGCATACGGACCACTACACTTTGCAGGGCTGTGAAGTTCATGTCAACATGTTGCACTTCGTCAACCAACACGCACATGACCATTATTATCAATTTTAAATCGGAACTAAAATGATCACGCTGTTTGCGCACTTAATTGCGATTTACGAGAATATAAATATAAATATGTGAATATTCATGAGATCATATAAAATGAGAATATTCCTGAGATCATGTCATATGAGGGCAAGTATTAATGATATCATGTATGCAAATAATCAAGTAATAATAATATAATAGTGAAAATGTATGACATTAAAATATTGATCGTGATAAAACCACGCAATTCTTCTGAAGTAAATTGAACAGATGTATTGCGTGGTTTGTGTGACTCGAATCTTTTATTGCCGTGTTTATTTATTTATTTTTTTAATCTAAATACTCAAATTTGTATGAATATTCCAATTTTAAATTTAAAGGAATTTTCAAATCTGTATATCATCCAATTTAAATAAATATTCAAATTTGTATTCAAATTTAAACAAATTTGAATATTCCTTTACATTTAATATACAAATTTATATATTAAAATTTAAATGGATAGTATGTTTTCAAATTAAAATGGATATTCAAATTGTATATTCAAATTTAAAGTAATATTCAAATTTGTATACTCAAATTTAAATGAATGTTCAAATTTGAATGAATGTTCAAATGATTGTTCAAATTTAAATGAATGTTCAAATGTTTAAGGACGATATTCACTGCTGACGACGGTCTTCTTGAGGCTATTCACGGAAACAACGCAGCGGTGTGCACAGGCCTATTGGATTGACTGCCGTATCTTCAGTGGGCCAAGTTGGACATCCAAAATCGACAAAGCATCACAAATTGGAAGAGCATACCCGTATATGAATGTTGAGACTTTGCTATTAATAAATCTTTTTAATCTGAAATTATCAGTGGTTTAACTTTGAAAAAAAATTAAGAAAATATATCAAGATTACTCACAATCTCTTTCAATAAAAAAAATAGCTTCTGCTGATGTCATTCTTTTGCAAAAGTAAAATCACTGATAATTTCAGCAGTGGTCGTTTCATTTGCGCATCTTTTCTGGATGTAGTCGACACAACTGATCAAAAGTTTAATAATGACTCTAGTGAACATGGTAAATGTTATATGGAGATATATGTCTATCTCAATTTGGGTGCAATTTTGTCAACACCCAGTTTAGATTTGGACAACACAACAACTTTTGTAGTGTATGAATTTTTTTTTTCAAAGAGCATGTGTTATTACATATTACATATTACTTTTTTTTTTGTGTGTGTGAAACAAATTTAGGCTTATTACGGGAATCCCGACGCTGCGTGTGATCATTTTTGTGGTAGGCCTATCTGACGGCAATCCCATTTATTAACACTAACCTTCACACGTATGTGACTTTTACCTTAGCTTGCATTGGCAAAAATACCTACTAACTCAACACTATACCATGTATACCTTGCTAACACCTCAACGTTGTAAAACGTAGCAATTTTACGACGTTGAGACAACGATGACGTTGTGTGTTACTCAGTAACTTTAACCTTAACCTTAACCATATGGCACTGTAACAATAACCCTAACCTAACCATAAAACTGTAACCACCATTAGCACGACTTAAGGGTCTATCCCACTACACTTTGCAGGGCTGTCAAGTTCGTGTCAATGTTTTGAACTTAAGGGGGTACTACACCCCTCGATAAATTTGCGTCTATTTTTGCATTTTTCTCAAAAACTAATAACATAGTGGTAACAAAGTTATGTATATTATAGGGGCAAGGAATCCATTACTCCACTGAAATTTCAGTGACCCAAGACAAGCGGTTTGTTATTTATGATCAGAAATAAGGTACCGCTAGGATGTACCTCGTTTCCTATCATATATACTGAACCGCTTGTCTTGAGTCACTGAAATTTCAGTGGAGTAATTGGATTCCTTGCCCCAATAATATACATAACTTTTGTTACCAGTGTGAAATTATTTTTTGAGAAAAATGCCAAAATAGTCACAAATTTAGCACATGGGTGTAGTACCCCCTTAACTCAATGTATTTCGTCAACCCACATGCCCGCACATGACCAAATTATCAAATTATCAAATACGTCAATTTTAAACTAATAAAATGATTAAAATTATCACACATTTTGCGATTTATGTGAATATTCATGAGATCATATTAAATGAGAATATTCATGAGGTCATGTCATGTCATAATCTGAATATTCATATGAGAGCAAGTATAACAATATAATATTGAAAATGTTTTACATTAGAATATTGATCGTGATAAAATCACGCAACATTTTCAAAGAACTGGTTTTTATTAAATATTTTTTAAACGAATTCTAGGTCTATTACAGGAATCCCGACGCTGCGTGTGATAATTTTTGTTGTAGACCTATCTGACGGTAATCCCATTTATTAACACTAACCTTCACATGTATTGGCAAAAATACCTAGTATTTCATTAATATATTCTTGTTCATTGATTGGTTAAAAGTGGATCACATGACCAAAAATAGTTCTACCATCAGTACTCCTATCCGTAAATAGTACCTCTAAGCCGTAAATAGTATTTTCAATGTCCCGGATGAGCCGTAAATAGTACCTCCAAGCCGTAAATAGTACTTTTGACCATGCCTTCCGCGTGCGCGCATTCGATGCGACGGAACAGTTCACGCACGCGAAACTGCCATAGCGTCATTTCGCGCTGCTGTAATTGGTTAGCCCGATTTTAGGCTATTCGATTTTAGAAGGGTAGGTTGTGCTTAAATTAGCCGTGCTGTTCACTCAGGATAGAAGCGGGAGAGTCAAAACGTCAAATAATTTTCTTATTAATGAAGAACATATTAATGAAGTATATAAAACCAATATATACTGCCTTTATTCGAAGTTCTGGTTAAACTATGGTCCCTCGTTGAGATCAATTAATACTATTTTCCTTCGGGGCTGCGCCCCTCAGGAAAATAGTACTATTGATCTCACCTCGGGCCCATAGTTTTAACCAGAACCTCTCATGGCAGTATATATTTGTATACTATACTAACTCAACACTACTCTATACCTTGCTAACACCTCAACGTTGTAAAACGTTTTATCAACTTTACGACGTTGTGACAACGTTAAATGACATTGTGTGTTACTCGGTTAACCTTTAACCCTAACCTTAACCATATGGCACTGTAACAATAAACCTTAACCTAACCATAAAACTGTAACCACCATTAGCACGACTTAAAGGTCCGTATGCACAAGAGTTAGACCGGGTCTTAATGGAATTTAGTTCCAGGAGAAAGGACATTTCCTTTACATTTGCTTAAGTTATTTTGTATTATTTTTGAACTTTCATTTAAGTCTTTAGAATTTGCTAGCTAAGGAAATAAGAGTAAAGGACCATTCCTGATGGAACTAAATTCTACTTACCCTGGATTTTAAAGTTAGACTTGGTCTTAACTCTTTTGTGCATACGGACCACTACACTTTGCAGGGCTGTGAAGTTCATGTCAACATGTTGCACTTCGTCAACCAACACGCACATGACCATTATTATAAATTTTAAATCGGAACTAAAATGATCACGCAGTTTGCGCACTTAATTGCGATTTACGAGAATATAAATATAAATATAAATATAAATATGTGAATATTCATGAGATCATATAAAATGAGATCATGTCATATGAGGGCAAGTATTAATGATATCATGTACATGTATCATCAAGTAATAATAATATAATAGTGAAAATGTATGACATTAAAATATTAATCGTGATAAAAACACGCAATTCTTCTGAAGTAAATTGAACAGATGTATTGCGTGGTTTGTGTGACTCGAATCTTTTATTGCCGTGTTTATTTATTTATTTTTTAAATCTAAATACTCAAATTTGTATTCCTTTACATTTAATATATAATATATAATTTAATATATAAATTTATATATTAAAATTTAAATGGATAGTATGTTTTCAAATTAAAATGGATATTCAAATTATATATTCAAATTTAAAGAAATATTCAAATTTGTATACTCAAATTTAAATGAATGTTCAAATTTAAATGAATGTTCAAATTTAAATGAATGTTCAAATTTAAATGAATGTTCAAATTTAAATGAATATTTAAATGAATGTTCAAATTTAAATGAATGTTCAAATTTAAAGATTCAAATTGAAATGGATTCAAAATTGAAATGGATTCAAATTGAAATGGATTCAAATTGAAATGGATTCAAATTGAAATGGATTCAAATTGAAATGGATTCAAATTTGAATGGATTCAAATTTGAATGGATTCAAATTTGAATGGATTCAAATTTGAATGGATTCAAATTTGAATGGATTCAAATTTGAATGGATTCAAATTTGAATGGATTCAAATTTGAATGCATCTAATAAAAATCACAATTTGCATATGATTCAATAGAATCATATTAAAATTTGCATATCATTAAAATTTGCATATCGTTAAAATGTGCATATCATTAAAATTTGCATATCTTTAAAATTTGCATATCATAATTAAAATATGCATATCGTTAAAAATTGCTTATAGTTAAAATTTGTATATCGTTAAAAATTGCATATCATTAAAATTTGCATATCAAAATATGCATATCATTAAAATATGCATATCGTTTTTATTTAATTTAATTTTAATTTTAATTTAATGATATGCATATTTAATGATATGCATATTTTAATATGCAAATTTTAATGATATGCAAATTTAAATGATATGCATAATTTAATGATATGCATAATTTAATGATATGCAAATTTTAATGATATGCATATTTTAATGATATGCATATTTTAATGATATGCATATTTTAATGATATGCATATTTTAATGATATGCATAATTTAATGATATGCATATTTTAATGATATGCATAATTTAATGATATGCATAATTTAATGATAAGCAAATTTTAATGATATGCAAATTTTAATGATATGCAAATTTTAATGATATGCATATTTTAATGATATGCATATTTTAATGATATGCATATTTTAATGATATGCATAATTTAATGATATGCATATTTTAATGATATGCATATTTTAATGATATGCATAATTTAATGATATGCATATTTTAATGATATGTATATTTTAATGATATTAATGAAATGCATATTTTAATTATATGCATATTTTAATGATATGCATAATTTAATGATATGCATATTTTAATGATATGCATAATTTAATGATATGCATAATTTAATGATATGCAAATTTTAATGATATGCAAATTTTAATGATATGCAAATTTCAATGATATGCATATTTTAATGATATGCATATTTTAATGATATGCATAATTTAATGATATGCATATTTTAATGATATGCACATTTTAATGATATGCATATTTTAATATCATTTAATGATATGCATATTTTAATGATATGCATAATTTAATGATATGCATAATTTAATGATATGCATATTTCAATGATATGCAAATTTTAATGATATGCATATTTTATTGATATATACTTTAATGATATGCATAATTTAATGATATGCATATTTTAATGATATGCATAATTTAATGATATGCAAATTTTAATGATATGCATATTTTAATGATATGCATATTTTAATGATATGCAAATTATAATGATATGCATATTTTAATGAAATGCATATTTTAATGATATGCATATTTTAATGATATGCATATTTTAATGATATGCAAATTTTAATGATATGCATATTTTAATGAAATGCATATTTTAATTATATGCATATTTTAATGATATGCATAATTTAATGATATGCATATTTTAATGATATGCATATTTTAATGATATGCATATTTTAATGATATGCATATTTTAATGATATGCAAATTTTAATGATATGCATATTTTAATGAAATGCATATTTTAATTATATGCATATTTTAATGATATGCATAATTTAATGATATGCATATTTTAATGATATGCATAATTTAATGATATGCATAATTTAATGATATGCATATTTTAATGATATGCAAATTTTAATGAAATGCATATTTTAATTATATGCATATTTTAATGATATGCATAATTTAATGATATGCATATTTTAATGATATGCATAATTTAATGATATGCATATTTTAATGATATGCATAATTTAATGATATGCATATTTTAATATGCATAATTTAATGATATGCATATTTTAATGATATGCATAATTTAATGATATGCCTAATGATATGCATAATTCAATCCAATTCAATTCAATTTTATTTTTTTTCCATCTCATATAACAGGTTATATTATAAAACAAGGATAAATAAATACAGTTTATCAAATACAAGAAATTGTAAATATCTTATGTTTAGCAAAAAACATATTAAATACATGAGATGTGGATGCCATCAAGAACGCTAGGCGTGTGGCTGATGGCACCCAATTTAATGATATGCATAATTTATAATAATTTTCAAATTTATATATTCAAATTTATATATTCAAATTTATATATTCAAATTTATATATTCAAATTTATATATTCAAATTTATATATTCAAATTTATATATTCAAATTTATATATTCAAATTTATATATTCAAATTTATATATTCAAATTTATATATTCAAATTTATATATTCAAATTTATATATTCAAATTTATATATTTCAAATTTATATATTCAAATTTATATATTCAAATTTATATATTCAAATTTATATATTCAAATTTATATATTCAAATTTATATATTCAAATTTATATATTAAAATTTATATATTCAAATTTATATATTCAAATTTATATATTCAAATTTATATATTCAAATTTATATATTCAAATTTATATATTCAAATTTATATATTCAAATTTATATATTCAAATTTATATATTCAAATTTATATATTCAAATTTATATATTCAAATTTATATATTCAAATTTATATATTCAAATTTATATATTCAAATTTATATATTCAAATTTATATATTCAAATTTATATATTCAAATTTATATATTCAAATTTATATATTCAAATTTATATAATCAAATTTATATAATCAAATTTATATAATCAAATTTATATAATCAAATTTATATAATCAAATTTATATATTCAAATTTATATATTCAAATTTATATATTCAAATTTATATATTTGAATATATAAATTTGAATATATAAATTTGAATATATAAATTTGAATATATAAATTTGAATATTCATTTAAATTTGAATATTCATAAAAAATTCGTTAAATTTTAATATCATTTAATGATATGCATATTTTAATGATATGCATAATTTAATGATATGCATAATTTAATGATATGCATATTTCAATGATATGCAAATTTTAATGATATGCATATTTTATTGATATATACTTTAATGATATGCATAATTTAATGATATGCATATTTTAATGATATGCATAATTTAATGATATGCAAATTTTAATGATATGCATATTTTAATGATATGCATATTTTAATGATATGCAAATTATAATGATATGCATATTTTAATGAAATGCATATTTTAATGATATGCATATTTTAATGATATGCATATTTTAATGATATGCAAATTTTAATGATATGCATATTTTAATGAAATGCATATTTTAATTATATGCATATTTTAATGATATGCATAATTTAATGATATGCATATTTTAATGATATGCATATTTTAATGATATGCATATTTTAATGATATGCAAATTTTAATGATATGCATATTTTAATGAAATGCATATTTTAATTATATGCATATTTTAATGATATGCATAATTTAATGATATGCATATTTTAATGATATGCATAATTTAATGATATGCATAATTTAATGATATGCATATTTTAATGATATGCAAATTTTAATGAAATGCATATTTTAATTATATGCATATTTTAATGATATGCATAATTTAATGATATGCATATTTTAATGATATGCATAATTTAATGATATGCATATTTTAATGATATGCATAATTTAATGATATGCATATTTTAATATGCATAATTTAATGATATGCATATTTTAATGATATGCATAATTTAATGATATGCCTAATGATATGCATAATTCAATCCAATTCAATTCAATTTTATTTTTTTTCCTTCTCATATAACAGGTTATATTATAAAACAAGGATAAATAAATACAGTTTATCAAATACAAGAAATTGTAAATATCTTATGTTTAGCAAAAAACATATTAAATACATGAGATGTGGATGCCATCAAGAACGCTAGGCGTGTGGCTGATGGCACCAATTTAATGATATGCATAATTTATAATAATTTTCAAATTTATATATTCAAATTTATATATTCAAATTTATATATTCAAATTTATATATTCAAATTTATATATTCAAATTTATATATTCAAATTTATATATTCAAATTTATATATTCAAATTTATATATTCAAATTTATATATTCAAATTTATATATTCAAATTTATATATTCAAATTTATATATTCAAATTTATATATTCAAATTTATATATTCAAATTTATATATTTCAAATTTATATATTCAAATTTATATATTCAAATTTATATATTCAAATTTATATATTCAAATTTATATATTCAAATTTATATATTAAAATTTATATATTAAAATTTATATATTAAAATTTATATATTAAAATTTATATATTCAAATTTATATATTCAAATTTATATATTCAAATTTATATATTCAAATTTATATATTCAAATTTATATATTCAAATTTATATATTCAAATTTATATATTCAAATTTATATATTCAAATTTATATATTCAAATTTATATATTCAAATTTATATATTCAAATTTATATATTCAAATTTATATATTCAAATTTATATATTCAAATTTATATATTCAAATTTATATAATCAAATTTATATAATCAAATTTATATAATCAAATTTATATAATCAAATTTATATAATCAAATTTATATATTCAAATTTATATATTCAAATTTATATATTCAAATTTATATATATAAATTTATATATAAATTTGAATATATAAATTTGAATATATAAATTTGAATATATAAATTTGAATATTCATTTAAATTTGAATATTCATAAAAAATTCGTTAAATTGCGTTATAAAAATTTTATGATGAAAATTTATTTTATGAATTTGATAAATTTCTATGAATATTTAAAATTATGGATATTCCAAATTGTTATTAACAATCAATTGTGTTTTTTATGAATATTGAACATTTTAATATTAAAAAATCTAGGAATATTCAAATTTAAACGAGTATTCAAAGCTGATGAATAGTAAATTTCATAACTGATGAATATTCAAACAATTGAATTAAAAAAAATCTGAATTACGAATTTGAAATATAAGTAATATTCACATTTTTATTATTCATATTATAAGAAATATTTGACCTTTTGAATAACTATTAAAACTTGAATAAAAATCCAACGAATGATAAATAAATATTTGAATTATATCATAATATTCATAAATTGGAATATTCATACAAATATTCATACGAATTTGAATTTTTAATATTTAATATCTAATATAAATAAATGAATAAATAAATATATAAACACCGCAGTAACAGATTAGAGTCACACAAACCACGCAATACATTTGTTCAATTTACTTCAGAAGAATTGCGTGGTTTTATCACGATTAATATTTTAATGTCAAACATTTTCACTATTATATTATTATTACCTGATAACAATTGCATACATGATATCCTTAATACTTTGCCCTCATATGAATATTTACATTATGACATGACCTCATGAATATTCTCATTTTATATGATCTCATGAATATTCACATATTTATATTTATATTCGCGTAAATCGCAATTAAGTGCACAAACTGCGTGATCATTTTAATCATTATTAGTTCCGATTTAAAATTGAGGTATTTGATAATTTGGTCATGTGCGTGTTGGTTAACGAAATAGTGCAAAATGTTGACAAGAACTTCACAGCCCTGCAAAGTGTAGTGGTCCGTATGCACAAAAGAGTTAGACCAGGTCTAACTTTAAACCCGGTCTAAGTGGAATTTAGTTCCATCAGGATTCAGGAATCAGTAGCTAGCAAATTCTAAAGATTTAAATGAAAGTTCAAAAATAATACAAAATAACTTAAGCAAATGTAAAGGAAACGTCCTTTCTCCTGGAACTAAATTCCATTTAGACCCGGTCTAACTCTTGTGCATACGGACCTTTAAGTCGTGCTAATGGTGGTTGCAGTTTTATGGTTAGGTTAGGGTTATTTTGTTACAGAGCTTTACAGTGCCATATGGTTATGGTTAAGGTTAAAGTTAACCGAGTAACACACAACGTCATTTAACGTTGTCTCAACGTCGTAAAATTGCTACGTTTTACAACGTTGAGGTGTTAGCAAGGTATACGTGGTATAGTGTTGAGTTAGTAGGTATTTTTGCCAATGCAAGCTAAGGTAACAGTCACATACGTGTGAAGGTTAGTGTTAATAAAAATGGGATTGCCGTCAGATAGGCCTACCACAAAAATGATCACACGCAGCGTCGGGATTCCCGTAATGGGCCTAAAATTCGTTTCACACAAAAAACAAAACAAATAAAAGTAATATGTAATAATACACGCTCTTTGAAAAAAATTTTCATACACTACAAAAGTTGTTGTGTTGTCCAAATCTAAACTGGGCGTTGACAAAATTGCACCCAAATTGAGATATATATCTCCATATAACATTTACCATGTTCACTAGAGTCATTATCAAACTTTTGATCAGTTGTGTCGACTACATCCAGAAAAGATGCGCAAATGAAACGACCACTGCTGAAATTATCAGTGATTTTACTTTTACAAAAGAATGACATCAGCAGAAGCTATTTTTTTTATTGAAAGAGATTGTGAGTAATCTTGATATATTTTCTATATTTTTTTCAAAGTTAAACCACTGATAATTTCAGATTAAAACGATTTATTAATAGCAAAGTCTCAACATTCATATATGGGTCTACTCTTCCAATTTGCGATGCTTTGTCGATTTTGGATGTCCCACTTGGCCCACTGACATGAAGAAACGGCAGTCGATCCAATAGGCCTGTGCACACAGCTGTGTTGTTTCCGTGAATGGCCTCAAGAAGACCGTCGTCAGCAGTGAATTTCGTCCTTAAAACAAAGAATAGATATGGTTTGATAAGGATATACTAACTTACACATTTGAATTGATATTTATTTGAAAACTAAACGATCTGGTCCATGGAGGCCAAAGGCGGCAAATTTGAAATTGAGAAAAAAGGCATGCAAAAATATGAAGTGAAAAATAATGAAACACATAAGAAAATAGACATCACAGAACTTTAGACCCAAGTATGCTAGATCTTTGGTGTTTTCAGTATAATGTTTGTATGATTATGATTAAAAATGCATCCTTTGACTTCCATGGATTTTGCAAACCACTGGTGATAGAATATGGTGACCTTATGTCCTGTATAGTTGTGTCATGTTATTTGCATAATAATTAGCTAATTCGTTGCATAATTTTGCCTACACGTACACGCGATCACCGATTCACTGACTTGGAGAGTACGATTACCTAGTATAGTTTGTCATGTTATTTGAACATCTATGAATATTAATTACTTTATTTGATTAAAGGAAGTTGAATTTTATTTGAAAACTGAACTTGATCACGTTTTTAAGTTATCATTTATGAAAGAAAACAAAATTTCATCCCGGACCTTCTAGCATTTGAATAATATATAGGGCCTATATGAATTCAATTCAATTTTGATCAATATTCAAAACAAACCACAGTGTCAGCCATTATTGCGATTTAATATGAAAACGGGAAAACAAGTAGGCCTAATAGAGGTTATCCACTTCACTCATGTGTGACTTCTAACAAAAGGTATTCCTCATTCAAACCAATTCAATGCACGACCTCGGAGTTACCTGCATGACTTTGGCGGGCACAAGCAAGTAATTCTTTTGAAAATCCTAAACAAGGTATAGAGAGTTCCCGTGTTTTCAAGCGGAACGGACTACAATAGTGTTTATAACGTGATTCGCACCGCCGTATTCCTCATTCCTTTGATTTGGTCAATGACCCTATTGGTGCTACATTCTACAAAATAACATTTGCTAATTATTGCGCGAGTGTTGGTATTCTGAAAATTGTAAACGGAGTTTAGGTTTCCCTCCAAGATGGCGGGTAACCCAAAACACGGGAACTCTCTATAGCAGTCGTTGATAGGATATGCAGCTATTACTCCTCTATTCGCCAAACGCCAAGAGTTTCTAGAATGCTGTTAAAATAAGAAAATTTTTAATGCTAATTTATTGCACATTCTAGGGAAGCGTGGTTACCTTTTTGAAATAACCGAGTGAGAGGGTTTTCAATAAAACATTTTTCCTGTCAAAACTGAAGCATCCTCTGTAACTGTATAAAAGAAAATATGAATATTAACTGCACATCATATATAACGATTCGTGATACCCAATTGTGGCACATTTGATGTCGTTTATGAGGCAGATAATTTTATTTCAATTTTATATACTCCAAAATATTTTTTTAATTGAGCGAGAATGGCGATAGAAAAAACGTTGAAAATTCCATGTAAAAATTACATTAGACCCCGCCAAAGATTACTGTTTCGTTTTTATGGTAATCTAATCTTTTATTTCCTGAAATAAAATTAGGGGTCTAATGTGGATTTCTTGTATGAATGATAAAAACATCGACGTGTATACAAGAAGCTACAAGAAAAATGGTAGGCCACATACTGACCGACATATACGGCGAGTAGCCACGTGCGAGTCAACTTCGATATAATGTATGAATAGGCTCATTTATTGTCGGATTTCTGTATAAAGAACACGCAGTTATCAACATTTGAGCGCTATTAATACACATTAATGTTTTTAAACAAATAAAATTCCAAAATATGGTACGTTTTCTGTCTTTGCTTGTCACGTGGTATGTTGAAGTAATGAAGTTGCGATTATATGTTTAAATTTTCACGATGACACCAACAAGTCTTTGTGGCCGAGCGGTCTAAGGCGCTGGTGATATGTCGATACTGTTTAGGCCTACATGATAGCGGCTCAGTGCAGCGTGGGTTCGAGCCAGAATTTTTCATATTATGTTAGGGAAATGTGGCTGGGAGAATGTATGTATGGCGAAGAGTGG
This sequence comes from Amphiura filiformis, assembly GCF_039555335.1. Classification (NCBI taxonomy): domain Eukaryota; kingdom Metazoa; phylum Echinodermata; class Ophiuroidea; order Amphilepidida; family Amphiuridae; genus Amphiura; species Amphiura filiformis. Next base: position 24,357,586 of record NC_092628.1, read on the forward strand.
TGTGTGCAGCTATAGAACATGGATAACCTCTATTGTTAGGTCCTGGATGTAAAAGCAATTTGCTTTCATAGTATTGTAAGAGCAATACACTTTCCATTAAAACAAAATAAAATCTTTTGAAAACAAACTGCCCGTCCTGAATTCTCGGGCGTAAATTTGACCTCAAACATTTTGCAAGTAGCCCACCTTATTTGTGTTCAGTGAGTTTAAGTAGATAAAGTATCGCCCTAAGTGTAAACTTGGGTATGACAATCATAGTTTTGCTTTAAATAATTTTATCAGGTGTGCAGTGGCCCCTGCGCCTCATGGAAGAACAGAGGATACCTTAAGGTTAGCAACTATTTTAAAACTGTTGCGATTTGGTAGTTCACAGCATCTTGCGAATAGTAGTGAGCTTTGGCAAAAATTGCATTGATCATTTCAAAGCAAGTGTGTAGAAGAATTCAAACTATCAAATATATACTTTTGTAGGTCCTGTGGTTCTTGATAAAACAACAACACGTTTGTAAAACGTATACATAACTCATTAACAACAATAAATCAAGCAAGTTTTCAAAGTACATGATTTGTAGAATGAACTTTTGCAAAACATTAATGATATATTGATTTAGATAATGAAAATCGATCTTTGCCTGCTTCGACCAACAATACCTCGTCTACCCTTAAAACATCCACTGAATGAGTAATTCAGGCAAAAGAAGAAATAAAACAGACAAACTAACAATAAGTAAGAGTAGAGCGTGTATGAAAGGAGAGTAATAAACCTATTATTTCTGCAACATTCTTTAGTTTTGTGCGTTAAAGCCATGATACACGAATCGGTTAATTTTTTATTTTGGTACTCTTTGCTTAAAATTATGAAATAATTTAGTAACAACTGTCAGGTAAGTTTGGTCCATTTTAAGGCGAATTGCGAAATAATGAGGTAAAATGCAAGAAACAAGACATCCCCCTGATACCCCCCTTCACCATTACAGTGGCCCCCCGGGTATCTTGGTCACTCTATTAATTTAGACATTCATTCAAAATTGCCATGTTGTCCTATAGCTATACATGCAAACGCAGCAATTTCGGCCGATTCTAATTGAGTCTACGTTGGGACATGTGTAAAGATTACATACGGTCAATAGAGGACGGCACTACTTCTGATATAATACAAATTTTATAGCAAAATTAAATAAAATTTTTGCCATTTAACAGTACTCGAAGTAAACTTTATAAACCTAATGATATGTACAGAACTTAAAGATTCTTTGAGGAAAAGCCGACATCATATGAAAAATGTTACCATCTTGTAAAATTTTGACATTTTGTATTGAAGATTTACATGAAGTTTCCCGAAAAGCTTAAGAATTTTTCTTTTGGGAAACTCATGTATATCTTCAAAAAAGGGTCAACATTTTCATAGGATGGTCGGCTTTTCATCCCAGCTACATACCGTTTAAGTACATTTAGCATTAGATTTATAAAGTCTACCTAGTTTAGTTTGACAGCTTACCTAATGCAAAATGTATCGGTGCAGCTATATAGCCTTTACTTCACCTCGCCTATGCCTTTTCGTCCTCTGTAGCGTGAAGCCTTCAATAACGTTCAATTTCTGCTTGTCTTGTAGTAGTATCCCTTGTTCATCATGTGGTTCCCCGTCTGTATGATTTCATGTCGTGCATTCTTCTTTTTGCCTTCCGCTTCTCCGTTTCATGCAGGTCTCGATTCAGATATGAGATATCAGTGGTTTTTTGTTGTTTGTTTGGTTTTATTTGTCCCTCTATCATTGCATGCCCACCTCTACTAAAGTAACATGTACTGTATATAGCTTCGTTGATATTTTCTGATGTATGCTTATACTTGATTTCGGCAATTCCATGTCTTGCACCATACGTTATGTAGTCCTGCGATGGGTCTAGGATCCGTACGGCATAATATGCAAAAATAAAATAATAGAAAGATGATTGAATGCATGGTATTGGTATTTACACAGCCGTTGACGTTAGTCACGGCTGTGTCTTTTTTCTTACAGGTTCTTTACACAGCCGTGACATTAGTCACGGCTGTGTCTTTTTTCTTACAGGATCTTCTTTCTTTCTTCTTTCTTTCTTTTGCCGACCATTACATTTGCTCTAGCATTTACATGCATTCATCGATTTTGACCTAACTGACCAGGCCCCTACATGTCACATGAATTTCGTGAGGTCAAAGGTCACGTAGGGGTCACAGGGGTCAAAAACGTGATTTCAACTCAAAATGCTACTTCTCCCACAAATTTCGTAGGACAGTAACGCCACTTGCACACATGCATTGTTATTACCCAGTGTCTATAAATCATACACAGATTTGAGGTCAAAGGTCATTAAGGGGTCACTTCCGGTATAAAACCAATTTCCTTCAAAAAATTTTATTAGCTAAGAAAAACATGTGCACACATGAATTATGTCAACCTAATGTATATGTGGTATTTTTTATTTGAGGTCAAAGGTCATTAAGGGGTCACTTCCGGTATAAAACGAAATAGCTTCAAAATGCTACTTCTCCCACAAATTACATAGGACGGTGACGCAACTTGCACACATGCATTGCTATTACCCAGTGTCTATGAATCATACACAGATTTGAGGTCAAAGGTCATTAAGGGGTCACTTCCGGTATAAAACCAAATTCCTTCAAAACAATTTATAAGCTAAGAAAAACATAGGAGAGTGACGGTATGTGCACACATGAATTATGTTTACCTTATGTATATGTGGTATTTTTTTGTTTGAGGTCAAAGGTCATTAAGGGGTCACTTCCGGTATAAAATGAAAAACCTTCAAAAAATTTTATTTGATAAGAAAAACATAGGACAGTAACGGTATGTTCACAAATGAATTGTGCTTACCCAATTCATATGTGGTATTTTTTTATTTGGGGTCAAATGTCATTAAGGGGTCACTTTCGGTCTGAGACGAAAAACCTTCAAAATGCCCTTTCTGCCACAAGTAACATAGCAAAGTGGTGCCACGTGCACCCATGCATTGACATTAGCCAATGTCTATTGTCGTTTTCATATATTTTGGGGTCAAAGGTCATTAGAGGTTATAACACGGCTGTGTTCGTGGGTTAGACCACAGCTAAGTCTAGTTCTTTCTTCTTCTTCTTCTTTCTTCTGTCGACCATTACATTTGCTCTAGCACTCACATGCTTACATCCATTTTGACCTAACTTGGTCACAATGATCATTGACCAGGCCCCTACATGTCACATGAATTATGTGGGGTCAAAGGTCACGTAGGGGTCACAGGGGTCAAAAACGTGATTTCAACTCAAAATGCTACTTCTCCCACAAATTTCGTAGGACAGTAACGCCACTTGCACACATGCATTGTTATTACCCAGTGTCTATAAATCATACACAGATTTGAGGTCAAAGGTCATTAAGGGGTCACTTCCGGTATAAAACCAATTTCCTTCAAAAAATTTTATTAGCTAAGAAAAACATAGGAGAGTGACGGTATGTGCACACATGAATTATATCAACCTAATGTATATGTGGTATTTTTTTATTTGAGGTCAAAGGTCATTAAGGGGTCACTTCCGGTATAAAACGAAATAGCTTCAAAATGCTACTTCTCCCACAAATTACATAGGACGGTGACGCAACTTGCACATATGCATTGCTATTACCCAGTGTCTATGAATCATACACAGATTTGAGGTCAAAGGTCATTAAGGGGTCACTTCCGGTATAAAACCAAATTCCTTCAAACATTTTTATAAGCTAAGAAAAACATAGGAGAGTGACGGTATGTTCACACATGAATTATGTTTACCTAATGTATATGTGGTATTTTTTTGTTTGAGGTCAAAGGTCATTAAGGGGTCACTTCCGGTATAAAACGAAATTCCTTCAAAAAATTTTATTAGCTAAGAAAAACATAGGAGAGTGACGGTATGTGCACACATAAATTATGTTTACCTAATGTATATGTGGTATTTTTTTGTTTGAGGTCAAAGGTCATTAAGGGGTCACTTCCGGTATAAAACCAAATTCCTTCAAAAATTTGTATTAGCTAAGAAAAACATAGGAGAGTGACGGTATGTGCACACATGAATTATGTTTACCTAATGTATATGTGGTATTTTTTTGTTTGAGGTCAAAGGTCATTAAGGGGTCACTTCCGGTATAAAACGAAATTCCTTCAAACAATTTTATAAGCTAAGAAAAACATAGGAGAGTGACGGTATGTGCACACATAAATTATGTTTACCTACTGTATATGTGGTATTTTTTTGTTTGAGGTCAAAGGTCATTAAGGGGTCACTTCCGGTATAAAACCAAATTCCTTCAAAAATTTGTATTAGCTAAGAAAAACATAGGAGAGTGACGGTATGTGCACACATGAATTATGTTTACCTAATGTATATGTGATATTTTTCTATTTGGGTTCAATGGTCATTAAGGGATCACTTCCGGTCCAAGACCAAAAAACATTCAAAATGTCCCTTCTGTCACAAATAACATGACAGAGTGATACTATGTGTACACATGCATTGACTTAAGGCAATGCCTGTGGGGTTTTCGTAGATTTCGGGGTCAAAGGTCATTAAGGGGTCACAACACGGCTGTGTTCGTGGTCTTAGACCACAGCTAAGTCTAGTTATTATTTTAATCACTGAATTTCGAAAAACTACATATCTCTTTTAGCCCAAAATATTCTAGCTAATTATTCGGGTTTCTACGGCATATACATGAAACACTCCAAAATTACCAAACAAAATAATGTACTCCAAAAAGGGAAGACACTCATACACCAGTACACTATAAGGAGTGATCCCCGGTTGAGGTTGTCGAGCATATTTAAAACAATAATGTAAAATTTCTATGCCTTATATTTGTTTTTAAGCTTTTTTAATTGTACATTTCTCAGAATTGCATGCCACTACATATATATTGAACCCGTGGTAAATTGTACCATATCTTAAAAAGCATCCACGGTACAAAAACAAATGATCATAAATTATGCCTCCATCTAAATGTTCAGATTTCATCAGGTAAATGATAATGTGAAACTGATGACCCGGCGCTGGAATTGTTGCCTGTTTTACCCCGGGATTCCGAAATCATGTTCATAATATTGGAGTCTGTCACAATTTACACCAACGTAGACTTCTATTTTACATGGTGTTTTATTTTATTATTTAAATGTACATTGTAATTGTTTGAACATTTTAATTCTCAGAAAAACAAGGGCCTTAATTTGAGCAATTTTACATTTATCATCGCTCGTGTGCATTGTGTTAACTTTGCCATTCAAGTATTTCTAACGTAGAAGACCACGCTGATTCCAAACTTGATGTTCGTCACCTCTAACTGATAATGAAATCAAAAATTTTGGCACTTTATAATCTTTTGAGAATTATTGAATAAGTAGGTTGAAATTCATATTTTCATGATACTGAAGCTCAGAATTGATTCTATGCATATATCAGACAACTATCATCGTCAGGTTATTTGGCGATTGAAAGTAATGGACCTTGAGTATAATCGTACAGAATATTGGGTTTACTAGTCTTCCTGTAATTTTAGTAGTTTTGATTATGAACACTACTTCTGGTGAATTGTGTTTGGTTAAACTTTGTTGCTGCAAACTAGATGTTATATTTACGCCTATATCTTAAAATGTGGTGCATATTAGACCTATACAATCAATTACATTTCTGATCATTTCTGATGAAATCCACACGCGTTAATGAGTTTCATAAAATCGTGGAAAGAACGTGCAAATATGATTTCAATTTTAATATAGCTGATTTAACACCTTCTGTATTAAAAGACACTAACAAAATTAAGGGGACTGCCATTTTCTTTGGTAAATGCGTCCATCTAAATGTCCAGATTTCATCAGAAAAATGATAATGTAAAACTAATGACTTGGTAAGAACGGTTGGCCGTTTTTTATCTCGGGATCCTGGAATTTATTCAAAATATTGGATTATGTCACATTTATACCAACGTAGACTTCCATCTCACAGGGAATTTCATTTTAGTATGTAAATGTACATTGGAATCTTCTTAAATTCGTAATTTTAAGAAAAAACGAAGGCCCCCATTTGAGCAATTTTACGTTTACATTAGCGTACATATATATTATGTTATCCTTCCCATTCAACTATTTCTTAATGTATAGAATCAAATCATTTGACAATTATAATCTTTTCAGAATGATTTAATAAGCAGATTGAAATTCATTTCAAGTCACTGAAACTCTTTATTGATTCGGTGAATGTATCAAGGCAATTAGCATCACCAAGTTAGTTGGGGATTCACAGAAATAGGCCTTGATATAGTTATTGTGCAGAAATATATATGCCCGGGAATGTAAGCATACGGGCTTCTCTGTACCAAGGAGGTTTTTAATGCAAAAATAAATAAAAATAAGGCCCATATAATATATTTCTGTCACAGGGTGATGAAATCAACATAAAGATAGATTATAATTTCAACAGAATTTTAGAGGTTAGGAGTATTAGGTGAGATTTATGGGTTAGGTTATATTGGGTTAGGTTGTGCTATAACGGATAAGGTTATGTTAGGGTGTGCTATGCTTAGGTTATGTTAGGTTGTGCCATGCTTGGGTTATGTTAGGTTGTGCCATGCTTGGGTTATGTTAGGTTGTGCCATGCTTGGGTTATGTTAGGTTGTGCCATGCTTGGGTTATGTTAGGTTGTGCCATGCTTGGGTTATGTTAGGTTGTGCCATGCTTGGGTTAAGTTAGGTACGATTATGTAAAGTAATGCTAGGTACGTTTAAATAAGTTAAATATGTTGATATATTAACAATTGTAGAATATAAAGTTGTGTTCCCAGCAAACATACAATTGTTTTTAAACATTATTAACGTGTTGCAAACGTTTAGTTGATTTTAGTCAAACATTTTAATAATATTTATAATGACTGGTTGTATAAAGGTCATGAAAACGTTTTAAAAATTATGTTATATGAAATTTTATTGCAACATATTTTGTTAACACTTTAACATCACTGTTTTTGAATGTCATTAAAATGTTTTACACTCTTCATACCCTTTAAGTTTAAATAACGTTTTGTGGTTGCTGGGTTACTATAGTAAGGCAAGATCAGGTTAGGTTGAGTTACATCATGTGTTGCAAAAATATAAGATTGAGTTACACTGAAAAGACTAATTCGTCAAAAAATGTGGTCTAAAACATTTTTAGCATGACAAATTTGTGATGACTTATGAATTAAAAATAAGTCATTTAATTCATCATTTAATTTGTCTAAATTTGACTAAAAATGACACATAACTACATCATTCATTTAATTTGTCATTTCATAAAAACTGAATATTTAAAAGTTGTGAAAATATTTGTAATGATCATGATGATAAATATTAATTTGAAATTTTTCAACATTCCAAGAACATTTTCAGCATTTTTGTCTTATGATAAATATTTCATTTACATTGACTAATTTTAATTTGTCAAATTGTACCACATTTATTGATGAATTAACCTTTTCGGTGTATGGTAGGAATATGAACTTGCAATTTACTGTCATTTTGTTTGGAAAGGGGTCCAAATATCATAGAGTCAAATACAATTGAAAATTGGTTCATGAAGTTAAATGCAAGGAGAGCTCTCGAGGCTCTCATCACCTTTGATCATACAAATGATCAACCTCAGATTTAGAGATTTACCCCAATTGATTCTTTTTTTTTATTTTTACTGGACCCATCTCCCAAAGAAAATGACAGTCCCCTTAATTTTGTTAGTGTTTTTTTAATACAGAAGGTGTTAAATCAGCTATATAAAAATTGAAATCATATTTGCACGTTCTTTCCACAATTTTATGAAACTCATTAACGTGTGTGGATTTCATCAGAAATTATCAGAAATGTAATTGATTGTATAGGTCTAATATGCACCACATTTTAAGGTATAAGCGTAAATATAACATCTAGTTTTGCAGCTACAAAGTTTAACCAAACACAATTCACCAGAAGTAGTGTTCATAATCAAAACTACTAAAATGACAGGAAGACTAGTAAACCCAATATTCTGTACGATTGTACTCAAGGTCCATTACTTTCAATCGCCAAATAACCTGACGATGATAGTTGTCTGATATATGCATAGAATCAATTCTGAGCTTCAGTATCATGAAATGAATTTCAACCTACTTATTCAGTAATTCTCAAAAGATTATAAAGTGCCAAAATGTTTGATTTCATTATCAGTTCGAGGTGACGAACATCAAGTTTGGAATCAGTGTGGTCTTCTACGTTAGAAATACTTGAATGGCAAAGTTAACACAATGCACACGAGCGATGATAAATGTAAAATTGCTCAAATTAAGGCCCTTGTTTTTTTCTGAGAATCAAAATGTTCAAACAATTACAATGTACATTTAAATAATAAAATAAAACACCATGTAAAATAGAAGTCTACGTTGGTGTAAATTGTGACAGAATCCAATATTATGAACATGATTTCGGAATCCCGAGGTAAAAACAGGCAACAATTCCAGCGCCGAGTCATCAGTTTCACATTATAATTTACCTGATGAAATCTGAACATTTAGATGGAGGCATATTTATGATCATTTGTTTTCGTACCATGGATGCTTTTGAAGATATGGTACAATTTATCAAGGGTGCAATAGATATGTCATGTCATGCAATTTCGAGAAATGTACAATTAAAAACAATTTTTCAAGTACAAATCCACTTTCCCCTGTTCTGCATGGGTTTTGTGGTAATGGCAGTGACAAATAGCAAATTTTAACAGAATGGGATACAGGGCTACTTAACTTTTTTTCAGAACAATGGTGTGTACACTGCAGCGATGTCCAGCAAGATTTCAGTCTCCTGTTTTCCATTGTCTTCTTATAAAGTCGCTCCAAACGTCTTTTGTACATTACGTAAGTCATGTTGTTCCTGGAAAATAAATATGCATGTTATTAAAACGGACAGAAATGGGCAAATCGACCACGAACAATGATGAACGTCACAATTTTACGCATTACCTTTGTCGTCTAAGGCTATGATGATTTGACGATGATGATAATGATAATTATGACGATGGATGATGATGATGATGATGATGATGATGATGATGATGATGATGATGATGATGATGATGATGATGATGATAGATGCGGATGATTATGTTAAAGATGATGATTTATTTTCTTGTTTTGTTTATTCATTTTATTATTTTGTTTCATACCGTGGCACATATTTTATTAACATGAGATCCCTGTCCGAAATTTACCGTCATTTTATTGGTATCATTACGAGTTAAAAGATTTATCATAATACTGATGTGACTGTGAACAAAATTAAAGCAGATAAATGACAAAATAAACCAGATTGCTTACCAATTTGACACTGCAAATGTTAAGACGATCCTTCACTAGTTTGCATCACCTTTTTCGCGCCAGTTGGTCTAAATTGGTCACTTGTACTTGCTTCATCACATCTGCGCATGCGCAATTGGTAATTCCAGTTGAAATCCATACACCCCTTATGGAATACACGACCTTAATCTTCCACACAGGGAGTGTGAATTTCAAAAGGGTTACCTGAAAGGTTGACTCAATTTGAAACCTACACTCCCTGTGTGGGAGATTAAGGTGATGCCTTCTACATGGGGTGTATGGATTTCAATTGTAATAATCTAATTAGAAGCTTGAAAGCTGAATCGAAAATTATAGAATAGGCCTACACTTGACCTATCTACTTGACCTGGAGACTTGACTATATCAATCGATCAAATGCAAATAAATAAATTAAATAAAAGCTAAACTAAATTGAAATTAATTAAAAGTAGTAAATTAAATTAAATTAAATTAAATTAAATTAAATTAAATTAAATTAAATTAAATTAAATTAAAATAATAGGCCTATAAAATAAAATAAAATAAAATAAAATAAAATAAAATAAAATAAAATAAATTAAAATAAAATAAATTAAAATTAAATTTAATTAAATTAAATTTAATTTAATTTGTTCGTTTGTTTGTTCGTGCGTTCGTTTTGCGGCGCGCATTAATATAAGAAATTAGCCAGTTAATTTTTTCCATATTTCGTATATAGAAGTAGATATCGCATCGACGAAATACTTCATATCAGCAATAGATAGGGCATTGATAAACTACTTGCTATCAGCAGTAGATAGCGCATTGATGAACTACTTGCTATCAGCAGTAGATAGGGCATTGATAAACTACTTGCTATCAGCAGTAGATAGCGCATTGATGAACTGCTTGCTATCAGCAGTAGATAGGGCATTGATGAACTACTTGCTATCAGCAATAGATAGGGCATTGATAAACTACTTGCTATCAGCAGTAGATAGCGCATTGATGAACTGCTTGCTATCTAGATAGGGCATTGATAAACTACTTGCTATCAGCAGTAGATAGCGCATTGATGAACTGCTTGTTATCAGCAATAGATAGGGCATTGATAAACCACTTGCTATCAGCAGTAGATAGCGCATTGATGAAATGCTTGCTATCAGCAGTAGATAGCGCATTGATGAACTGCTTGCTATCAGCAATAGATAGGGCATTGATAAACTACTTGCTATCAGCAGTAGATAGGGCATTGATAAACTACTTGCTGGCAGCAGTAGATAGCGCATTGATAAACTACTTGCTATCAGCAGTAGATAGGGCATTGATGAACTACTTACTATCAGCAGTAGATGGCGCATAAACTTTTTGCTATCAGCAGTAGATAGCACATTGGTGATGAACTACTTTGCGCTCAGCAGTATTAGATAGACATTGATGAACTACTTGCTATCAGCAATAGATAGGGCACTGATGACCTATTTGCTATCAGCAGTAGATATCGCATTGATGAACTACTTGATATCAGCAGTAGATAGGGCATTGATGAACAACTTGTTATCAGAAGCAGATAGCGCATTGATGATCTCTACTTGCTATCAACTGTAGATAGGACATTGATGAACTATTTGCTACCAGCATTAGATAACGCATTGATGAATTATTTGCTGTTAGCAGTTAGCGCATTGGCAACTTTCTTGCTATCAGCAGTAGATAGCAAATTGATGAACTACCTTATACTTGCTATCAGCCTAAATAGGACATTGATGAACTACGTGTATTTGTTATCAGCAGCAGATAGCGCATTGATGATGAACTAAAGTACTTGCACTAGTAGTAGGCCCTAGATGGCGTAGTGAAATCTACTTGCTATCAGCAGTAGATATTTATTGGAAACAGTTATGCAGGGATTAAATTAGGCCTAGGCTTACATGTAATCATAGGATTTAAATCAGCAAAGCAATTAGGCCTGGTCAAAGAAATCAAAACTCCTCAAGACTTGAAAGAAGAATACAAATATGTTCTCAAGGGTTTGGGATGCATAGGAGAGTCTCAACATCTTAGGGGCTGTGCAATAATTATGAGGCCCCCGGGGTTAAAATTTCCGAACGGCCCGCCAAAAATCGCTTGCCCCCTCCTCTCAGCTGCCAAAACAAAAATCGCTTTGTTTTATTTATTCATTAATTTGTTAGGCCCTATTTCTTCAGGGCCCCTCTTTCGGACCTAAAATTATTTTCAGCCCCCCCCCCCCCCTCTTTACATGAAAAATGAACATCAACCCCATAGAAAATAGTGTAAACTCATGTTCTACGAGAAAAATTAAGGTGATATTTTTAAAGCCCCCTCCCTCCTTGACGGGTCAATTGGTTACTGCTTCAAATGCTATTGATGCTTATTTTCGGCTAGTTAAAAAACATATTGAGCATTATTTGAATGCATCTGTGCGCTTTGACTTTTTACATATTCCATTGCCTTGCTCTACAAGGGTGCATGGGGTATTTTGACCTAGGGTAGGGGTATTTTGACCCTTGGTAGGCCTACAGGGGTTACCATCAACTGATGATCCTGATCTCAAAAGTTTTTGCACCTCGTGACATTCTACCAACCAGAAGTAGACATTTTCATTTTATCACCCCTCTATTTATAATAGCGACCCATTCTATTATTCTTGTGTAGGCCTATGTAGGCCTGGTCTTCTTTATCATGTTTAGGGTGGTGCAATAATTATGTGTACCCCCCCGGGGGGTGAATTCTCAAAATGGTCTGCCAAAATCGCTTCCCCCCTTTGGCCGTGCCAAAAACCTTTGCCCCCCTTTCGACGTGCCAAAAACCTTTGCCCCCCTTTGACGTGCCAACAAATCTTTGCCCCCCCCTTACACATGCAAGATTTTGGGGAACCCGAATTTAAAACCTTAAATTGTCTTAACATATAGGCCTAATGCGAGCGCAGCGAGCAGGAAATTTTGCATATTTGAACGTGTTCGTAACGTTTTCCTACGCCTTTTTAGGGCGTAATATAGAAACGGTGCCCAAAATATCTGTGCCAAAAATTGCTTGCCCCCCCTTTCGACCTGCCAAAAATCGCTTGACCCCCTGTCATGTGGTAATGTTATCAATGCGCGATTAATTGCAATATGCGCTCAAACTAGTACGCGGCGTGGCGCGCTATGTCCGCAGATTTGCGTAGCGCCATGATTGCGAATGTATTTTATTATTGTAATTCACTTTTGAATGTAATGTCCGACCGTGATGTCGTAAAACTATGGAATGGGAGAAAAGAGGAAAGAGGATGGAGAGAGGAATAAAAGGACTCTAACTAGTCTAAGAATTATGGTAAAACTTCGCCTGATGGTGTGATTTCATAGTTTTATTAAGAAGATAAGCCGGCAGTGAACGTAACATGGTGGCAGCGGAAAAAGTAAATCTACAGGTACGCCATTTCCAAGAAATAGCCTAAGAAAGACTCAAAGAAATCACCAAGAAAACATCAACGAAGTTTTCGAAGAAAGAAACTGGAAAATTACCAAAGAAAACATCAACGAAGTTTTCGAAGAAAGAAACTGGAAAATCGCCAAAGAAAACATTAACAAAGTTTTCGAAAAAAGAAACTTGAAAATCGACAAAGACAATATCAAAGTCGGTAAAGACTAGTTCAGCTTTGAAGAAGAAACCTTCAGTGAGCTAGCCATTCATAAGAAGAAAGAAGAGGACGCAGAACTGATTAACTGTTGTATTGGAAGCCCGGATTGGAAGAAAGAAGAGAGCGTCACAGTACCAGATAGCTTCGCTACAGAAGAAAGAAGAGAAGAAAACAGATAGCTTCGTGACTGTATCATCATCAATTCCGTTCAAATACCAGAATTGTGAGATTTGATGCATTTTCATCGTTGGAATATATTGCTGATTTGTGTTCTTCTGGAAAAAGACGGGTGAATCGTGTTTTCATGACAGTGGCAGTGTTGTCTACATGATCTACGCATCGGTGTGGCAGATTGATGTGGAAAATGGATTACGAGAGGCTGTCTTCAGGTTTTAGCCTGCTTGGATTCCTTGCTAAATGACCAGACATTTGGTATGATATTTTGACTGTTGGCCTTTTTACTTGAAGACAATCAAGAGATGTTTATATTTTCACAGATGAAAATGATCAGTAATATATTGTAAAATTTAAACGAGGATTGTGCGATAGTGAAGCAAGTATTATAAATATTGCAAATGTACGTGCACAAATGAAAGGTACGTACAACGAAATGTGTATGCACATATCAAAATTAAATGTTGTATACATCATGCGTAGTAGAAATGTAGGCCTAACCTAAGCTTACATAATGCACGTCAATCTTTGTGGCATTCAAAAATGTTTTGTTGTGTAAAGCATAATTGCGTTTAAAAACAAAGATAAACAGCAATGAAACATTATATTGTTTTAATTTAGTATTATCATGCACATGGACAAATGTGTGCATTATTTCACATGCAAAAACTCCAGCCAGAGTACAAAAATGTGTGTAAGATTTTTTATTGGATTGTTGTAATAAGCGACGAGCGTTTGGGATTGCAGCAGTAGTGCGCAAGTCAATCGAGTCGACATTTCTTTAAAAATTGAAATGAAGGGATAAAGTATTATAAGATGGTCGTCAAAAAACTGTTGTGTTTAAAATAAGATTTTATCACAAAATGTGCGTATTGATCAGGATTTCATGATGAATTTAAATTTCTGGACAAGCGTTTGGTATTGCAGCTATAGTGCGCAATTAGTCAAGCGACATTTCATATAAACATGGACATGTATAACTTAATTCATTATGTTTTGGAGAGATGGAAACTTGTGAGATTATCATTGGAGAAGAAATTTATCACATAAATTTTATTTGTATTTATGGCAAATGTACGTTTGGAGAATATTTTATAAAATGAATTAAAACGTGCATTAAAACAAATGTATGCATGAAATTATATTTATGCACACAAAAAGATGTAAATTTAACGCGATTTAAATGTGCATTTTTGAGATGATTGACACAATCATATAGGAGTTCGGGGAGTGTCATGTGGTAATGTTATCAATGCGCGATTAATTGCAATATGCGCTCAAACTAGTACGCGGCGTGGCGCGCTATGTCCGCAGATTTGCGTAGCGCCATGATTGCGAATGTATTTTATTATTGTAATTCACTTTTGAATGTAATGTCCGACCGTGATGTCGTAAAACTATGGAATGGGAGAAAAGAGGAAAGAGGATGGAGAGAGGAATAAAAGGACTCTAACTAGTCTAAGAATTATGGTAAAACTTCGCCTGATGGTGTGATTTCATAGTTTTATTAAGAAGATAAGCCGGCAGTGAACGTAACACCCCCTTTCGACCTGCCAAAAATGCTTGCCCCCCTTTTGGCCTGCCAAAAATCTTTGCCCCCCCCCTATAATTCACCCCGGGGTACACATAATTATTGCACCACCCCTATAGGTTCCCTGAGCCTGCCCGATACCGATATGTTTTTCGTCACACTATTTAGCATATTTTTACTATTACGTCACAATCAGCACATCTGCGCATGATCAATGTCCTAAAAATAACCTCTGACCGAGCCGGTGATCGGCATGTCTCTCTGATCAATCGGGCAATCCGTCGGCTTCTTGTGCTGCTACTTTGCTCTGCAAATTTAACCAAATTTAACAGATTTTGGTGGACATAATTATTTAAAATTTATTAAAATTATAAAAATGATTCGTTCACTAGTTTCTCGTCGGTGTCTTGCAAATGCTGCACGCCTGACTAGACAGCTTTCGACGTCGTCAAGTGTGAGTATTTTAATTTTTAAAATCGGATACAATGTGAATGTACATCGCAGTGATCGAATTTGATTTCCATGCAAACATGATCGGAAAAGCTTACACAATAATGCATGCATGACAAGTTTGCTTAAAAACCTGTTTTGTAGCTGGTCTGTGAGTTGAATTTTACATCGTAATCATCTAAAACCCAGTGCAGTGCTCTTACCATGGCATGCTTACAGTGAATGATCAAATCATGATGAAAAATCATTCCAGCAGCTAGCTGGCCCTGGCCCCTGCTGAGCATTATATCCAGGTTGGACACATCACACTACCGTGTGATGTGTCCAGTTCGTCGCCGAACTTACATATAAGATGGAGAGCTTAGCATAACGGCCTGCCTATTTACGCTTCCTGAAAACACTCTTGCACATAACATACAAAACCACAAATTCACTAAACTTCAACTTGCACTACCGACACCATGAAAAATATTTTAATTATTACCGATCCTTCAGAATACTTGCAAATATTGGCAGTTTCATAAAATCCTGCTGCTGAAAATCGTAAATTCCACAATCTTCTGTCAGATCCAGGTCAGTTATCACAGGTGGGCGAATCTACCAGCGTGACAAGACCAGAGATAATAAAAAGCATGAGAGGCCACGCCGTACAAATAGCTAGCCTGATTGGCAAGCGTCGTCGCTGGCCAGATCTTCTACGGTCGTCAGTGTTCGAAATAAGCACTTATCCTCTTGTCCTCTTGTCCAAAAATCACTGGGGACAACCATATTGAGCTAAGTACTTATCCCTGGACAACCACTATATTTTACCTCCAAAGGATGACACATTTTGGGGACAACCAAAATGTAGTGAGGACAAGCAGAATTTATGCTTTAGTTATCCTCAGGATAACCTCCATATTTTCCTTATTTCGGACACTGACGGTCGTGTATGATGAGTAAGGCTGGCATTTTCGGTCGGGTAAACGGGTACCCGCCCGAGATTACATTACCCGGGTAGGAAATACCCTCCCCGGGTACCCGAAATTCAATTTTTGAAATTTTTTTTTTTTATTTTTTCGGTTTTGTAGTTCCCTGGACCTAGACCTAAATGCTAGGATCATTCATGGTTGACCTAAAAAAAAAAATAAAAAAAATTCAAGATATTTTGTTATTTTTAATATGAAAATTGATAATTTGTATTCATGTCATAGTCTATTAATGATTTCAAAATGCATTCAAATTCAATACATTTTGAAATCATTAATAGACTATGACATGAATACAAATTATCAATTTTCATATAAAAAATAACAAAATATCTTGAAATTTTTTTTTTTTTTAGGTCAACCATGAATGCTCCTGGCATTTAGGTCTAGGTCCAGAGACACTACAAAACCGAAAAAATAAAAACTTAAAAAAAAAATAAATAAATAAAATTGTTTTTTTTTTTTTTTTTTTTTGTTGCATTGGTACCGTTACCCGCCAAAATTGCGGCGGTACCCGGGTACAAAATTACCCGAAAATGCCAGGCCTAATGATGAGTAGAGACCATAGAGCCCTATATAGGGCTCTGTGGAAGAAACGGTTCCTAATTTTGAAGCCATGGATAATATATTCATTTATACGAGAACCATATTTTTGTACCAATCACAGAACAGAATTTCACTTACTCACAGCTGTCAATCATTCTTGTGAAACGTAAGCTCCGCCTAGTATCAAGGTCTTCTTCTGCGCATTGGTTGTGCGCATTAACTAGCCTCCAGCACAAATCCTGTGCACACGATCAGGTTGGATGGGCGGTTTACGCCTGGTTTACACAACAGGAACTGCGATGCATCCTAAACTGGATCGCTTTCCGTGTATTCGCATTGCATGGTGGGTAATCGCCTGCCAATTTGCGTAGCTCCACGCTCACAACAGTTTAAAATCAACACAGGTAAATCCATATAAAAATTAACATGGACACAAAATTGACATAGCTTATGTAATTCAAATAATAAAATGTAATATTATCATGATAGATGCACGTTTTATTAAAATTTGAAAAGATTATTAAGTCCAATAATTTGTTTGTGTTAGCTTGCACGAGTCACAAAATGGCGACCCATCACGCATTTTCTGCATGTGCCGACACTAGTAACTCATAGTGAATGTCCTCAAACTAGCGCCAGTGTGTCTCAGGCCTGATAACGACCCCAGGTAATTTTATGCAGAAAGTTTTCTTGCGAACAGCTGCAGGTGACAATTAAACAATGAACACGGCTTGTTTATGTACATGCGTGGGGAGGCTTGTACGTCAGCTGACGTGTTTTGGACATGTTCCGCGTAAAAAGTGTCGTTTTCTTCATGAAAAATACCAGCGATGACCAGTTTTTTGTGGGCTATTTGATTTACAGGTATGTCGGTTCGTCATAGGGTAGAAATGATAGCTGTACAATTTGTATAACATACAGTTTAACATAGGCCTAAACATTTATGGGCACAAATCGACCTTCCGTATTATGCACAAGTATGTGGAAGTGGCAGGCATACCTGAGCATGCTGAGCAGGAGTCTGAGACAAACCTTTGCCACCTCCCCCTTTTTGACACGACAAGAAATCTTTGTCCCTTCCCTTACAAGAATCAAGATTTTTGGGAACCCAGATTTGAAACCTGAAATTGTCTTATCATATTGCAATACAAGTACAAGCGCAGCATTGATCGTGAAATCTATCTACTATCCATGGCATGAGGCATGACGACACGATAGTTAATGTGTGGATAGAAGATAGAGATTGCTTCTGCTTCTGCTTCTGCTTCTGGTGGTTACTGCATAATCTCCTCAATCGTGGGATGTATAATGCTAGTATAACACGGTCAGTCATCGTAACGTCTTGACTTCAGTTGTAAAATGCAGCAAAACAATTTTTTAGATTGTCCAGTTTGGCTTCAATTTAGCTTGGCTAACATTTATGTTTCTGGAGTGTTTGCTTACTTTTAACCGGAAACACTGGCGCTGAAGTACAAATTCCGACCATATTATGAGTCCGTTTAATTCTGCAACCTTGCTTGATCAAGGGTGCATACCACTAAATCCGCCTGTGAAGCGGTTTCCGGTAAAAGTTTATCACGACTATAGTCCCAACTTTACATAAAAATTGTGCAAAATCGGTACAATATTAACAATTTTAGTGTTGCAAATCGTGTTTTGCTAGAACTTGTGAATGTGAGCTCTACTAATTTGAACAGAAAACGCGAAAATTTGAGTGATGTTTACGATGATGAGCGCATGAACACACGAGGTCAAAACGGCGATCCTGACTTTTAGACCACCCGCGCTATATAGGGCTCAAATAATACTATTTCATCAAGGTTTAATATTCTTAAACTAAAAGTTTCATCTAAGGAGTCAAGCTTTAAACTATTTAAAAGCAAAAATATCCAACAAGCTAAAAACGATTTTTTACCCGTTTTTTAACAAGCTAAAACCAATTTTTGAAAAGAAGCTTAAAATGTCAATTTTTTCATCGTAAAATCATCTAAAAAATCTTTAAAAATACAGTGACCTACCTAATATTACTAATCTATGTTTCCGATGGTATCCAAGAAGCTAAAATATTGTGAAAGAGGGCAGGGCTTTGAGTAATGAGGGAAATTACGGGGTAAAATACATCACATTTTTCCGAGAGATTCGCCATCTTGAATAAATGCAGAATTGCGTCACGCAGTAATATGATGTCAAACGCGCTTGAAAATGCATGATACGCTAGCGTAAATTACCGTCAAAACGAGCGTACATCAAACGCTTGTGCTATGCGAAAACTTCGGAGCGGGCAGCACCGGTTTTGTTACCAGCTCGTTTACGTCAAAAATAGCTATAAAAACGTGAATTTTAGAACAAAATAAAGCTTGTTCGATGGAATAAAAGGTATGTTTGTAAAGTTGAAAATATGTTTAACCTTGTTGCAAAAGTTTAATATGATAAATTTGCAATTTGTTCCTTATATAGCTCGGGTGGTCTAAAAGTCAGGATCGCCGTCAAAACGCGGTTAGCAGTCGGACGTAACGGGAAAATCAGGCCTTTTTATATAGCGCTATTTTTCTCAACAAGTAGACCTAAAATATGGTGTCATTTTCAGATATGTTATGCAGAATTTTGTTCTGATTCAGATGATATCAAATATATATTTCAAAGTAACACGTAACTCGACTTAAAGCCTAAAACGTGACCCCTATTTTGCACGTAAAGTCTATGGAAAGCTATTTTGTGGCATGTACCCTTTAAAGAGCAATTCCATGCGTTTTTTGCGCGTCTTTATCCATTTAAAATGCACGCGAAGAAAAGAGGAGGGACTATCCAAAAGAAGATACCTATTATTTGTGATCTTATTATGTCTAACAACCTCGACATATTAGCTATAACTGAATCCTGGTTAACAGGTGATCATCGGGATGATCATGCTATAGCAGATTTGACATCAACTCTCCCTGATTTTAACTTGCATCATATCCCACGGAAAAACAGAGCAGGCGGTGGTGTATGTGTTTGTTTAAGGAAATCATTTAAAATTAATATGTCTACCATCAAAGAATATGATTCATTTCAGTATATTGATCTTGCAATAACTTCTCGCTGTCAAACTCCTCTCCGTCTCATTGTTTTGTATAGACCTCAAAAAACCGAATGTAAGCAAAATACAGCTCCTATATTTTTCCGTGAATTCCCATCATTCTTTGAGGAAATTGCTACTACACGCAACAATCTTCTGATAACAGGAGACTTTAATTTTCATGTTAATGATCCAGCTGATAAAGAAGCTTCTTTATTCTTGGATCTCATCGATTCGGCCGGTTTAAAACAATTTGTAACTGTACCCACTCATATTAAAGGAAACACGCTTGATCTTATTATCACCCGCTCTACAGACAATTTTGTATCCAACATAAGTGCCACTAATTTCCTTCCTTCCGACCACGCAGCCGTCTTGTGTTCACTTGATATTGTTCGCCCTGAGACTACAAAATGGAAATACGTATCGAAAACTTCAAGCGACATTGACTTGAATACTTTTCGCAATGATATTTTACAGTCATCTTTATATACTTCTCCTTCTCCTGATCTAGATAAGCTAATTGCTCAATATGAAAATGTGTTACTCAAACTCAAAGACAAACATGCTCCACTTATTACTCACACAGTCAAATGTCGTCCAAATGCACCATGGTATAATGAGCAACTCCGTGACTTGAAACAAAAACTCCGTCGCCTTGAACGTCGCTGGCTCTCTTCTAAATTAGAAATTGACAAGCAATGCTTCAAAGAACTCAGCGATCAATACCATGAAATGATCAATCAAGCTAAACTTGATTACCATAAGATGCAGTTCAAAACTGCAATTCAAAGCAACTGTTTCAACAAGTTGAGAAATTAAGCAAACCAAAATCATCTAAAGTTTTGCCATCAGAAATTCCTGATGACCCTCTCGTTGAAAGATTCTCCAGCTTTTTTGCAGAAAAAATTCAACGTATTAAAGCCAATTTGGAAGAATCACCACCATCACATTTAAGTGTTCAAACAAGCTATTCTTGCACTTCGACACTTTCTGAATTAGCCATGGTGTCTGAGGAATCGGTAAAGGATATCATCATGAAATCACCATCTTCTTCATGCACGCTGGATCCAATACCAACATGGCTCCTTAAAAAATGTATAAATGAGCTTGTTCCTATCATCACAAAAATCATCAACTTATCATTCCAGCAAGGTAAATTTCCTGATGTTTTAAAATCTGCACTCATCACACCACTCATCAAAAACCAAGCTTAGACTGTGAAACTCTGAAAATTATCGTCCTGTGGCCAATCTCAAATTTCTCGCTAAAACTATTGAACGCGTGCATGTTCTTCACAAATACATAAGTATCTCACTTCACAAAATCTTCGCGGTAAAATGCAGTCGGCCTATAGATCTGATCACAGTATTGAGACAGCGCTACTTCGTGTATATAATGACTTGTTGTTTGCAGTAGACAAAGGAAAGGAAGCTGTTTTAATACTTCTTGATTACTCTGCTGCATTTGACACTATCAACCATGATATTTTTATTGACCGCCTAACCCAGAGATATGGTATTACTGGATCTGTATTAAACTGGTTTTCATCATACTTCAAAAACCGCTCACAATTTGTTTCTATCAATAACACTATTTCTAAAGCTCATGTGCCAAAGGAGGGTGTTCCACAAGGATCTGTGATTGGACCACTATCATTTACCATGTACACAGCCCCTCTGGAGGATGTTATTAATGCTCATGGCTTCAGTAAAATGATTTATGCCGATGACACTCAAATATATATTGTGCTTGATGAATGTGAACGCTCATATCTTCTTCCAAAGCTTGAAAGATGTATAAACGACATTAAAACCTGGTCAAACATGAACGATTTAAAACTAAATGAGGACAAAACGGAAGTAATCCATATCACATCTCGTTTTAAACACAATTCACCTTTACCACCTGTTCAAATTTGTGACTCATTTATCCAACCTGTAAATAATGCTCGCAATCTTGGTGTAATTGTCCAGAATGATCTGAGAATGGATTCTTTTGTTAATAACATTTGTCGCTCAGCATCTTTTGCTCTGTATAAAATTGGCCAGATCAGAAAATATCTTGATAAAATTGTACTGAAATGCTTGTTCACGCTTTTATTACATGTCGCCTTGACCAATGCAATAGTCTTCTTCACGGTTTACCAGACTCACAGATCTCCAAACTCCAACGAATTCAAAACTCGGCTGCCAGATTAATTTCGCTTACTAAGAAACGTGATCACATTACTCCAATCCTTCATGATTTACATTGGCTACCTGTGAAATACCGCATTATATACAAAGTTCTCCTCCTCACTTATAAATGTATTAATGGTCTTGCACCTGTCTATCTTCAAGAACTCATACAGCATTACACGCCTCCACGTAGTCTTCGATCGTCAACACAATTTCGTCTAACTAGCTCATCATTTTCTACTCAGTATGGTCATCGCTCATTTTCTATTGCTACCTCTGAACTTTGGAACAGTTTACCATTACATGTTAAAAACTCTCAGACTGTTAATCAGTTTAAAACATCTCTGAAAACTTATTTATTTAAAATTGCATACTAATGTTTATTTGTTATGTTTTTTTTTATATGTATAATTTGTGTTAAGCGCTTAGGGACTTTGGTGTAAAGCGCTATATAAGCATGGTTTATTATTATTATTATTATTATCAACAAGCGCGTTCATGGACGCCGCCAGGTTTTTCGCTGTATGTGCGTTTGCCGCGAATAGGCCTGCTTTTATTTCCAGTTTAATAAAAGTTCGATTTTGGTAGAAGTTTGAAACCTTTTGATGTGAATTAAGAAGAGTTTCAAAATATTGAAAACATTGTTTAATGGTGTTTAAATTACAAAGAAGTTTTTAAATTTCATTGTTATTTTTTAACCAATTTTTTTGTCATTTAAACTCAAGTTTTGGCCTTCAATTTTAATAAAATTGCATAAAAAATTAGACTTAAGATATTTAAGTTTCTTGTTTGCTTTATTTATACCACTGTCCAGTATTTTAAATTGTTATAACATTCAAAGTTTAATTTATATTAATATTTAATTTCAAATAGCCATTCATTACATTTTGCTTTTTGGACAAAACGGGTTAAAAGTGACGCTGGAGGGGGGGGGGGGGGGGGGCCTACTTGATTGACATTTTTTGTCTTTTTAAATATTCTGCAGGTACTGAGAATGTTTTAATTTTGAAGCTATGCACTTGTAAAAGATGTTCAAAGAACGTTTACTCTTAACATCAATTAATATCTTCATGAAAATAGCAAATCAGCAACCATTGTGCATTCATGTGCATCAAAATGATGAAAAATGGCAATTGGCGGCTATCATGCTTGTGCTTGAAATCGACATCCTGTCTAAAGTATGAAAGAAATTAACCCAAAATTTCATACAATTAATTCAAAATGTAGTGAAAAAGATAACAAAATCATTTTCAAGGCCTAAAAACGATGTTTTAGCCTCTTCAAGGGTGCATACCACTAAATCCGCCTGTGAAGCGGTTTCCGGTAAAAGTTTATCACGACTATAATAGTCCCAACTTTACATAAAAATTGTGCAAAATCGGTACAATATTAACAATTTTAGTGTTGCAAATCGTGTTTTGCTAGAACTTGTGAATGTGATCTCTACTAATTTGAACAGAAAACGCGAAAATTTGAGTGATGTTTACGATGATGAGCGCATGAACACACAAGGTCAAAACGCAGTTAGCAGTCGGACGTAAACACGGGAAAATCGGGCCTTTTTATATAGCGCTATTTTTCTCAACAAGTAGACCTAAAATATGGTGTCATTTTCAGATATGTTATGCAGAATTTTGTTCTGATTCAGATGATATCAAATATATATTTCAAAGTAAGACGTAACTCGACTTATAGCCTAAAACGTGACCCCTATTTTGCACGTAAAGTCTATGGAAAGCTATTTTGTGGCATGTACCCTCAAAGATGTTTTGACAACTGCCAACTGCGTCGTTGATTAAAAGATTTGAGAAAATCCAGTGCTGGGCAAATCAATCCATCGATATCTCCCGATTTGCAAAGGTTGACTTGTCATTGCAAACCAGGGGTTCAAATTCGCAATCAATTGCGGGAACCTGTTTAGGTTCTCGTAAAGGGCTCTTGCGAGAACCTTCGGTTCTCATCAAAACCAGGCTTCTGATTCCTGCAAAATATTGAGAAAAAGAGGTAACCTTATTTTTTTTGCAGTTTTTCTGACAGACAATGCATTCATGAATGCATGTCGCTTTCATTACCCTTTCAATTTCTACCCTGTGAATTTTTCAAAGACTGGAGCGGTTGATAAGATTTTGCTCCCAGCGCCTGCTTATTACAAGGCAAATTTGCTCCCAGCGCCTGCTTACTATAAGGCTTGTCCAAAATCCTCTATTTTCTGTAATAGCACATTACGGCAAATGGGCAACTAGTGTGAACTACAAGGCTCTGGTCTGGGAGCTTCAGGAATGTTTTTGTTCAGCACTTCTGTTCAATTGTGTGGTGATCAGAGCTGTCAACTTTTTGGAATTGCCTGGCGTGAGACAGAGGCGTACCGGGATTTGCCGATCCCAATGTTCATTTTGAACCATGATTATTTGAGCCACGGCGCCGAGAATGTGAAAAGCGGGGGTATTCATGATGATGCGTGACATTTTACTCATTTTCCGGCTTTTTGCGTGAGAATTACTACATAGGCGTGAGATTATACTACCTTGGCGTGAGACCGTGAGAAAGTGACCCAATGCGTGAGAGTTGACAGCCCTGGTGGTGATACTTAAAGTATCTATACTGTTTTTGACTGTTGACATGCATGTACAATTATTGTACACATGTACAGTCAGATTTAATAGCTGACAAAGGCGTTGATACAGGTTCTCTAGTTGCATGCATAGGGCACTGGCTACAATTTGTATGAAATGATGACCTTGGCTAGTTCAGGCTTCACTGCACTGACCACTTCACTGACACTGACCTTATGGCTTCAGAAGTTCAATTCTTTAAGATCAGTCCGAGCAAATTTTATAGTACGGTGTTGTGAACATTTGTTAGTTTGTCATTTACTGCCACAGCTATAATTCGGTAGCTATCCTCAACCTCAGACCTTCCTAGCTCGAGATATCTAAAATACAGGTTTACATTTTACTGTCTTACATTATCTTGCTGTATTTCAGCTAGAGCGCCATAGGTAAAAAACCTGGGTTTTTTCTGAGAACAATACAAACACATAATCTTTTCATGACTTCAGTGACGCGATCTCGATGGCTATCATTTCTATATAACACTAGATTTCGCGGTTCTCGGGTCGGGCGCTTCTCGTGATAGGCATATTTCTAATTACCCAAACCTGTTACCCATATACCTGCCCTGACTTTTTAAACTACTATGAAATGCGTCTCTCAATGATCAAGACCCAATGAACTTGACACAACTTCGGTAGTTCGGTAGGCCTACCCATAATCTGGAAACCCTCTTTCAAGCCCTGCCCTGTTACCACATTTAGAGAAACCGAAATTAGTATCTGGACGTGGATATAGGCCGTTACTAATGTAAATCACGAGAAACGTGAACGCAAACACGGTTATAGGAGGATTCCGGAAATAGTCATGTTCTGCTGAAATAGGCCTATGCACATGTTTGGTGTATGCACATGTTTGGTGTATGCACATGTTCGGTATTGAAATATGTGTTGAAAATAAGGCCTATAATTATTGGTCCGATGAGATGCACCTGTTAGTAACACTGTAATGCTTTCCGATGCGCGCACTGTACTCCGCGCACACTCCCGTTGATACTCCGCGATAGCGCACCACGAGCACGCGATAGTGCACTGCGTGAACGCGAACCACGCAAACACGAACCGCGCGGACGCAAACGCGATAGCGGACGGTTATTAGTAATAAGATGTCCATTGAAGTGAGAGAGAAATCAGAGAATTGAATAGATGCGTGTTCGTCACAATAGAAATTAACACAATAGAAATTAGCATCTCATGAATGCGCAACAAATCTTTAGAAATAAGAAAACCCACTTTTAGACAGGATTAGCTCGTGTCTGGACCTTCCCTGCTCAGACACTGCACTGGAGGGAAAGACTGCTGTTGTTTGTGGTGAATGGGAAAGTTAACAGTATTTGAAAGAGCAGCCTACACATGTAATGTTTTCATGAAAAAAATCCAACTTGTAAAATATTGTTATTTTGTCCAGTTCCATAGTCTCTCAATTTGTGCTCAATCAAATGTTATAATCAATAAATTGCTAATGAACAAAACCTGAATGCAATATCCTTTTTCTCTTGGTTGGGCTGAGTTGCTGACATCACATTCATAAAGGAAACCCCTCGTAATAACCCCATGGATGTATGCATGTGCTATTTCAAAAGTCAGATTTGATGGCAAAAATAGACACTCTCCCTCAATCCTTAATAGGCCACCTCACTCAGTAAAACAGTAAGGGACCATTCACTAACTTGTTGGGGGGCCTGATACAAAAAAATTTCATTGCCAAAAATTTTTTTGGGCCTCCTTTTCAGATCTCAAAAATTTCAGTGCCCCTTTTTGGGACATGAAAATTATTGGCCGGTCAACCCCATAGAAAAGCATATAAACTTAATTTTCCCAGGAAAATTTGTAGTCAATTTTTCAGGCCCCCCCCCCCCTTAGGAGGGTCAAAACTTGTTAGGGCTTTTTGCATCAGCCCCCCCCCCAACAATCCCCCCTACAGATCTGAAACTTGACAGGGTCAGAAATTCAGCAAGAATCAGAGAATCCATTCTCGCAAAGATTCTCGTCAACAAAATTGCAAGAATCTAAATGGATTCTCGTTATCTCATAAATATTTCAGTTTATCATGCAAAGTTATATGGCGAGAATCATGGATCCTTGCAAAATTCCACTGGGAGATTCTCGCACTTTGTTGCGAATTTCTGACCCTGCTTGAGAGATGTTTTTAAATGGCTATTTGAGTGAAAAGAAATTCTGAGAGTGAGCCAAAATTTGATATAAACTTACATGTAATCCCATTATCCCAATTTGATTTGCTAACAGCACAACACCAAGGTAGCTGTACTAGGTGCATCAGGAGGCATCGGTCAGCCTCTCTCACTCTTATTAAAAAACAACCCTGGTATCAGTCAACTAGCCCTCTACGATATTGCACACACACCAGGAGTAGCAGCCGATCTGAGTCACATTAACACCAGGGCATCAGTGGAAGGCTTCCTAGGGCCTGATTCGCTGGGAGAATGCTTGGAAGGAAGTCAAATGGTTCTCATCCCAGCTGGTGTACCCAGGAAACCCGGTAAGTCATCAAATTAGGCTAATGGAAATGAATCTTCAGTTTTCCAATTACCCGCCCACATCAGATGTTCATGTTTGCCCAAATTTTCATTATTTTGAATATTATATTGTTCACATTTTCTTTTAAAAGTAGGGTGGTCACATGAAAATTTCAAACCCACCCTGGAATTACTTTTTCTGTCAGGATTGTTCCTTCTGCAAAATGATTTAAAAAACCTTTTGAATCAACTCAATCGGACAATCCGTTGCGAAGATACAGCCTTTTAAAGATTCACAAAATTGGCCATTTTTACCCCATTTTTAGGAAAATCCTGATTTTGTCATAAATTTGCATATTCATGAAGCGATAATTGTGGGAATTTTTGGGCCAAAGAAAGCATGAGATTTATTGTTTTTGTTTATTTAATGTTCATTTATGCAAATGGCCCATTTCACGGTTAGGCGCCACTTTTTGATTTTTAACGTATCTGGCCTGGTGTGTAAAAAATAATGGGGTTACAGAATTGACTGTTGGTGATTTTTCATTGTCTCTGTATAGCCTACCTCCACTAGCTTAATCGGCCTTTCTGCTATTATCTTTCAGGGCGCACAGGGGTCAGAAGTGGTCAAAAACCACATTTTACTATCAACCTAAAAACAGACATTTATTTTCCAATGCTGCCACTTTTAACTATGTTGAGCCTACCAGCTGCTTTTTTGTTGTTTTTATGTAATCAGGGATGTAAGTTTTCTGTATTTTTACAGAATTTTGTATTTTTTGTAGTCCAGATTTACGCAATTTCTTTTATTTTCAGCCTGTTTTGGGGCTTTTTAGCGTGAATTTCCGTGTTTTTTCCCCAATTTTCCGTATTTTTCTTCAGGCTTACTTACATCCCTGATGTAATGAACAAGTTGCACTATACAGCCATACATGAACAAAGTAGTAGTTGTCAGTTAAACTAGCATGAGAACCATTTAAATTTCTGAATTCGGATGTGACATTTTCCGTTCACATCTATGTACCTTATTCAATGTGGAATAGATCGACTAATACTTTACATGAATGGCAAACTAGTGTGTTTTAGTAAAGTTCAGAGTCTTGTTACTATTTGTTGAACAAATTACACTTGTTGCTCTTAATATGTAGATACAGCGATATTTTGAATTTTGCCAACAAATTCCGTTCACAATTTTGTCACATCCGATTAATTTTCCAAATAGTATAATTTATTAACAAATAAGTGGCAGAATTTGTTCTCCTTGATTTTAAAATCTCCTGCTATGAGCTATCTAATGACACCATTTAATGAAAACTCCTTCATCAACTTAGCTTGCAGATGTCATTTCAAAGTTTCCGTTCACATGTGTCACATCCATGGTACCTGTCACATCCAAAATAGTTTCTTCAAAGAACTAAGACAGGAATGGGACTAGGATGCCAGTTTGAAGTTATTTCATTACAAGTTTGTGGGGAATCAAAAGGCACAATAAGTTTTTAATTCAGTATGCCTTCTTTAATTGTGACAGGAGATTCAAAAAGCTTCAATTTCCGTTCACATGTCACATCCTCAAA
Source organism: Amphiura filiformis (assembly GCF_039555335.1). Classification (NCBI taxonomy): domain Eukaryota; kingdom Metazoa; phylum Echinodermata; class Ophiuroidea; order Amphilepidida; family Amphiuridae; genus Amphiura; species Amphiura filiformis. The sequence goes on from NC_092628.1 coordinate 24,386,143, forward strand.
ATTAGTAGTTTTAGGCCAAAATACTTAAACAACATGATATTTGACTATCTAAAATAGGTTTATTATTTCATACATGTCACATATGATTATTTCATGGCTTTGTTGTTGTCTTTTCGGGGACAGTTTTGTATACAATTTACAGAAGCGGATGTGACATTTTCAATTGTGAACGGAATATTTCAGTATATTATAAACATTTTGCTTGGCAAAAATATAAAGGGTCAGGAAAAACATTTTAGCATTGCTCAATTCAATAGAATCTATCAAAATATATGTGTTAGAAGTGCTTTAAAGCTTATATTTTGACAAGCAAACTGTTTATAATAATGAAATATTCTGTTCACAGTTTAAAATGTCACATCCACCTCTATAAATTGTAAATAATGTTTTAAAATGAACACTAACACAGGTTGATATGTTTCAATATATCCCATTTAATTTACTGAGTGTGTGAAAACTCTTTGAATCATTATTTTCTAAAACATACTCTACTTTACAGTATGTGGTTTCCGTTCACATTGACATCAGTCACATCCAAAATTGCACAAACATAAGAATCTTGAATTTGACCTGTGCTTTCAAACTGGCTGATATTATTTGTGAACATTACCCATATTATGACCATCAAAGCTGTGAAATATCAGAGTCATTTATTGATTATTAAAATTGTTGAGTAAACCTTTTCATGTCAATTTCCCTTTTTTACCACAAAAATTACATGTAAGTGGCCATAAATTTGTCATTACACAACCAAATTTGCCCAAATTTGGTCAGAAGAGAGCCTATGACATACTTGTTTATTTTAAATATCTATTATATATGTATTGGACAGTAAAAGTATAAATATTCACTACTCAATATTTATCAAATTTGTTAAAAAATTACATAACATGAGATAATAAATTATAATTTTCTTCAAGAAGTAGAGAGATTTAAGCTGGGAAATGATATTTTTATGAAAATCTGGTCTTATGTGGAAAAGAAAACCCCAATTAAATGAAATTTAATCCATTTTGAAAATTTCAAGTTTTTTTCACCAAAAGTGGCGCCTAACCGTGAAATGGGCCAAATATTAAAAATCCAGGGTCATAATTGCTATATTTGCTTCTTTACATCATTTTTAAAATGGCTGAAATCACAAAAATAACTCTTTTGCCAGGACTTTTAAGGTAAATATGTGTGATTTTCACCATTGAGGGCGCTATTATGTGCCAATTATGACCTTCAAAGGCCTGTATTTCCTAAACTACACAACCAAATTGTCTGATTTTTGCACAGGATTTTGCTCTGAGGGTCTAGATTGTAAAACTGAATATAGCATAATTGTACATCTTTGGGAAAATACTTTTATTTGATGACAAAAATTTATTTTGTGCGTAACTTTTTATGCGTGACCGACTGACCGTACAAAAATGCTATATTCACCTTCATTACGAGCAGAAAATTTTCTATCTAATTAGGTAGTCGGGTTTGCACAGAAGTTACTAGGAGACAAATTATATGGAATTCAAAATGCCCAAAAAGTTTTCCAACTGCTGCAGAATCTGTTACAATTTCCACTATACATTTGTGTATGTAGGCAGGGGTACACACAATAGCTAGCATTGTGGCCACCCTATTAAAAGATTATGAAGTATCTGTACCAAACTCGGCAGCAAAATCTCTCTTGTCTTTCTGATGATTTTAACACAGTTTCAAGTTAACAGGGCAGTATAGGCTTATAATGAAATGCAAATTAATACAAATCAGAGTTTATGCATATATATATTCATTTAGCAATGCTATGAGGATCTAGCCTTGAATGTTGGGTATTAAAATACAAAAAATAAAGATTCCAATCAAATGAGTTTAAAAAGCTGGAGCACAAAGTATGTAAAAGGACGCCCAAAAGTGTAGCACGAGTTACCGTGGAATTGCCCATATATAAGCTAGAGTATGGGCTAGTCCACAAAAAAAACTAGGAGTTGCAAAACAAATCAACAGTGGATAAAAAGCTAGACCCTTTTAAAACAACTTTAAAAATTTTCACAAGTTTTCACTGAACTCCCTGTACTTTATTAGTTTTAAAATTTTTGTGAGTGGAAACGTCCAGTAATGTACGTATTGAAATTACCATAGGATTATGACCGTCTCCATTCATTAAAATATTTTAAACGTTTAAAAACGATTCCCAAGCGTTGAAACGTTAAATATTGACAACCTTATGTGACTTTATAGTTTAAATTGCATTCTTGTATGTGACCCTTATATTATTTCAGGTATGACCAGGGATGACCTGTTTAACACCAATGCTGGTATTGTCAGGGATTTGTGCAAAGCTGCAGCTACATATTGCCCGGATGCTATGATCTGTATCATTACAAATCCTGTAAGTGTGTACATAATTAAATAATTATTTGAAGTATAATAGACCTACTGGAATAGGAGTCATTACTCCAAGTTTCATGCCATCAGACGATCGTGGAGTAAATTTGATAGCTGGCTTAAGGGATGGGGTATGAACGTTTGGACAGTGTTTATTGTGGGACATTAGAGCACATCAGACATGTTGAATTGCATTCTGAATACGAAGAATGTCCTTCTGATATCAAATAATTTTGATTTTTGAAATTAGCAATGTAATACACATTTTATGGCAAATGATTAAAAATTGATATTTTTGATATTTAACAGTACTCGAAGTTAACTTTATAAATCTGATGATATGTACTTTAAGTGTATGTAGGTGGGATGAAAAGCCGACGATCAATTGAAAATTTTGCCCTTTCGTAGTGAAGATATGGATTTTTGCCCAAAAACACACAAAAAAATTAGGTCTTTTGGGGAAAAAAGCCATATCTTCAATATGAAAGGTCAAAATTTTCAATTGATCGTCGGCTTTTCCTCCCAGCTACATACACTTTAAGAATATATCATTAGATTTATAAAATTTACTTCAAGGACTGTTATATCAAAAATGTGGAAAATATCAAATTTTAATAATTTGTCATCAAATTCGTATTATATCGTGAATTTCAAAATATTAAAATTATTTGATATCAGAAAGACATTCTTCGTATTTAGAATGCAATTCGATATGTCTGATGTGCTCTCATGTCCCACAAAAATACTGTCAAAACACTCAAACGCTCATTCCAGAAAGGTGGTACTACACCCCCTGATATATAGATTTTGTGACTAATTTTGCATTTTTCTCAAAAAATAACTAACTGAAATTTCAGTGATTTCAAGACAAGTGGTTCAATATGATCATTTGGTAAGAAATGAGGTACATTCTAACGGTACCTCTTTTCTTGTCATAAATAATGTACCGCTTGTCTTGAGTCACTCTTCGTAAGAGTAAGAGTCACTGAAATTCCAGTGTAGTAACTGGATTTTACCAGTGTGTTATTATTTTTTGAGAAAAATGCAAAAATAGTCACAAATTTATCAAGGGGTGTAATACCACCTTAATGGTGTTTTTTTTAAACTTAGGGAGCTTTGAACACTAACATTCAAAAAAGGAATACAGGGACTGGGGACCTCTGGATAGATAATCCAGTACTCTAGCCTCTCTTGCCAGCCCTGTGATGGACAGCAATCGCATATTGGATCTCGCTTTTTTGCTTTGGCACTGGTCAGAGCCATGAAACCTTGTTGCCAGGTGACTGGGAAGTACTTTCTTAAAAAGAATTAAAGGTATTTTCATTTAAATTTTTTTCAACAGGTTAATTCTACTGTACCAATTGCTACAGAAGTCTTCAAGAAAGCTGGCGTGTACGATCCTAACCGTATCTTTGGTGTGACGACGCTGGACGTTGTCAGGTCTAACACCTTTGTTGCAGACGCAATAGGCGCCGATGTCGGTAACACTAACGTCCCGGTTATTGGAGGACATGCTGGCGTCACTATTATGCCACTTCTCTCACAAGTAAGTGCTTAGTGCGATGCATTTCTGTATCTGAATATTATCAGCGCTTATTACCAGGGTTAGAAATTGGGCAAGAATAATCTGTGGAAATTTCCAAATGAAAGGATAAGTTTCATGCAACTTTTTGCAAGATATGATTGTTTTAGATTTTTGGCTTGATCCTGAATATGAAATGTAAATGTTGGTATCGCAAGTCTTTGTACAGTTTGTCCACTCTTAAGTACAAAGTGACAACGCGCGCGTATACAACGCGTTAACAGTGCGTAGTGCTGCGTCTTTGCTGCAGGTATGCGTGCCTTCAAAGTCAGCACAATGTGTGCGTCCGCGTCTGTACTTTGTACTTCGTACTTCAGAGTAGACTGACTGTAGCGTGAAATTGCTTCAAATTTTTCACAAGCACTAACTTTGAAAACATGGGCATGTAATTTAACTTTGTTAAAGGATTATAGAGGCTTTCACGACGGGGATCAATAACAAGATGTGTGTACAAGGTTTCAACATGTATGGCATGGGGTTTTCCACCTCCATGTGGTGACATACCTACATGTACTTAAACCTTGGTGCTTCTAAATCTCGAAGTCAATTGTTAATTAGATTTTTACTAATTACTATTATACTGTTAAAGTAGGCATTTTTTGCGCTATTAAATTTTTTGCTCTTTTCCAATTTGCACAGTTTTGCTTGTTTTTCGATTCGCGATTCTAAGCCTCCTTTAGGGTCCATCCGTTGGATCACTGCTGTGTCCGAACATATTTTTCCAGTGTTTCTAGTTTGTTTGTATTTTCTGTTTGTTTGTATCTAGGCTACTCCATCCTTGCCAGCAGATTTCCCACAAGACAAGCTTGAGGCTCTTACCGTCAGGATTCAGAATGCTGGTACAGAAGTTGTCAATGCTAAGGCTGGAGCTGTAAGTACATTACTACCTTGCCTGACCTGACCCGACCTGACCTGACCTGGCCTGACCCAAACCTACCCTATCATATCCAGACCTTGCCCTTCCTAGACTCTACCTTACCCAGAACCCACCCTACCTGAGAATTTACCAGGTACCTATATCAATCATCTATTTACTATAAAAAAAAAAGAAAAAAAAAAAAAAGCGCAGTGATTTATAGTGCGCTACGCACAGGCACAACACCTAGACGTTGTTCCACAAGCCTCAGCACACTTTAGGTTTCACCCTGTAGACGTTGTGCGTGTTGATGCCTCAACAGTCAACACCCCTCTCAATCAAGTGCACCCCATAGATTAGACATTGTGTGTTGAATGCCTCAACTACCCTCCCACTCAATTGCAGCCCCCATAGACATAGTGTGTGTTGATGCCTCAACACCTCTTTCATTCAAGTGCAATTGATGGGATGTTAGGTTTCACCCCATAGATGTGTGTGTTGATGCCTCAACTACCCTCCCACTCAATTGCAGCCCCCATAGACATAGTGTGTGTTGATGCCTCAATACCTCTTTCATTCAAGTGCACCCCATAGACATTGTGTGTTGAATGCCTCAATACCTCTTTCATTCAAGTGCAATTGATGGGATGTTAGGTTTCACCCCATAGATGTGTGTGTTGATGCCTCAACTACCCTCCCACTCAATTGCAGCCCCCATAGACATAGTGTGTGTTGATGCCTCAATACCTCTTTCATTCAAGTGCAATTGATGGGATGTTAGGTTTCACCCCATAGATGTGTGTGTTGATGCCTCTCACTCAAGTGGAACTGTTAGAGCTGTGTATCAAGTAAATATGACATATCATACTTACACTTTACATAACAACTTAACAATTTATTTTAGCTGTCCCGAATCCTAACTTAAATGCTTATCTGAAAATCACAAAATGATACAATCTGGGGCCAACTCTGATTCTAACTCTAATCCTAACCCTAATCTTGGGACCTATTGTACATCATATTTTTTTTCACATTTTGCAATGGTAAAATAATCAAGCAAGAAATGATTAAAAAGGAAAGGTAAGAATAGTGCCAAATAAAAAGAAAACATTGCTAAACTAATTCTCTTGTAGTTTTATGTATTCCATACTGAGCATGTAAGTATAAACAAGCAAGACTTTTGTTTAATCTGGCATTTATTTACAACCAAAAAATACACATAAAAATCTTAAGATCTTGTTCTGGCAAAGATTAACATTTTTTCTATCTATTTTTCCTACTTGTTCAGGGATCCGCCACTCTTTCCATGGCATTTGCAGCAGCTAAATTTGCACAATCGGTAAGTGACAAAATACTTTGATTATTACTTAATTCATACAAGCAATATGGTAATTCCATCAGCAGCTAACAGGCAAGATGTCCCACAGGGGCAAACTTTGCTTTTGTGAATCACTGGCACTTCTCCAGTGTGAATATGTTTACCTATTGAGCCTATTGATTACGCATAGGTGGAGAGAGGCAATGAAGGTAAAGCTCTCTGTCCATAGAGTGAAGATATTTTGTACACAATTTTTGCCTAAATACCTCGTTAATTGATCAATAAGCATTTAAATGAGTCATTCGGTGCGCTGGCGTATTGTGTGACTGACAAGTGCTTTTGTGAAATATTTTTCGCCTATTACGACGAGCTGAACACCCTTAATCTCTTACCACCATGTTACTATTGTAAACTTGTTTTCCTTCAGCTTCTTGATGCAATCAACGGCAAAGAAGGTGTGGTGGAGTGTGCCTTTGTAAGATCTGATGTTACCAAGGCTCAATACTTTGCAACCCCAATTCTGTTAGGAGTAAGTATGATCATTATTTAAAGTGGTGTGGTCCAATTATTAGTACCGTCGTCGACATGCCTTATGTCGACATAATGGCGACATCGGCACGTATCCCGACATGTCGACATCAAAAACAAATTCTAAAAAAAAAAAAAAAAATTTTCAAAAAATATTTTTGGCCAGAAAAGCAAGTTATAGCCCAAAAATGACTTGTTACCAGAGAAATACTGCTACTAAAATAAAAAATGCCAATTTTTTTTTACAAAGTTGGGTAAAGTTGTACATTTTGATTACCTTTGCTTCTATTGAACAGTTAGGGACACATTGAATTAGTATGCATTGCTAGCTGTTCAATAGAAGTAAAAGTAATTAAAATGTACAACTTTATCCAACTTTGTAAAAAAAAATTGGCTTTTTTGAGTAGCAGTATTTCTCTGGTTTCCAACCCTGAATAACAAGTCATAAACCATTATTAAACAATATGTTTCCAAATTTTGAGTTGTATAGCTTCAGCAGCTTTGATATGGGAAAGGAATGCCCCATAGGATAGCACATGCTTCTGGTTGCCACCACATTTTTGTTCACACCATCTTAACACAAAATATCTTGGGTGTTAAATTTGACTGAACTAATGAGAAAATATGAGTTTCTGATACCAAAATATCATTTTGGATGAAGAAAAATGGGAGATGAGGCTGCAAATTGGGTCACGCCCCTTTAAAGGCACGGAAGACAGACTGATTCTGCTTTCGAGTTTTTGTAACTCATTTATACCAGGAGTTGATTTCATGAACGGTTTTGATGTGTCATAAGTCATTTAAACTCATCGTAAGTCAAAACCTGCTGTAAATCTAACATATAAATCCCATAGAAGAGTTACAATGGAGTTTAGGACTTCTAAAGATGCTACGTAAATCATAACATTGATCCAAGCCACCACATCCGAGGGATTGTAGTGGCAAATTTGTTTTGGGTGACTGAAGCTATATCGTAAACTTAGTAGAAAACTAGAATTTAAAAAAAATACAATTCTACATGAACATTATTTATTTGTATTTCAGAACATAAAATTTGCACACTTCAGTTTTTGGTTTTGAGTACATACTAGCAAAATTTAATGTGGACTTTGATAACAAGTTACCTTAATTTCAGAGTGGTTTATATTATGTACGTGTATGGTAACTTAAACACTGTTTCAAAACATTTTTGCTGTCGGAAGTACAAGTTTTTAAAATTTAAAAATAAAGAAACAAAACCATTTTTTGATTTACTGATTGATATTGTCATTTTTTCCCCCACAGCGCAACGGTGTAGAGAGGAATCTCGGTATGGGTAAGCTGAACGACTTTGAACAGAAACTTGTTGAGGAAGGTCTGCCAGAGCTCTTGGGTAGCATCGAGAAGGGGGAGAAATTTGCTGCATAATAAGATGATTTCAACTTTTATCAATTAGTTAAAACCTTTGGGTGATTCATTCTGTGACAGATTGTGTAAATTATCTTTTGCTATCCACATGTTTTTCCTACCGTGTTTGATATTCACTGATGCAACCATCAAATTTAGTAATAACATTTTGATATTTTTGACATGGCAAAGTACGCTTATCTTACCTTGAATTTTAACATATAATATAGAACAGATTCATTTTGCAGTTTCAGATGTTATGTATCGATATTTTAATGCTGATGATGTGTTATGTGCATGCTTTATGTATCGTAAATTTTGTTGTGCAAATCGTAACCACATATCGGAGTATTGTTTTTTCGCTATGCACCAATTAAGTAACAAAATGTCACATAATGAATAACCTTGATGAAATTTCTGTTATGTTTTGCTATCTGGTGTAGACAGTTAATAAATCTTGTCTTTCGACTCTGCTGGTTAAGTTATTATTCAACGGATTAGGAAAAACAAGTCCTTTTTGGGCTTGTTTTTGTGCTATTCTATCAGAAAGATGTCAAAATACTTAGTAAATGATAAGTAATCATGTGAAATGTAACTACTTGAAAATGTGTCGCTAATGTACAACAGCTGTAGATTTGTTGTGAACCACGGTACATGACGTTGATCAGCAGCATCTGCAGAAAACTCTTTTTGGAAATTGCACCAATTTTGAAAAACCCACCGCAAGATGACACAATTTTCTAAGTGGTTACCCGACTTCAGATTTATGAAATTTTTGTGAATAATCTACTTGAATATTAAGATATGTGGGATTTGTGCAAACATTGTCTGTAACACTGGATCTAGCAGACCTTGTCTTTTGAGGCGAGTGAGAGTGATCACTCGCCTAAAATGAAGCTGAGGAGAGCTTTTTATTACTCGCCTACATTGGTGTAATACTAATACAAGTGATTAAAATCACTCACCTACAGCTCACCTGACAAGTTTTGAGGAGAGTGATTTGTGGCCAGCAATTTTCAAAAGACGAAGGCCTGATCTAGTTTCTTTAAATCATGGTGGATTGTTGGTCAGTATAATTATTACATAAATGAAATGGGAAGGGAAAATATATATTAAAAAAAAACACCTATGATGAAGTATTAAAACATGCTACTTATGATATGAAGGTATGATGGTTTCACACAAGTTGGTTGTTCTTGAGGTGATTTCAGTATCAAACAAAAATTGTGGCATTGAAAAGCTTAACTTTTGTAACAAAAAAACAAGATTAGCAAAAACAAAACAATCAAAAACAAAGAACAAAATCAGCTGTTTAAATAATGGCTTTCGTGCTCAGGTGGGTCTTTTATGTTAACACAGGATTGTTTTTTGATGGTTTTTTTTCATCATTTTTTTGAGTGCGTGGATCGATGTGAGAATGTGGACATCACATACCGTGTCGAAGATATCAATTTTTAAAGTGAACTTGGCCAGGTTCATCAAGTTATTAAATTATTATTAATGCAAATTCATTATGTTAACTGGAAGATGTTTAGAATCTTCCCCTGGCTTTTCTCAGTGATCTCTGTGTATGGATGTGTGCAACCTCCCTAATGTCCTACCTCTAAGTTTGTTTCAGGTTTTTGAATGCAACTAACACCACAATAGTATAAAGTATTGCATTGTTACTTAAAATTGCTCCAATAAGAAAAACCGAAAACAGTGTTTATCTTGAATTAAAACACTCCTACTCCCAAATTCCTGAACTACAGGATAATGATTTAACTTGTTTCATTTGGCAAAACAATATTTTTTGAATCCAAATAAATATAGTGCTGTAATTTTCTTGATTCGGGATTAGGAACAACTGGTCAGAAAACTGACATGTTGCAGTTTTTATAGTGACTAATAATAATTGCACTGTGTAATGTGCTTAGTTAGGAGTGTTAGTTAATATGGCGAGTGGCTGCAATGCGTGGTTTTCATACGCAAAATGCCGATGTCATATGGGCTAATTTTATGACAACTACAATCTGCTCATGACAAGCATTTTGCAGTGCATCCAGTTGAAGGGTTTTTGAATATTTGCAAAGGATTGAATGAGTTTCCGTGGGATGGATGCATTTGTATAATCCTATATTCCAAAAATTTTGGTGATAATTGGTTTTTTTTAGTAGAAAAATATAAAAAATCATTGTTTCTTCATCGTGTATAGGTTGAAATTTGTTGCTTGAGATAGGAAACAAATCAATACCGGGATCACATACTTGTGTCAAATGTGGATACTTTCCCAATGCATTTGCCCTTGCAGGACTTATGTATTTGACACATTTACATCATGACGCAAGTGCATTATCTACGTCTCGGCATTGATTTGTTTATTATTCCTCTCAATAATTAACACAAATTTTAACCTATAAATTGTATCCAACAGAAACATCATTTTGTAACTTATAAGGAAAAAATAATGTGTGTATATGTTGGTACGATAAAGTGAATATGCAACATAATTTTTCCCTGTGATAGAGCCTACCATTGCAGCTAGTACAATAATCTTGCTTCTACTGCACAAAACAGTTGGTCAAGTATAGGGTAGAACATGGCCTTGAACCTTTATCTCATACACACTGTCAAATGTAATTGTTCCATCTTTCTCTAAATGATCTTGAACAAGTAAAGTATGTTCTACTATAACTTGGCAACATGACCTTTTCTATATTTGTGTAAGATCCATGCATGGTCATGTACCACCTTATACTAGACAGATGTCCATGAAAACTGAAGTTGATAATCTGAGTGCAAGAAGGGTACAAGTGCTTTGTTATTAATGTGCACTTACACCCTTTTTGTATGCAACTGATGGATCACGAAGATACTAAGTGCATGTAGGAGTACGATGATGTACATTGTACCGATTGTAGTCAGAAAAGAGTACAGTGTATTTTTCCAGATGTATATTATTTTTCCTATATATACACTAATGGATTGTTTACAGAGAAGTATAATCTTTAGTTACATGTTGTTACCGGATTGCCAGAACTAATATATTGCAATAAAAATCCAACATTACAAAGTATCTGAATTGTTTTATAGTTTTGAATGTGTTATCTGAATGTTTATTGTTAGGGAACAACCCAAAAGTTTGATGAAGCCCTATAACATTAGGGAGGGAGGGGTCAAAAAGTCAAATTACGTTTGTAAAAAAGTAGTTCAAACATCGGTCAAAGTTTTGATCTTTTATTGAGGATTTAAAGCCATATTATAACATTTCTTTAAAAATAGATTAGTATTAATTTTCAATAAAATATTAGCATTTATTGTCAGATATGTCCCTTTTAATTTTGAGCCGAACAAGTGAGGTAAAGCAAAGAAAATCGAATTTACAACTAGCGCCAATGCATGTCACGCTGGCGGTTGTAATATGGTACGACCCTCTGGCGTGTTTGTGTGTGTTCCGCACGCCGTGTACGTAGGGGTGTGTTGACATCGCATACGCCTTTCGACTAATATTTCTATCGGAATAATAAAACGCTGATTCAGGCGGTTTATTCAAAATCTCGGATTTTGACAAAACTACAGCACCTAAAGTCTTGATTTTTGCAGAGAATCTTTGTTTACTAAAGTACATTACAATCGTGTAAAAACCTGAATTTAAAATTTTTTTGAGGGCGTTCACCTCAGCAAATGTTATAATATGGCTTTAATATATAATTTTAAAATTTTAGTATTTTCTGAAGTACGATATTGACATTATACAGTGGTTGCTTCAAATTAATTTCAAATCAATATAGAGTGCAGTACTCGCAACCTGCACTTTGTAAGTTCCATTTTTTAATCAGCTGTACCGCACCTTGATGTGCCCAAAAAGGTATGAAGAAAAATATTTTAAAATAAAATGTTGGTTTCTTCCATAAACGTGATCAATATCATTGCATTGTCGCCCTCCTCCACCATAGCGACGGTCCTGTATCCTATGAATCCGGGTTGGAATGTTCAATATTTGAAAACTTAAGTTAGAAGGGAGGGGGAAGGAGGTTAGCCTTATAACGAAAGGACTTTCGTTTATAGGGCTTCATCGAACTTTTGGGTTGTTCCCTTCCACTGAAAAAGGGGTCACAGGGTCAATTTCCTCCCCAACTGGCGCGGTACAGGAAAGAAGGGACAGAAAATTAGGACTTTGTATGTTCAGTTTTCCAAAATATTCAAACGGACCTTTAAGGGTAGACGAGGTATTAATAATAATAATAATAATAACAGCACTTAATATAGCGCTTTTCCAACCTGATCAAAGCACTTTACAAAGATACAAAATATACAAAAGATACAAAAACATATAATACCTGAAAAAAAAACTCTTAAAAACAGCAACAATCAGTACAAGTGAGTTTTTAGGTTACTCTTGAAACTATCTACAGTGGGGGAAACTCTGATGTTTAAAGGGATGTTGTTCCACAGTTTGGGTCCCTGTACACTGAAAGACCTATCACCAATTAATCTGTTGCTCCTGGGGGCAACTAGACGAGTTGCGTCTAACGCCGAGCGTAAACCCTCTCTGGTTGGGATATAGATCGTCAAACAATCAGACAGGTAGATTGGTGACAGATCATTCAGTGACTTGTAGATGTATAAGAGGATTTTGAACTTGATGCGTTTTTCGATGGGTAGCCAGTGGAGGGAGTCAAGAAGCTCGGATGACGAGTAGCGGCGAGGGACTTGGAATACAATGCGAGCAGCTCTGTTCTGTAAGCGCTGGAGACGAGCAATATCGGTAGACCTGCAACCAGATAGAAGAGCAGAGTATTGTTGGTCGAAGCAACCTAAAAATCGATTGGCATTTTCTAGATCAATATATTATTGAAAATTAATACCTTGATGTTTTGCAAAAGTTCATTCTACAAATCGTATACTTTGCAAACTTGCTTAATTTATTGTTATTAATGAGTTATGTACGTTTTACAAAAGTGTTGTTGTTTCAGCCCTCTTTACAACGTAACTCAAGAACCGCAGCACCTATCATAGGGCCTGCACTTTGGCTCGACATTTGAAAGGGGCGTGAATTCATTTTTGGATACGCCCCTATTATAATTAGGTAATACTCGACTCACACACATTCCCTATATGTATATACATGTACCACATGTAGGCCTAGTAAATCTGCCTGCTTTATCTGTATTGTGCCGTTCTTAAGAAAATACGGTAGTTAAACACGATTTCATCAAACATTATAACAATAGCTCTTTTACAGTGTGCAATCATCCCGGGAAATAATTGGGCAATAATAGAGGATGTGCGTGAAATTATTGATTGGCTCCATACAAAGGAATTGAACCGGTGTCCTTCACCGTAATCATGGCGCAATGCAGTGCATTCAATCAAACGTTGTCGTCAACCTATTTGATCGTATAGTGCATTTGTTATGTGTGTGAGACGAGCTGTCGCGGTAGATTGCAATAGCTTGTAATCATGCTTTTGTTGAATGAATTTGAGTATTCCGCCATATTTACGGTATGATACGTCATAATCTAGGTGATTATTTGCATTGGATGTCTTGAATACGCTGGCGAGGTTGTGTAATAATCGGATTAATGCTATAACAGTAGGTGAATACAAGTTTTGAATATATCGCGTTGCAAAGCCCCATTCAGTGATCCCAGCGAAGTGAAAAAAAAAAACAAATTGTTACTTTTATAAAAATTTTTAATGAAAACAATTGGCAAAAAACCCAAGAAAACGGCAGTATTGACGAAGTTGAAGCCCCATTCAAATACATGTAGCTAATTTATATATACTGTCAGTATATAAATTACAGATTCACGTAAATGCATTATTTTTGTCTTAAATAGGCCTACACGGCTTAGGGCTGAACCACTAGCAGAAGACACCAAGTTGATGTTTTATGACCTTTGACATTCTTTTGTGGCGAGTGACATGGTCAGTTCAATTCACGCCGAGTGTCCTTGACAGGTTTAACTCTGCTTCAGTGGTCATGAAAGAATTCAAAAGATAACCACTGCCCCAACAATCCCAAGCAATTGTCTGAAACTGCTCTTCGGATGATGTATCATAAGAACTCAGTCGTCAAATGATGATAGTCATATAATGACCAAAAGATTATTACTGACTATATCATTGAAGACTGAGTTCCACAGATCTTAATACAAAATCTGAATTTTGATGATTTTTACGATCGTCCGGATGAAAAAAAATCACTGAATGGGCCGTTAGATCCCTCCTCTCCTTACACTGGCAATATGAATCAAAGAAAAATAAAGAAAAAATAAATAAAACAAGAAAAAAAAAGACAAAGAAAAGAAACAATAAAAAGAAAAACAAATATGAAAAGTTCGAACAATATTTGATTTATAAAATTAATGTGACCGTGATGAGGCTCGAACTCACCACCTTCCGATTTAAAGTTCGAAGCGCTAGTGTACCAAATTCTGATGCCTTACCAAGTGAGCTGTGCTCCTGAGATACGAAATAAAAATAAAATAATACACTGTATACCTGCTTGTGTCGGTAATTGATTTACTCAAATTCCATAATGGTACAGTGCAACAGAGCAAAAATTTAAAAGCTAGGCCTATATAATTTATGACCACTATACACTACACATAAAAATACTAATACAAGGGAATTTCAACGTAAGAATCCAAACAATTAAGTACCAACATGCACAGCATTGTCCTTATATTACATTTGGGTTTTAACAAAATGTTATCAAACCTCTACTGTGATTGGCAGCTGCACAAGGCATCTCTTTGATAGTTGATAATGGCCATCCATTCAGCAAGTGGCTACTAACTGACCTTGACAGGCTTGAATGAGCACTGTCATCTGCTACAAAACCATCACACTCTAGGACCTGATCACTCCATAATGCTACAGGGAGCACAGTACTTTGACAATGGAGTGAAAGACTATTATTATTGATTAGGCGCGGATTTTAAAAGTACAGCTCTTATGCGTGTATAGCAAAAATCATGTAACTAAAGTACTAAATGCATTCTGCAAAATGCGCTCTGACCAATTTATAAAGCATTTCATTAGCTTTAATTTGACATATTGTTTGACATATTTGGAATTATGGTAAATCATTAAATAAAATATTTATTAATTAATCAATTATGTCAATTAATTAAAAATTTAATGCAAATATGCATATTTCTCTGACAGAATTGTAGGATTTGACAAGAGCCATCTTTCTTGTAAGTTTGATTCTTATAACATACCGGTATCGTATTGCGTCCCGTTATAGTTGCAGAAAAAAAATACGTGTGCAGGACACACACACACACACCCCACACCCCACCCACACCCAGAGGATCGTACCGTTTTACAATCGTATAACATTCATTGGCGCTAGTAGTAGTAAATTCCAATTTTCTTTGCTTTACCTCACTTGTTCTGCTCAAAATTAAAAGGGACATATCTGACAGTAAAAGCTTACATTTTATGGAAATTATGTTTAACTATTTGCTTAAACAGCACAAAACAGATAAATCAGACAAATTTACTATACATAGGCCTATACATGTATGGTATGCCAAGGACTGTTTAAGAATATAACATTAGATTTATGATATTTACTTCGAGGACTGTTAATAAAAAAAAATGTGAAAAATATCAAATTTTAATAATTTGTCATAAAATTTGTATTATATCGTGAATTTCAAACAATGAAATTTATTTGATATCAGAAAGACATTCTTCGTATTCAGAATGCAATTCGATATGTCTGATGTGCTCTCATGTCCCACAAAACATACTATCGAAACGCTCAAAACGCTCATTCCAGATCCCTTAATTTGGTTAATTTTCTTTGTCTTTTTTTCTTTTCTTGTTTTATTTATTTTTTCTTTATTTTCTTTGATTTATATTCAGCATCGAAGTGGTTACGTAATTCTCTTGGTTACCGGATCACGCTATTTTGATATGCCTTCAAGTGCCATATACTTTGTGTGGTGATTGTTTCGATCGTGGTTCATAACTCAAGCGCGTGATCCCGTTGACATAGTAACATTACGTAACTTCGATACTGAATTGCCAGGGTAAGGAGAGGAGGAACTAAAGGCCCATTCAGTGATTTTTTGATTTTTTTCATCCCGGCGATCGTAAAAATCATCAAAATTCAGATTTTGGATACTAGACTGCGGAACTCAGTCTTTCCAATGATAGTCAGTAATTTTTATATTTTGGACATTATTATGACTATCATTTGAGGACTGAGTTCTTATGATCCGAGGAGCAGTTTCAGACAATTGCTTGGGATTATTGGGGCAGAGGTTATCTTTTGAATTCTTTCATGACCACTGAAGCATAGTCAAACCTGTCAAGGACACTCGGCGTGAATTGAAAGACCATGTCACTCGCCACAAAAGAATGTCAAAGGTCATAAAACACCACTGATTTTGTACCTTTCGTCATTGTCATAGATGTGCTAACATAGCTTGCTAGTGCAGTGGTTCAGCCGAAAGCCGTGTGTCTAAGACAAAAAATAATGCATTTACGTGATTCTGTAATTTATATACCGGTACTGACAGTATATAAATTAGCTACATGTATTTGAATGGGGCTACAACTTCGTCAATACTGTCGTTTTCCTGTTTTGTTTTTTTGCCATTTGTTTTTCATTAAAAAATTTATGTAAACGTAACAATTTGATTTTTTTTTTCACTTTCGCTGGGATCACTGAATGGGACTTTATAGCGCGGATTATTCAAAACTTGTTTTTACCTACTGCTATATAGGCCTAGTATTAATCCGATTATTACATAACTTTGCCAGCGTATTCAAGACATAGGTTATGTAGGGATAAACTGTACATGGGTATAGAGGCCCTGCATGCTTTTATCGATTGGCTCCAAACAAAGGATTTGAACCGGTGTCCTTCACCGTAATCACGGCCATCAATTATTCCATGTCACGGCGCAGTAGCCTACAGTCCATTCAATCAAATGTTGTCAGTGTGCGAGACGAACGATGTATAAATCTGGAGGTCACATCATCACTTATCATGCTTATTGTAAAAAGTTTGTCCAATGCATATACTGTGTGTATTGTTCCCGGGTATTGTCAATGCAGTCAAGCAAACAGGTATTATATTTTGAAAAGGACGCTATAGTATATTCACAGGGGTGTCTTGAATGGCCAATCATATGGGACATAATCAAATTGCAGTGACTGCTTCCTTTGTTACCACATGTCAGTCATTTTGTGATTATTGGACCATGTAAACCTGCAAAAAACGAGCCAAAGTGCAGGCCCTATGAAAAGTATATCTGTGATATTTTAATTCGTCTACACGCTCGCTATGAATTGAGCAATGCAGTTTTTGCCAAAGCTCACTACCATTCGTAAGATGCTGTGAACTACCAAATCACAACAGTTTAAAATAATTAATAACCTTAAAGGGGGGATAACTATTTGGCTAGTTAGCATTTGGCTAGTTAAATTCAAAATCAATAGAGGGCGTCCTATTTTGGCTAGTTAAATGTTGGTCACCCAGGCTAGTTAAAATTTTGTCCCGTAGGCTAGTTAAATATTTGTCCCTCAGGCTAGTTAAAATGTTGTCCCTGAGGCTAGTTAAAATTTTGTCCCTCCGGCTAGTTAAATTTTTGTCGCTCAGGCTAGTTAAATTTTGTCCCTTAGGCTAGTTAAAATTTTGTCGCTCAGGCTAGTTAAATTTTAGACCCTTAGGCTAGTTAAACATTTGTCCCTCAAGCTAGTTAAATTTTGGTCTCACAGGCTAGTTAAATTTTGGCCTCAGGCTAGTTAATTTTGTGTCCATCTACCCATGGTGCTTTAAATGTCATAAATAGGCCAATTTGGCTATGAAGCAGTGTTGAAATATCATAAAATGAAAGATTGTTTATTGTAAAGAAGATTAGAACTGATAGTTTATATTACGTTTTTGTTTTAATTAATGTACCAAATACTGTGAATATTATGACATGTTTTGCATTTAGAGTTAGGAGAAGTGACCTTCCTCTGTCTGAGGGGATTTGTTATTTGGCTAGTTAGCATTTGGCTAGTTAAATTCAAAATCAACAGAGGGCGTCCTATTTTGGCTAGTTAAATGTTGGTCGCCCAGGCTAGTTAAAATTTTGTCCCTTAGGCTAGTTAAAATTTTGTCCCCTAGGCTAGTTAAAATTTTTCCCTTAGGCTAGTTAAAATTTTGTCCCCTAGGCTAGTTAAAAATTTTCCCTTAGGCTAGTTAAAATTTTGTCCCCTAGGCTAGTTAAAATTTTTCGCTTAGGCTAGTTAAATTTTTTCCCTTAGGCTAGTTAAAATTTTGTCCCCTAGGCTAGTTAAAAAATTTTCCCTTAGGCTAGTTAAAATTTTGTCCCCTAGGCTAGTTAAAAAATTTCCCTTAGGCTAGTTAAAATTTTGTCCCCTAGGCTAGTTAAAATTTTTCCCTTAGGCTAGTTAAAATTTTGTCCCCTAGGCTAGTTACAATTTTCCCCTTAGGCTAGTTAAAATTGTGTCCCCATCATCTCAAATCAAGGGTATTCCCCATCAATCATGTGGGGATAACTATCATGTGGTCAGCCACCAAAACAAGGAGGCCCAGACGCCCCATGACCCTGTGAGGTAAACCACTCGGACAGAGGAAGGTCACTTCTCCTAAACTCTATTTATATAAATGCAAAACATGTCATATAAATATTCACAGTATTTGGTACATTTATAATTAAAACAAAGACATAATATAAACTATAAGTTCTAATCTTCTTTACATTATTATAGGCCCCCCTAATGCTCAAATCATGTCAAAGGTGTATGTTTGTATTACTGTTGCATTTGTTTTATTGTTTCATTGATATTAGGAAAGTAAGGGAACCAGAAAGAAAAAACGAGGGCCACCAATTAACTAGCCCAAGGAGCCAACATTTAACTAGCTTGAGAGACCAAAATTTAACTAGCTTAGCTGACCAACATTTAACTAGCCTAAGGACAAAAGTTTAACTAGCCTGGGCGACCAACATTTAACTAGCCTAAGGGACAAAATTTTAACTAGCCTAGGGGACAAAATTTTAACTAGCCTAAGGGAAAATTTTTAACTAGCCTAAGGGACAAAATTTTAACTAGCCTAGAGGACAAAATTTTAACTAGCCTAGGGGACAAAATTTTAACTAGCCTAGGGGACAAAATTTTAACTAGCCTAAGCGACAAAATTTTAACTAGCCTAAGCGACAAAATTTTAACTAGCCTAAGCGACAAAATTTTAACTAGCCTGGGCGACCAACATTTAACTAGCCAAAATAGGACGCCCTCTATTGATTTTGAATTTAACTAGCCAAATGCTAACTAGCCAAATAGTTATCCCCTGTCTGAGTGGTTTACCTCACAGGGTCAATATTAGAGGCGTCTGGGAGGATGGGGATCCCCCCCCCCCCGGGGATCCCCTTGATTTTTCAGAGGTATGGGCACTGACCATGCTGACCTCCACCTTGTCAAGACCACCCTCACCTCAGCATTTGTGTTTATATCATCATATATCATATTCAATTGTCCATCTGGGTGGTTTAAAGCAATTTTGTAATTTTCATCTGGCCAAAATTTAACTAGCCTGTGAGACCAAAATTTAACTAGCTTGAGGGACAAATGTTTAACTAGCCTAAGGGTCTAAAATTTAACTAGCCTGAGCGACAAAATTTTAACTAGCCTAAGGGACAAAATTTAACTAGCCTGAGCGACAAAAATTTAACTAGCCGGAGGGACAAAGTTTTAACTAGCCTCAGGGACAACATTTTAACTAGCCTGAGGGACAAATATTTAACTAGCCTACGGGACAAAATTTTAACTAGCCTGGGTGACCAACATTTAACTAGCCAAAATAGGACGCCCTCTATTGATTTTGAATTTAACTAGCCAAATGCTAACTAGCCAAATAGTTATCCCCCTTCTAGTGGGGGTGATAAGACCTTGCAAAATTTCAAACATGCTCATCTATAGAACACATGTCTCTATTCATTATGTTTGTAAGTTCTTTTAGTGACCTTTTAATGTGTTTAGGTGTAAAAACTCATTACCTCAAAACTTGAGGTCAAATTGTGAGTTATGTTTGTTACATGCAGGTTATCAAACTATGATGCACTTAAGACCATTTTGGGTTTATTTTTAGTGTTAGAGACTTTGAGCACTGAGCGTCCTTTGGTATACAGAAACTCATACTCCACAACTTGAGTTTGCATTTTAAGCAATTACTGTTGTATGAGGCTATTGAACTTTGCCATTAAAAATGAGGCTGGTTTGCTTCCAAAGACTTGAAACAAGTCTAGCGCTTATCAAAGAAAACAAGTCTACACCATGACATTGGAAGTAGAGGCATAAAAATGCAGTGCAACTCCTCAATCTTGGGAGCTCTACATAATTTACTCATTTTAGCCTGAGAATCTTTGGCATTGATATGATGGACACAAAATTAACTAGCCTGGGGGCCAAAATTTAACTAGCTTGAGAGACCAAAATTTAACTAGCTTGAGAGACCAAAATTTAACTAGCTTGAGGGACAAAAATTTAACTAGCCTGAGCGACAAAATTTTAACTAGCCTAAGGGACAAAAATTTAACTAGCCTGAGGGACAAAATTTTAACTAGCCTGAGGGACAAATATTTAACTAGCCTAAGGGACAAAATTTTAACTAGACCCTCCCTCGGGGGGGATAACTATTTGGCTAGTTAGCATTTGGCTAGTTAAATTCAAAATCAATAGAGGGCGTCCTATTTTGGCTAGTTAAATGTTGGTCACCCAGGCTAGTTAAAATTTTCCCTTAGGCTAGTTAAATATTTGTCCCTCAGGCTAGTTAAAATTTGTCCCTGAGGCTAGTTAAAATTTTGTCCCTCAGGCTAGTTAAATTTTTGTCCCTTAGGCTAGTTAAAATTTTGTCGCTCAGGCTAGTTAAATTTTTGTCCCTCAATCTAGTTAAATTTTGGTCAGTCAAGCTAGTTAAATTTTGGTCTCTCAAGCTAGTTAAATTTTGGCCCCCAGGCTAGTTAATTTTGTGTCCATCAATGCCAAAGATTCTCAGGCTAAAATGAGTAAATTATGTAGAGCTCCCAAGATTGAGGAGTTGCACTGCATTTTTATGCCTATACTTCCAATGTCATGGTGTAGACTTGTTTTCTTTGATAAGCGCTAGACTTGTTTCAAGTCTTTGGAAGCAAACCAGCCTCATTTTTAATGGCATAGTCCAATAGCCTCATACAACAGTAATTGCTTAAAATGCAAACTCAAGTTGTGCAGTATGAGTTTCTGTATACCAAAGGACGCTCAGTGCTCAAAGTCTCTAACACTATAAATAAACCCAAAATGGTCTTAAGTCATAGTTTGGTAACCTGCATGTAACAAGCATAACTCACAATTTGACCTCAAGTTTTGAGGTAATGAGTTTTGACGCCTAAACACATTAAAAGGTCACTAAAAGAACTTACAAACATTACAAATAGAGACATGTGTTCTATAGATGAGCATGTTTGAAATTTTGCAAGGTCTTATCACCCTCGTTAGAAGTAGTACCTCAAAGGATTTGTGTTGTTTCAAATTGTTTTTGTGGATTATTAAAAGTTGAAATCATGGACACAGAAAAGCTAATCCATATTTCAATTTCTTTTGTTTTAGTGGACATAAAGAAAACATAATCTTCCTCGTGTTTTTTCTTCATCATCTCCCTCCTCCACCTCTTAGATACTTTTATTAGGCCTAAAGTGATATTGTTTATATTGGCCTACCAAAGTATATGATGCAAATTTGATGAAATTATGCATTTCAGTTTATTACTATAGTATTCGGAGGAGGGGATAACTATTTGGCTACTCCATTTGTTTTTTGAAAACTCAGACAAGAAAAATGTTTTTATTTTTCTTAGCCCAAGTGTGTCTGTACTGTTTTCATAAGCCGTTTAGAGCATTTTTATTCAAAAGGTGTCCCATGAAAGTGTGCTTGTTTCCTCTCTACTCCTTCGGCTTGCCAAAAATTGCTTCCCCCATTATTATTATTATTAACGGCATTTATAAAGCGCCTTTACTAAAGGACGAAGCGCTGTACAAAACAAATCAACCTTAAGAAATACAAAACAATCAAAACCTTTAAAATACACACATAGCATTATTTAGCATAAATAAAGAAATAGTTAAAAACATTATACATGTACAAAGCAATGATTTCCATCCTAAAATAAACGGGAAAATAAATACCAAAATGAAAACAGATGTACAGAAGTAAAACACTATTATGAAACATAACTGATAATGATATACGCTAAAAACCATTAAAAAAATTAGGCAAATACGCAAAAAATACTTTAAAAAAACCCGGAAAAAACCAGGAAAATCAGTTTGCCACCCCCCCCCCCTTTAAACTCTCCCGGGGCTTTAATTATTGCACAGCCCCTAACATTTTGTGTAAAAGAAATATATATATCAGACTAATCATTTAAACTTCTGCAATTTCATGTCTAATTGACGTCGGTAATTGACTAACTCCAAAATTTTCTGTTCACCATTACCATGGTTACAGATCCAACATTCAACACAATACCCCTCCACTATCAGAAATTTCCTGTCTTGAGACATAATATGACAAGCTGAAATGATAAATATAAACACAGACATCCTTGGGACAAGGGTTTAGCAGCCAGGGCTGTTAAAACAATTAATACCACAAATATATAACACAAATCACATTCATATGAGCTAAAGTCAAACATGCTCTGTTCTTTAACCCCAATATACTAGTACTTGTACAGCAATACAATGACCTTTGAGTCTGTTGGGTAAAAAATCCCATACTCTTCAACTTGAGGTCAACTTTGAGCTATATTTAATGAATGGGGTTAATGAATTTGCCACAGGAGATGAGATCATTTTGACAGACACTGTAACTCCTAGCAATGAATAACTCCCCAAGTCCTCCCTCCTTTTTAGTCCACAAATCCCATCATCATGGTGACAAGACCATGCTGGCCTCACTGCTCACTGCTCACCTC
Source organism: Amphiura filiformis (assembly GCF_039555335.1). Classification (NCBI taxonomy): domain Eukaryota; kingdom Metazoa; phylum Echinodermata; class Ophiuroidea; order Amphilepidida; family Amphiuridae; genus Amphiura; species Amphiura filiformis. The sequence continues at coordinate 24,409,145 of NC_092628.1, forward strand.
AACTTTTGTGTTATCATACTCAATTCTATATGGATAGTACAAAGCAATTTTATAAATGTTCATCTGATTTAACTAGCCTGAGAGACTAAAATTTAACTAGCCCGAGGGACAAAATTTTAACTAGCCTGAGGGACTAAATTTTAACTAGCCTAAGGGAAAAAATTTAACTAGCCTAAGCGAAAAATTTTAACTAGCCTTGGGGACAAAATTTTAACTAGCCTAAGGGAAAATTTTTAACTAGCCTAGGCGACAAAATTTTAACTAGCCTAAGGGAAAAATTTTAACTAGCCTAGGGGACAAAATTTTAACTAGCCTAAGGGACAAAATTTTAACTAGCCTGGGCGACCAACATTTAACTAGCCAAAATAGGACGCCCTCTGTTGATTTTGAATTTAACTAACCAAATGCTAACTAGCCAAATAACAAATCCCCCTTAAAGGCATGTAATTAAATTACCGGTACTTCTGTTGAAGCTGATAAAATCATGGTATATAGAAGGGGATAGGCCTATAATCTCTTTTTCACAGAGAAATTGAGACAGACCTTCTTTGGTAAAAAAAAATCTTAAAGGCATTGGGGACCATTCACAAACTTAAACTTGTAATGGGGAGGGGGCTGATGCAAAACAGGGGGCCTTGTAATTTTTCATCCCTCCGAAGAGAGGGGGGCTTTAAAAATATCACCTTAATTTTTCTCATAGAACATGAGTTACACTATTTTCTATGGTGTTGACGTTCACTTTTTTATAGCTAAAAAGTCGGGCCCTGAAAATAATTTTAATAGGTCCTAAGCTTAGGGCTATATGAATGAAAAAAAATCTAGCTTTAGCTTAGGGAGTGTTCATTCATACTTTGCTGGGGGTTGGAAAATATGGGGGATCAAAAAAATTTGGTCCATCCACATAAATTTGAAAGTTCCAAATATGTCCCAAAAGGTTCCAATATTAGGCACATTCCGTGATCCCAGCACAAGTGTAACAAAATTAGAAGTGAAGAATAAATTATGTCATTCAAATTGTCATAAAATTTTTGAAATGAAACATTTGGCAACAAAAACAAGGAAAACAGCATTGACAAATTTGAAGCCATGTTCAAATACATGTAGCTAATTTCTCTACTTCTGCGCCTTTAATAAATTTCAGCACCATTGGCTGGCTACTCAACAATGCCCATGTCAGCACCACCGACTGGATTATGAACATTATTTTGTTGCTGGCGACTAAAAATAGGTCGTATTTGATCATGTTAATGTAGCAACCATGTTGGTATCTATTGAAGATAGCTATAATCAGATCATGTCATCATGTCAATGTAGCAATTAAATGCTGCTATCTTCTGAAGATTACTCATATCAAATTATTGCCTATCTACAGACTTGACATCACGTATGGACTATTTTTTCACGAAGTGCCACCAAGCCTAGTTACTTCATCAATACCAATATCAGCAGTAGATGGCTGCTTCATCAATACCAATATCGGCAGTAGATAGCTACTTTATCAATACCAAAATCAGCAGTAGATGTCACCTTCATCAATACTAATAACAGCAGTAGATGGCTACTTCATCAATACCAATATCAGCAGTAGATGGCTACTTCAACAATACCGAATATCAGCAGTAGATGGCTACTTCATTGATGTCAATATCAGTAGTAGATAACTACTCCATCAATACCAATATCAGCAGCAGATATATATATATATACTTCATCAATACCAATATCAACAGTAGATGGCTACTTCATCAATACCAATATACCACTTGAATATCAGCAGTAAATGGGTACTTCATCAATATCAGCAGTAGATGATCAATACCAATATCAGCAGTAGGCTACTTCACCAATACCAATATCATCAATAGATGGATACTTCATCAATACCAATATCGGCAGTAGATAGCTACTTCATCAATACCAATATCAGCAGTAGATGTCAACTTCATCAATACCAATATCAACAGTAGATAGGTACTTCATCAATACAAATATCAGCAGTAGATAGCTACTTCATCAATACCAATATCAGCAGTAGATGGCTACTTCAACAATACCGAATATCAGCAGTAGATGGCTACTTCATTGATGTCAATATCAGTAGTAGATAACTACTCCATCAATACCAATATCAGCAGCAGATATATATATATATACTTCATCAATACCAATATCAACAGTAGATGGCTACTTCATCAATACCAATATACCACTTGAATATCAGCAGTAAATGGGTACTTCATCAATATCAGCAGTAGATGATCAATACCAATATCAGCAGTAGGCTACTTCACCAATACCAATATCATCAATAGATGGATACTTCATCAATACCAATATCGGCAGTAGATAGCTACTTCATCAATACCAATATCAGCAGTAGATGTCAACTTCATCAATACCAATATCAACAGTAGATAGGTACTTCATCAATACAAATATCAGCAGTAGATAGCTACTTCATCAATGCCAATATCAGCAGTAGATGGCCACTTCATCAATACCAATATCAGCAGTGGATGGCAGATAGAAATAGGCCGTATTTGATCATGTTAATGTAGCAACTATGTTGGTATCTATTGAAGATAGCTATAATCAGATCATGTCATCATGCCAATGTAGTAATTAAATGCTGCTATCTTCTGAAGAGTGCTCATATCAAATTATTGCCTATCTACAGACTTGACATCACGTATGGATTATTTTTTCACGAAGTGCCACCAAGCTTAGTTACTTTATCAAAACCAATATCAGCAGTAGATGGCTGCTTCATCAATACCAATATCGGCAGTAGATAGCTACTTCATCAATACCAATATCAGTAGTAGATGTCAACTTCATAAATACCAATAACAGCAGTAGATGGCTACTTCATCAATACCAATATCAGCAGTAGATGGCTACTTCATCAATACCGAATATCAGCAGTAGATGGCTACTTCATTGATGTCAATATCAGTAGTAGATAACTACTCCATCAATACCAATATCAGCAGCAGATATATATATATATATATATATATATATATATATATATATATATACTTCATCAATACCAATATACCACTTGAATATGGGTACTTCATCAATATCAGCAGTAGATGATCAATACCAATATCAGCAGTAGGCTACTTCACCAATACCAATATCATCAATAGATGGATACTTCATCAATACCAATATCGGCAGTAGATAGCTACTTCATCAATATCAATATCAGCAGTAGATAGCTACTTCATCAATACCAATATCAGCAGTAGATGTCAACTTCATCAATACCAATATCAACAGTAGATAGGTACTTCATCAATACAAATATCAGCAGTAGATAGCTACTTCATCAATGCCAATATCAGCAGTAGATGGCCACTTCATCAATACCAATATCAGCAGTAGATGGCTACTTCGTCAATACCAATATCAGCAGTAGATGATGGTTCATCAATACCAATATCATCAGCAGTAGATGGCTACTTCATCAATACCAATATCAGCAGTAGATGTCAACTTCATCAATACCAATAACAGCAGTAGATGGCTACTTCATCAATACCGAATATCAGCAGTAGATGGCTACTTCATCAATGTCAATATTAGGAGTAGATAACTAATACTTCATCAATACCAATATCAGCAGTAGATAGGAACTTCAGCAATACCAATATCAACAGTAGATGGCAACTACATCAATATCAGCAGTAGATGGCTACTTCATCAATACCAATATCAGCAGTGGATGGCTACTTCAGCAGTAGATAGCTACTTCATAGCTACTTCATCAATGCCAATATCAGCAGTAGATGGGTACTTCATCAATACCAATATCAGCAGTAGATGGCAACTTCATCAATATCGAATATCAGTACCAATATTAGCAGTAGATAACTACTTCAGCAATATCAGCAGTAGATGGCTGCTTTAAAAATCAATACCAATATCAGCAGTAGATATCTACTTCATCAATGGCAATATCAGCAGTAGATGCATCGCAACTTCATCAATACCAATATCAGCAGTAGATGGCTGCTTCAACAATACCAATATCGGCAGTAGATAGCTACGTCATCAATACCAATTACCGATATCAGCTGTAGATGTCAACTTCATCAACACCAATAACGGCACTAGATGGCTTCTTCATAAATCATACAGCAGTAGGCTACTTCACCAATACCAATATCATCAATAGATGGCTACTTCATCAATACCAATATCGGCAGTAGATAGCTACTTCACCAATATCAGCAGTAGAATGAGTAGATCGCTACCTCATCAATACCAATATCAGCAGTAGATGACTATTTCATCAATACCAATATCAGCAGTAGATAACTACTTCATCAATGTCAATATCAGCAGTAGATGGTTACTTCATCAATGCCAATATCAGCAGTAGATGACTACTTTATCAATACCGAAGAATATATATACTTCACCAACCATTATCAGCAGCATTATTATCAGAAGTATTATCAGTACTAATTTATTTCACCATGTATCCGGTATCAGCAGAAAATCAATATCTGCTTCCACGTGTGTACCAAAGTTGGATGTAAAGTTAATTCAGATCAATCAATCAATCAATTAATCATTCGATCGAACAATCGATGATAGGTAAATAAATAAATAAATAAATAAATAAATAAATAAATAAATAAATAAATAAATAAATAAATAAATAAATAAATAAATAAATAAATAAATAAATAAATAAATAAATAAATAAATAATGACTGTCCTTTTAGTTTTATACACGCACTAGTTGCACGTCATCAAGGTTAGCAACGATTTTAAACTATTGTGATACGGTAGTTCACAGCATCTTGCAAATGGTAGCGAGCTTTAGCAAAAATTGCATTGATCATTTCATAGCGAGTGTGTAGAAGAATTCAAATATCACAGATACAGTCTTGTAAGTTTTTGTAGGTCCTGTGGTTCTTGAGATATGTTGTAAGAGTGCTAAACAACTACACTTTTGCAAAACGTACATAACTCATTAACAACAAATAAATCAAGCAAGTTTTCAAATTATACGATTGGTAGAATGAACTTTTGCAAAACATGAAAGTGTTATTTTTCAATAATATATTGATTTGGATAATAATGAGAATTGATTTTTGGCTGATTCGACCAACAATACCTTGGTTATAAGTCTGTACTTATTTTCTGGCATAGCTTTGACCTCTGCATAATGATAAAGGTTGTGTAAGAAAACAAAAGGCTCAAAACCAGTGAACCAAAGGCAGTGTCTTTATAGGACCGCTGGTATATTTTGGTATCGTGGAGATAAAAAAAAAAAAGTATACTTCGGCGTTTTTTGTCATTCATCCCGGTTACCGAATACATACTTTATTTTATTTAGTGCCACTCTTTGAATAGGTGATGATGTCTAATAGAAAGACGTCCATTGTGTGGCTTACGATAGCTTTCTATTGTTACAACTCGATCACCTATTGAGTTTGTGCAGTCAATACTCCCGGCCTTCGGCCCTGAATACGTTAAACATGGTACACTACACAAATGATATGTAGTGAAAGGAGTGAAAGTCCTGTCATGTTTGTCTACGATCGATCAGACAGAACTTTGCATGCAGCCTTGGTTCATTTGTTAGACTTGTTCATAGGGGGAGTTCGAGCCCGGAGTTCGAGTTGTGAGGAAGTGTGTTTTCCCGGGATGTTTTCACCGTACAACTGCATGAGGTGGCGTGTCAGTGGAATATGAAGAAATACTGACGTTTTTAAACCTGGAAATACTTCAAAGGAAGCTAAAGGAATATGTGTCGAAGGATTGACTTTTTTTATAATGCCATATCAGATATTTTACTAAAAGTGTTGCATCGATGATTTCTACCTGCTAGTGTCCACCTGTATAGCTTGGCGATAAGTGCCCGGGATAAGTGTTTGCTATAAAGTTCAGTGCTTTAGCAACGCAAATTTATATTGTATATTCAAGTTGATTTTCAGCATATTGGAAGCGCACTGTAGTTAGGCAATACTGCAAATATGTCATTTTTGAAAAGACTTGGTAGCCGCAGGAGCAAAAAAACTGACGACGCTCCAGACGGCGATGATGATTCAGGAGGCAAGAAGAAATCGCAAAAAAGCAAGCGTGAAGGAAGTTTTAATGTGACTGTAACTCCACGCGAAGATGAAGATAGGCCTACAGGAGATGCATTAAGAACTGTGGAGGAAGAAAAGGAAAAAGACAAGGAAAGGAAGAAATACAAAGACATGTCGGGGCTTTTAGTAGGTCAACAGGAGTCTGTAACTTATCCTAACTTTTTAGTGCATTATTTGGGTCGGATACCAACATCTTCCGAGTACGGGCGTGCCGCGGTTGAGGAGCCCGTCAACCAACTATGTAAACTACGGGAAAAACAGAAACTCCAGCGAGTAGCATTGACTTTTAATGTTGAAGGATTGTACTGTCGCGAAGTTTCAGGACCGTTTTTCAAACAGAAGAAAGATGGATTTAATATGCATATACCACTACATCATATAACATACGGGGTTGGGTGCACTGCTCATCCGACTGTATTTGCATGTGTTGCTAAAATGAATGATGACCCGAATCCAGCGAACCAAGTTCTTGTTTTACATGGTTTTGTATGTGACAAGCCTGAAACAACACAGGCTGTCACTTATTGGCAATTGCAAGCTTATATCGAAGCTTATGAAGACTTAAAACGTAAGAGGATCTTACGTGCTAGGAGGAAGCAGGCTCTTGAAGGATCACCAATGGCATTGCAAAATCAAAAAATAACTGAGAAACCAATGACAGTACCTGAAGAAGATGGTCCAGAAGGCTCGGTGAAGGCATCCAAGCACTCTCATGGGCCTACAACAGCAGCACCATCAGAAGGTGCTTTAGAAAGCCCAGTGAAGGCGTCCAAGCACTCTAAAAAACGTCCCACAAATAATGGAACTGATGGCCCTATGACAGCACCATCATCATCAGAAGGTGCTCTAGAAAGCTCAGTGAGGTCATCCAAGCACTCTATAAAACATTCCACAAATAATAACGTCCAACCTAAAACGACTCTGATAGAAAATCCCGCCCCTGCTAAAGAAACCAAATCTACCACTGCTGAAAGTAACACTGAACCAGGACTACCTCAACTTCCGCGTCTTCGACTTCATTCTGCAAAATCTCGACAAGAAGCTCAGCAGCAGCAGACAGCAGCTGATGTTCATCCAAATCACTCGCAAGCAAACCATCATCAGCAGCATGCAGCGGACTCGTCCCGAAGACTCCATGTTGTCAGAAAGCCTAGCAATGCCTCAACAGGGAGTGGTGCATCTTATGAATCATCTTCAGGAAGCAGCGGGCATGGAGGAGGAGAAGGTTCACCAATGGTATCTCCAGCAGCTACTGGAGGGAAGACCAACAAGACTTTTGAGAAGAGAATTGATGAGCTGAATACTTTAGTCAATATGGATGCTGAGAAACTCAAGTTGCTGATGATTAATGACCATCCAACTCTGGCTAGGTAGGTTCAAATTTCAAACCATTTTTTTTTTACAAGAAGCATCATAGGAGGGGGGCATCCTCTTAAGAATCCTCATTACCCTGTGCATCTTTTTTAATGTGAAAAACATCATGTTTTGCATGCACAATGGCCCATGAATTTACCTTCATTTTGGGCAAAATATTGTAAAAATTTGTTAATTAGCATATGTGCTTATGTGCTCGGACAAGAACTAATTTTGTTACAGATATTTGTATTAAAAGAAAAGAAAAATGAAAAAGTTTAACAAACTACATTTGTACTGTAAAAATTAATTCTTGTGCGAGCAAATCGTTAATGGGCACATGCTATATGTATACAAGAAAAAAATTACGGTACGGTACTTTGTTAAACTTTTTCATTTTTTTTCTGTAATTTAAAAATATTTGTGCAAACGTTACTATCTGATCCCTTAAAAGTTGACTTGCATAAAAATTATGCATTTCTATAGGCAAGTTTGATGCAAAAGGTCTCACTACATGTACACTGCTCATTTACAATGTATAATGATCTAGGGAAATATGTGGCCTTAACTAAAATATTAAGTCCAAAAACAAACATTGCAACCCACACCATTTCATTTTCAGCATATTTAAAACTATTTAAAAATAGTTTTAAATCTGTGAAGTAGTTGCACCCATTTTAAAATTAATCATTTTGGAATTAGTTTATTATTATATATACACATGTTGGGTAAAATAACATTTTAACAGGATTAATATATTGTATGCAAAGAAATCAAGAACTGTATTTTATTTATAATAGAATGAATTATAATTAGAAAAAGTAATAAAAAATTTGGATTTGTCCATTTACTGGGTTTTTTTTGCCCAAAAAACATTTTAAAGAAAAATGAACATAAACAAAAATTTATATTTACACATGACAGACTTGTGCGTCATACAGGGTGAATTGAAATTAGGACGGCACCACTGACCCCACAACAGTTAACAAAAGCAGCTATTCATAGGAAATGTCATTTTACTTGTTTCTTTTATTTAGCAGCAACTCGTGCTGGAACTTATTTCTCAGCATTAATACAAAAATAATACAATGTAAAGCATTATTGTTCAAGTTCATTGAAGTCATACTGAGTATTGACTCGTTGCTTTTCATCACTCCTGAGTGATCTCAGCTCAATCCACAAAGTTTTTGATACCTTTCAGGGGTGTCAATCCTGGAGGAATGGTGCCCCCTAAATGTGTTAAAAATCACTTTCCACTCGCCATTTGGCTTGTCAAAAAGTTCTAGCCCACCCTCCCCCACCCCTAATTTTACCCTCTCCTAGGGCTGGAATAATTACACCATTATTACTAGTATCAAAACATGTACCAAATGGTTCCAATTTTGAAAACAAACCCAACTTAACTTAACTTACTAAGGGGGTGTCTTAGACCCGACTTACGACACCCCCCCCTCCGTCATGCGCAAGCATCTCTCATGTAATGTGCCAAACTCCACTTTTACAAAAATATGCCCCCATTTTGTTGTTCTTCATTGTTTCTTCCTTCCTTCCTCTGCTTCCTTCCTTTCCTTCTCCCTGGCCAAAATATATACATATAGGCCTGTGATGATAGGGTTAAGGGTAGACGAGGTATTGTTGGTCGAAGCAACCTAAAAATCGATTTTCATTATCTATTATCAATATATTATTGACAATTAACGCCTTGATGTTTTGCAAACGTTCATTCTACAAATCATATACTTTGCAAACTTCCGTAAACAGATGCATCGGTAGGATTGTAGATCAAATTATTTAGATTTTTGTGTGACAAATCCAATAAAATATACTCACTGACTTGAGCTTTCGCCATCCAGGCTGATCGCTTGATCACACGTGATCTGGTCCACTGCTTTTCCCATGTTTGGATGCACTCTCACTCCTCGGGATCAAAGTTTGTTTTAGCAGTGGATCATATCGTGACTCAGAGAAAAGAGCCGTCATCGCGGTTGATTGCATTAGCCCCTTCTTGCGGATCTGAATTGATTCTCGGATTCTTCTTGAAACAGCATTTGAGTCTTTGTCTAGTATGCTGGCCCCCTCCCAATTGATAACATGATTTTCTTGGGCGACGTGATCTGTGATCGCTGACTTATGTTGTTCTGATGTTGACGCTTTCCTATTTGCTCTGGTGAACTTTGTGTCTTTGACCGTTTCAGAGTCTTTTGATGTTCTTTTAGACGGACGCCGAATTGCCTTCCTGTTTCTCCCACATACGACTTATCACAACCTTTACAGGGGATTTCGTAAACTGCGTCACTGGTTTCTAAGATGTCTTTCTTGTCTTTGGGATGCACAAGAATGCTTTTGAGTGTGTTTGTAGGTCGCATGGCTGTTGAAATTTGGTGTTTTTGAAAAATCCTTTGGAGTTGTTCAGAAAGACCTTCGACATAGGGGATCACAACCATACCTTTTGATGGTGTTTCGTCGGATTTCTTAGGCTTTTTTGGCTCTTTGGTTTTCGCTTCCATCTTGTGTTTGACTCTGTCAAACGCCCACTTGGGATAACCACATTCCATTAAAGCGTTCTTGATCTTTCTTTCTTCTTCCCTTTTGTCTACTTCTTCCGTCACTATATTATCCTTTCTGTCCATGAGCGTTCTAATTACACCGAGCTTCTGGTGGAGAGGGTGTTGAGACTTGAAGTTAAGATACTGATCCGTATGGGTCTTTTTACGGTACACGAGCATTTTTACCGAACCATCTTCCTTGCGAACTATTAGAGTATCCAGGAAGGGGATTTTCCCCTGGTCTTCTTCCTCGTGGGTAAACTTTATGCTGCCCGTAGGGTCGATGGTGTTGAGATGTTCTGTAAGCTTGAGTGTGGTATCTTTCTGAATGATCTCTAAAACATCGTCAACGTATCTCCTCCAGTACTTTGATCCCGAGGAGTGAGAGTGCATCCAAACACCGCGGGAAAAGCAGTGGACCAGATCACTTGTGATCAAGCCATCAGCCTGGATGGCGAAAGCTCAAGTCAGTGAGTATATTTTATTGGATTTGTCACACAAAAATCTAAATAATACTTTGCAAACTTGCTTAATTTATTGTTGTTAATGAGTTATGTACGTTTTACAAAAGTGTTGTTGTTTCAGCCTTCTTTACAACGTAACTCATAAACCGCAGCACCTATAAAAGTTTATCTGTGATATTTTAATTCTTCTACACGCTCGCTATGAATTGAGCAATACAGTTATTGCCAAAGCTCACTACCATTCGTAAAATGCTGTGAACTACCAAATCACAACAGTTTAAAATAATTAATAACCTTAACAGATTACTGATAACCTGTGATCATAACCATGACAATCTTTATTCTTTAATGTACATCTATAAGACTATACCACTAATGGGAGTGTTCATGTGTTTACCATTTCCTGTATATTGTCTTTTCATGAATAGAAATTCATGTTCATGTCTGTTTTCCCACACAAATTTACATAAGGGTGTGTGATATTTTGGATTTTGTTTTTGTATTTCCTGTACATGCATACAAATGAAAGAGTAACAAATTCAAATTATTTTTCATTGATTTTTGATTGATTTATTAATTGGTATTTGGCTAGTTCCTGAGTTTTGTATTTGTGGTAGGCCTATACATTGTAGCAGATCAACCATATGAATTGCATCCCAATACGTGCACGGTAGTACACATACTTTCAATATTCCTTTGTAATTTCTAATTATTGTTCAATAGGTTACATGTATGAACAAAATAATACCAAAATTAAACAAGTACACAAACTGGCACTGCTCCTGAATGCTTTAAATGATGAACCTTTCAAGTTTTATACTAGCTATTTTGTGGAATTGGGATAATAGACCTTTTGAATATCAACCCAGTTATAGTTTTCAACAATGAATCTGTTGCATATTTTTAAATTACACCATTATAATTTTGTTTAATCTTTGTAGGAGGATTTATTACCGGGCAACAGTGGACCAATCTGGTGTGTTCCATCAAGGAGATGAAGAGGAGGAGGACACAGAGGATAGCCATGCATAGGTATTCACTTTTGTCCACTCAGATGGATGGAAGATAGATAGAAGATCATGAATGGAAGATTTTTAAAAATCTAAAATATGATATATGGCCAGGACACTATTTTTATAAGGCAGCATAAACAAAAACCCTGTTATATGGCCTACCCAGATTTTGGGGACAGTTTGATATTTTAATTTTTTTACTACCGTACATGTTATGTATAAAATCAGCCAGTTTGGAAACAATGTTGGCAATAGGGGATTAATTTTGACTTAAAAATTGTGAGTGAAGTTGAAGTGAAAAAACAAAATTACAGATTTGGTAACTTTGTTCAGGTTCATCTGCAAAAATTTTTCAAATTATAGCACATTGGTGACAAATAAGATGTGTATATTATAGGGGCAAGGACAATAACTACTGCACTGGAAATTTTATTTCAGCACAGACAACAGTTGTGGAGTTACAGTCAAAAATGAGGGAAAACCAATATTTGATCGATAAATCAATAACTACTTGCCTTGAGTTGCTGAATTTTCAGTGCAGTCGTTGTAGTCCTTGCCCCTATAATATACATATATTACTTGTCACCTATGCTCTATAATTTTTGAGAAAAATGCAAAAATAGGCACAAAATTGGGCAGGGGTGTAGTACCCCCTTAAAGGGAGTCTCCGGCAATCATAGCATTATGCCTTATATGTTAGAAAAATAATTTTTAAGCACAAATCACATGGTTTTATTTAAAAGAAACTCATATTGACCATAAAAACGAATAAAAACAGTCGGCTCTCAACACGCGATCTTCAAAACTGCTGCGCCGAAATTGTCCAAGTGCAATGACGTAATGGTTGTGCTCAATTATCGTTGGCCTTCATTGTAATACTAGGACGTCATTGCACTTGACAATTTCAGCGCCCGGGAATTTTGAATATCGCGTGTTGAGAGACTGATGTTTTTATTTGTTTTTATGGTCACTATGAGTTTGTTTTAAATAAAACCACGTGATTCGTGCTTGATAATTATTTTTCTTACATATAAGGCATAATGTTGTGATTGCCAGAGACTTTCTTTAAAGAGTATGGCCCATAGAAAAATGTTTTTTATGCCTTGAAGTATTTTAAATTAAGCATTTGATCTATTACTGTTTTAGTCTACAATTTTATCCATTAACTTTTTAAATATTATAAAATGTTACTTCCTCAATTAAATCTCAATTAATTCTCAATACTCAGTGGTATTTTTTTTTTTTAGATTATTTAAATCAAGGACAACTAAAATCCATGGTATTTCACCCAATCTGTGCCAGCATTGATCTGTATACTATGGATGATGAGTTGTATTATTGGAATCTTGCTTACATTAATTTTATGAAGCCTATACACCTCTTGGCCTAAATAAGGTCATATTATTTTAGGCTATGTATACACCTCTTGGCCTAAATAAGGTCATATTATTTTAGGCTGGCAGGCCCACATGCAGGATTTTTTTTAAGGGGGGTACAGATTTTGAACAAGTGACAAGTGGATCTTTTTTCCTGTGAGGGGAGCGATGTTGTGACAAATGGGACCTTATTTGGACCAAAAAAGCATACAAAAACTAATTTTTTTGCTCCCCATGTTTGCAAATTGGACATATGGACTTTTTTATACTTTTGTAGATTTTTTTGGATTTTTGTATACTTTTGTGCATGGCCCTGTGTTTATTTTATCTGCCCATGTGACATAATTATCATATTTAGTGTTATACAATCACAATTATGCTTTTTGTGTTGTAATTTTGAAGTTAAAGGCCCATTCAGTGATTTGCTCATTCAGAAAATCATCAAAATTCATTTTTGTGCACCATTGTTAGTATCATAGATGTGCTAACACATAGCCTGCAAGTGGTTGAGCCGAAAGCCATGTATTAAAGACAAAATAAGACATTTTACATGAAAATATAATTTGACTACTTAAAGCCATATTATACCATTTGCTGAGGAGAACGCCCTCAATTTTTTTTTTTTATATATTCTGGTTTTTACACGATTGTAATGATAGTCAATAAAGATACTATGCAAAAATCAAGACTTTAGGTGCTCAGTGTAGTTTTCTCAAAATCCCAGATTTTGAATAAAATGCCGGAACCGTCATTTTATTATTACGATGGAAATATTAGTCAAACACGTACATACACGACGTGCGGGATACACATACACACACCCCAGAGGATCGTACCGTATTACAACCGTGGGAGTAACATGCATTGGCGCTAGTAAATTCCAATTTTCTATGCTTTACCTCACTTGTTCGGCTCAAAATTAAAAGGGGACATATCTGACAGTAAAAGCTAACATTTTATGGAAAATAAATACTAATCTATTTTTACAGATATTTATAATATGGCTTTAAGGGGGTACTACACGCCTGGCCAATTTTATACCTATTTTTGCATTTTTCCTCAAAAATTATAGCACATTGGTGCCAAGTAAGATATGTATATTATAGGGGCAAGGACTACAACTACTGTACTAAACATTCAGCAACTCAAAGTAAGTAGTTATTGATTTATTGATCAAATATTGGTTTCCCTCATTTTTGACTGTAACCCCACAACTGTTGTCTGTGCTGAAATAAAATTTACAGTGCAGTAGTTGTAGTCCTTGCCCCTCACTTCCTTGTCACCAAATGTGGTTTTTAGGAACAGCCCATTAGTCCGAAGGGTCATTAGTCAGAAAAGTGTTTTAGGCATTTTTATAGTTTAGGGTTAGCATATTAGGGTTAATGTTTGGAATATGTTACAGAAAGTGTTAGAATTAAGTTTTAATTTAGTGCTCAGTGCCGCCGAGAGCCATTACGGGCCAGGGGGGGGGGTAAAATGAACGCATGAGCTCCCTCTGTTATGGACTCTTTTCTTTGCTTTTGTGGGACCATTAAGGTATGCTTTCGTTTCCTTTCTTACAGGCCCCTGGGACCCGGGCCCGGGGGTAATGCACCCCCTTAACCCCCCTTGTCGGCGGTACTGTTAGTGCTATAGGGTTAGGGTGAAGTTTAGGTTAGGGTAATGATTAGGGTTTATACAGTTATACTAAGTTATTGGGTTTTTGGACTAATGACCCTTCAGACTGCCGACTGTCAACCTGTAACCATTTATTAGCAAATCATTATTATAAAATTGGCTTATGAAATGGCAAGAATCTTTGTATGACTTAACTGTTTTTATATAAAATTAGTGTGTGTCATATTGCGATTTTCTTCTACAATGTAAATGTATACTACAGTTTAAAAATTGGGATAGTCCTATGTTTTTGCACTTTGAAATTGTAATGTTTTCTTCATAAATACACATAAAGTTTGTTTTCAAGTATGACGGCCTATAAATGTCGGTCAGAGAAATATACAGACAAGGATCCCAAGGAATCAAGTACCTCACTTAGAATTGTTTGGCTGCTCTTTCTGCACTTAAAGGAGTGTTTCGTGATCCTAGCATCCTCCTTTTATGACATTTTTCAGTACATATCCACGAAAAAAGCCTATTCCCAAAATTTCAGTTGATTCCGATTTTGCGTTTGCGAGTTATGCATGATTATGTGTATTACACTGCTCCATAGACAATGCGTTGTAATTTCGTTCTGGTGCACCAGAACAAAATTCAAATTTCACGATATCTTTGCAAAACGAATTAATCTGCAAGAAATATTTTGTACATAAGCATTACAATGTATGTAGCCAGAGGTTTCCAGTGATATAAAAATCTCAACTTTTTTTTTTTTGAGAAAAGTGGGGGGGATGAGGCTGTGGATCACGAAATGCCCCTTTAAATTTCTTAACAAATTTACTTACATATACATGAAATTGCATAATACGAGGTCTCCCCTTTTGGTCATTTTTGTAAGTAATTTTGTATACTTTTGGCAAGTCATTTGAAATGAAACTTCAAGACTTGCACAAACCTTTACCTGCTGTAGTGTAAGTTTGTTTGTTTTTGAAGAAAAAAAAAGTGGTAAAAACACTGCTTTGGCATACATGCACAATTTCCAATGTTAAGGTGGTACTACACCCCTTAATAAATTTGTGACTATTTTTGCATTTTTCGCAAAATTAAACATTTGGGGAGCAAAGACAAAAACATTTCTTAGTTGCACCATCTTGATCTGGTATCGGTGGGATATGTATACATCTTCGAGCTTCCAAAATGGACTTTATTGGGACAAAATTGTTGTATTTTACACTATTTTTTCCCTGTTTTCTTATCCTTTGCCTGAAGTCCCGATTTTCTCTTTAATTTTTGTCAGGGGGCGCTTTTCTCTTTCGGGGGGCTATCTGCCCTGGCTATGCTACTGCTATGTAAGTGCTAATTAGGCTGGGCATGCAAGTATAATGCTGTTTTAAAAGCTGATGTGCATTCTCTGAAACCAAATGTACAGTAAAATATGAAATAAAACGACATCAATAATAATACATGTAGCTTAAGGCAGCAGCACTTATAGCATACACCTGTATCTTCATTTGTACATGTAGAATATTACAGTTTCAGTAGATATAACAGATCTGTCATACATGAATGCATGGTGAAGTTAGTATAAAAGTCAACCTACCTGCTACTTTGTGTACGTGCACAGAGCAGAATTTTCCCAGACAATACGTTTGTGTAGGGTTGCATGACCATTATGATCAGAAGGGTGTATAATGGTTCAGATATGAAAATAAAAGTGATTTTGGTTTAATTTTCATTGAGCCCGATATCACCGATTATCCAGGCAGCAAAAGTGGTTCAGCCAAAAGCTGTGTATTTAAGACAAAAGAAGACATTTTACATGAATCTGTAATTTATATACTGACAGTATATACATGTAAATTAGGTAAATGTATAAATGGATGGGGCTTCAACTTCGTCAATACTGCTTGTTATCTTTGTTTTTTGCCAAATTTTTCATTTCAAAAGTACCAAATGACAATTTGAATGACTTATCCTTCACTTTTAAGCAATTTATAAACAATTTTATTTTTTACACTTGCGCTGGGATCACTGAATGGGTCTTACTAAAGAAAATGATGTTTCTGGAAGTACATGTACTAAAATAATTCCATTGAATAAACTCTTGATTCAAGTTGAGTCCAGTTGAATGGATGAATGACAACCTTCACAAATATAGGTCTAATTTAATAAAGTTATTTAATACTGTATTTAACTGTATACATGTGTATTGTGTAGCCATAGATCTGCGATCTTCAAAATAACTTTTTAGGAGATGCATGACAAAGAAAGTTTGTTAATAAAATTCAAAATGAATTCAAGAATTTCCAAATTTTTTGCACAATATTGATAATTATAAACCAAAGATATCACAAAAGAAAAAGAAAAATATGTACATGTATATGCAATTTTTATAGTACTGTAAAGTATTTAACTTTATGAATATGAATGCACAATTATGCACATCTTTAAAATATTGTAGTTCTTGGCAATTGTTTCTTAATATTTCTTAGCAATTGTTTCATGTTTGAAAGTCAAGTATTTTATTCTGACAAAGATTTGTGTTGCTATTCTGTCCAATATAACACAAAGTTACATTGTATGCATTGTAATAAATAAAACTGATTAACACATCTGAGTAAAGTTGCATGTTTATTCTACATGTATTACTGTAGTATTAAAGGAAGGTGACCTGATATATTTGGAAAATCTAATTCTTTAAAACTTACAAATAACATAAAATGTCATCCCTTTCAAACACTGATCATGCAAAAAAACCATGTAAATATTTTTTGTAAATGTGACTAATTCCTAATGGAATTACCGACATTTATACAGCGTTAATATTGGTAGTCTACAGTGTTTTCATTAATGATAATCATCATGATCATGTAATATATTGATTTCAAGTGAAAGGCCCTATTTTTCTCATAAACATATTGAAATTAGAAGTTCCAGCTCAGTGTATTTCCGAAGATATCATCAAAAACCGCCTAATTATTCTCAAATGTGGTATACCATATTTGAGACTAATTCAGGAGTTTTTTGATGATTTCTTCGGAAATATGCTGATTTGGAGCGCCAAATTTCAATGTTTATGAGAAAAATATGCGCTTTCATCTGATACTAAAATCAGCATTTTAATAAGGTAAAGTGGGGGATGTGATTGTCAATCAGGTTACCCACCTTTAATGTTGAATATTGGTATTCATAAGTTATATCTGAAATTCATTGACGAATCAATGGTTTCTCACAACTATTTTAAATTAAAAACGTTTCAGCTATGGTGACACCTTGTGACATCATGCTGAACAAATTCTATCCACAGTCAAGAGGAGGTTAATGGATAAATGCAATGGAGCAAATAAATCCCCAATCAATACATTGATTTGCTAAGGCAGGGCACCAGTCCCGGGGGTCACTTGTGTTTCAAGTTGTATATCACCCGCCTGGTGTTGTCACTTCCTATGCAAAGGCGTAACGCATGATCGTTCCCAAAGTCAAAAATACCCCCCTATTTTGCACCGTTTCAAGAACATTTTTAGCATTTGTTACCCCTATTTTGCACAAAAATGGGTACAAGTTAGCCTTAAAAAATACCCTATATTTTTTGCATTTCATTGCAAGTAGGGCCTACACTTTTACAAAAGCACCCCTTTTTAGCATTTCAAGAACACCTGCTCTGATTCATTTTCTTTTCCGAGGAGACCTCTGTTGTCCTTTTTAACAGAAACGTATATTGGATGCATCATGTGGTTGATATGATACAGTTATCTACAATGTATACTTCAAGCAACAAGCCATGCATCATTCATGAGTAGGCCTATGCATGAATGAGTATTTCAATATTCTCATGATTCAAAAAATATATCCCATTTTTTAATTTCGAGAACACTGTTGTCAAAAACAACCCTATTTTTTAAACATCGCGAATATTTTATGTTCGCGAACATAGTTTAAAAATATCCCCCTTTTCCCGAAATTGGGAACGATCATGCGTACACATAATCAATGTTAAGTGATAACACCAGGATCACCCGCATAAAAAAAAGTAAAAATGGTCTTTTTTTCCCGGGCTTTTTTTCAGGGTTGGGCGGGATATGAGAATATCTCAGTTGGGGTTTATTTCAAGGACTGTTAAATGTGAAAAATATCAAGTTTGAATATTTTGCCATAAATTTTGTATTATATTGTGAATTTCACAAAATCAAAATTATTTGATATCAGAAAAGGACATTCCTAGTATTCAGAATGCAATTCAATATGTCTGATGTGCTCTCAGGTCCCACAATAATACTGTGCAAACATAGCTATTCAAACCATTTTAAGGGCAGTACATGTATTTAGAAAAATGAGCAGATACACTGTTACAATAATTATATTCAAAATATTTTTATTTGTGAATTCTTAGTGATATCAATTATAATATACATTGTATAATTAGAAATATTTATTATAAAATTCACACATTTATAATTAATTTTATGAAACAAAAGTTGTATAGAGTATTATACCTCAAAATACATTTAATTAATTTTATGAAACAAAAGTTGTATAGAGTATTATACGTCAAAATCTCATGGCAACTGCATGAACTTCAACCAAATTTACTATGAAACCTTTTTTGACAGGATTTATTTTCAGAATATATGTAGAGTTCAACCTCTTTTATCCAGCTGGCAATGATGGGACCAAGTATTGGCCGCATAAGTGGAAAATCTGGATGTGTAATTCTGTGCTGAAAATACAAAGTGCTAAATATGGGGTAATAACACTGAAAGATGGTATTCGAATGCTATGAAAGATGGTATTCGAATGCTATGATAGATGGTATGCAACACTGACATGCCTTTCTATATGATTCAGAGCATGAAATGATAGTGTCAAAGCATTGAAGACGTTCATACAAGACTGCATGGTTGGAAAACAGAAAGATCTGTATACATTCAAGAGGTACGGATAAGGGAGGTTGAGCTGTAATATGTTGGTGAAAGTCAAATTATCCACCCCCCCCAAAAAAACCCCCAGACATACAAGTATGACAAAAGGTCATGGCTATGTTTTTATGTCTAGATTACTGTTCGTCACATATATGCGTGTCCATGTTCAATGTCCTCTCAAAATGCAAAAGGTATGAAAATGACAAAGAACGACTTTTTAGGCACAACATGATCTAATCAATTCTTTGCTCAAACCAATTACTGAGCAAACACAAAATATTTTTGCAACAAGTTTCAAAAGGGCACACAACGCAGTGGCATAGCAAATTGGGGAGGTGGGGGTTACAGTAGCCCTCACTATGGACTATACAATAGCCTCATCCCATTGCCATTGTCCAATAACCTCAATTACATAATCATAGTGAAAAATTTGACCTCAAGTTGCAGAGTATGAGTTTTTGTACCCAAATCTTCAAAGGTCATTCAATGAATGCACACATGTATTGGGGTTTAAGAACTGTGCCCCTGATAAATGAGCATGTTGTGGATCCTAGTACCTTGGTCAGTCATTATCCATTGGTACATGATCACTAGCAGGCCCCTGGTTCATATTTACCAACAGTCCATATGTACACAATTGACCCAAATATGCCATGTGCTTCTCCCTCTTTAGGCTGTTTTAGTCCAAAATCCACCTAATTTTTGGCTCAGCATTAGTATCAAAATTTGTGTGCATTTCGCAAGCATTTGTCCCAGTAGAGTAAATAATATGAAATTTTCGCTTGTACGCTGCTGAAGTGTGGGGGTGTCACTGAAGTGACACGCTATAGAAAACCTGGCTACACCACTGACAACACGATCAGAAAATATAAATGTACAGTTATATAAACATAACAAAACTTATAAAATGTTTAAATAACACTTGCACAACATTCAAAGGTACCACAAAACAACTGTATAACATAATGTGGTTTAAATGTTGATAACATTTATTAAAAAAACATTTGCAACAAATTTAGACATTTCAAAAATATGTTTGCATATAAAATGTTTTTGAAAAGTATTTTTCAATTACTCAACAAATTATTTAAACATTTTATAGCTTTTGAAAATATATTAAAAATATTTTATGTCTACTTGGTTGTAACAACTCATACATACAAAATGGTTTTGTATCTTGTTGACAACAATTAATGATTTGCAATAAAAAAAAAAGGCAACATTCATGATCACAATCAATTACATAACATGTATGAAAACTAAAGCTAAAAGTTTGCATATTTTAACATTAATTTAATCAAATGATGAGCCAGATGGTTCACATAATTTGGCTTGATCACATCACTCATGTTTATAAATTTGTTAACAAATTTAGAAATCATTTTTACTAAACTATGATACAACAGGTAAAATGTCCTTTGTAATGATTCAACAAATCCATCCAAATTAATCCACAAAGAGACACCCATGCATGATGCATGAAATGTACAATTTGGGGAATCTAACAAAGTCTGTTGATCAAAAAAAGTACTTCACATCTTATATGACCTTATAAACAAATTTGTAAATTTAACCGCACTAACATGTATTTGAAAGCAATTATGACCATGGGTAATAACTAGTATTTTCATGTTTGCAGAATTTTAAAAAGTGGACCTTTTTCCTAAATAAAGTGGTTTACATTCAAAGAGTGGACTAATCCCCTAAAGATTGACTTTTTGGAGGACTTCTTTTTTTGCCTTTATAATTTGGACCTTCTTGTGTACAATTTCCTCCTGAAAGTGAACTTTTTTTGACAAGCACTCCCACTGGCTACACCCCAGAGCAACACACCCAATCATATATTATAAATGCATATTTACGAGACCTTAAAGGAGTATTTCGTGATCCTAGCATCCTCTTTTTATGACATTTTTCAGTACATATCCACGAAAACAGCATATTCCCAAAATTTCAGTCGATTCCGATTTTGGGTTTGCGAAGTTATGCATGATTATGTGTATTACACTGCTCCATAGACAATGCGTTGTAATTTCGTTCTGGTGCACCAGAACGAAATTCAAATTTCACGATATCTTTGCAAAACGAATTAATCTGCAAGAAATATTTTGAACATAAACATTATGTAGCCAGAGGTTTCCAGTGATATAAAATCTCAACTTTTTTTGAGAAAAGTGGGGGGGATGAGGCTGTGGATCACGAAATGCCCCTTTAATGGCTATAACACTAATTGTATTAAGTTATAGGAATATGATTACCAAAATCACCATTAACTTATGTAAATAACCAAGAGAGTATAAATACCAGATATTAAAGTCAATACCAGTATTGAAGGTAAATACCAATGGGTCATTAAATTCTGGTTTTTGTTATATCAAATAAAAAAAGGTTTCGGACGAGTGATATTTCTGACAATGACTAAAATGCAATGACCAATTTATGCAACGATGACCTGAAGTAAGTATTTTGGTACGTATGAAGGTGGACTACAAACATACAATTCATTTGAAATACACTCTCAATAGCAGCAATTGTTTTGCCGGTAGGGGGCTGTCATTTTCTTTGGAAGGGGGGTCCCAAATATGTCGGTGACTGAGTCGATTTTATCGTGGGCAAATTTTTTTATGACCCCCCTACTTTGAAATGATAATTTTTATGACATTTTTATTTTTTTTAAAGATTATTTTGTTTTGCCAAATGAAATATATTCCACCTTGGACCTAATTGGCAATAAAAGTCAAATGTTAATAAATATTTGGTAAATTTGGGAAATAAGGGCCAAAACCTTGTGTTTTTATGGTGTTTTTTTGTATGCAGTGACAATCAAGCCTGATACAAAGTCCAATATCAGTCAATCTGATATGCACTCTCAGTTTTAGCAAACACATCTTCCAGTCTATTTCATAACAAATTATCATAAATTAATTAACGTAAAATAGCAAGGTTCAATAGGAGACCTTGGCCTAGACTCAAGATTCTGAACACATTAAAAAGTTTTGTCATATATCTTTGCATTTTTTGAGCCTCCCTCATTCACCAATATAAAAATTAAAAATGTGACCTTTATTGTAAGTTATTATGTTTCATTTGGCAAAACACTAAAACAGGATAAAATTAAATAAGAGACTAGCAGTGCTGTATTTTTCTGAAATCAGGAGTAACAAAGTGCAAAAATGTATAGTGTGCAGTGCAACTTTATGAAACTAGAAAATTAACTAAGTTCAAATTGAGTTGCTGAAGCATGAATAAATAAACAAAGAGAAAATGACCACTTTTTACAATCCATTGTTGCAAAAATGGAATGGGATCATATTTTCAACTTGCCATTTCTTTATGTTGCGAGCTTCCAAAATACCACAAACAAATATTCTTTCCTCTTTGTATTCTTTCCACATGTATTTTCCCCAAAATTGTTATATTAAATGGCATTATTATATATATATCATGTTTTAAGTATGCTTTTCACTTTTCACACTTGAAAAGAAATGAAAAATACCTGTTATAAAAAGTGTTGATGTTTGTTAAAGCCATAATGTACGATCTTGCAATATGAAATTGGTTAATTTTTTTTTCAAATCTGATGTGTTGGCATACATGTAGTGTTTACACATGTCCTAATAAATGGAATCAGCCAAATGTGTTGTGTTTGTCAGGCCAATATCAATTTGGACAAGTCATATTCAGACATTAAGTCCCCCATAGAACTCCATGTTAAACAACCAAAATAGCCAGTGGGTTTCTTTAATTTTTTTACCTTGTTATATTGGCTTAAAATGGGCAGAACCCTTTCCTGACAGTTATTACTAATATTATTTTAGCATTTTGGGTTAAGAATAAGGAGAATAACAAAATCAAAATCGGACGGAAATCGTACATTAACATTAAGGCTTTATTGCACAGTGTGTGAACGGACAGGATTGTATCATGCTTTGTCCAAAGCTAATCTAACTTAAAAAATCTTGTATCAAATAAAAATGTTTGTAGGCAAAACAAGCACATCCAAAATGAAATCATATTTTCTCATACATATTAATTTCCCATTAAGATCTGAAACCAAACAATTCAAGTACCTATACAATCCAACCCTTTAACTATGGCTAAGCAATTGTTCAAACAGAAAAAAGTAAATAATTTCTTGACTTTGTTTGCTTTGTCAAAAACTTAACTTTGCATTGGAATTTACTTCTATTTCCCAGTGCATTGCCATTTTACAAACATGCATACATACATATATATTATACATAATGTGTTGAAGTTGCATATTTGCATGTTCCAATGAAATAAGAGTTGATTTCAGTTAAGAATGCACAGGTGCATTAGGCTGCGATCACATTGAAGTATACGGTATATGCTATACGAAATACGCTCATTCGATCAGGCTGAGTTCACATAGGAGTATACTATGTGAACTCAGGAGTATACTATGTGAACTCAGCCTGATCGAATAAGCATATTTCGTATAGCGAATACCGTATACTTCTATGTGATCGCAGCCTTATGCATACACATCACATACAAAATAAACATCCATTTCAACATAACCAGGGAGTCAATCAAGCCCCCTAAAATGGTATGATCAGAAAAAGAGGACAAGAAGTAAAAAAGAGGGGGTATAAATGAAACATGCACAACAAATTTGTAGTAACTTTGGGGTGTAATTGTAGGCAAACATCATAATGCTTTAGTGCTTGGGTTAAGTTTAGTGTAGCTATTTTGGGTTTTCATTTCCATGGTCTACCCTGTATGTTAATACAATTGGTTATTGCAGTTGAAATCCATGCAACCCATTTGGAAGTCATTACCTTTTTCTTCCACACAGGGAGTGTCAATTTCAAACGGGGTTACCTGAATGGGGGACTCCATTTAAAATCTACACCCCCCTGTGTGGAAGATTAAGGCCATGGATTTCAAATGGAATAGCCCAATTACTCTGTACAAGGAAAGGGTGCAGCCAGGGGGGAGGTGGGGGAATTTCCCCTCACAGAAAATTTTGAGAAATAAAATGGTGCTATACTATGATCAGCTCTTAATAGGCGGGAATTATTCGGTTTTTGTTACTGCGCGAGTCAATGAAGTTCCAACTTACGCATGCGTAAATTCACAAAAGCACGCGTCATTCATGCAAAACGCAAAGCGCAGTTCGCGTAGGTGCTGCGCCTAGCCATTCTGTATCAATCCACGATGTTATGAGTCCCCGCCTATTAAGAGCTGATCAGAGTATAGTGAAGAGTAAAGTGTCCTTAAAATGACCAAAGCAAAAATGGGATAAAAAAATGGCAAATGGGGATGAAAATTTGGCTTTGCCCCCTCACACTAAAATCCTGGCTAAGCTATTGACTCTGGACCAGTAAATAAGTAAGCACTGAGATTTGATACACAAAGACCTAATTTACAACAAAAACTGAAAAATATTTTGCATAACCATTTAATGACATCTTATCTAATCTGAAATAAATAAATACACCCTGTATATCCTAAAGTGTATAACATTTCACATGATTGTACATAACATGCAGAAAAAAAGCTGCTTGTACCTGATAAATATACAGCCACGCAGACAAGTGAATGGACGGTATCGTAATAATAAAAGTGAAGACACACATTCGCATAAAACACACAGTGGAAGTCACATTGTGGTCTTTGGGGAAGATGTTTCACAGATTGAACAAGAAGATTAAATAATATAAATCTACCTTGTTCAGAGGTGGCAAGAGATGCCTCCTTGCAAGCAGTGAGGGAGCCAGGAAATCGGGGACATATAGAGCAACATGAATTTCAACAAATTGCTCACAAAATCATGTGCTGCAAAAAGTGGACATTTTTTTAATTTTGTAATTTTATTGGGGAAACTGTGGGTATCCCCCCATGCCACCCTTGGCACCACCTGCTTGCAAGTTTCTTTTACAGTATTTCATCAAGATTAATAAGTTTTGAAAATATGGTAGTTTTATCAGAGACTAGTTACTGCAGTCACTGTTTTAATGTAAAGAACGCACTAAAAAACCAGATTTTAGATACTCTTAGCCACCTTGTGAAAAATCAACCCTTTGAGGCTTTCATAGAGACTTCAGATCTACCACTAGGATTGTAAATTATAAATCCCATTTGTTGTAACCAGATTTAATGGTCAGACATTTCCCCCTCTCTCATGATGACCCTGAGGGTCTGAAGAGTTTGCATCCTTGAACACTGAGATCTTCCTATCTGGGCCATCACAGCCCCCTCAATTATTACAAAAGTATGGTAATACATCCCAAATATTTGAAGCAAAGGGGTAAAAACTTGCATTTAGGGGTGTGCATTTAGAAATATCCTTCTTTGTAGGATAGGCTACTATAGATTTTTTGAAAATGTATGTAATACATCCCCATTCAAAATAAGAACTCCAAACCCTATATTTAAACTGTATACCATCTGTCTCTGTAAAATCCTTAAGTTTTGAAGCAGTCTAGAAAGCCCCAATGTGCTATTCCAGTTGAAATCCATACCCCCTATGGAAGACATGAACTTAGTCTCCCATGCAAGTAGTGTGAATTCAAAGGGTGTTACCTTAACCCTAACGCTACTGAATGCTACAAAATACTACTTGATATATGCGCTGTTCGTGCATGCATCCCACGTGGTGTGATGACGCAATCGCCCTAAGTGATATATAGGCACGGTTTCGCTGGCCAGCGAAGCCCAAGACCCGTGGCTAAGTGTCGCCGACCGAGTGCTTGGCATGCGAGAGGTCTCGGGTTCGAATCCCACCCAGAGCAAACAACTTCTTTCCTTCTTTTCTCTCTTTATTCTTCCCTTCTTTCCCTTCCCGTCGCCAAAAAGCCCTTAGGCGGTTAGGGTTAGGTTACCACTATCGAAACTCAGTATAGGCTTCCTTAACCCTAACGCTACTGAATGCTACAAAATACTCCTTGATGTATGCGCTGCTCGTCCATGCCTCCCCCCTGGTGTTCCGTCGCTATCGCCCTAAGTGATATATAGGCACGGCTCAGCTGGCCAGCGAAGCCCAAGACCCGTGGCTAAGTGTCGCCGACCGAGTGCTTGGCATGCGAGGGGTCTCGGTTCGAATCCCACCCAGAGCAAACAACTTCTTTCCTTCTTTTCTCTCTTTATTCTTCCCTTCTTTCCCTTCCCGTCGCCAAAAAGCCCTTAGGCGGTTAGGGTTAATGGTTGACTCTATTTGAAATATAAGGTCATATCTTCCATAGGAGCATATGGATTTCAACTGGAATAGCACAGTATTTGTGCATTATTGATGATCAATAATAATCATAGGTGATCATTATTCACATAAAATTTGGTCATATTTTTACAATATATACAACTAATTAGCCAATCAATAATGTACAAATTTAATTTTTGTCTAATTACATAATTCTGATAAATTCATATAAAAAATGCTAAAAAATCTACCAAATAAACAGCTAGAACATTATCTAGTAATTAATAAATATAATTTGACTAGTATTTTGTCGTCTACATTTCATTCAAGGCGTCATCATTATGCCATTACAATTCATAGGAAAGAATTATAGTACATATAGTATTATTTCAATATTATCTATATTCTAAACTACTGTGAAAAACATTTGCACACAGTTTGAAAAAGCACACAACTTGTTGAAACCCCATCAACAATATGGCATCACACACGGAGGAGGGCATGGGCATTTTCCACCCTCAAACTTTTCCTCCAGCCCATTTCTCCTCAGTCAGAACAAAAAAATCACTGAAAATCCCACTATTATGTGTAAACAATGCCAAACTTTAGGCACAATTCATGATTGTTGCCCTCCCTTTCACTTTGCTCCTTCCTTCCCCCACTGGAAAAAACAATCTTTGTGTCATCAACCGTCAATATTTTAGTGGCATACGGTTACCAGGAAATACGTGCATACTAAGGGTATTTCATAAGTAAAGAAACAACTGGAATTAGAAGATATTTTGAATATATTAACATGCAAAAGTGGTCCCTTTGTAAATTTGAGTAATTCATAATATATATCATAAATCAAGAGCATAGTTAGAGATTAGATATGTGGAATGCCAACATGTTGCAAATAACTGATTTTTGTTTTCTCGTTAGCACACATAAAACACACTTTGCGCAAAGTGTAACACTAACTATATAATAAATAAATTATGGAATGTTTAAAGTATTCTACAGTATAAAATAAGATATCAATGTATTACTGTCATTCTATAGCTAAAATGTAAATTAAACACTTTACCAATGTACAAAACCTGGGGTACAAAATAAGAAACTTTGCAACCCATGGACACTACAATGTCACTCTCACGGAGCACCTGATTGGTTAATTACATGGCATAATCATCTGAGTAACCAATCAAAATACAGCTCTTAGACCTTTTCAGCAATTTTAAGCTTAATTCCCTTCAGCCCTACCGACTATTGTTACCATATCTCTGATTGGCTCAATATGTGATATACTTCCTTTTGTAACCAATCAAAATAGTTCTTAGAGGCTGATAACATGGCCAGTTGTGCCCATGGGGTTTATATTAAATGGACAATCAAGCAGGAAATTTTGGTTGTAGCCTATTTTTGTTCAACAACATTTTTATTCAGCAAATCACATGAAAACTTTATGCTGATTGGCAAGGCAAGATGGGAACTCTCATCTGCCATGAGATTACATTTGTTCATTTGAGTAATAAAATATTACCAGTGTGGTTCCACTATATTTATAAATATGTATTTATAAATATGCATGTGACCCATGGGCGCGACATACCAAGATCACCAAGTGTGACCAAATCCTCATGCTATTGACCATCAAGGATAGGAACTTTTTAGATAAATATCATCAAAGTTTAGTAATAACTTAAATAGCAAAATTTTTACACACTGGGGGATTCCGAATTTTTAATATGTTATGAAAAATAACATTTTGAAAGTATTTGCGAACAGAAAAAAATATTTTTTGTCGGAAATGTTTGCAATGTTGAACAAAATAGACAATTTTGCTGCACAATCTGATGTCAATTACTGCCTTTGCATTCACAATGTAGAGGAAGATCACCCGCCGTGCTGAAGGTCACTTCCAGACTTCCTGTCTACAAGCTGTTATGGCAGTGCAGAGATGGTCATATGCGTATTTATAAATATGTATTTATAACTATGGTGGAAGCACACTGATTACCATGTCATCCAGTATTTACGTAACATTTTTAAACATCAATTATTTTCATTGCATAATATAGAACCAACTTTAAATGATTTTGCAGATATAAAATAGAAATAAAACAAAAATGTTCTTTCATTTGGAAATTATTATGCTTTTCAAAATATCAATGTTAAATTCCAGTTTAAATTGTTGAAATTAATCAAATCCTGTTGGAATTCTGCACAATTGTGACACAATCTGGTCCATGGGGGCAAAAAGGTGACAAATTTGAAACTGAGATAAAGGTAAAAATATGGAGTAAAAAACAATAAAATACATAAGAAAATAGACATCACAAAACTTCATAACTTTCAGGGGTGTGATTGGTGCTTTTTGAAAAAAACCCCAAGGCAATGAAATTGCGAAGTGGAGCGCGCGAAGCGGAGCGAGTGAAGCGAGCGGAGCTCTCGCCTGTTGCGGTAGGGGGTCCAGGGGCCCGCTTAAGGGCCCCTGGTGGGGTCCAGGGGCAACGCCTGGTGGGGGTCGAGGGGCGAAGCCCCTGAAGCCAGAGGGTTTTACACACTTGAGCACCACTGGAGATGCAATTTCATGGGGTAAAATACAAAAATGAGAAACTGTTAAAATACTTCACTTTATAGTATGAAAACATTTATTATCTGTGAATACATACTTCCAGTATCACATCATTCACATACACATGAAAAATTGCATCACCATTTTGCACAGTACAGTGTGTCTATAAATCATCCAGTCAGGGTTCTAAGGAATTTTCATTTTAAAATTGGAGATTTTCTCATATCCGGAACAGAAAATTCTGGAAATGTGACATCTCTGTTAAGCATTTAGCTCTTGGTCCAGGGCCACTCCAAAAGCGGGAAAAAAAAAAAAAAAATTAAAAAAAAAAAAAAAAAAAAATTTTTTTTTTTTTTTTTTGAAAATCCGGATTTTTTTTTTTTTTCTTAATCCCAAAAATCCGGAAATCCGGAAAAATCCGGAAAAATCACACCCCTGAACTTTAGAACCAAGTATGCTAAAACACATGCCCCCCTTTTGTTGGTTATTCGGGGGGAATTCGGGGGAAAACGCTAAAACCGCACCTTACACACCTAAATCAGACTCCATTCGGGCGAACTGAACAACCTGCCCCCCCCCCACTTTCAATGTGGCGACGCCACTGTGCTAGACCTTTGTGTTTTTTTTAGTAAATGATAGCCTATTGTATACGTAATATAATAATTACAGTAACTCAATTTTCAAAAATGCCTCCTTTGGCCCCATGGACCAGATTGTGTCACAATTTGGCTGCAAATGAGAAAAAGTTGTTTGGAATTAATCTTCCACATCTTTTTCACTTTATATATGGATGAAAATGGTTGGATATGGAACTTACTGGTACAGCGGCGCATGCATGGCCGCTCCTACCCCGGGGCTGAAGAAAATTCAATTTTGCCGCCTTCCTCAACAGCCCGAAAAGGTTGACCCAATTTTTTTTTGGGTGGTTTGAAAAAGTGAAGAGCAAAAGGATTATAAGGCCTAGCGCCCTAAAAGCAACATATTTTCATGTATAGTACAATTTTTTATACACTTATCAAATTTTTTCCGCCCTTTTTACTTTACTAATTCTTTTTTGCCGCCTCTTCTTTTCCGCCGCCCCTTCTTCTTCTTCCGCCCCTTCGCTTTGGCCGCCCCTACTTTTACCCCCCAAATACGTGCATGTACTAAAACTGTTGAATTTGGTTACAATTCTCAAGTCTTCCTTAGTTTCTAAATACATGGATTAGCTCAATTGTGATGGCTATACATTGTACATAAATCAAGAAATATGTTGCCAATAACATATTATAGGACTGTTTTACATTCAAAATGTATAAATAATAAAAATTTAAGGTAATACACAAAATACAAGTGTCTTGGGCACTTCAATGTTCCAAGCTATTAATATTAAGGATGATGGGAATACATTTAAAACACACACTCTAAAATACAATTTCTTTTAGCACTTTCAAGAACATAAAATAGATATCAATTTCATTAACAGTATTACTGAAGTTGACCTTTGTTCCCACAAAATCACAGCAACAGTGACCAACATTGTTATCAAGTAGTTGTATTTGCTCAATGCTCACACACATATATATAAATGCATAATAGTACAGATTGAAGAGGATGCAAAAAATCATGTAAAAGACACAAACACACAGGAAGGAGTACTCAGTACAAACTCAATACATGTACAGAACTGAGAACAAACCGCACAAATTAAATAATAATGAAAAAATACACCACTATGAGATGAGGAAACATATTCTGCTCCAGGAGCGGAAAATGTTGATGGAATCTCAATTAATCTCAGTTGTTTTCTGTCAGCTTTTCACAGTTCTCTAAAAATATCTCTCTACACATAATCATCATGTATATTCCATGAAAAAGGCACAATGATTCTCCTCAGTGGTCTGCTATGGACATTTTAGATTCAGTGGCGCACCAAGGTGCAATTCCCCCCATTCAGAACTCTTGCCACCATTCCCCCCAGTAAAAACCCAATATTATGAAAAATTCCACTTTTTGCTCCCTTTTAGGCTCCCCTCCCTTCTTCCAGAATTGTGAGACCAGTGTTATTCCTATCAGTCAACTTTACTGAGGAATTATACCATTATACTCAGTTATGTACTATATGGCAAACAGCTAGTCCAAGCAGACGAAGTAGCTACCAAGGAATTCAGTTGTGTACATAAGGCAACAGTAATGATTGCTGCCGCTTATGACAGGTTGGCATACCCTCTCTTTATTTTTACAGGAGTGTGTGCCCTATGTTATCCCAACCAGTCAAAGTAGTTATTGAGGAATTCAGTTGTGTACTATAAGGCAACAGGTTGGGTTGTCTTCTAGAAGATTCAATAGTTTAGCATAGGCTCCCTCCATTCTTCCAGACTTGTGTGACCAGTGTTATCCCAATAAAAATATAACAGAGGAATTCAGTTGTGTACATAATGCTATAAGGCAACAGGCTGTCTTTTAGCTGATTGCAATATATTGGCATAGGCTCCCTCCATTCTTCCAGATTGAGTGACCAGTGTTATCCCAATCAAAGTAATTACAGAGGAATTCAGATGTGTATATAATACTATAAGGCAACAGGCTGTCTTCTAGCTGATTGCGAAAGTTTAGCATAGGCTCTCTCCATTCTCATCAGCTCCTAAAGAAAGTGAAAACAAAAGAAGAAATTAATTTAAATTTTTTGTTTCGTTGAATAGATTCATCAAGTAAAAATTCACTTGGTTTTGTCAAGTAAAAAAAATGTCAAACTTATGTTGCTTTCTTTTGGTCAACAACTTTTGTAATAAATCAAGATCCGAACCTGGTATCTCTGGACACTAAAGTCAACACTCCAATCAACCAAGCCTCTAAGGAAGCTAATGGCCCATACCCACCAGCGGGCCCTGAATAGTGTATGTCGCCCTCTGTGATTATGCTGCTAACAAATCATGAAATTTCTAAGCTTCAGAGTGCAGATCACCAAATAGCATCTTCATTGAAAACCATGTAAAAATCTAGATTTTATTTAAGCTTCAATTTTAGTTGTTCATTAAAAATGTTGAAAAGCGATGCTGCTATTTCAACACTGAAACTAGCACTAAAACTGGCTCCATTAGCAGTAATTAGGAGAGGGTCTACTTTTGTTGTGAAATCGATTTGTATGTATGTGGGGTCCCCATGTTGATACTATCACTAGTAAGGCCCAACGGCCCAACGTTTGCCCAACGTTTGCTTGGCTTCATCCAAAGAACGGTTGGATCCAATGACCCGGATACCATGAAGAAGCTTTTCTTTGCTCTGGTGAGACCTATCCATCTGGAGTACTGTGCTCCAGTTTGGGCTCCTAACAGGCAGGGAGGGTCACAAAAATAAGCTGGAAGGGGTCCAGAGAAGGTTCACCAGATACTGTTTTCCTGGTCCCTGGCAGTCTAGGCCTTCCTACAGTACAAGACTCCAGACC
Source organism: Amphiura filiformis (assembly GCF_039555335.1). Taxonomy (NCBI): domain Eukaryota; kingdom Metazoa; phylum Echinodermata; class Ophiuroidea; order Amphilepidida; family Amphiuridae; genus Amphiura; species Amphiura filiformis. The sequence goes on from NC_092628.1 coordinate 24,441,674, forward strand.
CTTGAGATTCCCACCATTCGTTCTCGCTTTGATTATCTTCGCATTATGTTTGCTGTTGGATGTCTGTGGAATAAATACAATATTAGCTGGGCTGACTATATCAAGCTGAATACTCTTTCCTCCAGACAAGCAGCCAACATAGATTTCGCATTTCCATCGCAGCCGAACTGACACTTTCCATAATTCCCTCTTTGTCGCATTTCCCAGGTTATGGTCTTCCTTACCAAATGATGTCTCCAGTGAAATTGTTTTTAGTTTGTTTTCTTTTTTTCTTTATTCGCGTAGTTGTATGTACCTTTATCAGTAATGTGTTGTGTGTGCGTTTTTTTTTTTTTTTTTTTTTAATCGCTTTTTTATATATATTATCTTTCGTCAACGTGGTTATCGGAGACCCACTTCAAAGTGATTTAGTTCGCTATTAGGGAATCCGCCAGGGACCCCGTTGACTATTGTATTTGTTTTATTGTTTTAAGGCTTTTTTTCTGCTATTGTTTGTATGTTTGCCTGGATTATCAATAAATCAAATCAAATCAATCATATGTCATATCTATTTTAGTGATTAATAGGCTTGCATCTTCAATTTAAATCAGATCATGCCAACCTCACAATGAACATGGTCCCTAAGGACACCACATTGTCTCCAGTAGCAATACTTTTAACTGGAACTCATTACCATTACACCTTTAGGCCTAAAAAAATTTGTTTGATTGGCGTAACCCGACCTACCTTAAAATTAGGCCCGACCCTAACTTTTTTATTTATTTTTTTTTGCAAAAAAAATAAAATTAAAACAAATTAATAAAAAAAAAAAAATTTTAAAAAAAAGAAAAAAAAAAGAAGAAGAAAGTTCCAAAGCCTTTATCAAACGAAATTTACAGCTTAAAAAGTAAAAAAAAGTAAAAAAAAAAAAAAGAATCCCAACCTACCTACCCTAAAAATTTTTTATGTTACGCCAATCAAACAATTTTTTTTTAGGCCTTTAATAGCGTAGTGATTTAGTATGATGTGCCCTTCAACTGGAAAAAATATCTGCAAGCCAGGTCACTTTCAATACAATAATAATTAAGAAATATTAATATCTTTCTAATGGTATATTTCTACTGGACCTAATTAGAAGAATTTTAATTTAAAAGCAAATATGGAAAATCACTCTATGGAGTTGTTAGGGCAACAAGGCAGTAACTGCAATAGCTGCCCTATAGACATTTGACAATTTCTGTATTCTATATTGCACACAACCTATAAATATGACACCTGGCAGCTATTGCAGATAGGACCTTCTGGCACTAACCCCTAGCTACGTTATTCCTACTGACCTTTGTCTGTTGAGCTAAGGCACTTTGTAACTTATTATTCTCTGAACCTTTCTCACTAAGATGCGCTGCATTGTCACGGCAACGGTCCTCAGCGATGTGTAACTGACGATCCAATATCATGACCTTCTGTTGCAGCTGATATATATGCTGTGCCTTTTCATCAACCTACGTAATGGATCATAATGTACAGGATATTTTTTATTCTAGTAATAAATGTTTCAAACATGCATTTCACCAAAATTACATTATGTAAATGGTCTTTCATATTATTATACTGCATGATCAAACGGAGCAATAAAAATCCCTTTAAAAAGGGATGTGCTGGGACAAGTTGCTCACAATGAGTTAGTTATGTCATACTTCTTTAATAAAATTATCAAAATTATTTTGAAGTGCATAGATTAGGGTCAAAAATCACAGATATCATGCATGAGATATGTAACAGAGGTGTTGGAAAAAAGGCTGATAATTGATCTGGCCAGTGGGCAGACAGCAATGCACTTGCAGGTGGCATCAAACACTTATGGGACCTTGTCCAAGCCTGCAGAGGTATCACCCCACCCCTAAAACTGAATCATCCAATTCAGGAAATGTTAAAAAGAGGAAATTTTTTTTTTTTAACATTACCAGAATTTTTTTTATTGCCCAACTTCAGAAATCTTACATCTCTGAGAAACACAACAATCAGTGGTGGCATTCTCCCCTCTGGACCAAAAACCAACAGCAACAAAAACTTGGGCTTTTGCCCAGGGCCAGCACGAGCTAAAAAATTTAAAGGGTCCAATTGATTATTTCCGGACCCTTGCAAACCCAAATTTAAGGAATCCAATGAGAATTTAAAGGCGTCTGAAAATCTGAACTTTTTAAATGGTCAAATACTTGGTTCCTTCATCGTATCGACGATGACAAAGTTTTATTATGAACAACTCGGCAAAGGATTTATATATTTTAAGCTTCTGTGCATCATAAAATTAAAGGGTCCATGCAGTTTTGATCGGACCCGATCCTTGTAATTAAGGGGTCCAAACTGTCCAAAACAAAAAAGTAAGGGGTTCCAGGACGCACATCAGATACGCAAGAATTCAACCCCTGGTTTTGCCCCAGTCAGTACCAAATAAATACCCAGTAAGTACCCAGTACAAATCTCATACCTCATTCTGTGAAGATTGAGGGCTTGTGTCCATTTGGGAAGTTCTGCCATTCTTGCGCAAGGATATATTCTCTGCCTGTAGATGGCGCACTCTCTCCTGTAGATGACGCAGATGTTGGATGGTGGAAGCATCGTTAGGTGGGGTGTTGGCATTGGAAGGTGAACTAGAGTCTTGACTCTGATCCTAATAGAAAGAAAAATAAATGGCAAGAAAAAAATGTGAATAAAATTTGAATTGAAAAAATCATCCACCTCAGATGGTAAAGAAGGATGCTGGCTGTAAGAGTTTGTGAAGGTTAATATAAAATTGTCATTTATGAATTAAACAAGAAAGTTTACAAAAATAGGCAAACTTTCATATGAAATTAAAAACATTTTATGCAGATATTTACACAACTTTACGAAATTAAATGTAACATCCTGAAATCTAATGCAAATTTGTGGAATTTAACTTTGAAATTTCGTACAACTTTGCTGATGCATGTTTGCAAACTTTTATGTAATTTTATGCAACTTTCAACCATTTGTGTATTTTCGTGAAACTGTTTGTACAACCTTTTGTGTATTTTATGCAACTGTTCATGCAACTGTTTGTATAAATTGACATGGACAGTGTTTCATTACTGCTGATTGAAAAAAATACAGTAAATTAATAAACCTCTATACATACCACTGATTTTGGTCCACTTCTCATAAGTTCTTGCCGTTCTTTCTTTTCATGTAACCGTCTGAAATCATCAAAGTATGCAAAGGGTTAATACAGTAACACTATTTATTTCTGTAATTAAATGTTTAAATTGAAAGTGACAATACCATAATAAAATATTTTGTTGTAAAACAGCAAAGTCTAAGCTGACAAATGTAACATCACAGCGCCCTCTGTTGATTTTCAAATTGAAAGACGGTGCTTCAGCAAATAACAGTATTACACATGCCATGAATGCATTATTAAGTCCTTCAAATTACTAAATTCCAGAGGAGGGAATTCAAAATGATGAAAATGTCAAAAGATGCAACAAATAAAATACATTTTTGTAGTCAATCATCCATTTGAGTTGTTACAAAAATGTTCAATATCAAGAATTATGTATAGGCCTTTTATACTATTGGATTATGAAACTTGGCACATGTGCATGTATAACTTTAAAGAAATGGACAAAAGAATTCACAGTAGAAGTGATGATGTAACAGGACTAATTGCCATAGCAAATTGGTTAAAACAATGTTTGAATATATTGCCCTGCACTATTAGTACGTTCATGCGGTACCTCTGCATTGAACCATAGATGTCAAAGTAGAGGGATAAAGACCTGTATCGTAATTCTATAGAATATTTATTTATTTTATTTATTTATTAGAACATACACTTTTGTAACAGTGGCACACGCCAATCCGGCGGTGCGTTCATAAACAAGATATTAAAGGAAACAAAGCAAATTACACAAATATTATACAAAGGTGACTTAAAAAGCACAAGTCAAAAGTAAAACTTGTTGTACAGCAAAAGAAATACATATTGAATGACAAATGAATGAGGAAAAACACACAACTACCTCAACCCAAGTTGACTTGAAGTGGGTTTACGGCAATAAAAATATTATATACGATATAGATTATATAAAACAAGCAACGCAGAATTTAGCACATACAATTATTAGTTGTCAGTAGTCTTCAATTCTGATCTTGCTTTCCACGCTCTCTTTGCGAAAGATTTACAGAATTTATCAAAAATTTCATATATATCATCAGCATTAGTTATATTACAGAAAGTGGTCGCTGTACTTCCAAGAGCAAGATTAAATTTTACATCTAGATTGCCAGAGATAAACAATTCCCATGTATCAAGGCCATTTAAATTAATCAATTCATTCTCTAGTTTACAGTATTCATCAGCTCTAATATTGTTAAGTGCATGACAAGTAAAAAGAAAATGCTTTACATCTTCAACACCAATGTTACAAAGCTTACATATACCGTCGTTATCTGGAGTCCATCTGCTAATTTTACGCTCTAAAGGAAGTGTATTTGAGCTTAATCTTGAATTTGAGACAAGCACCATGAAAATCAATTTCATCTAAGAGATAAGTTTCCATACATGGAGTGTTCTTGATTGTCAAATAATCGATGAGAGAAGATTTAGATTTAACATCATCTTTCCATTCATTATTAAAGATGTTATAGATAGTACCTTTAATTGATTTAGCCCATTGTGGATTACTAGAAGCTATTCCCACTTTTGCGCCGATCAATGACGCTATTTAAGTCGCATTTGCTTAAAATATTCTGAACACAATTTAAAAATTTGTATCGCAATTTAGAGGGCTCAATGTCTAAACTAATCATCGTGTTTAGGAGCAATTTAGGCCAACGATGATGCTCCATTTCAATAACACGTGCAAAGTATTTTGCCCTAAACGAATTCTGCATAGTGGAAATTGGGACCCATCCCAAATCATCGTAAAGCGCTGCTCGCGGCGTATTCCGTGGTGCTTTTAGAATATGGCGCGCCATTTGAAGCTGTAGATTTTCAATTTTATCAATGTCTGCCTGACTACTAGGAATCCACACTGCGCTAGCATAGTTAATTGATGGTAGGGCTATTGTTCTCCATAAAATATCACCATAATAGACACGATTAAAGTTATCAAAATTATTGATTACAGACTTAATGTACGCAATTAGTCTATTACCTTTTTTAATTACTTCCTGAATGTGATGGTGTTTTTTTATATCCTGCTGATCACTCATACCTGTATTAGTATCTTTGAAAAGAACGGTATTGTATTTAATCTAAGATTGCAGACATACACAGGTGATGGGTGCAACTTGCTTGCAGTGCAGGGCGATATATTCAAAATTTGTTTTAACCTATTGCTATGGTAGTTAATCCTATTACATCATCACTTCTATGGCAAGTAGTTTTTACCTTAATAAGTTCAGCCTGGATTCACTCTTGCAACAAAGATTTAAAATGAATACATTTAGAATTATTTGACAATTTTTTTTATGTTTATCTTGACTGCTGCCATGCTTCCATTGGGCTATTCCAGTTGAAATCCATATACCCCCTATGAAAGACATGACTTTAATCTCCTACACAGGGGGTGTGAATTTCAAATGGAGTCACCCATTCAGGTAACCCCATTTGGAATTCACACTCCCTGTGTAGAAGATTAAGGTCATGTCTTCCACAGATGGTGTATGTATTTCAACTGGAATACCCTATTTGAATATGTGACTCACATTTCTAACTCTCTATTGAGTTCCTCCTCAAATTTCTGTGCCATTTTATATGCGGATTCCTCCTTCCATTTAGCCATTCCACGCTGGATCTCTCTCAGTTCTTCGTCTTTGTTTGCTAATTTCTTCTGCATACCTGCCTCGCTGGATTGCAAATTGTGAACGGTTTTCTGAAGATCATCCACCACTTTCAGGTGATCCTGGTGAAAATAAATTGGAAAAATAAAGTATTAAAGGTGGACTGAGATTTTGTTCTACATTTATTTTCCTGTTTTTTGTTTAGAGCATTCCAAACAGCTATTGTGAAAATAACAGTGCCAGTGTTTCTTTTGTGTATTATGTCAGTGTAAAGGTCCTTAAAAACCTTTTAGTAGATGTAGAATATGAAACATGTCTTTCTTATTTAATCTATTCCCAGTAATATTTAACTTCTAACAATTGTTTGATGATGTATGATATATCGATAATATACTTCCACTAGACATCTGACATCAAAACAAAACTATATGCCTCATGTTAACAGTTGAAATCCATACACCCCCTATGGAAGATGTGACCTTAATCATCCACACAGGGAGTGTGAATTTCAACCTAAATGCAAGACTACATTTGAAATGTACACCCCCTGTGTGGGAGATTAAGGTAATTTCTTCTATAGGGGATGTACGGACTTTTACTAAAATAGCCCTATGTGAAACTGTCAAATGCACAACTAATAAACAACACGCAATTAGCACCACGGAAAAAGGTACACACATATTTTATATTCATGCAACACAGCATCATTATTAACAGATATAGATGTATGCAATGTAATGATAACACTGCATTTACACGAATGACTATAAACTGGGCTAAAATCATTCCAGAAACACACACTCTAAAATATGAGAATCACAGTAAATATAAAAGAAAGAAACTGACTTTGACTCAAAGACTTAGGCTTACATAAAATATGTCAACTGTTTTATGCAGTTGAAAAGAAACAGCTCAAAACAATGCAGTGAATAACAAAAGGTATGAGAAATCCATTAGGTTCTTTTGCCAAAAGCTAGTGAAAATCATCATGCTCCATAAGGCTTTTGAAATTTTGTTACCATTATCACTAAGACAGACCTAATGCTGTCTTAGGGATTCAATCATGTTTCACCTTTAAACAACGATGCAGCTGAGTCGTCTGCTTGGCGAAGTAAACCACGCAGACGCGCCGGACGCGAGTTGGTAAACGGTGATGAACAACGGTGAAACATGATTGAATCCCTTTCAACAACGAAAACAAGCTAAATATTGTATAATTCACATGATTAAACAGGAATGTCTTTTAATCATTGCCACTCAGCCTAAAATGGTGATTTCTCTGTTGATATCAGCAATAAAACTACAGAAAAAAACATCACTGTTTTGCCGCTACCTGCAAAATATTGAATTCAACTTGTAAGCTTGGATACGCACACAGGTTCCAAGCATGACAAATTTTTACGTGCTGTTGCGTAACGCGCAGTCGTGCTTGCGTTCGCATATACCATGCAGTAAAAGTGTTGATTCATCACGGATTAACAATGGTTGGCTCCTGTACAAAGGTATAGGAAGAGTTGTTGTATTCAACATCAATGCTCCCCTAATACTGTGCATTATAACCTGCTGCTGAATTGTCCATTTGATGACTCAGAAAGTGTCACAAAATGTGGACCAATGTAACATTAAAATATTCAAATTATTAACACTAACACTGAACGTTGCTTTTTGCTATCGGAAGTTAATGAAAAAACGAAAAAGGAGAGAAGATGAACAAAGAAGTCACTTGGTACCCCCGGGATTCGAACCATAGACACCACCCATACCAAGTACATGATCACCGACCGCTAGCCACAGGGGTTGCAATGGCCCAGCCAGTGATTCCCTGAGCATATAGCCAGGCCCATATGCAGGGGAGTGCAGGGGTCGCACCCCCCCCCCAAATGTGCTAAAGTATACAAAAGTCCCAAAATATGACAATTTATGCAGCGTAGCAAGCAAATAAATCAGGTTTTTTACGCTTTTTTTGTCAAAAAAAGGTCCAAATTTGGGGAAGAAGTTCACTTTTCACAAAATTGCCCCCCCCCTGGAAAAAAGGTCTATTTTTTCAAAATCAGCACCCCTAAAAAATCCTGCATACGGGCCTGCATATAGCACTTAAGGGGATTGCGTCATCGCATCACATGGGATTCATGCATGCACAGTGTTTGTCGTTGTGATATTTTGTGGTATTTATGGGTGTTAAGGTTGAACATGCATGCGTCAATTTCACAATTAAGTTAAAGCCATAAAATTGAAGACATGTTGATTGGGCTATTCCATTTGAAATCCATACAAAGGCATGAGCTTAAAGGAGTATTTCGTGATCCTAGCATCCTCTTTTTATGACATTTTTCAGTAGATATTCACGAAAAAATCTTATTCTCAAAATTTCAGTTGATTCTGATTTTGCGAGTTATGCATGATTATATGTGTATTACACTGCTCCATAGGCCAGAGTTGTAATTTCGTTCGGTATACTAGAACAAAATTCAAATTTGATGATATTTTTACTAAATGAAATAATCTGCAAGAAATTTTTGGTACATAAACATTATGTAGCCAGGGGTTTCCAGTGGTATAAAAATCTCAACTTTTTTTGAAAAAAGTGGGGCGATGAGGCTGTGGATCACGAAATGCCCTTTCAATGCAATGTTCCACACAGTGTGAATGTCAAATGGGGTTACCTTTTGAATTCTACATCCCCTGTGTGGGAGATTAACTGATTAAGGTCATGTCTTCCATGATGTATGGATGTCAACCAGAGGATGATTTAAGGAACCCCCATCATGCACTGCGAAAGTGTTATCACTAGAGTTTCAACCGCCACTTTACTTTTCAAATCCCATTGAACTCTGTGCAAAAGATGTTGTTTTAGAATTGTGCGTGTGTCATTATTACTTGGTCTATTTCAGAACAAAAGTGATGTGTGTTTAAAGGATAATTCACACCTTCTGTAGATAACATAAAATGTGAAATCGACCAGCATCTTCACAGCGTTTTTTATGTAAATGTAACTGTGCAAATTCAAATTTAACCATGCACTTCTATGCAGCATAGCAAAGCAGTGGTGTCATGTTACTCGTACTGCTCGCCTGCTGCACAGTAAACCCAGTGGGGTGGTGGGTAGTACTTAAATCATCCTCTGAATGTCAACTGGAATAGCCCACTTTCAAATCTAAAGGGCCAAAATGGCCCTGAAAAATTGTGGCTTATTTCTAAAACTGGGCTCAGCCATCATCAGCTTGGTATAGTGCAGCATTCCGCATATGCAGTAGGCTACTCTAAATTCTTTAGATTAAATCTAAGCGATTGCAATCAGGGACAAATCCAAATTGGATTCAAATATTATTCAAATTAGATTGAATTATAATTGATTGAATATTTCAATCTTTTAGTCAGATTTGTCCCCCATTCTTTATCTTTAATCTTAGAAATTAGAGAGTACTTCATGCAACACTATAGGTTATTTAGCATGAACAACTTGACAGCATTTACAATTTTGCATCACAACAGTCAAACACACACACACACACATACTTTGAAGAGTTTATCCTTCATAGCCTCCTGTGATTTGCCCTGTTTTAATTGCTCTTGCATATGTTTTGCCTCTGCTTCCTGTGATGAACAATGCAATACAGTACAATGTTAATGGATGTGAACACCATTGAGCAGAAATACTGAGTCTTTGGATGGCTGGGGGCAGCAAGCTATTGGACTTCTGATTGGGAAGTACCAGTCATTCTGAGGCATTTTCCCCAAATAGAGAGTGAATGTGCCTCTGTTTACCAAGAAAGTATTTAGGGGTTCTCCTTGGCTTCAGCAGCCTTTCCTGATGTTAACCCTTTTTCTTATCTGATGTTAGTAATATCATAATAAATAATAAAATAATTAATATTATTAGTTATTTTGAAACAATAGGTGTTCATGTGCCAAATTGTCCCCAATGTGAAAAATGTCTTGAGATATAGTGCCATATCATTTTAAAGTTATCAAGGATTTGCAAGAATCTAAGGATGACAATTCACCATTTTGGTAAAATCCCATAAGCCTTTGAATGCATTTTGAACCCTACATTATGTCATACCATTGCTACAGACTACTACAGACTAATCCCATAGGACCACACCACATATTTTTATGTTCTTTCACATGGCGTGAATGTTAAGACATGCAAATATCAACCCTCATGAATATGCGAGAATTTACAGCATACAAAACACAGGGACTTTTGATAGTTTGTGGTCGTCTGTGGCTAATGCGCGCAAATCATTAATCTGCATTCATCATGTGCAGTACCAATGGTCACTGAAGATGTGTGCATTGGCGTGACACAGAGGCTTATGGATTTACTGAATGTCTCATGGATTGTGTTCCCGGAAATCCCGGCCCCCGCACTCCGTGCATCTGCGGATATTCATGCTCGTCAAAAATTTCGCGAAATAAGGGGTGTTTTCAGATGAAGAAACACGATTCGCGAAACACACAAAAAAAAAGGGGTGTTTTTTCAAACCACGTGTTTGTGAAATTGAAAAAAGGGTATTTTCATCGAGCAGCCTACGCTGCTTCTGCCAGAAAAGGGTATATTAGAAATATCGTTCGCGTTTTAGCGAAAATAGGGTATTGTCGAAGGGCAAATAATTCATGAAATCGCTAAAAAGGGGTGTTTTTCCCTAAAAACTTCGCTAAATGAGATGCAAAAGGGGTGTTTTTAAAGTTCACCGACAAGCATGAATACCCGCAGATGCACGGAGTGCGGGGGCCGGGCTTGAAATCCATCTACGTGATCTTGGTGGACAGTGGTTTCATTCCCTAGTATTTAATAGCATCTATACACCAAACTCACCTTATCTTTCTGTAACTTAGTAACCATTTTCTTTTGTTTCTCAAGATCATCTTTAACAGTCTGCACATAAGTGCGTAGCTCGTCGTTGCTGGAGTGGAGGTTGCTGAGAGCAGCTAAGACTTGGGTGCGGCCTGGTGTGTTGCCATGGTGACCATTAACATAGTTGGCATTGGAAGATGATGATGGTGATTTACTGTGTTTGTCATTCTTTAAACTGTAACCAGGGAAGAAGAAAAATAATGAGAATGAGAATTAAGTTTTAGCGCAGAAATTATAGATTAATTTTGAAATTCTCAAATGAGATCATTTAAAAAATAATGTGAATAAAGTCACAAATATTGGAACATTCAATGTGGCAGAGGAGATCTACTTAATGTGGTACTTCCATGCATGTGACCTGCATTGGTGTTAAAATGGCGTACCACAATACCACACTGCAAGTAGCTCTCTAGTAAGTAGTAAGTACCACAGCCCTTATTCTTTGATCCACCTTCAGTTTGAGAGTGCCTATTTCTCTGGGCGCAGTATTGAATTGTACACGTAAAGTTAATCGCGCAGAGTGTACATGCATGCGTATAAGGGGAGGTTGTTATGCATGTTTGCATCAAAAAAGCATTGACATCACTACAAAACTTGAAGCGAACTAATACCCTAACCACAAGCTAGATGAGGCACCAGCCAATCTCGCGCTATGAACCTTAAGTTGGTACTGCCCACCTCTGCTGAGCTATGCGGTTGCTCTTCAGGCATTGCGATCCGATAGAACTTAGCAAGCTCTGTACTGCAAGGTTCAGACCTCCTGGTGCCACCTTTATTCTGGCTCTTGATATGAGCTGTTATGTAATGCACAAGGTGCGCTTCCGTTGCGCATTGTTGCGGCATTTACTCACTTCTTGTTTTTATAATTTTGGAGCATGCTGCTTATGTATAAAATTTGTGTCATGTGACAGTCCCAAACTGTATCAGGCAATCCACATTGATCTAGATTTGATAAGAACCCGTCTCCCTGAAGTAGATTAAGTGTCTTGTGTGGATTACTCCTTTGTTATTTTGGAATAATATTCCTCATGTTTTTAAAGTGTCAATTGTATGATTTACTGGTTTAAAAAAATCTTGCTTTGATTTCTTATATGGCTAGTTGATATATCTCCAAAACAAAAGCCAAGGGGACCCTACACAATGGTTCATTATGCAAGAAAAGTCTCTGTTGGTCTGTGGTTCCCACAAGAACAAGTTGGCTGCTCAGTGCCAGAAGTGGGTAAGTGCAATAGCTGCCCTGTGAACATTTGGTAATTTACACACAGTATATTGTACTCATCTACACACGGCAGCTACACCTGGCAGCTATTGCACTTACACACTTCTGGCACTGAGCAGTCGAAGCCTTTCATTCATACCTGACAAAGCATCAGGCTGTATCTGCTGTTTTATTGACTTGAAGATACACCATTTTATATTTTACACAAAATTATTTTCACAATTGAAGTAGATGATGATATCAAATTTATGTCACCACATGTCATATATAAATAATGTGTGTCATGTTTGTTTACACATTAATAACAATGGTGCATTCATCAATGATTTATTTGTTTCAGATTACATTACAACAAGATGAAGAAAGAACCGCTTTTGCTTAATGTTCAATCATGCTCAAGCTTTGAATGTTTCTTTACACTTGAAGTAGAAACACTTAAGCCCTGTGGTTAAGGTCTTTGACTCTGGTGTAAGAAGTTTCTGGTTCAATTCCCAGTGGAGGTGAATATCAAAAATGTATTATCCACTTTCTCCAATACTGCAATTGAATTGTGGGGCAGATGCAGTAATGACAAAGACCTCACAGCCAGTTCTGATCAGGTAATATCTGGCTGTCTGTACACTCTATGCTGGGTATCATGCAGTGGCGTAGCCAGGATTTTAGTGGTGGGGGGGGGGCAAAGCCAAATTTCTGTCCCCATTTGTCAATATCTTGTCAACTTTTAGTCATTTTAATGACACTTAACTGTTTCCATGGTATCCCTCAAAAATTTCGGGGGGGGGGGGCAAATTCCCCCACGCTCTCTCCCCTGGCTACACCACTGTTATCATTGGAGAACAGTATCTGATACTGAAGGGTTTATCCAGATTAAGTAAGAAATAACAACAACACCATGCCAAATAATATTCTGGTTCATAATTTTGGCCTTGTGTTTTTTAAACAGCAGTCAAATATTATTGTACTCCACAAATAGCACCTGAGTATTTGGATGGATAATATAAGTCTCATTTCAAAATAACATTCTTATCATCAGCTATTCATTTTCATAATTTCTCTTTTACAATTTCTTTCTACAAAGTAAGCATAAACTGCTTACCCATTGATCTTTTTGTGAGTTCCCATGATAGCAGCTGTCCGGTTACACTCTTCGTTAATTTCAGCTATTATTCCACGACTGCTTGTCTTATCAATAGTATCAGCTGCTGTGACCTGCTGTTCAAGTCTCTTCTTGACCTCTGACCTTAGCTTCTCCAATTCTTCATCTTTCTGTGCCATATTCTCCTTCAGTAGTGCAACTTCTGAGTTCTTTTCCTTAAGAAAACAACAATAACATTTGTACCCATTTATTAATATTTCAAACAAGAAAACATTTGATTGGAACACGAAAATATTTGATTTGAACATGAAAGTTTGTTTATTTGATGTACATAAATGTAACATAACAACTTTGATTTTATTATTTTGAATCAAATAATCACCATCTTTTATGGCATGATCTAAATCACCAAACAGAATAATATTTCCATTACTGTCGACCAGTGGCGTAGCCAGTGAAGGGACCCCCCCCCCTGCTCATCACGTCCGTCGGTACATCTTAGGCTGTTGGTACACAGCGGCCCCTTGGCTAAAAATTTGTTTGGAGGGTCAACAATAAACAGTGATTTTGTGTGAACTGCATATGCATGTGAAGAAACAAAGTACATGTTCCCCCCAATCTAATCTGCCTGTTTATGTCACATTGCTGCATAAGGTATATAAATGTGCGTTGGAAAAAATTTGGTCCGCACCCCCCCCCCTCTTCCTTGAGTGCACTGGGCAAAAAAAATTTGGGTCAACAATTCACAACTGCCATGGGTAAAAAATATTTCCGTCAGTACAATAACAAGTTTGTGCCCCCCTCCCCCTGGTTCCGAGAACCTGGCTACACCACTGATGCAGATGTCACTATGCAATTCATTTTATCAATTACAAATAGGGGGAAAGTGTACTTCACAATGTTGGGCTTTCATCAATTTTTCTTTTCATTCTACAAATATGTGGATTTTTGGAATCATAAACTGTCTTGATAAAATAATTATGAACTCTATGATGCGAGTACACTCTGTCAGTCTGAAACCCCATCAGTCCAAACCACCGCTAGTCCGAATTTTAAGCTTACCTAACGCTAACCTTAACCTTAAACCTAACCCTAAACCTAACCCTAAAAATTTGGACTAGCGGTGGTTCGGACTGATGGTGTTTCGGACTGACGGGGAGTCCCCTCTGATGCACATTTCTGATATATTGATCTTTTGAATGAATTTTCTGGGTGAAAATGGAGCCATTTCAAATTAATACCTGGGTGAGTTGTTGTCGGAGTCTATCCCATTCTGCCTTAAACCTAACCCTAAACCTAACCCTAAAAATTCGGACTAGCGGTGGGAGCCCCCTCTGATGCACATTTCAGATTTTTGATCTTTTGAATGAATTTTCTGGGTGAAAATGGAGCCATTTCAAATTAATACCTGTGTGAGTTGTTGTCGGAGTCTATCCCATTCTGCCTGCATCTCTTGTCTTGTAGCATCTCTAGCCTCTGACACAGCCTCTACTTTCTCCCTACCTGCTGCAAGTCTCTTTTCTTGCAACTCAGCGATTTCCTACAGAAATGATAACAGGTGTTTATAAAACCTCTTACAAAATACAAAGATACAAAATTTACAGATAACACGATAGTTCTTGCCTCAGATTATTAATTCTATACCAATCAGGACCAAGCCCATTACAGCCGTGGCAGAGATGTAATGAAACCCTCTCAAATCCAGCAAAAGAACACTTTTTAAATGCATGTTAAAAACATCCCTGGTTCTAAAGGTCTCTATAAAGGTTCAAATCTTGGGGACTATTTCACCTACAACAACTTAGTGAAATGTTTAAAAAGACCCAAATGGTCTATGTTTTTGACAATTTAAGTCTACTTTTTACAATATTTTTCTTGGAATTCTTTTTCTGCCTATGGGCCTGTTTAGAAGATTGAAAAAGCCAATCAGAACCAGAGTTCCTCATCAATGCACTTATGCAAATATTTAGGGTGTGATAAAGAAAGCCGCCGGTACTTATCATGGCACCTATAGCACTATAAGACCAATCTAAATGTAATACCTTTATAGCGCTGCATATACGGCACCTCTAAAATGGGAGTGCCCCCATACAAAATTGCAGAATATACTCACTATTATAACTATTTCCAAACAATAATCACCTGCAGCCTCTTCATTGGAAAAATTTGGCTATTTCCACCAAAATCAGGCAATGAGGAACATCGAAATGATAGATTGAGCTGAGCAAGTTTGAATAAAACACTCTTAAAGTTTGTAAGGCTTATTTTCTTAGTTAGGCCTACTCCCCGTGTCAATAAAGTTCCAACTTATGCTCGCATAAATTCACATAAATGAGTGCCAGTCATGCATTACGTAACATACAACTAGCGCAAGTGCTATACCCAACTGCGTGCATGGCATTCTATATCAATACACAATGTTACGAGCCTCATTTTGTCCCACCAATTATAAGCCAAACAAATTATACCATCGAAACTTTTCAATTTATAATTCCCATATTTTGAAGGGCACCTGACATAACGTACCTCTTTAAGAGCAGCAATAGTAGCCTTGGTGTTGTCCGTCATCATCTTTTCTTTGCGTATCTCTTCATGAAGTCTAGCCGCCTCCTTAGCAAACTCCTCTTCTCTCATCGCTTGCTCTCGTCTCTTGCTTCTGCCCATCTCTTCATCCCATATATCCTTGGCTTTATCAACAGCTTCCTCAATCTATTTAAAAGTGTAAAATTGATGCAGTTAGATTAGGTTATAAATCTTTTCAACTGGACTTACTGTTTTAGTTGACTACAGTATCACGTCATATCTCTGACGCTTCATCAGGCCTAGTGATGTGAATTGGCTCTGAGTTATTGACCTGTGACGATACGGACTGTGATGACTATTACATAGGAGAGACTAAACAAACGCTCCATAAACGGATGTACCAACATCGTCGCCCCAGCTCAATGGGGTTAAACGATTCGTCTGTTTATACGCACCTCAAAGCAGCCAAGCATACTTTTGAGGATAAAGACGTTATTGTGCTCGACAAAGAACAGAGGTGGTTCGAAAGAGGGGTAAAGGAAGCAATATATGTCCGCAGGGAGGAACCAACTTTGAATCGCCAACCATCAGGAAAATTCCTCGGCGACTCCAGTGTGACGTCACATCTACCACCATGACGTCACAGGTCAATAACAGTTATAACACATCACTAGGCCTGATGAAGCGTCAGAGATATGACATGACACTGTAGTCAACAAAAACAGTAAGTCCAGTTGAAAAGATTTATAACCTAATCTAACTTTATTCAACTACCTGGATGATTGAGAATATTCATAAAATTGATGCAGGTTTCAATGGGTATTGAATTGAAAAAAGTTGTCAAGCTCATTGTCAACTACATGCACCATACATTTATTTTCAGGGCTTTAAGTTAGTATTTGTGAGTATTTTGGAACAAATTGTTAATTTTTATATAGCCTACCTTTTTCTGCATTGCAAGCGCCCTCTCTTCCTCATCCTGCTCTGCTGATCTTTTCAAACGCTTCATGTCTTCCTTCAATAGAAGAAGCTCCTCTTCTTTGGTCTGTCAGAAAGAAACAATATTAACCACTACAGTATTATCTAATCTGTATTGCTTAATTCACATTCTTGATAAACTGAAAAAATGGAAAATACTTTTGTTTTTGCAGCAAGACCTTTGATTGGTACTAACAATTTCTTGGCTGTTTCATACAGGGCCGGATTTACCATAGGGCCAGATGGGCCCTGGCCCAGGGCCCCCAAATTTTGGGGCCCCCAAAATTGCCCTGTGCAGTGTGCATCTTCCATTTAAGCTGAAAAACACCAATTTTGGCCAAAATATTATACAAAAAGTGCAAAATTGTGCGCGCTTCGCCTATTGAATAGCAAAATTCAACCTCAATTTGGGCTAAAAAAGTATAAAATTGAAATTTTTCGCGCACGAAGCACGCAAATGTCCTACTAAAATCGAACAACTTTGCCACTTAAGTACAGATGCCTTCCTCACGGTGCGTTTGGGGGCCTCCAAATTTTGGCCTGGCCCACGGCCCCCAAAAAGGTAAATCCTGCCCTGGTTTCATATAACAAGCATCTGACTCTACTTACATGTGTCACATGTGAAATGGATGTTGAATATCAAAATGAGGATCACATATTCCTTTTTTGGATTTAAAGCCATATTATAACATTTCTGTAAAAATAGATTAGTATTTATTTCCCATAAAAGGTTAGCTTTTACTCTCAGAAAGGTGAGGTAAAGCATAGAAAATTGGAATTTACTACTAGCACCCATGCATGTTACTCCCGCGGTTGTAATACGGTACGATCCTCGGGTGTGTGTGTATGTGTACCCGCACGCCGTGTACGTACTGTGCATACGTGTTCAACTAATATTTCCATCGTAATAATAAAATGCCGGTTCCATTGTTTTATTCAAAATATCGGATTTCGACAAAACTACAGCACCTAAAGTCTTGATTTTTGCAGAGTATCTTTATTGACTAAAGTACATTATAATCGTGTAAAAACCAGAATTTAAAAATATTTTGAGGGCGTTCTCCTCAGCAAATGTTATAATATGGCTTTAATATGAAGTTGTTAAAATTTTGCAACATTAGTGTCATATACTGTAGGAAGTCCTATATTATACTCAGTAAGGGTGTCGATGAGAGCATGGGGGAATTTACACCTATATATACTTAGGCATTGCCCCTTTCCCCTGGCCCAGTTGCCCCAATCAAACAAAGCAAAGAAATAGTTGACAATTTAGATAAAAACTTGAGGCAAATTGTTAAGATTTTCCCCCTGAAAATTCACTTTGACATAATGCCCCCTCCTCTGGAAGAAAATTCTGGTGCTGCGACTGACTTTATCGCATGATGAACCTTTATGTGTATGATGTAATATTCCGTTCATCAGATAACAAATAATTTAACTTACCAATAGCAGACTATGTTTGACAGCCATTTGCTCCTGTAGTTTCTCTTCTTGTCTTGCTAATGCTTCTTTCTTGTCCTTCCCAAGGCTCAATCTTAACTATAATGACATAAAACAAACAATTTGTAAATACAAAAGAGAAAGGAGGAGGGCAGTGTTATAGTGTGCATTATTTTTGGCTAGTATACTCAATAGCAAATTTTTATAAGTGGCAAAGTCTTCCTGATGACCTGGTCCAAAAATGACTTCATGCAGCCTACTGACTTGAGATCATGGGGTTGGGGGTTCGAACCCCAGCGGTGCCATCATACTGTGCATAAAGGCAAGGTCTTTTCAGAAGGGTACTCAAGTTTGGTTTGGGAGGCATGTGCCTCTGAGAATCTGAAAGTGGACCCATATTTAAACCAAATTTCCAAGAAAATTGGACCCATTATCATGCCCGAGGCCCAGGTTGTGGCCAATTTTTTACAACACAATTTGTGTTATTTTTGCAATAAAAAGTATTTGTGGCCTTAGCTACTATGGGCTAATCATGAAGCTCCTGTGGCCTCGTGGTTAAGGCACAGGTCTCGTAAACCTGAGTACCTGGATTTGATTCCCAGCAGGATCACTTTTCTACTTGTCTCCTTTATCATTTGCAATGCCGAACCTGGTGAAATTTTTTGTTTATTATTATATATAATTCCTGTTTTTTCATGTTAAAAACATTTGGGTTTCAGTTACGTGGAAATGGAATATTTTTTCAAAAAATTATTAAAACAGTGACCCATTTTTATACCAAAATTGACCAAAATGGGGGCCATCATTATGCCAGAGACCCAAAAATAAACCCATATGTGCCACTGGCACATCCCTGTATATCATTTGTCTGGGATGGGGCAATGCTTCACAAAAGACAAATGGGCACTTCTGCCTGTGAACACAGGCATGAGCCTTTACATTTACCCATTTGTTCAGAATAGAGGACAGATGAGCTACGTAAAAGACCTCACTGTCAGTTCTAATAAGAACAAAGACATATCCTATGTATTCCAAGCTGAAAGAATGACTGCTCAGTGCCAGAAGTGGGTAAGTGCAAATTATAGCTGCCCTGTGAACATTTGACAATTACCAGTGTGTAGCCAGGATTTTGGAACCAGGGGGCACAACTTGTAAATGTACCGACGGAAATATTTTTTGCCGAAGGAAGTTGTGATTTGTTGACCCCAAATTTTTTTGCATGGTTTGAAAAAGTGAAGCATACATACACAAACTTTTTATGTATAATTCAATTTTTCACCAACGCCATCTGTCTACCGACGGCCTTACATGCACCAGCCCCCTGGCCCCCCCCCACTGACAATTACACACAGTACTCATCTTCAAATAGCATTGACACATGGCAGCCATTGCACTTCTGGCACTGAGCAGTCAAGAAGCATCATAACCTTACCTGATCTATAGAAGCATCATAACCTTACATGGCAGCTATTGCACTTCTGGCACTGAGCAGTCAAGAAGCATCATAACCTTACCTGATCTATAGAAGCATCATAACCTTACATGGCAGCTATTGCACTTCTGGCACTGAGCAGTCAAGAAGCATCATAACCTTACCTGATCTATAGAAGCATCATAACCTTACATGGCAGCTATTGCACTTCTGGCACTGAGCAGTCAAGAAGCATCATAACCTTACCTGATCTATAGAAGCATCATAACCTTACATGGCAGCTATTGCACTTCTGGCACTGAGCAGTCAAGAAGCATCATAACCTTACCTGATCTATAGAAGCATCATAACCTTACATGGCAGCTATTGCACTTCTGGCACTGAGCAGTCAAGAAGCATCATAACCTTACCTGATCTATAGAAGCATCATAACCTTACATGGCAGCTATTGCACTTCTGGCACTGAGCAGTCAAGAAGCATCATAACCTTACCTGATCTATAGAAGCATCATAACCTTACATGGCAGCTATTGCACTTCTGGCACTGAGCAGTCAAGAAGCATCATAACCTTACCTGATCTATAGCTAACTTCTGTTCTCTCTTCATCACATCTCTTGTTTCATCTACAGCCAATGCCTTGTCCATATTTAGCTTCTTGAAGTCTTCCTGTCTCTCTTGCATCAATGTCTCATTCGTCTCATGTGCCTCAGACAACTGTCTCTTCACCTTCATCAGTTCCTCTCTCTGTTTGGTTACAGCTTGTTCTTTTTCTCTCACGGAGGCTTTGGCAGAGACGATGTATTCATCTTTGTCTTGCAGAGCCATTTGGAGCTGTTCATTTTCCTCTTGTAATCTGTTGGTCTGTGAATATAATAAAATTTAAAAAAAAGTTAAATCCTTCCCAAGCCTTTTGGCCCATAGGGCGGTGCCTATCTCCGTTTCATAACCCTAGGCCACATGTCTGCAAGCAGAAAAGCTACAGCTGGGGGTTAGTCCACTGGTAGCCATGTGTTTAACTTTCCCTACTCCATTCTTTCAATGCCGAACGCCTGGCAAGAAGGCAGTAGATACCATTTTTAAAGCCTTTGGTATGGCCCGGCCGGGATTCAAACCTGGGACCTCCCAATCGTGAGGCGGACGCTCTAACCACTAGGCCCCCACGCATATAAGAAGAAGGTTATTGACACTTTATTAAATTGGGGGATCCCAAAATCCTCTAAACGGTTCACTTTTTGTGAACACACAAATTTAAAAATATACCAAAAAGGGATCTACTTGGGAAAAATCTTCTTTTTTTTCCTTCAAACAAATCTACATTTGGAAATACAATTTTCAACTCATTATGATATTCTTTAGGAAACTTAGTTCAGGTCAAAATGGCCTGATAAAACTGCTTTCCTCCACCTCTCAGTATGCCCTCAAAAAAACCTTCCCCCCTCTTGGCCCGCCTAAATTGCTTTGTGCCCCTCAGCCTGCCAAAAATCTTTGCCCCCCCTCTTTATGCATGCCAAAATTTTGGTAATCCAATTTTTGGGAACCCCAATTTGCAAACCTTAAAGGGTTTAGATTATAATGTTTCTGTGCTGTTTCCCAAATCCTTTTTAGAGCATTTTATATGAATGTGTGTCAAAAATCTCTTGTCCCCTTTCTGACTTGCCAAAAATTTCTTTCCCACCCCTTTCAAACTGCTAAAAATTGCTTTTGCCCCTTCTCCCCTCCCCAACAGATAATTATTGCACAACTCTATTATAATATTTTGTCCCTTTTAATTTTAACTTGAGCTTCTTTCATGCATCAACATTGTTCCATTTTTGTTTGTTTACAACACAGAAATTCATGAGGAGAAGTAAGGTGCGCTATTTGGCTATTCTAGTTAAAATCCATACACCCCTATGGGAGACAAGACCTCAATATCACACACAGTGAATTTCAAATAGGGTTACCTGAATGGGTAGGTCTATTTGAAATCTACACCCCCGGTGTGAGAAATTAAGGGCATGTCTTTCATAGGGGGTTTGTTTGTTTGTTTGTTTGTTTGTTTAAACGGGTGTATGGATTTCAACTAGAATAGCCCAATATCGCTGCATGTTCATTTAGGCCATAATAACAAAGCAAAATCATAACATTACGAGTAAAAGTTTGATTTAAGACCTCTGAGCATTATTTGTCGATTTCAATCAACTACTGCCAACTTGATTAAAACAAACACAAAATAATTTGCATACAATAGAATAAAATTAATAATAACGACATGACCCAATTCAAAATTATTATTACTAGGTTTTTTGCCACCCTCATGTCCCCAGCTGATCGTAATATATACCTGGAGAAAATCAATATCAATATTAGAAGCTATTGGAGTTTTGAAAGAGACATGTACAAAGGGTTCTTTCTTGGCTATCCTGCATATAGTACCCTCAAGAGAAAAGGATTCTTGAAACTTTGAAAATTGAAAGACACCCAAAACGGTTCTTTCTAGCCTTTCCAGAATCTGGTTCTTTCTGGCCTGGCCTTTCCAGAATCCTTTTCAAGTCTAAAATGGTTCTTTGCAGCCTTCCCAGAACCATTTTCTTTTCTTTGAAGAACCATTTAAGGTTTCACATACAGGACAGCTCAAGAACCATTTTAGGTTCTACTTAGAACTGTTTTGTAAGAGTGTAGAAAAGCTTAGACATTTCCTGTACACACTTATTTTGCACCAGTGCTTGAAGAATTACGCACAAAGCAATAGCCTTTTTTGATGTATGACAGACACAAAAGGAGGGCAGTATTCAATCCGGCAATTTCAAAAGATTAACCCACTTCATGCAGATAGTGTCAGCCATAACTCAAAAAGGCTAATAATAATAATATAGCTTGCAATTTTACACTATTTTTAGCTCAAAATCAACGTGAATTAATTTGCATGTTTTGGTATTAAATGGACCCAAAAGAAGATGCATACATTTTTTGGTGGAGTCCCGCCTGTTAGTTGACCTGGGCTGCCTGGTATAGGAGCCATTGAGGCACTCTACCCCATCCCCTACCTATATACTGCTACCTTGCTCCTATACATATACCCCCAGAGAAATTTGGAACAAAATTATGGTGCTGTCACAGGAATTAGGCCTGAAAGATCACATGTGCATAGGCACTGAAGGGAAAATTAAACATTCTAAACATACTGAACATTCTGAAATTGAGAAAAGTGAGAAAAAAGTGTGGGTCAACATTTTTTCACAAATCCCAGTATGCCACTTTAAGGAAAAGTAATAGTATCCATGCACAAACATGCTCATCTGTCATGGCATAGTTCTTTTTGACCCTAATGTGTGCACACTCACAGAATAACCTTTGTATGAGTTGAGGTCAAAATCTCATACCCACAACTTGAGTTCAAATGTTGATTATTATTGTTGATTGGAGCTTAAATGAACTGTGCCATTGTAAATGAGACAATATTCACTTAGAATGATCGGGAAGTCCCGGAATGATATAATGTAAAAGTGGGATTTTTCACTTGATTAATTTTTCATACTATGAACTAGTTTTTTAATTCACAATTATTCTAAATTTCCTACACACTGACCTCTACACAAAAGCAAATTACATTAACCCTAACACTGATGCTTTTTGCTATTGGAAGTTAAAGAACAAATGAAAAAGGAGAGATGATGAACAACAAAGTCACTTGGTACCCCCGGGATTCAAACCTTGGACCCTCAGGTGTCAAGCACACAATCACTGACCAGTTGCCACAGGGGTTGCGCTGGCCTGGCCAGTGATTCCCTGAGCATATACCGGTAGCACTTAGGGGATTGTGTCATCGCGTGGGATTCAGGCATGCGTGGTGGTTATCATTGTGGTATTTATGGGTGTTAAGGTTTAATGTGTTACTATTTTCACAGTATTTGTGTGTAATCTGAAAAGCACGAACATAAATGTAGCGTAAAAATTTCCACTTTTACAGTACTGGATCAGGAAAGTTCTGCATTAGTTTTATTAGTTGATTGTTTTCAGTTTAGCTGACCTGTGGGAATAATTTGGTGTTGCATTAATATTTCCCATGATGTACAGATGGATAGATTTACCAAATATCAGTATCATTAATGTTTGAATGTGACATGTTGTTGACAAGGAACATTTGTAAGATTATAAATGGGTCAATGCTATAGTATGTTTTGGGAAAAAAGTGAAGGCAGGAAACAAATAAATAAACATACATACAGATGGTAATAAGATGAGGGCTCAGCGCAACAAAGCCTCATCTCCATTAGCTCACCTGTGTAATGATGTGTATAAATGCAATATGATAACATTACCCAGGGGAGCTAATAAAGATGAAGGTTTGTTGCACCATGTTGCACTGAGCCCTTCCATTGAGAGTAAGGTTCCTGAGAGGATTCGCAATAATTTTGTTGCCGTTAAATTTGAATATACAATCTTGCAGATCTGTGCATAATCTCACAGGACCATAGGCGTAGATCCGGGGAGGATAAATTCCCAATATTTTGCCAGGGGGTATGGTCCATACAATCATCCCCCCAATATTGACACCTGTATATGGGTTTCTGGCCAAACTAACCTAAAAGTTTAGCCCCCAGAAGTGCACATTTTTGCGCGCTTCGCATAAATTTATTCCACTTTTGCACCATGTTTCATCAGTTTAGCTTCTATGGCAAAATTTTTCGCACATTTATACAATAGACTTATTCTGTCGCCAAAAGGTGCTGAATTCACTACACTTCAAAAACAGTGTTTAGCGATTAAATACTTTTCTAAACACAATTTTGCCATACATGTTTAAAAGCTAAACATCATGTGTCAAATTTCTCAACATTGGTCAGTGATGGTGTTTAATTTCTAAACATCTGACATCCATATTCTAAACATATCGTTTCTAAACACATTCTTGCCACCACTTTCTAAACACTGTTTTTACGGTGTATACTTCAAAAAAAAATTTCAAAACCCATCCCCCCAATGTAAAAAAAAAAAAAATCTACGCCACTGCACAGGACTGCTCAAATCCTCCCAATATTTAGGCTTTAACTTTCGATAAACCTGGATTAAAACCTTTGACACTGAATTTCATTTTACCATGAATACTGTAAAAACAAAATTATGTAATTCAAAACATTTTTTTTCTGAAGCATACTGTACATTATTGTATTGAATCATCTGATCAGAACAGGTGCAATTTAAAACAATACAAGATTGTCCTCAGATGCCCCCTGTCAATGATTTATCTTCTATACCTCACATAATACCAATAAACAAAACAACAAAATACAGAACCTGCCAACACTGTAAACAATGAAAGCTAGAAACTAGGATAGTTCGTGCAATGTTTTCCCCCAGCTATTTTGTTTCCAAGTCCAGAATTGAATTCACCTTTATTCAAATGTATTCCCGATGGGATGATTATATCTAAATTTAGTTGAACACCAACTTTAGCTTTTTGATGGCATAACTTCACAATACCCTTGGATCTCGCATTTTAATTAGCTCTAACGCTGAAGTAGTTTTTGGCTATCGGAAAGGAAAGAAGGAACAAAAAAGGAGAGAAGATGATGAAAGAAGTTGCAGTTTTCCCCAGGGTTTCGATCGACCCCAGGACCCTTCGCGTGCCAAGCACTCCATCGGCGAGGTGTAGCTGCGGGTGTTTTGCTGGCCTGGCCAATGAAACCGTGTGCATATGAGTATGTGATTGAGTCATAGAATCACGTGGGATGGATGCATGCATGCGCAGTGGTTTTGCTTGATAGGATTTTGTAAGATTTGATAGAGCTAAGGGAGGAAGCGAGATTGATGTTAGGATTTAAGTTTGAGTTAGGGTTAGGGTGTCAGTTGTTGGCAGTGTTAAGGTATGAATAGGTATTCCAACATGGTCCTTTTTTTAGTCAACAAATTGATCAAATTGAAGATTTACAAATGTGTCATTAGAAATGGACCATTTTGACACCAAGGGCTGTAGTGGTATGTAATCAGCCTCTAAGAACTATTTTGATTGGTTAAAACAGGACTCTATCATGCATTGAACCAATCAGGGCTATGAATATAGCCAGTAGGGCTGAAGGGGATTCAGCTTAGAATTGGTTAGAGAAAAAGCTCTATTTTGATTGGGTATTCGAAATGATCATATCATGTAATTAACTAATCAGAGGCACTCTAACAGATCAGTAGTGCCTATGGCTTAAGTTTTGACCCTAAATTAAAACATAGGTGCTTGCACAATTAAATAATTATCCTTTTCAGCTTCAGATAGCTACATGTAATAGAATAGAACATTTTTGTAACATAAATATGAAATATCTTATCTAAAAAGATCTTGAATGCAATTACGCATATAATCGGCAAGAAAAATAAAGCTAGAAATGGAAAGAATGGTTGCGGGTCAAAACAATAATATGAATTTTAATGCTCAATTGATCAGATTGGTTGGTACCCTATCTGTGGATTTATTATTTGTGGAAACACCCCTGCCCTAAATCATATTTTTACCATGTTCTTGTACCAGAGCATCACTCACAAATTAAAATTAATGCGCATTTTGCTTACAAATACAATAATTTGAACTTAATAGCCATGTTTTTAATCAATTCCTCCCTAACGCCCTTAAACCAATCACACCACTTGGGATACCTGCGCGTGCAGATGATTTGTGAATTGAGCTGTTTTGATGTTTGGTACGGTTAGGGTAAAACAGATTCGTCATTGCTATCATGGTTTTGTCTATATAATACCACCAAGAAATGAAAAGGAAAATCAGGTTACTCAGGTTCAAGTTTAACTTGTCTGGTACTACAATACACCTGAGTGAGACAGTGATGCCTGAGGCCACCGGGCCTCTATCTGCTTGATTTTCTCTTGCCTCGCTGGTCTCGGACTTGATTTTTAAAGAATTATGAACTTGGATACACAGCATGACTGAAATGTGAGCATATCCACACATACAATGCATGAGATGGTGCGATTGGTTTATGTACAGGTAGGTATATGGTCCGATGTGCAGGGCATTTCACAACTCTTTAAACCTAATTTGCATTTTTTGACACAATTCATGTGTTTGTGTCATGTTCTTATTCCCACCCACTGCTATTGTACAGAATCGATGGTTGGCAGGTTTTGCAAGTATATGCCTTCAATTTCTCCCACATACTTTATGTCACAATACATTCAATGAAATATTGCAACTTGGGGAATTATGCAAGGATTAATACATGCAACACTGAGTTTATGCAGCATAAAGGTAAAGTCAAAGACCTTTTTTTCACCAAAATTGATGAAACCCTGATCCACCCAAAATGCCAATCAGAATAAAATGGCCCACCAATTTTTATGTTCTTTTAAGCCACTTTTTGACAATTCAAGCTGATTGCCCCCTACATTATATCTTATTTTATTACCTCATCTTGTCTGGTGGAGCTGTCATCTGCTGCATGTAGACTGTCATTCAATTGTTCTAGCTGGGCACTGAGATCTAACTTCAGTTTAGAAAGCTCATCAATTCTCAGTCGACTTTCTTCTAGTTCCTATATAAACAAAATAAAAATAAGGATACAAAATTATTGTTACACTTTGTGGATAGGTTTGAACAAAACTTTTGAGCAAACTTCTCATATTAATGAAAAAGTAAACCTTTGAGACTATGACCCAGGAAACAAAAACATTTTTTCTAAAAATGTAACATAATTTATTTTGGTGTTGACACTAATTGATTATTTTGCAGAAATGTTTGCCAAAAATATTTACAATAACATTTTGACAACATTTTAAAAATGTATTTTCATATAAAACATTTCAAAAATGTTTTTGTGCATTACCTTTATAAATGATAATAATCTGACATTCAAATGTTATTAAATTATGCTTAATCAATAACATCTATGCTACCACAGAGGATTTTTACGATTTTCTGAATGAGCAAATTGCTGAATAGGCCTTTAATTCTGTGTATGGACATCTCACTGGAGAATCTAAAATATATAGAAGCAGTGGCGTACGCAAAGGGAGATGGGAGGGGAGCATGTGCCCCCCAGTTTTGTCAAAAAGTCAGGGGATATGCACCCAATTGCCCCCAATCGGGGGAAACAGCTATCACGGTGAGCGAAGAGAGCGAAATTTTACATGAATCTGGGGAATCGAGACTTGTGACCCCCGACTTTTGAAAACCTGTGCACGCCACTGTATAGACAAAATAACAGACAAAATACACACGAAAAATGTTGGACCACATAATTAAATAGGCCCCTGTACAAAATGTACATTTAGGCCACTAACAGTCAATTTTGAGTTTCCCGTCACATAATTTCTGAAAACAAGTGAGGTAACTTTGTCATTATTCATTATTCATTATTTTTCTGCCTTTCATTATATGACCAACACGCATGTAAAATGTGTTGTTATTTACCACTCACTCACTTGAAGATGGATGTTTAGCCCAATTGAGATCCAATAGTATATTACAAAGAGTTTGCAAGGTTGACAGCAAAATAGCTCAAAATGTATTTTTTGATTTTGATTTTGACAAAAAATAAATGGATATTCATCATTTTTTTGTGCAAATATAACCAGTTTTTATTGGTATTTTTTGGAAAATCACAATCAATGAATTAAATTGAGGGTCAGAAAATGAAGTGAGGGTGGGTGACGGGGAAACTCAAAATTGACTTTGATTGGCCTTATTAGTGGTTAAAATAGCAAATGCAGTTTTTGACTTCTCTTTATGTGCAATAATTTGGGATGATAAATGTGCAGTATATTATGGGATGATTAACCAAGACCGCAGAAGTTTCTGCATATTTGGAACTATATCAGCCTATAAATGTCAGGCTTCCTTATAGTTAGAGCATGACCTGGTTAAAATACATTTCACAATTCTGGTTAGTATTTCACCATAAAATGATTCACAAAACCACAATCTAAATTGAGTTTTACAAAACACATCTCACCCCATTTATTTCTGAATCACTATTGTTTCACAATCCCACTTATATAATACTGGTTCAAAGGTACAAATACACAGCCATGCACCTCTACATATGGTACATCTATGGCACAATTATAAATTTCTGAAAACCAGGGAAACCTACTGGACTGAAAGCTATATACAGACTAGCAGGTGAAGTTTCCAATCTAGTATGGGTACAGAAATGAACCAAACTTAGAAGCAGCTAAATGCATTTTAACAAAAAAGGTTGGAGTGAGGGGTGGGCAGTAGAGGGGTGGGCAGTAGCATAACATAGGGGCAAGGGGGTAAGTGATCCTCCCACCAGAGTCAAAGTATGTAAAATTCCATAGAATAAGTACCAAAAGGCAACAGGTGCCCTGTACTTTGCAACTGGGGTGGTGTTGCCCAGTGCCCCACACTATGCCACTGGGGTGGTGTTGACCAGAGCCCCACACTACTCCACTGGGGTGGTGTTGCCCAGTGCCCCCACTTAGCCACTGTGGTGGAGTTGCCCAGTGCCACAGACTATGCCACTGGGGGTGTTGCCCAGCCCAGTGGTGTTGCCCAGTGCCCCATACTATACCACTGAGGTGGTGTTTCCCAGTATCTCACACTACACTGAGGGTGCACAGTTGCCTTTCCCAGTGCCCCACAATAAGCCACTGGGGTGGTGTTGCCCAGTGCCGCAGATTATGCCACTGAGGTGGGCACGCAAACCATCTAGCACAAGTAACCTAGCCCTGTACTAGAAAACTGCTTCCATTTATGAATTATGACAGGTAAGAGAGATCAGCTGATCATAGTAGCAACCTAGTGTCTCCTGGGTTCCATAAGTAACACACCTACTGAGATCAAGTTGGCACAAAGTTTGCAAGTTTTGCTATTGTTTTCTTTCACTTTCTTTAAGTTCATCATATTAAGTGTACCACTCAAGGCTATACTGATGGCCCAATACCAAGAAATTGTGTGGTATTGGAAAAAACAACAGTTGGAAATTTATTTTGAATGATAGATATAAATTTTTATTTCATATTTATTCAATTGTATGTTGAAACTAAGAGTGGTTTGAATGTCACAGGGGAAGTTGCCCCAGGTTGCCTGCACAATTTTGAAAAAATCTTAAGCAACTTTGTGAAACTTTGAATAACTTTATGTAATTTTGATAAAATGTTAAGCAACTTTGGGAAACTTTTGAATAACTTTATGCAATTTTGAGAATATGTTAAGCAACTTTGGAAAACTATTTTGACAACTTTGGGCAATTTCGCCTGTGACATGGGGCCTAATGTTTACCCTCATAAGCATTTATGAAATTAGATTTAGAGTTTTAATTTTTGCCTTAAGTTATGATGCAAACTGAAGCATACTATAAAATTTTGCAAAAACAAAGCAGTTTTGAAGATGTGCAAGTTGTTCATCCAGTTAGAAATTCATGTCTTATATCGCCTACATACTTCTAGAAGTTCTATGGTGTAATGAGTTATTCCAGTTGAAATCCATGCACAACCCAGGGATGGACTCCTTATTTTTTGATTTTGCCCATTTTGGACTCAAATGTTACACACCCTGTGTGGGAAATTAAGGTTGTGTCTTCCATAGAGGATATATGACAGATAGCTCAATATAACTTGAACTGCAATAGTGGCACCAGAATGGGTTTTTTTTTTGGGGGGTGTCTGGGGACAAAGATCTGAAATTTTGGTTTTTATTTGTCATTGGGAGGTGGAAAATCATCATGCTTTGTTAATTTCACCATGTACTTAAACAATTGGTAAAAATAATGCCTCACATAACAGTATAATGCACTGTGACAAGCAAGTGCAACATAAATTTTAAACTTTAACAATGCATAACCCTTTCTGTACAGGTCATGATGACAGGGTTACATTTTACATAGGTTAATAATGATAGCAACAGAGGCCTAGATGTATTTTTTATAAAGAAAGTAAAAAGCAAAACTTTGGCAACCAAAAAAAGCATATAAAAGCAAACAAATGATAAAAAAAACATACAAACAAACACAAAATCTTACATTAATACCTGAAAAGGTACAATTGATTTATTTCCCTTGTACAGTAGTAAACAGAAATGTTCTGTAGAGAGCAGAGCTCCAGAGAGCATAAAAGTTTTTGAAATTGAAACCAGAGTGTTTCTAGAATAAAAAGTTCCAAAAACCCTTTGCCTATTGGACCACTGAACATCACATGATTTTAACCCTTAACAAGCTACACTAAAATTGAAATAACACTGTTTTTCTGATACATGAAGGCACTGTAAATGGTTCCCTGTATTTCACAGTTCCAAAGTATTAAATAGACGAAAACCCCATATGCAGGTGGATTAAAACAAATTTGGACAAAAAAGCTTCTTATAACTGAACCAATTACTAGGCATGTTTTTATCCATTTTAATGCAAGACTATAATGTAAGCCTAAACTTCACTATTAAAATAATTTTTCAAATTCTGATTTGACATTTTCGGAGACCTAATTACAGTGCACTTGACAATTGACATTCATACCTAAAGAGTTAAAAGTCCCTCCCTAGCAACAACTTTCTGTGCCAGAACAATAACCTTGGCCTTGGTTGGTATACTGGTAGTATATAAACTTGAGAAGTTGATGCCTGGAGTTGACAACACTGCTGGATGTCGGACCAGAGGGGGTTGGATATCACATCAGCTGAGTGAAATTTAGTTGTGTCTTCAAACTTTTACACACAACTATATAGCCAGGCTCTTGATGAAGATGTTGCTACTGTTTGGTGGTAGTACAGCTGATGATGCTGAGAAAGAAGTGGGTGACAATGAAGGAACAATTGGTGAAGATATAAAGGATAGTCTAAAAGGGACAGAATCATCTGAAGGAGGAGAGAAGATTAAAATGGAGGAAACCAAAAACGTACAGCTAATTCCACAAAGAGATAAAATTGAGCTTGAACATGGTAGTAATGACTCTGCAGAGGAGCATCAAGTTAGCACTGATGTGGTTTCAAACTCAGTACAAGATGTGAGAACATCTGAATTATGTGATACCAAAACTCTGCCAAAACTGGAAGAAAATGGACAAATTCTACCAAACAGTCAACTCAAAATGGGTAGTTCTTTTAAATCAGAGATGGAAGTGAACATTGATGGAGTGAATATGGATGGTTTTCAACCAATTTTGACTGAGAACAAATCAGATGAACAAGATCCGAGTGGGTCTATGTACAAAAGTAATGAGACTAAACTACAAACTTGTGTGCATCAACCAGAAGATACAAAACCTCAAGCCAATAGCAATGCAACTATGAGCACCTACGACACAAATCCAAATCGGACAAATCAGATAACGCCAGAAACTATCGCAATAGAACTAAACGGTACTACACATCATCAAGATTCATTTGAAAAGGACGAAACCAAAGCTGAAAAAATGAAGCGTAAATCAGTAGAATTCAAAAATGACTCCGTCGTCATCGGTGACCCATCATCATCATCGGAGGAGGAACATGTGATGGATGAGGGCTGGGCATGGATGGTCCTTGTTGCAGGTGCTCTCAATCACATCTTGGGAGATGGAGTCATCCAATCTCTTGGAGTGTTTTTAGTCATTTGGCAACGTCAGTTTCCTGGGTCGATGTCGCAGCTTTCATGGACTATATCGCTGATTTTAGGCGTTGCCTATATTGCAGGTAAGGTCAATACAAAAATTTATACCAAATACAACTTTTTTGTCACACAGATAAAACTGCACCAAATGGCCACTGTATTTAGTATTTGTTCACAACAGCAAAATGTGTATAACACATTGGACTATAATTCTTTTGACTGTGTTTTGCATGCAATGTAACCAGTAACACTGAGAAAAAAGTTACTAAAACCATGCTACAACTTTACATCCCAAATTATTATGCTTAAAAAGTGAAATTTCACTATTCTTCAGTGACGTACCGTGGCTGGGGCTGAATAAAATTAAATTTTGCCGCCCCTTCCTCAACAGTACGAAAAGGTTGACCTAATTTTTTTTCGGTCGTTTGAAAAAGTGAAAAGCAAAAAAAAAAAAAGGATTATTTAGTTTTTTATACGTTTTCAAGTTTTTCCGCCCTTTTTTCTTTACTAATTCTTTTTGCCGCCTTCTTCTTCCGCCGCCCTTCGTTTTGCCGCTCCTTCGTTTCGGCCGCCCCCTGATTTTGCCCCCAATGCCCCCTAAATACGTGCATGTTCTTTGTATACCATAAAAAACAAACTGATCGTAATGGGAATGTAACAGGCCTACATTTGTACTTTTTAAGTTTTGGTTGTCATCTTAAAAAAACTTTATTCTGATGAAAACAATAAGAGGTGTACTCTTAAACATGTTAAATGTACAGGTTCTTGAAAGATTAAAGGCTGGTTCAAAGTGAATATTCGAAGGCGAATATTCGGCTTCGAATACGTTTTGGGCGTCAAAATATATGCGGCTTCGAATATAAAACTATGAACCGGAGAAAGATATATTTCTACAATTCATAGCGTTGTCTGACTGTTAACAAGTATTGCCCGTTGACCAAGGTAAGCAAAATTTAGAGAATTTCTTTTAAACGAAGTTAAAGGCCCATTCAGTGATTTGCTCATCCGGACGATCGTAAAATCATCAAAATTCAGATTTTGGTACCTTTGTAATTGGCATAGATGTGCTAACATAGCCTGCTAGTGGTTCGATCGAAAGCCGTGTATTTTAGACAAAATAAAGCATTTGCATGATTCTGGACTTTTGATACTGACAGTACAAAAGTCCGACTCGACTCGAAAGAAGCTCACTCTCCACGTACCAACACGCGTTGCGTATTGTTTGTACTACTTATTACATCAGTAGCTACTATTTTAAACAAAATACACAATTTTAACTGTTTTTCATATTTGAATTGACCGTTAGTTTGCCTCGGTGATCTTTAATTGCTTATTTTGTTTTCTACTACAAAATTGTAGCTTAAAAGCGTCTGTTTTAAATCAATTTAGACTCTACTTCCCCGTGTTAGAAACACTGGACTAGGAAGTTTTTCCAGTCGATTAGTGGCGCACTGTACGAAAATCTCGATTTTCTCAGAGTTGAAGTAGAAAACCTTTCTAAAACTTCTGTTTTTGACTAATTTGTCGATGTATTCAGGGAAAAGTGGTTTAATGAAATTCTGTAGACTTATTCTTTATTTCTAAGCAACTCTGACAAATTTCCATTTTTTTTTAATGTTCCTGTGAAATCACTGAAAGGGCCTTTAATAAAATCATAATAGGTAAACTCCATTGAACTATTGTCATGATTTAATGTCTGTATAAATGGGTCTAAATAGGAGCAGTGGCGTAACCAGTGGGGGCAGGGTGCAAGCTGCCCCGGACACAAAAAACCTGGAAGAAGAGTCAAAAATTGGGAGGGGGGAAGGGGGAAAGAGAGAAAAGAAGGAAGAACAAAGAGGGAAGAGAAAGGGGAAAGAAGAAAAGAAAAAAAGAGGGGAAAAGGGGGGAAGGGACTCAAGGGAGAAGAGAAAAGGGAAAGAAAGAGAGAAGAAGATCTATAGGCCTACTAATTTCATTGTGAAATTTGTACTCTGAAACACTGATATTTTCTAATATGCCAAAAACCAGGAGCTTCATGGCGCTCAGCCCCTTGACCCCGCCTGGGCTTTGTCCCTGGATCCCTGAACCCCACCGACTCAAGCGAGCGCTTCTCTAGAATATAAATACTAAAACTTTTGATCAGAAATTGGGAAATTTTTCAATCTTGCCCCCGGAAGGTCAGGTCTGGTTACGCCCCTGACCTGAATAGGAGTCAAAAAGATTTGCTTTTCGGGGTATTTACGACCTGCCTGTAACGGGCGCGGAGGTTGACCCATACCTTCTTGTAGGTTTCAACTGCAAAGCAAATCAAGAAATGAATGAGTAATAGATAAATAAATAAATAAATAAATAAATAAATAAATAAATAAATAAATAAATAAATAAATAAATAAATAAATAAATATATATATATATAAATATATATAAATTAATTAATTAATTAATTAATTAATTAATTAATTAATTTATTTATTAATATAAATAAATAAATAAATAAATAAATAAATAAATATATAAATAAATAAATATATAAATATCATAAGATATGATTGAAGCGACGACAAATATGACAGCCCTCACAAGTGTTATATATGAGACCACCCACGGTGACCCACCAAATATATATCTGTCGAGTTCAACAAAATTCAACTCCCACAAATATATTTCCGGTGAATACTTTTTTCATTGGCTGATATCCACTTGAGATCGGTATCATCAAAGTAGTATTGCTCTCATTTCATGATTCATTGAGCAATCAATTTTGGCATTTGACCGAAATACGCGTCAAAAGATAAAAAGTCTCGTTCGAACTTGTGTAGGCCTACATTGCTAGGGCCTAAGTGTGTTTTAATGCCTGATTCACAAATTATAGAAATAAACAAGAATTTATTTTAAAAGAACACGCAATGATAGGGTACCAACGCTCGTGGTTTTGGTTGTTCTGCATAGTTTATGAAGAGATTCATTGCAAAGCGCTATATATCCATTCCTACATATTACTTATTTTGCCCTCTTAATTATTAATTATAATTATGAATTTGACTGATAACAACGCATTACATCTTTATTCGGAACAAAATAAAAAAAATGGGTGAACTTCCATGGCAAACGCATTTTATATCAATAACCAATGATTTACCACCCGGACCCTCACACGTCCTCTGCCAGGGGCAGATGCATATGGGGACCTAGAACTGGGGCCAAACATTATTTATGTAAAACCGGGGTGGAGGCATAAATCTGAATTTGGAGTTAGACTTTTTTCTGCATCAGTCGATTTAAATAGAGCTACGTTAATATGGATACATTCACTTGTACATTTAGGTTATGTTTGTAAGCCTAAATATCATATTATTTGCATAAAACATTACTAATCATATAAAAATGGGTACTTTTGTACCGCACTAATAAGGGGGCACACCACTAAATCAATGCGCCATTTGTGTAACCCTAATGAGTTCGGTAAAATACAGAAACTATTTGAGGTATTTTGGGCTGGTCTTTAGACTTATTAATCAGAAAGAGTGGCGAATTATAGCTTAAATAAAAGTGGCAAGCCTATACATAAATTTGAGTCACCAAAAAATCCATATCTTCAATATGAAAGGGCAAAATTTTCAATTGATCGCCGGCTTTTCCTCCCAGCTACATACACTTTAAGGAAATATCATTAGATTTATAATATTTACTTGAGGACTGTTATATATCAATATGTGAAAAATATCACATTCTAATAATTTGTCATAAAATTTGTATTATATCGTATTTCAAAAAATGAAAATTATTTGATATCAGAAAGACATTCTTCAGTATTCATAATGTAATTCGATATGTCTGATGTGCTCTCATGTCCCACAAAAATACTGTCGAAACGCTCAAAACGCTCATTCCAGATCCTTTAATTTTCATTGGGGATTTTTGAAATCATCGTTCTTCGAACGATATTCAGGTGAGGCTCGAGCCTTTCATATAAATCAATAAGTATCTCGCTATCAGTTGCGCGATATTTAATCCGATTCAACTCATATTTTATTCGTTGCCGTATATATTTTGACGTCACAAAAAGTATTCGAAGCCGAATATTCGTCTTCGAATATGCACTATGAACCGACCCTTACTTAGAATAATACTGACTTGGAAGTGAAATGGTCTAGTTAAAACTATAATGTGTGATTTGCTCCACAGGGACGCCCTCAATTTTTCTTGATTTTCTACTTTTTGCATGATTGTAATGTCCAGTGGTGTACTAAAATACCATGTACCATTACAGTAAAATTTAAGTTTTTATCTCCGATTTTATTCTGAGTTCACAGATCGAGTGATGGCTGAAACACATCGCTTGCATGGGTATCATTCAATCACTGAATCAGTGACGTAAAATAAACTGTGTGCATATTGCTAGCTATTGCTACATCTTGTTTGTACATCCCACCTGCATGGTGTTCTGCCAATAATCATGATGATCGGCAAGCTAATACACGTATTAGGCATACAGGCACTGGAATGAAATCGGGAATGAAATAGCAATTTTCTTCATTTTGTTTGGCTCCCTGCAGCAACATTATATGGAGTCGTCTGGCAATATAGTTTGAAAGAGAAATTGGTACTCTGGCCTCTGAACACAGGTTTGTAACCAGGGTTCGAAATTTTGGTTGTCCGTTCGCCCGGGACAACTAAAAAAATCGCAGGACAACCAAAAATACTGATTCGGTTGTCCGCCGGACAACCATAAATCTGTAGCCAAAAGTCACCTTTGTACACTCTCAGAACATTGGTTAAAAATTTTAACCAACTTGGTTAAAATTTTAACCAACCATGTATTTACAGGTGAACAGCCCAACAGTTGGTTATATTGTTAACCAACCTGGGTTGGTTAACAATATAACCACAGGTTGGTTAAAAACATTGACCAACTACTGGTTAACATTACGGTAACCAACCAGTTGGGTAAAGCATGTTGGGCAAAATGGGCAAAATATAACCAATAGTTGGTTAAACACTGTAAATGGGAAGTTCATTTCATTGTTCATATTTTAACCAATTGGAGACATTTGAAGGTAGGAAATTATATTATAAACATTTTATCGGGTATAACACTTAGTTTAAGTGTGTGCGAGGCCAGACTGAGCAAGACATACGATGCTTTATCGACGACAGCTACCACCACAACCGGTAAGCTTAAGCTTAAGCTTACCGGTTGTGGTAGTTGTCGCCGACAAAGCATCGTAAGTCTTGCTCACAGTCTCGCCTCGCATACACTTAAACTAAGTGTTATACCCGATAAAATGATATACTTTATAATATAATTTCCTACCTTCAAATGTCTCCAACAGATCTTGAAGATCCCGATCCACAGCTTTGCAGCAAGCCACTCATATCGGCCATCTTGTTTTCTGAAATGCATTTTTGCCCAACACAATGACCAATCACAGTTCGCAAAGGAACACCATGTGACCATGGTTGGGCAAAACCATACTTTGCCCAACTTTATTGGCGGAAAAGGATGTTTTTTAACCAACATTGTGTAAATACCATATTGACAGGTTTGACCAACCATGTATTAAACTGTATTTTGCCCAACTTCAAGAATCTTAACCATTGTTGGGCATTTTTTAACCAACTGTTTTCTGCCCATTCATTTTTTATCCAATGTTCTGAGAGTGTAGGCCTACAGACAACCAAAAACTTAGACGGACAACCAGAAATGGTAACCTGGTTGTCCGTGGGACAACCATTTATTTTTCCTTATTTCGAACACTGTTTGTAACCTTCACCTTTACCATGCAAGTGAGAGCATCACCTGAGAGCAGGCATCCGAAGTTGTCTTAATCTGATCAGTCCCTTATTCCTATTTTGTCTTACAGGTCCGTTAGGCAGTGCCTTATGTAAGAGATTCAGCATAAGACAGGTGGTCATGGCAGGAACCATTCTGACTAGTGTTTCATTTGTTGGAGCATCACAAGCCACCAGTCTTTGGCATCTCTATGTCACTTTTGCTTTGGCAGGTAGGTTTTATTTGAAAAACAACATTTCAATGTGAAAGGTACTCAAGTTAAAATAATCATAGCATTGTCAAAATGCCAAAATGTACATGTCTTGACCAACATCTCAAGAAAAAACTTTTCTTACTGTTTTATATTTAAGAGTGATATGCTCTATTATTAACTTGACAAAGATATATGACTAATACGGTGATTGCATTATCCCATCACATGGGATGCATGCATGAGCAGTGATTTTGGTTTGTTAGATTTTTGTTGGATTTGAATGGATAAGTTAAAAACTGAAAGTGAGCAAAATAAAGTAATGTGTGAAAAAAATGTAAAACAAATTGACAAACTATTAAAACAATCAGTGGCCATGAAACTAGGAGTAGCATGATATTGGTCAATTTAAAAATGTCAGTGGTATTCATGATCTGAAATTGAACAAATGTAAATTTATGATCTAAGGTTTAGCTGCCAAAAGATTTGTGGCAAAAAGCCAATATTATAATATTTATACATGTAAACAAATCTCAGAAACAATACCCCATGTAGTGTTAGGTAAATAGGAACATATGCCTTTTGTGACAAAATTCAGCAATGAATGTTTATTATCAGTGTTTATTGTATTCATAATAAGCTCATTTAATTATTGTTTGACTAAAAAAGCATTGTAACATAATGAGGAAATAACTGTTACATTTTCTTCTATTGCCTGTTACCCCTCAAAATTGAAAATGAATGCCTATGACAATAAGGGGTGGTGTAATAATTATGTGTATGGGGGGGCAAAGCAATTTTTGGCAGGTCAAAAGGGGTGGGGGGGCAAGCGATTTTTGGCACAGATATTTTGGGCACTGTTTCTATATTACGCCCTAAAAGGTGTAGGAAAACATTCAAATTTCAAATTTGCAAAATTTCCTGCTCGCTGCGCTCGCATAGGTTTTAGTTTCAGGTTCCCCAAAATCTTGCATGTGTAAGGAGGGGGGCAAAGATGTTTTTGCACATCAAAAGGAGGGGGCAAAGTTTTTTTTGCACGTCATTACAGGGTACAAAGATTTTTGGCACGGCCAAAGGGGGGGGCAAGCGATTTTTGGCCAACCACTTTGAGAATTCACCACCCCGGGGGTACACATAATTATTGCACTACCCCAAACACCAGGTTTGCCCTTGTAAACGCATTTGAGCTGTTGCCACATTTTTGCTGGACCATGAGGATCCATGCTACACAAGTGTATGTTAGTGGCATGAAGTCAAAATTTCTTGTTTCTTCCCCCTGTCCTGGTATTTTCGAGCCAGGGTAGCAGGGACAGGGGGTTACTATATACCTGAGACTGATTTATCCCAGCGATTTATATTTGCGTTGGTACAACTAGTTTTTCCTTTCTTGTGTTTCATTTTCAGGTCTTGGACTAGCAATAACTATTCAACCCAGCTCAGTTATCATCACCTATTACTTTGACAAGTTACTCGCCAGAGCAAATGGAATCTCTTACGCCGGTGCAGGAGTAGGCATTTTCGTCTTATCCCCATTGTTTCAACACCTCATAGACAAATTTGGATGGCAGGGGGCGCTTCTCATAATTGCTGGATTAGTCGGTAATATGGGGATATGTGCTGCCCTCTATCGAGAAACACCTCTTGAGATTAAAAATAGAAATGGAGGAAACAAAACACTGAAATTACAAGATGATGCTGAAGACAGAAGCTGCACCAAAAAATGCGGTGGTATTGCTGACTTTTTCGCAAGCATTTTGGAATCCTTTGATTTCAAACTCTTGAAAGACATTTACTTCTCCCTATTAATACTCGCAACCTTTCTGCTAGGGTTTGCCTACGCAATAGTCATCCTGTTTCTTCCAGCGAGGGCGGTAGACGCTGGTCACCACCACTTACATTCCGCATTTTTAGTCTCAGTTATCGGCATTAGTTCATTCTTATCCAGAATCATGCACGGTTACATAATTGACTACCAATTAATGTCAGCGACGGTTCTCACTGCCATAGCATACATTGTATGCTCCATATCTTGCATCCTGAACCCTGTGACAGACAATTATGTGGGGCTTGTGGTTCTCTCGATACTCGTGGGATTATCTAGCGGTGTGTTTAACTCAACCGTACCCATCATTGCTAAGGAGTATGTTGGTATTCAGCGTGTGTCCGGTGGTGTGGGATTGATGCATCTCGTTCTGGGGTCGGGTGTGACTATCGGATCTAATGTAGCTGGTGAGTTTATTGTTTATATACTGTTACATAACTACACTTTAATTGACTGAACAGCAATGAAACATTTGATTCTAAGGTGTAGACATAATAACAAACATTTTGATACAAAATGCTCAATTATTTGCATTGAGATTACTTCAATTTATGGGAGGTAATTTTAAAATCTATGATAACATGTTTCATAATTTGTCCATCAGCTTTGGTAGTTTTGGAAAAAAAATATCATAAACATTGCCAAAAAATGATGGCCACGACAGCCTCGTTCAATTTGGTAGTGATCCAGATTGGCTGGCTACGTTTTTAACCATTGGTAATGCAAGAATACTCTTACAGTGCAGTGGAGTTAACTCTCCGACTCCAGTGGATTTAGAATGACAAAAACATACTGCAAATTTGTAATTGTTTGTGAAAATTCTGTGATTTCATGTTAAACCAATGGTGAGGCCATAAATAAATTTAAATTTAAAAAGCAAACTTACAAATATTCTTGTTTTAAAATCAGCAAATATAAAACAATACAAAGGCAAGACAATACAAGACAAAATGGGACAAGGACAGACTGGACACATTATGTAAGACACACTTAGCTCCAGGAAAAAAAATCTTGGCCACCACCCCTGTCAACTCATTATATACCCTACTTATCCCCTCTAGAGCTGGAAGGTATTACATTCAATAACCAAATTGTATGTATTCAACAGAGGGCACTATAAAATGGCAGTTCCTGGTTCTTGTGGCACAAGTTGTCAACAGTTATACCACCAGCATGTCCAGGATCTGTTCCTGGGGGGGGGCTCAGAGGGGCTTTCAGAGTTATGCGGGGTGCTTAATGGCTAAAATCACCAAAAACAGAGGATTTTGCATGATTTTTAACAAAGCACCCCCTGGACACGCCACTGGCAGGCCCGTACGCAGGGGGGGTGCGGGGGGTGCGACTGCACCTCCCCAAATTTGCAAAAGTATACAAAAAGTCCCAAAATGTAAGAATTTGCAAGCGTAGCGAGCAAAAAATGAGGTTTTTTATGCTCTTTTTGTCAAAAAGGTCCACATTTGGGAAGAAAGTCCACTTTTACAAAATCGCCCCCCTTTGAAAAAAAAGTCCACTTTTTCAAAATCAGCACCCCCAAAAAAAAAATCCTGCGTCACGGGTAACCTCACTGTATTACAACAATTTAGCTCAATTTGCTACATTCCTCTCAACAAAATTCTCACTAAGGTGAAGAGAAAAAAAGCTTGTCTACAGGAGACTGACCTTTTTTTAATGTCTTAAATGACCCCAAAAATTCACAACAATCTGTCAAATTTTTCCAGTCAAAATCAATCCACTGATCGGGCTATTCCAGAAAATAGGTGCACACCCCCTATAGAGGAGTAAATTTTCAATCAAAAAATGTCCGGTTTCCAAGTTTGCTTTCTGAACGACTGGATTTCCAGTTGCCAATGTTACTGGAAAAAGCTTGGAAATCCAATCAAATGAAGGAAAAATCACGGAAATGTTGAAAATGAGCTCTCATATTTTTCTCTCCCGGATTTGTTTGCTTTTGGGTACTTTAAAAGTCTGGATTTCCAACAGTCACGACTGGACAAAAAGTCCGGATATCCGAACTCCTCTATAGGGGGTGTGCATCTATTTTCTGGAATAGCCCATCAATCCGCTTGAGTTTACATGATACAGCAGCAACAACAACAAAAACAACAACAAGTGGGTTGGCAAGGCTTGTACAACAGGTTTTTAAAACATTTTTATCATACGATATTCATGTTTTGTTCTCTCATTCTTTTCTCCTTGCAGGTATCTTGGTAGATGTGACTGGTAGCTATGACATTCCATTCTATGTAGCAGGCACCTGCTTCATGGTGTGCTCATCCCTCATCTTTGTACATCCTCTGTCTACATATATCCAACAACAACAACAACAACGACAACAACAACAACAACAACAGGAGCCTGATATCTTCATTATATCCAGCCCCAGTACTAGAGATCTTATCGGACAAGTTAACATTGCCATGGAAATTGACTGAGCTAGATCTCTTTCATATAATATCATCACTTTTATCTGATGGGGGTTGCTAAGGGTGTAAAATCATGTTTGGGGTGGTAGAGGAGGCACTCTAGAAATCTAGTGTTTGTCACAAAAACAAATGGTTAAAAAATTGAAAAAAATTGGGGGTATTTGGGTCCTTACCGACTGCACACGGAAACGAACAAAAAACTGTGATCACACTATAACACTTGCGGTACTCCTTAGACGCAGTCAGTGCATCATGCCATGAAGCATGTCTATTATCACGCACAAGTAGTACTGATAAGTTTCGAGTGCATTTCAAGCAAACCATTAATACCCCCAATTTTGTGCCCTGGTTCTCTGGTTTTAATTCTATGTCTTTAAGGGAAGGGGTATGAACGTTTGGACAGTATTTATTGTGGGACATTAGAGCACATCAGACATATCGAATTGCATTCTGAATATGAAGAATGTCCTTCTGATATCAAATAATTTTGATTTTTTGAAATTCGCAATGTAATACACATTTTATGGCAAATCATTAAAAATTGATATTTTTGATATTTAACAGTATAACACTTGAAGTAAACTTTATAAATCTGATGATTTATACTTAAAGTGTATGTAGGTGGGATGAAAAGCCGATGATCAATTGAAAATTTTGACCTTTCGTATTGAAGATATGGATTTTTTCCTAAAACACCAAAAAAAAAAAGGTATTTTTGGGAAAAAAATCCATATCTTCAATATAAAAGATCAAAATTTTCAATTGATCGTCGGCTTTTCCTCCCAGCTACATACACTTTAAGAATATATCATTAGATTTATAAAATTTATTTCGAGGACTGTTATATATCAAAAATGTGAAAAATATCAAATTTTAATAATTTGTCATAAAATTTGTATTATATCGTGAATTTCAAAAATGAAAATTATTTGATATCAGAAAGACATGCTTCGTATTCAGAATGCAATTCGACACGCCTGAGGTGCTCTCATGTCCCACAAAAATAGTGTCGAAACGCAATAAACGCTCATTCTAGATCCCTTAACAGGATATTGACTGACTAGAAAATAACCTGTCATTGCCAAGGGATCAGATATCAACATTTGCACAGTATTTTTTGTGGGACATGAGAGCACATCAGACAAATGGAATTGCATTTTGAATACAAGGAATGTCCTTCTGATATCAAATTATTTGGATTTTTTTTAATTCGCGATATGATACAAATTTTATGGCAAATTATCAAAATTTAAAATTTTTTACATTTTTGATATTTTAACAGTCCTCTGAATAAATTTTATATATCTATTGATATGTACTTAAAGTGTATGTAGCTGCAGACACTTTAAGTACATATCATTAAATTTGTTAAGTTTACTTTGAGGTCTTTTAAATGAAAAAAATATCAATTTTGAATATTAGATAATCAAATCCCGGGAATCAAATTTGTATTATATCGCGAATTTCAAGAAATCAAAATTATTCAGTGATATAAGAAGGACATTCCTCATATTCAGAACGCATTTCGATATATCTGATGTGCTCTCATGTCCCACAAAAATACTGTGCAAATGTTGCTATCCAATCCCTTAATCTGTATAAATATTATTTGTGACCATCCGCCACAATGGGCTGTAATGTTGGCCTTTTCACTTTTTGAGATATTGGACAGACAAATTCTCCTCAAAAGAAGCTTTAAAATAATAGCTAATAATACACCATTATGTATATTATTGCATGTTAAGAAGGTAGCAAAAAATCAACAAATATGTTGAGAAATTATTTGTTTTCTGTTATTTATTGAAAGATTCAATGGATCATACATGTATCTCAGAACTATTTCTACCAACATTATGACCCCTTTGTGATGGATGGTCAAAACACAGAACAAGTCGCCAGACATGTTTTTGAGTTACAGGCCTTTAAAGATGACATTCGCATAAAAAAAATCAAATTTTGGAATTCTTAATTTCATCATGGTATTTGACTGTAGGACTAAATTGACTTTCAAATCCTTGGAAGTACTTATTAAAACAAGGTTTATTTAATCAATAATTAACAATTGAACTATGATAATAGCTATTCAATCATGCATAAGGCAGGAAACTAATTAGCCCATTACTCAGAATAGCAATTGTGCACAAATATGAAGGTATCATTTATAAAATTATCCATATCTTGAAAAGTATTGATGCTATGTATATAATTTTGGTATCATTTTAAAGCTTATTGTTTAGTGCATACATTTTTATTCAAATTATGAAATATCAAAGATTGTGACTTGTTCCTGGTTGTGTCAGAATGGGTCACATTTTTTATATCCTTCAATTTCACAAGCTGAAGTTGAATGCAATATACAAAGTTCTTTGCTCTATTTATGTTAGCTTGTGTTTAATTGTTTGCTAAGCAAGCTTTTAGTGATTTAGGGCTAAATGCAATACCTAATATTATTTCATTTATATTTTTTATTTAAAACATGAAACAACTAAGATGAAAAGCATATGTAAAGAAATGTCTGTAGTGAATCAGCATGGAATAATTTGTTTCTTCTAATTTTATGTAATTTTTGTGTACCATATTTTTGTCTTTATTATGAATATATAAGTTGGTTAAAATATATAATTATGTGTTGTAAAACGACTTTTCTTGTCAAGATGGCAATTTAAAGCAAATGATGACCAGGCAGTGGCTATCTCCTGGTTCCGGCACTCAGTGATCTGCGGGTACTCATGCTCGTCAAAATTTTCGCGAAATTAGGGGTATTTTCAGATAAAGAAACACAATTCGCGAAACACACAAAAAAGGGTAATTTTCATACCACTTGTTCGTGAAATGGAAAAAAGGGTGCTCTTTATTTATGTATCAAATGTATATAAATAATTGTAGTTTCTTCATA
This sequence comes from Amphiura filiformis, assembly GCF_039555335.1. Taxonomy (NCBI): domain Eukaryota; kingdom Metazoa; phylum Echinodermata; class Ophiuroidea; order Amphilepidida; family Amphiuridae; genus Amphiura; species Amphiura filiformis. The sequence goes on from NC_092628.1 coordinate 24,486,639, forward strand.
TAATTTACGAATCCTACATGTATGCACAAACTCATCTCAGTTTCATTATTCCGTTTGGCGCACATTACTTCACATCAATAAACGACACATTCAACCGCGGGTGCCGTGCATTATACTATACGCGTTTCTGTCAGAAAAGGGTATTTTAGGAATGTTGTTCGCGTTTTAGCGAAAAAAAGGGGCATTATTGAAAGGCAAAAAATTTGTGAAATCGCTAAAACTATAGGGGTGTTTTTATCCTGAAAATTTCGCAAAAATGAGATGCAAAAGGGGGTGTTTTAAAGTTCCCTGACGAGCATGAGTACCCGTGGATACACAAAGTGCCAGAAGCGGGGGCTATTTCCAGTATAAAAGTACATGTATACCTCTATCTTATTATCATAGTGATATATATAACAAAGATTATACCTAGTATTTCGGCTTGTTTAAACGGTTGCTCTGTATGGAAGCACTTGAGTCCTGATGTGACCAGGGTCAAACAAAATGCTCAAGCCAAGCTAAAAAGCGTTTATACACATTAGGCAATTTTATTGGTTCTTAACAGTGTAAATGTACAATATTCAGTAAATGATAACATGGAGGGTCTCGTCAACACAATACATTAACCTAAGAATTCATATATTCAATTCAGTGAGGGAATGCAAGAACGTCCATCTTTAAAGCCACAGAATAAAACCACAGATATGGAAATAGTAAAAACTGACATTTACTAAATGTTACTTTCTGGTCTGCTGTTTTCCTGGGAAGGAGCATTTCCAATTTGAGCTAATTTGGGCCTCTGAGCATTTAAATAGAGTTTTATAATGTAATATGTATTATCCCAGAGAAGATATCTTACACTTCCCACAATGCATTTCTTCCATTTCAATTTTCTGTCGATTTGCTCTCTATTGCAACATGGGTTGATAGTGACAAAAAGTACCTAAATGAACAGACCTTGCAAAATGTTAATTTCTCAACTATCGACCCATGTTTAGCAAGTATATTCTCAACATACAAACAAATGGAACCTGTACAGTAGTGTCATTTGATGTATTGAGGTGATGCTTCATGTTGCAAAGGATTCTGGGAAGGGTAAGATATCTTCTTTGCACCATGCCTATGTTGATTCTTTTATTGTATTCCTGATGAATAATTATATGGCCTTCTTGGAAAGCAAAGTTAGACAATGAATGTTGTACCTGTATGAAGAAAGCTTAAATAAATCCATAAATAATCCATTATATTATCATACTGAGATTTATTTGAAATCTTTCCAGATCAATGTTAATAATAAGGACAAAAAAGTTATTTGCTTGTCCTCATCTGATCCACCGTCTCGGTAGTCCTGACCGTAGAACTTTTTTTCCCCAAAATACCATTTCCTGCATGTTTCCCTTCTGTCCGGTCGTTCCTAGCCTAGGGTTCTGATATTTCGCAATTTTGTAAGCAGTGAATGTATCAACAAAAATATAAAACTATTTCCTGATATGCTAGTGAGATTTATGTGAAAGTCCAATGCTTTATCGAATGTATATGATCCTTAAAATGATATGTGGCTATTTTGATGATGTTTCAAGGTAAATAACTTACAAAAATTATGTCACATAGTCACACTCACAAAAATTAATTCTGAAATGAAGTTGGTAGAGTTGGGTTGTCAAATTCAGAAAACAATAATCCACATTTTCTCAATGTGATAAATGTGTGAGGATTTAATTTCGCGAATCAAAGGTCCTTGCGAAATTAAATACCTCGCGAATAAAGTGGTTTTACAGTATTCATCTACTTCTACCCTCCTCCTATATCAACCATGTTGTCTTTTTTAAAGACAGTTCTTGTTATAGGCTACCTCTGTGCCCTGTCTCTGTGCATGCAATCAATGGCTCAGTGCAGTCAAAGATATAGGCCCCTGGATATAGGTCAACTTCAAGTTCAAGGTATCAATTGGATATACATGCACTGCACAACTTTGGGAATGACATGTGAGCAGGGGTAGCACAGCGTACCTGCCCAATCTCACACATGAATGAGAAGTGAATGCAGCATGCACATGATGGATGCAGCTCAGTCCACCATGACCCATAGCATATACATGCAGGCAATACAATAAACAACAAAAATGGCTGAAGATATTGGCAGCAATGATGTAGCAACTTACAGACCCAATACAGACAGAGGCTGGGCCTGGATGGTGTTAATAGGGTGTTGTTTAAATCGTATGTTATGTGATGGGGTGTTGTCATCATTTGGTGTGTTTATTGTGGCTTGGCAAGAACAATTCCCAGGATCTGTAACAAAACTCACATGGATAGCATCGCTGGTTGTTGGAATAACACACATAGCTGGTAAGGTCTCATTATTTTATATCATTAAACTTTAAACATAATTAATATACTAGCTGTTACCTTGCTAGACAATTGCCCATGTCATTTTATTTTTCTAATTTTGAGAACAAGTACAAAATATACTTGCCTTAAGTATGCAGTTAGGCCAAACAAAATTGTTTGATTATAGCGTAACCCGACTGATCGTAAAATTAGGCCTGACCCTAACTTTAAAAAACAACAACAACAAAACATTTAAAAAAATTTAATTTAATTATTAAAGGGCATTTTGTGATCCACAGCCTCATCCCCCCACTTTTCTCAAAAAAAGTTGAGATTTTCATACCACTGAAAACCTCTGGCTACATACTGTTTATGTACCAAACATTTCTTGCAGATTAATTTGTTAAACAAAAATATCGTCAAATTTGAATCATAGACTTAAGACTTCGTGATTTAATTAGTCATTAACGTGAATTACTAATTAAATTACTAATTGAATGACTAATTATTGATAAAAAGACTAATATGTGATTACGAATTAATCAATAATTAGTCATTCAATTAGTAATTTGATTAATGATTAGTCAACAATTAGTCATTCACGTAAATGACTAATTAAATCACGAAGTCTTAAAGGTGAACCTCATTGAAAATAAAGTTATATATCAATGGAAAGCTTATGATGTCAGGAAGCAGAAAAGAATATTTTTTATTTACATAGCGTACCAGGCTAGACATAATCTCCATGCAAAGATTGGATATTGGCACCCCCCCCCCCCTAAATTACAAAACGAAATCGTCAAATTGGGCGCTTTTCGTTGATGACGCAGCCCAGGGACACACAGTTACTTCGGGTTTGATTGTAAACACAATGTCCGTGTATTACTGTGGCATGCATCGGGCCAATGCACGAATTCAGTCATTGTCAACTTACTTTACATGAAAAATATCTTCAATAAAATAAGAATAACATGAAGGAAATATCATGATCAAATCAAGAATGAAGTTCCTGAATAAAGTGTGTGGATTTAAAAATGGGAAAAGTGCTGGCCGGGGTGATTTGGGATAGGCCAAGCCATCCACGATATGCATTATAGTAAAGCACGAAGGGCGAAGATTCGCCGAAGAACCGGAACCAGTTCAGATCGTCACACCAAGTTGAGATGAACTTATCACAATGAGAAAATGAAGGAATAGAATAAGGTACATGTACAGGATTTTTTAAATATTTCTTAGCTTTACAACCGGTCATGGCGGTCATGTATGATAAGCGAACTTCGTATATAGATACATACGGGATGAGCTCAGTGACTGACTGAGTCTCACTACGCCGAGTGTTCAGTATCCGCGACTGTACTGTACTTGCAGACAAAATGACCAATTTGATATTCACATTCTGATATTTCCAACTTATTGCTACTTCATCAGCAAAATTTATTCCTGTAAATGTTCCAAATATAAGGGAACGATTGATCAAATCTGCTGAAACACCCCCATCATACACACAGCGCAAGTGCTACCGGGGAGAGCCCCGAAGCGAGTCGCTGTGTTTGTGCATATCCGTTGCTGCAATTTACGCATCGTGTTCGGTAATCCATAAAACATGAATGTTTCACTTTTTCAGTACCGTACACTGATTGTACTATCATTAAAGAATCGTGACACAAGTGACAATATTTTAATTTTATTCAGATTTCAGAATTCCATCAAATAACGGTCTACTAAGCCTAAAAAGTATCTGCCCGAGTATCTGTTTCTTTCAATCGCGATTGTGTGGAAAGAATGTATTACATAATGCGCTAAATATGAAAACCTTTATATGGGCTGGATTTGATGAAATCGGCAGTTTTTATTAGTTTTTGATTACTGCAAGGCTTTTTTTTTTTTTAAAGATATTTTAAAATGTATGAAGAATAAGGAATGTCACAAACAAGTATTTAATTTGTTATTCGATCATGTTTATTCAGTCCATGACATGAACGGTAGCAGCAAGCATTTGCGCATGGCCCATTGATCCCAGCGCGAAATTCAAACTCAATTACCCAGTTATACCCAGCCAGTTATGACTGATTTTGTCAAAAATTTACGGGAAAATTTATGTGTTGACAATAATTCTATTATTTCTAATATATATAGAAGGAACCAGCAACTTGAAGAGTCCTCTAATTTCAAGCTTTATTGTCAAAATCAGACTTGCCGGCAGCTTGCAAAGTACAGGAAGCAAGTCTTGTTTACATGTTTCCGACTAGGATCACATGACTGCGAACCCTGAGCTTACGTCCACGAGCATTCTCAAGGTCATAGACGATTGATTTGGGTGCTTTTTAGGCGCCTTAAAAAAGACAAAAAATTCAATCCTTTTTTAATTTTTCAGCTTTATTGGCCATCAAAAAAATCGGAAAAAATAATTTTTAGTATCCTGACATCATAAGCTTTCCATTGATATATAACTTTATTTTCAATGAGGTTCACCTTTAAAGCCATATTATAACATTTTCATACAAAATAGATTAGCATTTCTTTGCCATAAAATGTTAGTTCTTACTGTCAGATATATCCCCTTTTACCATTTTGACCAGTCCCTAATATCTTCCTATTTATTCTTACATGTCCCTTAGGCAGTGCCTTATGTAAGAGATTCAGTATAAGACAAGTTGTCAGGGCAGGAACCATTTTGACCAGTCCCTTATATCTTCCTATTTATCCTTACAGGTCCCTTAGGCTATGCCTTATGTAAAAGATCAGCATAAGACAAGTTGTCATGGTAGGAACCATTCTGACCAGTCCCTAATATCTTCCTATTTATCCTTACAGGTCCCTTAGGCAGTGCCTTAATATGTAAGAGATTCAGCATAAGACAGGTTGTCATGGCAGGAACTATTTTGACCAGTCCCTTATATCTTCCTATTTATTCTTACAGGTCCCTTAGGCTATGCCTTATGTAAAAGATCAGCATAAGACAAGTTGTCATGGTAGGAACCATTCTGACCAGTCCCTAATATCTTCCTATTTATCCTTACAGGTCCCTTAGGCAGTGCCTTATGTAAGAGATTCAGCATAAGACAGGTTGTCATGGCAGGAACCATTTTGACCAGTCCCTTATATCTTCCTATTTATCCTTACAGGTCCCTTAGGCAGTGCCTTATGTAAGAGATTCAGCATAAGACAGGTTGTCATGGCAGGAACCATTCTGACCAGTCCCTTATATCTTCCTATTTATCCTTACAGGTCCCTTAGGCAGTGCCTTATGTAAGAGATTCAGCATAAGACAGGTTGTCATGGCAGGAACCATTTTGACCAGTCCCTTATATCTTCCTATTTATTCTTACAGGTCCCTTAGGCAGTGCCTTATGTAAGAGATTCAGCATAAGACAGGTCGTCATGGCAGGAACCATTCTGACCAGTCCCTAATATCTTCCTATTTATCCTTACAGGTCCCTTAGGCAGTGCCTTATGTAAGAGATTCAGCATAAGACAGGTCGTCATGGCAGGAACCATTCTGACCAGTCCCTAATATCTTCCTATTTATCCTTACAGGTCCCTTAGGCAGTGCCTTATGTAAGAGATTCAGCATAAGACAGGTCGTCATGGCAGGAACCATTTTGACCAGCATTTCATTTACTGGAGCATCGCAAGCCACCAGTCTCTGGCATCTCTATGTCACATTTGCTTTGGCAGGTATGTATATAAAGTTTGTCTTGAAATCCATTAGCAATAAAACTAAACTATGCAAAAAAAGTTTCTTTATGGTTAGGAAATTTATACCCACTATTATAATCTAGCAACTTATTTTGTATGTTTGCTACATAATCGCATGCGGGGGATTGTCCTGCACATTTTGACACCTCAAACACTACCCTACAAAACAACTGAGAAAAGATATGAATGTTTAAGTACCAAGAGGTCAACAGATAAAAATGGCAAAGAAGCCTATTCAATGGTTTTAGAGGTGATTCACTGAGACGCCGCATGGCTGCTGTAAGGGAAGCCAATGGTGGACACACAAAGTACTGAAAGACTGGTAAAGAAAGAGATTAATCTCAAGTTGGAAGCGGCAGTATGATGCCGGAAATGTGCTCAGCAAGTAAACAAAAAATGTTATCTGCATGTTTGTTGTTTTGTGTTCTTTTATGCTGAAAACTTGAATGGCCTTTTTGCAATTTTTATTTTTCGACCTCGTGTTACTTACACATTCATATCTTTTCTCAGGAGTGTCGTAGGGTAGTGATTGAGGTGTCAAAATGAGCAGGACAATCCCCCGCATGCGATTATTTAGCAAACATGTAAAATTAGTCGCTAGATTTTAATAGTGGGTAAATTTCCTAACCATAAATTTTTTTTTTGCGTAGTGTATATGAGATGGTATACAGGGGAAAGAAGAATTATGCATCGCACACTAGCACAATTAAACATGTATTTATAAATGGAAACATTCATGATACGCATAGGTATATATACCAGAGTAAAAACTCCAGACATACCTGCCTGTGCAGGGCCTTGAACTGCAGACCTCTAGCTTGTCGAGGGAGCGCTCTAACCACTGAGCTACACAGACTGTCCCTGATAAACAGGACTCAAGTCTGGTATTTATGGATATGAGCAGTATTTTTGTGGCAGATGTGACATTATGCCAACATTTCTTTCTCTATCTTTCTTTATTTTGTAGGCCTTGGATTTGGTTTGACTCTTCAGCCATCATATGTCGTACTAACCTACTATTTTGACAAAAGACTTGCCCGAGCCAATGGAACTGCATTTGCTGGTGTTGGTGTTGGAATATTTGCAATCCCACCATTTTTACAACTTATCATTGACTTTTATGGCTGGCAAAGTGCCTTACTTATTATGGCAGCTATACTTGGTAATTTGGGCGTATGTGCTGCTATCTACAGACCATCCAAACTTGAAATTGAAAACAGAACTAGTAGGCCAAAGCAAAAGGCAAATCATTCAACTAGTTTTGAGTTAAACTATATTAGTGGCATGGAGAATGTATCTAATGAGCAAGATCTAACAACTCCGCGAGCCGATCAACTTCACAGCAATTCATCACCTGGTACTCACGAACTTCAAATAGGCCTGGAATCAAACCCAAAAGAAACAATTGAAGATAAATATTTCTCACAACCAAACAGTTCATCACAAATTGAACTACGTCAAAATGATGCTCATCCAAAATCTTCCAAATGCGATGCTTGTGCAAAGTGTTGCAGTCTTTTAGAACTATTTGATTTTAAGCTGCTGACAAACTTTTATTTTGTGCTTCTACTGATGGCCTATTTCCTTCATGGTGTTGCTTATATTATCATCATCCACTACTTGTCCGTAAGAGCTGTTCACTCCGGTATATCTGAAATCAATGCTGCCTACTTAATATCTGCCATCGGTATCAGCTCTTTACTATCCCGACTGACGCATGGCTATATCATAGATTATCACATCATGAGCGCTACAGTTTTGACCGCGATTGTGTATGTTATAAGTGGTGTATCTAGTGCATTAAATCCAGTTTCGGACAGTTATCCTGTGCTGATATGCCTATCGGTAGTATTTGGTCTTACAAGTGGTGTGTTTAATTCAACAGTACCGATAATAGCTAAGGAATATGTTGGTGCTAAGCAGGTGTCTGCGGGTACAGGATTGATATTACTAATCATAGGAGTCTCATCAATTCTGGGTGCATATGTAACAGGTGAGTTTCAAGGAGCGTGCAGTAATTTTCCAGTGAAAATCAAATTTGATGTGCAAAATGGGATGTTGAAATTTCGAATTAAATCATCTCTTAACTGAGAACTACAACTGGATGACTGAGAACAATCATCAAAATGGAATGTTGTTGCAATGAATTATATTTGACAAAGATTTAAATTTGTATCATAAAATGTGCAGATTCAACTTAAGAGATATTAATTTGTTAATTTATTAAAACATTTTGATTTTGCAGGTGTTCTAGCCGATGCTACCGGTAGCTATGATATCCCTTTCTACTTGGCTGGTGCCTGTTTTCTGATCTGTGCTCTTCTCATTTTCGCCTTCCCTGGTATCAAACTTCTGAAGCGTCACCAAACTGGACACAAAGATGAAGATGATACAACTAAAAATGACCAGTTAGAACTTTGAAGTGATGAGATTCCATCCACAAAAAAGAGCAACCAGGATCCTCCTACAAATCCTAAGAGCAAGGGGAGCAACCAGATTCCTCCTACCAATTCGGATGCAATTCCACCCACATAGCAACTTGATGCCATCTATAAATAAGCTATGAGATTCCACCCAGTGTTTGAATTAATTGTTTTACCTTGGGGAGCACTTTTGCACCCCACTTTGAAAGTTGTGGTGCAATTTCATTTGATGCTGAGAGTAATTTGAATTGCAGTCTCAGAACAATCAAAATAAATCTATAACTTTTAGGACACTTATGGACAACATAAGCCTATATAGAATTATACAGCATTATGGAACTTAAATGAACACATGTAAAGTAACAGTTCATTTCAGTGTTTTGCTTCTTTTTGAACAGTCTCTTTACTCTCTAAATATTAAATACAAATAATAAAGAAAAGTGACAACTAGCCATGTAAGCCTTGCACATCATTTCTTGTAAAATAAGAAAGATACCTGGGCTAGACACCATATGATACTGGATTGTGTGGACATCAAGTGAAAATAACTGAAACTGATGACCTGATTAAATGCAATTTATAGACTCTTTTTTCAAATTATTTGTACATTTTTAATCAGGGCAGTTTGCAGTGACTATCAAACACATAAAGTCAGTGAAATGTGGGTTCACAATTTTGCACCACACTTTGAAAGTTGTATTGCAACAAGCAAATTTGTTGGTGCAAATAGGGCTTATTTTAAACTCCTATTCAACCTATAAAAATTGTAAGATTCCACTTATATATAAAAGATAATGTTATTCTGCTTACAAAGAACTGGTAGATTCTACACATACACAAAAAAAGATTATTTCATGTAATTATACAAATACAAACATTTTTACACTATTACAATATTAAGATCAGTGTTAGGGTTAACTAACATGTATTTTCCTAGATTGAGGCCTATGTTAACCCTAACACCAGTAAACACCAAAAAATACCACAAGTACTATAACCACTGCGCATGCATGCATCCCATGTGTGATGCCATGACGCAATCACCCCATATCCTACATATGCACAGAATCCCTGGCCGGGCCAGCGAAACCCCCATGCCCGGGGGGGGGGGGGTACTCAAGTTTGGTTTTGGTAGGGACGTGCCGCTGAGAATTTGAAAGTGGACCCATAAATATACCAATTTTTCAAGAAATTTGGACCCATTTATATACCAAAAGTAAAAATTTTCGGCCGAATTTAACCCAAATTGTCTTAGTTTTTACAAATTTGTCCAAAATTTAGGGAAAATTTAGGCTAGATTAAGGAAAAATTGGGCTATTTTTCGAAAAAATTGAGAAAATTTTGAAAAAAGGACCCATTCATATACCAAAATATGCTTTGAAAAAGGGGTCATTGATATACCAAGAGGCTGAAAATGCTACCCATATTTGCAGCACGTCCCCGTATGGTCATTTGTACTGAGTACCCCCCCCCCCGGGCCCCCATGGCTACCGGTTGGTGCTTGTGTGCTTGGCACATGAGGGTTCTAAGGTTTGAATCCTGGGGGTACCAAGTGACTCTTTGTTCATCTTCTCTCCTTTTCATTCTTCTTTAACTTCCATGGTCAGTGTTAGGTTAATAGCCTAGTTTGTTTTAACATTCTGTATTATGAGTATGAGGCATATTTAGTGTTGTGTGCCCTGTAGCTTGCCTAGGCATTTTATTAGTTTGAGGATATAAATAGATCCTGAATATATGTTTGCCATTATGTACAATGTACATTACTGGTATCGACAAGTTACAGCTGCTTAAATGCTGTATCTGAAGCTGTGTGAATATGTACTGCACAATGCTCCCAAGTGGAACAGGGCGAACAGGAATTGGTATGCGCCTGAATAGAAGCTTGGTGCTTTTTGTTAGTCTTGTTTTAGGTATGGTTGTGCAGCTGCTCTGAAGCTAGTTGAGTCTTGTATTTGAATAATTGATTGGGGTACATGTAGAGATGATTCCAGTCTATTACAGTTTGGGGGAAATTATGAATATTTGTAACATTCATAGCACAAGTGATCTGGTATGAATCGGAGTGCGAGTGCCAAGATTTAAGTAGTAGATGTTCCACCGGCAGGGCCAGGAAGCCCGGTCTGGCTTTGTGGAGAATACATAGTCCATCAGCGGTTCTTCTGTCATAAAGGTTCTTCTATCCTGTAGGTTCTCTAGTTAAGTGTAAGTTATATCTTGGTGTAGATTATTCATCCAGCCGTTTAGGGTGCCATTTTTGGCTATATCAACCACTTAGGGACCTCTTTTATGAACCTCATAAATCACCATTCAGGGTAACATTTTACAAACCATTTATTTGGAAGAATGGTGTGATTAACATTAGATCTTAAAATCTTCACAAGCTCCTAGTCCAAGACATAGGCTACCTGTTAAAATAAATTTTTTACATCATGATCTAAAAATATATTATATTACTCCATTTAGGGTATTACAATGTTGACAGTTTTTGCGACATTTAGGTAGCAAATTTACTACCTTTACGGGCTTTTGCCATTTAGTCTGTTTTTAGGGCTTATTGAGGATGGATAGCACTTTTATATTTGAGTGACCCCCCGAAAGGTTCTACCTGTATATCAAAAACATGCAACTACTGTAAAAGTCAATATTTTCGCGAGAAGATATTTTCGCGATTTTGAAGATTTTGTCAATTGCACGAGAATTAAATTTCGCGGTTTTGATATTGATACAATAGAAACCTAATGCAAAAGTTTATTTTCGCGAGTTTTTATTTTAGCGATTTTATGTCCACTTGCGAAATTAGCGAAAATAAAAACCTCGAAAATTTCTACTTTTACAGTATATATATGTGAGTTCATGTGTGTAGTATTACTACTGTACTAAATGTAGTAAGTTTTATTTTATTTTGTAAAAGACCTGAACCGTGCAAATCCATTGTCATAAGGTGAGCCAATTTACAAAATGGGCTAGTCCAGTTGAAATCCATGCACCCCCTGTGGAAGACATGACCTTAATCTCCCACACAGGGGGTGTAGATTTCAAATGGAGCTACCCATTCAGGTATAACCCCATTTGAAATTCACACTCCCTGTGTGGAAGATTAAGGTCATGTCTTCCATGGGGGTGTAAGGACTTCAACTGGAACAGCCCAATGTTCATATACTTTACAGTCTGTCCACATAGAAGTACAAAGTAAATAGACCTCGGAAACTGGAGGTATGAGAATTATTATTTCAGTGCAATGCTTCTTTGGCGTGCCAACTGCTGAGTGATTTGTAATTGCTGAGCGCACCACGCTCTTTACGTGTGGCGTGGCGTTCGCGTGTGACGCAAAGCATCAACCCCCGATGCCACAGATTTGGTTTGTACTTCTATGTGGACATAGGCTATATAGTATATATGGCTTATGGTACGAAAATGTCTGCAGCGATTGGCAGCAAGGAGGTGGTAACTTTAGCCTCAACAGCACCCAAGGCAACTCAGAATGACAGACCCAATATAGACAGAGGCTGGGCCTGGATGGTGTTAATAGGTTGTTGTTTAAATCACATGTTATGTGATGGAGTGTTGTCATCATTTGGTGTTTTTACTGTAGCTTGGCAAGAACAATTCCCGGGATCTGTAACAAAACTCACATGGATTATATCATTGGTTGTAGGAGTAACACACATTGCTGGTAAGTACGTTGCAGTACGCCGTGCATACTATCAGGCGCAGATCTAGGCATGGGCACACCAGGCCTGTACGTGCCTCCCCTTTGCGAGGTTCCTAAAAAATAAGACCCTTTTTTGCTTTTAACTTTTACATGTTTTGCACGCACAGTGGCAGCTTCAGGCAGGGACATGCCCGGCATGTGCCTCCCCCCTTAAAATACTGCCGAGAAAAAAAATAGACAAAAAAGAAACAGAACACAACGGGCACTATTTAATTCATATTGCCTTAAATAATAGTGTAAAAAAGTCCCTTAAATGGCTTCAATTGGGCCTTTATTTTGACATTTTTTTCCAAATACAGAGGGGGCACCCCCACACCTCTGTGTATGGATAAAGAATTGTCTGTTTTGGCATCTGTTTCAGTCTGTACACTCAAGCAATGATAACAATAATAGTGCAAAAATGGTCCACGAAATGGCTTTAATTATAGACCAATATTTGGAAAAAGTTCCTCAGCGCAAGCGGGGCCCTATGGCTGCTTTGCCATTCAAAGAGGTAGTGGCAAAAAACATTGACTGTGCCCTTTCCAAAATTCCTGGATTGAAATTTTTTTTTTTGGTTGCAATTTCGGGTACCCGGTTACCCGCCCGAAAAATGCGCCAGGTACCCGGGCACAAAATTACCCGAAAATCACACCCCTAAATGATACCCTATCGCATCACAATTGATCTGGTAGTGGTATAGAAGGCAGGATAATTTGTTTAATTTAAATTTTTATGCCTTTTATTCTGTGAAAATGAACTCTGAAAAGATGGTAAAATATTGATTAAAAAATTCTCCACTAAAACTTAGTGTTTTGTTTTCACGGCAATTTCTGAAATAAACTTCGGGTGCAATGAGGAATTTTTGTGTCAAGTAGAAAAATCCACTGCCTCTCAGACAAACATTTGTTTTAGCTTGCTATAGAAAATTTTGACCAATCCCTTATATTTTCCTATTTATTCTTACAGGTCCCTTAGGCAGTGCCTTATGTAAGAGATTCAATATAAGACAAGTTGTCATGGCAGGAACTATTCTGACCAGTCCCTAATATCTTCCTATTTATCCTTACAGGTCCCTTAGGTAGTGCCTTATGTAAGAGATTCAGCATAAGACAGGTTGTTATGGCAGGAACTATTCTGACCAGCGTTTCATTTATTGGAGCATCGCAAGCCACCAGTCTTTGGCATCTCTACATCACTTTTGCTTTGGCAGGTAGTTAAATCTCAGTAACAGTTATATGAGTTTTAATTCAGATCCTCACCCCTCCCAAAAAGTTCCTCCCAAAAAGTCCACATTTAAGGGTACAAGATAATTTTTTGCATTCAAGCGATTTTTTTTTCTGAGGGAGGAAGGGCCACATTTTGGAAATTCTGCATCCCCGCAAAAATAATTCTGTGTACACGCAATGTATTGAAAGACACAAGTGTTTGGATTTCTTCATTGATTTTTTAAATATTCAGCTTAGAGACAAACATTTGTTTTCTATGTCCTGAAAAGTTATCAGACATTTCATGTTATTAAAAAATAAATAGTGTATTAAATTGCAGGTTATTTACAATGAAAGGTGTTGTCATTGCCGAGCCTCTTTCTGTCTGCTTACTCATTTGATAGTTCTCTCAATTTATATAGATGAGGTGACCTCAATGTTTATCAACAAAGACAAGGGACTAGTATATCTTTATGCTTGAATGAACCCATGCAACCACTACACTGTTTAATAGTCTTATTGTGATGTGGCGGGAGTTTTAAAAACACGAGCCCTGAACAAAATATGATGCACGCGCATACTGCCAGGCAAAAAACAATAAAAATTGTGATGATGCGTGCGCATACTGTCAGGCATTGACGTCAGAAGTCACATCATCTATACATTAGCTGATTAGCATGATCAAAACACCTGTATGCCAACCTTATAATAGAAAGATTAATTTTCAATAATTTTAGTTTTGGATGTATCAAATCCTGTTTGGGCTCTGATGCATAATTCAAAAAAGTTACATACTTTTCATAGTGCATAATTACCCCAGCAAACACAAAAAGCTTTTACGAAAAAAAAGCGAAACGGCTTTACAACTTCATGCAAAACATGCTAACATTAAGTTATAGAAGTGTTGACAATATATTTTGCAAACATATTTGCCCAAAAATGTTTTACAGTAACATTTTGACAGCTAGTTTTTAAAATGTTATTGTAGTGTTTCTTCATATAAAACATTTTCATAACCTTATATAGCACAACATTAAAACATTCTTATCTTGAACAGTTTTACTGAAAAAAAAACCGACACATTTATGTTTTAAAAACAATTTGGTGTCAGCCAGAACTTAGTGAAGACCATGTAACAAAACAAATTACAGTTACATCTTCTTGAGATGTCTTTGTCTTCATGGTATTGTTTATTTTGCAGGCCTTGGATTTGGTTTAACTCTCCAGCCAGCTTTTGTTGTGTTAACCTACTACTTTGACAAAAGACTTGCCCGGGCCAATGGAGCTGCATTTGCTGGTGTGGGCATAGGGACATTTGCAATCCCACCATTTTTACAAGTTATCATTGACATTTATGGCTGGCAAATTGCATTACTTATAATGGCAGCAGTACTTGGTAATTTGGGTGTATGTGCTGCTATCTACAGACCATCCAAACTAGAAATTGAAAACAGAACTAGTAGACCAAAGCAAAAGGTAAATCATTCAACTAGTTTTGAGTTACTGTAAAAGTCAATATTTTCGCGAGAAGATATTTTCGCGATTTTGAAGATTTTGTCAATTCTGCGCGAGTATTAAATTTCATGGTTTTGATATTGATACAATAGAAACCTAATGCAAAAGGTTATTTTCACGAGTTTTTATTTTCGCGATTTTATGTCCACTCGCGAAATTCGCGAAAATAAAAACCTCGCGAAAATTTCTACTTTTACAGTAAACTATATTAGTGGCATGGAGAATGTATCTTATGAGCAAGATCAAACTAATTCAGGAGCTGACCAACTTCACAGCAATTCAATACCTAATGCACAAGAACATCGAATAAGCCTGGAATCAAACCAAAAAGAAACAACTGAAGACAGATATTTCTCACAAGCAAACAGTTCATCACAAATTGAACTACATCAAAATGATGCCGATTCAAATTCTTCCCAATGCAGTGCTTGCGCAACATGTTGTAGCTGGGGTTTGTTAGACCTGCTGACAAACTTTTATTTTGTGCTTCTACTAATTGCCTATTTCCTTCATGGTCTTGCTTATGTTATTGTCATCCAATACTCGTCAGTAAGAGCTGTTCACACTGGTATATCCGAACTCAATGCTGCCTACTTGTTATCGGCCATAGGTATCAGCTCTTTACTATCGCGACTAACGCATGGCTATATCATAGATTATCACATCATGAGCGCTACAGGTTTAACAGCGCTTGCATATGTTATAAGTGGTGTATCCAATGTATTGAATCCAGTTTCAGACAGTTATCCCGTGCTGATATGCCTATCAGTAGTAATTGGTCTTACGAGTGGTGTGTTTAATTCAACAGTACCGATAATAGCTAAGGAATATGTTGGTGCTAAGCAGGTGTCTGCGGGTACAGGGTTGATATTACTAATCATAGGAATCTCATCAATTGTGGGTGCATATGTAACAGGTGAGTTTAAAGAAGCACACTTGAAAATCATACTTGTTTGATATAGTTCTTGTTGTCTTTGAATAAGTTCATTAGGACTGATATAATTAAATTATCTACCGTAAAAACTTGATAGTTAGCACATGTGCTTACTATCAAGCGCTTTTAAAACATGCAAACATGAAGTGCCGCATCCACAAAAGTGTGAAGTGTTTTGAGCAAATCATCGATACATATAGTTATATGGGTCATTCTTCGGTAAGGTGCCTAATTGCAGTCCCGCCACTTTTGGGAGTCATAACTATAATACGAAACAGGATTTCAAATTGTTTTTTTAGCAGTTGTTTAATATTGACGTTCCTTTTGTATCTTAAAACATCAAAATATTAAAAGAAGTTCTTATTTTTGAGAAACTTGGTTGTACAGGGTGTCACAACTCCCAAAACCCTATGTCCCGATTGGGGGTCATCAAAACTTTTGATGCTGATATCTTTTAATGGATAACTTCAGCATCGTAAAAAACACAGGGAATTACAAAATATTTATTGTATATTGTAGAAAAAGTTATTGTAACACATCTTTCAAAGCAAGGAGTAAAAATAATTTCATCCTTTATGACTAAAATTTCCTGTACTATCAAGTTTTTATGGTATCAGATTACATTGCAGAATTTTTGGACTTGCACAACATAATCTGATAGTTAGAGCCATATTGTAACATTTGCTGAAGAGGATGCCCTCAATATTTTTTTAAAATTCTGTTTTACCACTAGTGTTAGTTAACTAAGATACCCTGCAAAAATCAAGACTTTGGGTGCTGTAGTTTTGTCAAAATCCGAGATTTTGAATAAACTCTCGGAACAAGACGTTTTATTATTATGCTTGAAATATTAGTCAAACGTGTATGCGGTGTTCATTACACAGTACATACATGGCGTGTGGGGACATACACACACATCTAAGGACCTATGAAGCATGACCGATGGAGTAACACGCATTGCCGCTGGTAGTAAATTCCAATTTTCTTTGCTTTACATGTACCTTAGTTGTTGAGCTCAAAATTAAAAGGGGACATATCTGACAGTAAGAGCTAACATTTTATGGAAATGAAATACTAATCTATTTCAGAATCTATTTTAGAAATGTTACAATATGGCTTTGGACCATGCCCTCCCCGCCAAAGCAAAACATATTTTACATATTTCATGCAAATGTTCAGATTTCCACTGTCCCTGAAAACATTTTCTGCCACTGAATGTCCCATTTCTGATAACATTCTTCTCATCTACATCCAGTTGCTATGGTGAATGAATGACCACTATACCGTAAGTCATCAGTATGTCCTATGTCAAATAGCTAGCTGTTGCAATCAAGGCATCTGAATTGACATTTTTGGTAAATCCCGAAAGCCTTTACAATTGGATCCTCACATACTTCACTACGATGTACACATAATTTGTTACTGCCCAGTTCATTGCAGGTAAACTATGCAGTAACAATATTCTTTAACGATGTGCGCATCAGTGTGACATATATAGAGGTCCAATCACAAAGGCTTATAGGATTCACCGAAAAGGTAAATTGCAAATTAATAATATTTGTTCATGAAAAAGCCTTAAGTGCATTGTAGGGTATAACAACCTACAAAATGTGTTGCTGTTGTTTGCAATGTATATATTACATTTGACACACATTTTAGTTTGAAATTGTATCATAAAATGATGTATTAAGTTTTAGCAGATGCAACTTGAAAGATAATAATTTGTTAAATTTTTAACATTTTGATTTTGCAGGTGTTCTAGCCGATGCTACCGGTAGCTATGATATCCCTTTCTACTTGGCTGGTGCCTGTTTTCTGATCTGTGCTCTTCTCATTTTTGCCTTCCCTGGTATCAAACTTCTGAAGTGTCATCAAACTAGACACAAAGATGAAGACGGTACAACTAAAAATGACCAGCTAGAACTTTCAAGAAGTGATGAGATTCCATCCACAAAAAAAAGCAACCAAGATCCTCCTACAAATCC
Source organism: Amphiura filiformis (assembly GCF_039555335.1). NCBI lineage: Eukaryota > Metazoa > Echinodermata > Ophiuroidea > Amphilepidida > Amphiuridae > Amphiura > Amphiura filiformis. The sequence goes on from NC_092628.1 coordinate 24,504,403, forward strand.
TAAGAGCAACCAGATTCCTCCTACAAATTCTGATACAGTTCCACCCACATAGCAACAAGATGCCATCTTCAGAAGGTGATGAAATTCCATCTATAAATAAGCTATGAGATTCCACCCAGTGTTTGAATCAATTGTTTTACACTATGGACCACAATGGCCTCATCCTAGTGGCATAGTTCAATAACCTCACTTTAACACTGGTAGTGCAAAATTTGACCTCAAGTTGCAGAGTATGAGTTTTTGTACCCAAATTTTCAAAGGTCATTCAATTAATGTACAAATGTATTGGGTTTAAAGAACTGTGCCCCTGATAGATGAGCATGTTGTGGATCCTAGTGTTACCTTCGGGAGCATTTTTGCGCCCCATTTTGAAAGTTGTGATGCAATTTCATTTGATGCTGAGCAATTTGAATTGTAATCTCAGAACAATCAAAAAACATTTACAATTTTTAGGACACTTATGTTCAACATAGGCCTAAATAAAAATTATACAACCTATGGAATTTAAATTAACACACATACGGTAACAATTAATTTCAATTTTGTCTTTCTTTTTGAACAGTCCCTTTACTCTTTTGTGTATTTGCTATGATGTACACAAATAACTTATCACTGTAGACAAAATATTAAATATAAATAATAATGAAAAGTAGCAATTGGCCATGTAAAAGTTTCGTTTCGTAATTTCTTGTAAAATAAGAAAAATAATAGGGCTGGACATCATATGATACTGGATTGTGTGAACATCAAGTGAAAATAACTGAAACTGATCCCGATTGATTATATCCAAATTGTCAACTCCTTTCTTGTTTTTTCCAATTTATGTTTAGGGCAGTTTGAAGTGTCCATCAAACACATAAAGTCAGTGAAATGTGGGATCACAATTTCGCACCAAACTTTAAAAAATTGTAACGCAACAGATAAATTTTTGGGTGCAAATTGCACTGCAATACAGCATATTTTGTACTCTTATTTCACCTATAAAAGCAAGATTACACTTATATATAAAAGATGATGATATTCTGCTTACAAAGAGCTGGTAGATTCTGCACACACCACCACCCACACACAAAAGATTATTCCATGTAATTATGCAAACATATTTTTATACTATGTCTTGTCTCAAGTTAAAAGTAATGCCATGTTAAATTTTGCAGTGGCACATTCAAATTATGCGCTGATCTAATCATGTGGGGCGTAAACAGGTGATATGTCCGTATGCTGGCGATGCAACCACGTTAAAGCACTGATATGAATCTGCCTCTGCTATTACCCAGCATAGCATTTCTCTCAACTTGAGACAAGATACACTATATTTTGAATATCAGTATGAGGCATATTTAGTGTTGTGTGCCCTGAAGCTTACCTAGACATTTTATGTGTTTGAGGATAGATTCTGAATATACATGTACAATTAATTAATTATAATGTTTGCCATTCAATGTACAGTGCTTTTTAGTCTGTTATGAGAGTTGATTAATGAGCATGGGTAGGGATTTAATTTCGCTAATTTCGCTAGAAACCTTAATTCGCAAAATTAAATACCCGCAAATTGAACAGTTTTACATTGAATTGTACACATAAATTGCTGGATTAGCGAAATTAAATAGCCACAAAAATGGTGGTCATTGGCAATTAGCGAAATTAAGTACTAGCGAAATTAAATAGCTTTACAGTAATGTCAAAATTTCTGCCCGAATCACAAGTCAAATAATCGAAAAGTCACCAACTTTCTCTTAACCACTGGTTTCTATAGGACAGGAAGGTAGGGGAGAGCGGGGAGTGTTCGCCCTAGGGGCAGGTTCGCCCACCCCTTGTTTCTCAGCACTACGGCTATCAGGGAATTTGGTGATGGCAAAATTAGGTGACACAGGTCATTATAAACTTCTCATATTAGCTACGCGACATATAGGGACGTGTTCATCGAACTGCAGCCAAAACAAAAAAATTACACCAAAACGTAATTTTTCTTGCATTCATAATGTTGTATTATCATTGATACATAAATACAGATGGTTTTAATGGAAATCTGTATTGGGAACATATGGGATTTGTCAAAGATTTAATGCAGTTATAATCTCCTTATTCGATTTGTGTTTTGCATACCCTGAAGAAAATACAAAAATGTGCACAAGGGGCTCGTTAAGCCCTTTTGAGGATGGGGCATGTTAGCCTATATCTTCCCCAGGCGGACTTACCCCAAACTGGTGGGTGAACCTGCCCCATCAGCGTATTATGCAAAATATTGATAATTAAACCATTAAACAAGGTAAAACTACTGAAAAACATGTTTTTTTAAAGTTATGTGATATCGGTATTACTCATACCACAGTTTATGTCCTAATCCATTTCTCCCCGAAGTTGTAAACATGATACGTTTAAGCTCACTTTGGACCCCTACATTTTACCCTGACCCGACCCTGCAACAAATTTAGTGACTCCCAGAAGAGAATGAATGCCCTGTATACTCTTGCTAAATGTTTGCATTGAATATGTTATTGTTATGCAATGTTTAAACCTTTTTTTTGTGATTAGGGTGAACTTACCCCACCATATGGGCGAACCTGCCCCAATATGGGGCAAGTTCGCCACTTTGCAAAACTTTTTTGTTTGCTCTATCCTGTTGCTATTGTAAGGCCTATAGGTCTGGGATTGTGGCCGTATATAGCTAAGACATAGGGCTTTCACATGGGCTAATCAGGTCATCCCTAACCTTAAAATTGACATCGCTAGGCTGGTCAGAAAAAAATAGGGCGAACACTCCCCGCTCTCCCCTACCGGCTGGCACGGGAGCCAATGTTGAAAAGTCACCTAATTTTTTCTTTACCATTAGTTTCTATGGAACAGGAAATTGTCAAAATTCGTGGAAATTCTTCAAAAGCTGCCCAATTGTGCTTCCAAATCACAGATTTGGCAACCCTGACCCTCGTTCATGTGTGTAGCATTACTGTACTTGCAAGTTTTATTCTGTAAAAGACTTGAACCATGCAAATTCCATTGTCATAAACTACTAGGTGTGCCAATGTGCAAAATGGCTAAATGGGCTATTCCAGTTGAAATCTTTAGACGCCCTATGGAAGACATGACCTTAATTTCCCACAGAGGGTGTAAAGATAATCTTCTGTCTGTATGGAATTAAAAAAATAATATCCTGTTTTATCAAATGAAACATAGCTAAATCCTAATCCATTTAGTCAAATTTTAATATTTGGCCAATAAGAGGGAAAATGGTCCAAAACATGCAATTTTGCATGTTTTCTTACAATGAATTGTAGTCGCAAAATTCTAAGATTTGGCACAAAATCTTGAGAATAGGCTAAGAGCTAGGTCATATTTTTAATATTATGTTATTTTTGCTAATTGGGTATGAAAAAGATTGGGAGATTTTATCCAAAATTAGAATGCATAACTTGAAATTAGCCTTTGTTCAAGTCTATGGACTTGATTGTCACAGATTAACAAAAAGGTAGAAAACGCCTTAAAAATACATTTATTTCCAAAAATAGACCAAATATTAAAATTTGACTTTGATTGCCGGTTTGGACTAACTAAAGGATTAGGAATTTCGTTTGGCAAAACAAAAAGTGCTGTATTTTTCTGGGGCGTTGATGCTTCATTGTGTTCTATTCTGTAAAAGACCTGAACCATGCATTGGTCCCATTGTCTCAGTGCCAATGTGTAAAAATTGGGTTATTCCAGTTGAAATCCATACACCTCCTATGGAAGACATGACCTTAATCTCCCACACGGGGGGTACAAATTTCAAATGGAATCACCAATTCAGGTAACCCCATTTGAAATTCACACTCCCTGTGTGGAAGATTAAGGTAATGTTTTCCATAGGGGGTGTATGGATTTCAACTGGAATAGCTCTGTGTTAATATACTGTAAAAGGGGATATTTTTATGAGCAGTTATTTTCGCGATTCAGAGTAAGAGAAACGTTTAAGCGAATGTTAATTTCGCGATTGCTAAGTGCTGCCCTATACTTGTAATACATTGTTGCATGTATTCGCGAGGTGTTATTTTCGCATTTGGAGCTCCAATCGTGAAATTTGTGAAAATTAAACCCCTGCAAAAATTTCCTCTTTTACAGTACAGTGGCAACTAGTTCATTAACATGAACTTGTCTTGGCCTTACAATTTAGTTTGTGTGAACAGGAATTTGTGTTATCGGGTTAAATTATAACATCTATAATAAATTACTGAGTTTGGCGACATGGTAAGGCTAAAAACTTCTACGTTTTACATTATTTTGGAAAACGGATTTTTGCATTGCGTAGAGTAAAGTTGTCCGCACCCCAATAAAACATCCAATTTTGTTTTTGTTTACATTAAGGGTGTCAAATTATGTTAATTAGTTTCAAAGCCACTACCAGAGCACCTGCGTGCTAAAACTTTTCAGGCCAACACAATACACTAATGTTGACCAGAGAAGATCCTGTCATCGGTATGAGGATATTATGCCTGTAGTCTCAACTATTACATGACACAGTAGAAGTATGCCTGTAGTCTCAAACACAGTAGAAACTCAATTAACATCTATTGTTTATTCAACTAATTTATCAACATTAGCATGTATTCTGTGTTTTTATGGAGAACCTATAGTCAACAGTAGAGTGTTTGTTTATTCAATTAGTTTGTAAGTGAAACTTTTGAAGGACAAATTAATCAGGGTTGCCAAAAAAAATCATAACTTTATATGAAATAGAGTGTAAGGAAATGTGAATAAAATTGTTTCAGCTGCACAGTGGTGTAGCCAGGACTTTTTCAGAGAGAGGGAGAGAGAGAGAGAGAGAGAGAGGGGGGGGGATTGTCACAAATGGACTAAAGAGTACGACAAATTTATCCAAAATGGGCTAACAAATAAAAAGTACAACAAATACATAGAAATATAAAATATCAGATCAGCCAGCAGGCCACAGGGGGCCAAGAGGGATGTGAATAAAATTGTGTTCATCTGCTTAGTGATGTAGCCAGGACTTTTGCAGGAGGCGGGGCAGCAAGGTACATTTCAAGGTGGGGGACAAACTTGGATGAAAGTGATTAAAAATGAGCTAAAAGGTACAACAAATTTGTCCAAAATGGGCTAAAAAGTACTGTAGAAACAAATGCATAAAAATCCTAAATAGCAGAGCGGCCAGCATCCCACAGGGGCAAGACTTCTAACGGTAGATATGATATGGTGGCAAGAAGACTTGCTTCGATCATGATCTAATTGCAATTTCAAGCCATTGATTTATATGGAAACGATACTAAATATTATACTTCTAAGTTCTAAATGATAATCTCCTCTCATACCATTAATCACATTAAATAAAACATTTACATGTACACAAAATATAACAAAATTTACCAACCGCAAAAGACCCAGATCGCGAAAGACGGGTAACCGCTAGTAGAATATAAGATTGGGACTTTATTAGCTTTTATTATAAACACTTATGTTAACAGAAATTTCATGTTAACAGAGTTTGTGTTAACAAGTTGCCACTGTACATGCACTTGATAGGCCTATGGTACAATGTCTGAAGAGATTGGCTGCAACGAGGTGGTTACAGCACCAGACACAACTCAGGATGATAGACCCAATATAGACAGAGGCTGGGCCTGGATGGTGTTAATAGGGTGTTGTTTAAATCGTATGTTATGTGATGGTGTGTTGTCATCATTTGGTGTTTTTACTGTGGCTTGGCAAGAGCAATTCCCGGGATCTGTAACAAAACTCACATGGATTATATCATTGGTTGTAGGAATAGAATACATTGCTGGTAAGTACACTGTGGTCTTTTTATTGGCTCTGAGCGGAGCTTATCAGTGCCTTTGTCATGCAACTAACTAGCATTCATTTTCAGGCCACAATACGCTGTTGGTTTTTATGCTAAGGATCATTTAATGACTGATATGAAGACTTAAGTTTCGTTTCAAAGTTTGGCTAAGTTATTTTTGAATCGATTGCACTCCAGATTTTATTGAAATTCAGGCGATAAAAGTATTATTTTTGGGTAAAAAAGACCAAAATAGTCACGATAATCGAGTTATATCTTGGTTCCCTGTGTGTGCTAGAGATTATTCTGGTCTGTATAATTTGAGATGCGTAATACAGACGGAAACCAATGGAGGTACATTTCTTAAGATTTAGTTCAGATCAGAAATTATTTGACTACTTCTTAACTTTTCTTCACTATTTCTTTATAATTTAAATAAAGAGATAGGTAAGGAATGTCAAGAAATAGTCAAGAACATGTCCGAATCTTGAATAAATCCCCGAATAAATCTGAACAAATGACTTTTCTGGGGACTATTTGGCTTATGCAAGTGCAGTACGGAAGCACTGTGCCGATTTTTTTGTTAAAGGTCACGTTTTTACCGATAAGCTGCGATGCTCAACAAACTTCGTAGACTTTTCTATGAGGCTATTTTGAACCAATAAATCGATTAGTTTTTCTTGATTGATGACATCACCATTTCTGAACCAATCAGCAAACAGTTTTGTGTGATTGATCGATTCTTGCAGTAGTCTCCACAGCAGCCAGTTTGGTTCCACATTTTTGTGGAGGGAGCGTAACCAAACTGGCTGCATAGGAGACTAAGTTCACTGACCCATTGACCTTGCAAACTCAACCACAGAGAGCTACGGTACATAATCGAGGTGAAAATACGCTAGTTTGTTTACCATTCTGAGCCCGGTTCTGAGCTCATGAGCTTCTGGTAAATGTCATTCAAGCATTTACGAGCATACCATAATATTTTTTTATTAAATATAAAGATGTTTATTTAAGTTATTTGTAAAATTCAGCGATGGACTTAATCTAGAAGTGGTTTGATTTTAGTTGTAAACGCGGGACTCGACCGGCATGACAAGTTGAACATGTGAAGTTCCAAATTCGGAAGCCATGTACTACTATTCCAATTTCCATGTAAGTAGGTCTCACACGAACTGCTCCGAGGTTATACTATACTGTTACTGACTACTAGATTGTCTACTTTTGTACCTTCGTAAGTGATGAAATTGAAGAAAAAATCATGAAGTGAAATCTATCAGAAATAAACACTGATGTGATGTAGGCTAGTCCTGCTTAATCAGAGTACAGCATCCAGGCAGATCCAGATCCGAACAGAACTTACGATTGTTCGGTTGGACTGGGTTCAACACACATGACACAACAGACATGTCAGGACAGACCAGTTTTGGTGTTTACAAAAAATGCAAATGATCTCAAGTCACAAAAATTTGTTATAAAATTTCATTTTTGTCTCGCCTCAGTATTTCTGTCTGTCCGGGGTGTGGATGTCCGTGTGTCCGTCCGAGCTGTATCTGGGGAACTGTAAGACCTACGGGGGCGCTACTTGGTGGGAGGAAGGGTATCTAAGTTTGCTCCGTAATTGTATGTTTTCGGTGAAAAATAATGCAAATTAACATAGCTAATTTGCATAATTTATGCGAAAATCAGCGCAAATTGATAGCGGCGCATGGTAACGAAACCTTGTGACAGGAATGATACACACCTGCTGATCACCTGATTAGTTTTTGGCGAAAAGTATGCGCATTTAGTTGTTAACTTGCATAATTTATGCGGAACTCTTCTACAAAATGGTTGGAAATCTGAAGAAATCCGCCTTGTGAAGCTGTTTCTGGGGATCCGTAAGAATGCTAAGCCCTATGATGATGAAACGTGGTGGGGGTAGCATGACCAGAGGATCTCGACCTGATTCGATTTTCAGCGCAAAATATGGTAATTACCTACCTAATTTGCATAATTTATGCATAATATGCAAAAACCTTTTTTCTCGGAGACTAGGGTCGACGTTCTTCAAACTTGGTGGGGGGTGCATCTTGACCCCAGACAGAACAAGTTTGTAATTTGTATTGGTTAGTGGGTGAAGGTCACTCGAGGTCATCCAGGGGTCATCTAAGGTCAAATTACTAAAACTGTCGTATGGGCATGAAACTTGGTGGGTACAGTTAACATTTAGAGTCAAATTTTCTGCTGGTCATTTTGGGGTCATCCGAGGTCACTTAGGGGTCATCCGAGGTCAAATTACTAAAAACTGTCGTATGAGCATGAAACTTGATGGATACACTTAACATTACGAGTCAAATTTTCGGACGGTTATTTCGGGGTCATCTGAGCTCACAAGGGGTCATCTGAGGTCAAATTTCTAAAAACTGTCGTATGGGCATGAAACTTGGTGGGTACAGTCAACATTTAGAGTAAAATGTTCGGAAGATAATTTCGGGGTCATCCGAGGTCACCAAGGGGTCACCTGAGGTCAAATTACTAAAAACTTGTATGGGCATGAAACTTGGTGGGTACACTTAACATTTAGAGTCAAATTTTCAGACGGTTATTTCGGGGTCATCTGAGGTCACCAAGGGGTCATCTGAGGTCAAATTACTAAAAACTGTTGTATGGGCATGAAACTTTGTGGGTACACTTAACATTTAGAGTCAAATTTTCAAACGGTTATTTCGGGGTCATCTGAGGTCACCAAGGGGTCATCTGAGGTCAAATTACTAAAAACTGTTGTATGGGCATGAAACTTTGTGGGTACAGTCAACATTTAGAGTCACATTTTTGGAAGGTCATTTCGGGGTCATCCGAGGTCACCCAGGGGTCATCTGAGGTTAAGTTACTAAAAACTCGCATGGGCATGAAACTTGGTGGGCACAGTCAACATTTCAAGCCAAATTTTTGGAATGTCATTTTGGGGTCATCCAAGGTCACTCAGGGGTCATCTGTGGTCAAATTACTAAAACCTCATGTGGATATGAAACTTATTGATGGATGTATTATGCTCTGCAAATAAGATATAGCTACCAACCAGCAAGATGTATGATTGCATGTGATCTGGCACATACAATGTACATGATTTCACCTGTTGCACATTCGACTGCAATTACTTTCACATTCAAAAAAGCACAGAGCCACAGCGCCATTGGTGCTCTTGTCTTTTCAGTTTTCGTAAGTCTATAGTTCAGAAACGAAAACGCAAGGGATTAAGTCAGTTGATCTGTAAAAGTAAATCAAGGGATTAAGTGAGTTGATCTGTAAAAGTACCTATCAGCTTATTTCAATAGAGGTGGATGCCTGTGCCAATAAATGATGGATAAGACAAGATTATGGAACACCTTTGTTTTTAGTGGTCTAGCACTCCTCTCATCTTTGATGATGTTAAATTGGTTCACATTAATGTGACAAATGCCAATCCGAATGAAAAGATCCACTTTTTTTAGTAAAAACATTGAAAATAAGCCCTTAAATCACAAAAGGTCCGCTTATGAGATGGTCACACCCCAATAAATCCTGGCTACGGGCCTGTGCGCGTGCAGGGCCAGTGTTGCCCTTCCCTCGCGTCAATGTATATCTCCCTATTTCGCTTCCTCCTCCCCCCTCCGAATCAGTCTCCCCTCTCCCTCCCCAGTCCCTTCTGTTCCTTCTCTTTCTAGTCTTTCCATCTCTCCCTCTCCTCTCTTTCTCCCTCACCCTCTCCCACTCTCACTTGTTCAGTCTGTCAGTCTCAAGTATCTCCCCCTCCTCTCCTTGCAAAATTTATCAGTATGATCAATGACTGACAAAAATCAGCTCCGCAAAAACAAACATTTAAATTAAACTTGAGTCTCGCATATAGGCACAACCTATTATCAGATTAGTAATTGCTATTGTGAAGAATGAATAGAATAAATTACCTTCGCTTGCTCATGCGATTCTTTTGTAATGCATATATCTATATAACATGTTTACTAAATCGCCACCTGACCTGTCTCTAAATATGTTCCTATTTATTCTTACAGGTCCCTTAGGTGGTACCTTATGTAAATTTAGCACAAGACAGGTTGTCATGGCAGGAACCATTCTGACCAGTCCCTAATATGTTCCTATTGATTCTTACAGGTCCCCTAGTCAGTGCTTTATGTAAGAGATTCAGCATGAGACAAGTTGTCATGGCAGGAACCATTTTGACCACACTGCAAAAACAAGTGTTTATATTTAAACACCATATTGTGTTTATCAGAGCAACACTTAATAAACACATAATTCATGTTAATGGTCTAACACTAATGTTAATTTTTCTAACACTAATGTTCATAAATTAACACTTGGTGTTATATTACAAACATTAGTGTTTGTAATATAACACCAAGTGTTAATTTATGAACATTAGTGTTAGACCATTAACATGAATTATTTGTTTATTAAGTGTTGCTCTGATAAACACAATATGGTGTTTAAATATAAACACTTGTTTTTGCAGTGCAGTCCCTAATATGTTCCTATTGATTCTTACAGGTCCCTAGTCAGTGCTTTATGTAAGAGATTCAGCATAAGACAGGTTGTCATGGCAGGGACTATTCTGACCAGCATTTCATTTATTGGAGCATCACAAGCCACCAGTCTCTGGCATCTCTACGTTGCTTTTGCTTTTGCAGGTAAATCTCAGTAAATACCCAGGTATACAAGTTTATTTTAGAACCCTTGCACCCCTCCCAAACAAGGTTCAAGCAGTTGTAGGCAACCTTATCAGAGAAAGATTAATTTTCATTAAAAAGTTTTTAGTTTTGGATGTACCAAATCCTGTTTGGGGTCTGATGCATAATCATAAAAAGTTACATTCTTTTCATAGTGCACAATTACCCCAGCAAACACAAAAATGAAAGGCTATAAAACGTTTTTAATTACATACATACAAAAACATTTTTGAGAACTTGCTACAAAAACCTGCTAACATAAAGTTAACAAAGTGTTGGCAATATATTTTGCCAAAATGATTGTCCAAAATGTTCTACAGCAACACGTTGACACAATTTTTACATGTAAAATGTTGTAGTGTTTTTTTCACATAAAACATTTTCATGGCCTTTATATAACCATCATTAAAATAGTCTTGAAACATTGTTATTGAAAACAAAACATGTTTATAATATACTTATAAGGCAAAAAAAAAGAGGTTCGTCTCAAAGCTTGCGCATGCGTTTGTAAAATCGCACGATTTGACAAAAAAGAAATGCGGAAATTTTTTTTATTTCAAAACTTTATTTAGTTTTTTCCATAAAAAATCAGCGAAAATCAGACTTTTTCTCAAAATACCATGAAAAAGTTGGACATAAAAATTAAAAAAATTGCATTTCGCATTTGTTTTTAAATTTCTCGTGAGCTTTGAGACAAACCTTTTTTTTTTTTGGCCTAACATGTTTAAAAACATTTTTGTGTTTGCTGGAACATAGAGAAGACCATGTAACAAAACAAATTACAGTTACATCTTCATTACAGTTACATCTTCTTGAGAGCTTGTGTTTTTCTTTCTTTGTCCTCATGTTTTTTTTATATTTTGCAGGCCTAGGATTTGGTTTGGCTCACCAACCATCATATGTCATACTAACCTACTACTTTGACAAAAGACTTGCCCGCGCCAATGGAATTGCATCTGCTGGAGTGGGTGTTGGAATATTTGCAATCCCACCATTTTTACAAGTTCTCATTGACTTTTATGGCTGGCAAAGTGCCTTACTTATTATGGCAGCTGTACTTGGTAATTTGGGTATATGTGCTGCTATCTACAGACCATCTAAACTTGAAATTGAAAACAGAACTAGTAGACCAAAGCAAAAGGCAAATAATTCAACTAGTTTTGAGTTAAACTATATTAGTGGCATGGAGAATGCATGTTATGAGCAAGATCAAACTACTTCAGGAGCCGACCAACTTCACAGCAATTCATCACCTGGCACTCGAGAACATCAAATAGGCCCGAAATCAAACCCAAAAGAAATAACTGAAGATAAAACTTTCTCACAACCAAACTTTTCATCACAAATTGAACTACATCAAAATGATGGCCATCCAAAATCTACCAAATACAGTGCTTGTGCAAAGTGTTACAGCTGGGGTCTTTTAGAACTATTTGATTTTCAGCTGCTGACAAACTTTAATTTTGTGCTTCTGCTAATGTCCTATTTCCTTTATGGTGTTGCTTATGTTATCGCCATCCAATACTGGCCAGTAAGAGCTGTTCACACTGGTATATCCGAACTCAATGCTGCCTACTTAATATCAGCCATCGGTATCAGCTCTTTACTATCGCGACTAACGCATGGCTATATCATAGATTATCACATCATGAGCGCTACAGTTTTGACCGCTCTTGCGTATGCTATAAGTGGTGTATCTAGTGCTTTAAATCCAGTTTCAGACAGTTATCCAGTGCTGATATGCCTATCGGTAGTAGTCGGTCTTACGAGTGGTGTGTTTAATTCAACAATACCGATAATAGCTAAGGAATATGTTGGTGCTAAGCAGGTGTCTGCGGGTACAGGGTTGATATTACTAATCATAGGAATCTCATTGATACTAGGTGTATATGTAACAGGTGAGTTTGAAGAAACATGTTGGGATTTTTCAGGTGAAAATCAAATCAAATCAAATCTGCTTGATACGGTTGTGGTTGTATTTGGCACTCAAACCTGGGACCATGCCCTCCCCACCAAAGCATCCTCGTAACTTATTCAAATGCATAACACGTCACGCCGCACTGTCATTGTAAAGCGTACTTTTAGCTTCGTCATAAGACGCGGCCATTCAATAATCTGCATTTGTATCCGCGTATTTAAAAGTTAGCATCTGTGATTGGATTAAACACATCGTGTTAATGAATATTAATGAGGTTATGAATGTGTTTTCATGAATAAGCCTTTAGTGAATTAGGAATTTAGAAAAATAGGTTCTTGTTTGCAATATAATTACATGTGACATTAATTAATTTTTAATTAATAATTTAATTAATAACTAATTGATTTATTAATTTTCAAATGATGCAACTGAAGATATTAATTTGTTCATTTATTAATTTTTAATTTTACAGGTGTTCTAGCTGATGCTACCGGTAGCTATGATATCCCTTTCTACTTGGCTGGTGCCTGTTTTCTGATCTGTGCTCTTCTCATTTTTGCCTTCCCTGGTATTAAACTTCTGAAGCGTCACCAAACTGGACACAAAGATGAAGATGATACACCTACAAGAGGTGACCAGCTAGAACTTTGAAGTGATGAGATTCCATCCACAAGAGCAACCAGGATCCTCCTACAAATTCTGAGAACAACAAAATTCCCCCTACAAATTCTGATGCAGTTCCACCCACAAATAGTAATGAGATGCCTTCTTCAGAAGGTGATGAAATTCCATCTCTAAATAAGCAATGATATTCCAACTTTATTATAAAAGGCCGGAAAACAAAAGGTTTTGGTTCTCCTCCCCTCCCGCCTTAATTTCTGGACTTTTTTTAATAGATTTTTCAAAGAAAATTTTAAAGACTTTGGAATGCTTTAGGAAAACTATATACATTTGTGATGCAATCAAGAAAATCAGTCAGAACTCGGAAATATTGATTTTGAGATATAGCCAAACAAAAGGCAATTATTTCGTTTTGTTTCCTGCTGTTTTGGAAACTCTTTAATTGCTAATATCTTTGGATCTGGTTGTTCAATTCAATGGGGTTTTCTGCAAAATGCAGCTTTGCAAATGCTTATTACTGTCCTATAAGAAACTGAAAATTTAACATTTTCTGAGTTCCGACTGATTTTGTTTGATCACATCACATAACTTTTTGGTGGTACTCTTGGGGTTTATCCCTCTGAATCTTACATTTGAAAAAGAAAAGAAAAAGGACCTCCTCATTTTCTTGAGCACTGTTGGAAAAGACCGAAAATTAACTAACAATGTTAATTTCACATTGAAGAAAAAAGAATAAAAAACCACCCTGGTCAATTCATGAAAATCCTCTGGAAGAGAACCAAAACATCAATTTTGTGTGGCCCAAGATACCATCTGTATACATAGAGTGATGTGATATCTGGTAAATGTGGTCACCCAATGGTCAATATACATGAATATTATTTTAAGCCATAACATTATATGCACACTTCAGCTAAATTTTAATTTAGTTTATATTCTTTACCAAAATGTACTAATAATATTAATAACAAGTGTCAGGAATGTTTTCTGGTCATTTTAAAGCAAAATATTATTTTAAATGAACAAAAGCTATTTTGGCTGCTTAACTGTGGAGATCTGGGGGGTGGGGGTGGATTGTCTTAATTAAGATATTAATGAAAAATATTCCCATAAATAAATAACACAATTCATTTCAAAGATCATACAATATGGCTTAAATTTCCTAAGAATATAAAATATAGAGCAGAAATAATTAATAAGCATGAATTTTTGTTTATTTTTGTTTATTTTTGTAACTTTGTTTTTTTGCGTTTTAACATGTATTTCAGTATCAGGCAGATTTAGTGATGTGCGCCCTTGATTTAGTTGCAGCTACTGCATTAGATATTAAAATGGTTATTTTTGCATAAATAATATTTCACAAAGGGGTCCTTTATGCATGTTGGCACTGTCAACAAATTTATGCCTTAATTTAACACAATGTTATATATGAGTTTATTTTTGTGTATGTTTAAAAGTACAAACCTAACCAGTCTATTCATAAAAATGAAAAATATAATCCTTGTGAAAATTTGTAGATTTACAGTAGACTCCAAGTAGTAAGCTGCGCACAAAAGGCTATTGATTACTCATGAGAAGGAAATTCAATTGAATTTTCCACACTGTCACTAGCACAACAAGCGTGACTGGGTCAGCTGCTCCATGCGTTACAAAATACATACAGAGTTGACAGTACATGAATGAAATTTAAGCTTTCTAAGAACGCATACGACCAGACCACTTTGGGCAGACTAGGGGTCATGTAGTTGAATCTCTGCATGGGGGAACATTAATGTTCATGTGGTAACTCTTCTTTTTTCTCTGATTTTGCAAAGTGTTGGTTTGCATAGCACATGGTTTGTATATTCTTGCCAGCACTCATCCATTACACCCTAGGGTCTATGCTGTAGAGCACTATCAGCTCTAGTAGCCTATGATGCAAGCTTTGAAACTTAAGACATTGATCAAATAAAGAATGAACACCATCTTGTCAACACTGCAGCATTATATTATGTACATGTATATACATTGTACCAGTATTGACGCATGACGGTATACATACATGTATACTGAGTGTATTGAATTAATTGCAGCTGCTTTCTATGTGATGTTTTGCATACACATGTATTAATACATCCAACATGCCGTATACAGAGCTTGACATCAATAATGCAAGTGTGGCAGATGCAATGTTAAATAAGGATACAACACAGCATGACAGACCTACTACTACTAATATAGACAGAGGCTGGGCCTGGATGGTGTTAATAGGGTGTTGTTTAAATCGTATGTTATGTGATGGGGTGTTGTCATCATTTGGTGTGTTTATTGTGGCTTGGCAAGAACAATTCCCAGGATCTGTAACAAAACTCACATGGATTGCATCGCTGGTTGTTGGAATAACACACATAGCTGGTAAGGAAATTATATAATAATTGTACTTCATCAGTCCATTTCTCTTTATATTGCCTGAAACCGCTTTGATATAAACATAGATTTGATATAAAGCGGTTTCATACTTCTGGAGGCATGGGGGGTGAGCTAGTCATCTGTTTGTGGGGACACATCCTTGTCTTGGCAATTTTCAATGGGATATTTGAAAATTACATTCACAGGCATTCACATGTGTTTCTCTGTGTCCATTATCAATTTTGGATACCCTCAGCCCCCAACTCAACACAAAAGTTGGTAACCATGCGTGTTACCAAATATTGCAGAAAAGGTACTTTTTTACCAGTAGTGAGGACCGCGATATAGGGCGATATTTAATTTGCGTTGTCCAAAAATTTGAATGCCAAATCGGCAAAATAGAAGTTATTTAATTCGCACTGTCCGTGACATTTGGAAAAGAGTACTTGGATATTAAAATCCGGTAATTTTATGTCAATTTTGAGTGTCATTGAAAATGGAGATTTGAAATTCTAGTCATTGAAAACCACAACAAAAGGGTTGTCTTTGACAAAATGTTGACCATGATTTTGCAGGAAAAAGAGGGGGTCTCTGCAAAGGGGGTCTTTGAAAGATTAAGTAATATGCATGGTTACCAACTTTTGTGTTGAGTTTGTGGGAGGAGGATCACTACAACTTGACAGATAGCAGTGGTATATTATTTTTATCAAAGGAAACTGTTCACAAAATTAGGCAGTTGGTGATCGATTTGGTTCAATGAAGAACATGTTTTTGATGGTCACATTTTGTAAAATTGCATTTGCACTACCCTATCATCAGCTTGGAACAAGACTTAGTCATCATAGGAAGAACCATTTGACCTTATGTCTTCCTAGTGATTTATGCAAAAGATTCATCAAAAGGCAAAAAGTGAGTGATTATTTGCAGAAAACATTTTGACCAGTCCCTAAAATATGTTCCTATTTTATTCCTACAGGTATATTGAAAGACAAAGATAAAAACAATTTATCGCGTCTGACGTCACCTGTCAATCAAACTCGAGCACGGTTTGTTTACAAGTGTCGTGATGATGACTTGCTGAACGCGGATTTATAACCGGGTGCCTTATTGTTAGTTTTGCACCTTTCGACATGCAAACCATCTCAAAAGTTAGGTCTTTATAGTGGGAAACTTTCTTTGGTGAAGGCACCATGTCCACAATGCCTAGAAAAGCTGCTTTTTGCCATGTAAAAGTCACGAACTTTTTCGCCATTTGCTGCTATTCCTTTTCTCCGATCAGCACCAGATAGATCGGTCTTCCTTTTACGCGCTGATTAACCTGTGTAAACCAATCAAGGATCGTAATTATTGACAGTGACATCAGACGCGATAAATTGCTTTTATCTCTGTCTTTAATTATAGGCAGTGCCTTATGCAGCATAAGACAGATCGTCATGGCAAGATCCATTCTGACCAGTCCCTTATATCTTCCTATTTATTCTTACAGGTCCCTTAGGTAGTGCCTTATGTAAAAGATTCAGCATAAGACAGGTTGTCATGGCAGGGACCATTCTGACCAGCATTTCATTTGTTGGAGCATCACAAGCCACCAGTCTCTGGCGTCTCTATGTCACATTTGCCTTAGCAGGTATGTAAAACCACCAGGAATTATTTCTGTAGTTTGTATAGCGTTTTACAGTAGGGGTAATTTTACCAAAAATACGGACCCATCTAAGAATTTTGGTTGATATAGTTCCATATTTTTACAGATTTTGTTTTGACACACAGCTCGCTACTAATAATTCAATTTGGTCAAAATTTATCATTTATTTGTAGGCACTTTAGTGTGGATGAGAAACACCTGGAAATTTTGTGTCACTGGATGACCTTATACAATGTGACCTAGTACCCGAGTGCTTTTGTGTTAATTAAACTAATTATTGATGAAAATTTCTAAGAATACTATAATTACAACTGATATCAAAGAAATCAATTCAAATTTAATAAAAAATGTGACCTGGATTACCAGAACAATGGCTTTAACCATGCCCATGTTGTTTATTAAACCTTCATTCATTTTAATTACAGTTATATCTACAAAATGTATAGTACATACATTTTAAGCTGATGGTAACTATTTAAAAAAAGGGTGTAGCTTTGAATTGATGTGATGGAATTCAATTTTATTGAATATCTAGGCTGACCGATAGATCGTTCTACAGTTTCAAGATTTAAATTAATACCGTAAACGTTCGCCTAATGGCGCTATAGGTTCCCTTGACATAAGGGCGACTTCAAAAAAAATGACTCCTTTCAGTTTCCACCCTATATTTGTAAATTGAAATGATTTTTAGAGCAGGTAATTATTCTTAAACATGAGTTATGATGCCCACCTTTCATTACCAGAACATTTTTTCTATGGCTGCTTCAGAAAAAAATATGAGAATTTTGATGCCAAAAATGGTCAGGAGGGTAACGTTTTTTTGGACATTGAAATTCAACATGAAATTTCTGTAAGCTATAGCAAAAGTAAGACCTATTCAATTTGATTCCTGATATTTGTTCCAGTAACATGTACCCTTATATTATAATTTTACCAAATATCTGAGTAATTTATCTTTTGTAAGTACCAAAAAATGTGTCATCTACCAATGAAGTCAACATTTTCAAAAAAGGGGGTCAAATTCTAATTTAGCAACAAAATCACTCAAGAAAGAATATTAATCAACAGCTGAAAATTCCAGTTTCCATATTTTGAATAGGTGTTCTGTTACCTTTCATTCAATGCTAAATTGATGTTTGTAAATTACATTTTCTTATTATAAATTTGAGTTCAAACTGTGTACCCTACGAATGTCAGGAGGGTAACATTGAATTTTATCCTGGATTTTGACAATGTTATTGCTGATGAAATTGAGCAATCATATTTTTCTGTTGTTGTATCTAGTGCAAAGAAACTAATAATGATGGAAACAGACATGCTATGTTACATGTGTCTGCTTCATTGTGCATTAAGTTGGTTGTCAGGAGTGTAACACCATTTTAAAGTTACACTCCTGACAACAAAAACAACATCAATGCACAATTGTAAAGTGAAATTTATGGCAATATTATCAATAATATATCATGTAATCATATAAACTAAAGTACAAATAACCAACAAAAATAAAAATCATGGTAATGTTAATGTGTTCTGTTCAAAAACAGGGCTTCACCTTGCCTAAGTACCATAACAGACACTATGTTTAGCCACATATTTGTACTTTTTATAACTAATTTATGTATAATTAATATATTTATGATTGTCAGCATTACTTTAACATCCCTAACAGTTATTTTTTAAACAATGTCAAATGTTTGTGATCATCAAGAGTTGCTAGTATTTACCACTCTTGGTGTGTCAGGAGGGTAACACAAAGTGAACAAAGTACATTATGTGACTTGGTGTTGAATTATCTTAGAAATGAATGAAGCATTAGCTCCACATTTTCAGAATGGTTAAAACAAGACTATGTTGACATTCTAAAGGCAAGTTTACATGGTGTTACTGATATTTATTTTGAATTGTCATTAAAATACTAAAAACTTGAGATAAATTCTTGCAGAAGGGACAAAACATTTCAAAGACACCCATAATAATTGTTGTAGAATGAGCTTTTCTATGTTTCATATTATGTTGGACAATCTAAATACTTGATTTCTAAACAAGACAAGGATTTTGAGATCCACAGAATAGCAATTTCCTATCAAAGTTGGCACGTCAGGAGTGTAACACCAATGTACAAATATGGCATAAATACATTTTGGATCCTGCAGTGCCATGTCATACATTATGCTATGAACTTGAAACTTTTGGAATAGTTTCTGACAGGTATTGTTTATAATGTAGGTATGTTAAACAGTTTAACTACAGTTAATTTTTTTGAGAATGAAAACTTCTGCCCCTCAAGTGAGTAAAAATCAGTGTTTTTAATATGAAAAATGATATTTTTTCAGTTTTTGATGGTAAAGATATACTTTAAAGGGTTTGTTTGTCTTTAACCATGTCACAGATTACCTCTGAATGTTACAGTAGTGTTGATAACCATTATTTTAGATACCTAAAAATCAAATAAAGTTTTATGTGACTTTTCTTACAAAGTGGGTATATTCTGTAGTACATGTACCATAAAAAAATAAATAGATGCTTTCAGACTGTCCCCTCAACTGTTTCACAAACTTTAACATACTAACTTCAAAGTAACACACAAAAATCACTTGAATAGCGAATTTGAATTTTCGGACAAAATGTCCCACTTTGGAGTCATTTTTTTTGAAGTCGCCCATAATTGGATTTTTAGACACAAACTAAAAGTGCCCTCCCATAACAAATCCCACCAGCAAATTAAGAGCACATATCCTTAATTTTTGTTGGTATTTTTAGAGGTGGGAGCTCTTTATTTGTACATGAAATTTACCCCAAGCAAAGGACCCCGGTGCGCCATTAGGCGAACGTTTACGGTATTATGGTCCGAGAAGGCATAGGGACAGACAGCATGCATGTGAAATTTTCCAAAAGGTAACGATCGAGAAAAGAACAGATTAACTTTATCATGTTTGTCTGAAATTGTCTCCCTATGCACAAGTGTGTATATTGCCATTACACTATTTTATTATGTTCTTGATTAGGTATGAGATATAGAGTTATAAATTTAATCATAGTACAAATAAATTGTCTTGATTCAATCGTCTATACTGTGTCCATACTTGTGTTCTCTTCAAATTATACTTATTTATGATGATTTAACTACCAAGACACTTATTGCCCACTCCAATCTTCATCCTAAATGCAAAAATTTCATTTGTCGTTTAACTTTATTTAAAAACACAGGTATTAATGCAGAAAATATATGAATAATCAATGAAAATAGAAATATTACAATGGTGATAATTCCATGGCATCTCATCTTGCTTGGGTCAACAAAAAAAAATATGTTTGGCTGCCTTCAGCAACTGACCAAAGAAATAAGAAATCTTGGGTGAGGTTTTTTATATTTTCACTAATTCACTAATTTTATTCATAACATGCATATTTCATTTAAAACAAGAAGTATTACCATTTAAATTCAGTCCAAAACCCCAGAGTGTTTGGCAGTAAAATGTTCAAGCATTTTTCAATATTAGCCTTTTCAAAATGGAGGGAAAATGGAGGAAGAGACCATGAAAAAAAAAAAGATCGACCTACTGACCCTCCGAACTTTTGTCTTGGAAGGGCAACCAAACAATTTATTTGTTTGGCCTTATACACAGACAGACATCAAGTTGTGTATTGAAGTGGAACAAGTGAAAAATACCATATTGCATTTAAAGCCATAATGTACGATACCCAAAATTTTGAAATAATATTAGTAATAGCTCAACTGTCAGGAAGAGGTTCTGCCCATTTTAAGCAGAAATAGGGAGGTAAAGTGGTTATGTTGGTGACATTTTTGTGACAGATGTGATTATTAGTATTTTTCTTTCTCTAACTTATTTTGTGCAGGCCTTGGATTTGGTTTGACGCTCCAGCCATCTTACGTCGTGTTAACATACTACTTTGACAAAAGACTTGCCCGCGCCAATGGAACTGCGTTTGCTGGTGTTGGTGTTGGAATATTTGCAATTGCACCATTTTTTCAAGTTATTATTGATTTTTATGGCTGGCAGAGTGCCTTACTCATAGTCGCTGCAGTCGTTGGTAATTTGGGTGTATGTGCTGCTATTTATAGGCCCTCAAAACTTGAAATTGAAAGCAGAACTAGTAAGCAAACAGAATCACGTCATTTTGAGTTAAAAGATATTGGTGATGTTGGGACTAGTCATGATGAAGAGGAGCAACCTACTTCAGGAGCCCAACTTCCTCATAGCAACCGAGATGATGTCACCACTAGTGATGAAGATGGACATTCATCACCAGTTAATGAAGAGCATGATAGACAAGTTCATACAGCCTTAAAATCAAACCGCTATGAACAAATTGAAGATAAAACTCTCTCACAACCAAACAGTGCAATACAAATTGAACTACATCAAGTTGGTGCCAATTCAAATTCTTTCAAACAGGGTTGCAAGTGGATCGTTTTAGATCTATTTGATTTTACGTTGCTAAAAAACTTTTATTTTGTACTTCTGTTAATTGGCTATTTTCTCCATGGCATTGCCTATAATATTTTCCTCATGTTCATATCAGCAAGAGCCGTTAATACCGGTATATCTGAACTCAATGCTGCCTACCTGTTATCGGCTATCGGTGTCAGCTCTATAGTATCACGACTGACACACGGCTATATCATAGATTATCACATTATGAGTGCAAGTGTTTTGACTGCACTTGCATATGCTATAGCTGGTATATCTAGCCTGTTAAATCCGGTATCGGACAGTTATCCACTGCTTATATGCCTATCGGTAGTAATCGGTCTTACGAGTGGTGTGTTTAATTCAACAGTACCGATAATAGCTAAGGAATATGTTGGTGCTAAGCAGGTGTCTGCGGGTACAGGGTTGATATTACTAATCATAGGAGTCTCATTGATGTTGGGTGCATATGTAACAGGTAAGTGTACCATATTGTCAAGGGCGAAAACTCTCTAGTCCAAAGGTTCCCTAGTCTGAAAGCTCCTTAGTCCGAACGTTCGCTAGTCCGAACACGCAATTTACCATTCGCTAGTTCAAATTCTGAAAAAGGTTCGCTAATCCGAATATCGGATTCTCTAGTCCGAGGGTTCGCTAGTCTGAATAATAAATAAGGTTCTCTAGTCCGAATATAGAATAAGGTTCGCTAACCTTAACCCTAACACTAACCCTAACCCTAACCTGAACCTTAACACTAACCCTTATTCTATATTCGAACTAGGGAACCTTTGGATTAGCGAACTTAATTTTGTTTTCGGACTAGCAACCCTTCGGACTAGAGAACCTTTGGACTAGCAACCCTTTCTACTAGAGAGAAGTCACGATTGTCAAGACTTCATGGAGGGATTATCCAGTTTTATTCCATAAACTGTATAATCCCGGTCTTGACTCTAGGCTATCTATGAGTATGCTCACATGAAGGTATTATTAACTTATGCCCAATGAAATGTGGCAAGATTAAAAATAGTGTAGCTTTGCCAGGGGGGCAAATTGGCCCCCACAGAAATTTATCAGGGATAAAAAGGGGATGACAAAGAGTGAAGTGTCCTTAAATTGACTAAAAATGGGACACAAAATTGACATGTGGGGGTGAAATTTTGGCTTTGCCTCCTCAATAAAATCCTGGCTGCCCCACTGATTAAAAATGTAATTTACCATTCTAAATGAACATCAATGTTCTGTTAATATGATCCTTAGTAAGTGTATCATGGGTCACCATTAATCTTTTGGTTTTTTTTTCTAATTCCTTGAGACATGCATATATATGTATTCAGGCCTGGGAGGGGTATTCAAGTTTAGTTTGGGTAGCGATGAGCCACTGAGACTTTAAAAAGTGGACCCATCCACATTCCCCAATTGTTCAAAGAAATATATGGACCCATCACTATACCACAGGTCAAAGTTTTTTGAAGAATATTTATGCAAATTGAAAAAAAAATTCTGCAAATTTCAAAACTTTTGGTTACAGTTAGTCAAATTTGAGCTATTTGGGGGGGGTGAATGACCTATCCAAATACCAAAATTGGTCTAGAAAAAGGAATCATTGATATACTAAATAGACTAAAATGAGACCCATGTTTGTGGCACATCCTTGTACATTCATTTGTACTTAGTCCCGTGCTTTAGCAGCCCCGGTACTCAGGTTAATTTGATTTATCAAAACATATACCGTTTCCCTTTAAGTTGTTGCTGTCATATGAAAGACAATAATAACCTTTTAATTGTTATACCCGCATGCGAAGCATGGACGGGTATATTGCCATTCTGTGGTTTCTTCTCCTCCTCCTCCTCCTCCTCCTCCTTCTCCCATCAAACACATCATTCTGTCAAGGCTAGCGCTAAAACTACAAGGGCCCCAGGGCCCATATGTGGTACACTTATGGGCCCTACCCGTCAAGTGCCTTTTTGCCCATCTTGGCCCCAGAGGTCAAAGGTCACGGGCCCCAGGGGCCCAAATGTAAAAATACAAAGCACGCCGTTTCTCATCAAATGAAGCAGCCTCAGGGCCCTGAGTTGGTCCAGTGATAGCCCTAGAGGTACTCTATATTTACAAATATCCAAGAGCCCCATATGTTATATATTATGGGCCCCATGGGCCCAAATGTTAAAATATGGTGCAACAGATTGACAAGCCTAGCTCTAAAAGTACAAGATCACTGGGGCTCATATATGGCATATGTATGGGCCCTAAGTTGTAGATGTGCCTTTTGCCCACTTTGGTCCCAGATTTACCAGGCCAGGGGCCCCTGGGGCCCAAATGTTAAAACAAAGGGCCGGCCGTTTCTCGGCAAATAAAGTAGCTACAGGGTTCAGATTTGGTACACAGATAGGTCTTTATTATTATATTGTCATATGTATATATAACCTCCATATGTCATATAATATGGGCCCCAGGGCCCCAAATGCTAAAACATAGGGCCGGCCGTTACTCAGTGAATAAAGCAGCTACGATGCCCAGCTTGAGTTTACTGATAGCACTTGAAAATTATACTTCAACATATGTACATGAGCCCCATAAGTCAAATATTATGGGCCCCAGGGCCCCAAATGTTAAAACAAAGGGCCGGCCGTTTCTCATCAAATAAAGCAGCTTCAGGGCTCAGAGTTTGTACACAGATTGCACCTGAGAATTATATTGTTATATGTACATATGAGCCCCATGTGTCACATAATATGGGCCCCAGGGCCCCAAACGCTAAAATATAGGGCCGGCCATTACTAAGTAAATAAACCAGCTACAGTGCCCAGCTTGAGTCTACTGAGAGCACCTGAGAATATACTTCAATATATGTTCATGAGCCTCATAAATCAAATACTATGGGCTCCACCAGGGCCCCAAATGTTAAAACAAAGGGCAGTTGTTTCTCATCAAATAAAGCAGCTTCAGGGCTCAGAGTTTGTACACAGATTGCACCTGAGAATTATATTGTTACTAACACCCACCCCATACACGTAGGACTAAACAGATCCACAGAGAATAGTGTAATTATAATATAGATGGCATCAACGTTAAGGCTGTTCCAGTTAAATTACATTCCCATTGGCTGTTCCATTTAATTTACATACTCCCTCTGAAATGGCCACAAAATAGGCTGTTCCATTTAATTTACATACTCCCTCTGAAATGGTTGTTCCATTTAATTTACATACTCCCTCTGGAATAGCTTTCCCATAAGAAGTATATTGTTACTAACACCCACACACCCATCCACCCCACACACGTAAAACTTAACAGACAGATCGTATTATATCATAATAGGAAATACCAGCGTGAAGCGTTAAGGCTGTTCCATTTAAATTACATACCCATTGGCTGTTCCATTTAATTTACATACTCCCTCTGAAATGGCCCCAAAAAGGCTGTTCCGTTTAATTTACATACTCCCTCTGAAATGGCTGTTCCATTTAATTAACATACTCCCTCTGGAATAGTTTCCCCTAATCATATTGCATAGCCTCACTGTGAGTAAGAGATACTGACAACAGCAACCTATGGAGAGTAAGAGAGACGACTCCCCTGAGAGGGGACTTTGTGCAATTTCTTTATTTTAAGTGCTATGACAGTGCAACCTACTTTCAATTAAAGCTTGTGACTTGGACTTTCACTTTTTACACATTTTCTGCCCAATTGGGCGACTTTTTACAATTTCTTTATTTTAAGTCCTCAGCAAATAAGGACTGTAAGTTTGGGTACACCGATAACATGCGGGTAAAGCCGTATTTGTGTACAAATATATAGCCTTCTAGTTTATTTTGTGTTTCATTTGCACAGGTGTTCTTGCTGATGCTACCGGTAGTTATGACATCCCCTTCTACTTGGCTGGTGCCTGTTTTCTACTCTGCTCCCTGCTCATATTCACTTTCCCGGGTATCAAATATCTGAAGCGTCGTCAAAGTGGACCAAAACATGAAAATATTTCACCTACAAATGGTGACGAGCAAGAACTTTCATGATGAGACTCGTCATTCATCAAGTGACTAGATTCTAGTGCCATCATCAACAAGAAATGTTTTTGTTGACATGTTGAGAGAAATTTGCCAACTTTTCAACAACATATCAACATAAATTGCCAAATTGCCATGCATGCCAAAGCTGTCTAGATTTACAATACAGCGATGAATTCTACAACCCTAAAATAGTATTAATTCATTAGTCATGCAACAGCAAGTCTTATGGTATCTGACATAAAAAATGCATCTGTGCAATAAAAAATTATATTTTCTACACTGTGCCATACATTTGTTACTGCTCACTTTTTGGTTACTCAATTCATCCAGTATTAAAAAATACCTGTTTAAGTCGGATTCAGACTCCACATCACACGATGCTACGATGCTTTTTTTACACCACAGCATCGCGCAATTAAATTTAAATGTACTGCAACGATACACTGTGATCGCGATGAAAGTGTTTCATTCTTCCTTAGTTAATCAGGCATGAGAATGCACATTCATGAAAAAGTCTGGAAATTGTTTTAAAAAGCTGAAAAGCATGTGAAATTGAGCAAAAACACCTGAAAATAAACAAAATTGCATAAATTTTGACATCACAAAAGTCTGGTTTCAGTGTTTTGACTGGAAATTCTCAAACAGCCAATCACAGACATGCACAGACTTAATATTGCAAGAGAGAGCAAAAATGTTCAACTCTCATCGCCAATGAAAATGATGAGAATTTTCACCGCCGAGCTCGTAAAAACCAAGCTCAGATATCATCACGGCCATGCTGCACGATGTGGAATCTGAATTGGACTTAACTGAGTAGGTATGAGAATAGACTGCATTACAAAATGACACGAGGCAGCTAATTCCCAGGGGCTAATTCAAGTAAACTCCTCAACAAAAGTTTGGAAAGTTTTTTCAAGCATCTGTATCTGAAATTATTTGTGACATATTCATATTGTGTTGCATATCAATGGATAGCTACAATACTACCCTTTACAATGACACCTCATTTGAAACAATAACATTTTCCACGGCTGAGTACACGCCTTGTGAATGTAGTGGGGTCTCAAACAGAATTTGCCAAATTGAGCATGATTCTGTGCAGCAAGCTGTAATCCCATATCTTCACAATCACAAAATGACACTGTTCGCCCCACAGAGCCACGGTAGTCAACGACTACCTACAGAATATGGGAGTAGAGCCAAAATGGCCTGCCATCAGGCCAAACCCGGGGGCAAGACCTCAACCCGATTGAACACTTGTGTGACCAGCTAAATCGTGCTGTATGTGCCAGAGAAGCCCATATGCAACCACATTGAATGAATGACTTGCGATGAATCCTTCTTGAAGAATGGAATGCCATGCCACAGTAACATGTAACCAGGTCGGTGAGCAGCATGAGGAGAAGGTGCATGACCATTGTGCTGCGTATGGTTTTTCCACCCACTATTGAGGTTAGTGACTAGCACAGAATAATGACCAATTTGGCAAGTTCTGTTTGAGACCCCACTACATTCATAAGGCGTGTACTCAGCCGTGAAAAATGATATTGTTTCACATGGGGTGTCATTGTAAAGGGGAGTATTGTAGCTACCATTGATATGCAACACGATATGAATATGTCACAAATAATTTCATATACAGATGCTTGAAAAAACTTTCCAAACTTTTGTTGAAGAGTTTACATACATAATTATTATCACAATGATGAAATAGCTGCCATGTTGTATTCTTCACTTACCTCTTCCAATTGATCAATCTTGACTCTTGATGATTTCTGTTCGTTAAATAAATCATGTTTTGTTGCACTCAATTGCCTCTGTAATTCAGATCTTTCAACTGGAGATAGGTCTCCTTGTCCGCTTCTTAACCGTGACTTCAGGTCATCCCGATCTTGAATAATTTCACGGATCTGTTATACAAAAAGTCAATTTTGTGTTAATTTATGGTGAAAACTAATTTTATTATATTGTAACAGAAAATAAAAGCTAAACTTGTCAGAAACCTTACATTATTGCAGGGCCGTAGCAAGCGAGGCGGCCGGGGATGCCATGGCCGCCCCACTTTTTGAGCAATTTGTTATGTTTTTCTTTATATCTGTATTTCAATTTGGGCAATTTGGCCGGCCCACATTTGTGGTGGCGGCCCCACATTTTTCAACCTTGCTACGGCCCTGCATTATTGCTTTGAACATGCAGATGCTTATGTTTGTAACAGTTGTAAATTGAAATGGAAGAGGATGCTTTTTCAAACTGACTAATAATCAGTTGAGAGAGTGAAAAAAAAACCTGTGGAAATCATTGGGGATCAAACGAGTTTACTAAGAATTCCTAATTGTAAGTTACATCCACTTTGTGCTCACACAATGATCCCACCGGTTCTCATTTTTTTGCTCTCTCAATTTATGTCCATTTGGAAGAGTATCATTGGGCTATTTCGGTTCCAATCCATACACCCCCTATCAGGAAGACATGACCTTAATCTTCCACACAGGGAGTGTGAATTTCAATTAGGGTTACCAGAATTGAAAGAAATTGAAATGTGTTGGCGATTAAGGTCATGTCTTCCATAAGGGCCTTCTCATAAACCAGTACTTTGTCATTGAAGGGGCTACCCTGGCTAAAGAAAGTTTAAATAAATAACAGGGTGTATGGATTTCAACTGGAATAGGCCATTGTCATCTAATATGTCGTTGTTGGGCAGGAAAAACCTCTGATGTACTTGTGGCCCTGAACATGTTTAAAACAAAACTTCCAAGAAGTTACATTGCAGGTTTTGCTTTAAGCATGTTCAGGGGCCAATGACATATAGGAGGTTTTGCCTGGCCAACAACGATATGACACAATCAAGTTAAATGAGGACAGCGTCGCATTGTGAGGAGTCCATTTTCAAATTTGTGCCATAATAAAGAACTTGAGACAGCTTTAATTTAATGGAAATTATATCAAAATATGACATGAGAACATATTAAAGTATTTGAATGATAAATTAATCATAAATCAAAAATAAATTGTCAACATCATCCTCATTTTTGAGTTTGTGTTAAGAAGTTTCCACTGTATAATTGATTCCATTATATTCAGACTAATCACCAACAGGCAAAGTCCCTGCATCACCTGTAATAAGGGCCAATCATTGCATGAAGTGCCAGAGTTGAAACTGCTATGCACATACATAGACGTGCACAATTAAATGATCGGCCCGCATGAATTTGCAAGAATTCTCAGCCCCAGGGTGGGTACTCAAATTTGGTTTGGGTACAGGTGTGCCACTGAGAATTTGAAAGGGGACCCATCAATATACCAAAAAGGGGTTGTTGATATACCAAAAGGCTAAAAATGCTACCCATGTTTGTGGTACATCCCCATAATTATGGTCATTAATTTTGTACTGAGTACCCCCCTGGGTTCTCAGCATATAAAGCACAGGGACTTTGTCTGTTGGTGAATGGTCTGTACATTTTTTTGTCTATGTGTGCTACAAATGAATATATGAATACAAAACCCACCCAAGTCCATATTTTGTCCATAAATTGTTGCTATACATAGGCATGTTATATGTATGAAAGAAAAACACAAATTCATCCTCTGTGTCTATTGAGCATGTGAAAAATAGCATGTATGAAACAACCACCCAAGTCCAGGATTTGAGTCTTGTAACACATTGATTGAAATCAAGTATGTATAAAAGTCCACTTATAACACATTCATTGCTGGAGAGTGACTTGTGAAAAAAATGGGCTTAATCAAGGAAAGTGTGTGGTTATCTTGGTATGCTTATCAACATTATACATACCTGTGTACTTTACTTTGTATTATCTTACTAGTGGTATCTCATTCCAACATTGTTGTCTTTGTATATGATTCAAAAACCACCCAAGTCCAGCATTTAAAATGAACCCCCACAAAGTCCCTGAAATGCTAATCGTCATACCTAATACAGTTTAACCCACTCATTTGCACTTAAAACTTACCATATTGACCAGGTAAACCTAACTGAAGGAATTAAAATGATACACAGCGTTTTTTCACAAAATCACTTCCCATGGACTTGGGTGGGTTTTGAATTCATGTATTCAAATGTGAAAGGACTGCTTGCATGCTACATTTTTTAAGAATCAGTAACATATAAAATGGCAGAACACACATTCTCCCATGAAAGAATACACATTCTCCAATGTAGATCAATGATATTACCTCATTAGCTGTCATGTTAAGCAGATCCTGATCCGAGGCGTTAGTAGTCCAACTATTTCCATGGCTTTGGTCTACTCCTGGACTACCTTGTCTAGCATGTATACTCTCTTCAAGATCTTTGAGTTCTCTCCTTGCTTGGTCACGCTGGTATTCCAAAACCATCAACTCTGACCTGTGAAAAAGTAAACAACCAACCAACATAATTTGTTTTATAACTTGTTGCACCAGTTCACCTAACTGTAATTATAGAGCTTCAAGTATACATGCAATTGCAACTAGGAGCGCTCCACAAAAGTGTAAAGAGTTTTGAGCAAATCATCGATACACATTATATAGTTATATACGAACAAGTAAACCTGCAAATGTGTGTCTCAACCCCATTAGCTCAGTTGGTAAAGCGTCTGACTTTGGTACAATTTCATGTTTTCAAAAGCGCTCCATAGTAAGCACATATGCTAACTGTCGATTTTTTACGGTAGCAGTTCTTACCTGATACCATCAGCTTTTTCTAGATTTTTAGCCGTCATCTCTTCAGCCTTCTGTATATCTGCTTTGTTCCTATGCACAGCATCATGCAGGGTTTTCAATTCTTTTAAAGCCATCTGAAAAATATTTGACATGCAATGGTACTCAAGTGTTAAAAGTTTAAATGACAAAACCTGT
This sequence comes from Amphiura filiformis, assembly GCF_039555335.1. Lineage (NCBI taxonomy): Eukaryota > Metazoa > Echinodermata > Ophiuroidea > Amphilepidida > Amphiuridae > Amphiura > Amphiura filiformis. The sequence goes on from NC_092628.1 coordinate 24,534,737, forward strand.
ATGGGTTATTCCAATTGAAATCCATACACCCCCTAACATGCCCTTGATCTTCTACACAGGGAGTGTGAATTTCAAATGGGTGACTCCATTTGAATACTCCCTGTTTGGTAGATTCAGGTCATGTTTCCATAGTGGGTATATGGATTTTTCCACTGGAGTAGCCTTTCACTTTTTGTGTTGGAATAGAGGGAGAGAGAGCCTTTCACTCTCTCTCCCTCCCTTCTTCCCTCTCCCTTCTCTCTCTCTCTCTCCCTCTCTTTCACCCTCTTTGTTAAGACCTGGAAGGGGGGGTTAGAGGGGCTGCAGCCTCCAAAGCCCTCCCCCGGGCATGCACCTGGGCTTTGCATATAACAGTGTCTGGAATGAATTTGCAATGTTTAGGCCTACCTTCACACATAAAAACTGAGCAAAAGTCTTCTACCTCTACATTGGCAAACTTTGATTTGAAGTGTGCGTTTGCTTATTATTACCTGTTTTTCATTTTTGACATCATCAAAACTCTTTTCAAAACTATTGAGCCGTCTTCTCATCTCCCTTTCTGTCTCCATCTGAAAAAAGAATCATATTTCAACAATATCACAAAATGAAAAACGAATGTTCGCAGTCATCTTGTTGTGATCCATGAATTACCTTTAAACATGTTAAAACTAAATCTAGTTCTGCAATCTTAGCAGTGGTGCAGCGTGTGTCATCATATTGGACGGACTCCGACCATGATGGGGGGCGCCGGGTCTGATTGAGGGGAACAGGCCATTTGTGTAAATTTTCGTCAATTTTCCTATGGGATCTTATAAAATTTCAGATTGATGGGGAGCACATGCGCCCTGTGTGCCCATATGACGCTACACCACTGAAACTTAGTAGATTACATTGCCTTTAATACCTTCTTCATCTGGCAAAACATATCTGGCAAACTTTATGAGAAATTGTAGTATGAACATTGATTTTACTAATCAAATTCTTGCCATATTTTAACAAGATGGTGATAAGAGTATGTTTTAAATGTTTCAAATTTGATCAGACATTCTTGCCACATGAGGGTATTCCTCCCAGTCTTGTTGGGCTTTTCCTCAGGCAAAACAAAAATCATACAAAAAATAGGCTGGGGGAATCCCAAATTTTAGGCAAAATTGTCCGATATTTCTGCCCCACGGCCCCCCTCCAAGATTCACCCCAAAATTGCTGGTACCATCACTGGTTAGAATACATGTTACCATCACTGGTTAGAATACACGTTGTCTTACCAAATCTTCCAAATTAGCCAGAGACTCCAGTTTGGCTCCCCAATCTGGTGGTGTCCCTTGTTGGTTCTCAGTCAGTTTCTTCTTGTGCATTCTAGATATACCAGACACAGGGCTAGCTGCTCCTTCTAATAGCACCCCTTGAGATAACCTGATGGTTTCTTCTTCAATGGCCTCCTGTTCATCCTTGATGATGACATCCTCATCTTGGTTACTGCATCAATGGGAATGAGAAGAAATCCAATCAAACTACCAGTGCAAAGAATGCAAATTAATTAGATAATTTGCATAATTTATGTAAACATTCTTAAGAATGATGACATCCTCATCTTGGTTACTGTATCAATGGGAATGAGAAGGCAATTTAAGAAATCCAATCAAACTACTAGTACAAAGTATGCAAATTAATTTATGTAAACATTCTTAAGAATGAGGGAAGAAATGGGTCCAACCTATATACAACTTAAAATGATATCATACCACAGAATCGATTCAGACCTAAATAGCTGGCAAAAAAAACAAACAAGGTTTATCATGTTTATTTTGAATGAAAAAAGTTTGGAAAGATAGTTGATGTGCCTGTTTTTTTGTGACAGCTATGGCCTGATGATTGTTTTCTCAACATTAAACCATAAGAAGATCATTTTTTTCACAATTCTGAAATTTGAGGCACATCTTTTTGGTCTAATTCACTGAATAACATATTGAAATACAAAGGTATATTGTTTTTAGCCGCTGTTAATGTTGTGCATATAAATAATGATGTCGTCTGTGTTATATGAGACGATAGATACACAACAGCAGCTAAAAACAATACCAATCAAAATACAAATATTAATCATAAAGTAAACCAAATTTTAAACAAATTTAAATCCTACATTTTCAAAGGAATTACCATAGGCTTAGAATCAATCAGAATTCCGCTGTTGCTATGCACCTACTGTTTGTTAAAATAGCATGTACGCGTTGCAGTGCACGCTCTGCACCATGTTATATACAAGTTTGCATGAACTTTTGCAAGTGTTTCTACAATTCTTGTAGCAGATATGCAAAAAATTTTGTACCAAAATATCAATGAATGTGCCTTCAATTTCCCTCTGAAAACCTTACTTAGGCAAATTGTAATAAATCTATGGCTTTGAGCAAAATAGAGGTTATCCACGTTACTCATGTGTGACTTCTAACAAAAGGCACTGGTTCCCGTAGTATTCCTCATTCAAACTAATTCAATGCACGACCTCGGAGTTACCTGCATGACTTTGGTGGGGTATTTTGAAATAGTCATGGTTGCACATGCAGGTACTTCTTTTGAAGTAGTCGCTGGTAGGATATGCAGCTTATAGAACACGGATAACCTCTATTTTGTACCAAAATATCAATGAATGTGCCTTCAATTTCCCTCTGAAAACCTTACTTAGGCAAATTGTAATAAATCTATGCCTTTGAGCAAATTGTAATAAATCTATGCCTTGTAACCGATTTATTGCAGACGACACCAAAATGTCACAAAGCAGTGCCAGTAAATGGATTGGTAGTATTTTGTAACTAGACCACAAGCTAGATCTATAGATTGAAAGTCGCTCTTTTCATGCATGGCATTATGTATCTGACATAATATCGCATGGCATATGTCAACTTGAATACAAATTACCCTCATTCAACAGTGGTATAATGGCAAAATGCTATTTTGGGAACGATGTTCAAATGTCACGGAAACTGAACCAGAATAACGTATAAGGCTTATTCTTGATTTTGTTCTGACCTGATTTATAAATGTATATTATGAAAACCACAATTTTCTAAAAATTATGTCATGTAATTCTTCATACAGTTTGTACAGTTTCTTTAATGAGGGACTATAGAACTTACAGTATAAAGCTTTATAATCACACTCTTTATACTATGGACAACAATGGCCTCATCCTAATGCCATAGTTCAATATCCTCAATTAAACAATCATAGAGCAAAATTTGACCTCAAGCTGTGGAGTATGAGTATGTGTACCCAAATTTTCAAAGGTTATTCAATTAATGTGCCACTGTATTGGGGTTACCTAGTCCTAGTCTTACCAATTCCATGCAAAAATGCAATGAATTAAGAACTGATTTTGGAACAAAATTCTGTCAAAATAATCACACAATCTACAAAATGATAAATTAAGTAGGCTTACTCCTATTTTCTAACACAAATAAAAGGAAAACATACTACACAGACAGACAACATTAACCACGCAAGGCATACAAATGTAGGTGGGATGACCTACTTTTATCTGGGGGGCCACTCATATATAAAAGTTGTAAGCATCCGCGTGAATTAACTTTCAAAAATGACCCTAAGCTAAGATGTCGAGCATTTGTCAAACTAACCCTAAACAAGGATTTTACTCAAATAAAAACACCCAAAGCGAGGATTTTGTTTGAAATTTACCCCCAAACAAGGACAGACAATATAAAAACACCATAAGTGAGGAATTGGTTTGAAATTTGCCCCTATTCATTAAGTGTGTCGGTAGAGTGCCTATCAGTGTCAGTGATGATATCAATAAGCTTAAAATTGGTGCTGTTGAAGTCGGCTCCGATTTTTTTTCAATCTGGTTAGTAAAATTGCTCAGAACACTCTTTTGTGCCAAATAACTTGATAAATATGGGTACATACACTAATGTCTGTTAATTGGTTAATTTTAAAAAAACTACCCTAAGCGAGGAACGTCCTTAAAAAAAACACCCCTTCTTTTAGTAAAATGAGTGTTTTGAGACCCTAATGGCAGATCCGCACGAATCCTCGTTTTGCTTTTCAAAACCACTCTAAATCTGTGCTTTCTATCACGCGGATGCTTACAACTTTCATATACGAGTGATCTCCCCGGGACTTTTATGCACGCTGTAAAAGCAGTTCTGTAAAAGTGCAACACGTAGGAAATTGCTGTGGTAGACAGTAGACAGTGGTTGACAGACAGATGCTACATACACGTGCACCAACAACCCCTATACCACACAAGATCTCATCTGCACACTAAACACCTTACAAGTTATAAATATAACACATCAAATCCAGTGGCGGCACCAGGACTTTTTTACGGGATGGGGGCATTGCCGGGGCAAAGTGAACTTCGGGGGGGGGGGGGAGGGGGAAATAAACAAATTAATGCAAAAAGTGGACATTTTCGTAATTTTGGGTTTTACTGCGGGAAACAGAGGGGGCAAGAGTCTGACTGGGGGGCATTTTCCCCATGGTGCCGCCATTGATCAAATCAAACCATATTAAATAAAACATCGCATACAAGTGCAGAGTACACAGTGCAGCACATCAGTTTCACTAACTCACAATTCAACAAGATACCTGTTATACCCTATGTTATTTTCCTCCTCTGAATGATCCACCACATTTATCACTACCACTGTATGAGGATTACCACTTGTGCCACCACCATCCTCCTGCTTCCCATTCTGCTGTCTACCTTCTCTTCCATCTGTCCCTATAGGAGCTGGATCTACAGGATGAAATCCCTCCACCACCGTTGTTGCCTGCTCCAGATTATGTATAAGTCGTCCTGCTTTACTGCATATCTCGTCAAACGATGGCATCATCGTGTTATTGTTTCTCGGAATGACCGGGGAGTCGTGATGAGGAACATCACTTGTGAAATGCCCATTTCTATACAAAGGGAAAACGGGGATTGAATCCGGAATGTCCCAATAGTACGGGGCTTGATAATGTTTCTCGCTAATCCAATTTTGGTTATTTTCTTTCTCACTCATATCAATTACAGGTGATAGGTCTAACACTTTCACCGATGTCTGTTTCACCTGTTGTTCTTCATCTTCCAAAATGTTATTGTTATTCATTTCTTGATAATTTAAAGGCGGCACTTCAATATGGAGGGTAAATTGTTTACCCTTGTCTGTGGTGGGAATCGTCGCAAGTTTGTGAAGTATCGTGGGTACTTTATTCCCGTTTTCGTTGATGCTTAAATTTGGTAGTGGAATAGTATGACAGATATCGTGATGTGTTGAAGAGTAATAATGTTCGATATTAGCATCCTCTGCCATTCCATTCTTGTTGCAATCATCATTATGATCGACTCTCATAGGAGAGGCGTTGTCAGTACTCGGAGGAGTATCTAAGAACAAAAGTTCTAGTTTCCTTGGTGATATTGGTGAATATATGAATGAACTTGGCATAGAAACATCCAAAGTGTCTTTTTCTGTACTTGACTTTGCATCCGTTGCATTACTACAAGCTACATTTGTTTCGATACCATCTGTCTGTTTAATAGATTCAACAGCTCTTTCACCATCTGTATCGGATGGGGAGGTTGTTCTGGGTCTGCTTTCAAAATCTGGCAAATCTGGTGAATGAAACGCTGGAATTGTCAGCATACTAGGACTGCTTGACTGCGATGACCAAGCACAATAATCACGAGATTTCATGGGAGGGCGCTTTTCATCTCCCAGCTCAGTAAAACGTATCACTTCCAATGAATCACTCGATTCCAAAGTCGGCGCTTTTGTGAAAATGGATGGTACACTAGGAGGTCTTGTGCTTGGCGACTGCAGACTTTTATCACCACCACTACTGTGACTACTTAAATTGCTGTTCCGCCGTATGTGGGTCTTTTTGTTCTTTCTCAGCTTTATCACTACTAGGCGATGGATACAGAAATGATACTGGAGTTGATGTTAAGACATCCGTAATACCTTTGTTGTCTGGAAGACGTATGTGATCATCCCTGATTTTATTTGTCTGTTTACTGTCATTTGATTGCAAAGAATGAGAAGGGTTTACGGAAATTTGGTTTTCTTGATTTGTTGCTTCATCAGGTTCTTCTTCTTGGAATGATTCGTTGTATGTGACCGGTCTCAGTGCTCCTTTGTGGATGAGTCTTTCAAGTTTCATGGATGCTAGTTTGAGCACCTCCGGTGTGTTCATTGGCATTTTAATACTGGATTTATATCCCCCTGTTGATGCGGTACCTCGCAAAGTGTTGTGATGTCTATCGCTTTCGATAAGATTCATTTCTGACTGTCGAGGGCCTCTTTCGCTCAATGTGCGAGGTCTCATGAAATACGGATTCATAGCTTGATCTACGGATGAACTACGCTTAAGAGGCGTACGTGGTGTTGCAAGGCTACTAAGAGTTGATTTAAAATCACTTAATCGTTTGATCAAATCGCTGTTGCTTCGCATCAAATCTGATGGTTTGTTATCACCATCTTGATTTGCGCTCATAAGCTGCGATATCTGTAAACAGATGAAGGTGAAGAATCTTCTGTATCGCTTCCCCCATCTATCGGTCGCCACTGACAACACATCACTTGTGCTGCCCCGGATTTTTACTCTCGGTATCAGACAACTTATCATCCTGATCTGATATGACCTCTGACCTCTTTTTTCCCGTACCAGGATACTTGACTTTTGTTCTCTTTCCGTCAGAAACTTCACTACCATCTGACGATGACTCTCCTACTTGAGAAGAACTTTTCGTCGTCGTTGTGTCGTTTACTTTTTTCCGTGTCGCCCATTCTGGTCGAAGCGATCTTCGTCGTCTCAGCTGCGTAGCCTTTTCAGCCAGCTGTTCCTCTTCACTTTCTGGAAAACAATCACTGGCTTCACTCATGAATCCAGTGCTGTTGTCTTGGGCAAAAGTGTCCAATTCATCTAGAGTCGGTGAATGTCCCATTTCCGGCCATTCTGTACTGTTACTGTCATCAGTGGGAAGACTTGTCATAGAAACTATATCATCTTTTGCATCAAATAAATTTGAAGGTTTTGTAGTTTTTGTTGGATTTACATGTTCTGTTACTGGTTGCATGCTAGGTTGTATCGTAAAACCTGCATCTTGTTGCAAGTCATTTTTAATTTCAGTACTTGTTTTATTTGCATCAATGAATGTCTCGTTCTCAACAACCTCTTTTATGACATCAGTTTTACATGGTTGCTTTATATTACGGTTAGATATTGACTGAATTTGGTGATCTAGTAGAAGAGGTTCAGATGCATCAAGACTAGCTTGGCTGCACACACTAGACATAGGTCTCTCTAATATGGAAGGGTGATTGTTTGTAGGTGAAAGGCTAGTTTCATGATTATGCACATTAAAGCCTTCACTACTTTTTTTCTCCGTCTGGTCAACTCTCATGAATTTGTCTTGACTAAGTCAAATTGACTATACATGTTATATCCACATTCTAGTGGTGATAATGGAGGAGAATGCAAGTCAGGGCTTGTTTGAATGCAAACACATGCACAGTCCACCATCTCCTCTTGGTCAGGAGGAATAGGTGACGTCATAAACACAGAATCGTCATCTTCCTCGATTGTTTGGCAGAAAACTTCTTGCATGTCTACCAGCGATGGTCTTAGGCTCTTCTCGCTACTCACGCTAGACCTACGACTATTTGAGTGAGATTTGTTCTCACTTATAACAGACTCGTCGCTCGGCGAGGAATTTCTGCTTGATGTTGATTGTACATCTAAGAAGTCCTTCTTATTCACTCCGAGATGGGCATCCACTTCACTGTCTTCTAGTCTGTCACCATTTTCAGGATGTTTATTTTCTTTACCGGATGCCTTACTCATCATTGGAGAATCTTCTTTATGCAATGTTTTTGAAGTCATCTTTTCAGATGTATTTTGCTGTGTTTGACTCAGTACATTTTCAAATCTTCTGCTAAAGCTACCTGCATTTTGAGGGGACATCTGCTGCGGGCTACCGTTTTGCGATGACTCATTTTCAAAGCCGGAATCTTTAGACTCCATGATATCTTTCACAACTGTCAAATATTTCTCAATTTGATCAGGAAGTTTCTGTTCAACCTCAACATCAGCGATGGCCTCATCAACATCAATATCGTAAGTTCCCTGTCGCGACATTGCTTCACGAGATTCCATACTTGGTTGTTCCATGACAATTTTCAGTGGGACACGGCGTAGGGGTTCATCGGTATCCAAGCTTATGGATCTCTGCGATCTCATGTCATGCACCCTTGGTTTGCCCAATTCTTCTTCTTCAGGAAGAGTCTCTAAAGAAACAGGAAGTGAACTCTGCTTTACAAAATACTTATTTCTTCTTCCTCTTCCAGAACTCCTCGTTTTCCTGGCAACCATATTCATACGTTTTTGCATATCTTGTTGAATCTGTGCATCAGAAGGTGCGTGGGGTGGGGCAGCCATATTGGATTGTACCCCTTTACGACTCCTAGCCATATCAGCTAAACTTTTACCGAAATTACTGACGGTTGCAGCCTTCATAAGTCGTTTCCTATAATGATGTAACCTTTCAACACTACTCTGATTAGGTAATACTTTAGGCACTTTACTGTTATCAACATGTAAATCTGACGTATCAGTACTTGCATCACATGCTACTTGCATAACCACCTGTTCAGGATGAGAACGCTGTGGTTCTGGACGCTTAGAATCTTTGGAAGGTGAAGGCACATTTGTCTTTTGTTGACGGTCCCTTTCTTTGACAACTGTAGAAGGATCAGGAGTAGAGGGTTGAAGTGGAATAGTGTTTTGAACAGGTTTACGACTAAAAGGGGGATCAGGCTCCTCCTGTACTTTCTCCATCATATGCACTCTTGGTATGAAATAATCTGGTTCAGATTGAGACGAATGGGACCTCAGTAATTTACGCATATTTTCCATTCTTCGTGTGTAGACTTTTTCACGCCAGGATGTTAGAAATCTTTCTGGTATTCCAAGATCAGGACCAGCAAACCCTAGATTCATTAAGACATCTTCAGCAGGTGTCCACGCTGCATCATGCCGAAGATCGCTATAGGAACTTGATGAGCTATCAAAACTGGCAGTTCGTGAGAACATAGACACCGGTGGTGCTGGCGATGTGTTGCGTAGTCTTAACGCAAGTTCTCTTTCCGTTTCATGTGGCAACTGCATTTTCTCCATACTGCTACCAGCAATGACATCACCACATTCCATATTGAGCAGTGGTGCTGAAGGATGTTTCTGAGGTTGGGTTGAACTTTCTGGAGCTTCATTGCTCTTCATAACTTCTGCTTCTGACATTCCGGAACTGGAATGTTTACGTGCCGTTTCGACACGAGTCTGATCAACCCACTTGGCGATATCCGACTGCATATCTGCATCTGAGTGTGTGCCATCACTTACGGATGACCTCGCAGAGTGTTTACTACCAGAATAACTATGTGACGGAGACGAAGAACCCATGGATCCACTTCTTGTAGAAGCAGCTCTCTCAGTCACATGAGGGAGATCTTCAATTCTCCAGCGTAAAACATGATCTCCCGATCGGTCTAGGCTACTGCTACTACTGCCGAAGCTAGGAAGACGACTTGGTCCTTCGCTGGTACTTCGTGAATTGCTTGATGACACATGGTGACTGTTGAGACTTTCTACTTCTTCGTATGTTGATACGGAATCTTGTCTGCTGCTTGCATATTTTGGAGAATGACGGTGTGGTAGGTAGTGGTCAGACCATTGGTACACTTGAGGCTGTTGGCCTTGGCTGCAAGGAGACACAAATAAGAAAGATAAGATGAGATTTTGTGGCTATTCCTTGGCATAAAAGAACAAACGAAATTAGTGCCATAATATTTTGTTATTCTTTACCTGTCATGATGCTTTTCTGTACATTTTAAGCCAAAATAATGAGGTAAAATGAAATAAACCTCACTGGCTATTTCGGCCGTATTAACGAGGAGTTCTTTAGAGACCCTGCATGCTTTTATCGATTGGCTCCAAACAAAAGATTTGAACCAGTGTCCTTCACTGTAATCAGGGCACAATGTAGTCCATTCAATCAAATGTTGTCATCAACATATTTGATCGTAGTGCATTTTGTTATGTGTGTGAGACGAACTGTTATGGTAGAGATTGCAATCATTTGTTGAATGCATTTGAGAAGTCCGCCATATTTACGGTATGATACGTCATATGCACAACATCTATAGAGTACATAATGTTGTAATACAAACACAACAAATTTGGCCGATTTCATTTAGGTGTAAGTTGGGACCTAAACATTACAAACTACATTTTGATTAGTTTACATTCACAACTTTCCTTTGGAATTCCTATTTCCACTAATCAAATTTTGACCTTTGACTTTTGACCCTTCTTTGTAATTTCCATGACCAAAATCAAACTTGCCGGTCTTTTCCATGTTTTAGTTACCAATTTTACATTCTCTGATTTATCCAAATTCTGTGTGAAATCTGTAGATCCAGGGGGGCACTCACATATAAAGGTGGTACAGGTATGTGCAGTTGTCTCAGGCAGTCCTTAAGACCTACCTTTGAATCATGCTCCAGTTCTTTGAGCCTGAAACTCTGATAATTGTAACTCTTTAGCTCAAATTTGAAAAAAAAAAAGAGAATTTGGCCCAATTTTAGTTCACTAAACCCCTAAAAATGTTGAAAGTTCAGTTCATCAAGCCTCTATTTTCCCAAAGTTGGCTGCACACCCCTACCAAACTAAGTTGAGTCCCCCCTGCCCCCCCCCCACCCTAGATCAACTCAAACATAAGTCATGCAATATTATATGGTTTGGACGAAGTAGCTGGGTTATTAAATATTGAAATTATATGCAAATAAAAACCTTCATAGCAACATAACTCATCACATTTTGTAGAATTGAAGTATCTAAGATGAAAAATCACATCAATTTACTGTATATGGCCAAGAACTGTGTATGGAGGGACTGGTTATTTATTGCTAGCTATTTTTATCAGATTACTTTATATACGACCTTCGATTCCATGCGAGTTGCGCCGATGGCACGATGTTTGATTTCTTATTATTTACTCCTTCAAGATACTGAAAAACATCAAAATATTCCAGTATTTTCTAAAATTATATGTCTCACTGTGTTAAATTTCTCGACTTTTTGACCATTTACAAAGGATTTTGGAGAAAAGATGTGATAATTTTGTGGAAATGCAAAATGCTAGAACAAACAAATTAATATTTTTCCTGAAATTTGTACACACCCTTTCTGTTTCTACTGAATTTGATTGAAAATGGACATGAGCCATTTCCAGTCCCTTCATACACAGTCCCTGATGTGCTAATAATTGACCATGCAGGGCAGTTTCTCCATTGTAAATTGCATTTCAGTTACTGCACCATGGGTTTATTTTTAGCTTGTTAAAATTCATTTGTCAATTCTGAAAAATCCTTACATTCATATGAGTGTGTGCTGGTGACAAGATTAGGCAAAAAAAATGTAGGTTGCCCTCAATCGTTGACAAAAAAAAATCTTGGGTCAGGTTTTTTTTTCTTTTTCTAACTTTTTTAAAAGAAACCTTAAATTTTGACAGTATCAAGGACATTTTATATTTTGATATTCACACATTCTATTTATTAAATGCATATTTGATTAAAAACAAGAAGTATTTCCATTTAAATTCAGTCCAAAAACACACAATTTTTTACAGTAAAATGATAAAGCATTTATAACTAGCCTTTTCAATATGGAGGAAAAATGGAAGAAGTGCCCATGGAAAAAAAAGGATCAACCCACCGTCTCTACAAATTTTTGTCTTGGAAAGGCAATCAAACAATTAATTTTTTTGTAATGGCCATAGGCTTCAACATGAAATGCTGGGAATGTATGTACTCATTGTAATGCATGAAAATGTACAATTCTGACATTTTTTTTATTTTGAATGAAAATTTGGAACCCGTCGTCTGCAGTCAACACCATGTGGAGAGGATTAAATTATACTCTCTAAATGTAAAAGAGTGAAAAACCACTCTGAATTTCAGTTAAGTTAGCTCTAAAAGAGTGGGGTTTAGCTCTAAAAGAGTGAAAACAGTACACATAATTTCACTCGCGATTTCGAGTGAGCCTCACTCGCTCAAAAGTGGCGCAAAATCTCACTCTTTCTTGGAGTGAACTGTCAGCCAATCAGAAGCGCCGAAAATCGGCCGATGTTTGTTGAACTTGTGTAACAAAATGGCGAACAGTGTGTGAATGAATGGCGAAAAGAAAGCCGATTTGATGAAGAAATAGACAGCATACTCAATAGTGATTACATTTATGTGTAGGTCATAACTCGTAGCAAGTATACACTTGGTCTGGAGACAACGGTGGCAGTAAGCTTTTAAGTCATATGTGAGCAGTTTGTTACCGGCCCAGTGCCGGTTTACATGTACGCATATGTAAGCTTATGTAGGTTACGCCGCATCACGCTTCTCCAGACTGTGACCGTAAACATGGTATTTGCCAAGTGTTATGTCCTGCACCGAAGTGTACTCACCATTGAACAGTTTGACTATTAGCTTCACTAAATCCATAGTTTTTCATTATTCATCCCACAATGAAGTTCGACACATTGTGTATGTGCTTAAGCTTTAGACCAGTTCAATATTCCTAGACCGGGCCTATACCCTAACCTGGGGCCTAGCCTCACAACAATTTAAAGCACATAGTAGCTGTTATGAACTGCTGTGATATTCTTGTATATAAAATAGGCCTAAATGAATAAATAAATAAATAAATGCTCTTTTCTGATTCACTCTTTTCCGGAGTGAATTTTTTCACAATTTCTTGAGAGTGAGCTTCACTCTAAAAGAGTTGTCACTCAGATGGCTCTTTGAAAGAGTGAGATTTCACTCTTTTTGAGTGATTTTTCACTCTTTCACATTTAGAGAGTATACTTCTAGTAAAGAAATCACCCACCCTACTATTAGAGAATAAGCGATAGGAATTTTTATTTTGCCTATCCTCTACCGTGTGATAGAGCGACAGGCAGGTCCAATATTTTGAGTAGTGGATGCCGGCACAGCCGGCATCCACTACGATAAAAATATTGGACATGCCTGTCGTCTATCATAGGTAGAGGATAGGCAAAATAAAAATTCCTATCGTTTATTCTCATTCTTAGTCAGTTAAATATTATTTTAATAACTGTAAACTATTTTTTAAAGCAAAATTAAGTTACCATCATAAAACTCCCCTTTTCCAAAAATGAACGAAACTTGTTTACAACTTCACATCTTTTGTTGCGCGTAATGCTAGCGCGTGCTTGGGCCGGTGGAAGCTCTATAGTCCGACGGTTCTTTATTCCGACGGTTCTTTAGTCCGAAGGTTCTTTAATCCGACGGTTCTTTATTACGAAGGTTCTTTATTCCGATGGTTCTTTATTTCGAAGGTTCTAGACTCCGAATTTTGAAAACGGTTCTTTAGTCCGCATATGAAAATAGATACTAGGCTCTATAGTCAAAATTTAAAAAAAAAGGTTCTATAGTCCGAAATTGCAAAAGGGTTCTATAGTCCCAAACGGATACCGTGTTCTTTAGTCCGAATTGGTAAACAGGTTCTATAGTCCGAATTTTATTTTCATCATTTGTTTTAGTGTCAAATCATCATTCATTTATTCATTCTTGATTTCGTTCGATATTTTTTTCATTACCTCTTTCTTAAAATCCCTTTCTCATTTTTGTTTGTTCTATATTCAAATTTCTTTCGTTTTATCTTTATTATATTCTTTCTTTCTTCTCCTTGTTCTTTCTTAATGTTCATTATTTTGTTCATTATCTTTGTATTCATTGTTCTTTCATTTGTACTTCCGTTTATGTCTTTATTCAGTTGTTTCATTTGTTCTTTCATTTATTTTCTTTCATTGTGTCTTTCCTTCTTTTGTTCTGTTTGTGTGTGTGTGTGGGGGGTTTCTTTCGTTTTGTACTTCTTCAGGTTTCTTTATATTTTTGTTCCATTCATTATTTTTCTTTTTGTTTCTGATGGTGTAAAAATATGTCAACATTTTTGGAGCAAATAACGTATTTTTAAGATCTTTGTTTACAGTAAGTTGGGGATATCAGGCGCGAACGCAGGGTTTGTTTTTGATGACGGGGTGGGGGAGGGGGGAGAAGCGTCATCCGCTTACCATAAACTCTGCTATTATCTAGCTAGAGAGCGCAGTAAATGTTAATGTTATAAAAAAAAATCGGACTATAGAGCCTTTTTACTGATTCGGACTAAAGAACACGGTATCCGTTTCGGACTATAGAACCCTTTTGCAATTTCGGACTATAGAACCCTTTTTAAATTCGGACTATAGAGCCTATTTTCATATTCGACTAGAGAACCGTTTTAAAATTCGGATTAAAGAACCTCTATTAATATTCGGATTAGGGAACCTTTTTAAAATTCGGACTATAGAGCCTTCGAGATAAAGAACCGTCGGAATAAAGAACCTCTTTTAAATTTTTTTCGGACTAGAGAACCTCTTTTAAAATTCGGACTAGCGAATGCTATGAACACATGTTCGGACTAGCGAACCTTCGGACTAAAGAACCTTCGGATTACAGAAGCGTCGGATTATAGAGCAGTCCCCCTTGGGCCGTGGTCTAAATGAAATGGTGCATGCCTAATGTATTTATGTAATAGCAAATGAACTCTTATAAGAAAGACAACATACTCCATCTGATGCTTTCAATTGTTCCTTACATTAGTCTCTTTTATAGATAGAGTCAGGCTTTTATTTTCAGAGGTAATAATGTTGTCTTTCTGTACATAGTGCATTCACTGCAAAACTCTAGAAGAAATCATGCTTCATTGAATAGAACAAAATTATGTTCTAATGTTGTGTTTAGAAATAACTTTTTTCTTTCAAAAAAATCTGATAAAAAATATAGTTATTTACAAAATCGATAAATTTGTTGAATAGAAAGACAAGTTTAAAATGTTCAAATTTTATTGTTTTAAATTATAGAAAAAAGGATGAAAGTCATGGATTGTGTTTATTGTAGACTTAAGGAGGGATTCTGCTCTTTGAGATCCTACGTTGCCAGGCAACTAAAAGCTTTGTGCTTTTATGTTATATTTCCCCCGCTATGTTAAACATAGATTCTTACAATGTGGGCTGAGAAATCATAAAAACATGACAATGTCTACTCCCCATTAATACAGCACTAATTTGTTGGGATTAAAAAGATATTATCAAGTTCTGCAAAATCAAACATAGCTCAATCCTAATCATTCATTTAGTATTACCTGGTGATAAATGAAAAAGTTCACTTTTTTACTTATTTCTTGAAAAAGAGCCAAAAACATGCATTTTTGGCATGTTTTTTTGATAATGGAGTCACAAAAATCAAAGACTTAGAACAAGTCTAAGCATTCAAAATCTTTAGTACCATACTGACGCGAGTATAGTTCCACCTTCGAGTAAAGTCCCACCCCCAAATTTTCGAAAAATGTCAGAAATTAAAAAAACTAGTGGCAAATGGTGGTCATAGACCACAAACCTAGCTGGGGCATGTTGGTGTTTTAGAGATATCTGACTCCTGCAAAATGTTCCAAAAATGTTTATGAGGTTTGTTGTCACCGAGTTTGAGTCCCATACTCCTTACTGATGCCCAGAAAATTAATTCTAAGATTTGACCCAGATAACCTTTGACCTGACCCCTGCCCAGCGTTCCAAAGTGTTCCCCTCGTTAGCAAGTTTCTTGTCACAGAGTTTGAGCCCTGTACCCCTTACAGATGTCCAGAAAATGTATTTTGAAAATTTGACCTCTGCATGACCTTAGACCTGACCCTGCAAACTGTTCCCCTATTCATGAGATTTGTTGTCACTGAGTTTGAGCCCCATACCCCATACAGATATCCAGAAAATGAAATTATATGATTTGACCCCAGTTAACCTTTGACATGACCCCTGTAAAGTGCTCCAAAATATTCCTCTGGTCATTAAGTTTGTTGTCACAGAGTTTGAGCCATATACCCCTTACAGATGTCCAAAAAATGCATTTCTAAAATTTGACCTCTGTATGACCTTTGACCTGACCCCTGTCAAATGTTCCCCTGGTCATGAGATTTGTTGTCACTGAGTTTTATAGCCCCACACCCCTTACAGATGTCGAGATAGGGCAATTGTAAGATTTTACTCCCTTAATGACCTTTGACCCCAATTCTGTGTGCAAGGTATGGGCACTGGGTAAAGCCGATGCACATGTGTAAGAGACGTCATTGTGCTATGTAATATGTGGCAGAAGAAGCATTTTGAAGGTATTTGGTTATATACCGAATATGCCCCTTTAATGACCTTCGATCCCAATTCTGTTTGCACCCTATGGGCACTGGATATAGCCGATACATATGTGCAAGTTACGTAATTGTAGGGTGTAACATGTAGGAGGAGAAGCATTTTGAAGTTATTTCTTTTTTCGGCTTTGGAGTGTCCCAGGACCTAGACCTAAATGCTAAGATCATTCATGGTTGACCTAAAAAAAAAAAAAAAGATGTTTTGTATTTTTAATATGAATATTGATAATTTTTATTCATGTCATACTCTATCAATGATTTTTTGAAATTCGAGTATAGTCCCACCCCCCAATTTTGAAAAATGTTCACCCCAAAACGGGGTGGGACTCAGGGTTCGAATTCGGCTGTATCGCATAGCAGTTTGCTCCACATTTTTAAGTAACTGCTACCCAATTTTGTATTTGTATAGCAATTTTTATAGTGCTTTATTATATGAAAGTATCCTGATTATGATGAATTAGCCAAAAACTGCTACGCAAATTTTTTTAACAAATTCGAACCCTGGTGGGACTATACTCGCGTCAGTACGGTATATGCTGAAATTTAGCTATAAATCTCACTTTTTTGTGTTATAGTTAAATGTTTGGTTATAAAAATGAAGCATGTCTTTTCCAAAAATTAGACTGAATAAACTGAAATTAGTCTTAGTACAAGTCTTTGGACTTGATTGTCACAGCATATGAAAAAAACACCCTAAAAACATACATTGTTAGCCCTTATTTCAAAAAATTGGCCAAACATTAACATTTTACTTTCATTGCCAGTTAGGACCTACTAATGGATTAGGATTTAGCTATGTTTTATTTGGCAAAACATGATATTTTTTATCCCAAAATATTAGTGCTGTATTTTTCTGGAATAGGGAGTAGTCAACTATTATTACATGCTATGTACACAGATTGCAAAAGTTTGCTATTTGGTGTTGTAGTGAATATGTCATACCTTACTACTGATTCCAGAAAAATACAGAACTAAATTTTTGGAATCAAAAAAATGTTATTTTGTTTTGAAATGAAACATAGCTATATCTTAATCATCAATTTTGCATGTTTTTGTAGAATTGTTGTCACAAAATTCTAAGACTTGAAATATGTCTAAGAATTTAAAATCTTGAGTATATGGGCTAAGTGTTAGCTCATAAATTTAATATTTTATTTTACTTTTGATAATTGGTTATGAAACAGATTAGAAATTTGTTTTCCATAAATTTGAATATATAACTTTAGCTTGATTGTCGCAGCATACGAAAACACCCTAAAAACACACATTTTTGACCCTTATTTCTACACATTGACTAAATATTAAAATTTGACTTTCATTGCTGGTTGGATCTAACTAAAGGACTAGGATTTAGCTATGTTTCATTTGGCAAAACAGAATAATAGTTTTTAATCTAAAAATAAATTGTTTTGTTGGAACAGGGAGTAGTAACCCCAGACAAACAAGTACCTAGACCAATGACTTTGGTTCGCGTAGTGAAGCCGACACTGCTTAGCAACGACTTTGACAAAGACGCATACCCGGACGGAAGCAAGCAGATTTGTTCGCGTCTTTGGAACATGTTGCATTTGACGCGAGCGATAATGGCACAACAATCGTGCAAACGAGCGCGTCTTTCTCTCCAGACATGAACGCTTATTTCTCCGCGTCCGACCACCCGACCAAAATCACCTTGGATACGTGGCTTCACCTACTGCCACGGTCAGGGATGGGTAGTCATATTAGGTCTAGGTGGTATGTCTATGGTAGTAACTATAATAGTTCATACTTGGTTGGTAAACCATGTGATCATTACACCTATGCCTATAGGCCTTTAAGAAAATGTATCAAATTCATGAAAATTAAATGCTGCAAAAATTATGCTCTTTTTGTGCCCCCCAAAATTGTAATGTACAGTTCTTGTACTTTTGAAAAGATTGATAACTGTTTAGTAGATGTTGAGTTTTGTTACTAGGTAGTAATGGTGGCTGTGCCAAGGGGCATGGTGAAATCCCCCCACCACTGGACAAAACAAGAATTGAAAATGTCACTATTTTGGGCAAACATAAAAAAAATTGACAAATTTGTGCTTCCCCCGAAATTCCCCCATACAATGTCTGGTATATGTACATCCACTGTGTTATAGATGCAGCTTTAACAGTGATTTCAATTTATACCTATTCAATACTAATTATCCCCTACTCTCTATATTTAAACACAGCCAGCCCCTGAACCCATACCCTGACAACCAGGCTGAGTACAGTGATACGTAACCATAGCAACCTATCATCATAGCTGCCCATATTCAGTGGTTTTGCTACAACCACACTCTCACCTTCATCATAACAACCCCTTCTATTGAATCTGACATTTTATTGATTTATTTACTCGTTCAATATGCGTGTGATTTTACAATTGATATTGGGTGAAAAATTAAAGCAATTTTGAATGAAAAACAATGACAGTTCAATGATGTATGCTGTGCATGCTCAGCAGGCCATTTATTATGAAAATGTCAATTACAGGCGGTGTGTAAATTCTATTTTTTTAATGAAAAATACTCTAATTTGAAAATGGCATACTTTGTTGTTGATATCTATATGACAAATGCATTCTAATAAACACAGACTGCAAAAGAATTAAGGTATTATTTATATTCACCCCTGTATACTATAACAAAGACAAATATGTCAAAATTAAAACCAGCCGCCAATATCTACTCTTTAGTTCTCATTTAAGATCTTATTTGTTGAAATCGGCAGGATAGATGAGATATCACCATTAAAAAGAAAAATGCACATGCATTTATTGCTTTATTTTTTATTTAATGTATCAGAAACTATTTCCAAGGTATGGTCCATTGAACCGTTCAATGAAAAATATAAAACTACAAGCTAAAGTAAAAAACATGTTGCTCAACCATTTGGCACGTAGGAATAACTAGTGAAAGTGTCTTTGGAACATTGCTATCTACTGAAGATAACATGTTAAAAAGAAAATTTTGCTCAACCATTTTGCACATAGGAATAAGGCCTAAAAAAAAAGGGTCGGTTGGTCGGCATTTAAAAAAATTGAAGGTTTTTTTTTAAAGTTTTTAAAAAATGTTTGCAAAAAGTATGAAAAAAAGTCTGGAGTCGGGCCCATTTTTAGGGTCGGTCGGGTTATGCCAATCAAACCATTTTTTTCAGGCCTAACCAGTGAAAGTGTCTTTGTAACATTGCTATCTACTGAAGATAACATATTAAAAAGAAAATGTTGCTCAACGATTTTGCATGTAGGAATAACTAGTGAAAGTGTCATTGCAACATTGCTATCTACTTAAGATAACATATTAAAAAGAAAATGTTGCTCAACCATTTTGCACGTAGGAATAACTAGCGAAATTGTCTTTGTAACATTGCTATCTACTGAAGATAACATATTAAAAAGGAAATGTTGCTCAACCATTTTGCATGTAGGAATAACTAGTGAAAGTGTTTTTGAAACATTGCTATCTACTTAAGATAACATATTAAAAAGAAAATGTTGCTCAACCATTTTGCACGTAGGAATAACTAGTGAAAGTGTCTTTGTAACATTGCTATCTACTTAAGATAACATATTAAAAAGAAAATGTTGCTCACCCATTTTGCATGTAGGAATAACTAGTGAAAGTGTCTTTGCAACATTGCTATCTACTGAAGATAACATATTAAAAAGAAAATGTTGCTCAACCATTTTGCACGTAGGAATAACTAGTGAAAGTGTCTTTGCAACATTGCTATCTACTGAAGATAACATATTAAAAAGAAAATGTTGCTCAACCATTTTGCACGTAGGAATAACTAGTGAAAGTGTCTTTGTAACATTGCTATCTACTTAAGATAACATATTAAAAAGAAAATGTTGCTCAACCATTTTGCATGTAGGAATAACTAGTGAAAGTGTCTTTGTAACATTGCTATCTACTGAAGATAACATATTAAAAAGGAAATGTTGCTCAACCATTTTGCATGTAGGAATAACTAGTGAAAGTGTCTTTGCAACATTGCTATCTACTGATGATAACATATTAAAAAGAAAATGTTGCTCAACCATTTTGCATGTAGGAATAACTAGTGAAAGTGTCTTTGCAACATTGCTATCTACTGAAGATAACATATTAAAAAGGAAATGTTGCTCAACCATTTTGCACGTAGGAATAACTAGTGACTGTGTCACTGTAACATTGCTATCTACTTAAGATAACATATTAAAAAGTAAATGTTGCTCAACCATTTTGCATGTAGGAATAACTAGTGAAAGTGTCTTTGCAACATTGCTATCTACTTAAGATAACATATTAAAAAGAAAATGTTGCTCAACCATTTTGCATGTAGGAATAACTAGTGAAAGTGTCTTTGCAACATTGCTATCTACTTAAGATAACATATTAAAAAGAAAATATTGCTCAACCATTTTGCATGTAGGAATAACTAGTGAAAGTGTCTTTGTAACATTGCTATCTACTTAAGATAACATATTAAAAAGAAAATATTGCTCAACCATTTTGCATGTAGGAATAACTAGTGAAAGTGTCTTTGCAACATTGCTATCTACTTAAGATAACATATTAAAAAGAAAATATTGCTCAACCATTTTGCACGTAGTAATAACTAGTGAGAGTGTCTTTGTAACATTGCTATCTACTGATGATAACATATTAAAAAGAAAATGTTGCTCAACCATTTTGCATGTAGGAATAACTAGTGAAAGTGTCTTTGTAACATTGCTATCTACTTAAGATAACATATTAAAAAGAAAATGTTGCTCAACCATTTTGCACGTAGGAATAACTAGTGAAAGTGTCTTTGCAACATTGCTATCTACTTAAGATAACATATTAAAAAGAAAATGTTGCTCAACCATTTTGCACGTAGGAATAACTAGTGAAAGTGTCTTTGCAACATTGCTATCTACTGATGATAACATATTAAAAAGAAAATGTTGCTCAACCATTTTGCACGTAGGAATAACTAGTGAAAGTGTCTTTGCAACATTGCTATCTACTTAAGATAACATATTAAAAAGAAAATGTTGCTCAACCATTTTGCACGTAGGAATAACTAGTGAAAGTGTCTTTGTAACATTGCTATCTACTGAAGATAACATATTAAAAAGAAAACGTTGCTCAACCATTTTGCATGTAGGAATAACTAGTGAAAGTGTCTTTGTAACATTGCTATCTACTGAAGATAACATATTAAAAAGAAAATGTTGCTCAACCATTTTGCACGTAGGAATAACTAGTGAAAGTGTCTTTGCAACATTGCTATCTACTGAAGATAACATATTAAAAAGAAAACGTTGCTCAACCATTTTGCATGTAGGAATAACCAGTGAAAGTGTCTTTGTAACATTGCTATCTACTTAAGATAACATATTAAAAAGAAAATGTTGCTCACCCATTTTGCACGTAGGAATAACTAGTGAAAGTGTCTTTGTAACATTGCTATCTACTGAAGATAACATATTCAAAGAATTTAAAATCTTGAGTTTTGGCTAAGAGTTAGCTCATAAATTGAATATTTTATTTTACTTTTGATAATTGGTTATGAAACCGATTAGAAAATGTGTTTACCATAAATTTGAATACATAACTTGAAATTTTGGCTAGATTGTCGCAGCATCTGAAAACACCCTAAAACACACATTTTTGACCCTTGTTTCTACACATTGACTAAATATTAAAATTTGACTTTCATTGCTGGTTGGATCTAACTAAAGGACTAGGATTTAGCTATGTTTCATTTGGCAAAACAGAATAGTAGTTTTTAATCTAAAAATAAATTGTTTATTTTTGGAACAGGGAGTAATAACTATAGTTCATACTTGGTTGGTTAACCATGTGATCATTACACCTATGCCTATAGGCCTTTAAGAAAATGTATCAAATTCATGAAAATTAAATGCTGCAAATATTATGCTCTTTTTGTGCCCCAAAAAATTGTACAGTTCTTGTACTTTTGAAAAGATTGATAACTGTTTAGTAGATGTTGAGTTTTGTTACTACCTCAACTAGGTATATAGTAATGGTGGCTGTGCCAAGGGGCATGGTGAAATCCCCCCACCACTGGACAAAACAAGAATTAATTGAAAATGTCACTTTTTTGGGCAAACATTAAAAAGAAAATTGACAAATTTGTGCTTCCCCCAAAATCCCCCATACAATGTCTGATATAATGTGCCTCCACTGTGTTATAGATGCAGCTTTAACAGTGATTTCAATTTATACATATTCAATACTAATTATCACCTACTCTCTATATATTTAAACACAGCCAGCCCCTGAACCCATACCCTGACAACCAGGCTGAGTACAGTGATACGTAACCATAGCAACCTATCATCATAGCTGCCCATATTCAGTGGTTTTGCTACAACCACACTCTCACCTTCATCATAACAACCCCTTCTATTGAATCTGACATTTTATTGATTTATTTACTCGTTCAATATGCGTGTGATTTTACAATTGATATTGGGTGAAAAATTTAAGCAATTTTGAATGAAAAACACATGACAGATGATGTATGCTGTGCATGCTCAGCAGGCCATTTATCATGAAAATGTCAATTACAGACAGTGTTTAAATTTTATTTTTTTAATGAAAAATACTCTGATTTGAAAATGGCATACTTTGTTGTTGATATCTATATGACAAATGCATTCTAATAAACACAGACTGCAAAAGAATTAAGGTATTATTTATATTCACCCCTGTATACTATAACAAAGACAAATATGTCAAAATTAAAACCAGCCGCCAATATCTACTCTTTAGTTCTCATTTAAGATCTTATTTGTTGAAATCGGCAGGATAGATGAGATATCACCATTAAAAAGAAAAATGCACACAGGGCAATTATTGCTTTATTTTTTATTTAATGTATCAGAAACTATTTCCAAGATATGGTCCATTGAACCGTTCAATGAAAAATATAAAACTACAAGCTAAAGTAAAAAAACAAGTTGCTCAACCATTTGGCACGTAGGAATAACTAGTGAAAGTGTCTTTGGAACATTGCTATCTACTGAAGATAACATGTTAAAAAGAAAATTTTGCTCAACCATTTTGCACATAGGAATAAGGCCTAAAAAAAAGGGTCGGTTGGTCGGCATTAAAAAAAAAATTGAAGGGTTTTTTTATAAGTTTTTAAAAAATGTTTGCAAAAAGTATGAAAAAAAGTCTGGAGTCGGGCCCATTTTTAGGGTCGGTCGGGTTATGCCAATCAAACCATTTTTTTAGGCCTAACCAGTGAAAGTGTCTTTGTAACATTGCTATCTACTGAAGATAACATATTAAAAAGAAAATGTTGTTCAACCATTTTGCACGTAGGAATAACTAGTGAAAGTGTCTTTGCAACATTACTATCTACTGAAGATAACATATTAAAAAGAAAACATTGCTCAACCATTTTGCACGTAGTAATAACTAGTGAGAGTGTCTTTGTAACATTGCTATCTACTGATGATAACATATTAAAAAGAAAACGTTGCTCAACCATTTTGCACGTAGGAATAACTAGTGAAAGTGTCTTTGCAACATTGCTATCTACTTAAGATAACATATTAAAAAGAAAATGTTGCTCACCCATTTTGCACGTAGGAATAACTAGTGAAAGTGTCTTTGTAACATTGCTATCTACTTAAGATAACATATTAAAAAGAAAATGTTGCTCAACCATTTTGCACGTAGGAATAACTAGTGAAAGTGTTTTTGAAACATTGCTATCTACTGAAGATAACAGATTAAAAAGAAAATATTGCTCAACCATTTTGCATGTAGGAATAACTAGTAAAAGTGTCTTTGTAACATTGCTATCTACTAAAGATAACATATTAAAAAGAAAATGTTGCTCAACCATTTTGTACGCAGGAATAACTAGTGAAAGTGTCTTTGCAACATTACTATCTACTGAAGATAACATATTAAAAAGAAAACATTGCTCAACCATTTTGCACGTAGTAATAACTAGTGAGAGTGTCTTTGTAACATTGCTATCTACTGATGATAACATATTAAAAAGAAAACGTTGCTCAACCATTTTGCACGTAGGAATAACTAGTGAAAGTGTCTTTGCAACATTGCTATCTACTTAAGATAACATATTAAAAAGAAAATGTTGCTCACCCATTTTGCACGTAGGAATAACTAGTGAAAGTGTCTTTGTAACATTGCTATCTACTTAAGATAACATATTAAAAAGAAAATGTTGCTCAACCATTTTGCACGTAGGAATAACTAGTGAAAGTGTTTTTGAAACATTGCTATCTACTGAAGATAACATATTAAAAAGAAAATATTGCTCAACCATTTTGCATGTAGGAATAACTAGTAAAAGTGTCTTTGTAACATTGCTATCTACTAAAGATAACATATTAAAAAGAAAATGTTGCTCAACCATTTTGTACGCAGGAATAACTAGTAAAAGTGTCTATGCAACATTGCTATCTACTGATGATAACATATTAAAAAGAAAACATTGCTCAACCATTTTGCATGTAGGAATAACTAGTGAACGTGTCTTTGCAACATTGCTATCTACTGAAGATAATATATTAAAAAGAAAATGTTGCTCAACCATTTTGCACGTAGGAATAACTAGCGAAAGTGTCTATGCAACATTGCTATCTACTTAAGATAACATATTAAAAAGAAAATGTTGCTCACCCATTTTGCACGTAGGAATAACTAGTGAAAGTGTCTTTGCAACATTGCTATCTACTGAAGATAACATATTAAAAAGAAAACATTGCTCAACCATTTTGCATGTAGGAATAACTAGTGAAAGTGTCTTTGTAACATTGCTATCTACTGAAGATAACATATTAAAAAGAAAATGTTGCTCAACCATTTTGCACGTAGGAATAACTAGTGAAAGTGTCTTTGCAACATTGCTATCTACTGAAGATAACATATTAAAAAGAAAACATTGCTCAACCATTTTGCATGTAGGAATAACTAGTGAAAGTGTCTTTGTAACATTGCTATCTACTGAAGATAACATATTAAAAAGTAAATGTTGCTCAACCATTTTGCATGTAGGAATAACTAGTGAAAGTGTCTATGCAACATTGCTATCTACTGAAGATAACATATTAAAAAGAAAATATTGCTCAACCATTTTGCATGTAGGAATAACTAGTGAAAGTGTCTTTGTAACATTGCTATCTACTGAAGATAACATATTAAAAAGAAAACATTGCTCAACCATTTTGCACGTAGGAATAACTAGTGAAAGTGTCTTTGCAACATTGCTATCTACTGAAGATAACATATTAAAAAGAAAACATTGCTCAACCATTTTGCACGTAGGAATAACTAGTGAAAGTGTCTTTGTAACATTGCTATCTACTGAAGATAACATATTAAAAAGAAAATGTTGCTCAACCATTTTGCACGTAGGAATAACTAGTGAAAGTGTCTTTGCAACATTGCTATCTACTGAAGATAACATATTAAAAAGAAAACATTGCTCAACCATTTTGCATGTAGGAATAACTAGTGAAAGTGTCTTTGTAACATTGCTATCTACTGAAGATAACATATTAAAAAGTAAATGTTGCTCAACCATTTTGCATGTAGGAATAACTAGTGAAAGTGTCTATGCAACATTGCTATCTACTGAAGATAACATATTAAAAAGAAAATATTGCTCAACCATTTTGCATGTAGGAATAACTAGTGAAAGTGTCTTTGTAACATTGCTATCTACTGAAGATAACATATTAAAAAGAAAACATTGCTCAACCATTTTGCACGTAGGAATAACTAGTGAAAGTGTCTTTGCACCATTGCTATCTACTGAAGATAACATATTAAAAAGAAAACATTGCTCAACCATTTTGCACGTAGGAATAACTAGTGAAAGTGTCTATGCAACATTACTATCTACTGATGATAACATATTAAAAAGAAAACGTTGCTCAACCATTTTGCACGTAGGAATAACTAGTGAAAGTGTCTTTGTAACATTGCTATCTACTGAAGATAACATATTAAAAAGTAAATGTTGCTCAACCATTTTGCATGTAGGAATAACTAGTGAAAGTGTCTATGCAACATTGCTATCTACTGAAGATAACATATTAAAAAGAAAATGTTGCTCAACCATTTTGCATGTAGGAATAACTAGTAAAAGTGTCTTTGTAACATTGCTATCTACTGAAGATAACATATTAAAAAGAAATTGTTGCTCAACCATTTTGCACGTAGGAATAACTAGTGAAAGTGTCTTTGCAACATTGCTATCTACTGAAGATAACATATTAAAAAGAAAATGTTGCTCAACGATTTTGCATGTAGGAATAACTAGTGAAAGTGTCTTTGTAACATTGCTATCTACTGAAGATAACATATTAAAAAGAAAATATTGCTCAACCATTTTGCACGTAGGAATAACTAGTGAAAGTGTCTTTGTAACATTGCTATCTACTGAAGATAACATATTAAAAAGAAAATATTGCTCAACCATTTTGCACGTAGGAATAACTAGCGAAAGTGTCTTTGTAACATTGCTATCTACTGAAGATAACATATTAAAAAGAAAATATTGCTCAACCATTTTGCACGTAGGAATAACTAGTGAAAGTGTCTTTGTAACATTGCTATCTACTGAAGATAACATATTAAAAAGAAAATGTTGCTCAACCATTTTGCACGTAGGAATAACTAGTGAAAGTGTCTTTGTAACATTGCTATCTACTGAAGATAACATATTAAAAAGAAAACATTGCTCAACCATTACCCTAAGACAGAGAAATTGAAAAACACCCGGACGCAAAATTTGCATGCATGTTGGCAATCAGACACGACAACCATTTATTGACTTTTGTTTAAGACCCGCACCAGTACCTACAACAAATAAACAAACAAACAAACAAACAAATTCTCAGCCGTATTATAGCCAAATATATAATAGGAGATTCTCTAATCGAGCGAATTACCCAACCCAAGACTCTAGCGAAACAACGACCAAAGGCGCAGAAAATCTCGTTTAGCAAAATCAAATGTGATCCAAACTTGCACTCTGGTGGCCGCCACCGAGGCTAAATTCTGAGCGTTTGACCCCGAACCCGTGGATCATTAAATCAAATATCATGGCTAAACCAAATGTGATCCAAACTTGCACTTTCGGGTGGCCGCCACCCGAGGCTAAATTCTGAGCGTTTGGCCCCGAACCCGTGGAACATTCATCAAATATCATGGCTGGAAACTCAACAATAAATTACGGTACTGGTGCATACAGATCCCACGCTCCCAAGTGGAATTCCTGAGACTCTTCAACAGGTGGTCTACCTGAAGTTACAAAGGATCAAGTCTTAATGTTAGCATTCTATGACATATACATATATCATAATAAATAAATACAGAAAAGATAATTCAAAACCCAGCATTATTTTCTTTTGCTTACTGTGTGAAGTCTTTGACCTTATAAAAGACTACTTTACTGTTTTTGATGACACCTGTGCCTGTATGTAACAATACGATTGTCAATTCCTGTACATATATATAGTTTTGACGACTTACTTTCCCTCTTGAACTATCATTCTAAAAAAGGTTGATACAGAACAATTATATAAATTTTATGTGGCAACATATTGAACACATGATCTAATTAAACAGTGTACATTGTATCTTTGAAGATCTGAGAAAGGGAAATTAATTGCAAGTCACATGTAATTTTAATGATCAAGGCGTCAACTCTTTATTCCTCCCTCCTTATCTACAGGGACCATAATTCTTGATTTTTTCTTTTAAACTTACAGACAGTTAAATGCTTTAATTAGCTATACACACTACCATGTAGTAGATAAAATATATCTGTATTTATACAGGTCATTATCTCATTACTGTCACACATAATTATATTTTACTTCCTTCTCACATGTCCACACAGGGCGCGGTGGGTGGGAAGATTTTTGTTGTTGTCGTGTCCAATACAAAACCAACAGTGAATAAATCACTACCTAATCACGCCCGAAACCCGCGAAGCGGTAAATCCCATTGGTTCCCGGGTCGAGCCAAACAATACAAATTTATCTGCATGACAATGATTGACATCTGACCCGGTAAACAATAACATGGATTGGCCCATTTCTTAGCAAGGGTAAATTGAGTTTAACTTGTTGCACTGTGTTAAACTTTATTACCCTAAGACAGAGAAATTGAAAAACACCCGGACGCAAAATTTGCATGCATGTTGGCAATCAGACACGACAACCATTTATTGACTTTTGTTTAAGACCCGCACCAGTACCTACAACAAATAAACAAACAAACAAACAAACAAACAAATTCTCAGCCGTATTATAGCCAAATATATAATAGGAGATTCTCTAATCGAGCTTAATTACCCAACCCAAGACTCTAGCGAAACAACGACCAAAGGCGCAGAAAATCTCGTTTAGCAAAATCAAATGTGATCCAAACTTGCACTCTGGTGGCCGCCACCGAGGCTAAATTCTGAGCGTTTGACCCCGAACCCGTGGATCATTAAATCAAATATCATGGCGAAACCAAATGTGATCCAAACTTGCACTCGGGTGGCCGCCACCCGAGGCTAAATTCTGAGCGTTTGACCCCGAACCCGTGGAACATTCATCAAATATCATGGCTGGAAACTCAACAATAAATTACGGTACTGGTGCATACAGATCCCACGCTCCCAAGTGGAATTCCTGAGACTCTTCAACAGGTGGTCTACCTGAAGTTACAAAGGATCAAGTCTTAATGTTAGCATTCTATGACATATACATATATCATAATAAATAAATACAGAAAAGATAATTCAAAACCCCACACAAGGGACTTATTTTATAAGGAACTTGGTTAATTCCCCCTCCCCCTTAAAACTTGTTTGTTCACTTTGTTGCACGGATATCATTACCTAAACCTCCTCTAACGCTCCTGGATGATACACAATGGAATGAGGCACATATTTAAAAGTTGACTAGCGCATTTGAGAGCGTCTGTTTGAAAACCAGAAACTACATGGTGATATATCTGCCTATGTTGATAATGCTACTGATAACTAAATGGAACCTCAATGAAGGATTTTATTGTTGGCACATTGAAATATAAATCACAGTTTGGTTCTGTGCCACTAATTGCTGATTAGCATAAAACAGCACTATAATTTCTTTGCTGGATATTGACTGTAATCCATATAATTCTCCACAATAACACTACTAATTATGCTGGCTCTATATGCTGCGAGATACATTGTATAGTCACAATAGGATATTGAAAGAAATCAACGCGATAACTAGCCGGATGCGCAACCTCACAAAAAAACTAGAAAAAATGAGGGCATAGTACTTGGCCCCAGAGTCTAGCTACCCCATGCCAACCTGGAGTTGATTCCTACTTCCCTTTAACACAGACTTAATCAAACAAATACCAGCACGATTGACTAAATGTTATTAATTTCAAATGTGCAACAGAATATATGTGTTGTTGAGATATAAACCGCACCTGACGATGTACTCACCACTTCTACCCTCGTATAGTCATCCTATTACGTCACGCAAAAGCACATCAATATAATATCAGAGGGCTCACCACTGTATAAATTGTTTCTTGTACAATTTTACTTACAATGCAATTCAATTTTTAGAAATCCAGATATTAGTGATATTCCAAGTCCCATGAGATTCATTTGTCCAATGGAAAATTCCCATGTTGTCCCCTAAAGTTTTCGTCCAACTCTGCAAAATTGTATAAAATTTTTGTATATGTTGTCCACTACCAATGCGAAGTTGGATGAATTTACGACTCTTTCTTCAAATATATGAAGATGTTGATTTGAGCTTTCTGATGATCAACATCGCAATGGTTAACTTTCTTTCATACTTTTAGTTACCAATTGAAAATCTGTTGATTTCTAAGAATCGGTAATGAAGATGTTGATTTGAGCTTTTGATGATCAACATCGCAATGGTTAACTTTCTTTCATACTTTTAGTTACCAATTGAAAAATCTTTTCGTCTATCTCGGCAGAAATCGGGTTATTCTGTTGTGTAGTGAAAATAGACCTTGTGATCCGAGTAGGGCACCCATTGCACTGGCCAGTACACTTACGCACAACCGCATTTTATACGGAACCCAGTGATTGGGTTGTTTAGTTCCATTTTGCGTCAAAAATATTGCTATCTACTGAAGATAACATATTAAAAAGAAAATGTTGCTCAACCATTTTGCACATAGGAATAACTAGTGAAAGTGTCTTTGTAACATTGCTATCTACTGAAGATAACATATTAAAAAGAAACTGTTGCTCAACCATTTTGCATGTAGGAATAACTAGTGAAAGTGTCTTTGGAACATTGCTATCTACTGAAGATAACATATAACATTGCTATCTACTGAAGATAACATATTAAAAAGAAAATGTTGCTCAATCATTTTGCATGTAGGAATAACTAGTGAAAGTGTCATTGTAATATTGCTATCTACTGAAGATAACATAATTTGTGATAAACGCAATCAGTGCACATTGGTGATAGCCACTAACACTCACAGAACAAGTTATCCACGATGTTTTATGGATTAAGCAGGGGCTACTCTGGTCATATTGACCTACAAATCTTTGAAGATCATAATGTTGGAGACATTATAGACAGAACTTTGTACCAAAAACCTGTGATTTCCATTTAGAGAAGCATGCATGTATTGTAATCAATCACCAGCAGGTGTCTGTTGTTACCATGGTTACATTGGTGCCTATGTCCATATTGTGTCAGTAGCATATTCCCTGAAATTGCAATTTAATTGGGCTATGAAAACCTCATCCTCCAAACCTCCTCCTCCAACTTTCTCCAAACAAGTCGAGATTTTTATACCATCAGAAACCTACTACTACATTATCAGATAATGAGATGTGCAAAACCTTTCTTGTTGCACAAATTTTCCTTCTACAATTAGTTTACTTGGAAGAAAGGGGTGTCGAGCACCCTCATTATGTAGTACTATAGGTCTCTGATGATAAGAGAGCACAGTGGCCAAGCGGAACGGGCCCGGACTCATAATCGGAAGTTGCGGGTTCGAGCCCCGGCGACGCCATCGTGTTGTGCCCTTGAGTAAGGCACTTTATCTCGATTACTCCTCTCCACCCAGGTGTTTAAATGGGTACTGGCATTCTTAAATGCTGGGAAGGTAACAGACTCGCTGTAGGAGGTGTAGCAATCCCCCTATAGCAACATTATATGGAGGAGTCTGGCCCAATCGCCAATGAAAGAGAGATGGGCACTCCGATCACTGTTTATGCAGGGTCGTCTCCTTTACCTTTACCTTACCTGATGATATAAAAATCTCAAATTTTTTGGAGTTGGGCCCAGTTTCTAAAATACCTGAACATCAGTCAGTGTTCTTTCCATACTCAAATCAGGATCATAGGCCTATAAATGACATTGATTTCAAATGGGGTTACCTGAATGGGTGACTCCATTTGCAATATACACCCCCTGTGTGGGAGATTTGGGCGATTAAGTTCATGTCTTCCATAGGCATGTGTGAATTTCAAATGGAATAGCCTAATATCACCGGTAAAGAGGGCATTTCAAAATAATGAAATTATGAAAATTGATATTGATTCCCAGACTCATCAGTCCCTTTAATCACATTACTCATTTGTTACCATGACATTTATTTTAACCCATATATGATTTTGATTACAAGATGCATTGTACTTTTACAGTTCAGATGTTTCAAGATCAGTTCGGGGGCACTCGTAATAACCGGACGTCTCTGATTTCAAAGACGGGTCAGTGATTTCACATACGGGGGTCTGTGATATCACATACGTCGAGCTTTGTTGACAGCTCGGCGCTCGATGCAGCACATCGGACAAAGCTGAGTGTATTACAATAACCTTTCCTATGTTTAGCAAATATCGACCTGTGCAAAAATTATATCTATCTGTGCAAATTCTGACAAATGGTCCCAGAACACACTGAGATTGCAATGGCTAAAATCAAATGTTTTGAAGTAAAAAAAATCCCAATTTTACTATCCAATTCATGAATTGGATAGTAAAATTAACAGGCACTCAACATGCTCAACTTGGGCTAGCTACAACCCTGATAAGGCCTATACACAAAATTATTCCCACTGCGCTGGCACGTTCATCAAAATTACTTATATCGTTTGCGACTGGGTTTTGAAACTAGGGAGTATGTGATTTATGAGACGTCTCTGAAATATGATACTGTTATGTTATGTGACATGACGCTTCAAGAGTATTTAATATCAGAGACGTCTTTGAATTAGCAGTGCCCCCGAATTGAGATAGCAAAAGATAATCTACGGCACACAACATGACATACACATTGTGCTTTTGTATAATGACACTTCACCAAGATCACAATCAGATCACTTCCACCATACTGCTACCTTACACCCAAGCAAACACAGAACGTTTTGGACATCATTTACAAAAGGTTAGAAAAAGTTGCCAGAAACTGTTTAAATGTCCAGTTATATAAAGGGATTAAAGTGGTTATATAAAAGGAATCACAAATTCTTGAGTACACCGATCCTCAAGAATTATATGATGGTCTGAAGACGGCTGAGCGTTTTTTTTGGCTATTATCTCAAAATTACGTTGAATTGAATTGTCAATATGTCAGTTGTGCCCTTTTGTTTTACTAAGGCAAAATTGTTCATCAATGAACAAAACATCCATGTTTAATTCATCATTGTTATGAATTTGATAAGCTTACATAAAATGCATCAAATTCTGCAGCTTTTACACTTCAAAAGTAAATATATATGCATCCATACTTTCACATACCTCACAACATTGTACTTCTCGTAATAGTAATATGCATAAACAAAGAAACATCAAAATTATCGCCAAACCATAACCTAACCGTGCGTCAGAAATATATACAATCATTACAATTGTTATTCCACCCATCTCCTTGAATGCACTACTAATCTATCTATCGGACATGACTAACCTGTACGTGTTATCGATAAATGTATCTCTTAGGAGCAGAATAATTTAAAATCAAAGCACATGGGCTGGCCTTCATGCATACAAAATATCTTGTTCAGCTACTTGTACTTAGCAACCGAGAATCAATATGGCCGCTGTGGGGGTGATTTATGTAGTTCCGCTTGATTTTGTTGATTTGTATTAAAGCAATGTTATAACATTTTCATAAAATATACATTTTTTTCAACAAAATGTTAGTTTTCACTGTCAGATATGTCACCCTTTTAATCTTGTGCTGAACAAATTCGAAAATTGCTACTTAATTCCAGTGCCTATATCATTATATTAAATTTCTGATTTTGTCACAAGTACAGCACCCAAATAAAGTCTAATTGGTGACTGGTATGTTACTTTGAAGTATATTGAAGTATTTACAAAAAAAAAAAAAAAAAAATTTAAAGCACAGGACCAAGACTTGCTGTTAGGGCATACACAGAAAAAATTACAAATTATTTTCACATTGCCATTGGGTGACCTCAAATGACCCCTGATCTAACAATGTTTTTCTTCCCCTAAAAAGGGGTTATATGTTACAATATTACAGTAAAGAAAATTACAAAAGTGATGCTGAAGACTATGTTTGCTGATATGCAGATGACGACTCAAGATGCGCTATGTGTTGACATTGAGAGGTTCTTTGCACAGATGACGTAAATTATTAAATACATAATCTGAATCATTTAATATTAAACATCTTTTCATTTAAGCTATTTCCCATTGAAAAATCTTGCTACCTTTAGTGGGAAGTAGACTTTGAACTTATATCAGCCCTTCTGCTTGTTTTACAATCCAAGTACTTCAGAACTAAAAGCATTTATTCAGTTCAGACACTCATTTCAGACACTTATCATTATGCTACTTCAACCTGACAATCACAGATCAAATATTGTGGTTAACCCCATGAGAACTACCTGCCGATTGGCCAAAATGAATATTGTGTCCAATTTTGAACCAATCAAGGAGGTTATTAATTAGATCATCTACAAATGCAAGTTTGATCATAATAGTTTAAAGCCAAGTCATAATTGGTAATTGAAATGAGCATTTCAAGTTATCAACCAATCAGAAATGCTCTTAGATGATCTTAGATGACTAGAGTCCAGGCGGTAAAGAACTAAATGGGAGAAACTTGTTTGCTACACTAATGCTGTGGTTGAGTCAAGGAACTATTCTTTGTTTCGCCTCAAGTTTGGTAGTGATGTCAATGCTTTTTCGCGGTTGCGCTGCAAGCGTGCTGGCAAACCGCCCTTGTATGCATAGGTGTTCGCTCTGTGCAATTAACTTTACACACACGATTTGGTACCATTACCAGTGAAATATGCACACACATCATTACCGAACATGGGGTGAACCAATGTATAAAAGGAGAAAGATCTTTGACATGCTTACAAGTACAATGTATGTTGTAGGCAGTAAAAAAATGGGAGAAAAGTCTTTGACAATACATGTACAAGCTTCCAACTATGGAGGGTTTTCCTTTGCATTCTTCAGTTCAAATTAAGAAATCTTGCTATCAGACTTGAAAGAAGTCGAAGTGGTGCAAAGCAAATGTGCTGTTGAAATCTATACACCACCTATGGAGGAGACAGGGCGTGTGAATTTCAAATGAGGCTACCTGAATGGGTGACTCCATTTGAAATCTACACCCCCTGTATGGGAGATTAAGGTCATGTCTTCCATAGGGGGTGTGAGGATTATAACTGGAATAGCCCACTTTGGAGCAGACGACACTGAATGGGTGACTCCATTTGAAATCTACACCCCCTGTATGGGAGATTAAGGTCATGTCTTCTATAGGGGGTGTAAGGATTTCAAATGGAATAGCCTAATGGATTATGTTTGCTTTCCAATCTAAACGCAATCACTATTATAAGCAATAGACAATGAACAATAATTATTTGAATACCTGGATTGGAGAAAGCTGTTTTTAACCAAACATCTTATCAGACGATGAAGTCAATCATTTTCAGGTAAAAATTTAAATCAAACTAAAAAAATTGATGAAATTTTAAGGGATCTAAAATGTGCGTTTATTATGTTTCAACAATATTTTTTTTTGTGGGACATGAGAGCACCTCAGACCTATCGAATTGCATTCTGAATACTGAAGCATGTCTTTCTGATATCAAATAATTTTCATTTTTGAAAATCACAATATAATACAAATTTTTTAATTATTTGATATCAGAATGACATTCTTCGTATTCAGAATGCAATTCGATATGTCTGATGTGCTCTAATGTCCCAAAATAAATACTGTCCAAACGTTCATACCCCACCCCTTAACTTATTCTTTGAAATCTTAGTAAAAGCACGACCATCAGGAAAATAAATACATTGATAGAACAACAAAAGCCTGTACAAAAGGAGAAATTTTTTCAAATAGCGATTGGGTTTGCTTGATTTATTTGATTGTGCGAACCCACAAGGATATGTAGGTATATAACTACATAATGATGGTAACCATGGTAAACTGAGAAATTGAAGGTCATATGAGTAAAATATACTACAAATCATGCAAAAACGTGACAAAAAATATAAATTTCTTTAGTTTTTGTTATTATGAGCATAATAGATATCGGCAAAAATGAAGAGCAAAAATTATAGAATGCATAAGAAAATAGACATAAATTTGCAACCAAGTATGCTATGGACTTACAGTTTTCTACATTAGTAAGCTTAGATACTAAGCAAGCTGGTAATGGTAATGCCTCAATTCTCAAACCTTCCCATTTTGAGCGGATCGGATCGAATCATGTGTTATATGGGCCCCAGATATAAAATTGTAATGTGGCCTATATTACTGAAAGACTTATTACTTTAAAATTACAATATAATGTAACACAAATTTTTTTTTTTTTTTTTTGATAAGGCAATAAAAACAAATTAGTTTGATCTTTCGATTGACTATCAATGCTTGGTCGATCCTTATTATTTATTAAATCGATTGCTAATTGTGATAAAATAGTAATCTGTGCCTGCAGGGATATAGACCAATATATATTTAGCGTTAAATCTGATTAATTAGTTGATAGTTCAT
The DNA here is from genome assembly GCF_039555335.1 of Amphiura filiformis. NCBI lineage: Eukaryota > Metazoa > Echinodermata > Ophiuroidea > Amphilepidida > Amphiuridae > Amphiura > Amphiura filiformis. Next base: position 24,571,052 of record NC_092628.1, read on the forward strand.
TAATAACAAGCATCGAAGCAGCATCAACGATCGATCCAAAGATCGAACACATTTGTTTCTGGTGCCTAAAGGTATTGTGATTGATCCCTCTTGATTTCCTTTATTTTTTCCAAAGATAAATCCTAGATTTAAAAAAATATATTAATGCATCCTTTTAATTCTGCCACACACATAGAAATTAAAATCAAGTCTTCACAGTGCACATACTAGTCTAGCTGTCACTTATAACACTACTACAATCAGAGCAATTCACAAATAAAATCACCAGCAAAATCTCAGGAAACATCAAAACAACATAACCATGCCATCATCTGAAACATCAATCCCAAACACCCAAAATTCAGCTCACCTTGATTTTTCAAGAGGACTAAACTGTAGTAATCAAATCCCAAAAATCATATATATCCATGGCTGTAAATTTCCCAGATACAATTTCCACCAATTTGGTTTCAAATTGAACATTCTGTCAGTGAGTAGATATCAATAACTGTTGTGTCGGTCCTGTGACGGCATGCACAAATACATAGATTTTTCCCATTGTAATAGATAGAGTGACGTCTTAATTGCCGGCCGGTGCTTGCTAGGCGATGTCTATCAAAGGTCCGATCTTTCTATTACTCCAATGAATATTGGCTAGTAATAATTATCAATGTCGGCTGGTAATGGACAGGCAAATATGAACACATATTCAGACCATTATATTTCCATAGGGACAGACAGTATCTTTATTCTGAAAGGTTTGTGATAGACTTTGACCCAAGCTCTTGAGAGTGAATAATATAAAATGTAAATTGGAATCAATTGATTTGGTAAGCAAAGGTCATCATTCCCTGGCAAATGTGATGTAAAATGTCTCCCGATGCCACTTCCTGAATATATTTTGCTCACATTAAAATAAATCTTGATTTTGCAAAATGTGCATTTTGCTTTTACTGTAATTATGTAAAATGATTTTTTTTTCTCATAAAGATACCATTTTACCAATTACTAGTGTTTTTTATATTCATTTGGTGAAATTCTGAGGGTTAATTATTTCACAAAAATGAAAGTGAACAGCTACTTCATCAATACCAGTATCAGTGGTAGCAAGATACCTTTGTCAATGTCATTATTAGTAGCAGCAGTTGGTAACTACTTCCTACAGCAGTGATCAGTAGTTTATCAGCCCTATTTCAGCAGTCACTTACAATACCATATCAGCAGTAGAGAGATAGCTAGTTCATCAATACCAATATCAGCAATAGATAGCTACTTCATCAGTACCAATATCAGCAGTAGATAATGCCAGAAAAAAACAATATCAGCAGTAGCTGGCTGCTTCACCAATACCAATATCAGCAGTAGATAGCTACTTCATCAATACCAATATCAGCAGTAGATAGCTACTTCATCAATACCAATATCAGCAGTAGATAATGCCAGAAAAAAACATTATCAGCAGTAGCTGGCTGCTTCATCAATACCAATATCAGCAGTAGATAGCTACTTCATCAACACCAATATCTGCAGTAGATGGCTACTTTATCAATACCAATATCAGCAGTAGATACTACTTCATCAATACCAATTATCAGCAGTAGATAGCTACTTCATCAATTACCAATATCAGCAGGAGCTGGCTAATTCCTCAATGCCAATATCAGCGGTAGATAGCTACTTCATCAATACCAATATTAGCAGTAGATAGCTACTTCATCAATACCAATATCTACAGTAGATAGCTACTTCAGCAGGAGCTGGCTAATTCATCAATACTGATATCAGCAGTAGATACTACTTCATCCACACCAAAGACAGCAGTAGATAGCTACTTCATCAATACCAATATCAGCAGCAGCGTGCTACTTTATCAATACCAATATCAGCAGTAGATAGCTTCTTCATCAATACTGATATCAGTAGGAGATAGGTACTTCCTCAATACAATATAAACACTACACATGCTAAAATGCTACTTCATCAATGCTCATATCAGCATTAGCTAATAACTTCAGCAGCAAATAGTAATGACAGAATTCAAAGGCTCTGAAGAAGGATTTGAAGAAGTGATTTTAAACCAGCTTTGGAAAATAATGTTACCTACCAAAACCTACAATTTTGTTCATATTCGGACTGGTCACAAGATCTTCAATGGAAAAAACTCAAATCACTCCTCATGTTGGCAGAATTCAAATTGCCGACAGAGCATTCCAAGCTGCTGCACCGGCACTGAGGCACGCTCAATCACAAGCTTCAAGAAACTCTTAAAATCTCATTATTATGTTTAATAATTTTGTGCTTTGTTTATTTTCTGTATGTTCTTGTCATTCACTGATATGCGCCTTGATCTTTATGTAAAAGGCGCTACATAAATCTTGTTTGTTTGTATGTATTCGCCCAAAATCTAATAACACAAGTTGTAACAATCATCAGCAGACTTGTGTTCAGACTATTCATGTAGAGTATTTTGTACCAGGATTTCCCCAACAACAGGTGTTTCCATAGTGTTAAATGTTCTGCATATTATTTAAGAGCATTCCCAGCACTAATTATTATACCCATATCACTAACTTAGCACCATTCTATTCATAGTGAAATTTAACATGTGGTGGTAGTATTGACATGATGTAATGTAACAAAAAAGACAAATTAAAAATTAATTGATTAATCATATATTAATGACAGGATACGAATTGAGGATGTTATGAAAAAACGTAAATATTATTGAATTGCAGATGCATACATAGTCAGTAGTGTATATAGCCCTTCTTAAATGGGCGTGCAAACCCTCCCCCCTTCCCCCCATCAAAAAACAAGGGAAGAGAAACTGGAGTAAAAGAGAAGAGAAACACCTGTGTGCATGCGATTTTGACGAAATTAATCTCATATTTGACCATTTCAGCTTTTAAAAGGCAGATTTAGGAGCATCTCATGTGAATTTGTTTCATTTGTGACACAATCTGGTCCAAAGTGGCCAAAGGTGGCAAATTTGAAATTGAGATAAAGGCAAAAATATGGAGTAAAAAACAATAAAATACATAAGAAAACAGACTTCACAAAAACTTCATAACTTAAGGACCAAGCATGCTAGACCTTAGGTGTTTTCAGTATTAGATTGTATATAATTATAGTATCTCAATTTCACCTTAAAGAGGTAGCCTTGCCAGAGCAGTTCTTCTGGGGTGAACCAAAGCGCCCTGGTTATCAAATTAATCCGTGACAAGGTTATCTATGAATATGACAGGTGCTAATTGATGCAATAGCATTAAAACATCACACCTTGAGCACCTGTCAAATTCCGAGATAACTTTGTCACTGATTAATTTGATAACCGGGCAGGCTTGGTTCACCCCAGAACTCCTCTAGCGGGGCTTCCTCTTTAAGAACAACTGAACCAATACTAGGCTTGTTGGTACTCATTTTAATGCATATTTCATACTGATTCCAAATATGGTCATGCAAATTTGCAATTCTGAATTTTTTTATTAAAAAAAAATTCAACTTGTCGCATGCAGACGACATCTGCATGGAGAGAGTTAATATACACAGGCAGACATGCATGAACGCAAGACGCATGATGATAGCATCCAAGTGCTAATTTCCAAATCATTAACCATTATTATATACAACCTACACATTGTCTAATCAAGGCTTATGAGCTATTCCAGATAATAATGGCACCCCCTAAATAAGATGCACGTGTATGCCCACATGGCATAGAATAATACAAACACCCACACACACCGAAACGTGGATGATCCCTTAATGCTCTGCGTGCTAGCCACACGCTTCAATGGAAAAGGTTCAAGTTTTGAAATATTTTCTCAAAATATCAAGAGCAATCTTAAGAACTACTGAATCAATACTAGGCTTGTTTGTACTCATTTTAGTGCATTTTTCATGCTGATTCCAAATATGGTCATGAAAATTTACATTTCTGAAATTTTTGAATTTCTAAAAATTTTTTGAAGCTTGTCGTCTGCAGTCGACACCCGCGTGAAGAGAGTTAAAGCAGATGATAGCATGCAAGTGCTAATTACCAAATCATTAACCATGATTATATACAACCTACACATTGATTGTCTAATCAAGACTAATTGGCTATTCCAGAAAATAATGGCACCCCCTAAATAAGACACACATGTTTGCCCACATGGCATAGAATAATACATGTACACAACAACACTTACATAGTCAACAGCAACATTTTGATCCCGTTTAAACCGTTACACACAACTAAATTTGTTCACTTACACGAGCTTTCGACACGACATTGTTGGAATAATTTCACCACACAAAAAATTGGGATGAATTATTTCCAAAGCTCCATACTGATTGGTGATTAAAGTGAAGATATCATGTAATTGACAATCAGAGGCAATGTTAGATCGGCAGGTAGTGGCCAGGGGGTTAATATCCGAATCCTTATTACAGACGATAGCATCCAAGTGCTAATTTCCAAATCATTAATCATGATTATACACCTACATGTTGATTGTCGAATCAAGGCCAAACTACAATCAGATCTAAATAAGAAAATTGATCTGTGTTGATGATGGTTTTTAAAACATATCACTTAAGTATTTGAAGTTGTTTATTAGCACCTATTTCAGTAGTCACTTCTTCAACGATACCATATCAGCAGTAGAGAGAAAGCTAGTTCATCAATACCAATATCAGTGGTAGATGGCTACTTCATCAATACCAATATCAGCAGTAGTTGGCTACTTCATCAATACCAATATCAGAAGTAGATACTACTTCATCAATACCAATATCAGAAGTAGATACTACTTCATCAATACCAATATCAGAAGTAGATACTACTTCATCAATACCAATATCAGCAGTGGATAGCTAGCTCATCAATGTTGTCAAGAATTTTCACATTTTTCAGATAAATTTCTTGATTATAAAATCCAAGACTACCATCACATTTTATCATAGATATATTCATCTCTTTGAAAATTCTTTTCAAAACATATTATTGTGTAAAAATTGACAAGTGAATGTCGTCAGCTTGCAGCAGGAATTATTGTATTATTTTAACAGTTTTTAAAGGCTCGCAATATAATTAGATAAGGCTAAAATTGCATCAGAAACATCAAAAGCAATTATTGTGTTATTTTGACCGTTTTGAAATCCTTGAAGATATAAATAGCGCTTTGACGTAACAGGCAAGGAAGTATAGATGAAAACCCTTCCTAAAATAACTGCTGCAATTACCTACCTACGTATTTTGATTTGCTGCACTAATTTTATACTGCATGATTAATTTTATGGTATTTTCAGTTCAGATTTGAGTTCAATAGAAGGCATAATAATTTTCCAGTCTGCAGTGTACTTCTTAATATTAATACACTGATCTTAAGCCATCTTAATTTAATAGTTTATTTCCAAAACCACTGCACACAATAGTAGAATCACCCGTTTCTTGGGTGTTATTCCCACTGGATTGAGTAAATTTCATTTTTAACGCTATTTATTTCTTCCAAAATCCACCACACAAAATCTCACGTCTGACATCGTCAGGCATAAAAATAGCGAAGTCGTAAATCTCAATGAAATTCTTCATCTTGAACGCAGCGAAACTATGTGTTCGTATTCCCCAATAGGTTTTCAACTTGGGATGGGCTTTGAGACAAATTATTATATTAAGATGGGAAACAAAGTCAAGGACTCACCAATAAGAGTATTTATATTTCCATAGGTCTTGCGCTTCTTGAGTTAAGGTCAATAGTATATCAAAACAAAAATTAGCTCTCTTCACGCGGGTGTCGACTGCAGACGACAAGTTTAAAAATGTTTGTAAAAATTCAAAAATTTCAGAAATGTAAATTTTCATGACCATATTTGGAATCAGCATGAAAATGCATTAAAATGAGTACAAACAAGCCTAGTATTGGTTCGGTGATATTTTGAGAAAATATCTCAAAACTTTGAACTTCTTATGTTGAAGCCTATGGCTAGCATGCAAAGCATTAGGGGCATTTCCCTCTCCCAAGAAAACTCATGCACATTAGCTTTATTTGTTTCAGTATTTGAGTGCAACCACCAGTAGCTAATTTTCACCTCCGACCCATCTTAAAATGTTATAAACATGTTATAAACTTGTTTTAGTTTTGGTTAAACATTTTGATAACATTTGAAGGAGTATTTCGTGATCCTATCATCCTCTTTTTAAGACATTTTTCAGTAGATATCCATGAAAAAAGCTTATTCCCAAAATATCAGTTGATTCCAATGTCGCATTTGCAAGTTATGCATGATTAAATGTGTATTACACTGCTCCATAGGCAATGTGTTGATGTAATTTCGTTCTGGTGTACCAGAACATAATTCAAATTTCATGATATTTTGGTAAACAAATAAATCTGCAAGAAATATTTTGTACATATACATTATGTATATACATTATGTAGCCTGAGGTTTCCAGTGGTATAAAAATCTCAAGTTTTTTTGAGAAAAGTGAGGGGGAATGATGCTGTGGACCACAAAATGCATTTTAAATGTTGGATTATTATAGAGAGACCATGAAAATAAACTAAAAACTATTTATATGAAAAAACAACAACAACATGACAACAACATTTTAAAATGTTGTCAAATGTTATTGTCAAATACTTTTGGCAATTCTTAAAATGACATTTTGCAGCAAATTGTTACAAATGTTTTTGAGTGTTATTGAAACATTTTCTACCCATATGTTTATGTTTGCTGGGAGTCATATTTCAGCTTCATTTACCTCAAGCTGATTTGTGTGCTTTACTGACAATAATGACATCATGTCAAAGATCTTCCCCCCATTTGCCCCTCCATGCCCCCTGCCAAACAAACCCAACAAATTGACAATTTACAATTCCTTGGCAATTTCACTGAAATTTCATGATTTTTTTACCCTCCTGAAATTCACTTTGTATTTTCTGGCAGACTACCCATCCAGAAAAATGAGTATGGAAAGAATAAATGGTATAAATCAGCCCTTTTTAGATCCTGCTTTAACAAGGAAGGACAAGTTGTCAGTGAAAAATATTTTCATGTGAATTCAGGATGGAAAGAATGAAAATGAATTAGAGAATAAAGGTATTGTTTTTAGCCACTGGACTGCATCTATCGTTTCATATAACACAGGCGACATCATTATTTTAAGTAAAACAACAAGGCGAAGTCGAGTTGTTTTACGCCAAAAATAATGATGTTGCGTGCTATATGAGACGATAGATGTACGACAGCGGCTAAAAACAATACCTTTATTCTCATTCTTAAACACTTCAATTCAAATAAATATGTTCATCATAAGTATACCAAATTTTATTCAAATTAAATCCTACATTTTAAAAGGAATTACCTAAGACTTAGAATCGATCAGTCCCGTTGTTGCTATGCGCCTCCGATTGGTTCAAATAGCACGTACGAGTATCACGTCGACGCGTATGTGCTAAGGTGTGTGATATAGTGTCATATCACACGGGTAAGAACCAATAAGATTGCAAGAACATTCTCAAGTGTTTAAGAATGGTATATATCAGCCTTATTTTTATCCTGCTTCCCCTCTAATGGAGATAAACTTGTCAGTGTTTGATTGGCCTTTTCTCAGAAAACTTCTCAGAATAAGCAAGAGATATCTCCACTGCCAGATCAGGAAATAGAAACAAATCAATCAAACAAATCAGGGGTGGGGTGGGGTGGGGAGGGGTGGGGTTAGAGCAAGAAAGGCGAATCTGCAATAGCTGCCAGGTGTCATAAATATGTGTACAATATGCAGTAATGGTCAATTTGTCTATAGGGCAGCTATTGAAGATAAGCCTTTCTTGCACCAAACCCTCATAATGTTAACCTTCTGAGAACTACTACCTTTCTAACAATGTTTCTGATAGGCTAATTATACAATATATTCATATGAGTATCCAATCAGAACTGGGCTTTTAGATTTCTTGGCATTTTAAAGTTTGAATCCCTTCCAACACAAACTAAGCATTCTTACCATATCTCTGATTGGCTCAATATATAAAAGATGCCACTTTGTGACCAATCAAAATAGTTCTTAAGAGGCCAGTAATGCCCGGTTCATTACCTGTGCCCATGCCATGTTTTTATATATATTTTCAGGTTCTTGCTTTACACTTTGCAACCTGCAGCAAAATTGATTTGTAAGCATCAATAACATAGATTCAAAATAATTCTTTTAGAGGGACGGCAGCACCGAATTAATAAAAAATATACAAGGTCAATTTCAGAAAGCTTTTTATGCATCATTATGTGACACGATACAGATATTTTATACAGCAAATCTCAGATTGTTACTTAAAATGTAAAACAGAAAATTTCATGGAATTCCAAGTAGAAAATGGAAAATATAGACTTTTGCAACAGCAGGTAAAATTTAAGCCTATTCGGGTCTAATTTCTAATGTACATTCAACAAAATGCATAAACCGGTCAAATATTTCACGAAAATTTACTTAAAATTTATCATTATTTGCCTTTGGGGATCATATATTTGTAGTTTCAAGACTATTTTTAGGCTATGTATCGCAGATTTCGCAATGTCAACATGGGAAGTCGTTGTTTTCCAGCGCTTAGGAGGAGGTCAGGTTTGTAATACAACCCTAACCCTTACCCTAACCCTAACCTCCTTCTAAGCGCAGTAATACAGTATTTACTGAGACCTTCGAAACAGCGGTCCGTGAAGTTGCCGAGAAAGTTATTGGAAAGCAAGAGCCATGCGGACTACCAAGTTGGGTATCAGATGCAACCATCAGACTTAAACTTGAAAGGGATGAGGCCAAAAAGCGGTACTCCATTTCAAAGTCTCGTCAATCTAGAGAAAGATGGAGGAACTTGAACACCAGCCTTAACAACTCCTATAAATCTGATGAGCTTGCTACCCTCAATAAGCAGATGGAAGGCTGGCGGACGAGATGGGGAATTATACCACCACCTGGAAAATTATACACTCGCTTTCTGGGAAGAACTCAAGGAAAGGGGTGAAAGTCAAAAAGAGAGATGGATCAGCTCCAACCAGTGACCATGAACTGCTTGAGGAATGGAAGGAATATTTTAGCTCACTCCTTAACAACGGCAGTGGCACAGCAGCTTCAGAACTTCCTGCACCAGCTGTTGAAGATCTTCCTATTATCACTGAGCCCCCAACTTGTGAAGAAGTAGTCAAAGCAATAGCAGCCATGAAGACCAACAAGGCAGCAGGATTGGACTGTGCTATAACTGCAGAAGCACTTCAGGGAGGAGGGGATAGCATGATTGATATGATTCTCAAATTCTGTATGGAAGTATTCTCAACGCTGACACCACCACGTCAATGGGTTACGAATGTAATCATTCCTTTACCAAAGAAAGGTGACCTCTCTCTCATGACAAACTACCGTGGTATTTCGCTTATGTCCATTGCCGCAAAAGTGTACAACAAGATCCTTCTGAACAGGATCCGACCCCACATTGATCCTTTACTGAGAAGTAACCAGGCTGGCTTTAGATCTGGTCGCAGCTGTGCTCAGCAAATACACATTTTGAGGAGGATCATGGAAGGCTTCAAGGAGTACCAACTTCCCTTAACAGTCACTTTTGTGGACTTCAAAAAAAGCCTTCACTCCATCAACAGGTCCGTCATGTTTTCAGTGCTGCGGCATTATGGAATACCAAAGGTTGTGGTCAATGCCATCCAGGTGCTCTACAAAGACTCCAATAGTGCCGTTATGGTAGATGGCAGTATCTCAGAGCCTTTCAAGTAACAACTGGAGTGCTTCAGGGTGATGTGTTGGCACCATTCCTGTTTATTATCCTGGTAGACTACCTTCTGATGAAATCAACTTCTGGAATTGGCGCTGGAATTGTTACCTACCCACGTCGGTCAAGCAGGTATCCTGCCAAGATGCTGAATGACCTGGATTTTGCTGATGATATTGCCCTGCTGGAATCTTCCATAGACCGGGCCCAGTCACAGCTTACTAGGACTGCAACTGCAGCAGCAGATCTAGGCCTTGTAATCAGCGCATCTAAGACAGAATATATGACTACAAACTGTAACGCCCAACCAGCACTTGAAGTCTATGGTAGTACCATCAACCATGTCACAGACTTCAGGTATTTGGGTTCCAAGATGGGCTCTAGTGTTGGAGACCTAAAAAGAAGAAAAGCACTAGCCTGGGCAGCTTTCTGGAAACTGGAACGCCTTTGGAGAAGCCCGTCCCTGCCAATCGAAACAAAAATCAAGCTGTTTCAGACAACGTGTGTTACTGTCTTTCTGTACGGGTGCGAGTCATGGGTAATTACCAAGGACATGGAAAACAAGATCAATGCATTTGCAACATCTTGCTACAGAGTCATGTTAAACATCAAGCGTGTTGATCGGATCCCAAATGAAACCAACTACAATCTGACCAACACCACTCCACTGGTTGCCAGAGTCAAGATTCATCAACTCAAATTTCTCGGCCATATACTGCGTCTTGAAGATGGCGAGCCTGTGAAAGAATATGCGCTTTATATTCCACCACATGGGAAGAGGAAACCGGGACGACGCGCACACTGTACTTACAGTATGTCCAGCACCTCCTGGGAGATACTGAAGGGATGCTGCAGCCAAACAAAATTGTTTCGCTTGCCCAAGATCGCATTAGTTGGAGAAAGCCGACTGATGATGATGACAGTATTTACTGTCAACATGTGAATCACACCATTTTGGTTTCAGTATTTCTTGATAGAAACATTTATTTCAGTGTTTTTTAATATGACTTCCCTAGAGTGGGTAGATTTTTATGGTTATATTTAGAAAACAAATGATTTCGGTCTCTGTTTAAAACCCACATCAATTTGATTATTTGTCGCCTGATTAAAATTACAAGCATAGAACTTACTTGTGACAAGACAAGCTTTTATTAAGCAGCTAAAAGAAAAGACTTACCGCACAAAGAGATGAAAGGCACTTTCAGCCATGTTGATTGTAGAATACACGAAGCATCACATACTTCATCACTACTAATATCAGTAGTAGCTGGCTTCTTCATCAATACAAATACCAGCAGTAGATAGCTACTTTCATCAATACCAATATCAGCAGCAGCTTGCTACTTTATCAATACCAATATCAGCAGTAGATAACTACTTCATCAATACCAATATCTGCAATAGATGGCTACTTTATGAATACCAATATCAGCAGGAGCTGGCTAATTCATCAATACTGATATCAGCAGTAGGTGGCTACTTCATCCATACCAATGAGACCAGTAGATAGCTACTTTGTCAATACCAATATCAGCAGTATATAGCTACTTCATCAATGCCAATATCAGCAGTAGATAGCTAACTCATCAATACCTCCATCAGCAGTAGCTTTCCACTTTATCAATACCTCCATCAGCAGTAGCTTGCCACTTTATCAATACCAATATCAGCAATAGATAGCTAATTCATCAATACAAATATCAGCAGTAGCTGGCTACTTCATCAATACCAATATCAGCAGAAGATAGCTACTTCATCAACTGATCAATACCAATATCAGCAGAAGATAGCTACTTCATCAATACCAATACAGAGATGCAACTCTTGTTTCACTAAAAAACATGAAACTGGTGAGAAAAACCCTGACAAGTGAATCCAGGCCAAAAAGCCCAAAACATGCTGAAAATGAATACAAACACCGGAATTTGGACTCACAAAAAACTTAAATTCAGGCTAAAACCTGAATGGTGGCATCTCTGCCAATATAAGCAGTAGATGACTACTTCATCAACACCAATATCAGCAGTAGACCGCTTCTTCATCAATACTGATATCAGTAGGAGATAGGTACTTCCTCAATACAATATAAACACTACACATGCTAAAATGCTACTTCATCAATGCTCATATCAGCATTAGCTAATAACTTCAGCAGCAAACAGTAATGACAGAATTCAAAGTCTCTGCTTCATTGCAGAAGTATCTGCATTTGAAGAATTGATAAACCAGCTTTGGAAAATAATGTTACCTACCAAAACCTACAAATTTGTTCATATTCGGACTGGTCACAAGATCTTCAATGGACAAAACTCAAATCACTCCTCATGTTGACAGAATTCAAATTGGTGACAGAGCATTCCAAGCTGCTGCACGGCACTGTGGAACTGCCTCCCTCAGGGAGGCACGCTCAATCACAAGCTTCAAGAAACTCTTAAAATCTCGTTATTATGCTTATTAATTTTGTGCTTCGTTTATTTTCTGTATTTTCTTATCATTCACTGATATGCGCCTTGATTTTTAAGTAAAAGGCGCTATATAAATCTTGTATATGTATATGTATTCGCCAAAAATCTAATACCACAAGTTGTAACGATCATCAGCAGACTTGTGTTCAGACTACTCATCATGTAGAGTATTTTGTACCAGGATTTCCCCCAACAACAGGTGTTTCCATAGTGTTAAATGTTCTGCATATTATTTAAGAGCATTCCCAGGACTAATTATTATACCCATATCACTAACTTAGCACCATTCTACTCATAGTGAAATTTAACATGTGGTGGTAGTATTGACATGATGTAATGTAACAAAAAAGACAAATTAAAAATTAATTGATTAATCATATATTAATGACAGGATATGAATTGAGGATGTTATGAAAAAACGTAAATATTATTGAATTGCAGATGCATACATAGTCAGTAGTGTATATAGCCCTTCTTAAATGGGCGTGCAAACCCTCCCCCCTTCCCCCCATCAAAAAACAAGAGAAGAGAAACTGGAGAAAAAGAGAAGAGAAACACCTGTGTGCATGCGATTTTGACGAAATTAATCTCATATTTGACCATTTCAGCTTTTAAAAGGCAGATTTAGTGACACAATCTGGTCCAAAGTGGCCAAAGGTGGCAAATTTGAAATTGAGATTTAAAGGCAAAAATATGGAGTAAAAAACAATAAAATACATAAGAAAACAGACTTCACAAAAACTTCATAACTTAAGGACCAAGCATGCTAGACCTTAGGTGTTTTCAGTATTAGATTGTATATAATTATAGTATCTCAATGTCACCTTAAAGAGGTAGCCTTGCAGAGCAGTTCTTCTGGGGTGAACCAAAGCGCCCTGGTTATCAAATTAATCAGTGACAAGGTTATCTATGAATATGACAGGTGCTAATTGATGCAATAGCATTAAAACATCACACCTTGAGCACCTGTCAAATTCCGAGATAACTTTGTCACTGATTAATTTGATAACCGGGCAGGCTTGGTTCACCCCAGAACTCCTCTGGCAGGGCTTCCTCTTTAAGAACAACTGAACCAATACTAGGCTTGTTGGTACTCATTTTAATGCATATTTCATGCTGATTCCAAATATGTGACCGTCCACGGCGAATGAGCCGTAAATTCCTCCCCCAGTCAATTTTGTTTTATTTCGTGTTTAAAAAAATAAACATCATAAACTTAAAAATGGTATATCATTTGACTTCAAACGATATCCAGAAGCGGGGTTATGGTTTGTTAAACTTTGCTCCTTCAACAAAATTATAGCTTTTTACGTTTTTACATGTGTCTCTTTTTTCCACATTGCTGGCAATAAATATCAAACAGTCATAATTGGCGGTCATTTCAAATCATCCCCAAGTCAACGAGGTTTAAGAAAGTTCTCTCATTGTTAATTGTTGGTTATGCATACCTGTACAAAATACAATGCCTGGTAACCCACCACTTGAACAGGATTTAGCAAAAGCAAACAAAGACCAGAGCTATTAAAAGTTCTATAGCCATCTAAGGTAGAAGCTTACTATCCACTTCAACAATAGGATTATTGATTAGTTTTTGACTACCAAAATAAGACAGATGTCGGGCCAGCTTAAGTTACCGATGAATCGACCTTCGTACACATTTTACACCGTAACTCAGAATACAATTTAGGAATTTACGGCTCATTTGTGCTGCCGGGTCACATATGGTCATGCAAATTTGCAATTCTGAATTTTTTTATTTAAAAAAAAATCAACTTGTCATCTGCAGTTGCATATATGACATCTGCACGAAGAGAGTTAACCTCAATATACACAGACACACATGCATGAACGCAAGACACATGATGATAGCATGCAAGTGCTAATTTCCAAATCATTAACCATAATTATATACAACCTACACATTGTCTAATCAAGGCTAATAAGCTATTCCAGATAATAATGGCATCCCCTAAATAAGATGCATGTGTATGCCCACATGGCATAGTATAATATATACATACACCCACACACCCTGAAACGTGGATGATCCCTTAATGCTCTGCATGCTAGCCATGCGCTTCAATGGAAAAAGTTTAAGTTTTGAAATATTTTCTCAAAATATCAAGAGCTATCTTAAGAACTACTGAATCAATACTAGGCTTGTTTGTACTCATTTTAGTGCATTTTTCATTCTGATTCCAAATATGGTCATGAAAATTTACATTTCTGAAATTTTTGAATTTCTAAATTTTTTTTCAAACTTGTCGTCTGCCGTTGACACCTGCGTGAAGAGAGTTAAAGCAGATGATAGCATGCAAGTGCTAATTACCAAATCATTTACCATGATTATATACAACCTACACATTGATTGTCTAATCAAGACTAATTGGCTATTCCAGACAATAATGGCACCCCCTAAATAAGATACACGTGTTTGCCCACATGGCATAGAATAATACATGTACACAACAACACCTACACAGTCAACAGCAACATTTTGATAGAGTTTAAACCGTTACACACAACTACATTTGTTCACTTACGTGAGCTTTCGACACAACATTGTTGGAATAATTTCACCACACAAAAAATTGGGATGAATTATTTCCAAAGCTCCATTCTGATTGGTGATTAAAGTGAAGATATCATGTAATTGACCAATCAGAGGCAATGTTAGATCGGCAGGTAGTGGCCAGGGGGTTAATATCAGAATCCTTATTACAGACGATAGCATCCAAGTGTTAATTTCCAAATCATTAATCATGATTATACACCTACATGTTGATTGTCGAATCAAGGCCAAACTACAATCAGATCTAAATAAGAAAATTGATCTGTGTTGATGATGGTTTTTAAAACATATCACTTAAGTATTTGAAGTTGTTCATCAGCACCTATTTCAGTAATCACTTCTTCATCAATACCAATATCAGCAGTAGAGAGAAAGCTAATTCATCAATATCAATATCAGTGGTAGATGGCTACTTTATCAATACCAATATCAGCAGTAGAGAGAAGCTAGTTCATCAATACCAATATCAGTTAGATGGCTACTTTATCAATACCAATATCAGCAGTAGAGAGAAAGCTAGTTCATCAATACCAATATCAGCAGTAGAGAGAAAGCTAGTTCATCAATACCAATATCAGTGGTAGATGGCTACTTTATCAATACCAATATCAGAGAGAAAGCTAGTTCATCAATACCAATATCAGCAGTAGAGAAAAGCTAGTTCATCAATACCAATATCAGCAGTAGAGAAAAGCTAGTTCATCAATACCAATATCAGCAGTAGAGAAAAGCTAGTTCATCAATACCAATATCAGCAGTAGAGAGAAAGCTAGTTCATCAATACCAATATCAGCAGTAGAGAAAGCTAGTTCATCAATACCAATATCAGCAGTAGAGAAAGCTAGTTCATCAATACCAATATCAGTGGTAGATGGCTACTTTATCCAGGCCGTTGCAACTCATATACTAGCGCAATACAAAAAGGTGGCAACAGCGTCGGCTTTCCCTGTGTATTACTCTGCGCTTAAATGGCGTCCGATGGCGTCGCCAACAGGCACCAAATTGATTCATGGGCGGCGCCATATTGGAAAAGTAAAGAAAAATGCTGCTGCCACCACGATAGTACTAAAAGCTACGTAAAAAATATGCGTAGTGCTGTGGAGACTTATGCTAATTAAAGAAAAATGCTGCTGCCATCTACGTCCACATGTTGCAAGCATGACGATCGCGGACCTCACATTGACGAACGGAGTTGCAATTCCATCGCACTTCATGCTCTATTCGTGCTCTATTCTTCTTCCATGCTTTATCAATACCAACACCAGCATTAGACAGCTACTTCATCAATACCAATATCAGCAGTAGAGAGAAAGCTACTTCATCAATACCAATATCAGCAGTAGATAGCTACTTTATCAATGCAAATATCAGCAGTAGATAGCTACTTCATCAATACCAATATCGGAAGTAGATACTACTTCATCAATACCAATATCAGCAGTAGATAGCTACTTCATCAATACCAATATCAGAAGTAGATACTACTTCATCAATACCAATATCAGCAGTAGATAGCTAGCTCATCAATGTTGTCAAGAATTTTCACATTTTTCAGATAAATTTCTTGATTATAAAATCCAAGACTACCATCACATTTTATCATAGATATATTCATCTCTTTGAAAAATTCTTTTCAAAACATATTATTGTGTAAAAATTGAAAAGTGAATGTCGTCAGCTTGCAGCAGGAATTATTGTATTATTTTAACAGTTTTTAAAGGCTCGCAATATAATTAGATAAGGCTAAAATTGCATCAGAAACATCAAAAGCAATTATTGTGTTATTTTGACTGTTTTGAAATCCTTGAAGATATAAATAGCGCTTTGACGTAACAGGCAAGGAAGTATAGATGAAAACCCTTCCTAAAATAACTGCTGCAATTACCTACCTACGTATTTTGATTTCCTGCACTAATTTTATACTGCATAATTATTTTTATGGTATTTTCAGTTCAGATTTGAGTTCAATAGAAGGCATAATAATTTTCCAGTCTGCAGTGTACTTCTTAATATTAATACACTGATCTTAAGCCATCTTAATTTAATAGTTTATTTCCAAAACCACTGCACACAATAGTAGAATCACCCGTTTCTTGGGTGTTATTCCCACTGGATTGAGTAAATTTCATTTTTAACGCTATTTATTTCTTCCAAAATCCACCACACAAAAATCTCACGTCTGACATCGTCAGGCATAAAAATAGCGAAGTCGTAAATCTCAATAAAATTCTTCATCTTGAACGCAGCGAAACTATGTGTTCATATTCCCCAATAGGTTTTCAACTTGGGATGGGCTTTGAGACAAATTATTATATTAAGATGGGAAACAAAGTCAAGGACTCACCAATAAGAGTATTTATATTTCCATAGGTCTTGCGCTTCTTGAATTAAGGTCAATAGTATATCAAAACAAAAATTAAGGGCATTTCCCTCCCCCAAGAAAACTCATGCACATTAGCTTTATTTGTTTCAGTATTTCAGTGCAACCACCAGTAGCTCATTTTCGCCTCCGACCCATCTTAAAATGTTATAAACTTGTTATAAACTTGTTTTAGTTTTGGTTAAACATTTTGATAACATTTGAAGGAGTATTTCGTGATCCTATCATCCTCTTTTTATGACATTTTTCAGTAGATATCCATGAAAAAAGCTTATTCCCAAAATTTCAGTTGATTCCAATGTCGCATTTGCAAGTTATGCATGATTATGTGTATTACACTGCTCCATTGGCAATGTGTTGATGTAATTTCGTTCTGGTGTACCAGAACATAATTTAAATTTCATGATATTTTGGTAAACAAATAAATCTGCAAGAAATATTTTGTACATATACATTATGTATATACATTATGTAGCCTGAGGTTTCCAGTGGTATAAAAATCTCAAGTTTTTTTGTTTAAAGTGAGGGGGAATGATGCTGTGGACCACAAAATGCATTTTAAATGTTGGATTATTATAGAAAGACCATGAAAATAAACTAAAAACTATTTATATGAAAAAACAACAACAACATGACAACAACATTTTAAAATGTTGTCAAATGTTATTGTCAAATACTTTTGGCAATTCTTAAAATGACATTTTGCAGCAAATTGTTACAAATGTTTTTGAGTGTTATTGAAACATTTTCTACCCATATGTTTATGTTTGCTGGGAGTAATATTTCAGCTTCATTTACCTCAAGCTGATTTGTGTGCTTTACTGACAATAACGACATCATGTCAAAGATCTTCCCCCCATTTGCCCCTCCATGCCCCCTGCCAAACAAACCCAACAAATTGACAATTTACAATTCCGTGGCAATTTCACTGAAATTTCATGATTTTTCTGGCAGACTACCTATCCAGAAAAATGAGTATGGAAAGAATAAATGGTATAAATCAGCCCTTTTTAGATCCTGCTTTAACAAGGACAAGTTGTCAGTGAAAAATATTTTCATGTGAATTCAGGATGGAAAGAATGAAAATGAATTAGAGAATAAAGGTATTGTTTTTAGCCACTGGACTGCATCTATCGTTTCATATAACACGGGCGACATCATTATTTTAAAGTAAAACAACAAGGTGAAGCCGAGTTGTTTTACACCGAAAATAATGATGTCGCGTGTTATATGAGATGATAGATGCAGTCCAGTGGCTAAAAACAATAACTTTATTCTCATTCTTAAACACTTCAATTCAAATAAATATGTTCATCATAAGTATATTAATCAAATTAAATCCTACATTTTAAAAGGAATTACCTAAGACTTAGAATCGATCAGTCCCGTTGTTCCTATGCGCCTCCGATTGGTTCAAATAGCGCGTACGAGTATCACGTCGACGCATATGTGCTAAGGTGTGTGATATCGTGTCATATCACGCGGGTAAGAACCAATAAGATTGCAAGAACATTCTCAAGTGTTTAAGAATGATATATATCAGCCTTAATTTTATCCTGCTTCCCCTCTAATGGAGATGAAGTTGTCAGTGTTTGATTGGCCTTTTCTCAGAAAACTTTATGAATACTTCAATGAATAAGCAAGAGATATCTCCACTGCCAGATCAGGAAATAGAAACAAATCAATCAAACAAATCAGGGGTGGGTGGGGTGGGGTGGGGTTAGAGCAAGAAAGGCGTATCTGCAATAGCTGCCAGGTGTCATAATTATGTGTACAATATAGAATGCAGTAATGGTCAATTTGTCTATAGGGCAGCTATTGAAGATAAGCCTTTCTTGCACCAAACCCTCATAATGTTAACCTTCTGAGAACTACTACCTTTCTAACAATGTTTCTGATTGGCTAATTATCATAATACTAATCATGGCGCGTCCATCTGCGCGCTATCGCGTTCGCGTTTGCGCGGTGCACTATCGCGTACTCGCGGTGTGCTATCGCGGAGTATCAATGGGCGCGGAGTACAGTGAGCGCATCGGAAAACATTACAGTGTGACTAACAGGTGCATATCATCGGACCATAGGCCTATTTCTCCCGATTGATTTCATTACTAAAACTAACCCTAACCTCCTTCTACATGTAAGTGCAGTAATACAGTATTTACTGTCACCATGTGAATCACACCATTTTGGTTTCAGTATTTTTTGATAGAAACATTTTTGTCAGTGTTTTTTAATATGACTTCCCTAGAGTGGGTAGATTTTTATGGTTATATTTAGAAAATGGAAAACAACACAGAATCTAACATTGACAAAATGGATGATTTCTGTCTCTGCTTAAAACCTCACATCAATTTGATTATTGGTCGCCTGATTAAAATTACAAGCACATAACTTACTTGTGACAAGACAAGCTTTTATTAAACAGCTAGAAGAAATGACTTACCGCACAAAGAGATGAAAGGCACTTTCAGCCATGTTGATCTTAAAATACAAGCAGCATCACATCCACAATTAATATTTATCTTTGATTACACCAAGTCACACTGTAGTATGCAAAGATGTTCCATAATCAAATTGCCTCCAAAAATATAAACGCCGTTGTATAAAATGATTCTGATAAACCTACGATTATTCAAATATACTCAACATCTCATCCAGAATCCAATATACTAAGTCACAAAAATGCTAGACAGCGAAGAAGTCCATAACGTACCTATACCAAAAAATATACTGCTGATAAACACCGGGTAATTGTACAATCGCTTATCTCTGATTATAATATAAACCCCCTGTAAGCAAACCACAAGTATCTACATCCATTGGCTTGAAATGAAACACCTTTCGCTAATACTACCTGATTGACAGAGACAATCTATTTTGGGGATTTTAATTCAAGTACTTTCACTAAAAAAATCATATATTTAGCTAAAGTATAACAGGTGTAGAAAGTAAATTTACAAAGCAAACCATTATTGTCTTGCTAAAAATATACCACAAGAACCCACTTTTCTTCATGCATAATTTAATTTTACATGTTTTGTACAACGTTAAAGGTACTAAAATTAGATGTTTGTTTCAATCTTGCTATTTGTATAGTATCTTAATATAAAGTACTGCAAACTCAAGTCAGATTTTTGTATAAATAAAATAAACGGAAAGATATAATATTTTATATGTCTTACATAAGAGTTCAATGACAAGATGAAGATCTTGGAGACCTACATTATATTCACTTGGTTAGATGCATTATCTTTGATCTCTAATAATAAAAGATGCGTGCTTTGTTTTCTCCAAAGTCATGGACATTTGATCATAAACAGCTAGCTTTGACTATACATGTATTTATAAAGTAATTTATGTTATAAATATGTAGGTGACCCATGAGTGTCACCATACCAAGACCACCAAATGTGTCTGAATCCTTACATAATTGGCCAGTATACAGAAAAGGATAGGAACTTTTAAATATCATTTACTTAAATAGCAAAATTATTACATACAAATGGATGAATCTGAATTCTTGATATGGTACAAAAACACAAATTTGTAAGTAAAAAAAACCCGACATAATTATCGTCATAAAACGCCTATCGGAACAAAAGATTTTACACAATATTTTGCCCAACTACAGTGAATTGCCTAGATCTCATCGCTGGGAAAATGTCTCGAAGAACATAACACCCATTTGACTCTGTCCACTTTTGGTGCTTTTGAAATATTTAAGATCTACTACCCACCATTTTGACCCAGATAAGGTTTTAACCATTAAAAAATCTTTGCCAGGCCTTTCAGTAAAAAATATTTTTGAAACAAAATAGCTCAAAATGAATACTATCAATAATAATCTATAAAAAAATCTGCCAACCTGGATTGTAATGTATGGGGCCAACAGGATCTTAAACTAATACAATGGGGAAGCCTAAAGTCTAAAAGAAAACAACCGCAGTAGGAGCGGGCTACGAAAACTCGAAAATTCCACGAATAGAATTTTTTTCTACCTCATGTCAACCTGATGATTGAACTCTTTCCTCCCCGAACAATCAATCAAAAACCCACCCTGGATAACCGACAGAAGCAAAGCATTTTTTTACATTAAAAAAAAAAAAAATTGGAATTACCAAATATTTTTATGAAAAAAAGCATGTGTGCTGCATGGTGCTACCAACCTGAAGTGACTACCAAACACTACCACGCCCCGACGCACATCCGAGTCATTCACTATCACAAAACATGAAGAAAATAAATATATGCTAATTCGCGAGGCGCTCAAACACACATATTTCCATTCCCTTCTTATAGTCTCAGTTGATTCAAATCCTTGGCATTTTGAACTACAAAGGGATGTAACACATGTGAAACAAAACAAAATTAATAAGCAGATGGGTATATTGGGTTATTTCAGTTGAAACCAAACAACCCCCATCATGGAAAAACATGACCTTAATCTTCCACACAAAAAAGGGGTGTATACTTTCAGATCAGATTACCCATTCAGGTAACCCCATTGATATCTACACCCCCTGTGTGGTAGATTAAGGCCATGTCTTCCAGACCAGGGGAACATGGATTTCAATAGCCCATTTCTGACTCATATCAGTGTTGATACCCTTACGAAAATGACACGCTTTTTTTTTTTTTTGCAAGCGTGCAGCATGAATCTTTTATACACATGTCGCACATGTGCATATGAAGCGTGCGCATGCGTGTTTTTGGAAAAAAACATGCATGCACATGCATGCAAGGTGCACGGTCTGCACGCTTTTATAGCATACACGGCTGCATGCGTGCAGGTGCTGCACGCTTGCAGGAGCTGCGTGCACGCTTGCAGGAGCTGCACGCTTGCAGGAGCTGCACGCTTGCAGGAGCAGCATGCGTGCAGGAGCTGCATGCGTGCAGGAGCTGCATGCGTGTTTTTGGAAAAAACACGCATGCACATGCATGCACGGTGCACGGTTTGCTCTCGCCGTAAATGATACAATCGCTCAATCAGATTTTAAGTTACATCAATGATAAACTTTATTCACATACATCCTTGAAAAAGAGAGTGCACCCTCTTTCATAGATGTAAGACATGCTTATTTTGCTCTGAGCTTATCTTGTTTGCTACTGAGTTCTATTTGAACTTGCCTTCAGTGTTTGACTTGAATTTGTTTTTAAACTACAGCATGTAGTTTTTGTTGTTTGCTTTTATATTTTGTTGTCTGTCCCTGAAGAAGAGCAGTTTATCTGCTCGAAACGTTGGGTTTTTTTTGTCTATTTGGTTTTGTTTATTTGCTCCAAGTGTACTTTTGTACTGTTTTGCTAAAACTTCTGTGGGCTCTGAAATTGGCAATTTTAGGCCATCAAACTTTGCCTCTTTTTGTGCCTACAATGGTTGTTTGGTTTACCGAGTCTGTTTATGTGCGAAGTGATTTTCATCACTTGCTCTAGTGTACCATTGTATTCCCATTGATCTTTGTTGTTTTTGCAGGTTTAGCACTTTTGTGAGCCTTGGAACTGGTAATTTTTGGCTATCAAACTTTACCTACTTTCAATGCCTACATTTGCTGCTTTTGCCCCCCCCTGCATATTGTCTAGTCTGTTTTTTACTTGTTTCCCCACATCAAGTTGGTGTACCTTGCTTGTTTTCTTTCCAGAGTGCACCCTCTTCACACAAAATCTATGTGAATAACAGCAGACTGTAACTGAACAAATAAAACAGCTAAAATGCTCAATATTTGGAGATACAAAATGTCCTTCCACAAAACCACAATATATAACCAACCAACATGTCTGAAGTATTTAAAGGCAAGTGAAAAAAACAGGGATTTATAATGTACGATTAGTAAAAAATACTATGTGATATCCACTTCGCATGCATGCATCCCACCTGATGCGATGATGCAATCAACCAAAGTGATTATATACGCACAGGCATTTCGCTGGCCTGTCAAACAAAACACCCATGGTTACTGTTCAGTGTAACCTAGTGCTCAGCACGCGAGGGGTGTCAGCTTCGAATTCCAACTTCTTTGTTCATCTTCTCTTTTTATTCCTTCTTTCTTTTCCTTCCATTTGCCAAAAAAGCAAAAGGGAGTTAGAATTAAGATGATGTTGTGAACCAGATAAGACTGACAGGAATAGGGTAAGAGGTACAATTCTAGAATGCAGGAGTAAAACCTGAGTGCCTGGGGTAAAACCTGCAAGAACAATCATGGATCAGCAACCAATCTCACTCACTGGACACATACGCTTCAAATTTTTTTTATCTAGAGCAAGCTTAAGGGCTGGGGTATGAACGTTTGGACAGTATTTATTTTGGGACATTAGAGCACATCAGACCTATCGAATTGCATTCTGAATACGAAGAATGTCCTTCTGATATCAAATAATTTTGATTTTTTGAAATTCGCAATATAATACACATTTTATGGCAAATCATTAAAATTGATATTTTTGATATTTAACAGTACTCAAGTAAATTTTACAAATCTGATGATTTATACTTAAAGTGTATGTAGGTGGGATGAAAAGCCGACGATCAATTGAAAATGTTGACCTTTAGATTGGAGATATGGATTTTTTCCCCAAACACCAAAAAAATAAGGTCTTTTGGGAAAAAATCCATATCTTCAATATGAAAGGTCAAAATTTTCAATTGACCGTCGGCTTTTCCTCCCAGCTACATACACTTTAAGAATATATCATTAGATTTATATAATTTACTTCGAGGACTGTTATATATCAAAATTTGAAAAATATCAAATTTTATAATTTGTCATAAAATTTAGATTATATTGTAATTTTCAAAAAATGAAAATTATTTGATATCAGAAAGACATGCTTCGTATTCAGAATGCAATTCGATAGGTCTGTGGTGCTCTCATGTCCCACAAAAAATACTGTCGAAACGCAATAAACGCTCATTCTAGATCCCTTAACATGCTAAGTAACTTCAACAAATTTATTTGTTAAGGTGTTTTAAAATCAATGTTTGCCAATCGTAAATGCACAACAAGCGTCTGATCGCCAAAAACATCCGGTCCAATTCATTTTGTGTTTATTTCTAGATTTATCTTTTATCTCATATGTTTACGCATGTATATTTCTTGGTACAGTCCTATCTTCAATAAACTCACAAGAGTGATAAACTTATCAATAGCAGAACACCCACCCAAGTTATTGCCTTTAACTGAAGCAGAAGAAAATCAACAATTCCTACAGCACTTATTGTCTACGTGGAATCTGCTCGTCACCACACATCTTTTTAGAAAGTATTAAATCGATCTTGAATGGTTATCAAATTAGTTTTAGTTTATAAATTGCCAATGGCTGTTTTCTAAAAATAGAAAAACATAGGTGTGTACATTAGGGATTCCAATAAACTTTTCTGTAGAAACCTCACCCTTGTCACTTTTAAGTGACAAGGCTATTTAAAAATAGTCACATTGTTTTTTTACATAACTACTTCATCAATACCAATATCAGCAGTAGCTAGTTACTTCATCAATACCAATATCAGCAGTAGATAGCTACTTCATCAATACCAATATCAGCAGTAGATAGCTACTTCATCAATACCAATATCAGCAGTAGATGGCTACTTCATCAATACCAATATCAGCAGTAGATAGTTACTTCATCAATACCAAATCAGCAGTAGATAGCTACTTCATCAATACCAATATCAGCAGTAGCTAGTTACTTCATCAATACCAATATCAGCAGTAGATAGCTACTTCATCAATACCAATATCAGCAGTAGATAGCTACTTCATCAATACCAATATCAGCAGTAGCTAGTTACTTCATCAATACCAATATCAGCAGTAGATAGCTACTTCATCAAAATTGATATCAGCAGTAGATAGCTACTTCATCAATACGAGTATCAGCAGTAGACAGCTACTTCATCAATACCAGTATCATCAGTAGATGGCTACTTCATCAATACCAGTATCAGCAGTAGATAGCTACTTCATCAATACCAGTATCAGCAGTAGATAGCTACTTCATCAATACCAGTATCATCAGTAGATGGCTACTTCATCAATACCAGTATCAGCAGTAGATAGCTACTTCATCAATACCAGTATCAGCAGTAGATAGCTACTTCATCAATACCAGTATCATCAGTAGATGGCTACTTCATCAATTCCAGTATCACCAGTAGATGGCTACTTCATCAATACCAGTATCAGCAGTAGATGGCTACTTCATCAATACCAGTATCAGCAGTAGATATCTACTTCATCAATACCAGTATCAGCAGTAGATATCTACTTCATCAATACCAGTATCATCAGTAGATGGCTACTTCATCAATACCAGTATCATCAGTAGATGGCTACTTCATCAATACCAGTATCAGCAGTAGATGGCTACTTCATCAATACCAGTATCAGCAGTAGATAGCTACTTCATCAATACCAGTATCAGCAGTAGATAGCTACTTCATCAATACCAGTATCAGCAGTATATAGCTACTTCATCAATAACTTCTTTTGCCCAGTTATGATGGAACCAAGCATTGACAAATATTTTGTCCAATCACACAGATTTCAAATTACATTCGAACATGATTTTATAGTTGATCTGTTTAAGTTGAAATGTATTTGTCGCTCGGATGCCATAGCGATGAATCAAAATATGGCTATTTTGAGATAATCACATTTTTTGCAACTTTTACCCATTTGTCAATGGCGTGCGCAGCACATTGAAAGTGGCAGGCCACATATTTGCGACATAATGGCGTATGTCAATGATACACCACTATGTCATGCAAAATATGGGGAATATTGTACACAGTTTTCCCATTGAGAGAGATATTGCAAACCTAATTAGTGATAATATCTAATTAATGGCATGTGTGTCTTGAAAGTTTGTCAAAATGCAGAGCATAATACATAGATTATGAAATTTAATTTACCTCATTTTCTCTAAAATGGCTGATACACCAATGTCATCCAAGCGAAGTATACCCAGCAGCCATGCATCTATCACATGATAGAACACTGGAGACACCATTATGTTTACATGGAATTACTTAGCGTAAGTTAGTTTTATCAATATTTACTATGTATTATCAATATTTCTATTCCTATGATTTTGCAGAAAATTAATCAAATTGAATTTGCAACATAAAATGATGTCAAGTACCTAAAGTGAGACCATGTTTCTTTGTTAGACATTGTATACACCAATCCGACTAGGCCATTCCTGCGGTGTCCCCGATGTAAAACTGCGGTGTCCCAAGGTCGGGGGTTCAATCAATTACTTGTTAGTGTGCTATACAGAATTGTACACAACTGTAATTTTCAATACACGACCATGAATTGATTGAACAAATTAAATCTCCCGCACTGGTACAATTGTGGTTCCGTCAATAGAGGGCCAAATACAGTAAACGCTTCGATTGGTGTATTAGCTAGATGCCCGCAGTTCGCCATTATGCACTATGTGCGGGAGAGCCTCGAACTGGCAGCATACATGAATGGGAATTGAACTAGTCATAACGTTCTGTGTAAGGTTACATAATTCTTCCTTTCATGTATGCTGCCAGTTCGAGGCTCTCCCCGCACATAGTGCATAATGGCGAACTGCAAGTAGCGAATACAGTATTCAAAATGCATTATTGAATGTAAATTCATTTATTAATGGGGCTGATTTCAAATTTAGTTATGAATCACTTACCCCAATTAAAAGATATTTTTGTAAATATAGTCTGTCTCAAGTTGAGAGTAAAGCCATGTTGGATTTTGCAGTGGCAGATTTAAATAGCCTGCTAACCTAATCCTGCAGGGTGTGCACATACGTGTAGAAGGGCGATTTATCCATAAGCTGGCTATGCGACCATGGAATCGCACCGATTCGAATCTGCCCCTGCGAAATCCAACATGGCGTTACCCTCAACTTAAGGAGGTACACTATATTTTCCATTTGGCTAAGGTAGTGCATCTGTAGTGCGCGCTACAGATGCACTATTTCACATTACCCGTATATCACACATGCATGCTAATTGTCTTGAGTAAGCCAAATGGATTAGGCCTGTATCTGAGCGAAAGAGGGATGCATTGATTTGGTACTGGCATAGACTCCTCTATAGCATGCTGAGGTTTGCAGGTCTATAGCACACCATAAATCACTGCACTTTTTAATGACCACAAAGGTGTGGGTTTGAACCACTGTGGCACCATCATAAGGGGCAGATCCCAGGTGGTATTGAGTGAGCACAAGCCCCTGCATGGGGAATTTTCAGAAATCATGAATATCAGCCTTTTTTCAAGTAATTTTGCCTCTTGTGCAGCTTCCCGCTAATTTGATCATTTTCAAATTCTGGACCATCCCTGATCATGACAATTATATATGGATCTATTGTGCTATTCCAGCTAAACATGATGATTGTTTGTTGCAAGCAGACTAGCACCCAGATTTTAAGCCATTTGTTGCTCAAATGCACTCACATAGCAGATTATTGCTAAAATACACCCAAAACTTTAGCATCTTGTTGCAAAAATACACCCAAATTTAAAGCAGTTTCTTAAACAAATACATCCAAATTTAAGCAGCTGAAATACATCAACATTTCAAATTGGACACAATAAGGTGCATCATTACACTTGTCTGGAAGCACTTGTCACACCCAAAGTGCCAAAGCCTTGGTACTGAACACTTCTGGCAACACTGCATACAGTGGCTGCAAAAATGAATTGGCTTATACACAGCAAGCTACAGCATATCCAGGGTCTAATAATCAATCACCAATTTCACCATTACTGAATATATACATTTAAAAGCTACCACCCCACCTACGATCTAACCTATAAATGTGACAGGATCAATGGGAATGAGTCGGATGTCGCTAATATTGTTCCTGAGATACTAGTATTAGCAAAAACAGTGTTCAAATTCTTTTGTTTTATATTGTTTTCAGCCATTGATAAATTGCTCATAACTTGGTAACCAGATATCCAGATTTGGATATAACAGACACATCTTAAGTGGAGGTCACGTAAAATCATGCCAAAGTGACATGGTTATAGAATGTTCTCTGTATTAATAAACAATGTGACTTGGGGATGATTTGAAGTGACCTCCACTTGAAATGAATTTGGTATTTATTCCCAGTTGTTATGTGAAATGAGACACATGTAGCAGCCGACAAGTGCATCCTTTTGATATGTATGATCACATATGACATATCGCATTGACCTTTATGGTTGACTTTTTTTACACTTATTCCAGTGGTATCATTACACTGAGTTCAACAATATCTTGTGTCAATGTACCAGCACCCCATTATTAGCAACATCCCATGACTATCATTAAAATTCCATGACTTTGTCATGATGATTGCCAACTGGTAAAAAAGCCATAATGTATGATTTCTGTCAAATTAGAATTTTGTTATTATTTACCAAAAAATGATGAAATAATATCAGTAAAAAGTTTAGCCAAAATTATAAGGTGAAATGAAAGAAACCACACTGGCTCTGCGGTAAAAACACCATGCATTTAATAATTCACACATTGTGTTTGCTAGTGATGTTAGATAACTTTGCAAGTGGTGTTAGATAATTTTCCCTCATTGTGTTCACATTGTCGGACGTACGCCCGGCGGAACTTGGTCGGTGCAAGTTGCTAGGAGTAGCGGTAGGCGCTGCCAGGAGTAGTGGCAGTGTGAACGATGGTCAGCGAATGTTCCGCCAGGCGTACGTCCGCCGATTTACTCAGGATTAAGTCAGGAGTAGCGAGCTGGGTGTAACCTCCGCCAGGCGTAAGTTGCAATGTGAACGCTGCTACTCCTGGCACCCGATGTAAGTTTGACCTTTTATTGGCTGGATCTAAGACATTACATAGTGCGTGGTTGAAAAAGGTCACGGAAACACCGAAAGTGGTAGCCAATGTTTACGCCGACCAGAAGTGAATACTTGGTGGAATTAGTCGGCGTAGTGCTAGGAGTAGGCTAGGTGTGGACACGAGGTAGGAGTAGGGAAAATATTTGTGGAATTTTGATCAATGTTAGCGTAAGTTTACGCCGGGTGTAACTCAAAATGTGAACACGACTCCTGTGTGGAAGATTAGGGTCATGTCTTCCCTAGGGATATGGATTTTCAATGGAAAAGCACAATCTACACAGTTACCAAGGTTACTTTCTTTTATTAGTAATCAAATAATTGACTTGCAAGGCATATAATTATACTCCCCACCAAAAACTCTGGATGAGTACTGCAACATAGCCATATATAGCAGTTGTAATTCATTCCCCGTTCAGAGAATACCAAGATTAGCTTGAATACCAATACAAATCAATACATGTTGTTTCACTCATAGGAATCTCAGCCTCACACTTTTTAACACAGATTTTATAACATTTCACTACACGGTGTTTCACGCATGAAGATCGCCTTTGTGTGAAACACCGTGTAGTGAAATGCTATAAAATCTGTGTTTATATTTTATTATATCAATAATATATTTCCAGCAATTTTAATTCAAAATAAATAGAAATACAATAAATTAGTGACAATTGACAAGAGAGCAAACCTGTTATATCAATCCGTAACTTACATCATATCATTGTAAAAGCTTATCAAACAATTGATATTAAATAAAAGAAGAATATATGTTTGCTTCCCTGTCACTCTAGCCACAAATTTCCTTATTAAAGTTTACAAAAGTTCTGTTCAGAACATGTGTGTATTTAACTCAAGTAAGGGGTTTTTACCTCGCTTTAAGCACCCAGTTGTGGTAAGCTTATGATGAAGGTCGAGATTGTGCCTGCCTGTACAAGAATCGGGGCAGCCTACCTTAACCTTCCTGATTTACCTCTGAAATAAATCAAAAAGAGGTGGATCGCACTTGAGGTAATTATCAAGTTAAGCATGACCTTTTCACCAGATTTGACCTCACCAACAGCGTTTGTTCCATTTCTTCTCAAAAATCTAGATGAAGCAAGGTATAAAATGGGGCAGAAAAGACACCCCTTTTATCAAGCCTTGGGATCTCCTTTGTAGAACCAATACCATTCTTCTTGTGTGTCAGCTGTGTTTGTCTCAAGATTTGTGACAAATCACCGCTAGGTCGTGCTCCCATCCGACATGCCTTAAAGTAAAAAAATGTTTGGCAAACCAACCTATTGATGCAAGATTTTTGTGCGAAAAATCCAACGTGGGTGTTGTTATCCACGTCATGAAACGACAATTAAGTCAACATTATTTGCACAACACACCTCATATGGAATAATTCATGGTACTAACTTTGTTTAGAAGGAACAATATGTGCATAAGTTTGTGCATGCATAATAGATCAACCTCCCAAAAAGTGGCAATTCTATTTTTGATTCCATCCAATTAAATGCCAAGTCTATTGTAAACAGGTAGAGGTTCCATTCTGTAGCGTAAACAGGTAGAGGTTCCATTCTGTAGCGACTTCAAAAGTTGTTATCAAATGCTGCTAGGAGCATCATGTAAGCAAATTCGCTATTGAATTGTGTCTTTTGCTTGTTCTTTTTGTGCATTAAAGGCCTATTCAGCGATTAGCTCATTCAGAAAATCATAAAATAATCAAAATTAATTTTTTTTGCACCTTTATTATAGCATAGATGTGCTACCATAACCTGCTAGTGGTTCAGCCAAAAGCTGTATATTAAAAACAAAATAGATCGTTTTACATGAAATTTTAATATCTCACACGTAAGTAGAGAAATTAACTACATGTATTTGAATGGTGTTTCAACTTGTATAATAGTAATACTACTGTGGGGTTTTTTTCTTGTTGTTTTGCCAAATGTTTCATTTCAAAAATACCTAATAACATATTGAATGACTTATCCTTCAATTTATACACAATTTAAATTTTTTTACACTTTCGCTGGGATCACTGAATGGACATATAAAGTTGTTATGTCCCTTAATATGACTATATTTACTGATAGTTTAAACACCCACCGACTTCAGTTAAATAATGGAAATTCTGTGTCACATTTGAATTTGAGCTTTGTCATAAAAGGTGTGGATCACAGATTTATTGAACTATGTGGGCGTAAAGTGTTTATTGCTTCTCTTTGTTTCCTCCTTCCTTTTTCTCTTCTATTTTTTGGCTTTTTTTTTTTTTTTTTTAATTTTAGGGAGCATGTGCCACATTTGCTCCTATAGAGATCCGCAGTGCCCCTGCAGTGTAATTTGTCTCAGTAAAGTAACAAAAAAAACCCAAATATGCCCAAATTGAAATAAATATATAAAGAAAAACATAACAAATTTCTCAAAAAGTGGGGCGGCCATGGCATCCCCGGCCGCCCCGCTTGCTACGGCCCTGAATAAGGGCACTAAGCAGGAGATGCTGTAATTTGATTTCATTTGTGACTGGTTACGCTGACCTTTGTGGAATTTAGTCTATTTCAACAATAATTTTACCAAAATTTTTAGGCAGGTGTTAGTCATGAAAAAGTGGATGGGCAGGTAGTGTTGGTATTGATTTTGTTTTAATTGCATTTTGAACACCCTACTCTTTCAGCTATTTGCAATCATTCTATGACAGTTACGTAGAGCTCTTGGCTTTATCAAAGCTGTAGGATAATGGGAAAGCA
Organism: Amphiura filiformis; assembly: GCF_039555335.1. Lineage (NCBI taxonomy): Eukaryota > Metazoa > Echinodermata > Ophiuroidea > Amphilepidida > Amphiuridae > Amphiura > Amphiura filiformis. The sequence goes on from NC_092628.1 coordinate 24,602,757, forward strand.
TTATCCTACAGTACAAAGATACAGTGCTGAGGATGTTTATTGAAGATTTGTACATCTGTCTGTAAGTGCTGTTGTTATTAGCTTGAGGCGTTTAAGGCAGGTCAGAGGGGAGCATGGCCTACAATTTACAACCACCTTTCCCTACTCCCCACCTTTCAATATTGAGGGGGGGGGGGTTGCAGTTCAGATGCAACACTCTAAGAAATAAAGGTTCTAAATAAAACCTTTTTTGTCCTCTCAGGAGAATCCTCGCTCTTGAACCTCTCAAAAAGGTTCTTTAATTTTGGAGAACCCTAGCCTTAAAGGTTCTCTAAAGAACCAAAAACGGTTCTGTATCACATTTTTGGTCCATTTTCGACAGTTTTGGAACCTGAGAGAACAACTTTAGTACCTTTATAGAACCTTTATTTCTTAAGAGTGAACATGGCTTTATCCAACAATGAATTGGGGATGTGGGGGAAAATATCACCAAAAGACCATCAGAGTGTGCCAACATTATTTTTCATGATTATAGCCTTGTTTGCACCCAAATATTGAGACAAATAAAGCTCAAGAGGATTGGTATGGGTTCTATAATGGAGATCCCAATGCTTGATATAAGGGGGGTCATTTCCAGCCCATGTGCACAATTTTCTTTGGAGGGTAAAAATGCCCAAAACTTTCATTTTGACATATTATTAGCCGTAACTCAAAAACAGCAAGATCTGTCCTATAATGGATTAATATAAATGGGATTATTCATTGATATAAAGGGCGTCATTTCCAGCCCATGTGCACAATTTTCTTTGGAGGGTAAAAATGCCCAAAACTTTCATTTTGACATATTATTAGCCTTAACTCAAAAACAGCAAGATCTGTCCTATAATGGATTAATATAAATGGGATTATTCATTGATATAAAGGGCGTCATTTGCAGCCCATGTGCACAATTTTCTTTGAGGGTAAAATGCCCAAAACTTTCATTTTGACATATTATTAGCCGTAACTCAAAAACAGCAAGATCTGTCCTATAATGGATTAATATAAATGGGATTATTCATTGATATAAAGGGCGTCATTTCCAGCCCATGTGCACAATTTTCTTTGGAGGGTAAAAATGTCCAAAACTTTCATTTTGACATATTATTAGCCTTAACTCAAAAACAGCAAGATCTGTCCTATAATGGATTAATATAAATGGGATTATTCATTGATATAAAGGGCGCATTTCCAGCCCATGTGCACAATTTTCTTTGAGGGTAAAATGTCCAAAACTTTCATTTTGACATATTATTAGCCTTAACTCAAAAACAGCAAGATCTGTCCTATAATGGATTAATATAAATGGGATTATTCATTGATATAAAGGGCGTCATTTCCAGCCCATGTGCACAATTTTCTTTGGAGGGTAAAAATGCCCAAAACTTTCATTTTGACATATTATTAGCCTTAACTCAAAAACAGCAAGATCTGTCCTATAATGGATTAATATAAATGGGATTATTCATTGGCTTCCTATATTCTGTGCTACAGACCATGTACCTATATTATCCATAGGGGATAAACTACTGGGAACCACACACTCTTGGAAACCATGCTCGCTGCGCTCGCTATTAGTGGGGTATCGTGGTTTGTGACTCGTGGCTTGTTTTCCACTAAATTGCGAGCCCGGTGGGTTCAGCTTGTATTTAAAGGTAGGATGTATGACCATTCCAGGACTTGAAAATGACCCCCAATGGGGAATCAAGGACATTTGCAGCAATTTGACCCCCTATTTTGCGCGAAATCAAGGAAAATTTGCCCCCAAATACCTCCCCTATTTTTATCATTTTGAGGACGCATTTTTATTTCACCTCAACTAGATATTGCTTTCATGCAACTTTGTTGAGTAATTGTGTAGATGTAGATGTATTTCACCCCCTTATCACAAGGAATCAAGGACATTTTTCCGAAATAAATACCCCTATTTTTACCACTTCAAGGACGCTTTTGAATTTTTCCCCGATTTCACGGGGAAATGAGGACAATTGTTTTGGAAAAAATACCCTATCAATTTGTGTGTGGAACTACTAAAAAAACGGACAGAAAAATACAAAAAAAACGAAAACTGTAGCGGTAAAATGCGGAGGAAAGTCCTAGAAATACACCCTATTTTTCATTTCAAGGACAATTTTGCTCCAAAACACCCCTAATTTGGACAATCGCGAACAATTTTGTCCTCGAAAATTCCGCGGACATTTCATGAAAAGTACCCCTAATTGGAACCATCATGCGTACACATCGTCAGTGAAGACTGAACCCACCGGGATTATGTAGTAGTCTTTGACAAAGACTATTGGCTTCTTTGACTCATTTCCTATAAGATCACATTAGGAAGTACACTGCAGTTATTTTAGTTAAATGGATAAAACTGGACAATATGGCTCCTCCTGTCATCACACTCGCCTTACATGATATATACTTCTTGTTGATGCGTTAAAAGCCATTACTATCAATAATTATTATTAGCTCTGTTGTTTTTCATCATTTCATTTTCAGCTGTAGATAATTAAAATTGTCCTTGTATTGTTCTTGCATAGTGCTAAACCATGCACAACATCTAGAGGTCACCTTAATGGGCTATTCCATTTAAAAGTCACTGTTCCAAAACTTGGATACATTGCTTTTAAATGGTAGGTTAGAATTGTATACTATAAGATAAAACACATTTTATCGTCAGAGCCAAACTCCCACCTAACAAACCAGATGATACTGAGTCGGAACCTTTGGGTTCATTCGCTTGCAACTCCAAAAGGTGCAAAAACTGCAACCACATGAAATTAACCAATGTTTTCACCAGCTATATAACAAAACAACCTTTTCAAATAAAACAGACCATCACTTGTTCGACCGGCAACGTCATTTACCTCATCGAACAATCCCTCTGTAACATCCAATATGTTGGTGAAACCAGCAAAAAGGTGCAGGATCGCATGAGAGGTCACCGGAGTGATATCAATTGCAAGCGCACAGACGAAAAACCATCCAGTTGCAACTCATTTCAATCAACCCGGACACACAATTAATCACTTTAAAGTCACTGGAATTGAACATTGTTTTGAAAAACCAAACTCACACAGAGAGAACCGTGAAAACTACTGACAACACCAGTTAAAATCATTCAAACCACTGGGCCTAAACATAAAAAACCAACTTCCGCACGTATATTAATTTTTTCTCGCATCACAGTAGTGTTTCTAGTTTTTTATCACCTAGCACCTCCATTGAAGGCTTAGCGCTAGCCGAAAGCTAAGGTCAAAAAACTAGTTGTTTTTGAACTGTTTAATATAGAACACAGAACATGAAACAATTAGACCATGCCCCTTTAAGATTTATTTTAGTCAATCCAATCTGAGAAATAATTTTTCTAATCACACAGCACTGAAATGTGCTGTGTGAATTGTGCTGGGGGCACCCTGACCCGATTCCTGGTGCCGTCACTGACCAGATTATGTCACATATTAGGGTGCATTTACCTTGCTTTGTCTTTGAATCAGCAGAATATTTGTGTCACATGGTGGTACAGTTTCCTAATCAACATGATGATCATGTAAAAACAACAAACTTGACATGTACTACAGTGTGATTCAAAGCTATTTTTTATCAAAATATCAGTCGTTAATAAAATCCCAAAGTGGTACTCATACATATTTTTCACAAAAAATGTTACTGCTATTACTGCTATTAAGAATGCATGTCTTGTCTTAAACTTGTCTGATGTGTTTATCTAACTTAGTTACAACACTGAACTTTTACTTGGCCTAATTATACCTATTTTGGCTGCTTCCAAGGCTGTATTACTAAGGGACCGTTCACAAACACTTGTAAGGGGGGCCTGATGCAAAATTTTAGCGCGAAAATTTTTTGGGGTCCGCCTTTACAGACCTCGAAAATTTCAGGGCCCCCCTTTTGACATGAAAATTATGGGTCAACCCCATAGAAAAGCATATAGACTCAATTTTTCCAGGAAAATTTGTGGTCATTTTTTTCAGGCCCCCCCCCCTTAGGAGGCTCAAAAATGTTCAGGCCCCCTTTTTTGCATCAGCCCCCCCTTACAAGTGTTTGTGAACGGTCCCTAATCATGAATCAGTTTTACACCATTAATCTTGCTTGCCGCTCCCTCTCCCCAGGACAGACTTTTGGTAGGGACGTGCCGCTGAGAATTTGAAAGTGGACCCATAATTATACCAATTTTTCAAGAAATTTGGACCCATTGATATACCAAAAGTCAAAATTCTCGGCCAAATTTAACCCAAATTGTCTTAGTTTTTACAAATTTTCCCAATTTTTTTTGGAAAATTTTGAAATTTTGGCTCGATTGAGGCAAAATTGGGCTATTTTTCGAAAAAAATTGACAAAATTTTGAAAAAAGGACCCATTCATATACCAAAATTGGCTTTAAAAGGGGTCATTGATATACCAAAAGGTCGAAAATTTACCCCGGAGCCAAACAAACTTGTTTTGAACAGCATCTTATGACTGCAATATACATACACAGCTCTCTGTGTATGTATTCGATTCGTATTTGATTCTCTATTGGATGTTCTTTCATTTAGTTAATTAAAAGGCAGACCAGCTGAGCTTTTTTCCCTGAAATAGACTTTAAAAAGACCTTGTAAAAACATTGCTTCCGGATAATAACATTGATATTCGATACACAATAAATTGCCTACTCAAAATAGCTGCAAATAAACTACAAGAAGTGTAGTAGTGATATGACAAATTTTAACTGACGATACGCTAAAACTCATAAATGTGATGATGAAAATGTCAAGTGATGTGATGATTATTACATTGTTTTGACAAATCACTGAAGTTGCAACAAAATTTTATAGAAAAGAAATATAAGAAACAAAATTGTTTATTGAAAAAACAGTTTCAACTAGACTATTTTAGTGACGGATTGTTTCACTTGGTGCCTGGTAGATCGAGCTGGCCATCGATATTCGCTGTCGTAGTGCACGTTAGTAACCATTGGTTACTGCTCCAAGCCTGGGCTCATACACCTGTTCCGAATTTTGATATGCCATAGGCTTTGTGTTGTGATCATTTCGATCAGTGGTTCGTAGCAAAGAAAGCGTGATTCAGTTGACCTGGCAACGGCCATATTGTAACGTGCACTACGACAGCGAATACTATTTATTTGTCATGTTTGTGTGCGACTTAACTTTTTGACTCAGATAAGTTATGACGTAGTTTTACATGCCATCAAACAAAGTTGTGGAAGAGTAAACCCTATAGAATAAACTCAACCAGGAATGGTATAACAATTGAAATGGGAGACATGTTGGTTCTAAGTTCTAAGTGACAGAGGGGCAGGTCTCTAGTTTGATTCCACAACCATTCATACCTATCACCTGTTTTATTGTATTATCTTGTAAATTGCCCCATGGTACCTTACGGAAGGCAGAATTTTAGTTAAATGAGGATGAGTGACATATTATTTGATAGGGTCTATACATATATTTGACATTTTTCACCACCTCCCTCTCTAACTAGACTAGTTTTGTTCATAGAGAGTCATTCATCTTCTGGTTTGTCTTATGATCATGGAACATGATTTACAATACATAATATTATATAGCTAAACTATAGTATTTTGAAGATTTTTAAAACTTTTAAATTTGTAGTATAACTTGATAACACCTTGATGAAGAAAGTCAAATGTTACTGTTACCCAACCTGATATTACAAGACAAATATTGTTCACAGGAAAGGCATGAATCAGTAATCTGTTAAAGCTAGCAATTAGGGTAGATAAATAAACATAACATGCTCAATCTGAGGCTATTGACGGAAGTGTTGATACTACACTTTATTCCGTACAGTATGCATATTGTATAGAGGGCCATACGAAGGGCTGTGTGCATTGTAATGTGCAAAAATACCTTGGGTTTGGAACAATAACCTCAAATCGTGCACTGTCTATGAATAAATCCAATTAGCTACACCATCAAAACTTCTACTACCTTTGATCACTACATCATTATCAGAATCAGCAATAGATAGCTACTTCATCAATAACAACATAAGAAGTAGACAGTTACTTCATCAAAACCAACACTGACATTAGACACATAATTCATCAGCATCAATTTCAGCAGTAGATGTCTACTTCATCAATGCTAGTATCAGCAGTAGATAGCTACTTCATCAATACCAATATCAGCAGTAGATGGCTACTTCATCAATGATATCAGCAACATAAAGCTACTTCATCAATACCAATATCAGCAGAAGACAGCTACTTCATCAATGCCAATATTAGCAATAGAAAACTACTTCATCAACACCAATATCAGCAGTAGATAGCTATTTTATCAAAAACAATATCAGCAGTAGATAACTACTTCAAAACCAATATCATCAATATCACTGTATCAGCAGTAGTTACTTCATTAATGCTATAGTATCAGAAGTAGCCAGATACTTAATCAATGTCTGTATCAGAAGAAGACAGCTGCTTCATCAATGCCAATATCAGCAGTAGATAGCTACTTCATCAATACCAATATCAGCAGTAGATAGCTACTTCATCAATACCAATATCAGCAGTAGATAGTTACTTCATCAATACCAATATCAGCAGTAGATAGCTACTTCATCAATACCAATATCAGCAGTAGATAGCTACTTCATCAATACCAATATCAGCAGTAGATAGCTATTTTATTAAAAACAATATCAGCAGTAAATAATTACTTCAAAACTAATATCAGCAGTAGACTAGATAACTACTTCATTAACACCAATATCAGCAGTAGATAGCTATTTCATCAATATCACTGTATCAGCAGTAGATAGTTTCTTCATCAATACCAATATCAGCAGTAGATAGCTACTTCATCAATACCAATATCAGCAGTAGATAGCTACTTCATCAATACCAATATCAGCAGTAGATAGGTACCTCATCAATATCAATATCAGCAGTAGATAGCTATTTTATCAAAAACAATATCAGCAGTAAATAATTACTTCAAAACTAATATCAGCAGTAGACTAGATAACTACTTCATTAACACCAATATCAGCAGTAGATAGCTATTTCATCAATATCACTGTATCAGCAGTAGATAGTTACTTCATCAATGCTATTATCAGAAGTAGACAGATACTTAATCAATGTCAGTATCAGAAGTAGACAGCTGCTTCATCAATGCCAATATCAGCAATAGATAGCTACTTCATCAATGCCAATATCAGCAGTAGATAGCTACTTCATCAATATCAATATCAGCAGTAGATAGCTACTTCATCAATACCAATATCAGCAGTAGATAGCTACTTCATCAATACCAATATCAGCAGTAGATAGCTACTTCATCAATACCAATATCAGCAGTAGATAGCTACTTCATCAATATGCCCCTACCAATATCAGCAGTAGATAGCTACTTCATCAATACCAATATCAGCAGTAGATAGCTACTTCATCAATACCAATATCAGCAGTAGATAGCTACTTCATCATACCAATATCAGCAGTAACTAGCTACTTCATCATGGAATAGCCCATTGCTGTTGCATGGCACTATAATGTATAATAACTCGTGACCACGGCCACAATACAATTCATCCAACCAATATGATAAAACACCAATATATTGATCATGATTTTCAACCAGGAATGGCAAAACCATCAATATTTTAGTTTAGGTTTTCTTTATTTATTAGAACATGTATTTTTTATATATTCACTTACGCCTACCAAATAATGAGTAATATTTGTGGATTTTGAATCTACACACATGATGAATATACTAAAAATAGAGCAATCGTTACGAATCATATTGGATGCGCACTGAAGCTTTACATGTGACTTATAAACAATAAAAACAATATAAACAATGTTTATTTTATCCTCACCACACAATGCCAATGTACTTTTGTATTAAAATCTGATAAATAATTAGAACCTTCCTACGAAAATTCACCTTGAAAAGCTGCGTAATTTTAAATTATGTATGCTGACTTTCTCTTGTGTATAATGAGAGCAGGTCACAGAATGTAATCCTCCTCCACAAATTACACCATCAATTATTTTCCAAATTGAACTTAATTTGTCCATAATTTTACCATGACATAATGACATGACAAATGACGACACAAAGATGAATCTGTACAAAGTGTACAAAGTACATTTTCTCTTTAGTATGCAAAATTGATATCGTCGGGCAAGTGGGATATCAGGACCCATATTTTCCAGTTTTAACTAAAAAACTGCAGTGTACTAATGCCCTGCATGCTAGCCATAGGCTTCAACATAAAAAATCCCAGATTTTAGATATTTTCTGAAAATATCAAGAGCTATCTTAAGAACCACTGAACCAATACTATGCTTGTTTGTACTCATTTTAATGCATTTTTCATGCTGATTCCAAATATGGTCATGAAATTTACAATTCTGAAATTTTTGAATTTTAAATGTTTTTTGAAACTTGTCGTCTGCATTCGACACCCGCGTGGAGAGAGTTAATATTTATACATGGATCTTATGGGGAATAAATCAAGGAAGCCGATAGTCACATTTATATTTCCATAGGTCATGTGGTTCTTGAGTTAAGGGTAATAATATACGCTGGCGAAGTGACGTAATAATCGGATTAACTATCATAGCAATAGGTGAAAGCAATTTTTGAATATACCGCGCTGCACTAGTACATTCACATGTTACCTCTGCATTGAACCATACTATGCTGATCACTCTCACCTGTAAGATTAGTAGCCTATCTTTGAAAAGAGCGGTATTGTATCCAATACTATGATTGCAGACATACACAGGTGATGAATGCATCCTGCTTGTAGTACAGCGTGATATATTCAAAATTCATTGTTTTCCCCTGTTGCTATGGTAGTAAGTCCGATTTATTACATCACTTCGCCAGCATATATAAAAATGAAAGTTTTGGGCATTTTCCCCCTCCCAAGTAAAATCAAACACATGGATTGGAAATGACAGACACCCTTAAGGCCTTCTTCCTCTGAACCACTTGATGTGAATACACTCATGGGATCAAAATAGATGTTTTAATTCTCTTCACGCGGGTGTCAACTGCAGACGACATAAAAAAAAATTTTTAATTTAAAAATTTCAGAAATGTAAATTTTTATAACCATATTTGGAATCAGCATGAAAAATGCATTAAAATGAGTACAAACAAGCCTAATATTGGTTCAGTAGTTCTTAAGATAGCTCTTGATATTTTGAGAAAATATTTCAAAACTTGAACTTTTTCCGTTAAAACGCATAGCATACAACATAACATTTTATGCAAGTCATGAATCGTTTAGAATGTGCAACAGACTTATCATCAATATTGTAGGAAAATATCTGAGTAAGAGTGAAATAAATAATCTTTTCTACGGCAACATTGCTTGTTCACTATTCAACTTCAATGTCAAATTTCCATTCTCAGCCAGAAATTACTTGTTCCAAATTAAGTGAAAACACGTTCTCAATCAAAACTGCTTTGACCTGCATCAGTAATAATTAAATTACAGTATTGTATAAAAATAGAAGCATCATCTGAGGAAAAGCAAAATGAGTGATATGAGTTGCTCCTGTGAGGAAAAAATTATATTTTCCTCCCAAAGTGAATTTTGTTTGCATCTCTGTGGGACTGGCATTTGGTAACGTGGAACCATAGATTATCAAAAATAATAATATGGTGGAACCTTATTGGACGTGATTATTAATTACATAACATGTTTGTATCTAAACTTGACACTGTCACTGGTTAAAGCTCAAGTGCATTGTATGTTCCTTGCAAAGCTCCTTGTCCAATGTCCATGTCAGTTTATTGACAGCCAAGCAGAATGCCGCCAATAACACTTGAAATCTCGCACAAATCTGCCCAAAATATATCTTGTCAAAAATCAATTTTAGAGGACATTTTGAAACAAAATTTGTATTATTTTCTGTGAATGTTAGCCAATGAAAAATGATATTCAAAAGCTTCATGATCACTGTTGTTATAGAAAAATTCACTGAAAATGGGCTAAAATCAATGTTTTTCCACTCAAAAGTCGCAGATGCCATTTTCAAGTCGCGTGATGATAGATAGTCCAAAATCACCTGATTGGGCTATCAAATTGTTTAATGTGGCAACCCTGAAGCCAAGGAGAACCATTGGGCTACAATCATGGCAATAGCAAAACCAACCTAGCACAGCTTCTCCTTACATACTGCAAATGTCAGGTAGGACAGAATGCGGATTAAATAAAATAATGTCAACAAGTTTTCAAGAAAATTTGAATTTTCCTCAGTCAAATTTGAACTGCAAGGAAACTGCACTCAAATGCATATTAACATAAAGCTACATAATATATGTACATAATTATTGTTTTAGTGTCTGATAAACATGGTAAAATATTCTTGAAATTTTGTGGATTTAAGAACTTGATTCCTTTGTCTGGTGAAACTAAATACTTCATATGTATAAAGCACTTGATTAAAAACAGGTACTGTAACTGACCTAGTTGCTTTATGTAAGAGATCTGCCCCCGGGGTCACTCCCATTGTGGCCTGTACACCATCCGCGATAATGAAAACGCGTAAAAGGGTAGTTTTTCGTGGAAGGCACAATATGCGCTTAACACGTTTAGGGTGTCAAAAACATGAAATATTGGAAAAAAGGGTAGCAAACTGCAATTGCTAATACGCGGAAATGAAATTTAGGGTACGGAATTTGATGCAAGGAATAAATCCCTGTTTAGGGTATCGTTTTAGCCAAGGGTTAAATCCTTGTTTAGGGTGCTTTTCAAAGAACTGGCACTGGTTCAATCTACTTATGCAGTGCTTCTTGTAAATCATCCCCAGGATCACCATAGAGCCTTTAAGTAGACAAAAGCATATATGCATGCATGTGACAATCATGCATGTTTCTTAATAACTAAGATATGTATTGACATCAATTGATAGAATTTACTCTCTAAATGTAAAAGAGTGAAAATTTCACTCGGAACTTGGAGTGATTTCATTCTCACTCTATTCGAGCGGTTAGTCGTTCTTTTAGAGTGAAAAAAGCTTCTACTCGGTCAATCTAGATTCACTCCTTACAGAGTGACCCAAAATTACCGCTCAATTTCAGAGTGAAATCAGAAGCACTCTTTGCGGAGTGAATCCACACAGTTCGTACAGCCAATCAGAAAGCCGGATTTTCATGCTGAGAGCCACGAAATTTTTTTGATTATTCATTCGCGAATAGTCGTTGCAGCAATGGCGGTGGAGTTGTCAGTAGCAGTTTGGCGAAGAAATAGCCAATATTTTCGCCGGTAAGTATACTTTGAACTATTTTATTTATATGTTGAATCATTGCAGATTGTAATCGACAACTAAAAATCTGATGTTACTGTCTCAAAGGTGATAATTGTACCCATGAAGCTTCTTCATTTTGTTGAACACATTGATTCACATTGTCGGTCCAGCATTACGGTGGCACACTCATGCACTGCTATGCATACCTGGTGTATTACTTCATAAACCTGTAAATGGTTGAGTGTACTTGTGTAATAATTGTAATGTTTGTTATACTGCGTCAGCCTTTTTATTGTTAGTATGTACCCGATCACGTCTCCGAGTCCAATGCGGTAGTCATGCTATACATACCAGTAGCTAGTAGCCACAGGATCACATGCAGCAAGGCCATACCTAGCTAGGCTTAGGCCATAGGATCAGGCCAAAGCATAGGCCTGTTATCTCTGACCAGTCTCTAATTTATCATGTTTATATGGTCAATTCCAGCTAAAGCGGACAAAATTCTCTCTATGTTAACTTTCCACTTTAAAATGTCATTAATAAAGGAAATCACGTTATTGATGGAGCATATCATGTCACGTCCAATGTGCTCTCTTTGTGCATATAGGCCTTTACTAGCAAGTCATACCAGGGGACAAGTTATGATGGCTTAAATGAATTGGCGTTACCCACTAATTCAAAGATAAAGCACCATATATGTCATTGAATGTCCTTCAATCAAAATGAAATTATTACCGTTAGAAAGACGTTTGCATGATCTCTCATCATATGTAAAACGATTGAATTCCACCAAAGTTTGTGGACTCTAGAGGCCATTAAGTCAATTTGGCTAATAATTTTGTTACCCGCGTATCAAAAATAAAATGATCGTTCTGAAAATGTTAAGTAAATATGCCATAAATGACTATATCATGAAACGAAGTTTCGTTCTATAATTCTGAGGTCCAAGTGATTATTTTATGCAAATACGTCTTACCCATAAAATTCCATAAAATCAAATTTGACGTTACCCACGTATCAACTGTTACCCACGAGTCCAGCAAATATAATTGCCATAACTTAAATTAACATTTAATGACTTTGGACACTGAATTTAGTTTGACAAGCGCTTAAAATTGTAAATCGTAAAAATACTTACACCGCTTAAAAAAAGAATCTACGACGGTTTAAACTTTTGTTACCCACGAATCCCGAATAGATGCTAACCTTGAAAAACAAGGAGATTGTTTATTTTAAGTTTAAATCAGCACATATTCAAGCCATGGGTATGCTATAATTTTTACAGTACTTACAGTTTATGCACCTAAGAAACGCAAACCCCAAACGGCACTATAGTACTTATAGCTTTACCCACTTAATTCGGCGTTACCCACTTAATCCAAGGATTTACTCGTAAATTATATGTTTCTTATGCATCTTAACATTTTGAAAACATGCGAAATAGGTTCCAAAACAGTCCTGTTTAATAGCGCCCTCTTGAAGGTATACTGAAGCTGTATCATGAAGTTTTGATTGATTATCATAAATTACCATTTTTTGAGTAAATGCAATTGGTTAGAGAAACGGCAATCATTGAAACACAATGGAGGAATAACCGCATGATGGTTTCCAACCTTCTGTAATATTTTCTATTTTGCCGAACATTTTGGTTACCCACGAATCCCTACTTAAATTATAGTTAACAATGTATTGATAGTGTTTTAGTTCATAGGAACTGTCAAACACGAGTTAATAGAATATTGCTGCATGAAAATATGGAATGATTTTACTAAAATAATAATATAAAACTGTTTGCTCTGTCTATTTGAATTTGGCAACTTCATTATTTATTATTTTTATACCCAAAATGCCATAATGATCCATTCTAAATATTCCATGTAGTCTGTATTTTGATTAAAATTCATTTTAGTGCAATTGCAGCCTGAATTATTCACATACGGAAAAGTATTTTTTATTTTTATTAAAAATTTTTATTAGGAATTGCTATTTTCCAGGCGCTGTTACCCACGAATCCATCCGAGATCCTCATCCTGCGACGAGATACAAAATCTAACTTTATATTTAAATGAAGCATTTATTCTAATCTTTCAAATAATACAGTAATGTTAAATGACAGCCACTTTGGAAAGAGTTCAAGAATTGACACAATCTTAACTGTGCACCTGGTTCTTTCTTAAAATTTGTAATAACCAAAATATTTCTTTGTAGATATATGTAATAAAATTCTATTTTACGTTCAAAGTCTTCACCGATTTCTAGTGTATATGAGTCACACATAAAATATTGAAAGATATTAAAGAAAGTGAAATTTTATGGCGTACAACAGGTGAAAAAGGCTTGAATTGTGGGTAACATGCATATGCGCATTTAACACTTTATTTGGTCTAGCAAGAAAAGTTATTTTTCAATCCGATGGCACTTCCACCTGATGATTCACTAGATATGATCGTCTCATTTGATAAGTCTAGAATTGAAAAGGAAAACATTTTCAAAATGGCCCCAGAGAGAATTTTGTCCCGCTTTGGCTGGAATTGACCATATACTGCAGCACGTTATATCTGCATGTGTGATGCCAAAAGTCACAGAGGACTATAGGCCTCTATGTCTGACCAGTCTCCAAAAGGCTGTACTATTACAGCACGCCTATCTGCATGTGTGATACTAGGCCTATGGTCCCACGTCACTAAGCTTTTAATCATGCCAAAATTACCATTTTAATCTTAATTAACATGTAATAACACTTATTGTGTTGTAATTCCTTTGCTCACAAAAATACATGAATGAATGAACATTTTGTGCCTATTTCTGTGATTCTTTTTTGTCAGTCTCACTCACTTCTTTATTTCAGAGCTATTAACTCAAAAGAGTGGTTTTTCCACTCCTCTTTGAGCTGTATGAGTGACCACTCCTTTTGGAGTGAAATTCACTCTCCCTAAAGAGTGATTTTATTCACTTTTTTTTTCGAGTGAATATCCTCACTCTTTTTGGAGAGTGAATTTCACTCTAAAAGGAATGGTCACTCATACGGCTCCAAGGAGGAGTGGAAAAAACACTCTTTTTGAGCTGTTTTTCACTCTTTCACATTTAGAGAGTAGCGATTTCTTGTTTTCAAAATTTGAAGTTTTTCACTTCTTAAAGCTTTTTGCTACTAATGAATCACATGAAAAATTCTTTTGAATAAGAATTAGTCAATTATGACCCCTCTGAGCCAAATGTTATCCAGTCCCGTAAAACTTGGGAATATCAAAGACCCAATTTTGAGATAAAGGCTTTTAAAAGATACATATAGTTTGATCAGCTTGTAATCGGCAGGCCTTATAAGACATCACAGATTAATATCAATATATTTTATTTCGAGAATTGTCTTGTGACATCTTAATTAATTAATTAAAGTCCTATGATTTAGTCTACTTTCTCTAACACGCACAATGTAGACCAGACAGGTTAACTATATCACTCTTAATGTGGGTCTACTTTTCGGCGTAGTGGTAAAAGCCTAACAATTCCTGCCGATTACGAGCTGATCAAACTATAGTTCTCTTGGATATGATACCTGTAGTATTTATTTCCTGAAATATATATTCAAGGTGAAGGATAAACATATAATTCAAAAGCAACTGAACAATTACTTTTGACCATATTATCTCACAAATCGGTTATTGCAACAAATGACTCAGATGATTGCTGCCACACCCTTGACACATCACACCACTATGGCATTATCTTTGTGTCCTCTCTTGTTGTGTGAACACAAATTAAGATGCTGATGATTACAACTAGCTCAGGTCCATCAATTTGAGAGGGAAGTGTGTGGGAGAAGTGAGAGTGCAGCATGACTGGAGACAAATTACAAGGGCCTGTCAGATTAGCATTGAGAGTTAGATGATCCAACACCATCACACATCAGGTCAGTGACAAATCTCAAGAATTCAAATAATCATCTCTGCGTGAAAAACATCCTTCTAAAATTGTGACAAGTTGTACTTACAAGAGAATGCTCCACTGGGCTATTCCATTTGAAATTCATACTCCCCCTATGGAAGACATGACCTTAATCATTCACACAGGGATTGTACATTGCAAATGGAGTCACCCATTCAGGTAACTCCATTTGAAATCCCAGGGCCGTAAAAGGTTGAAAAATGTGGGGGGGCCAACACAAATTTGGGCGGCCAAATACAAAAATATTCCCAAATTGAAATAAAGATATAAAGAAAAACATAACGAATTTCTCAAAAAGTGGGGCGGCCATGGCATCCCCGGCCGCCGCGCTTGCTACGGCCCTGTAAAAAGAAATCCACACTACCTAAATGGGAGGTTAAGGCCATGCTTTCCACAGGAGTGTATGGATTTCAAATGGAATCACCCAATTTTTAATTTCTATTGTTGTTTTTCCAAGAATTACCATTATCATTTTCTTGAGGAGGTCGTGAAGTGAAAAAATTAATTCCTTGATTAAGAAATTTTTCACTTCTTGGCAATTTCAAGGTAAAGATTAGTTATTGACGATCGATAGAGAAGATACTTCACACTTCTCATACTGCATTTCAATTTTCTATCCAAGTCGATAATGACAAAATGTACATGAACAGAGCACATCTTACAAAATGTGTTCATTTCATGACTATCACAGGCCTTGCCGTCTAGATTTCAAAGGCGAGTGGTCAATCGCTCGCTACCTTGATGCTAGGCGAGTAATCAAATCACTCGCTAGTGGTCAAATCACTCGCTAGTGGTCGAATCACTCTCTAGGTCTGAAAGAGCAATCAGTATGACACACTTACGCACTGCTGATATCCTGTCTTTCAGAAATCAAGACTAGTTTATTACGATAAATTGAATACATTGGAAGGGCTAAAACCTTAATGTAATTTAGATTCAATTTGGGTGATTCGCAGCGAGCAATATTTATTGTCTATGGTGAGTGGAAAATCGCTCGCTAGAAATTGAGTTTGGGCGAGCGGTGGCGAGCGAGAGCGATCGCTCGCCTCAAACGGTAAGGCCTGCTATCAATTCATGTTTAGCCAGTCTATTCTCAAAATGACAACAAAGGGAACCTGTACAGAGTAATGGGAGTGTCACATTGATGACATGAGGCGATGCATCATATTGCAAAGGCTTCTGGGAAGGTAAATGTATCTTCTCTGGGTCATCCCATTACCCAGAGTACTATATAATTAAAGACAGAGATAAAAATAATTTATCGCGTCTGATGTCACTGTCAATTACGATCCTTGATTGGTTAACACAGGTTAATCAGCGCGTAACAGGAAGACTGATCTATCTGGTGCTGATCGGAGAAAAGGAATAACAGCAAATGGCGAAAAATTCTGTACTTTTACAAGGCAAAAAGCAGCTTTTCTAGGCATTGTGGACACGGTTAAGAAAGTTTCCTACTATAAAGACCTAACTTTTGAGATGGTTTGCATGTCGAAAGGTGCAAAATTAACAATGAGGCGCCCGGTTATAAATCCGCGTTCAGCAAGTCGTCATCACGACACTTGTAAATAAACCGTGCTCGAATTTGATTGACAGATGACGTCAGACGCGATAAATTCTTTTTATCTGTGTCTTTAATTATAGTAGCTTCTTTGTAATGCTACTATCCTAAAGGCATGTTGTGTGATTTGTCACCTGAAGAATTAAAAGCAATGGCAAATTACTAATTGCCCAATCCGTGCCTTGAAATAAACAAATTAATGCATGGTTCGATATATTTCATCAACATTTTAAACATTTTTTGCAGCAAAACGTATTCCATCAAGCATGCAATTATTATCACTATTATTACTGTGGGTTTTTTTTTTTCAAATGCAATCAATAGTTACAAACAATCTCATGAAGTTCATTAGTTAAAAGTCTTGACAATGGTCAGAAATCACTTGAAGAAATGAAGTGAGATATTGACATTAAAGGGAAGCTTTCTAAGAAACAGTCCAATCAGTTAATCTATATTGAAGTGCCACTCACTAATCATTATAGCATTGTGCTGGACATTGTGCTGTCTGCAGGCCTGCAGTGATGCCAACACCTATGATGCCTAAAATTGGGCTACTTTTGCCAATCTCAAGCCGCGGCAGTAATTTGATGTCATTTCCTTTCAATTTAGCCGATTTATAAAGGCTTTGAGTCTTTGAAGCTCCAAATTGAAATTACAATGGGTTTTGTGACCATTTATTGATCGGTCAGTAATTTCCCAGTAAGTACCGGAAGTTTTAAAGTCAAGTGCTTTTCCACCCAATTGGGTGTTTTATGCTTCTAAATTTGGGTAAATCCGCCCAAATATCCGGTATTGGGCGCTTTTTGGAAGCTTTAAGAATTGGGCTACTTGAGAATCGTTTACCGCGGCCTGGTGAGTCAATGCACCGCGCCTTAACGCTGAAAAGTTTTGGCAACACTGCAGGCCTGACAAACTACAATTTCTACACCCTACAAGAATGCAGATTCCTATCAGCCAAGCAACTCCTAACTATCTCCTCAGTGACATCTATGAAGTATACGCTGGCGAAGTTATGTAATAATCGGATTAACTACCATAGTAATAGGTGAAAACAATTTTTGAATATAGCGCGCTTCACTGGTACGTTCACGAGGTACCTCTGCATTGAACCATATCATGTTGATCACTCGCACCTGTAAGATTAGTATCTTTGAAAAGAGCGGTATTGTATTCAATCTATGATTGTAGACATACATATGTGATAAGTACAACCTGCTTGTAGTGCCGCGCGATATATTCAAAATTGTTTTCACCTATTGCTATGGTAGTTAATCCGATTTATTACGTAACTTCACCAGCGTATAGCCTGGGAGGTTTCGTTTGGGTAGGGATTTGCTGCTGGAAAATTGAGAAGTTAACCCATTCATATACAATTTTTCAAGAAATGTGGGACCCATGCATTGCTATACCCTTTATGAACCAGCCTTTTTGGTTTTTGGCTCTCATTTATGTGTTCTTTTGGAGGTTTGTAGACTTTCTAGTACCTACTTTGTGCAATTTTGTTGTTGATTTAAATTAGATGCATTTGCTTAATTATGTTGGTGCTTTATATTTTGTTGTAGTGATATTTTGTTGTCTACAGATCTCCATCAACCAGCTTTCCAGTTGCTTTGTTCTGTATTTGCTGTTGTTTGGAGATCTGTAGATGTTTTTTAATATTTTGTTTTGTAAAGCGCTTTGAGGTCTTTGGACTGAAAGTGCTATATAACGGGTTTTTATTAGAAGGGTCATTGATATGCCAAATAGCAGAAAATGTAACCCGGATGTTTGCAGCACATTCCTGTATGGTCATTTGCACTGAGTACCCCCCCCCCTGGTCAAGTACATGCCAAACCACCTTTGATATGCATATGTATAAGTTGAAACAAAACCCCGGCCCCCGCACTCCGTGCATCTGCGGGTACTCATGCTCGTCGAAAATTTCACGAAATAAGGGGTGTTTTCAGATGAAGAAACGCAATTTGCGAAACACACAAAAAAGGGGTGGTTTTTTTCAAACCACATGTTCGCGAAATTGAAAAAAATTGAAAAAAGGATATTTTCATCGCGGACGACTTCAACCTAATAACCACAAACAAGAGAACGCATCAACGTATTCTTAATGAAATCTCTGAGTGGACTACCTCAATGAACCTTAAGCTGAAACCAATTAAATGCAAGTCATTATCCATCGTGAGTGGCAAACCCACTCCAATTACTTTTAATCTTGGAGAAAATGATGTTAATACAATTTATCATTTTCTGGGAAACAGGGTGATGTGTTTGATCATGTCTTGGACCATTTTCATACTCGCTCGATCAGTATTGACAACCTTCTTGTCAGAGGTGAATACAAGGTGAAGATCTATAAAATTACCTCCTACCCTCTTGCCGCTTCATTCTCACCGTCCATGACTTGACTAAAACACATCTCCTTGCTCTCGATTCAGTTGTTCATAAGTACATTAAAAACTGGTGTGGTCTTGCCAGACCCGCTGCCACCGAGGTTATTCATATTCCCCCCACCTGATGGATATCAAGTCAGTGTATCAACTTTACCTTGAATGTCATGTTTCAGCTCATTTGTCTTCAAGAACAAAAGCTGCCTCCAAGGTCAATGTTGCTCTTGACGCCCGCCTTGAAAAGGAGAAAAAGTGGACTAAAAAATTTTCCATCACAACTTATTGTCAAAACGCTATTGATCATGTTGATAATTCTGACAGCAATGTGCCATACAAGAAGCTGAAGACTGACTTGACAAAATCCATCAAGGACGAGGTCACTGAGAGCTGGGTTAACCATTTAAAAATCTTGTGGTCCAGGGCGACATGTTTCTTATTGCACTCTCAGAAAAATCTGATTATCTTTGGAAATCTTTTATTTACAATCTTCCTAAAGGCATCATGAAATTTATGTTGAATGCTTCCTTGACACCCTTCCCACTAAAAATAATCTGAGTCGCTGGGGAAAAAAGTTAAATACCAAATGTAACTTATGTGGTCATCACGAGACCCTCCATCATGTCCTTAATCACTGTAAAATCATGCTTGATCAAGGTCGGTATACTTGGCGTGATAACTCTGGTCTCCGCATAATCATGGATACTCTCAAAGATATCAGTGACCAGTCCTGGAAATTCTACTGTGACTTAGATGGTGCCACTAAAATCGCTGGTACCACAATCCCTCCTGATATTCTTCCCACGCAGCAAAGACCAGATCTGGTTCTCGTAATCTAAAGCTCTAAATCCATCATCGTTATTGAGCTCAGCATTCCTTTCGAGCAGAACATCCACAAAACCCATGACTACAAACAAAATAAATATGCCGGTTTAATCGCTGATTTGCAAGAACAGGGTTATGACGCAAAGTTATTTTGTATTGAAATAGGCAGTAGAGGCCTCATCACAAGCTCCAACAAGTGTAACCTGAGTTCCATTTTCCCCTTAGTTTCAAAAAGCCAAAAACCAATGAAACGGGTCTTTGATAAATGTTCAAAATCACTCAGTCAACGTGCAATCCTATGTTCTTACTCAATTTTTTATTCAAAATATGACCATGATTGGTCGATTTAAATCATATCGCCGTCTTTTAGACCATATTTTATCGTTTTGTGCAATTGTTTCGGCGCGGGTCCCTGTCAACATTTTTTATGCAATATTACTTCTAATTTATAATATATTATTATTGATGTATTCCTTTATAAACTGCATTTATATGTTGTATTGTCCTGTTGTTTAATATGCCTGCGGATGTTTGAGCCTGGTCATGTACCTTCTCAACCCTCCTGACTGGCCTTAAATGTATTCTTTTCAATATATCTGTTTTATGTGTATTATGAATAAAATTGAAATGATGAAACTAACTCTCTTGCTTTTAACAAAGTATTCTTGCTTTTACTAGAGAAGAGGTAATATTTTATTATATCTTCTGTGGTTTTACAAAAATATCGCAGATTCACAATATTCCATTCGGAGCATCCGGTGTGCAGCCGGCCAAGTGATTGAAGTTCATACATTTAGCCATGGGGCCTGTGAGCCAACCCTATGCGTTTCTGCCAGAAAAGGGTATATTATAAACATCGTTCGCGTTTTAGCAAAAATAGGGGTATTGTCGGAAAAAAAGGGGTGTTTTTTCATCCGAAAACTTCACGAAAAGAGATGCAAAAGGGGGTGTTTTTAAAGTTCACCGACAAGCATGAATACCTGCGGATGCACGGAGTGCGGGGGCCGGGAACAAAACACAAAACACACTATGGTCCATGATTTATGTAATCTTCACTAGAAACTGCACTATTTTTTCCGGTCATTTAATACTGCGAAGGTCGGAATTATACTAGCTTTTATACAGAAATTGATTCAATTGATTATGAATCCTCTCAAGCTTGTTGCTGAAAGCCAAATACACATTCACTTGACTTTGTAAGACCATACATATCTTGTCAAGTGAAAATATTTACAATGCAAATTAAAAGCTAAGGCCAAAAGAAAAAATAGTACATTTCACAATCACCATACACTTTTGTTTTGGAGTGCAGGTTTGCCTTTATGAATCATCAACAACAACAAATTTACCAGGTTTTTTTTACAACATAAAATGTAAATGTAATTTTAAATCATCAATTTGATCAACTGCTTGGTTGATACCGTAGTTCGAATTGGTGAAAAGAAAACAATTCATTAGGGGTACAAGAAAATATATTTTAATAGTTTGAAGTAGTTTAGTGAAATAAGCATGGGGGACTCTGTGATATGCTTAAAAACTTAAATTCTGCACAAGCTAGAAGATATGCTTGTACATGTACTCGATGTACCAAAAGTCTTCAGTGTCATGCTATGCTTGGGTGTGGGTGTGGCAAAAGCTTTTTTTAAGAGGAAACCCAGTCAGAGCAGTTCTTCTGGGGTGAACCAAACCTGCCTGGTTATCAAACTAATCAGTGACAAGGTTATCTCTGAATTTGACTGGTGCTAATTGATGCAATAACATTAAAACATCAATTAGCACCTGTCAAATTCAGAGATAACCTTGTCATTGATTAATTTGATAACCAGGCAGGTTTGGTTCATCCAGAAGTACTGCTCTGGCAGGGTTTCCTGTTTATGTAGCCCAAATAATTATACTTAATCCACACAATTTTAAAATTTCAGGGGAATTTTAGTAGTAAATTGCTCTCATTTAGTTGGAAAAATGCACTAGTCCACATTGGATTACAGAAGTCCACATTGATGCCGATAATAATAATAATAATTATTATTAATATAGACAAATCCAATTTCATGCATTGCTATACCTCAATGGCTGCCGAAGTTGGGTCCCCGTCAGCTCAATCTCACCTAAAATGTGAAATAATGCGGCCTTGGAGGGCATTTTAAACTGCATTCTATCACCCATGTTACACGTAGACAAAAGAATGATGACAGTTTACAACACAAAAGAATCTAACATCGATTTTTAAGCAGCTTTTTGGTATTGCGGGGACCCAAAGATGGCCGACCAAATCCTGACCATGACTTGGCTCATTGGATTCGTCTATAATAATTATAGATATAGTATCTCATGTAGATTGCCCTAGTGAATGTGCACATTCAGTATAATAGTTGTCACATGTGGTGCATTTCAAGTCAAAATATATCATGTTAATGAAATTTTACAAAAAATAAGCTGTATGTTCAGCACCTGTTACAATGTCAATGTGATTTCTATTGTATATCAGGAAACATGAGGTTAACAGGCCATGGATGCAATTGTTAATTAGTTATCATCTGATGCCTATGAATAATATCGTTATACATTATCGTGACAAAAAAGTTCTACAGGCTGATGGACTTGCATAAGTAAGAGTCAGTGTGATTTTTTACACAATTTCTGGAGGAGACTAAATGACCTTGGAAAATAACAGAAAGTTTGAAATGTCTGAAAAAATTTTGCAAACATATTTAAAAAAACAGTTGCGATATGATCAAGGGGAATGACTGCAGGGACAGGCGATTTGCGCGGAAAAAAATAGCAAATTGCGCGGAGATTGCGCGAACTCTTTTTCTGTGAAAATCATGTATCCGTGCCCATAGGAAAAACATAGTCACTTGCGCGGCGATTGCGCGGAAAATAAGTTCCGGGCAAATCGCCTGTCCCTGGGAATGAGTTACATGTTGACGCTGGTCAAAAATGAATTTTACATGTTTCTAAAGAGGACATATAGAGCTTTCACAAACTGAAAACCCCATGTTGATACGACTTTTCTTTGTGAAGTTACGTTAATTAATCAATCGCTGAAAACAAACAAAAGAATCTGAACACTTTCTTTGCCAATATCTCAAAATCAATATTAGCCACATTAGCTGACTCATTTCCCTTGAACGTGTCACAATTTCTGTAAAAATGGTCAAACCTCCCCCTCACCCCCACCCCAAAAAAAAGGGTTGATCTGGCCCTAGAAAAAGGTTTTTTTCATTGAATAATGTGAATATTTCCTTGTTTTGAGTAAAAAAAGAAGTCAAAATCTATCAAATTAATGAAATGCTAAAAATATTATGTTCATCACCTGTTACAGTGTCAATGTGATTTCTATTGTGTATCAGGAAACATGAGGTGAAAAAGGCCATGGTTGCAATTGTTAATTAGTTATTAATGTATCATCATGCCTATGAATAATATTGTTATTTTGACAAAAAAATTCTACTGGCTGATGGACTTGCATAAGTAGAGTCGGACTGATTTTTTAAAATAAATTTCTGGAGGAGACTAAATGACCTTGAAAATCAAAGAAAGCTTGAAATATCTGAAAAAAAGTTTGCAAACATATTTTGAAAATTTTCTGAATTAAAAAAAATCATTATGACATGATCAAGGGGAATGAGTCACATATCAACCCTGGTCGTAAATGAGTTTTACATGTTTTTAACAAAGACATTATTAGAGCTTTCTGAAACTGAAAAACCCATGTTGATACAACTTTTTTTCCCCTTATGTTTGGTAAGTTAGGAACATTTCCCTGAATCATTTGACCAGGTCATTTGATTAACCCTTTTTCAATAAATAAACAAACAAACAATCAAAAACATTTATTTCAGATCTGATCCTTGAGCCTTGTCCAATCAGGACCCAAATTGATCTCAGCACAGAAATGGACAGAAATTGCTGGTTAAATTTCATAATTTCACAGGTTTATTATTGGGAAGGTTCATAATCCAAAACACACTTCAAAGGTTCCAACAGATTTTTGTTGATGCTGTAAGCATGTAAAATCAGTTGTGTTTTTGGCAAAAGTGGATCGATTTTGACTAAAATCAGGCAAGCAAGGGATTGAAAAAAATTTGCCATTTTCTTTTTGTAATTTGCAACAAAACCACCCAAAATGCCAAACTGTCTGACTCTATACTTGCAAGGTCCATTCACCCATAGAAAGGTTCATCACTGATGCACATCAAAATCATCTCAAATATTCATAACTAATTATTGACACAAATGATTATTAACCTGACTCCACGGACTTATTAGTATGAAAGGTTATTAACATACTATTAGTATACCATTAGTGACTTGTGGTCTTTGTTCTTAACATACATTGAATATACATTGTACATTATTCTATGCTCGTATCACCACTTAGCAGAGCAGCTCATTTTGCATATTTCATTTAGAGACTGAGTGATTCAATGAATGCATATTATCTCACAAACATGCAATAAGCCAGAGACAAAAACATGATTTTTATTATTGAAATGATTTTGATTTCTACCATTTTGAAATATTGAAGACCCAGGAATGCAGCCAAATAAACTGTGACATTAATGTAGTTCTCTCTGCAAGATGAATGATATCAGGTCCAATTTCCCTTGATCATTGATATCGTATAATCCTTTTATGCCATACTGAACTATATCAATAAAATTAGTTATTTAACATATACCAGGTATTTTTTCAGATGAACTGTGAAGTCTTCCTGCTTCAAAGGGGGTTTCATTGGGACAAATGTGTGTGAGTGGTTTTATATAAGTGAATCTCTCTTTTGGGAGTGAGTTTTTCACTCTTTTACATTTAGAGATTAATTACTGATATTATTTCAACATTTTGAGTAAATAATAACAAAATTAAAATTTGATGGAAATTGTACATAGTGGCTTTAAATAGCTAAATAGCCTCAATCAACTTTTCCATATGACACTGGGATCACTGCCTTAAACATAACATCTCTCTATGACATACTCGCCCTAGACCTATTCAATGACCTACACGGTAAACCTAATGTCTTTAGGTTCTAAATGTCAAGCTGTGACACTTTTTAAACATGTTCATACTATTTAAACACATGAAAGTGTTTAGGAATAACTGAAAATATTGTTTTCCATATTTTCACAAAACAATTGGTATTTTTGGATACCCCTACTCCTAAACATCACAAATCTAAAATAAAATCAACACCATCCCTTTGGTTTACAAGTTATCTCACTTTTGAATTTGTATCTAAACGCATCCTAAACACTTACAGTGCATCCCAAACAAAATGCTTAGCTTGGTGTTTATATTATATATGTTTAAATATCAAACATTAACCTGTACATAACCTAAATACAAGCTAAACAGTGATGTTTAGCTTGTATTTAAATTATATACAGGTTGATGTTTGATATCTAAACATGTCATTTAGCCAAACGGTAGAGCTGTAACACTTTTTAAACACATTTAGCCAAATTGTTATTATTATCTATGTGTACCTTTACAGAAAAATATGAAACCTGTTCTCCTACATATCACAAATCCAAAATAAAATCAACACTGTCCCTTTGGTTTACAAGTTATCACACTTTTGAATTTGTATCTCTAAACACATATACACTTATCCGTCCTAAATACTCTGAATGAGGGATTTACAGTGCAGCTACTTGTAAACCTGTGATTGGTATCTACATACCTGGAATCATACCGCAGCCAATGAGGAAACTCAAAGGTCTGTTGTCGTCCAGACCCATAGCTGGCCCTTCTATTCCAAGACATGCTGATGTGGTGTCGATATTCACCTCACTTCTCAGGTACAAATCACAATCCTAAATCTGCCATCAAAAAGTGCAAGTTCATCAAACCGGGATCATAAACCAACACGTAATGCCGAATCCAATCGAAAAATAAACACATTATTAGATTTGGGTTAAGTGTCAAACATCACTGATTGACTGACAGACAACAATGTCTTTGCTTTGCCGCTGCACACACAATATACTCTAGTAAATGCTAATAACTGCATGCATACTGACAGCTCTTGCATTCACTGTATACAGTTATAATGCCTTAATCAGTCCTGCCGGCAGGCAATGCCTCCACCCACATGTCACTGTGTAACACACACAATCACACAATGACTTGAAGATATAAATATTGTTTTCTTTCTCCGAGCGGGTGGATATAAAAGCCTTTTATGCAATTTTACGCATAAACGTTTTAAGTCCGTGTAATTAGTGACTGACAGGAGTGAGTTCACCACACGTTGCGTTAATTTTCTACTGCAAATCTAGCTGTGTATCAGATGATGTATTTATTAAACTGTGCAATCATTATACACTGACAGATTAAGCCTGACGGATTGATGCAGTAGAATTCATTGATCTCCATATGTCCATAATAAATCAAAGTGAAATGTTCCATAAAGATTTGTCAGAAGACGTCAGAAGATGGCATTACAGTCACCAATCCATTACATCCACTCAGTCATCCTTCCAGTCAATTGCATCCAGGCATTTCTAACCTCACCTCACATATGACTACATCCATCATCAATCTTCACTGTAATATATGCTTGAGTTGTGCAAAATTTTTAAAAAAAAAAAAAAAACCCAGCTTGATTGTATAAATCTTACTTTGATACACTGCATAATCATGAGTCCATTTCCAATTTTCACTCTTATGAGAGCAAGTATAAAAGCCCTTACAAGTTACCATGGTAACTGCTTCATATTACTACATCAAGATTTGTTAAGTCCTATGATGATATTTTACAAATTACATGGTAGCAACAGAATCATAGTGGTGACAAAAAAAAAGCTATTTTTTGCATTTTTGTTTTCTATTGCATTAGTAAAATAAATGAATTCTTTCCTGTGATATACTGAAGTAATTAG
Source organism: Amphiura filiformis (assembly GCF_039555335.1). NCBI lineage: Eukaryota > Metazoa > Echinodermata > Ophiuroidea > Amphilepidida > Amphiuridae > Amphiura > Amphiura filiformis. Next base: position 24,629,625 of record NC_092628.1, read on the forward strand.
TGTCTAGAATATGCAAAATAAAATGCATTTTCAAATCTCTCTTCCTCCCTCCCTCTTTCTCTCTCTCTCTCTATATCCTGCAAAATGAATTGCCAGTGTATGCAAAATTTGAGGGTAGGATTTTCTTTTTTGCTATACTGTGTGTGGGTGTTTGTTCCCAGGGGTATTTGTCATATATGTGAATGTGAAGGCTAGTCTGTCTGTATTATGTGTTAGGATGTTTACAAGAATGGTCCCCTTTCATGTTCTTTACTGAGTATTTTATTCACTTTAATTATTACGAATTTGTGATATGCTGTTTTCAAAGAACCCTTAAAAACCTCTGTTTTACCTCTGCTTAATAAGTACCGTATTGGTCCGAGTATAGTCCCACCCGTTTTTTAGATGAAAATTTTTCACAATTGGGGGGTGGGATTATACTCGAATTTCAAAATTTTTTGGACCTAGACCTAGATGCTAAGATCATTCATGGTTGACCTAAAAAAAAAAAAAAATTCAAGATGTTTTGTATTTTTAATATGAAAATTGATAATTTGTATTCATGTCATACTCTATTAATGATTTTAAAATGCATTGAATTTGAATTTGAGGCAAAACCCCACAAATTACGTAAATGTCCACTTTTTGCAGTAATTTTGGGCAAAATTTGTTGATTTTGCCCCCCCCCCCATGCCCACAGAAAAAAAAATTCTTCTGCCGCCACTGCACATCAAGAAGTCAGCCGGTGTTCACTACAATAAATTATTATAACACGATATTGGATAGGCATATTGACAAAATTTTGCCTTTTATTCTTATATTGATATTGGTAAAAATTGGTTTTAAACAGTTCTCTCAACAAAATAGCGACTTACTTTTACATTTCATCACAACATCCGTGGGACTTCATCAGAATTGTGACAGGAGGGGTAAAGCTAATCATGTGACTCGCAGGAAAACCTGGCGTCATGTGACTCGATGACCGGTTTTTAACAAGGTGATATTGTGTATTTTTACATAAATATTTTCCATTCATTTGTAACTGGCTAAGTTTGTTTTGATTTAATATTTTCAATATAGTCAGCCTGGAAAATTAAAAGCCATGCCCAATTTGAATTTCTTTCATTTTCTCTATCAAACCTCAATGCTATCGATTTCTCATTCATTCAGAGCCAGCTATTAACCTTGGCACACAAATTATATCATGCTTTACTAGGCAAATAATTTACTACACAAATGATTTATCCGCACATGAAGCAAAACACTGGTCATCAAATCATTTTTCAACATCACTGTTCAAGAACCACTGTACACTATTAGGCATTTTTGTACCCATTCCAGTGTATTTTTTGTAAAATGTTAAATATACTGATGAAAATGCACAATTGCAACTCTTACAAAATTTGATTTTTATTATTTTTTTAATTTGCAGTTGGTCTTCATAGAGTGGGTTATATTATTGATTTCAAATCTCAATTTGTAAATAAAATGTTTTTGCTATATTTTTTTGTAAAATCAGTATACCATGCTGTCATACTGAATACTGATTGATCTTCCTCTAAATGTTATTTTTGTAATATTTGAATTACTGTGAGTAGGTACACACAATAAAATGTAGTAACTAATTTGGTCCAAGTGAAAATAAGTTCTTGCTGAAATTGATGGAAAAAGCTTCATAAGGCCAAAAAAAAAATTGTTTGCTTGTCCACAGATCACTTGCAAAAGTTGGTCGGTCGGGAAAAGGGTTTCTTTTCTTTTTTCTTTTTCAAGTACCGTACCAAAAGTTTAATGTGAAGTACTTGCTTTTATGTAAAACACTCACTGACCACTGTTTTTGTTAACATTTTATTTGAAGAAGTATCCAGCAAAATTGTAAAAAATCTGAAAATAATTAATAAACCATTTAGAATAAAAAGCACATACCACATTGCATTTCCAACATTACCATAAGACCAGAAACAATTCTTCTTTTTTACTTTGGCCTAATTCTTGTACAGATACTCATGTCAATACTATTTTTTCCACAATTTCAACCTTATCTTTACCTGTAAATTACACAATATTACAGCTTTCACACAATATAAATACACAATTATTTCAAACATTTTGTGAACAAATATTTTGTGGTCATGTCCATCACAAAAACTAGGCCCCATAATTTATTTATCTTTTCTTTCCAAGCAGTAAATATTTAGAAAAATTCAATTTTATTTCAACCTTCAAGACAATTCATTATTGCACTTGTCATTATTGCATGCATACAGATGCAACGCAAACTCAATTTGTTGTCAAAAATAGCTCTCTGTGTATGATTTCAAGCCAGCTCTTGCAACAGCGGACGTAAAATTAAGTGGGTATACACTGGCGAAGTGATGTAATAATCGGATTAACTACCATAGCAACAGGTGAAAACAATGTTTGAATACATCGTGCTGCACTACAAGCAGGTTGCACTTATCACCTGTGTATGTCTGCAACTTATTAGCCGTGTTCAGACGGGCTTAGGGGTAAGTTCGTGTTAAGCTAACACAAAGCTACCTCTAAGGTAGCTTCGTGTTAGCGCCCGTCTGAACAAGTATCGTGTTAACTACCTCGAAGCTTAACACGGAAGATTTAACACAGAGAAATCTCTGTGGTAGCGGCGCTAACACGAAGCGATCGTTCCGTGTTAGCGCCTGTATGAACAAGATTCCGGGGTAAGCTTGACCTTATGGATACAACACTTACAATTTCGCAGTATTTTAAATATCTTTAGCAATAAATTCACAATAATTTATCTTCGTTTCTCACCGAGAATGAACATGATGAAAGAAGCACCACAAAAACGAAAACCAAAAAAACAAAAACAACAACATTAAACTGGTCAAAAGAAACGGAAGAGCTGATAAGTGTCTTGAAAGACAAAGAAACTGAGTGGAGAAGAAAATAACAGCTAAAAAACATGTGTAGGACATAAATTGCCCTGAAACTAAGAGACATCGGCTTCCACAGTGTACTTGCAGTATTGCAAACGGCCCTATAACTTCCAGTAAATTCCTATATCTACCACGAAGCAAAGACCGAGCCGTGCAGCTAACACGGAGTGCTTAGAGTTAAAGACCACGAGGAAAGACCGTGTGGACAAGTATCCGTGTTAAGTCATGACCTTGCACTACCTCCGTGTTACGGTAACACGGAGGTAAGCTCCTGTGTGATCATGCCTACTGTGTGTTTATACTGAGCAAAAAATTGAACCAAAATTTACGGTTTCAACTGCAAGCAAACTTTGTATACTCTTCGATGTCAAAATCAGTGCAAAAAATTTACCTACTGATCTCCTTCACATGCATAATTTCCAACACTGCGCACATGCATATATTGTCTGTATGCTGTTGCATTTGTAAGAGTGTAAAGAGTCTAGGTCATTTGATAGACTTGTGTGCATACTGCAATCTCTTATTTTTGCCTGTATGAGAGACTAAAATTTAGTCTCAATTGCCAGTCGTATTTTTTTAAGAAATGAAGAAAAACATGCCGATTTTTGTGTATTTTACAAATAATGAATTATTTGACCCGGCAGTCAAACCTGACCCGGTCGGCAACAGGAAACTCCGAATCCATTGCAGATGGCCTCTTATCAGGTTTTTTTGTATCATCAGAGCTTGTATTAACGATTTTCCACTGTAAATTCATTAGTGTGCAAGTGTAAAAAAGACTTAAATTGCAAGACTACATTTTGATTCACTGATCAAGCACACATCAGTTTGTAGGTACAAGACTACCAGTTCCTGTAGGAGAAAGCAAGTGATATCAAGATGGCATAAATCCTATTATTGAAAGCTAAAAAAACACGAATTAAAAACATTGGATTTGTCTATTCAAAAAAATAATAATAATTTTCCAATCCTACTTGACATACTCAAATGTCATTTATGTCTATGCAAATTGTAATCACAAATTGAAGGAGAAGATAAATATCATATTATATTATATTATTACTAATAAAAGCTGTTAAAGTTGTCAAAACTAGACACTTTTGAGCAGGATCATAAATGGAGAAATAGCCAAAAATCACATTTTATAGCACACCAAAACTCAGCTACATTTCTGTATTGCACTCAGTACTGCTGTAGTACAGCTAAAGCTAATAATTACAGAGATATTTCTTTAGTAAAGATGGACTCGGACCTTAGTCAAATCTGTTTGACAATGACCAGCTCAATTGCTGTGATTCTTGGTGAAAAAGTACAAAACAAAGCAGAGGAAGATGTGCAGGTTGCAACTCTACTCAGGTGGTGGCCGCATTGCATTCTCTAAATTCAGTAAATTTTCATCGTCAACCGTGTAATTGAATGGGATTATTTTGAAATTTTAAAACGCTTGAAACCCGGGGGGATCACTCCCATTGTGGCCTGTACACCATCCGTGATAATGAAAATGCGTAAAAGGGTAGTTTTTCGGTGGGTAAGCACGATACTGCATGTAACGCGTTTAGGGTGTCAAAAACATGAAATATTGGAAAAAGTGTAGCAAAATTGCAATTGCTAATACGCGGAAATGAAATTTAGGGTATGAAATTTGATGCAAGGAATAAAATCCCTGTTTAGGGTGTGAAAACACCTGTTTAGGGTATTGTTTTAGCCAAGGGTTAAATCCTTGTTTAGGGTGCTTTTCAAAAGTTGATTATCACGGATGGTGTACAGGCCACAATGGGAGTGACCCCCGGCTTGAAATATCACAAACAAATAGGCCTATGTTGATAAATAATATAAATACAAGCTAAAACCGTTGGGGTTCGATAATGAACCCCACAAAACTAACCAACTATATTGGAAAATGCCATACGGCCAGACGGTTTCACAAGTTGCCGGCTCGATCATGTCATCCGCCGCCTGACTCTACTAAAGAAAGGCGGTTTTCTTGGTCTATACTTTTCTGCACAGTGGTGTCCCCCTTGTCATGGATTCACCCCAAAACTTATCAAGTGGTATTTGGATTTGAAGAAATCTACTAATGGTGACAAATTTGACATTGTTTTTGTGAGTTCTGATCTAGACGAGGAGGCATTTGATGAGTACTACAAAAAAAAATGCCATGGCTTGCTCTGCCATATAGCTTTCGTGATAAGGAGGTAAGCAACCACCGAAAACTGCATAACCCGAGAACCGTGATATTTGAATTTATTCATAAAACAAGGAATATTTGGAAACCAAGAAGTACCTCCTATGAAATGTTCTGTGGAAGCCAAAAATGGTATAAATTATCCCCAGACACTGAAAATTTGGGCCTCTGGTCAGCCATTCAGAAAGAACGCATAATTTATTCCAGCAATGTTTTTAGAAAATTCCCTGGAATCAGCCAAATAATAATGATTTCTGGACAACTTTTTTACCAAGTAAATACCCGACCGAGCATCCCAACAATTACTGGGAAGCTAGTTGCGCTTATAACCCAAGAGTTCCCCTTAACACACTGGGAACTATTTCGCTAGGCACTCATCTAGCGATCAACTCCTTATCGAGGAGGAAAAGCTCCATATACCAATGGACAAATATTTCGCTAGGCAATCCTCTACACGATCATCTCCTCGGAGGAGGAAATAAAAAGCTCCATAATACCAATGGAGAGAATATAAAATGCATGACTTATATGAATTCGCTAGGCAGTCATCTAGCGTCAAAAAGAAATTAAATGGCTGATACCTTTCTCATTTTCCTATTATATTCATATTCAGATTACATAGTGGACATCGGTAAATATACCCATGCCAAATACCCAGTAGGTAGATGCCTACGGATATTGGAACTACTAAATAGAATTTATTAATGTAGTACATGTATAATTCTGTACATTAAATCGATCATTTTAGAAAAATGATCCAAAAACTGCCACAAGGACTACTTGTTAACATCCGTTCCCTGTACCATGGAATAAGCTATTTCTGATCCCCTCATTTCCTTTGCTAGTAAATACCGCAAGATCCACACTTGTGATTATTTGAAGAGCCTCTGAATTTTACGGTTGAGGCCTCTTCACCACAGTGGACCATTAACCCGATTTTTGTTTGTTTGAACATGTTGAAGGAGTTAATTGCAAAACCCGTTATTTTTCGCTGCCAACGCCAAGCAAACACAGTGCCATGCTCTGCACATTTATGAATTCGAATACATAACTAGGATACCATGTCTAATACAAAAGGCAGCCTTTAACAGAAATTAACGCGATAACCAGTCGGCTGCGCAACCTCATAAAAACTTGAACCCAATATTTCATTTTTATTTATACTTTGATGAACAAGAAAATCTGAGGGCATAGTACTTGGCCCCTGTCTAGCTATCCCATGCCAACCTGGTGTTAATTCCTTCCTTCCTGCTATAAATAAAATTACTCGACCTAAGACTGAAGGGCATTACCACCTAAGACTGAAAGTGGTACCAATTGTATCGATTTTGTTAATGCTTCTGAAGACACACTAGAGTGAACCCACCTATACAAAATAGAATTTAAGAAAATACAACTCAAGCAACAGAATAGAATGTGTTGCTGAGATAGAAATTGAACCTAAAGTGATCTACCCACGCACACTCTCACACCCGTATACAATAGTCATACTACTATGTAACTCAAAAACCTCAATGTAATTAGAATATTATTCAACTTCGGAGAACTCTCAATCGAATATATTTTCATTTCTCTTTCGTATTTCATCTCATTCCTAATTACCTTTTAATTTGAAGACCGACACTTTATATGTACTTGTCTCACTACTGCGAGACTCAGATTTTATGACACACTATCAAACTCTTGAAATAAATTTTAAACAGATATCAAATATGACATATGGGGAGTGGTGGGTGGGATAAAAAATTTCTGCATCCGATCTTGCTGAAAAACTGACAGAGAATGGCCTTAGCCAACAAAATGGCCACCGACGGCTCCGAGCAAGGATGCCCGTGATTGGCCCTCCTGATACCAAACAAGGCACCCAATTGGCTCCCTATGAAAACATCGCGTGACCTCACGAGGGCGATCCCATTTCAGCTGCAGGGATAATTTTAGGTTTCATTTGATGTACAAATTAAACTGCATTTTTGTAAACAATTTTGTAAGTTTGGTGTTTGTAGTACCTCTTTACATTTGTTATAAATTAACATTGATTTAATTCAGTAATTTTTCTAATTCATATAAAAACATCCATAGATTTATTTTATGACCTTTGGTTGAAAATATTAGAAGAATGCAATAATTATAAATTATTCACCTTGTGCATGGTACTGACAAACTTAAGGTTTGAATTTTAAAAGCCTCTCCTAAAAGCCATAATAAGGCCAAAAAATTGTTATGTTGGCGTAAAACTAACGGGCTGATCAAAAATAGGTTAGGTAGGTAGGGATTTTTTTTTTCTTTCTTTTTTTTTTTTTTTAGGAACTGTTTTTGAACAATGTTGAACGAGTTAAAACATTCCTTTTTGTTAGAAGTACCCACCAGTATGAGTCTTGAATATAATACTCTTTGTACTTCTTCAAAACTGCATACCAGATGTCGGTATGAAAGGTCCTGTATGGTTTGCATTGGCTCGATCAATTGCATGTCTCGATAGGGACCGCAAGCCACCGCAAGTCAAATCGTTCCTCGCTGCCTTAGTTGCACAACATATCCGGGTTGGAATTCATCACACAATTTCTGCGCAAAGTCTCCGACCAAAACGTGTAATTCCACCCTTCAAATCGATTGGAATATTGTTTATGAACCAGATTTACCAACCACTGAAACAGAATTGCCGTCAGATTAGCCCGGCCACGGAGGCTGCCATGACGAACACTGGTTTGGTACTTCCGGGTTGACTAAGATTCTGTTTTTTCTGAGGATCACCGTCGTATTTTTGGCAAACAAAATTAAGGTTTTGCTTGTTTTAGGGCCGGTCGATCTTTTTTTTTTTTTTTTTTTTTTCAACAAAAAAAAAGTGTAGGGTCGGGCCAAATAGGGTCTGTCAGGTTACCGTTACACCAACATAACATTTTTTTGGCTTAAGTGATTTGCTCCAGAGCCATTTCATATTTTGATATACAGGCAGAACTGGCTAAGAAGTACGAGGTGACTAGTATTCCCACACTAGTGTTTCTAGATAGTCAAACAGGTGCAGTGATTACAAATAATGGCAAAAGAATCATGAGACAGGATCCTGACGGGAAACAATTCCCCTGGAAAAATATAAACAAATGGTAAGTAATTTATTCAACAATTCTGACTTTCTTTTTTGTTTATCTCACAATTTTATCAGAAAGAAACTTTGTAATCTCGGAAAAGATGTTATCAAGTGGTTTAATACATTTATAGTAAAATCACTTCATCCATAATTGTCAATGTCAGCTGTGATTCTAGTGCATGCAAAGGTATATCATTACTACAAAACTGGCTATGTACTTGGATCAATTATTTTCTATCACATGTATTATATCTTGCAGGAATGTCAGTGCTGTATGGACAGAAGTGAGCTTCCGAGTAACCATGGCAACACCAGTTGTTCATTTCAATAACTTGGTGTCTTTGCTTTAAACTTATATTTCTGGCAATTATATTGCATTTTATATTAAAGGCCCATTCAGTGATTTGCTCATCTGGACAATCGTAAAAATCATCAAAATTCAGATGTTCATACCTTTGTCATTGACATAGATGTGCTAACATAGCCTGGGAGTGGTTCAGCCGAAAGCTGTGTATTTAAGACAAAATAAGACATCTTACACGGATCTGTAATTTAGATACTGACAGTATCTAAATTAGCTATGTATTTGAATGAGGCTTCAACTTTGTCAGAACTGCTGTTTTCTTCGTTTTTGGCCAAATTTGTCATTTCAAAAATACCAAATGACAATTTGAATGACTTGTCCTTCACTTTAAAGCAATTTATAAACAATTTTGATTTTTTTTACACTTGCGCTGGGATCACTGAATGGGTCTTTATAATAATTGTATTTTGTTACAATATGACACTTTCTGCTAAGTAAAAAATAAGATGTTGTTTATATTGATGTAAAGATGCTTTAAGTTTAAGTAAAATTCTGGAGTAATAATATACTACTGGATAAGCCACTTGTTTGCTCAAATGAAGTCAGTCACACCACAGACCCTAGAAATCTTTTTTCTAGGGTCTGTGGTCACACATACTCAATGTGCAATCAAGCATGTGGTGGTATGTCATGTATAAGAGATTGACTTGTGGAAGAGGTGATGCATATTTTGTCTTGAAAAAAATCTAAATGATAGAAAATAATTTGTGACATGGACTAAATAAGCTGTATTTTTGTCTGAAAGGGACCAAATTCAGGGCCGGATTTACCCCCAAAATTGCCCTGTGTATGTTCCTTTTTAGCCCCCAAACACCATGTTTTGGACAATATGGTAAAATTGCAAAAATTTGCGAGCGTCACACACATTGACCTTTAAATAGCAAAATTCACCTTAATTCGGGGCTAAAATTGCAGAAATTGCAAGTGAAGTGTCCTAGTAAAAGTGCCAACAAATATACTCGTCGTCCTATAACTTGTAATGCTTCCGCCGTCACTGAATGCACATGCCTTCCTCACAGTGAATTTGGAGCCTCCAAATTTGGCCTGGCCCAGGGCCCCCCAAAAAGGTAAATCCGGCCCTGACCAAATTAGTGGCATTTCTATCTTATTTTCATCTTCAGAGATGCCAGAGGTGTGTGTAACGGTAGGAAAATACCCAGGGGTCTGGGGGCCAGTGAGGCCCCCAGCGGGTCTAGGTGACATGTGTCACCATATGAATTTCTCCAATGCAATTTTGTTCAGTGAAATTGTATAGTAAATTCACAGGGCATTTATCGATATTCTCGGGCCACCATCTACTGTTCAATACACACAAAGCAATGCAAACAACATTTCTATTGTTCAATATGAAATTCCGCACACACAGCGTTTACAGTTAGAAATTTTGGAACATACTTTTTTGTTTTTTCGTCATAGCCCCCAATAATTTATTTTTATGACATTTAAAAACAACAGTAAAAATATACACATTTTCAGTTTTCTGTACATATAATATTGTGTATATATTTACATTAGCAAGTTTATTTTAATCGGAGGAAGCCGAGTCCTGTGGCCGAGTTTGTAAGCAATTTGGGCACCCATGCAAATGCTATGGAAATTGCTGATATTACGCCGCTTCGTATTGGTTAATATTTTGAGATTTACAATTCGATGGTGCTTTATTTTAACCAATCAGAAAGAATTTTATATCAGTATTTCCCTAAGATTGTCAGTAAAATGATGGGGCTTTCGTCCAAAATAAATAATACATGCTGGAGTATTGATACGCAGAGGAGGCCGGTCACCATGGACTAAAAATGATCACGCCACAGGAAATTTGGCGAAACTTAGGACCAGAAAAATTAAATGACGGCGGATTTTTACAAGATATAAATATAAATTTTATACTACAAGATCGGTGACAAACTATGCTTCAACAAACCCTTTTCGTCCATGAAAAAAGACCTTTCCATTCAAAAGAACGGACTAAATACAGTGCAAAATCGGCAATTTTTCAAGGTTTTTCAAGCCTTTTCTGACCCAAAAACAAGTCGTGCTGAAAATGAAGCTTGAGTGAACACAACAAATTCATATGAGTGACTTGAAACTGAATTTAGTAGGTCACTGATAGCTCTGGTGCCAAAATCACTAATCCACATGAAATTGCCACCAAATTCAACGAGTTCTTCACCAACATTGGAACTAACCTTGCTGATAAAATGGTTACGGTTCGCTATCTCTAAGGTTCGCTATCTCTAAGGTTCGCTATCTCTAAGGTTCGTTATCACTAATTACGAAAAAGGTTCGCTATACCTAAGGTTCGATATCACTAATTTTGAAAAAGGTTCGGTATTTCTAAGGTTCGATATTACTAATTTTAAATAAGGTTCGCTATCTCTAATTTTTAATAAGGTCCGCTATCACTAATTTATTGAAGGTTCGCTATATCTAAGGTTCGCTATCTCTAATTTTAAATAAGGTCCGCTATCTCTAAGGTTCGCTATCTCTAAGGTTCGCTATCTCTAAGGTTCGCTATCACTAATTTCAAATAAGGTTCGCTATCTCTAATTTTAAATAAGGTTAGCTATCTCTAATTTTAAATAAGGTTAGCTATAGCGGTCCTTATTTAAAATTAGAGATAGCGGGCCTTATTTGTAATTAGAGATAGCGGACCTTATTTAAAATTAGAGATAGTGAACCTTATTTAAGATTAGTGATAACTTGAACCTTAGGTATAGCGAACCTTAATCGAAATTAGTAATAACTTGAACCTTAGAGATAGCGAACCTTAATTAATTAGGGATAGCGAACCTGAAACAAAATTAGTGATAGCGAATCTTAGGTATAGCGGACCTTTATTGGAATTAGTGATAACGAACCTTAGAGGTAGCGAACCTTCAATAAATTAGTGATAGCGGACCTTATTCAAAATTAGTGATAGCGAACCTTATTTTAAATTAGTGATAGCGAACCTTATTTATAATTAGTGATATCGAACCTTAGAACTGGCGAACCTTATTCTAAATTAGTGATATCGAACCTTAGAAGTAGCGGACCTTTTTTTTAGGTATAGCGAACCCTTTTCTCTATTAGAGATAGCGGGATTCTGATCTCCATAGACTTTACACGTTAGTGATAGCGAACCTTAGAGATAGCGAACCTTAGAGATAGCAGACCTTAGAGATAGCGGGATGTCACCGATAAAATTCCATCTCCTGACAAGGATTTTCAGGCTCGATCCACGCCTTCCATAATGAACAGCATTTTTCTATCTCCAACAACACCAGATGAACTAACTAAATTATGTGCAAAATTAAACGCTAGTCATAGTTCGGGTGTGGACGGCGTCAGCACTATTCTATTAAAATCAATTATTAATAATATCAGCAAGGTCCTCTGTCATATCTTTAACTCTTCAATCAAAAACGGCATTGTTCCTGACAAACTAAAATTGCCAAAGTAACTCCAATTTTCAAGTCAGGGGACTCCCATGACTTTTCAAATTACAGACCCATCTCAATTCTTCCAGCTATTTCTAAACTACTTGAAAAGGTTACATATAACCGAATTTATGACTTCATTTCATTTCACAATATCCTTAGTCCCAAACAATTTGGTTTCAGACAAAAACGTTCCACCTACATGGCTATCAACGAACTCTAAACCAAAATTACCAATTATCTTGATAATAGGCTCCATACAGTTGGTATTTTCCTAGACCTTAGCAAAGCCTTCGATACACTTAACCATGAAATTCTCTTAAATAAACTTGACACTTATGGTATTAGAGGCACTGCTAATAATTGGATACGCAGCTATCTTAATAACAGAAAACAATATGTAGTTTTCAATCAGATTTCCTCTGATATGACATCTGTCACATGTGGTGTACCACAGGGATCGATATTGGGCCCACTTTTGTTTTTAATTTATATTAATGACCTTCCTCTCTGTTCCAACAATGCGGACTTCGTCATATTTGCCGATGACACCAATATTCTTTTTCACATAAAGATCAAAACTCCTTGAAACTCTAGTTAACAATGAACTAGTAACCATTTCGAACTGGTTTAAACTAAATAAACTTTCCTTAAATATCAAAAAACTAATTTCATGATTTTCAAAAATAAATACAGTAATATTCATAACAAAGATATTAAAATTCTCATAGATAATCATATTTTAGACAAAGTTCACACAACTAAATTTCTAGGCATATTAATTGATGACGATGTTTCATGGAAATCTCACACTTCCAATGTATCCAAAATGGTCTCTAAATATAATGGTATTATCCGTAAGGTTAAGCCCTATCTACCTCAGGAATCATTACATACACTTTATAACACCTTTGCTCTCCCCTACTTATCCTACTGCAACATTATCTGGGCTGACAAAAATAATTCTCATATAAATTCCTTATTCCTTATACAAAAAAGAATTATTCGAACATGCACCAACTCTCTTTGGCTTGCCCATACAGACCCGCTTTTTAAACAACTCAATACTCTTAAGGTGCAAGATATTTATTTCCATCAACCGGAACATTTATGTTCCAATACCACCACAATCTCCTCCCAAAAGATTTGTCCATTAAGGAGTTTTTAGAACTAACAAAAGTATTCACCATCACCATACTAGGCAAGCCAATGATTTCCACGTTAAAATGTCCAATACCAAATTGGCTGATAATATAATTAGTATTCAAGGAGCCCTTTATTGGAACTCACTTCCCCAGTCTATCAAATCTTGTAGTTCAGTGCCATCTTTCAAATCCAACTCTAAAAAAATCCTCATCAGCACATATGTACAACACTGATTAGCCTACACCTGCAGTTGTTGTTTTTGTTTGGTTTTTTCCTTCTCATTTTTCAGGATCTACTTGCATAAAATTAATTCAGTATATATGTTCCACAACAAATCGGACCCGTTTGTCTGTCTGTTTGTATTGTTCCAGTCTTTAGTTATTATTATTATTATTACTTTGTTATATTAAAAATAAGCTATTTGATCAATTTTGTTAGCTCGCTTTGACTTGTATGCAGATTATCACTTTTGCATTTCATTGTTCTTGCTCTGCAGAACTATACACCATTTACCATGTTAATTTATCGTTCCATTAAATATGTAGATTTAATTTACAAAATATTGCATTAAATATATAGTTACCTGCTATGTAAGTTATAACTTAGCTCATTATATAGCTCATTACGTGCAATCATGTGCTTATGCTTTCACCGGCTAATTTTTACATTTTGTTATTATTGTACCGTAATACTTATGCCATGCCTGAACTGTTTTATATTATAATGGGATTTTACAACCTTTTACACCTACTGTGTAGGTTTGGTTGTTATTTTCACCATCACTACTCATTGATTTATAATTGAAAGCACAGCTCTTGTGATAATTAGTTTATACCTAACCCACAAGGCATATATCTTGCTATTGTATTTATTATTATTCTAAAATTTAAAGTCTAAGTTTATCATAATTATTTAATACTAACTTCTGTAAAGGGTGCCACAACAACACGCTCTGCGTTCAGTGGCATCCTCATCATTTCACCATATTATACGATGTTTGTAAAAGCTTTTTTATATTGTATTTATTTAATGGATGAATTTGATGAAATAAAACTGAACTGAACTGAACTGAACTGAACTGTGACATATTACAGGTGTGTCACTTGACCTACTTTAGTTGTCAAGGCTGTCACTACAGGCACGGAAGAAAAACTCGCATAAGTGAGTACTGATGACCCGTCTGACCTGTCCAAGTTGATGGGACTCATTTGACAGTTGAAGCGAGTCGTGTGACCTATGACAGTGGATGCGAGTCTCTGCACAGACTCACTTGATGTGAATAGCATGTCATGTGACCCATTATACATGTGTCACAGTGACTCAAAACTGAACTTAGTAGGTCGCCGTGACATATTACAGGTGTGTCACTTGACCTACATTAGTTGTCAAGGGTGTCGCCATAGGGACGGAATAAAGACTCGCATATGTGATCCACTTACAGTTTTCTGTGTAGCATCATTACCCATTGTAAAATCGCACAGGTAAATCAGAAACATATTTCAAGCGTTTTAAAATTTCAAAATAATCCCATTCAATTACATTGTTGACAATGAAAATTTACTGAATTTAGAGAATGCACTGCAACCACCACCTGGTATGTATGCAGCTATACCAAGTGCAAGCCACCACCATCCAACTTTACACATAATATTAATACTTATGCTGTTGGATGAATATAGATGGCTCTCTTTCAGTGCAAGGAAATTGCAGAGGTAATATAGACAACATGTATCTACGTGCGTTGATAGAAAAAGAAGACATGAAGAAGAGAGCCACCATGTGAATTGTAGGTGCAGTATTCTGTACAAATTAAGGGGTAAACAACAGAGGGCTTGGAAGGCAATCTGGCTTTATACAGTGGGAGCTGGCCACAGTTGACCAAATTTTGATGTTGTCATTGGTTTACCATGCAAACACAAAACTATGATAAATACCGTATTGTTTGTAATAAGCGCCCCGGGGCGTTGCATTTTCCAAAAGGGGCGTTTATTGAAGGTGAATTGTCAGTGAAAAAAAAATTAAAATCGGGTTAAATTTCCCGATGGTGCTCCTATAGAAAGGTAAATATAGAATAGTGGTAAATACATCAAAATTACACCCATACATGCATCATCAAGCAAGAATCTGGTGAAATTCTACCATAATTAGGCAATGGAATGGATTGAAGTGTGAGTTATAATAGCTTTTGTCCATGCAATTTACCGATCGTCCATGACTAGACTGACTGACTGCATGATGCCAGTTTTAAGCTTACTCACACGATATAGCATGGAAATGTTTGAATTTTTGTCAATTTTTCACAGAAAAATTGGAGGGGGCGTTTATTAGAGGGGGAGCGTTTATTACAAACAATACGGTAATTCAATAAGGGTATTTATGAGAGCGGTCAGCACCTCGTCATTGTGTCATAATAAATTCTGGTTATACACACGCCACAGCAATTATGAAGTTCTTTGAGTAAACATAAATACAACGACGAAATGCGTACACACAGGTCATTTTCATCAGCAATTACGACACGATCATGCTACAAACTGGCCCAATTTTCATCCTTCGCGAATGATGACACGATTGTAATTGAGTGACATTGAGCGGACACATGGTACTCATGTCGTAATACTATTGTAATACGATTGTAATAAATGGAGAAAAATACACTTGTGTGGACCAGGTCTAAGTTATCAAGCAATATCTTAATAGTCTAAATCTGTTGGAGTGTGCCAGTGTTGTAGTCGAGACCTGCCTATCCGAGACCAGGCAGTCTGAGACCGAGACCAGGCAGTCAGAGACCAAGACCTACAACACTGGTGATTGCACTGTCTAGACTGCTTTTTTATTGCCAAAATCCAGCATTCTTAGTCAGTGGGAGTGGTCTAGTTCGTAGACACATTTCTGATTGGACAATCGCATGATTTCTGGTGCCGTCTATCAGGCCGTAGACGCGACCCCACGTCATCATGCGTCTTGATAATCGCGGAACACGCGTGTAGAGATGCGGCGTATGTGTCGCGCTGGATGCGTAGACTAGTGCGGAATATGCGAACGCGCTAGCAGTACGCGCAACAGAATACGTGAAGTTGTAAACAAGTTTCGTTCATTTTATAATGAGGGGAGTTTTATGACGGTAACTTAATTTTTGCTTTAAAAAAATTGTTTACAGTTATTTAACTGACTAAAAATGAGAATAAACGATATCGTAGTGGATACCGGCTGCGCCGGCATCCACTACTCAAAATATTGGACCTGCCTGTTGTCTATCACACGGTAGAGGATAGGCAAAATAAAAATTCCTATCGTTTATTCTCTAAATAATGGGCAACCTGTTTTATGATGCTTCCCAGGTAACAAAGCATACACTATAGTAGATGGTGCAAACTAATCCTTATTTGAGTTCATTTTACATGACAAACAATTTGAGACCATTTTCATTGAAATTGGAGCACTTTTAGTTTTTGACCCCTGTGTTTTTGACTGCTGAGACCCCTTCAGGGAAATAGGGTCACTATTTTTCCCTCCTTTATACTGGCTACAGGTCTACCACCCCTTACCCTATGTGTTCAAGGTGGTAGGCCTGTAGCCAGTACCTTAGGAAAAATATTTCCCTTGTAGTATTTGTATACTATACTTTTTCTGAATCGTTATGACCAGAGGAATACTTTGGCGTGGTTTTTCAGCAATTTCAACCCTGTTGTATGAAATTTGACGCCAGTTTCAATGACTATCTTACCCCGGATTTCGAGTCCTTGTTAAAGGTCAATAATGCTAACTTTTTTATGTTGCTAAAATATTAATTTATGCATGATGTAGGTTTAAAAAATACCAAAAATATTTTATTTTATGGTAAGAATATTGAATAAGCTTAAGCTAGCTTGATTTTTATTTGAAATTCATTTGCGTCCACATAGAAGGCATTCATGCAGCTGGCTCAACAGTACATCCAAAAATTTAAAAAGTCACGTCCTGGACGCACGCACGTGCCTTAGCGCGAGCTCTGATTTACATATAGATTCATTTTCTTTACCAGTATCCAAAAGGTATCTCAATTGGGTAACATAATCAGCTTAAAATTTCACCTATTTTCTGATTACCATGACAACTGCATGCATACATTCAAGATAAATGTTAGATTTTAAATCTGCAATTAGCTTTAGCCTAGAATTGCATGTACTCAACTGAAAATACTTTTTTTATGAGTCAAGATTATTCTGATGATTATATTATGCAATTAATAAATAAGGCCACTGTAACAATGTCATATATTTATTTATTGTATTTCTGACATTGTCCTGGTTTCTCTGCAGACGCTCCACAAAAATGAAATTATTTCTTGGTCTTATTAAATCTTCAAATGCAATAAATAATAACGACAGCATTTATTGTATTTTCCAGCTCCTGTTCAATGCAGAATATATGCCTTTGACATTTTAATTGTCAGCTCCTTTTTTACTATTTGAGACTTGCTCCATCATACATACAGAATGTCAATGTCCATAATTACAATTCACAATAATTACAACTAATTTTTTTTAAATTACATAAAATATTTCATTTGGGCAGGCACATAACTAGAATGTGTGTTGGGAAATTGACCAAAGCAATCTTCAACTGTGTGTTCGCATACTCACACAGCCTCACACCCCACATCTCTACAACAGACAATATTATTACACAGACTTTCCCTTGAGTATTAACTTGCCTTTTGCCCTTGTTGCATAACTCGCCCATCCCATAACTCACCTTTTATCCATCCCCTGGGTGAAAAGTGAACAGTGGACCAGGGTAAGGCAAAAAAAAAAGTTTGTCTCAAAGCTCACAAGAAATTGAAAAACAAATGCGAAATGCGATTTAAAAAAATTGTTATTCCCGACTTTTTTCTCAAAATACCATGAAAAAAGTCAGGATTTTTGGTGATTGCACTGTCTAGAATGCTTTTTTATTGCCAAAACCCAGCAATAATGGGCAACCTATTTTATGATGTTTCCCAGGTAACTTAACAAAGCATACACTAGTAGATGGTGCAAACTAATCCTTATTTGAGCTCATTTTACATGACAAACAATTTGAGACCATTTTCATTGAAATTGGAGCACTTTTAGTTTTTGACCCCTGTGTTTTTGACTGCTGAGACCCCTTCAGGGAAATAGGGTCACTATTTTCCCTCCTTACTGGCTATAGGTCTACCACCCCTTCCTTGGTGTTCAAGGTGGTAGGCCTGTAGCCAGTACCTTAGGAAAAATATTTCCCTTGTAGTATTTGTATACTATACTTTTTCTGAATCGTTATGACCAGAGGAATACTTTGGCGTGGTTTTTCAGCAATTTCAACCCTGTTGTATGAAATTTGGCGCCAGTTTCAATGACTATCTTACCCGGTTTCGAGTCCTTGTTAAAGGTCAATAATGCTAACTTTTTATGTTGCTAAAATATTAATTTATGCATGATGTAGGTTTAAAAAATACCAAAAATATTTTATTTTATGGTAAGAATATTGAATAAGCTTAAGCTAGCTTGATTTTTATTTGAAATTCATTTGCGTCCACATAGAAGGCATTCATGCAGCTGGCTCAACAGTACATCCAAAAATTTAAAAAGTCACGTCCTGGACGCACGCACAGACGTGCCTTAGCGCGAGCCCTGATTTACATATAGATTCATTTTCTTTACCAGTATCCAAAAGGTATCTCAATTGGGTAACATAATCAGCTTTAAATTTCACCTAATTTCTGATTACCATGACAACTGCATGCATACATTCAAGATAAATGTTATAGATTTTAAATCTGCAATTAGCTTTAGCCTAGAATTGCATGTACTCAACTGAAAATACTTTTTTGAGTCCAGATTATTCTGATGATTATATTATGCAATTAATAAATAAGGCCACTGTAACAATGTCATATATTTATTCATTATGTTTCTGACATTGTCCTGGTTTCTCCGCAGCCGCTCCACCAAAATGAAATTATTTCTTGGTCTTATTAAATCTTCAAATGCAATAAATAATAAAAACGACAGCATTTATTGTATTTTCCAGCTCCTGTTCAATGCAGAATATATGCCTTTGACATTTTAATTGTCGGTTCCTTTTTTACTATTTGAGACTTGCTCCATCATACATACAGAATGTCAATGTCCATAATTACAATTCACAATTTACAACTAATTTTTTTTTAAATTACATAAAATATTTCATTTGGGCAGGCACATAACTAGAATGTGTGTTGGGAAATTGACCAAAGCAATCTTCAACTGTGTGTTCGCATACTCCTACACAGCCTCACAACCTCTACAACGCACATAAATGCAAACAATTAGGCAATATTAGGGGGAAATTATTGTTGTGTTGCCCTCAAGGAAATATGAGAAAGTTAGGTCGGTCGAAAAATAATCCCCTCAAATATTAAATAATGCTTCTTCAATTAGGAGATTTCAATTTCAATAAAATATTAATTTTAAGTGATTTAACATTGATTTTGTGAACAAATTAGTAAAAATCATCATTCAAAAAAAAATTGCGACCCTGATTTTTCAGGATTTAGGGTTGGTTGATTAAGGACAACACAACAATTTTTTGACCTTATTGTTTCCCTTATATACTAATTCACCTTTTGCCCTTGTCCACTAACTCTCAGTAACTCGCCTATCCCATAACTCACCTTTTATCCATCCCCTGGAAGAAAAGTGCAAAAGACAAGTTAGTGGACAAGGGTGAAAGGTGAGTTCATGAAAGGAGAGTTTGTTAGAGTTATATAAATTTTTCAAACAGATTAAGAGAATCAAATTTAGCACTATTAGTATAAATTCTTTAATTAGATTATGTTTTTAAAGAAGACCACCACACTACCATCCCACATTCAGAATATATTAAAATAATAATTTTCCCCTTCACAACCACACCTAATAAATTAAATTCATGCAAAATGTTTAATTATTGGTTTTCGTCTCATAGAAGTGTTTGATAAGTGGCATTGTCTGAAAGCAGTGCAATGACACTCATGATAGACATACATAATAGGCAGCAATATCTGAGAATAAAGGGTCGTATATATTTTGTTATTTTCAGTCAGTTATTTTCAGAAGCATCATTGACTTTCTGTCTTAACTAGTATTATTTTTCAGGTGACCAACTTTGGAATTAAAAGTGCTCAAACACATTACAGGTGAGCGTAGAAACAAACCTCTGGAAAAGGCAACCGTTACTAATAGTTTCACGGCATACCCTCACTTACGATCATTGGGTACAGTGGTCATTCGGGGGAAAAACGTCAAAAACATCCAAATTTGCCCCTAATCAGACTCCATTTGGGGGAACTGAACAACCTGGCCCCACCACTTTCAATGTACTGTGCACGCCACTGATTGGGTATACCGATCATCGGACGGTATAATATATATAATTTATATATCAGTGAGTTAGAGCAAGAAGACCCTATCTGCAATAGTTACGAGGTGTCCTATTTTAGAAGTGTCTGATATATCTTTGATGTAGGTCAGTTAGATCTGGTCTCAAATAGTTTTTTTTAAAATTACAACCATATTATACCAGGCATCTCTGGATTGTCTGTGATTTAAAAAATGATGAATTTGAGCATGCACAAGCAAAGTAGTTCAAAATCATTAACGCTTGAAAAATTTCATGTGCGGAAATTACCACTTTTATATTATCAGAAATGTCACGTAATAATAGACCAATCTGCCGCATGTGTGTGCATATATTGCAGCTTTCATTTGATACCAAAATTATATTTCTGGGACATGTGATCCTCATTCTACAGTCTTTCAATGGGAAGGGGGGGAAGCAACACATATAGAAAAGGCATATGCAAGAAAAATGGCTTTAAAGATGTAAAATGACATGTTAAGGACTTGGTTTGGCTCAGAAAATGCTAGATTTGGGTGCTTTGAATGTAAAAGAAGAATATTTTGTTTTCAATTAAAGTAAACATATTAAGGCATCAAAAAATATAAAAAAATGAAAAACAAAATCTGCAAGGTTTCTCACCCCTTTACCAACTTTTACTCGCCGTATTTCGAAATGGCTGAGTGCGACTTATGGCGGGTTTCGTCAGAGCGGGTCACATATGCGGCCCATCAGAAAGGAACAACAGTTGTCATATGGGTATTTAAATAAAGGCACTTAATTCAATGACCACATGCATGACCAGATGGGGGCTGACATTACATCGTCTAGACAGGAAGTCTGGAAAAGTGACCTTTGGCACAGCGGGTGGGCTTCCTGTGTATTTCGATTGGAAACACGGGATGAATGTCAAAAATTTGCCATTTTTTTTGCAACTTTGTAGCATTATTGTAAGAGTTTCCGTTGATAACTTTTTTCCCGTCGGTAAAAACTTTCAGCAATTTTAATGATATTTATCTGGAAATCTCTTAGCATTGTAGCACATCTACTGATCACTTGGTAGTCTAATGGCGGCGCCCATGGGTCACGTGGGCATTAAATTTAATAGTGCCTTTTATTAAATAGCCTATGGTGACTGAACAATAAGGTCGGCATAGCCTATATTGAGACAGGCAGAATAACCTTGCAAAATATAATGAAAAAATAGGAATAAACCTTTTCATTTTTTGTGATATCATCAAGAGTATCTTTTCAAACTTCACAAATAAGGTATCACTTTAAAATTTGGAATTTGCTCTCTAAGGACGTTCAAATCTCAGTTTTAATTGTCAAAAGGACCCTTATCATTCCTTTTGATATGATACAATGGAGTCCTATTATTCAGCCCTTTCAGATTTTATTTATTTGTATTTAAATGATCTGCTGAAAACAGTCAATCTGCAAGCCAGGATGATACAAGTTGATTTCACCAGGGTTGGGTGCGGCATCTCAAACTCCATTAGCATGATTAGCCGAACAATAAAACAACAGAATTACAATCCAATTGTATAAATGGATAAACCTGTTGCCACAAATTGAACTTGCCATAGATGCTAAGAAGATATGGACCATTAAACATGTAACAAATAAAAAGAAAAGGTCAACCCTTTAACACCAGGTGACAACCGTGACATGCCCTTTATCATTTTAAGCTTATGAGTTGGAGAAGGTGAATTTGACTCTAACTCAAAATGAAATTCTGTGCCTTTTCTCTCATTTAGTGGGAACAGGTCTCATTAATTATTCCACATAATCAGGAACCATACAGTTTATCAAATGCATCAAGATTCATGTAAACATACCAAATTCATACCAGATTCATGCAAACACACCAAATTATAAAATGACTCTTTTATAAATATGCACATGAGCATGACCCAAGACCAGCAAGTGTGACCAAATTCTCATGGTATTGACCACTATACAGAAAAAGATAGGAAATTCTATAGATAAATATCATCAAAGTTAAGGGGGTACTACACCCCTCGATAAATTTGTGTCTATTTTTGCATATTTCTCCAAAACTAATAACACAGTGGTAACAAAATTTATGTATATTATTGGGGCAAGGAATCCAATTACTACACTGGAATTTCAGCGACCCAAGACAAGCGGTTCGTTATTTATGATAAGAAATAAGGTACCGATAGGATGTACCTCATTTCCTATCATATATACTGAACCGCTTGTCTCGAGTCACTGAAATTTCAGTGTAGTAATTGGATTCCTTGCCCCAATAATATACATAACTTTTGTTACCAGTGTGTTATTATTTTTGAGAAAAATACAAAAATAGTCACAAATTTACCACAGGGGTGTAGTACCCCCTTAAGTAACATGAATTGAATATCAAAATTATTACACATGGGGGATTCTGAATTTGAAATAATAATGTTATAAAAAAAACATTTTGAAAGTATTTGCTGACAGAAAGAACATTTAAATTGGCTGTATTCCATAGTGGCGATAGTGATTTTTGATCATTTTTGTAAAAATTGGCACATATGTTTTTAATGATGTTCTCTTTCATTTTTTCTAAGTCTCATCAGTCATAATTAGCTAATTAATTAGTAATTAATTAATTAAATGTGGCGTATAGTTACAAAGTGACATTTTTTGTATTTTTTAGTGGCGTATCAACCATACGCCACTTTTTATACACATTTTATAATTATGAAATATCGGCAAAAATGAAAAACATCGTATGTAATAGTGGCGTACACGTATTGGACCTATACGCCACTATGGAATACTGAAAGACTAAAAGTAACGCCATAGGGATTACACGGCGACCGAGGTGGCGTCACGGTTAACGTTAGGTTAGGGTATTGCGTTTTGTTTGTTTTCCATAGTGACGTATAGTTTTATTTTCAGTTTGCCAGCAATAGTATGTATTTATTTCTTTTGAAAAATATATAACAATAAAATCTATTTAGTTTACTACAGAAATTTCACATCATTTACAAAATATAATGAATGTCTGATTTACAAAACTCGATTTTAAATTGGCATTTCTTCAAACCCGATTTTATCGAAAAGTTGTTTATTCGCGGCGCCCCACTATACGCCACTATGGAATACAGACGACGAATTATTGATGTAAACCTTTACAATAATATCACAAAGTTGAACATTATAGACAATTTTGTTGCACAATCTGGTGTTGTAACCCTTTGCATTCACGTACAGTGTCAAAGGTAATTTCCAGACTTCCTGCCTACAACAAGCTATTATCATTATGCCCGTCATGGTTTATGGCAGCATGGAAGCGATCACATGCATATTTATAAACACATATTTATACATATAGTCGAAAAATACTGCTTAAAAAACCTGTGCTCAATAGTTCTGGCAGTGCAATGTATTTCAAGGTTGGTTTTGACATCAGCCCACAAACTAAGAAAATTAAATGTAGGCCGATATCAATATATCATCCTCCCTATATGGTATTATCAGAATCACAAATTTGGATTATAATGTCATAATAAGTAGACCAGTCTGCCGTGTATGTATATCCAATGTATTATTCAGCTATCCTACTTTATAGACAGTATTAATCTTCTTAAATAGTACGGTATTATCAAAAATGTGAATTTTTATGCCAATTTGAAATGTCACATATAATAGACCAAATTGCCGCATGTGCATATCCAACACTATGGACCACAATAGCCTCATCCAATGGCATAGTTCAATAACCTCAATTAAACAATCATAGTGCAAAATTTGAACTCAAATGAATGTGCAAATGCATTGGGGTTAAAGAACTGTGCCGTGATAGATGAGCATGTCATGGATCCTATAGTGCAATGTATTTATTCAGCGCTATCCTACTAGTAGTATTGTTACAATGCATAAAACAGCATGATGTGTTTTTTTGCATAAATCTATCAGCATTAGATATAAAAGATACCATATTCATTCTTATCATAAGCCTTCGGGATACTGAAACAAGTAAGTTTGGTGGGCGCTTATCTGTTAAAACCCTATGGGCACTGCTGCAAATTATCGGTCTCTCAAATCTATTTTGTTTGAGACAAAGGAGTATGCCAGTATTAATCCAATCAGAGATATGGTAAGAATAGTTGGTAGTATTGAAGGGGATTAAGCTTAAACTTGCCAAGAGATCTAAAAGCTGTATTTTGATTGGTTACTCAGATGATTATATCAGGTAATTAACCAATCAGGGGCTCTGTAAGGAAGACATTAGTGCCCACAGGGTGAAAAAACAATTTCAACAACTCTTCCTATACCTTTGTACAGGAGCCAACCGTTGTTAATCCGTGATGAATCCACACTTTTACTGTAGCGTATACGCGAACGCCAGCGAGACTACGCGTTACGCCAGAGCGTGTAAAATTCGTCATGCCTGGAATCTTTGTGCGTATGCAAGCTTACAAGCGAGTGAATTCAGTATTTTTCAGGTAGCGGCTAAACATTGCCGTTTTATTCTGTAGTTTTATTGCTGATATCAACAGAGAAATCATCGAAGATTTTGTAAGGCTGAGTGGCAATTATTAACTGACATTCCTCGTAAAATAATCGTGAATTATACGATCTTTAGCTTCTTTTCGTTGTTGAAAGGGATTCAATCATGTTTCACCATCATTCATCACCGATTAACAACTTCGCGTCCGGCGGCGTCTGCGTGGTTTACTTGAGTAAACCACGCAGACGACGCGACGATCGCTGTTAATCGGTGATGAATGACGGTGAAACATGATTGAATCCCTAAATCTATTCTATTTCTTGACTTCGAGCAGTGGCTTAGCCAGAACTTTTTCAGAGGGGCAATGCAACTTCCAAGGGGGACAAACTTTTGACAAAAATGTTCAAAAATGTGCCACAAAGAAGAAAAGGCATACAAATCTTAAATATCAGGGCGACCGGCATCAGACAGGAGTAGGGGTTGGTGAAGAATGGGGCAAGATTTCTCATGGGAGGTCATGCGGCAGCTTCTCCCCTTGCCCCTCCCTCCAACAAGATACATCATGTCAAATAAATTATGAGCAAAATTCAACATGTTTCAGTGTTATTTACTATATGTAAATTTGGTTGCCGATCCATGCTTGTCCTTGCAGGTTTTTCTCCGGGTGCTCCGGTTTTCCTCCTGCATCTAAAATCAAACCTCTTCCCATATCCCTGTCCCATCATATCCGGATGGCGTCCCTTAAATTTAGTAGCCTCTGAGCACTATTGGGATTAGCCTGGCTTCGGCCGAATGTTATAAATAAAAAAAAAAATATATACAAAATAATAAAACCAATTTTATTTTCATTGAGAATAATCAGCAAATGACTGCAAGACAATTCAGTAAAAATTGATTATAAAGATAGGCCCCAGATTTTATTTTATGCTTATTTTATGCTAAATTTATGCTTATGCTAATATGTAGAAAATACAGTAAGATAATAAATCTAAAGATCTAGTACAGATAAATAATTAAACTGTGGCTCATGCAGGTATAATATTTCGATGGCTTAAAATCAGACCTGGCTGTGTCCAAAAATGACATTTTGATAAAAACAAGTTTCAAATTTGCAGAACAATTACATTTGAAACTAAAGCTGTCTTTGTGTGTTAATGAAAGGCAGCTATTGCACATTCATGCACTCACACGCCACTCTGAATTTATTGCAATTTGACAAGAAAAAGTGCATTCTGTTCACATCAATAACAATAGAAAATTGATTTGTTTGTTTCTCCCTTCCTGTTGTATCAACAATCATTATGCCTATAACAACGTAAATAAACATCTCAAAAAAAGTAACTGACCCCCTTAAATAATGACCATTATTCAAAAACGGGTAGTTGTATTACAAATCTGTAAAATGCGTTGGAAGCAGAATTTATTTCTGCACATTTTGACATCTCATTTGTAGCAATTTACTAAATATTGACGTCACAGCATACATATAAATCAATGTAGCCCAAGATCTGAAAGTTGCAGTAAATTCTATTGATTTTGCATTTAGTGTAATGGAAGGAAATCTGTTTAATGATATCTGAGTGTTTTTGTATTGTAAAAATTTGTATGTAAGTGCAACTTTCAAATCTGGACCTCACTACATTAAATTGACAGGTGTTTTATTGTTTTCTGGGCTATCGTATCAAATGAGGTGTCAAAATACGCGGAAATAAATTCTGCTTCTAATGCATTTTTCATATTTGCAATACAATAGTCCGTTTTTGAATAATAGCCACTGTTTAAGGGGGGTTAGTTACTTTTTTTGAGATGTTTATGATGATTCATACATGTCGTATATGAAATGTGAGGAATCAATATGAAATAAAAGTCATTTTCTTGCCATAGCATTAAAGCTACTTGCAGTTCATATTATGCACTATGTGGGGAGAGCCTCGAACTGGCAGCATACATGAATGGGAATTGAACTAGTCATAACGTTCTGTGTAAGGTTACATAATTCTTCCTTTCATGTATGCTGCCAGTTCGAGGCTCTCCCCGCACATAGTGCATAATGGCGAACTGCAAGTAGCTTAATAGGCCATGCAATGATATATTTTTTTAATGATTGTATATGTCATTCTTGATCTTACAGAACAAATATGAGCAAAAAAGTATTTTTATTCCTATTAAATTTTGCTGGATAAAGCATTATTATTTCACAAGTCTTGAAACTCGCAAATGCGCTGTTCTCATAATTATAGTGTGACCTTACACAATAATTGCCATTTTCACTATTATCTGAGTAAACCTGTGTATACAGCGTAGTAAGAGAAATTAATTAAATAAATGGTCTGCCCAAATTCACCAAAGTGACTGAGTATGGCTGTAATTTAATTTGCTTGAAGTGCTCTCATAATAAGTGATCAACGTTTCTTGATCAAGGTCATACAACCTCAACGTTACGGAATACGTTTTCTAGTTTGTCTCATTTAATGGCTGTATAGTGTTTGTTTACTTTTTTCCAATGTATTTGATTGTATGTAGAGACACACATAGGTGTCAGTTGATGAGCTATTATGAGAATGAGCCATAGTACTTAATCCCAGATAACATGCTGGCGATATTGGTCCGATGGTGGCCCGATTTTATGCATGTTATCTGGGTAGTAAGTTCAATAACCGCCATTCAACAACCATGGCTTATGAGTTGACCTCAAGCTCAGTAGTATGAGTTACTACTAGCACATTATAAAGGTTATTCTTCAGAAGTTCAAATATAGTTGGGTTCATGAATCATGTCCTAACTGATGAGCATGTTCCCACTGAGGCCATCAGTCTTTCTTTTTTATTTGATTTAATTTGTTTGGGTTTTGACAACCCTGGATAACCCAAGAAAGCCTCCATTGAAGCTTATTTCCATTGGGGTCCATTTGAAAACCGGGGGCAGGCTGAGTTAACACCTATACTCTTTTCGAAACTGACTGTGAGATACATGTACAGGTACGGCTCTCTGTACACTGGACTGACGGCTTAACGTCCCCTCCGAAGGATGGAGTATTTTCACGGTTTATTTACCCAATTCTAAATGAACCATGGGGAGAGCAGAAGTCTGAATTTAATCTACAGAGATTGCCAATTAATTTCGGACATTTTTTCCCCAAGTCAATATCCTAGCAAATCTCCACCGCCGGGAACTGAACCCAGGACCTCATGCACTAAAGGCAAGTACCCTAACCATTAGGCCACGCTCTCCCTTCAGTCAGTCTTTAGTTGGTCAATGTTATGTGGATTGATTTACATCCCCATAATCCCCGGCCATAATTTTGTGCAGTTGTGTCCAATTTAACCTATATACGATGTATATATATAAATATTCAAGATCATGTCACAATAATGCACATAGACACAGGTGCATCAAAAGAAATACTTTTATTTCTAAGAATACTTTTGTTGCTCAGGAATACTTTTGATCCCTATTTGTGACAATTCAACATAATATGATTTCCCACAGCATTACACCACATGGCTGTACGAATGAGCTATTCCAGTTGAAATCCATACACCCCCTATGGTAGGGGAGAGCGGGGAGTGTTCGCCCTATATTTTTCTGACCAGCCTAGCGATGTCAATTTTAAGGTTAGGGATGACCTGATTAGCCCATGTCTTAGCTATATACAGCCATAATCCCAGAACTATAAGCCTTACAATAGCAACAGGATAGAGCAAACAAAAGAGTTTTGCAAAGTGGCGAACTTGCCCCATATTGGGGCAGATTCACCCATATGGTGGGGTAAGTTCACCCTAATCACAAAAAGGTTTAAATATTGCATAACAATAACATATTAAATGCAAACATTTAGCAAGAGTACACAGGGCATTCATTCTCTTCTGGGGAGTTACTAAATTTGTTGCAGGGGTCGGGTCAGGGTAAAATGTAGGGGTCCAAAGTGAGCTTAAACATATCATGTTTACAACTTCGGGGAGATTATGGATTAGGACATAAACGGTGGTGTGAGTAATACTGATACCACATAACTTTTAAAAAAATGCTTTTTAGTAGTTTGACTTTGTTTAATGGTATAATTATAAATAATTTGCATAATACGCTGATGGGGCAGGTCCGCCCACCAGTTTGGGGTAAGTCCGCCTGGGGAAAATGTAGGGCGAACATGCCCCATCCTCAAAAGGGCGAACGTGCCCCTTGTGCACATTTTTGTATTTTCTTCAGGGTATGAAAAATTCAAATCGAATAAGGAGTTTATAACTGCATTAAATCTTTGACAAATCCCATATGTTCCCAATACAGATTTCCATTAAAACCATCTGTATTTATGTACAGATTTCCATTAAAACCATCTGTATTTATGTATCAATGATAATACAACATTATTAATGCAAGAAAAAATTATGTTTTCGTGTAATTTTTTTGTTTTGGCTGCAGTTCGATGAACACGTCCTTATATGTCGAGTAGCTAATATGAGAAGTTTATAATGACCTATGTCACCTAATTTTGCCATCACCAAATTCCCCGATAGCTGTAGTGCTGAGAAACAAGGGGTGGACGAACTTGCCCCTAGGGCGAACACTCCCCGCTCTCCCCTACACATGACCTTAATCTTCCACACAGGGAGTGTAAATTTCAAATGGGGTTACCTGAATGGGTGACTCCCATTTTAAATCTGCACCCCGGATTTAGGTTATCTTCCATAGGGGTTATGTGTTTTTCAAGTGGAATAGCCCATGGAGTCCAGACTCTCTAGTCTAACTGCTTTGACATCAACCACAAACAGTTTATCTCTACAACAATGAGAACAAACATAGAAAGCAAATTATAAGCTTACCTTATTTCACAATGGTACAGCTGCATGCGGATATTGGTAGCCAGGTACAGAATGGGTGCAGGAAGATACCATTATCACAGAGAAGGCGTGGCAGGGGTGAATCATGCACGAGGAGAAAAACAGCATGCCAAAATGCAGACAGATGGGTATACACCAAAACACTTGCTTGCAACTGAAATGCCATCAAGCTCACAAAGACAGAAAATATAAAACACAAAGAAACATAAATAAATACATAGTATTGACATCATATACAAAACATATATAGCATAAATATAAAGCAAAAAGTGTGATTTAATACATGAAATCAAACACAAATGCTTGCTGTAACATTCAATCAGCAGCAGCTTGAAAGTTCCATACTTATGCTAAGGGCACAGATGCATACACACCGCACCCGTATTGTACACCACACACCACCACCCATACTTGTAAAGACAACAAATGAGGAACGGCAAATGAAGACCTACAACTTGTTCCTATATAACAGAGGACCTTGCAGGCCTGAAGCTAAGCTTCAAAACATGAACCTGAGCTAACCTGATTGAAGTTTTACAATTCAACCGTGACCTTACTCAACCTCAGTAAACCAGACATTGCCTTACATATGCATATTTACATTGTTTGCAATATGATGATATGGACAGGGGACTGTGGATGTCCTCGGTTGCTGGGTGTCATTGGCTATTCTGCTATTTCGGGTGTGCATCCTTGTATGCAGGTCTTTTCAACTGCAAGTCAAAGCAGACCATAGAAATAATTGTACCTTTCTGGGATCTAACAAGCCAATTTGAGAGACTGTAAGCAATTTTTTCAGTGAATTAGAACTATTTGTTTAACCCCTGAGCACTACCTGCTGATCTAACATTGCCTCTGATTGGTCAATTACATGATATCTTCACTTTAATCATCAATCAGAATGGAGCTTTGCAAATAATTCACCCCAATTTTTTTTGCATGGTGAAATTATTCTAACAATGTTGCTAATTGGGCCAATTAATAATGAAAACCTCTTTTTGGGCAATCGGCAGGTAGTTCTCATGGGGTTAACATTACCAGGGACGGGTAAAGATGTCCTAACTACAGAAATAGCAATATTTGTGACAATTTATTGTGTTTTACAAGTCATTCCAATTTATTGTTGACACTTCCTAAGATTTTTAGAGAACCAAGTCAAAGAATTACAAAAGCAAAATTATTTTAACATTAAAGGTGGGTAACCTGATCAACAGCTTCACCCCCCCCCCCCCCACTTCACTTTGCCCCATAAAATGCAGATTTTGGTATCAGGTGAAAGCTCATATTTTTCTCATTAACATACTGAAATTAGGTGTTCCAAATCGGTATATTTCCAAAGAAGTTATCAAAAAACTGTTAAATTAGTCTTAACTGTGGTATACCACGATTGAGACTAATTCAATTTGATGATATCTTCGGAAATACACCGATTTGGAACTTCTTATTTCAATATGTTAATGAGACAAATAGGATCTCTCATTTGATATCCATTTATTACATGAATATCATTAATAAAAACACATAGATTATCATGATTATCATGCTGTATAAATGTCAGTAATTCCATAAGGAATTGTATAATAAAGTCAAATGCTGTATAAATGTCAGTAATTCCATAAGGAATTGGTCCCATTTACAAGAAACATTTATGTGTTCTTTTTCATGAATGCTTGACATTTTATGTTATATCAATTTTAAAGAATTCCATTTTCCAAATATATCAGGTCACCTGAATATAGCAGTCTGAATCAAGAAGCAAATTTTATCAACGTGACAAGACACATGACAAAAATAACATATATATTATGCATGCTGCTCTTTGCAATTAAGATTCAGATATGGACTTGTTTACTAGTGATAAAATCTAAAGTGGTCCATTGTATATGGATATTGTTTGGATGTCAAATAATTACTGTAAAGCATCATATTTTTGTGGCATTAAAATTCACATTCTGGAGATAACCCATATTTCTACAACATAAAATTTTATAGAATTTGTACATTCGCTTAAAGACCTACAGTACTATGTACTCCTTTGACATCAGTGAAATTATAGGCAAAACCTATATTAGGCACATCAAACGAAGCATTTACCCCCAAATTAACCTTCACTTTTTATTGAAGAAAGCACACAAACTGACAAAAACAATAAGATACAATATGAGCAAACAATAGATGTAACGCATTCATAAAATTTATAGCTATACTGAAGATGTTAAAAATTTGCTGGGTATTTATTTACTGCTATCTACTGAAGATAACAAAATGTATTCCATTGATTTATTGTTATTTACTGAAGGAAATATAAAAATACTAAATTTACATTTTCAATTACTTCTAGCTAAAATATTAGTACCATTTGCATAGATGGCCAAATAAGTGTAGGGACCTACTAATTATGCTAATGCCAAGAATGTGGAAAGCCTAGAACAAACTAGGCTACCAAATTCTATAGACATGCCCCCATATTTGGTTTTGATGTTCTTGAAATAATTTTTTGATTAAAAAGTTTAAAAGACTTCTATACAAAGATAAACAAGAATAATTTTGGGGACCAATATTGCCCAAAATTATAAAGTTACATTTCTTGTCTAATCAGTTGAAACACTTTTTGTGTATTTTTGTTATTTTATACTGTTAATTACACATTGTACTGGAACTGCAGTAATCAAACAAAGACATATGCAATAAAATATATACCACTGTGCTAAATGACCCACTGTCACCAGAAATGTCACTGTAAATGTGCATAATTGCTTTTATATGTACGATGGTTCCTATCCTTACAAATGGTCATTAAATTGAACGCTTGAGAAGAATCCATTTGTGAATGTTCAAATAACGGCACACCAATAACCTTCAATATGTCATGTCTTGGTTTGGATTGTTTCCTTTGTAAATGCAATTGACTATTTTGGAAACAGAATTACATACAGCATTGAACACTGACTGAAGACAATAAAACCCTCGCAACAAAACACACTTTTAAAGCCATAATTGACCCACTGAGAGTGCTTGTTTACAATATGCCTGGACAAATAGCTACAAATTTGACCTTTAGTTACATTGCCATCAGCAGTCAAAATTAATAGGTAAATTTTCACAGGAAAATTTTCTGGACATGTGACACTCATGGGCGCAGACATATTAGCATTATAGAATGTGACCCAAGCACAGCGGGTGGTCTTCCAATGTTTTTGAATAGGAAGAATTCCTCCTTTGATGCAAAATAAGTTACTTGTCGCAAGTTAATAATATTATGGTAAGAGTTTCCTTTAAGATAAATATTTTGTCAAATTACGTTTTCATGATATTGTGAAAAAATTAAGATTACATAATATTCAATAAATTTGCAATGCACAAATTTCTATTAAAATTGCGGCCAATAATACTATGTCACATGTCCAGAAAATTTTCCCTATTAATGTTGACTGATCAGTGTCAACATTTTCTAGTACCCTCTCCTCTTCTCATTTTTTTCTATGGGCCTAGACTTAATGAATTCAGTAGATCTTATGGTTTAGGCAGTTTTAGAAACAATTAGCTACAATTGTCAAGGGCTATTGGAGCCTTTTTACCCAGGTACTCTGGTTTTTCTCCTGTATTCTAAAATCCCATATATTCCTATTATCCAGTTCATCTGATTGCGGAATAGCTGCATTAAAATGCTCTTCTACAACATTTGGTGGATATAAGTTGCATGTTATAAATACCTTTACTTTTTTATTTAACAAATGATAGATCATTTTCCCATACATCATTGATAAATCGATATTCGGATCAGTATAACTTCACCTTGACACGCCCAATCAGTGTACCATAACAAAAGACAAATCATGTGTGTAGTAGCCAATATACATCTTCTTTGGGCTATTCCAGTTGAAATCCATACACCCCTATGGAAGACCTGACCTTAATCTCCCACACAGGGAGTGTGAATTTCAAATGGAGTTGCCTGAATGGGAGACTCCATTTGAAATCTTCGCTCCCTGTGTGGGAGATTTATAAGATCATGTCTTTGATAGCGGGAGTATGGATTACAATTTGGTGGGTATGTAATTAGCCAACCTATGAATGCCAAAATCAAATTTTCAATGATTTTTTTGATGTTCTGATTTAGGGAATTGATGATAGTGCCTTTACCAGTCTAAATATTGATTAATACATACCTGATGATAATTACTGACATGATTGCATCTACTTCATTTAACAAGACATTAATGAACATGGCTAATGGTTGTATGTTAATGTCTTGGTAAGCGCCAAATTTTGTACTACCCACATTTTGACATTTTGTGTGCACCTCTGCTTAATGCACAATTTTACATACATGTATATACAATTATCGATTGACAAATGTGTAATTATACCAGATATGTCTATATTTATAGGGTAAAAGTAATTATACCAGATATGTCTATATTTATAGGGTAAAAGTAATTATACCAGATATGTCTATATTTATAGGGTAAAACGACCCTTATAAGGCTATAAAATTATATGTATGTCTCAAAGCCCATGGCAGTTTCAAAAACGAATGTGAAATGAGGTTTTTTTTTAAAGATTTTAATAAAACTAAATTTTGAATTAAGATGTCATTTTCGAGTGTTTAAAAGTACACAGCATAAAATTGTGGTTGATTTTACACAACTGAAGTACAAACATCAATTGTTTTATACCTACACAATGCGAGTATCGAATCAAGTAACTTTTCTTCCAAATTTGTCTCAGAATTTCATGATTTTACGGAAAAAAACTATAAAAAAAGAAATAAAAAAATGAATTTGCCTTTTCAGCTGAAATGGACACACAATGAAAAAACGTGAAAAAATTTGTGAAATATATGCCAGAAAACTATATCAGAAACTAAATTAGTGCTGCTATAAATTTGTTGTTGTAATGTAAATACTGTGTGACGCTTGAATAAAAGTGCAAGATGTCAACTGAACATCATAATGAAATTATATCTTATTGATATTTGAAAAGGGAAAATACTAAAACACTCATGAAATGCTACCTGTATTATCATGATTTCTGACACAGAAGATAATTGAAACACTTTTGTGACATTTATGTTGCAGTACACTGGGACAATTTGACCTTAAAGGAGTATTTTGTGATCCTAAGCATCCTCTATTTAAGTCATTTTTCATTAGATATCCACGAAAAAATCTATTCCCAAAATTTCAGTTGATTCGATTTTGCGTTCATGAGTTATGCATGATTATGTGTATTACACTGCTCCATAGACAATGTGTTGTAATTTCGTTCTGGTATACCAGAACGCGAATTCAAATTTCACGATATCTTTGCTAAACAAAT
The DNA here is from genome assembly GCF_039555335.1 of Amphiura filiformis. Taxonomy (NCBI): domain Eukaryota; kingdom Metazoa; phylum Echinodermata; class Ophiuroidea; order Amphilepidida; family Amphiuridae; genus Amphiura; species Amphiura filiformis. Next base: position 24,664,705 of record NC_092628.1, read on the forward strand.
TAATCTGCAAGAAATATTTTGTACATAAACATTATGTAGCCAGAGGTTTCCAGTGATGTAAAAATCTCAACTTTTTTTGAGAAAAGTGGGGGGATAAGGCTGTGGATCACGAAATGCCCTTTTAAGTGGTCATTCGATTAAAAGGGCATTTCGTGATCCACAGCCTCATCCCCCCACTTTTCTCAAAACAAGTTCAGATTTTTATACCACTGGAAACCTCTGGCTATAAATGTTTATGTGCAAAAAATTTCTTGCAGATTAATTTGTTTAGCAAATTAATATCATCAACTTTGAATTACGTTCTGGTATACCAGAATGAAATTATAACAGTGGCCTGTGGAGCAGTGTGATACACATAATCACGCATAACTCGCAAACGCAAAATCAGAATCAACTAAATTTTTGAAATAAGCTTTATCCATGGATATCTACTGACAAATGTCATAAAAAGAGGATGACAGGATCATACTCCTTTAAGATGTTTCTATCCACTGTATAAATAATCACATTATGTGCTACATCCTCAAAAGGTAGCAGCTGCCTTGTATTTTATCCATTTCTTATTCAAATAGAGAGACATTAAGATGTTTCCTGTGGCACCTGTGCATTACCTTTTCAAATATCAAGCTAATAATGTATTATTATTGATATCTGTTTTGTTACAAAATCAAAAACAAGATTGAATATGTCTTGAGATGGTGTGTTAGCAGCGTGTAAGATCTGAACTATTTTCACCCTGATCCTGGCATGCATGGCATCACATAATACCAATCCAATCCCACCTGATCTGGACCTAAGCATTTTAACATAAACTAATTCCTATTTGTCAGTATGCACAAATCACATGGACATGTATAATGGGGTCTATATCAGTCTGCATTAATGGGTAAATTTTATCCGGGAAAATTTTCTGGACATGTGACACCCATGGGCGCAGACATGTTAGCATTATGGAATGTGACCCCAACCACAGCTGGTGGTCTGAATAGGAAGAATTTTTCCTTTGATGCACAATAAGTTACTTGTTGCAAGTTAATAATATTATGGTGAGAGTTTCCTTGATGAAATTTTTTATTTTCCGTAGGTAAATATTTTTGAAATTATGTTTGTTGATATTGTGAAGAAATTAAGATTGCTAAATATTCAATAAATTTGCTATGCACAGATTTCTATTGAAATTGAGACCAAAAATACTATTCCAATCCAAAATGACTATGACTTGAATAGCAAGGTCCATGCCGGGGTCAGAGATCAGGCTCAAGGTTAAACTCACATTTACTCATTAATATGTTGACTGTATAATTATGAGAAAGAAAGTTTCCCTAAATTTTACAATGTATTGGGATCTGTAGTGATAAATGAGGAAAAAAAACCCGTGCCATAGTTTGGAGCAAAGATGAAGAAAATATCTTTAAAAATGAAATATTTGCAGTAAAAATATCAAGCCATTGAGCTGAAGCTGAAGCGTGGGCTGACAAAGATGAAATTTCATATTTTATTCACTAGTTTAATATTGTGGGTTAACAAAAATATGAGCAGGTCTAGATACTACTATGTGATATGTGAAGCAAAACACATCAATATTGCAATACCGGAATATGAAATATGCTAACACGTAGGCATCAAAAAGATCTTTATGATATTGAGCTCTTTAATATTTCCCCTTTTTGTTTGCATATAATACCAATTTCTTTATCTTCTTTTATATATTTTAATATGATAATTGCCGCAGATATTTTAAATAATAAGATATTCTGCTACCGTAAGGGCCACTACAGACTCCGCGTATTTGACGTAGAATATTTCATGTAACATATCTATGTTATTTAATCTATTCTTGTTCTATTTCCAGTAATGTGTAAGTTCTACAGAATCTTTGATGACGTAAAATTGATAATATGTTATGTAGAATATCTAGTAGAAATATATTATCGATTTTACATCATCAAACATTCGTTAGAACTTAAACATTACCAGAAATAGAATGGGAATAGATTATATAACGTAGATATATTACATCAAATATTCTATGTCAAATAAAAAGTCTGTACATAGTAATTCTTTTTTTTAAATGGAAAATTATTATTGAATTGAAAAAAGAATGGCGTCGTTTATATTGCTCCACACAAACACAATTCCGATTGCTAGGTGTATTTCCCCAAATAAGTCAAACTTAATTGATTCTGTGGCAATTTGAGACCTTGAATTCACAAGCAAAGCAAACAACTCAGGTTTATATTTTCAATTACTCTACTTGAATTTGTAGGTCCAAATTGGAAGAAATTAGAAATCACTGTAAGTATGTTGTTTTTCAATTTATAACTGCTAACCATCTATTTAGAATAGGGCTGTCAGGCTTGCATTTCACCAGCCTCGAACATCATGTGTCGCGTGTCCTATACCGCCTGGGATCTGGAAATTTCTGAATGAGAATACAATTCATGTAACATACCACAATGATTGTCATCCAAAAATCTTATTTCAAATTATTTTGTAACTAAATATGTGACCATACATGGCGAATGAGCCGTAAATTCCTCACCCGGTCAATTTTGTTTTATTTCGTGTTCAAAAAATATATATGATAAGCTTTAAAATGGTATATTATTTGACTTCAAACGATATCCAGAAGCGGGTTTATGGTTTGTTGAACTTTGCTCCTTCAACAAAATCGTAGCTTTTTTCGTTTCTACATGTGCCTCTTTTTCCACATTGCTGGCAATAAATAATCAAACAGTGATAATTAGCAGTCATTTCAAATCATCCCCAAGTCAACGAGGTTCAAGAAAGTTCTCTCATTGTTAATTCTTGGTTATACATACCTATACAAAATACAATGCCTGGTAACTCACCACTTGAACAGGATTTAGCCAAAGCAAACAAAGACCAGAGCTATCAAAATTATATAGCCATCTAAGGTAGAAGCTTATTATCCTCTTCAACAATACGATTATTGATTGGTGTTTTATCAAAATGAGATAGATGTCGTGCTAGCTAGAGGTACCGAGGAATACGATCTTCATGCACATTTTATGCTGTACCTCAGAATACAATTTAGGAAATTTACAGCTCATTCGTTCTGTACGGTCACATATTGTCCAGGCTAAAAATCAGTGATATAATAGTTGTCCCTTTGAAACTGAAATTGTGTTTAAAAATAACTGTACTGAACAAACAATCTGTTATCAATAATTTCTATCATGTCCTAATCAAGGTTTTACTTGTTTACTGCCTTTCTATTTATATTGTATATCATTGACTGAGAAAATACATTTCCGACAGTTTGAATGCATTATTAATGTTCACAGTTTTGGACTGAACACTTTTCCTTTTTTTTTTCGATATCATGGCATTTGAGGTTGATACAGACATTATTATGTCTAACCATGATGCATTGGTGAAGCTGTACTGAATCACATGTGGATACCTTGGTATACTCTGAGCTCTGCTAAATAGGACGATCATTTCGTGATGGAACATCAACAATGTCATAATGCGTCATACTACAACCATTATCATTAGACAGAGAATCCAAAAAGCACAAGGATGCAAAATATTTGATATTCAATAAAAACAATTAAGTTGTTGTCTTGTTCAATTCAAAACCATTATTAAAAACCAACAGTGAATTATTAATTATGATGCAATCACACACCAAAGTCCTCGACACAGACAACTCACATTGGTTCCTGGGCTAAGCAAAAACAACAACATCTGACCCAGTTAAGCAACATGACTAGAATCATCCATTTTTCAGCATGGGTAAATGAGTTTAATATCATTGTATATCAAGACCTTAAAACATTCAATAGACTGTCCCTGTCCTTTACATTGTCACATCAGAGATGCCAACATTAACATCCAGAAAATAGGGAGGATTCAAACAAAAAATAAGGAGGTTTTCAAAATTACATGCAACTTCAAATGGCACATAAAAATGTTTTCAAAAAGGAGCCTCCCTCTAAAATAGGGTCATGCAAGCTACATGAATGTGGGTGTACATGTTCTCAGTGTCAAAATGGTTCACTCTCCGTGACAGTTTTGTTAACAAGAGATGCCATGGTTTATATAGGGGCACTCAGTGGCCTGAGGTATCATGGGTAAGTAATATCCACTGCTGTGTGGTTGATAGCAGATCTCAAGGATACTTCAAGGAACATTAACTCTTCTCTCCATGTTTCACATTTTAATGATTTTTTGCCAGAAACTTACTGCCATATTAGGGCTCCTTCAAAGTAAGCGACCATTTTAAATTGTCCTACTTAAAGCAACCTTTGTCATGTTTATTGTGCTTATAATTACTGAATTTGGCAAAAATCTGAAAACAAAATTGGCATCAATGATTTTCAATTTTGCTTTATGATAATTAGGCTTTTTTATCCTTGTGTGTTGCACCACTTTTTTATCCAAGAAAAATTACATCCAAACCTTTAATATTATATTGTTTTACCAAGTACCAAGTACCCCTTATTGGGACTGACTTTCATGCCTGGAGAGTTCTGATTAGATTAAATAGGCTTTTAGTAATTCACAAGTAGCTACATAACCGGATTAATTACCATAGCAATAGGTGCACACTATCTTTGAATGAATCACCATGCACTATAAGCAGGTTGCACTCATCCCCTGTGTATAGAGGCCTTGCATGTGACGTTATCATCCCGTAAATATGGCGGACTACTCAAATGCATTCAACAAAAGCATGATTGCAATCTATCGTGACAGTTCGTCTCACACACATAACCCTGCACTACGATCAAATAGGTCGATGACAACATTTGATTGAATGGACTGCACTCCGCCATAACTACGGTGAAGGACACCGACTCAAATCCTTCGTTTGGAGCCAATCGATAATTTCATGCAGGGCCTCTATATGTTCAATGATAGATTGACTGATACCGCTCTTTTCAAAGACACTAATCTTACAGGTGCGGGTGGTCAGCTTGATATGAAAATTATATAGAATTACGTGCAATATAGTGCAATGCGATACATTCAAAGTTAGTGTGCACCCATTGCTATGGTAATTAATCCGGTAACTTTACAGCAAATAGTAATAAAAATCAATAGGCTGTTATTAACATTCAATACTGTAATCATTGATAATCTAACACAGAATGCCAAACATTTAAATCTTACAATCATTTCATTTAAATGGATCTTCTGAAATTAGTCCAGAAAGATCTTGCATGCGGTAAACAAAATCACTAGAAATTGATTGATTGAATATGTTACATGAACCTTAATTTTGTAAAAAAATCCTGCTGAAAATGGATAAGCAAATTGAAAATGATGATTTACGTACCGTGACCTGAGTGTTTCATCAAAACTGCGAGTCTGTCTGATTTTGCTGTGATCCTTGAATCTCGGTGGTGGTGCAAGCAATGTTGGTGTCCTTGGCGGACTACAGCTGGGTGATTTTTCCGGTGTGCTTCCTCCCTTAGGGGTCATTATTTCTGTTAAGAAGTACAACATGTTACAGAAATTGAAATCTGAATACTCACAGTTTTATGAATACAAATACACCAAAAATGAAATATATACAATTCTTATTGGGCTATTCCATTTGGAAATCCATACACCCCCTATGGAAGACTTGTCCTTAATCTCCCACACAGAGGGTGTAGATTTCAAATGGAGTCACCCATTCAGGTAACCCCATTTGAAATTCACACTCCCAGTGGCGTGCGCAAAGGGGGGGGGGGGCATGGCCCCCACTTTTGTTGGTCATTCGGGGGATTCGGAGGAAAAAACATCCAAATTTGCTCCTAATCAGACTCTATTCGGGGGAACTGAACAACCTGCCCCCCCCCCCCGAACTTTCAATGTGCTGCGCACGCCACTGCACACTCCCTGAAGGTTAAGGTCAAATGCTATGCCACTGTATTGTCAAATTTATATAATGTCACCCCTACAAATATTATATGTAAATTGTACTAATTTAATAGTGTAAAATCTTACATAAAGTCAAATTCAATCACAATTCAAAATCAATTGGGCAAGCTAAAATGATAATTTAATAGTGTAAAATTTTGATTCACCATGACATTTCCAATTGCAAACCATTTTCAATTAATAAATCTATATTTGTTCTCAACACCAAGTACTTGTTTTGTATCAGGTATAAGGAATTTAACAAACTCCCAATTAAAAATGACTAATTTGTTTTTGTTAGCAAAACAGATATTATTATAGTAACATCATTAGTAATATTTCCAATCCAAGATTGCTAAATTGATGTCTGAAATTTTCAATGGGAAAAAACCCTACCAAAATCTATAAAATAAAAGATTATTGATTTATCTTTCCACATGACCAATGTTCATTGCCTACAGGCCTATCCAATACAGTAGCGAGTCACTTAAGGGATGGGGTATGAACGTTTAGACAGTATTTATTGTGGGACATTAGAGCACATCAGACATATCGAATTGCATTCTGAATACGAAGAATCTCTTTCTGATATAAAATAAATTTGATTTTTTGAAATTCGCAAATTTTATGACAAATGATTAAAAATTGATATTTTTGATATTTAACATGTAACAGTACTCGGAAGTAAACTTTATAAATCTGATGATTTATGCTTAAAGTGTATGTAGGTGGGATGAAAAGCCGATGATCAATTGACAAATTTTGACCTTTCGTATTGAAGATATGGATTTTTTTCCCAAAACACCAAAACAAATTAGGTCTTTTGGGGTAAAAAATCAATATCTTCAATATGAAAGGTCAAAATTTTCAATTGATCGTCAGCTTTTCCTCCCAGCTACATACACTTTAAGAATATATCATTAGACTTATAAAATTTACTTCGAGGACTGTTATATATCAAAAATGTGAAAAATGTGAAAAATATCAAATTTCAATAATTTGTCATAAAATTTGTATTATATCGTGAATTTCAAAAAATGAAAATTATTTGATATCAGAAAGACACTCTTCGTATTCAGAATGCAATTCGATATGTCTGATGTGCTCTCATGTCCCACAAAAAATACTGTTGAAACGCTCAAAACGCTCATTCCAGATCCCTTAAGACAAAAATTGCCTAACCAATGCAACAAGTATATGTCAGACGGATAAAGTGGGTCGCCACTCACCAAGCAGAAAACCTAAACAGTATTAATTTTAATTCACTTGTGATAAGTATTCTTCAGGAAATCGGTGCAAAATGCAGAAATTCCGTACTAGTTGGCAGCTCTGGCTGTCTGACCTTTTTAGAGATTCACCAAAGAATCAGTTACAACTTACAATGCATAGTATTTTTCATTGTTGGATTTTGCAGTGGCAGATTCAAATCAGTGTTTTAAGTTGTAGCATCTTCAGCGTGCGTACATAGGCGTAGATCCCGGGGGATGGGGGATAAATCCCCTCAATATTTTGCCGGGGGGATGGTCCATACAATCATCCCCCCCAATGTTGACACCTGTATGTGGGTTTCTGACCATATCATCCTTATATTAGGCCATTTTAGCCCCCAAAAAGTGCAAATTTATTCCACTTTTGCACCATATTTCATAATACTTTAATAGGACCAATATCAGCAGTAGATAGCTACTTCTTCAACACCAATATCAGCAGTAGATAGCTACTTCTTCAACACCAATATCAGCAGTAGATAGCTACTTCTTCAACACCAATATCAGCAGTAGATAGCTACTTCTTCAACACCAATATCAGCAGTAGATAGCTACTTCTTCAACACCAATATCAGCAGTAGATAGCTACTTCTTCAACACCAATATCAGCAGTAGATAGCTACTTCTTCAACACCAATATCAGCAGTAGATAGCTACTTCTTCAACACCAATATCAGCAGTAGATAGCTATTTCATCAACACCAATATCAGCAGTAGATAGCTACTTCTTCAACACCAATATCAGCAGTAGATAGCTACTTCTTCAACACCAATATCAGCAGTAGATAGCTATTTCATCAACACCAATATCAGCAGTAGATAGCTATTTCTTCAACACCAATATCAGCAGTTGGTAACTACTTCTTCAACACCAATATCAGCAGTAGATAACTACTTCATCAACAGCAATATCAGCAGTTGGTAACTACTTTTTCAACACCAATATCAGCAGTAGATAGCTACTTCTTCAACACCAATATCAGCAGTTGGTAACTATTTATTCAACACCAATATCAGCAGTTGGTAACTACTTCTTCAACACCAATATCAGCAGTAGATAGCTATTTCTTCAACACCAATATCAGCAGTTGGTAACTACTTCTTCAACACCAATATCAGCAGTAGATAACTACTTCATCAACAGCAATATCAGCAGTTGGTAACTACTTTTTCAACACCAATATCAGCAGTAGATAGCTACGTCTTCAATACCAATATCAGCAGTAGATAGCTACGTCTTCAATACCAATATCAGCAGTATAGCTACTTCTTCAACACCAATATCAGCAGTATAGCTACGTCTTCAATACCAATATCAGCAGTAGATAGCTATTTCTTCAACACCAATATCAGCAGTATATATAGCTACATCTTCAACACCAATATCAGCAATAGATAGCTACTTCTTCAACACCAATATCAGCAGTAGGTAACTACTTCTTAAACACCAATATCAGCAGTAGATAACTACTTCTTCAACACAAATATATCAGCAGTAGATAATTACTTCATCTAGGAATGTCAGCAGTAGTTAACTACTTCATCAACACCAATATCAGCAGTAGATAGCTATTTTATCAATACTAATATCAGCAGTAGATAGCTAATTCATGATACCAATGTCAGCTGTAGATAGCTACTTCATCAATACCAATATCAGCAGTAGATAGCTACTTCATCAATACCAATATCAGCATAGCGTATAGCTACTTCATCAATGCCAATATTAGTAGTAGATAGCTACTTCATCAATACCAATATCAGCAGTAGATAGCTACTTCATCAACACCAATATCAGCAGTAGATAACTTCTTCATCAACACCAATATCTGCAGTAGATAATTACTTCATCAACACCAATATCAGCAGTATATAACTACTTCTTCAACACCAATATCAACAGTAGAACACTACTTCATCATCACAAATATCAGCAGTGGATAGCTACTTCATCAACACCATTAACAGCAGTATATAGCTACTTCATCAACACCGATATCAGCAGTAGATAGCTACTTTATCAATACTTATATCAGCAGTAGATAGCTAATTCACTGATACCATTATCAGCAGTAGATAGCTACTTCATCAACACCAATACCAGCAGTAGATAGCTACTTCATCAACACTTCATCAACATTTGCAGTAGATAGCTACTTACCAATATCAGCAGTAGATAGCTACTTCATCAACACCAATATCAGCAATAGATGGTATTTCCCCCATTCCTGTTACCCCTTTCCTTCTCCTTCTATCCTTCCCCCCCTCTACATTACCAGCATATCATTTCCCTTTTCTCCTCCTTCTAATCCCATTCTCCCACCCCCATTTCTGTTACCCCTTCTCTTCTTCCATCATCCCTTCCCTTACCTGGGAAAGATTTCGACTTCCTGGGGCTTCCGCTTGGTGATAGTAGTTTCCTAAGAGGTGACTGGTTTGCTGATACTGCCAAACGTTGCTCTTTCTCCTTATTTTCTCTTGCCCGTTTGGCTCCTGAAATTATGAATAATAAAAACAAAAGATATGATTAAGAAGATGAGTGAAAAAGCATTATACTGTAGTGTACTGGTCAGGAATGGCAAAATGGAATGTAAGTTTATTGTAGCAATTTAGTGCTCAATATGGTGCAGTCATATATTACTTAATAAACACATAGATTGGAATGTTCCATGCCTGTGTCCTCTAAGCGTATTTGAATTCAGGTGACGCCGGTACAGCGTTCGTACTTGGTGACATCACTCATCTGACGGTAAACGAACCTCAACTTGTCAGTGCTTGCACTCTCTTTGTGTACACTTGTGCTATTTTTGAGTTCACTAACGCACCCCTCACTTATCGTCTACCTTCCACTTGATAGCCGTAGCAACCTGAATCTTACTCCCATCCCCTCAAAGATATTTTACTTTAGTAAAACAAGATGAGCTTATCTGTATACCGCTGCGTGACCACAAACGTTACCGTCTCGGCTGAAACATGCATGTAAATGAATCAAAAAAGGTACGGCAAGACTTTTTTGCATCACGTACGTACATCGAAGTTCACTTTCCAATAATGCAATCTGTAGTTAGGATAACGAAAATGACTGGTAAGCAAGTCTACTAAATTACCTCAAAATCTGAAGGGAAAAAATGGCGGACAAATCGTCGGACCTTTCCTGAATTAATACAGCATATTTAGCCATTGTCAACATGGGGTCATCGCCAGGAATATTTTCCTTATAAAAAACTAACACCTCCGCTATATGGTATTTCATGATATAATATTAATGAAAAGAAAAGTGCAAATGTTTTTCGTGTTTCGAATCGGACGAGTAACAAGCTCTATGATGTCATGATGTAAACAACGTCCGGGTCATTAATAATTAATTAGGTAAACCCAAATATGGAAACCTCCAAAAGTATGCTAATTAGAAGTTCAAAGTTCAGAATACGATCCGCTACCTCCAAAATTATGCAAATGAGTTGAAGGAGGTTATGTGAACATGTACAATGGTTTGTCTCTTGTGTATAGTGGACCTCTGTGCATCCCCTACATCTTTATCACATGACCGAATATGAAATTTTAGGGGATGAGGCCAAGATCCATGTTATTGTCAATATGTCTGGCAGCTAAATAGTCCAGATAGGCTGGTATATATTATTAGCTACCGACTTGTAGTGCTGAAAAATATTAAGCTACACCCCTTGTTCTGGTCCTGGATCAGCATTGGTACATCCCACAAGACTCCCCAGCAAACACAAAAACATTTTAAAAACGTTTTAAACAAGTTATATTTTGGGTTTGGGTTTAGGTAAAAATGTTTTAATAACATTAAAATGTCGGGTTATATAAAGGTCATGAAAACGATTTAAAACGTTTTGTATGAAAACACACTAGAACAATATTTTTTTAATGTTTTCAAAATGTTATTGTAAACTATTTTTTTGCAAACATTTTTTTGCCAAATATTTTGGTAACACTTAAATAACATTATGTTAAAATATTTGCAGTAGGTTATCAAAAAATGTTTTTTAATGTTATGAAAACGTTTTATACCCTTTATATACCCTTTATATAACCCGACATTAAAATGTTTTCTGACAACTTTTTATAACCTGTTGCGAATGATGTCGAAAAACGTTTTGTGTTTGCTGGGTCCTTCATCATAATTGCCAGGGTGTCCTGATACTCAGGGTTCTAGCTAGCCCAGCGGTTCCCAAACTGTGGGTCGCAACCCTTTTGGGAGTCGCTGCCTCTTCCAAAAGGAGTCAAGGGTACCATCCTATTGGTCATGCATCTCCATGTTGATTCTTTTTAGCATTAAAAGTGCAAATTTTCACACATTTTGCGCACATTTGTCCTATTGAAATCATTCGGGGAGCCGGCATGTGCCCCCTTTGGAAATTTTAGCATTAAAAGTGCAAATTTTCACACATTTTGTGCACATTTGTCCTATTAAAATCATTCGGGGAGCCGGCATGTGCCCCCTTTGGAAATTTTGCCCACTGATACTCTTAAATACTGTACGCAGCTGAATTGATCAAATACAACTATAATAATATATTGTAGCAATTAAGTTAATGCTTCAGGAAATGACCTTCAACAAGGAGTTTTCTATGATTTTAAAATCCATTAACAAGAATATTCTTGAAAGACAGGATGTATGAGCAGGAATAGATTAAAATCAAAAACATTATCAACAATTGACTTTTCGTTTGATATCATTAGGCTGTTCCAGTTGATATCCATACACCCCCTATGAAAGACACAACCTTAATCTTTCACACAAGGAGTGTGAATTTCAAATGGGGTTTAAATACCTGAATTAGGGGATTCTATTTGAAATTCACACTCCCTATGTGGAAGATATAAGGTCATGTCTTCCAAAGGGGGTGTATGTATTATAACAGGAATAGCCTAATATCTCAGTCTCTTACATCCTGATGAAAGGCATCACATTTCATTGTTAGATATATGATATCTGATCCGAGAAAAAAAGATAGAGAAGCGACACTCTGTACAAACTGCCTATACCATGCTATACCGCAGTTGAAGACAGGCAATTCGCAAGCGTCGTCGCTGGCCAAGTCTTACTACGATCGTGTAATGAGAAGAGACCATAGAGTCCTACATATAGGGCTGAGGAAGAGACGGTCCGAATTCTTAATTTATTAATTTATCAGGGAATCACATTTTTGTACCGCTCACAAAGCAAAGAGTATAAGTCCGCCCACCGCTGTCAATCATTCTAATGAAAAATAAAACAAGCTCTGGCAATGACGTAATCTTAACGAAGTCTCTAACGAAGTCCTCAGTTGATTTACTCATTTAATACCATTTATACGTAATCTCAGAGCATTTTATGACCACTCGATAACAGAAAACATATTCCAATAAAACATTCTCGGTTTGTAATGGTTTAAACACATCCTAGATCTGGTTTTAATCGGTGCAGTTCTAGTCTAGTTCTGTAATGAAGTACACACTTTGGTCGAGTCTACGTTCTCAAAACTATAATTATATGCGGAAATCACAATTGTACACATACTACTGTCTGCTGTACTCCTGTCTTCCAACAAGTGACGGAGTGTCGCAGGCTTGATCTGATCCAAACAGTCCAAAATTGGAAATAATGAAATTGTGATCTAGGCAAATATAGGGAGCAAAAAATATAGTAAAAACAGGAAAATGAACATATAAAAAGTTCATAACCGGACAACCATGCATGGGAGTCAATTCTTTTCAGCTACTTTTTTAACAATTTTGACCGGGTCCCTCCCTCCACATTTCAAGCCAGATTGGTGCTAATGCAACCATGTATGCCAGGGATGTGGGAATTTCAATATCAGTTTAGGTACATATCAACAGGGGCAGCGCCAGGGTATTTTGATAGTGGGGTTTCTAATTTTGGGAAAGTTTGTGTGTGGCACGACCACGGTCACTCTTGCATGACGCAAGGGGTGTCTGAGGGAGCACATTTGGAAAAACGTTGAAAATGAAAGCCAAAATTAAGCCATCTGATGCACCATTTTGACCCATCTATTGGTTATTTATTTACTTTTGTTGGGAAAAAAGGCAAGGTTATTTTCATGTTGGAAAATGTCCCCAAAATACAAAAACCAACAACAACTTTAAAACCGTGTCAGTTAGTATTCCATAGGGCAAGATGTCCAAAGGGGTAGGGGAATTTCCCCTTTGCCTTATAGAGCCATGGCTAGTGAGGTGAATGATCCATTTTCTTCTTTTTTCTCCCTCCTCTCTTTCTCTCTCCCTCTTCTCTTTCACTGTCCTCCCTCTTCTCTTTCTCTTTTTCCTCCCTTTCAGCGATATTTTCAAATCATAGGGGGGTGGTTGCCTCCTCTGATGCCACCCCTGCATAGCAAGTTGCAAATGGTAATAACTCAATTATGCATGGTCTGTGTGGATCAGAGCATGCCACATATGAAAAAAGATATAACAAAGAATATGTGACGTGTCATGTCAAAAGCAGACACTTTTGGGCAGGATCGTGAATGGAGAAATAGCCAAAAATCTGCCAGGGGACGATTTTTTTACAATTTGGGTTTGTTGCGAATTTGTGATATTATTAATGTTAAAAATATTGTCTGATAGTTTCAGACCGAAATATAACTGGCATCTTGTATTTTTTGAGACATTTTTCAAGGGAATTCCTACCCTCAACATTGTCAATAATATTTTTAAAGGCCGATATCTCAATTTCCAACTTTATAATACCATAACTTATGAACTCAATATCTTCGCTTAGGAATGTCCGATTTCATTGGAGAAAACGCGTTGTGGAGCAAAATATCTCTATATTTAAGATATGTAAAAACCTCAAAATTGATAACCTGCCCAAAAGTGTCTGCTTTTGACATGACACATCACATATGTTTGAGTGGTAAAATCTGTGTATCAAAATAAAGATTGCATCAAGTAAATTAAATAAGGATTAATGGTAAAGCTTTTAATTATAACAACATTCCAATTGTTGAACTTGAAAAAATGGAATAACCTTGGAGTAGCTTATTTGTTATTCGCTTTTTTGTAACATTCATTCCATTTTAGATTTGGTATTGAAAATTTCAGCGTTCAGGGCATCATAATTTTCCATTTTTGCGGCATTGTGTGATGTTGTGATGCCTGTATTTTTCCATCAAGCAATAAAATTGAAATATGCTCCATGTAATCTATCACTAGGAATGTGATACTCTTTAACCCAAACCGCCAGGGCTTTTTGGCGACGGGAAGGGAAAAAGAAGGAAGGAATAAAGAGAAAACAAAGAAAGAAGTTGTTTGCTCGGGTGGGATTCGAACCGAGACCCTCGCATGCCAACCACTGGCGCGGCGACACTTTGCCATGGGTCTTGGGCTTCGCTGGCCAGCAAAACCGTGCCTATATATCACTTAGGGCGATTGCGTCATCACACCACGTGGGATGCACGCACGAACAGCGCTTATATCAAGTAGTATTTTGTAGTACTCAGGCATGTTAGGGTTAAGGAGGTCATAAAAATTGGGTTCTAATTTCATCACAGCACACAATCATTGACTGCATTTGCAATCTACACTCCCTGTTTGGGAGATTAAGGTCATGTCTTCCACAGGGGGTGTATGGAGTTCAACTGGAATAGCCCAATATGGACCCAGCAAACACAAAATGTTTTCGACATCATTCATAAAAGGTTATAAAAGGTTGTCAGAAAACGTTTAAATGTCGGGTTATATAAAGGGTATATTAAGAGTATAAAACGTTTTCATAACCTTAAAAATAGTTTTTGATAATCTACTGCTCAGCAAATAAAAATGTTTTACAGAAAACGTTTAAATGTCGGGTTATATAAAGGGTATTAAAACGTTTTAATAACATTCCAAAAACATTCTTGAAAACTTAATACAAAACATTCTAAACAGAATGCTATTTTGGGGTTGAAAAAATATTTTGCGAAAAATGTTTGCCCAAAATATTTTCAATAACGTTTAAAAACGCTTTTCATGACCTTTATATAACCCGACATTTAAATGTTATTAAAAGGTTTAGAAAAAAAACATTTTAAGAACATTTCTGTGTTTGCTGGGTTCAAACATTTTGACATAATGTTATTTAAGTATTGACACAATATTTGGCAAAATGTTTACAAAAATAGTTTACAATAACATTTTTTGAAAACATTTAAAAATATTGTTGTAGTGTGTTTTCATACAAAACGTTTTAAAACGTTATCATGACCTTTATATAACCCGACATTTTAATGTTATTAAAACGTTTTTACCTAAACCAAAAGCCAAAATATAACTTATTTAAAACGCTTTTTAAAACGTTTTTGTGTTTGCTGGGGAGTATATAATACACCCACCTTTAGAATCTGTCATCTAATATTCAATTGTCCCAGACCCTGTTTTTGATCATTTTTGATATTGTTCTATTTGCATCACTTCTGTTATGATATCCATTTGTTTATTCAACCTTGATATTGAATTGATTGAATCGATAAAGTGCTTCACAAAATTACTGAAATTGAGAACGGAAATAAAAATATTCTGGAAATTCATACATTGATCAAATCAATTTATGTATTTGGGTTGACATTTTAAGATATACAGGAAACACAAACAGCAGATAATGAAACAAGATATGGTGAATAGGGTAAATATAGTGAATACACGGTGACATGGTTAGCATTATCATTTTTGACTGGAAATTCTATATTTGTGTGTATGGCATCAAGAAAATTTTCGTCACACCTGACATCAAGCAGAAATTATATACTGTAATTATTTTAAGTACATGTTTGACCTTGACATTGAAGGGATTGTCAAAAAATATTTTGTCTAAATGCATAACCAAATGATCAACAATTACGTATACCCCTATTTGATTTAGGGGTTCATTAAGGGCTCTGGTAGCATCGTTTGGACAGTATTTTTGTGGGACATTAGAGCACATCAGACATATCGAATTGTATTCTGAATATGAAGAATGTCCTCCTAATATCAAATAATTTCAATTTTTTGAAATTTGCGATATAATACACATTTTATTGCAAATGATTAAAAATTTATATTTTTGAATGCATAACCAAATGATCAACAATTACGTATACCCCTATTTGATTTAGGGTTTATTAAGGGCTCTGGTAGCATCGTTTGGACAGTATTTTTGTGGGACATTAGAGCACATCAGACATATCGAATTGTATTCTGAATATGAAGAATGTCCTCCTAATATCAAATAATTTCAATTTTTTGAAATTTGCGATATAATACACATTTGATGGCAAATGATTAAAAATTGATAAATAAATTCATAAATCTAATCATATGTACAAAGTGTATGTAGCTGGGATGAAATTGAAAATTTTGACATTTCGTATTGAAGATATGGACATTTTTTCCAAAAACACCAAAAAAATTTAGGTCTTTTTGAATAAAAAATGTATGTTTTCACAATTTTCAATTGTTATCTTCAATATGAATCGTCAGAATTTTCAGAAGAGATTGCCAGGAAAAGTTAAAATATCAGGTTATAAAAAGAGTATAAAATGTTTTCATAACATTGAAACACATTTTTTTGAAAACTTTATTCTAGTATAATGTTATTTAAGTATTGACAATATATTTAGCAAAAATACAATAACATTTCAACAACATTTGAAATAATTATGTTGTTGTAGTGCATTTTCATAGAAAATGTTTTAAAAGTATTACATTTTTTTTTCATCTTTAGATAATGTTGAAACCAATTTAAATTACTCTACATGTCAAGCATATTATTTGCTAAAAATACTCAGTTAATTATGAGAGATTTTAGCCAAGATCGTTTAATTTATTCTGTCAGTCGGCATGACGTCACTCACAATAGATCGCTGCATCCCATTGGTTGTTTTTGCCGAGATTCGGCTGTTCCATTTTGCGCCCTGGGACACGAAGGGGACACTTACCGTTCTACTCAATGGGGGAAATCTCAAAACATGTCATAAAATAAATACCTCTTGGTGACACAATTCAAAAAGTTCAATTTCTTATCAGGGGAAGAAACTCCCAATAATTACAAAAAGAAAAGCAAATTGTTGTTGTTGTCAATGCGGAGAAAAATGCCTGGAACCGAAATCAGCTGTACAAACCAATAGGGATTTCACGAGGATGTCCCCTTTGACAGTCGTGAGAAATGGGTAAGTACACTAGATGGAACAACCCCGACCGAGAGTAGCACTTGACATTTTGGGAATACGATTGTATTTCCATTTCAATTCTGAATGAAAGCGTCTCATTTACAATGTGTTTGCATTATTACAGAATCAGTGTATGAAAAAAAGGCTATTTAAAGCAATTTGAGTTGATATTAGTAAGGTTATTAAAATAAGCCAAAGTTGTTTGTGAGAGCACAGTGAGATAACCATTGGGCTATTCCAGTTGAAATCCATACACCCCCTATGGAAGATAGGCCCTATGACTTTAATCTCCCACACAAGGGGTGCAGATTTCAAATGGAGTCACCCATTCAGGTAACCCCATTGGAGTCACCCATTCAGGTAACCCCATTTGAAATTCACACTCTCTGTGTGGGAGATTAAGGTAATGTCTTTCATAGGGGGTGTATGGATTTCAAATGGAATTATCCATTACAGGTGTTTACATAGTAGCAACTGACAGAAGCAAAATAGAACATTGAATAGATTCCATTTTCTATCCATACCAATATTTTTTAGAGTCACAAAAAAAATTACCATAGAATTCCATCAGCAAGCAAGCCTCTAAATGTTGGTTTTTTTTGTTGCTGATTTTTATGAAAGAGACAAAGGGCAGACACCCTCCACAAAAACATTTTTGGAGTTTGTGCAACTATATAAGACCAATCTATATATTGTAATGTTTTTGTGGAGGGTGTCTGTCTTTCGTCTCTTTCATCAAAATACGCATTTAGAGGCATAAATGCTTGTAGATGAAATTCTAAGGTATTTCACTTGCGTATGTCTTCTTTTTTTTCTGCTTTCTACTTTTTGTAATCCCTGTATTATCTTCTATCTATTCGTTTTGGCCTATATACCTTTCTTTTAATCCTGATATGCGTAAACCTGCAAAACCAAGACAAAGTTGGAAAATTTCATTATGGAATCAATTTGTTAATTCCATTAATTATTGTTTTTGTTTGAGAATTTAATTTTACGACTAAAAAAATGTTTTAAAATCATTTATGATAAAATAAGAACATAAGATTTAATTTGTATCATCAAAATGTCTTGAAATACCTTGTTGCACATGTGTATGTATGGGATATAAATAATACATTGAGCAGATTGAGCTCATTAACGATCGATGCACATATTTGTTGCATTGCTGAAATAGGAGCAGCAATGATTTTCTTTGTTTACCTCATTTGTTAGACTCAAAAGTTTAAGGGCATATATCTGATAGTGAAAACTAACATCTCATGAAAACAAACAAAAATCTATTTTTCTTGAAAATATTACGATATTGCTTTAATGGGGTTTGCATTGTGTGTAAATAGGGTTTGCATTGGGGTCTGCATTGTGCATGTTATGTGTAAATCAGATGACATCATTTAATACTTGTCTAACATTATGAAGCAGTCATGGTGAAAAGCATAAAAGTAGTATTAATGTGCCCTACATTACGTGTGCTATACATTTGTAGTAAATGGGGGCAATCTACACACGAGAAGAGATCCATAGGCCCAATATCACTAGCGGGAAAGTGCGATATCGCCATAATCTTTGGCTTTTTCAAAATAAATATTTGTAATTATTTTTACTAATTGTCATGTTTCGGAGAGGTTAAAAACATTTCTTGTTATTTAAAAACAATTATGTACTCTTAATTTTTGCTGTAGCCTAATTTTAGAAGTTTTGTGGCACTTTTATTTGATATTACTCAAACAATTGTGAATTTTAAATATTCCTATGATTCTACATTTTATTGCAGATTTTAGAATTTTTATGACCATTTTATACAAATTTTGGAGATTTAAGAATATTTTTGGCAATTTTAGAATTTTTTGCTGACTTTTGGCAAATTTTTTTTTCTTCAAAATTTGTGGCAATTTTGCCACAATTTTGGAAATTTCATGCAAGTTTGTGTTTTTATGTGATTTCCTTGGGTTTTTTTTCCTAGGTCTATTTTAAATGTGTATCAATGCGATACATGTGTCTCATGTTTGGAAGAAAAAGATCATTATACATGGGTCTCCTTTGTAAAATGTTCTGCGCTATGCACAAAAAACACATAAAATAATTTTTTAACCTAAATCATTTAATTTTGTGTGCTAACTGCTAGGCGTGACATTTACATGCTACAAATGTAAAATTGATAAAAATATGGACAAGTGACCAAAAAGACCAA
Organism: Amphiura filiformis; assembly: GCF_039555335.1. Classification (NCBI taxonomy): domain Eukaryota; kingdom Metazoa; phylum Echinodermata; class Ophiuroidea; order Amphilepidida; family Amphiuridae; genus Amphiura; species Amphiura filiformis. The sequence goes on from NC_092628.1 coordinate 24,684,189, forward strand.
TATTCGCACAAATCCCAAATGTTTTGTATGCAAATGTGATGCGATCAAGCTAAAACAAGTTGTTTGTTGCTAATATTTATTTTGAGATATAGCCAAACTTCCTTCGTATTTTATTTTTCTGAGTAACTGTAAAATTACCATACCACAATAAAAGTACAATGGCGACGGAGTTTTCATAGAAATAAAGCTCTAATATAATGATTGGCACATACCATCAAATTTTAAATTTAAACCTGAATTTTGATTTTACTCCACAAATGACTCGCTTTGCTTGATCACATCACAAGTAGCAGTAGCAGCAAAATGGGGAAAAAGTGTATTAATTTTGGGTAAAATTCCAAAAAAAAATGGATTTTATTTTGCTATTTGGGATTTTTTTATGGGGGGGGGGGCATATGGGGGAAATTGTTCTGAGGAAAGCCCTCCATGTTCATCCAGTGGTTCTACCACTGATAGGAAGTATAATATAACTCAATAAATCAAGACCAAGATCAGCTGCCAGTTCAGAAAGCATCCTCATTAGGGATGTGAAATATCCACGAGAAACATCAACACTATGAAGTAGTAATATTTTTTACAAGCATTTTTGTTATAGAATATCCATTCCTTTTTGCTCTGACCATTTATTCTTATTATGCACTGAAAATCCAGTTCACACCTGGTTGCACACACAAGGTCATTATTAAATTAAATTTGTGTTCGAGCTATAGCCTTGGTTAAATATATTGTTTTGCACAGTCGCAAACCAATTCTAACAAAACATGTGGGAGATATTACAACATATTTATCTTTGGTGCCAAAGGCCACCGATGACCTCACTTGACCCCTAAATGACATTTGACCCAGATTTCATACCACCCTACATTGCCCCTGAACAAAAGATCATTTGTTTGTTTGTTTTATTTCTTCTTTAACCTGGGACACTCAATCAGTTGAAAACACAATTAATCATCTGTTCTTCCTTGAGGCCCCTTCTATGCAAGTATCATAAAAATCCATCAACTTGAACATTATTTGTGAAACGACCTCAAATGACCCCTAGACAAACTTTGACCTCATGTCTGTTGACATTACACGTGTCAATGTACCCAAGGGTCATTGTCCCGGGTCATTGTGATTAAATCCCATTGAAATTCATCTAAGCATGTAAGAGATATTATCAAACAGCGACAAGGGCTAACAATTTTAGCACGCACATGCACACCCCCCGGGGGGGTACTCAAGTTTGGTTTTGGTAGGGACATGCCGCTGAGATTTTGGAAGTAGACCCATAAATATACCAATTTTTCAAGAAATTTGGACCCATTTATATACCAAAAGTCAAAATTTTCGGCGAATTTACCCAAAATTGTCTTAGTTTTTACAAATTTTCCCAAAATTTTGGGAAAATTTGGAAAATTTTAGCTAGATTAAGGAAAAATTGGGCTGTTTTCCTAAAAAATTGAGAAAATTTTGAAAAAGGACCCATTCATACACCAAAATAGGCTTTGAAAAAGGGTCATTGATATACCAGAAGGCTGAAAATGCTACCCATATTTGCGGCACGTCCCAGTATGGTCATTTGTACTGAGTACCCCCGGGCACACCCCTACCCCTACACATGGAGGAAAGAGGCCATTTTACAGAAAATTGTCATTGCCTCATAAAATTCCTATTGCCCCCCCTCCACCCCCCCCCCCCCCCCCCCCAAATAATATCTGGTGCCAGGCTGATATGAACTTGAGCTCTTTTGTTGAGTTACCATACTCTCAATCAAAAACTAACCTCATGGTCAAATGAATTAAAATTTAAACTTGGCCAATCAAAATAATTAAATTGATCAATATAAAAACAAACCTAATGAATAAATTTTAATATCATTTACAAGCAGAAAATAAAAATTCCTTTAAAAAAGGAATGTGGCGCCCAATGTGAACTTCGACGTGATATGGTGAATTCCATGGTGTGTAGATTTGGTATTATAATGATTTTTCTAGGGAAGAGTAGAAGATGATCAAATGCAAGAGAAATGTGTTTGATTGGGGAAGGTGTTCTGACAATCCAAATATAACAACTCTCTAATTTAAAACTCTAAATTTCTGTCTCGGTTTGCCTTTTCTGTCATATTTAGTAGGCCTACACTACAGTTTGTTAAGCAAACATTGCTGGGTAGATAACAGGATTTAGTTATTTACTTAATCCAATCATGGAGGTAGTAGCTAGATTCTATGGTAATTAGCAAACAAAAGCCATCAGTTTAAGATCTTATCACTATGGACCACAAGAGTCTCATCCCAATGGCATAGTCCAATAACCTCAATTACATAATCATAGTGCAAAATTTGACCTCAAGTTGCAGAGTATGAGTTTGTGTACAAAGGATGAATGTACAAATGTATTAGGGTTTAAGAACTGTTCCCATGATAGATGAGCATAGTGTATGGTCAAATGTCACCGTCTATCGGGTTCTAAGGCACACGGTAAACTGGTTGAACGCATACAAAGGTCAGGATTTATTTGGTGTTTTTATAAATCCTAATTTTGTATTTTAAACAAAGTATATACGCTCACCATTTTATCCTGTGCATATCAGAAAACAATAATAAAATAAAATCCAAGCAAATTGTGGTTTTATTTCTGAGTTGGGCATATGGGCATAATTTTAGCAAAACAATTGCGAAGTGAATCTAGCAAGAGTGAAATAGAAGCTTTTCACAAAGTACATGCCTATATTGTGGCCCCTCCGTAGAGGGCGCCACAAAAAGCAATCAAAAATATCATACAACAATCAATTAATCATTTATTTATTTACCTTGCCGGAAAAGTCTTCGATGCATCGCTATATTTCCTTGTGCCAACACTACACAACAGTAACTACAAAATGTAACTGAAAATATATTCCTATATTATTCCATTAAAACGTAGACTGACTTTTCCATGCTGGCACACATATCAATAAGATATCTTAGCAAATACCAGCGGTGTTTAACTAATCAAGTATTCCGTTCAAGAACAAGCGGTGGCACTATTTTGTTAAATTGTATCTGTCGAACTGACTGTGCATTGTTGTCGTAGTAACAAATGACTATGACTATGAACAGCTTTCCTACAAGCTCTGTAGGCATCCATCCATCCATCAACAATAGTGTATTTCTGGTCAACAATGCGGCTGCCACTACTAGATGTGTTACGCGCCAATGTTACATAAATCTCAACCGATAAATCCCGCTGCTACAAACTTGCCAACTCAAAAGGTTATGTGCGAATGAAGATTTGCAAATGATTAAGTGACTTGGTCTGTGCAGCATGCATGGGTGGAAACAATAATGATAACTGGGCAATAAACCAGAGGAAAATCACAAACATCGTTCAGACAGCATGCTGACTTCATTATGCCTACGCAATACTTACTTAAAAATCAGCTTTTATTCATGTATTATCAATGTTTCATGATATATAGAATTTGATATCAGTCACATAATCTGGAAACGGCGCCAGACATTGGATAATATGCAAAATCCTAAAACACTTCAACAAAAGAAAGTGCCAACTAGTTTGAGCCTTCATACAATGTAACTTAAAATAAAAATAATTAAAAGCAATAAAATCAATGTGATTATGATACCAATTATAAGTTGGAATGATGGATAAATTAATGAATCAAAAAAATTTGGTGCTATTTGAAGAGTTCCAAATTCTAAACAATTATGTGTTAAAGCAATATTATAACATTTTCAAACAAAATAGATTAGCATTTCTTTTGCCATAAAATGTTAGCTTTTACTGTCAGATATATCCCTTTTATTTTTGAGCCGAACAACTACGGCAAAGCAAAGAAAATTGAATTTACTACCAGCGCACATAAGCCAATACGTACCACTCCTTCGGTCATGTTGTGGTACGACCCTTTGATGTATATATCACCGTCCTGCACGCCGTGACGTACTGTGTGTTATGAACATCGTGTATGCGTTCGACTAATAATTCCATCGTAATAATAAAGCGCTGAATCAGCCTTTAATTCAAAATCACGGATTTTGACCAAACAACAGCACTTAGAGTCTTGACTTTTGCAGGGTATATTGGTTTAATAAAGTACAATTTAATCGTAAAAAAGGAATTTTAAAAATTCAGTGAGGGCGTCTTCCTCAGCAAATGTTATAATATGGCTTTAAATTACACATCCTAGCATATGTTCCACTTACTTGAGCGGCTGTCAACAAGCGTGTTTTATCAGTGGTGGCGCTACCGGGGGCAAGAGGGCCAAAATATTTTTCTTGCACCACCCCACCCCCAGTTTGCGCCCAAATCACACAAATTTCCACTTTTTGAAGCAATTTTGTGCAAAATTTGTTGATTTTGTAGATTTTGGAAATCATGGGTAACACGGATTTAAACGTATCCTTTCACGCAGTTAACAATGATGTACCAAATTTCATTCAATTGTGAATTTCAAGATCATTCCGAGTTTGTTTTACACAAATTGTGGTATCATAATGAGGCTAATAAAATTCTCCAAATGTTTCAATTTTATTTCTTTTAATTGAATGTGCTCAAAGTTTTGACCACTCAAACTAGTGGCGACTTTCTTTTTTTGATGTGTTTTTATGGACATACTGAATTTTAGTGATTTAACATGAGAAGACACTATCAGGGTGTTTCTACTAAGCACCAGGTTGATGGATGATGCAAGGTAATGCGGAAGCGAAGCGGCCCCAGTAGAAACATATCGGGTGAAGGATGGTGTTGGCATAGAGGAAAGAGATAAACAGAGAAAGTACCACCAGTTTAAGTCCCCGTGTATTATATGGTGTAAGTTCTCGCATATTCATGAGGGCCGATTGTTCGATTGTGCCGTGTCTAACAATCACGCCAGCGCTGCGTGCCTTAGCGTATACGCGATAGAGCATTGCGTGCTTTCGCGATTACGCGATAGACCGTGAAAATATGCGGTAATTGCCTAGCAGTCTTGCCTGGCGCATTTCATGGAACAATCGGCCCTCATTATCGGATGAGGCGGAGACTTTGACTGGTGGTACGCACTCTGTAGTCCTCTGTGGTGTTGGGTAACCTCACCGTCAACCACCTTTTGAGATGTTCACAGCAATGTACCCAGTAGAAACAGTACTGGTGACTATATAGTGGGTGACACCGGAAGTTACTCAAACTGTAACAAGCTACAAATTATACAGCATGCACAATTCAAATTTAACCTTAAGCAGCTTCAAGGTCACAAAAAAGTTTTTATTCACTTCAACCCTCCCCAATAAAGCAGTATTCAGACTTTTTATTGCACGTAAAATATTGTATGTAACATATCTCGTTGTTTAATCTATTGCCATTCTATTTCCAGTAATGTTTAAGTTCTAACGAATGTTTGATGACGTAAAATCGATAATATATTTCTGCTAGATATTATATGTAACATATTATCGATTTTTCGTCATCAAACATTTGTTAGAACTTAAACATTACTGGAAATAGAATGGCAATAGATTAAATAACGAGATATGTTACATACAATATTGTACGCCTAATACTCGAGTCTGTGGAGCGCTTAATACACACTAAAAACTACAGGGTTATATTTTCCGTGGTCATTTTGAATTGACCACGTTTGGGGTTGTTTTGACCACGTAAGGGGGTTGTACTGTTTAAATTTGACCACATTCACGAGGTCATCTTAACCACGACGAACGTGGTCAAAAACTTCGTAAAACTACGGGGTTATATTTTCCGTGGTCATTTTGAATTGACCACGTTTGGGGCTGTTTTGACCCCGCAAGGGGGTTGTACTGTTTTAATTTGACCACATTCACGAGGTCACTCTTTTAGCCAAGACGAACGTAGTCAAAAACTTCGTGATCATTTTGCCGATACCGTCGCGCATTGATATCAGTTTCAATCTTCAGCTTTGAAAATCTCAATTCATAAATCAGTTTAAACATGAGCTGCAATTGATGTTTTTTGGTTATCAAATAAAGCTAATTGACGTCACATCAGCGCCATATTTGTTCTGATTGTCAGCGGATTGTCGTGTCATGTTGTCTGCATGATGGAATATGAAAAGTTACTTAAAAGTGGGACTGCAAGGCTGCACTATAGCCATAGACCCTTGTCTATGCACGCAGATTCATACCAATTTCATGCTGTCGTGGCCGGGTGTCTTGGCTGCAGTTGTTGATAAGCTTACATCATGTAAGCTTATACTGCGTGAACTGTCATGAGGCGATGATGGCTGCATGTGAGTGTGATACACATATGCATTATGTATAAATTTGCTGTTTATGTAATGCTTGCTCTGTGCAGAGACACACTTATGTCCTGGTGGGACCAGCATGACCATCCATCGCATCATGACCATACTAAAAAAATCCAAACAACCCCTATTATAAGCAACCCTTTCAAATGGGTCATTTCATTTGACCCCGAAATGTGGTTATATTTTGACCTCAATGGGGTTACATTTTGACCAAAATACGTGGTCATTGAAATGACCACAGCCAATGGGGTCAATATTGAGTAACCCAAATAAGGCAACCCTTTTTCATTTGACCCCGAAATTTTAACCCCAATTGGGTTACATTTTGACCAAAATACGTTGTCATTGAAATGACCACAGCCAATGGGGTCAATATTGAGTAACCCAAATAAAGCAACCCTTTTTCATTTGACCCCAATGGGGTTACTATTTGACCCAAATACGTAGTCATTGCAATAACCCCGACCACTGGGGTCAAACTGACCCCGTCCGTAGTATGGTGTTTAGTTGATAACTATGCTGGGGTCAAAAATGACCCCAATTGGGTCATTTTTTGACCCCGTAGTTTTAAGTGTGTAGGCCTATGTGGGTAGTGAATCGTTAACCTGCTTTTGCAGTGCAGCAAAAATGGTTGACAGTAAGAGGATTAAACATGCAGGGGAATAAAAGCGTGGTGATGTCAGGTGCTCAATATAAACATATTGAATCAGTGATCCCCAATGAAGTCACAGCCACACCTGATGAAAGCTTGACAACTTCAGAGTAGAGTGAATTCAACCCACAGAATTAAAGACAGAGAATCGGGACTTGGCCGCCATCTTGATACAGACATGGAGCAAAAATTTGGGGTATTCGGTTTCCCTCGGAATGCACTCGAGGTATTCGTTGTCATGCAAGCGCGACATGGATGAAGGGCGCATTTGAGAGACGCACTTGATGCAACCTACACGCAAATACCAAGACACTTCAGATGAGATGCAGAATTGTTTTCGTTCGTCTCCGCGCACCATCGGCAAGGACCCGAATACCCCCAATTTTCTCCCCATAGCTGATGGCACGATTGTACATGGCGGTATAGGGAGACCCACTTCCCTTCTCTAATTCTGTGATTCAACCTCACCAGCTCATGCTTCAATAACCATTATGAACTCAATTTCTAAAATATGCTATCTACTGAAGATAGCATAGTAATTACCATGTAGAATAATTAATCAGGCAATATCTGCTATCTACCGAAGATAAAATAGTAATTACTATGTTGAATAATTAAACAGGCAATATCTGCTATCTACTGAAGATAGCATAGTAATTACTATGGTTTGCAGAATAGTTAAATAGGCAAATACATTTGCTATCTACTATACTGAAGATAGCATAGTAATTGCTATGCATGTAGAATAATTAATTGGGCCAGTGGCGTGCGCAGCACATTGAAAGTGGGGGGGGGCAGGTTGTTCAGTTCCCCGAATGGAGTCTGATTAGGAGTGTAAACGAGCGGAATGACTGATTTCCCCCCGAATAACCAACAAATGAATTGGGCAATATCTGCTATCTACTAAGTAAACAAAGCATAGTAATTACTATGGTTAGCAGAATAATTTAACGGGCAAATATCTGCTATCTACTGAAGATAGCATAGTTATTATTACGGTTAGCAGAATAATAAAATAGGCAAATCTATCTGCTATCTACTGAAGATAGCATAGTAATTACTATGGTTAGCAGAATAATTAAATGGGGAAATATCTCTGCTATGTAGCATATAATAATTACTATGGTTAGCAGAATAATTACAGGCAAATATCTGCTATCTACTGAAGATAGCATAGTAATTACTATGGTTAGCAGAATAATTCAAGGGCAAATATCGGCTATCTGCTGAAAATAGCATAGTAAATACTATGGTTAGCAGAATAATTAAATAGGCAAAAATATCTGCTATCTACTGAAGATAGCATAGTTATTACTATGGTTAGCAAAATAATTTAATAGGCAAAAATATCTGCTATCTACTGAAGATAGCATAGTAATTACTATGGTTAGCAGAATAATTCAAGGGCAAATATCTGCTATCTACTGAAAATAGCATAGTAAACACTATGGTTAGCAGAATAATTAAATAGGCAAAAATATCTGCTATCTTCTGAAGATAGCATAGTTATTAGTCTATGGTTATCAGAATAATTAAATAGGCAATATACTTGTGATGACACTGGTCACATCCCAGGAATGGAAGGTGATCCTGCGCCAGATATACCTCCTCTCATCATCTCAGCTGAGGGTGTCAATGATTTGCTTTCTAAATTGGAGTCAAAAAAGGTGACAGGACCTGACCAGAGCCCAGCTAGGATCCTAAAGGAATGTGCCGAGGAACTTGCACCAATCCTATCTGAATTGTTTAACCAAAGTCTTCTCACCGGTGACTTACCATCTGACTGGCATATGCCTCATATTTCACCCATCCACAAAAAGGTAGTAGAAATGCTCCTAGCAACTACAGGCCTATAGCTTTAACATCTATTTGCTGTAAACTGATGGAACACATCATCACCAGCCATATTATGGGTCATCTAGATAACCATAAGATTCTTCATGACTCCCAACATGGATTCAGGAAGAGAAGAGGTTGTGACACGCAGTTGGTCTTAGCTACTAATGACTTGGCTTTATCCTTGAATAACAACAAACAGGTCGACGCAGTCCTCCTTGATTTTTCAAAGGCATTCAACCGTGTGTCTCATCAACGCCTCCTCCAGAAACTTAATCATTATGGGATCACAGGAAACATTCACAGATGGTTACAAAATTTTCTCACTCAACGTAAACAAAGAGTCATCTTGGAAGGAAAGCTATCTTCTGCCTTGGATGTGACATCTGGTGTGCCACAGGGGACTGTGGTTGGTCCATTGTGTTTTTTGGTATATATTAATGACATGCCTGACTGCATCTCCAAAGGTACTAAGACTCATCTTTTCGCTGACGACACACTGGTTTACAGAGAAATAAAAAATGCTGCCGACCCGGGTTTTTTTCCAGAAGGACTTAGACGCCCTTTCAAACTGGGGCTCATCATGGAAAATGAATTTCAACACAGACAAGTGGTAAACTATGCATTTCACAAGCAAAAAATCCCATATTGCAACACCATATTATGTGGCAACACCCTCAATACTACTGATTCTCACTCATATTTAGGTATTACATTCAGCAACGACATGAAATGGAGTAAACACATTTAAACAATGTCACTAACAGCTGCAAAAGGGTACTAGGGGTGATCCGCAGAAACTTTAGGTCCTGTACACAAGATGTCAAGTCCAAATTATACCTTTCGCTGGTCCAACTCAAAATGGAATATGGCTCTGCCTCGTGGCACCCAATTACCAAACAAGATATGCATAAACATGATTCAACATTCAGCAGCCAGGATGTGCATGAATGATTATTCGAGGGAGTCCAGTGTTACCAGCATGTTAAACAACTTAGAATGGACGGACCTCAACACTCGTCGTACAATCACCCGTCTCTCAATGATGTTCAAAATTACTCACGACCTCGTCAACATAGACTGGAGAAATCACCTTGTTAAGCGCCAACGCACACTTAAACGGACTCATGCTCTTTCTTTTCAACGTTTGTCTACCAGATCCCGCATTTATGATTCCCTCGACTACGAAGCAATGGAACGACCTCCCACACGACGCCTTGGACGCACCTACTCTGACGACATTCAAAACAAGACTCATCAATCACCTGACTCCAAAGGACAATCCAGACTTTAAACTTCATGCTCCCAACCAATCAGTCTAGCGGTCTTGGTCAGTCAACTTTAGTGTGATGCAGAATTCACTGCTTAATTGGAGTATAAATGATCCAGATCCAGATCCAGAAAATATCTGCTATCTACTGTAGATAGCATAGTTTTTACTATGGTTAGCAGAATAATTAACTAGGCAAAAATATCTGCTATCTACTGAAGATAGCATAGTAATTGCCAGGTAAAATTTAAGCCACTTGTTTTAAATTTAGGGTCCGTGAACTTAGGGATATGAAAATTTCTGGATTTTATATTGTATATTATATGACACCTAGCAGCTATTGTAGATGCAGCCATCTTGCATTAAAACCCCCAATATGTTTACATCACTCATTATTCAACCCCAGTTCTTTTCAAATTGAAAACAAATTATGTCCTCTTATGTAGTTCATTGATTTTTATAATAAATCAAATATTGATAGCCACAACACTTAACTACACCTTGACTTCAAGTATTTTGTACAACCAATCAATACGTTTATAATGTACTGTCAAAGTGCTCATTTTTATGTGTGTAATTTTTTGTGGTTTGCCGATTTTGAACTATTTGTTCTTAACCCGTATCAAATATTGATAGCCCAACACTTTCTACACCTTGCCTGCAAGTATTTTGTACAATCAATTGATTCGGTTATAATATACTGTCAAAGTGCTCATTTTTGCGTGTGTATTTTTTGCAATTTGCCGATTTTGAACTACTTGTTCTTAACCATTCAGTGTTGACTGCAGACGACAAGTTTTTAAAAAAATTTAAATATTTTTAAAAATTCAAAAAATTTCAGAATTGTATATTTTCATGACCATATTTGGAATCAGCATGAATAATGTATTAAAATGAGTACAAACAAGCCAAGTACTGCTTCAGTGGTTCTTGAGATAGCTTGATATTTTGAGAAAAGATCTCAAAACTTGGATATTTACATTTAAAAAGTCAGCATGGTCAGCATGTATAGCATTAATTACCAATTTTGAGTTTTTGTACATAATCCTATGCATAAAAAACACATTTGTCCATTTTTTTGCGGTAGCCGAGTTGTGCGCAAAAGTTAATGTTCCGCAAAATTTTCTCACTACAATAATTGGAATTGAATTGCATCACTTGAACTTGTTATGAATCAATGGCTACACAAATAGTATTGATTTTTACCTATTCATGACAAAATACATGGAAATTACAAATTTAGAAAGTAAATAAGTGAAGAATCTAGTATCTTTTACTATATCAAGATATAGAAGCATATCTACTTTATGCTTGCAGCTGCTAATACAGAAAAAACACACCCAAAAATAAATCACGATCACAAAACCATATGCATACTGAATAATTTTCATAAAATAAAACAAACGAAGACGGGAAACAGTTGTACAGCAAATTTTCGGTACTGGGCGTACCTTCTTCAGGCTTTATTACATAAAGCCTGAAGAAGGTACGCCTAGTACCGAAAATTTGCTGTACAACTGTTTCCGCCTTCGCTTGTTTTATTTTATGTTATATATTTCACGGGAGTGCATCTTTTGAGATCCAGTTAAAGTATGTGTGTTTCGTCAACTTTCTGTCTACAAATTGAATAATTTTCATGATATGAATGATTTTGTAATGGGTATCTTTGTACTTTTTCTTCATAGTGTCATTCTGAACTAGAATTTTGCGGTTCTTGACCGTAGTTCTCGATGCAAAACGTTGGCCGCAATGACTCAACCTTGATGCGCATATACGGTGATCGTTCTCACTAAATTTCATAAACTTGCAGCAGCCTGTGGTGATTTGACCGTAGATGATCATGAATGACCTCAAAATAACCTTTGACATTTTTTGTCTGATTTCGGTGAAAAATTGATAAACTGATGGGCAAGGGGTCCTTGAAGTAAAATTCATAAATCTAATGATATTTATTGAAAGTGTATGTAGCTGGGATATAAAGCCGGTGATCATTTGAAAATTTTGACTTTTTATACATTTTTTCCCAAAAGACTTAAAAAAGTTTGATGCAAAAAATGTGTATCTTCAATACGAAAGGTCAAAATTGTCAAACGATCAGCGGCTTTTCCTCCCAGCTAGATACACTTTTTTAAGTACATATCACATGATATCAGTATATTTATAAATTTTACTTCGACTGTTAAATATGAAGAATAAAAAATATACATTTTAATAATTTGCTATCAAATGTGTTTTATACCGCCAATTTAAAAAATTAAAATTACTTGATGTCAGAAGGACATTCCTCGTATTCAGAATGCAATTCGATATCCTGAAACACCAGTAACATTCCTGAAAATCACAAGTTTCCTATACTTTTGTACAGGGAAGGGAAGACAAAAAAATCCTGAAATCAGGATAAATTGGCCTTATCACTTGACTAGCAGCACTTCTGCTGTCATACCTTTAACTAGAGCTATACCTTTATGCATTGTTTTTGTGCAGTGGACTGATTGACGTCAGTAAGACCATGGTATAGTTAACTGAAGGCTTATGTTTTATGTCAAATAATGCATATGCTACCACTAATGGAACATTAATCGGTGATCTAAAAATATGTGACTTCTTGAACTTTAGAAGCAACAAAAATACCTAGTGCAAGGAAAGAGGAAAAAGGAGGGAGAAAGAGGAAAAAAAGAGAGGAAGAGAGATGGGGAATTCATACGATATGCAATACCATACGATTATTATCAATAAGCCTAGCAAAATTGTCTATTTGGGCCCCCCCCCCCAAGTGCAGGGAAATTTGGTGAATTTGGGCCCCTGCCCCATACAGGCTTGCCCCCCCCTGGAAAAAATCCCAGCTACGCCACTGCTTCTGCTGTCATACCTCGAACTAGAGCTATACCTTTATGCATTGTTTTTGTGCAGTGGACTGATTGACGTCAGTAAGACCATGGTATAGTTAACTGTTTTATGTCAAATGATGCATAATGCTACCAATAATGGAACAATAATCAGTGATCTAAAAATATGTGACTTCTTGAACTTTAGAAGCAACAAAAATTCCTGTATACGGGTCCGACTGACCCAGATTTTTGGATTTTAGCTGTATAAAAAAAAAACAGCCATTGTTTTTGACCAGTTGACAAAATAGGTTGATTTTGACAATATCTTTGATATTTTTTTAGTTTGCCAAAAAAAACCAGATTTTCGTAAAGGTTACAACAAGACAATTGGCAGGAAGTTTGTTGTCCAGGGGAATTTCAATCTAACTGAATTTTTCCGCAAGAGCGTACTAGGCACCACCAGGGTTCGAACTCGCAACCTCTTACACCATAGTCGAACGCCTTATCAATTGAGCTAACTTGACTGCTCTAAACAAAGTATGTTACAGTGATGTTTCATGGCTGCCCCAATTTTTATTATGTCTATCTATAACATCATATCAAGCAGGCCCGTACGTAGGGGGGAGCGGGGGTGCGATGCACCCCCTCAAATTTGGAAAAGTCTACAAAAAGTCCCAAAATTTCAGAATTTACGAGCGTAGCATGCAAAAAGGTCCAAAAATCGCCCCTCCCCTTGGAAAAAAAGTCCACTTTTTCAAATTCAGCACCCCCAAATGAAATCCTGCGTATGGGCCTGATATCAAGCTTCTCTTATAGGCCTATTCAAAATCTTGGCATAATTTCTGTCTAAAAATATGTTCACTCATAATAGCCTATGGTATGACATGCAGCAGGGCCGTATAGTAAGGTTGAAAAATGTGGGGCAGCTATCATAAATGTGGAGTGGCCAAAATACAAATATATGCCCAAATTGAAATAAAGATATAAAGAAAAACATAAGAAATTTGTCAAAAAGTGGGGCGGCCATGGCATCCCCAACCGCCCGCTTGCTACAGCCCTGACATGCAGAGAAAGTTAAAGAAAGAAAATTATCATGATATTTTCTCTATCATGAGATTATTAATTTACATCCAGTTACACGTACGAAACGTAAAATTATATTTATTAATCTTAGAATGGAGCTTGCGTTGCCATGGTAATACTTTTTAATATGAAAAAAGATGGGATTAAATATCATTGATCAGACCCCATTCTGCTCCACAGATTTATTACTAAGCAACAAATTAAAAATTAAATTAAATAAAAAATTCATTATTATCATCTTTTCACAATTAGAATGGTGGTGTTTCTAGAATTGATTTCTGAGGTCAAGAATAACTGTAAATGTAATTGCTTCCGAAGAAGATTTTCCTCGTGTACTATACCATTTTGCTAATTCGAGGGTCTTATATCTCCTTGAAATATAGCAATGTTTCAAGTCTGTGAAATGAACATCTTATACTCATGAAAGTAATAAATTATTTATATCTTGAGCTAAATTGAGATAAAGGACAATGACTCCAAGTCTAATAATAGATCAGCCTCTATTAAGACCACTACAGACTCCGAGTATTTGATGTAGAATATTTGATGTCATATATCTACGTTATTTAATCTATTCCCATTCTATTTCCAGTAATGTTTAAGTTCTGACAAATGTTTGATGACGTAAAGTCGCTAATATGTTACATAGAATATCTGTTAGAAATATATTATGGATTTTACGTCATCAAACATTCGTTAGAACTTTTAACCCTATTCTACTACCCCCACAAAAGTGGTATATTTGAGTGGTGTGGAGGTATCATATTAACTACTGTGTTGCAGTGTTATTGGTTGGGTAAAACCCAATAAGTGGCATACCATTGACAAGCTTGGACTTTAAGCTTTAAGAAAAACAAGATTAATATTTAATTATGTAAATTTTATGCAAATTAGCTCATGAATAATTAATGAGCTCATAGCCAAATATGATGAAAAAATTATTTTGATTTACATTTATGAAGTGTATGAGTAGGGGAAAGTGGGGTAATGCCGGACTGTGGGGAATCCCGGACACGTCGATTGCAGCTAAACGGAGAAGGGTGGCACTATTATACTACCTTAGGGTATTAGCTACCTCAAGTTGTACCTCACATGTACTGCTACCAGCGCTTTGGGTCTCGTCTTTCTTTGTGAAAATTACGAAAAATCTGAAATTGTCATTTTTGACTTTTTATCTGAAAAGTGATTTATTAGCTGGGTGACAGTTAATGCGACAAGGGACACAGATGAAGTATGGATGGAAATTATGTTTGATACTTGATTGTTAGCTGGATGTATGAATTCTGATATCTTAAACATGGACTAGTAGAACAAGCACTGAAAAATAAATCGAGACCGTGAGGGTAATCCCGGACACACATGCGTCTCTATACAGATGGGGTAATGCGGACACTTGTTATTTCGAAAATATAGACAACAACAACAGCCCCCATAGTTGTATGCTTGAGGTAACAGAAGTACCTAATACATTCAGGGGATTATCATTATACTCCACTTTCCCTCTTAGCAACAATCATGTGTCCGGGATTACCCCGTGTCCGGCATTATCCCATCATTTTTTTCAATTTTGTTTTTTAATTATAACTTATTAACTATAGATGTTGAGTTATTAAAAACTGGTTACTAGTTAGAACATTACTCCTACTTTGCATTGATATGATTTTCACTGATGAACTTTATTTAATCTTGTACCTGTGTAGTCTTAACGAAAGGTGCCCGGGATTACCCCACTTTCCCCTACATCAATGTGGCATTTTTATGCAGTTTTAAATACACTGCCGTGTTTCTACATATGTGACCCGGCAGCACAAATGAGCCGTAAATTCCCTAAATTGTATTCTAAGTTACGGTGTAAAATGTGTACGAAGGTCATATTCATTGGTAACTTAAGCTGGCCCGACATCCGTCTCATTTCGATAGTCAAAAACTAATCAATAATCCTATTGTTGAAGTGGATAATAAGCTTCTACCTTAGATGGCTATAGAACTTTTAATAGCTCTGGTCTTTGTTTGCTTATATTGCTAAATCCTGTTCAAGTGGTGGGTTACCAGGCATTGTATTTTGTACAGGTATGCATAACCAACAATTAACAATGAGAGAACTTTCTTAAACCTCGTTGACTTGGGGATGATTTGAAATGACCGCCAATTATGACTGTTTGATATTTATTGCCAACAATGTGGAAAAAGAGACACATGTAAAAACGTAAAAAGCTATAATTTTGTTGAAGGAGCAAAGTTTAACAAACCATAACCCCGCTTCTGGATATCGTTTGAAGTCAAATGATATACCATTTTTAAGTTTATGATGTTTATATTTTAAACACGAAATAAAACAAAATTGACCGGGGGAGGAATTTACGGCTCATTTGCCGTGGACGGTCACATATAATAAAAAGAAATCCGACTTACTTTGGACTATATTTTAAAAGTTTATGGACATTTTTGGGCTAATTTTAGGGCAAAATTTGGCCTAAAAATGGTTAAAATATGCAGGTTTCCAACATTTTAAACCACTTTATGATGTGTTAGTAGTAGTTATATTAGGAAAAAAGGTGTTTTGTGGATAGAGAAGTGATAAATTATCAAAACTGTTCCAAAGATAAGACTTTATTTGTGTAAATAATTTTTTACATGCATATTAAGCCATTTCGTGCCATATGGCACAAAATTGATAGGGGGTAATAGAATAGGGTTAAACATTACTGGAAATAGAATAGGAATAGGTTAAATAATGTAACGTGTGGTAACACTCATACACATATAGCACATTGCATTGTTATTTTCTTGGTTGCTGCTTTAAACGTGAAAGTGTGAAATTACCACTTCTACAGTACCTTAAAGATTTCAAATTTATTTTGCTTGAGGTTAAATGCAAAACAAATTTCATTCTATAAGCTTCAAGTTGATGTTGTATAATTATGCAGTTTCAAGAGAGTTTAAAGCCTGCCTTTATTTCAAACAGCCAACAAGAAGATTATAGTGATTTGCAGTCAACATCAACACGTCAAGCCAAATTTTACATAGGCAAAAGTTAACCTTTTTCCATAAAAGTTCAAAGGTAATTTTGACATAATCTTGAATGTCTTTCACAGACTATGAATATGCCCTGATAAAACAAAGATTATAACAACTGCAAGTGTCACCGAAAGTGAACCGTTTTGACACAGTAATGAAATGCTCATGACCTGGGTTGCCAAACATTTTGAGCACTCAAATCCAATGGGTAGTCATCCTCAAGCAGACATTCGTAGGAACGGTACCAACGCTCGTGGTTTTGGTTGTTCTGCATAGTTTATGAAGATATTCATTGCAAAGCGCTATATATCCATTCCTACATGTTACTTATTTTGCCCTCTTAATTATTAATTATAATTATGAATTTCACTGATAACAATGCATCACATCTTTATTCCGCACAAAATAACATCGTTTATAGTGCCAAAAAGGTCAAGAATTCCGCTAGTGCGGAAAATATGACAAAAATGGGTGAACCTCCATGGCAAACGCATTTTTATATCAATAACCAATGATTTACCACCCCCAGAACCTCACACATCCTCTGCCAGGGGCAGATGCATATGGGGACCTAGAACTGGGGCCAAACATTATTTATGTAAAACCGGGGTGGAGGCATAAATCTGAATTCGGGAGTTAGACTTTTTTTCTGCATCAGTCGATTTAAATAGAGCTACGTTAATATGGAAACATTCACTTGTACATTTAGGTTATGTTTGTAAGCCTAAATATCATATTATTTGCATAAAACATTACTTACCATCACTACAGCATTGGAATGCTATTGCCTGCCAGGCATTTTCCTTTTCCTGGACGTCTTAATAGTCCCTTACTTTCATATCATATAAAAATGGGTACGAGCGCAGTATTGACAAGCGCAGTAACAAAAACCAAATAATTTTTTTAAGGTAGGAATTTTAATGATAGTGCGTGCTATATTGAACTCCTTTTTCTTCCCCATTTCACCACCCATTTTTCACACACAGAGTAACAAAACCTTTATCCAAATGGTTGTCTGTGGTCCCCTTTTTAAGAAGATTTTCAGAAAGGTCTGTGATAAGGGTAAGTATAGGTCAGTGTTGTTTTTAGTTAGAAATTTGTGGGGCTGCTCAAGGATGCCAACACATGATAGCATGCGAGTGGCCCCTCCCTGGTTCCTGATTTAACATTAACTTGCATCTCCTGTTAGCTGTGTAATCATCAACAGCAATATTTCTCAATAAATGAGGGCAGCAGACAAATAAAAACTAGAGATACTACATGTAGTGGCAGCACGCTAAGGACAAGAACAATAAATCTTAATTCTGAAGATGATATTATCAGTGTTCGAATTAAGCAATTTTTTTAGGTTGTCCGCCGGACAAACTCAAAAAATTTTTGGTTGTCCGAAAATATTTTTGGTTGTCCGAAATTTTAATGAACTTTTTAAGCTTAAAGTTGCAAGTTTAAAAACATACACTGCTGCCAAATTCACACATCACACTTTCCCCAAACTCACCTTGTTGCTAATAAAATATCAAATATATCCAAGAAAATACAAGTTGTATGTTCATCAATTTATTATTTATCATCAATAAATCCATGTTTGTGCCGTATTTTATGCTTAAAGGCCATCAGAATTCATGATTGTTTTCAAGAAGTCAAGATTTTAATATGTACGCAAATTTCTCCATTGAAATATACCTCATTAATTATTCATGAGCTCATAGGGAAATCCCCCAAAGAGACAATGGGTGTTTTGAAACTGATCTGATCTGAATATTTTTTATGCACATTATAATTGCCTCGTGTCTTGAAACTTATAATAATATCATCAATCACTTAGCAACGGTCAGAGGTCAGATTTTTTGCCTTGTTTTTTGCTGACAGCCAGTTTTTCTTTAGGCATGATTTTACATTGGCTAAAAGATACTCGTACAAAGGTGAGTTTTGGCTACAGATTTATGGTTGTCCGGCGGACAACCGAATCAGTATATTTGGTTGTCCGGCGACTTTTTTAGTTGTCCCGGGCGAACGGACAACCAAAATTTCGAACGCTGGATATTATGCCAAAATAAATGACACAATTCATCATAGCAACTTGGAACAGGTGAGTGGGATTTGATTGGGGTTTCGGGTTGTGAATTATTAATTTTTCTGGGTCAATTTTGGTACATGGATGTGGCACTTTTTCCCATATTTTTGTAAAAAAAATCAAATGAGTACACATTGGATAATTTTGACAAATTGACTATTCGAAGAGCCTACCAAGAACTTTAGAGACAAAAATCATAATATGAGTGCTGTATGACACATTTAATATATTTTCCTTATTAGCTGTGCTACTCTTTATAGATTAATAATACATAGATTGGAATATTCCATTCCTGTGCTCTTTAAGCTGACACCGGTACAGCGTTCAGACCTGGCGACATCACTCATCTTACTGGCAAAATCCCTTTTGAGTATGCTCGCAGTATTTGAGTCCGTGATCCCACCCCTTACTTAGCATCCACCCCTATACGCAACATGACCATATTCTGCGGTATGTGTGCTAGAGTCACTTACTTCTGTTTGTTTGTGCATCCTCTTTATCTCCTCCAATGTTGCCATGGATATCCCTCACCGATACCTGTGGCACAGATTGGACACTGTCCCTACTATCGCTGCTTCCAAATTCTAGCACTTCGCTGTCTCGGTCACTGTCTGAATCCATTACTGTATGACAAAATTGAACAAGAAAATACTCACAACTCATATGTTACATTTGATGGACATAGAGTATCTACAAAATTTGTCTCAGTCCCATCCGGTTTGTGTTCCTCCGTCACTAAACAAACCGTCTGGCGACAATCCCTAAATGACGATCGCTGATTGGTTAATGAATTTCCAAATAAAACTATTTTCAATTGGCTATAGACGTGACTTGTGTAGGTGACACTAAACATCGTAGACCCCTGACTATTTGTAGATACCGCAAACACAAAATATACGCTAGCTTAACAGCCATTGAGGCGCCAATCGTCTGATATCGCCTTTCATGTCAGCGACTCGCAGCGCGTACTCACGTACAGTGTGTGGATTTATGTAACCTCATAGCTGTCACTCAACCGCAGCGCGCGTTGAAGCCCATCACTGATTGACAGCCAATTCTCAATCAGAACATTTTCTTATGACGATGATTGGCCAATCAGAAAAGACGTACTATGAGGTTGTCGCCAGACGGTTTGTTTAGTGATGAAGGAGCACAAATCGGCTGGGACTGAGACTACTACAAAATACTTATAATAGCAAAGGAAAATGACAGATTTTAAATTATTCAATAGCCTTTCATAATATTAATTTTCAATGTAATCTTTATGAAAAATGAGCGGTTAGATGAGGTTACAATATGTCGCTAATGGGAAGATTTGGACTCCTTTCTGGTGAACATGCCTTGTGTAAAGCAACCAACCTACATGACCAGACAACACCACCCATTTTTAGAGTCAACTCAGCAACCTACGCAAATAGCTTTTTTCCATGGACAATACAACACTGGAATGGACTAACCCACGACATCTTAGACATACCAGACTACGAAACTTTAAGGACTACCTCAATTAAATTTCGCCAAATCTTAGGTCATGGTTTGTTTAGAGGAAAACTCCAGATCCAGACATGTTGACCTTTTTCCATTTTGTAACTCTCCAGCGTAATAATGCACACATTACAAACACTACATTTTGAAATCATTTGGAAACATTGGCAGTTTCAAGAATATGGGCTAGCTATTCCAGTTGAAATCCACCACACACCTCCTATGTAAGTCATGACCTTAATCTTCCACACAGGGAGTGTGACTTTCAAATAGGGGTTACCTGAATGGGTCACTCCATTTGAAATCTACACCAGCTATGTGGGAGATTAAGGTTATATCTAAAATAGGGGGTGTACAGATTTCAACTGCAATAGCCAACCAAACTGAGTTGCATGTTTTTCCATTTTGTAGCATTCATGTGTAATAATTCACACACCTTAACATAGACTACATTCTCTAGTTTATGTCTTAATGCTACAGTTTGCTTGAAACATTGCGGCAGTTTGAATGATGTGTTCTAATATCCGTAGTTTCATGTTGAGTTGACCTTTGTTCATTTTGTAACTCTCATAGCTTCTCATGTGCAATAATTCACACATTACAAACAGCACAATTTACTTGAAATCATTTGAAAACATCAAGACAGAGGTTTCAAGGATATAATCAATTACAGTATCCCTATAACCTGCCCTTAAAGGCTGTTTATAAGGTAGTTTGTCTCAAACCTCCGCACCCATTAATAAAATTGGCCGCTTTTTGTATGTTATTCCTGCTGGATTGAGTAAATTTAATTTTTTTTTTCTCTGCTGTTTTTATTTTTCAAGTCCATGACACAAAAATCTAACATCTGACATCATCAAACGTGAAAATAGCCCAAGTCATCTCAATACTAATTAATCTTCACCACAGCAGCTTTAATCAATTGGGCAGTCACAACACCAGTTTTGTGCGAATGGGACCCAGTAATGGCTGAATGAATTCTGACCATCACATGGCTTGTTGGATTTGTCAATATACCACTTCCGGCAATCTCGTACTAAAGATTAATGACAACCTATAAACGAAACAAATTTCATTTGGGAGAGAGGGTATTAAAATGTTTCTGTTATTTAGACCACTTTATTTCGTTACCAGGAGGAATAGGGTCTGCTATATGAAAAGAAACAAGTTAACTTTACAGGATGCCATCAATCTTTTGGGTTGTTCCCTAATATGGAAACTTGTGAAATGCTACCAAGTGAGCTTACCTCTTTTAGCTCTTTGTAGTTTTCTTTGTTTCGTAGTAGAACGGTGTCTTCCATTGGAGTCTTCAGAGCTGTCACTTGATTGGTTGAATTTCAAGGTTCCACCTTTTATTTGATCAAAACAAAATATGCAATAGTTAATTAACATAATTACTAATATCACTAAATTGTGGCATGATTAATATTCAAAATGATGACAAAGTTATGATTAACAATGAGTTTAACTTTTACTATACTATTGTTTGTTCATAGGGAACATTTTCGCTAGGTCAACTATAGTGTCTTCAGCAGATGGTGATGCTGCGATGATATCTTGTCTACATCATATGAAATCAACAGATAAGACTATTGTGATTGCAGTGGCGTAGGCCTAGCATGAGTCATCCTATTGGGGGCACCAACCATGATGGGGGGGGGTGGCTCAAGCCATTTTTCTGTAATTTTCATGTGGGATTTTCTACATTTTGGTAGGGGAATGTGCTCCCCAGGTGACATCCCGCTATCTCTAAGGACAGCTATCTCTAAGGTTCACTATCACTAACGTGTAAAGTCTATGGAGATCAGAATCCCGCTATACCTAAAAAAGGTCCGCTACTTCTAAGGTTCGATATCACTAATTTAGAATAAGGTTCGCTAGTTCTAAGGTTTGATATCACTAATTTTAAATAAGGTTCGCTATCACTAATTTAAAATAAGGTTCGCTATCACTAATCTTGAATAAGGTCCGCTATCACTAATTTATTGAAGGTTCGCTATCTCTAAGGTTCGTTATCACTAATTGCAATAAAGGTCCGCTATATCTAAGGTTCGATATCACTAATTTTGTTTAGGGTTCGCTATCCCTAATTAATTAAGGTTCGCTATCTCTAAGGTTAAGCTATCACTAATTTTGATTAGGTGCGCTATACCTAAGGTTCAATTATCACTAATCTTAAATAAGGTCCACTATCTCTAATTTTAAATAAGGTCCGCTATCTCTAATTTAAAAAAAGGTCCGCTATCTCTAATTTTAAAAAAGGTCCACTATCTCTAATTTTAAATAAGGTCCGATATCTCTAATTTCAAATAAGGTCCGCTATCTATACCTTATTTAAAATTAGAGATAGCGAACCTTATTTAAAATTAGAGATAGCTAACCTTGTTTGAAATTAGAGATAGCTAACCTTATTTGAAATTAGTGATAGCGAACCTTAGAGATAGCGAACCTTAGAGATAGCGAACCTTAGAGATAGCGGACCTTATTTGAAATTAGAGATAGCGAACCTTAGGGATACCGGGATTGTTAAAATTAGAGATATAGCGGACCTTATTTTAAATTAGTGATAGCGAACCTTAGAGATAGCGAACCTTCAATAAATTAGTGATAGCGGACCTTATTTAAAATTAGAGATAGCGAACCTTATTTAAAATGAGTGATATCGAACCATAGGAATACCGAACCTTTTTCAAAATTAGTGATATCGAACCTCAGGTATAGTGGACCTTTTTCGTAATTAGTGATAACGAACCTTAGGGATAGCGAACCTTAGAGATAGCGGTCCTTAGAGATAGCGAACCGTAACCGCTCCCCATGCCCCTATGATGCTACACCACTGTCCGATTGTATATTATAACAGCATCTGCTGCAGGCACTAGTCAACCTAGCAAAAATGTTCCAGGTGAGTGAAAAATAGTGTATATAGTGTTGAAATTAAAGTTCCTTTTGAGTTATTAGCTGATTTACGATTGAAATTTCTAAGCTCTTTCTCAGCAAAAACAAAGATGTTCTTAAAACATTTATTTAAAACGTTTTAATAACATTTAAATGTCGGGTTATAATCATATCATGAATACATTTTAAAAACATTATTCTAAAATATTTTGGGCAAACTGTTTAAATCTGTAATCTTTCATATACGCTTACATTTCCATAACACCATACCTTTACTGCTGTTTCCGCTTCTCTGTAACGCATCCTGAAACTGATGGTAAACATCCGTCGTCCGCACTGAATCCAGATCACTATTAATAGTCACCGTATCAAAATTCCTGACAGGTACACCTGCAACTTGCTTGACCATTAAACCGCGGAAATGCCTCTCAAACTCCTCCGTTTTGATGGACTCAGGATCGCTCATCTGTCCGCCGTACGATTTTGGACTGCCTTTGCGTGTCAAGGATGACTTCGGGTTGATATCTGCGGGTAGAGATGATGATAAAAGAGCACTAGGTGTGAGTTTTGTGCTTCGACGACGACGATACAATCAACGAGACATCTCGATGGTTGCTAAAAGTAAGTACTGTTATATCAATTAACACTTATGTAATTTTTTAATTGCTGTTACACAAGGTCACTTTATTTTATCTGTTGAGTTAATGACATCAGCTTCTTTACCACAAATAGGTTCACAAGCAAACTCATTTGTCAGGGCAAAGTTCTTCAATGCTTTATGTACTGGCCACAGGCTTCAACATAAAAAGTCCAAGTTTTGAGATAATTTCTCAAAGTATCAAGAGCTATCTTATAAAGTACCACTGAACAAATACCAGGCTTGTTTGTACTCATTTTAATGCATTTTTCATGCTGATTCCAAATATGGTCATGAAAATGTACTATTCTGAAATTTTTGAATTTTGAAAAAAAATTGAAACTTGTCGTCTGCAGTCGACACCCTCATGGAGAGGGTTAACCTCAATATGTTTATACATTCACAGAATTACCTTTGAATATTTAGGGTAATAGAACTCATACCCAACCACTTTTACATGTTTGTTGAATGGAAGTCGCTGAACTATACCATTGGAAATTAGACTATTTTGGCTCATAGGTTATGTACCAAAATGAAAAAGCCTATCTCATTCCAAATGGCACAGTTCGTGAACCTGCATTTAACAATCGTAGCTCAAAATTTGACCTCAAGTTATAGAGTATGAGTTTTTGTACCAAACACTATCAAAGGTCATCTATGAATGTACATATCAGGATTCATGAGCTGCGTCCTGACAGATGAGTTTGTTCAACATCTTTAGTGATGGATCTGAATTGTACATGTTTATCACTGTAAAATCTTAAGTCCATTCCATTTTCCCAAATGACATTTATGGTGGAAAGCACACATGCACAGCCATGAATCACAGATCATAGAAGGAATAATCTGTGATTTAATCCTGTGCAAATGATAAATTTGATTTTAGATTGAACAATACCTAACATATAACACATATTTTTGTCACAAATAGTAACTAACTTCACTGGATAATAATTGATCAACTTCAGTTGTGTTATAATTACTGTGTTCTCTCTAATTAATGCCACTGCGGTGTTGCATTTTCCAAAAAGGGGCATTAATAAATAAGGTATTTTTCACGATGATAATCCTCATCAACATCCCTAGTACCATCTGGCACTGCTGCGGTGCTCCACAAACAATAAGGAATTTCAACAAATACAGTTAACACAGGCAATAACAATAGACACACATGGATATAAATCATAAAATTGGTGATCGTAAGTTCCAAAAATGGGGTACTGTATAGTATTTTCAGCATTTATGGAACAGTTAGTTTAGTAGAAAACATGATGGGGCATTTATTAGAGGGTGCCTCAATAAGAGAAAATACAGTACCTTTGTTCAAAGCACAAATTGTATGATTTTAAGGGCAGAGTAATGGGAGAGAACATGGACCTTTTCGAGCATCATTATTTCTGAATTGTACCTCCAAAGTATATAAAACTATACATTTTGGAAAGGAAATGAGTCAAGGAATCCCATGGTGACGCTCAGATTTGTTCAAAAATCTCACCTTTTTGAAAAAATCACAAAAATTCACTTTTTTACCCCAATTTTTTTGTGACAACTTAGAAAAAAATCCGTTCGGAGTAAAAAATATTCAGGTAGCTTTTCATGAAGAAGAGACGTGAACTTAGGGAAGATTTTTTTATTTTTTTGAAATTCGCCTCTTTTTTCGAAATATAGAAAAAAACATGTGAAAAAAGCCATTTTGTCACTCTATTAAGCTAAAAATTGCACATAATGGTGTATATTTTTGTTTAAAACAAATATTTTGAAAAAATAAAAAAACCTTCCCTAGACTTTGATGTAATCTAAAGGATAGTGCAAAAAGTTAACCCTTTGCTTGCATATTTTTCGAGTTATCTTGTCACAAAAATCGCGCAATATTGTCAAAAGTGAACTATGAGAAATCGACGTTTTAGTAAAAAAATGTCAAAATTATGCACAAAACGTCCTTAAATTTTAAAACGGTAAGACTTTCACACTTGAAAAAGCTGTATCTGGTGCATGGTCTAAATATGCATCTTTTTGCACCAATGAATCTATAATGTCTGCTTTCAGTGCGCCAAAATTCAAAATAATTAAAAAATCTAAGTGGCATTTTGACGGCAAATTTTTGTTTTGTTTACACCACATTTGCTGGCGTTAACAACATACCGAATGCGCCTTTACTGCGTTGGACATACGCCGCAGAGTTTTTGCCGCACACGCTGACGCTTGAATCGCTGCAGAATCACAATATTTCGCATTCACAAGATTTCTGACTCATTATTTCCGCCAATTTACTAAGCTGTCTTGAGCCATGTGACTTTTTAGAGTTGAAAAGAGTGAAATAAATCAAGCAAAAATACAAATAAATATTAGCAAGTTGTATTTTAGCAGTTTTAAGTGAAAGAATACATCTTAGTGTTGATAAATATAAAAAAATCTCAAATTCGGTCGTGGACGAATGTGTCTTCCATTACTCTGGCCTTAAGGAAAAGTTCTTATTAATGAACTATTGCATTATATAACATGTGGTGTAATTTTTTACGAAAAACAAAATGCTAAATTTTAAAATGTGGGCGTTTTTTGGTTTTTTTTGTAAACAGGATGGTTACGCAAGGGTTCAAGTCACACGCATGTTATATTAATCTGATCAACCTGATATATGGGTCAATTCACTTATCATTTTTATTTTTATATAATTTTAGCCACAAATAAACAAGATTCTTAAAAAAACATCCACTATGCCAAGAAAAGTTCATTAACTGATCTCAAGGTTTGATAACTTTTTCTATGTCGCTGATAACATTGGAATTGTGGAAAATGTTAATGCAATGCAGAGCTTAAAATAGCTGTGCCAGAGTGTAAACATCCCAAGTAATCTGCTTGTGTGATAAGTGATAACAATCAGGCAACAGAAACAGTCATGTATCATTTGTCAGCCTTTGTCTTCACTAACGCACTGCGATGTGGAGTACATGTAAGAATCGGACTTAAGTAAAACCAACATGAAGATATTTTATAAAAGCTGGCCTTGCTAAACAATTAGTGCAACATAAGCATTAAAATCCATTGTAAATCTCCTACACAAATTTACAAAGAGTTTGAAGACTAAAACGGCCAGTATAGTCTTGACATTTTTTCTCCTAGACAGATCAGTTCTATGCAGGCTTCAGCAATTTGTGGTTTTCTTAACTTTATTCAGGGCTTTGTTTTTCTTCTCGACAATCGTCGCTAAGGGAAAACTCTACCACACATGGTCAATTTAAGTAAGCAAAATGATAGTCTATATATTAGGATTTAGAATAGGTTTGCATGAGTGCTAATATGTTAAGGCGAGCAGATAGACCTTTCAAGTACTGTCGGCCCATTGGGCGTTTGCTTTTTTTTCCTCGTTTTTCTGAAGGCTAAAATTACCCTAAAATTTCACCAAAATCTGAAAAGATTTTTTTGTTTTTGCAAACATATTTGCTAAACATTTTCAGCCAAATATTAATCAATTTTGGCCCCAAACCGCCTGATTTTACATGATTTTAGCCAAATTAAAAAAAAATCTCCAAAACGCAAATTCTGGGTCAGTCAGGCCCAGAGAATGGGGATTTTTTATTTGTCGCCTTAACAATGTTTATGTTTGTTTTAATGTTGAATTGAACATTGGACTATTCCAATTAAAATACAAACATCCTCTATTGAAGACATGAGATTAATCACCCACAGCGGGGGTGTAGATTTCAAATGGGATCACACATTCAGGTAACCCCATTTGAAATTCACACTCCCTGCCTGGAGCTCTTGTCTTCCATGGGGGCATAAGTCCGGGGCATAAGTATTTCAACTGGATTAGCCCTTTGAATTCAGCTACATGGATATCATCAGTGGCATGCCCATTGGGCATCTGCGGTAGCACACACCGGGCACATACTACCCGTGTTTACTGCAAAATTGCCCATTTTGGATATCAGCAGATAAAGTCCGCTATGCATACCACTGTGTATAGAATGTACTAGACTTCCAAACCCACCTGCTCTCCTTGGAATCATAGCAGCTGCAAATAATCCTTCATAGTCTTCCGTCTGGATTGAATCTGATCCTAAGTCACTCTCGCCTACGTCTTTTCTTAAATACATATATTCAGGCAGACCGCTAGGCCTGCTAGGCTCTGTGCTAGACTTGCGATGCTTCCTTGATAGAGGGCGTCTGTTTGTTGTCGGTGTCTCGTCCATGTATAAATTTTGCTCAGAAATGCGTATTTGATGATTTGCTTTTACAGGACCAGATTCCATTTTCTTACTTGTTTTCTTAGATCTTTTTTCCATAGCAGGTTGCAAGAATCTTAGTGTATTGGGTGTTCTGGTTGTCTCAAAGGCATGCTCAAAATCTTCAGTCGCAACAGACCCATCTTCACTCATCCTTCTAGTTCTGGATTGGTTAGCAGAACTATGAGAAGTGGTTCTTGATCTTTCAGAGGCTGTTTGAGACAAAGCAGTTGATTGAGATGAAGACCTGGATCTTTGAGATGCAGTTCTGGGTCTGTATGATCTTCTAGAAACACTGCTTTGTGATTTTCTAGAAGCACTCCTTGGTGTTTCTTGGTGGCGATTGAGTTGTACTTGCTGAGATTCTTCATCCATGTTGTCGCTTCCATTTTTGCGTTGTCTTCCAAAATCTCTAACTTTCTGTAAGTCATTACTGTCAAGTTTGCTAACGTTTTCAAGAATGGATTGTTTTGTCCGTAATGTGCTGGGGTGAGTTTTGGTGCGTGCATGCATGGGTACAGAGGCAACAGGATCTATCAAAAATGTTAGTAAGCATGCAAAGAAATGTCTATAAATAATAAGCAAGCATTAATGCAAACATAAATGCAAAATAATAAATACAAGCATTAGCATGGAAAAACAGATATAATTGTGTGCAGCAACATAAAAACATCAATACTTTGAATATTTTGTACAAATCCATGATTTTACCAGTTTTTGATTATTGTGATGTTGTTTTTAGTAGCTGCAGTGGCCTAAATCTTGATCGACTAGAAAAGCTTCAGAATAGGGCTGCCAGGGCAATAACAGGTTATCCCCCTGGCATAGTGCTACAGAGTCATTATAAACTCGGATGGATTAACATTAAAATCGATGGTTAATTCACAAGTGCATTATTGTGTTTAAATGTTTAAATGATCTTGTTCCTTCTTATCTAATCTGTAAATTCAAGTTTGTAAATAACACGCATCATGTAAATACTAGGTCAAGTGCTGATAAACTTCTTGCACAATGAAAGTCACGTATGCTGCTTTCAATACCAAGGTGCAATAGAATGGAACAAATTACCACATCATATTCGTGTAATAAATAAGTTATATTCATTTAAATCAACAATATTTGAACATCTCAGTTAATAATGGCAATTTCAGATTATATGTCTTTTATTATTAATGTATTTTATGTTTTATGTATCTCCTTCGTGTGTGCTATGATAATATTTTATTATTCTTTTGCCATTTTAGTTTTATCAATACTCATATAACAATAATTGTATATAATAATATTATTGTTGTGTTTTAAATTGTTATGTAGTTTTTATGTATTTAAATTGAGCTTTGTATAATTTTAATTGTGTAATTTTAACAATCAAATTTTATATTGTGTATATGTTCTCCAGGGCCCCTATGTATATCATGTGCTATGCACTGACTGGGCTACCCTGGTAAAATATGACTTAATAAAATAAAATAAAATAAATACATTGAATTTACAGTACATGCAAATTACAAAATCCAGAAAAAACCTGGATCAACAATTCCCTTTCCTTCCCTCTCTCTCTCTCTCTCTCTTCCCTCTCTCCATCACCCTCCCCCTTCTCTCTGTATGTCTCTCCCTCCCCCACCATAGAATGTATTTCAGAGTTAGAAAAAGGTTTGAACAAGATTATTTGTTTCAACAATGTCTCCCAAAACATTTGTCCAATCCTCTTTCTTACCTCCATATTGGGCTATGCTTTAAGTCATGAAAATAGCATCTTGAGCTAAAAAAAGTGGATGGGCTTACAATTAAAATACTGATGCTGTGAAAATTGAACAGATTTCATTAGATCCTGAGTTATCTAAACTATTTCTTTATTTTTATATCTTTACTATTTCTTTATTTCAAACTGGCTAAGTCAGGAACACAAGAAGTCGGGATTCGTGATCACAAGATCCTGACTTCCTGAGTTACTAAAAGAACCGCATGGCCCTTAGTTACTCCGTAGAATCTATATTTAGAGGTTAATAACTCAAGATCGAAAGATTTGGAGGCATTAGAAAAATCTAAACATTTTGCCTTTGGAACCGGATATTCCGAGGTCCAAAGCAAAATGTTTAGATTTTTCACAATGCCCGCATATATAACCGATGCAAAGTTATTAACCTCATTCATAACCGCTACTTTGATCTTTTAACTTTACAAAATAACACAAAATTTTCTCAAAAGTTTGTAAAATAAACAATTTTACATCTTCCCTTTCCCAAAATCGATCAGGCTAAAACAAAACGACCAATAACAAAAGTGCGATCAGAATCTGTGCAAATATGGTAGCGCCGCAATCCAAATACGGCAGCCAGCGCCACAAGCCAGTTCGTTGGACGCATAATACACGGGCGCAGAAGTCAATTGTGTGCGACATTGGAACAATTACGCATTTTGCGGTCAATTGTGAGATATTAATGACCTCGATTTGCGTTCAAGCGTTTTCACAAATAATAAAATATGATTGGATCGCACGCATCGCGTTTATTAATGAGGTTATCAATTCTAGTTAATGGCTTTTGCATAATCATAATGTATGTACAATTTCTATAGAATGTATACAATCATTTTGCCATTGGTCATTCCAGTTGTGAATGTCCAAAACAACTCAAAAACAAAGGAAAACCTCTGACAACACATATAAATAAAAACAGAGTCACATGGGATATTTAAACCATGAAATGTCAAGGCGACAAAGCACCCACCTTCCTGAATTATTGTAAACTTTTTATCAGATATAGATATTGTTGTTTACCTGCATTTAGAAGGTTTTGTAGAAAATTTAATATCAAAACAAGATAAATATTGTTATATTGTCCTTGGTATTTTCAACATTTGCTATTAATAATATGTTTATGTCTGTTTGGGTATGCATGCTGCAAATCGTTTACGGTATATTAGGTATCTAATGTTTCGATTATGCTAACTTTTGGATTGGAAATCTGGGAAAGTACAATTTAGATTGTGATATTGTGTGAAGTCAGGAGTAAATCGTTGGATATACTGTACGCCTGGCGGAACTTACGATGACCATCTTTCACAATGCTACTAGTCCTGCCAGCACATACCAGGGGGGGCACTCCCACTTTGGAGGTGATGCGTATGTAGGGCTGTTAAGACCCCCTTTTTCAGCGTCGCTGTCACCCAAAGACCCCATATGTTTTAACGAACACATGCTCTGTCACCCGAAGACCCCATATTTTTCCATTTGATCTGTCACCCAAAGACCCTTATTTTTCAAACAGCAACTTTCATTTATCATTTATTTTGAAAAAACAAAGAAATTTGAATTTTAGAACTAGAATTTCGATGTTTCATGTTTTCACCCAATAACCCCATATTTTTTTACATTTTGCTCTCACCGAATGCCAAAAAACATGCTCTCAACCAATGACCCCATTTTTTTTACATTTTGCTCTCACTGAATGCCCCTTACTGTGAAAGTGCCAGCCCTACACCTACATCCATTTCAAACTGAAGTGCCTTGAATAAGGTCAAAAAAGGTTTGTCTCCTAACCTGCATGCATGAATTTGCATTTTCACCCTAATAAGCGCTGGGCCTCTTTTTCACTTTTTTTGTTTAGTTAAAAAATTTCTGCATTTCTTAAATAGCTTTCTTACATGTTTTTATAAACCATAGCACATAGTATTTTTGCAAAATGCTCAAGAGATAAACCTTTTTTTCTGGTCTATACATTTACATGTATTATCAACTAGCATCACATTTTAAATGACCCAATATCCATAATTAACACCATGAGCATATCAATCAATGCACTTTTCAATATATTCTATTTTAAATTCCAATTAGATTCCATGCAGTACCAGTAGCAAAAGCATTTTACCCCTAAACCCACAGAAGCTTGTATTAATGTGATGTGATCTGTCCTCAGACAAAATCAATTCTCACTTCGTTTATTGGGCTATTCCATTTGAAATCCACACTACCCCTGTGGAAGATTTAGCATAAGTCTTCCACAGAGGGAGTATGAGTTTTGAATAGAATAGACAATTGGGAACTTTCATTTGAAATACTCATTCCATTTGTGGAAGATATTAGGTAATGCCATAACACAGTGGGAGTATGGGTTTCAAAATGATTAACTCTGACCAATTACATTTGAAAAACATACTCCCCATGTGGAAGATATTTCCAAAATCTTAGGGGTAGTGTGGATATTAAATGGAATAGCCCATTTTATGTAACTTTTTCATGTAACTACCCAATTCCATGGTTACAATATACTGAAAATATCAACAACATTGGACTTTGTATGCCAGCAATACCATCATTTTCATGCTGGGCTAAAAACAAAAAACTAAGGTTGACTATGTATTACGGCAATATATTTTAAAATCAATTTCAATTTGCTAACATCTAGCTCATTTTGTGATATCACATGGCTTAAAGCAATAATGTAACATTGCATCTCAATGTGTTATGAACATCCCAGAGATTCACTAAATTACACAATTCATATGTTTCCCTTCCATGAGCATCATTAGAGACATAGCCAGGGGGTGTAGGCATGCAGGTGGTGCAATGCACCCACCTAAAATGCCAATACAAAAAAGATCCATTTTTTTTTTAATCTGTCCTTTTTTAGGGGAATTCATAAAAGTCCATTTTGGGAGGTAAACAAATCTATATCAGTCCTCTTTTGAAGGAAAAATGCACATAAGGTTCACTTTATAGTCCCACAGCCACCAAGTAAATCCTGGTTATGGGCCTGAGCATCATAGCCTGCTTGTCAATATCAAGAGACATATAACTGCAGGCATGTGCCAACAGCCTTTTGAAATATCAAAACAAAAGACAAAAAGGCTTGGGAAATCTGTGGCATAATCATTTGGCTACTGGAGCTTCATGATTAGGCAAACTATAAATATCAGTAGTCACTATAACCCGTGGATGCCTAATTACAAGTTGTCCTTACGCTGGGGCAACTTACACCATGGTGGCACTACGGGGGGCTTTCCTCTAGTTACCCCCACCAGTCATTTCCAAAACATTGTCACAAAGCCCACTTTATTGAGCAAAACCTGCAGTCTAACATGGCACGGGCCCGTGTTGCAGTAGAAAAAAAACACCCATATTCCGCGTTTTTGTTCACACGCATGCTTACAACTTTTTATATGAGTGGCCCCCTGGGAGGGGGGGTCAAAATCACATATTTTCACTATATCGGTACAGATTTTCCATGTACTGTTTATTTTTTCTCCTTTTTTACGGGGGCCCTGGCCCTCTGGCCCCTGGATCCACCAGGAAGAAAATTGAAGTATTCGTTGATACTAAAACACCTACACACACATCCCTGTTTGTAAATACCTGCAAATGAGGACCTCATTCTGCATATGATTTGATCTAACCGAGGACACACACCCGATTTCGATTGACACACTGTGGACCTACCCCTTACACACCCGACACCTTCCCATCCAACCGCCAACCGTCCTGAACCCCCTAAATATTTAATGCATTTTTACGTTGTGTTGTCCTGTTATCCAGCAACCGAGGAATTCCACGGTTGCAGGTGTGTCCATGTTTGTGATGTGGGTATCCTAATGTCCACGTTTGCAGGTAATTACAAATGCACACCCCACACACACCTACATGTAAGCACAGACAAATTTGAATCTGTAATATACTATTCTCACCTGAATCTTAGGGTCCAGAAAAGAGGCCAATTAATGCCTTTATAAAAATGTGGACACACATTCACAAAGTTAGTCACCATATTGTGGACATGCATATCAGGAAAACATGGACATCCTTGGTTTGGAGAGTGTCCATTATAGTGATTAAAATATCATACACACACTTGCCCACAAACAAAAAGCCTAACACTATACCAACGAGAATGAGAATTTCACATCCTTAAACTTACTATGTTTCCTTAATGTTTCCTGCAGTCTAACATGTACTTCTTCTGATGTGACGGAGTCAGCGTCACTCACTTCAATGATTGGGATCTTCAATGGAGCTATACGAAGATATTAAAATCATATATAAGATGACAAATCTATGATGTGAATATTTCCTTAATGCATTAAAATTATAAGTCTTGATCATATTATTATCAGGGTCTCATGGGAGACCAGTTTTTGTAAACTGAATGAATTACCCTGAATAAAGATTGTTATCTATATATCTATCTATCTATTCTGAATGGGCTATTCCAGTTGAAATCCATACACCTCCTATGGAAGACATGACCTTAATATCCCATGCAGGGGGTGTAGATTTCAAATGGAGTCACCTTTTCAGGTAAAACCCATTTGATATTCCCACCCTTTATGTGTGGGAGATTAATGTCATGTCTTCCACAGGGTGTGTATGTATTTCAACGGGAATAGCCTAATATGCTAGTAAAGCAAAACAAACCTTCAATTAAAGGGATGATCAGTGACTTGCTACACCATATTGATCATTATTATGTTCTCAGAATCTTCCTTCCTATACTTTGTACAGAGTTGAAGAGTCCAATATAATCAACACTTGGACTTGTTGGATAGGCTCACTTTTTCCCCAAAATTGTTTTCTACAATTTTTTGACCAAAACTCATTTTTGACTTGCTCATTTTTGATATAAAATTGGATCGGTTGAGCCCATATTTATTGGTCGAGCTATGAGTTTTAAAATATTGGACGAGACGTAGTCGAGTCCAATATTTTACAACTCATAGCGAGACCAATAAATATTGGGCGTAAGCATCCAATTTTATCATTATTATGTTTTGGATCCAATATTATCACAACTTGGATCCATCAAAACATAATAATGACCAAAATCACATTTTTGACCAAAATCACATTTTTGACCAAAAATCACATTTTTTTACCAAAAGTCATGTTTTTGACCAAGAAAAGATTCTGAAAACATAATAATGATAAAATTGATGGTTTTTCATTAATACACAAATTTATTGTCTCGCTATGAGTTTAAATATATTGGACTCGACTTTGTCTCGTCCAATATTTTAAAACTCATAGCTCGACCAATAAATTTGTGTATTGTGTTCAAACCATCTAATTTTATATCAAAATTCCCGTCAAAATTCTGAATATTTTTGTTCATTCTGGGAACAAGTGTAAGAATGCTAATAAATTGGGCAAAAGGGAAATGTGACATTAATAGAATAAACCCAAATTTATGACCTGCACCAACGGAATGAGCGTAAAGTCGCAAGTTGGTAGTTTTGAGACTTCTTGATGCTCTTTGTTTCACGGGGCATGCACCTATGCAAGCCAGTTGTACATGTATGTCTTTGTGAATGGGGTACGTCAGTAGTATGTCCATTGTCAATGGGGCACAATGGGGCATTCACAAGAACATACTATTGGCTTGTACAGGTGCAGATCAAACAAAGAACATCAACACAGCAGCCATGAGTCTTGAAACTACCAACTTGCAACTTTACACTAATTTCATTTCATTTCATTTCATTTCATTTCAAGTTGCAACTTTTCACTCATTTCATTTCATTTCAGGTCACATCGGGATCTCATTATTCCAACATGCCGATATTATTAGTTATTAGGCGAGGTTTGGGGTGATATGGATGTAATCCGTATCACCCCCTAAACTGAACCTAATAACGATTTTATCATACCGTACAAATAATCTCTCATAACGAGAAAAATTATTCACGGGTGTAATTCTCGGCTGACGATCTACATGATAATTATCCAATAGACCTAAAGTCGGCCTAATAGTACTCGAATAAAGCTGGATAGCTCAACCAGAACGGTCATCCTCCGAGCCAACTCAACTCTGCTGAGACCACTGAGACCCGCTTTTTGATGCAAATATTGTTCAGAAAAGCTACCACATTGTTGGTTGCTCTCTGCATTAATGATCATGATTATTTGGAGCGGCAAATCTCAGTGAAATCTGTGTTTCAATGCTTGTACACTGGCTCCATAACCTGTTATTGAACTGCCATGATTATTATGTTTTTATGCAGCGCTGCGCATGCGAATGCCCTAACTAACATGATACAGTGTGTCGATACGCACATGTAGACGTACGTGCTCAGCAGGTATGATACAGCGCGTTGGGACATGCTCTGGGGTTATGATACGAGAAATATCATATCAGTAAATTGGGGGCGCTTATCCAATGAAAACACAGGAAACTACTTGATGGTATGCTAAAACAGCATTACTATGATCTACATCAAATAACCATCTTTTAGTTCACAGATTTTGATTTTGATTTGATTTGTTTGGGTTTTGACAACCCTGGATAACCCAAGAAAGCCTCTATTGAAGCTTATTTCCATTGGGGTCCATTTGAATACAGGGACGGATTGGGAACAGTCAGGGGTTAACACCCTACTCTATTCGAAGCTGGCTGCGAGATGACTTGTACAGGTATGGCTCTCTGCACACGGGACCGACGGCTTAACGTCCCCTCCGAAAGGACGGAGTACTTTCATGATTCATTTACCCAATTCTAAATGAACCATGGGGAGAGCGGAAGTCTGAATTTAATCTACAGATGTTGCCAATTAAATTCAGACTTTTTTTTCCAAGTCAATATCACTTGCGAAGTTGCAACATTCACTTACTACTAGTTTTCCTCCTCCCTTGTTTATAATGATGTTTGGAAGACTTGTGTGTAACATTATTATTACTATTATTGTTTTCTTCTGTCTCCTCCATATGGCTTCCTGAACCAAGCCCAGTATCTTCAGTTCCCTCGTCTGTCCCGTCTCTATGGTGATGATGACCTGGGAATATTGGAAGGGAAAAGTAGAATATCATTGCTATTAACAATTTTGATGAGACCTACCTGAGACAAATTCTACATCTTCCTTTCCTTCATATGTACCATTTCTAAGGTGGTGAAGATAAGAATGGTTCTTACTTTCTCCTATACTCCTTGATCCAAGACCTCCTTGGTCTGTCCAAGAGGAAAAAAAAAAGAAATGGAAAAGAAGAAAGAGCAGAAGGAAAAAGAAAAGAGAAGTACAAGAGGGGGAAGGGGAAGTAATAACAGAACAGATACTTATACATATCCATATTTTTACCTGTTTGATTTCTCTTTTGATTCCTTCCTCCATATCTTTCTTCTCTAGTCTGTTTACTCTGCCTTCTTTCTGATTCTGCAGAATTGCTTTTGCTCTGTTTGCTTGCATAGACTGTTTTCACCATGCTCTGAAAAGCAGAAAGTGTAAGGTGCAATTTAAAATATATTACATTCTTAAACACTTGAGAACGTTACTGCAATCTTATTGGTATATCACATGGGTTAGCGCGTGTGCATCGACGCGATATGCGTCCTCGCTATTTGAACCAATCGAAAGCTCATAGCAACAACGGGACTGATCGATTTTAAGCCCTAGGTAATTCCTTGCAAAATGTAGGATTTAATTTGATTAAAATTTGTAATGTACTTATGATATTTTTATTTGGCATAAAACAACTCGGCTTCGCCTCGTTGTTTTACTTAAAATAATGATGTCGCCCGTGTTATATGAGACGATAGATGCACTCCAGCGGCTAAAAATAATACCTTTATTCTCTAATTAGTTGTCAGTCAGTGACAATACACACTATTTTGGACAATGTCACTAGCTTTTTTATAATTCAGTAGAAAAAAATATGACCATCACATATACTTGGACCCCCCGCTTCTGAATAAAATTTTATTCAGAATTTTTGGAGTTTTTGAATCAGTCTTTATCTGTATAAAAGTAAAAATATTGTATCAACAACAACATAGCAGATCACTTTGTTTGGATTTAAGAGGCAAAACACATATATTTCAATTTCACTCCGGAAGGCAGATATTGATCGTGTAGTCTTGTCTAGAAAATCAGTATTATTTATATGAGAAAAGAAAAAGAACACTTTCTAACAATTGATCACAAATGTACAATAGCATTTCATGCTTTCATAATTGATGTTTATTTTGCAATTCAGTAACATATGAAGTGAAGTTCATTGTGTATTGTAACTATCTCAGTGGAAAATGAGTTGATATCATTTCCAAATATAACTTATAAGTACATGTACATGTAGGCTCTTTTGCTTCAGTGATAGTCTAATTCTAAGTCTAGACATTATTTAATGGGTTATTACAAGACGTAGAGTTAGTTTGGCATAGAACTACTTCTAGTCCCTCGAGGGGGTGCGCGTGAGGCGCGCATGGCTGCGAAGCGGCCAACCAGGCGCGTAGCATTTTGTAATGTCAGAGAGAGGGTTGTCATAGTCCCATATACTAGGCACTGAACAAGTGCTAGTTTGGCACACATTTTGTTTTTATGGATACATTTCAAACTCAAGTTTGAGGAAAAAGAGAAAAATCCCCAAATCATGTTTAAATTTGGCATGTCACATGGATCATATTGTCATTTAGTGATTAAAGGTCCGTGACCCGATCGACAGCATCATCCCCCCGATTTTTCTCATTGTTGATGAGTTTTTGGTATCATTTAATAGATTATATTTTTCTCATTACCATCCTGAAATTTGACGATCCAATTTGATGTATTTTCGGAGAAATCAAGAAACAAACAGGCTATACTGGTAACCACCTTCGACATTCTGGGTAGGAAAAATGATTCTGTGAATAAGAGCCGCATTACTCCCCGCCAATTCGCACGAATGGAAATAGGTCCGAAAAAATGAGGGCGCTATAATAATAAACGCTTAAAACTAAAATAAAGAAATACATAAGGGATGAAATAAATACAAAACAAGACCTTATCTTGTTAAGTATGATAAGAGGAATATGAAAAAAAATATGAGAAAAAATGTCCCCCCCTATAAAATAAATAAATTAATTAATTAATTAATTAGAAATATTATAAAAAACACACTTTTTTCATTAAAACAAACCCTAAAATAAAAGATAAGTGTAAAATGTACGTGATGATAATATACAAAATTAAAAGGAAATGTATCAGGGTAAAATTAAAATAAAAAGAATGAGATATTTTGTCACAAGAATGATGGGCGAAGTTGTATGGCGAAGCACTCAACGGGAGTGTTGTTTCTGGATGCCGGACCACAATGCAATGCATGCGTACCAACGTATTGGCTTGCTAATTGTGCTAATTATTCACTTTTACGCTGAAAATGTTCTCGTTTTCTCCCATAGATGCATAAAGGGGACAATATTTGAAAATTGACAATCCATATCCTAAACTGATAGGGTTACCCCCCTTTAAATCAACAAAATCTGAGGACACCCCTCAAAAAACCCAAAACCAGGTATACATTTAACTACCTCTGTGGTAAGCGAGGGTAAATATTAAAAACACTCAAAGATCAATATCCATATTGGAGCTACACTATTTTCGACTTTTTTGATTATTTGCATGTTTATAACATCTCTCCCTACAGTAAATAAGCCAGAAACTATATTCTTGTTTTGAAATAAAAGATCTTAGGATCCAATGATTTTTTATCCCACACTGTGCATGCAGGGCCAGACCCGTCACGCAGGATTTCATTGGGGTGCTGATTTTGAAAAAAGTAGACTTTTTTCCAAGGGAGGGGGACCATTTTGTGAAAAGTGGACTTTCTTCCCAAATTTGGAAAGGGTAAAAACCTGATTTTTTTTTTTTTTTTCGCTACACTCGCAAATTCTGAAATTTTGAGTACTTTTTGTATACTTTTCCAAATTTGGGGGGTGCGTTGCACCCCCCTGCACTGGCCTGTGCAGGGCAGTCTAATTCTAAAATCACAATGATAAAGAGAATATTTTGCAATGTTTCATAAAAAAGTTATTGTGATCAAATTGATCTGTTATTTTTATTCTTATATTGATGAATTCATAGACCATGCAGTTATAAATCAAATCATTTTGCATAATATCTCATTCACAGACTCAATACATGTCCTTTTAGGGGTACATGTACAACCACTTTGCACTTGATTTAAATGAAGCTGTAAATAAAATGAAACAAAACGTAAATCATATTTCAATCA
Organism: Amphiura filiformis; assembly: GCF_039555335.1. Classification (NCBI taxonomy): domain Eukaryota; kingdom Metazoa; phylum Echinodermata; class Ophiuroidea; order Amphilepidida; family Amphiuridae; genus Amphiura; species Amphiura filiformis. Next base: position 24,724,402 of record NC_092628.1, read on the forward strand.
TACAAAAAACCTGTAATTTCATTATCCTGGCATTGGTTCTGTAGCAATCACTAAAATGACCTACATTTTAACACACTTTTGAGTAACAATTCAAGGCTGCATTTCCATAGATAACCCATTGGCTCTTACAGTTTCAATCTCATCAATAAAAGTATAAAAGTAGACATTTTTTCATTATATTTTCGGCACTTTTTGCATTCTAAGCAGCTACAAAAATAACAATGCATGAATATATTCCATTTGTGTATATACAATGAAACCTAAAACCATCTGAATATAAAGTGAAACATTTAAAAACTGGCAAATGCTAAAAATCAATTGTGCAAAAATTTCCACTTTAGTACATGTAGTAGATTCTGCAAATATCTGAACATGGATTTTTCTTTAAGCTTCATTATTAGAATGGATTTTCAGGTTTGCTACAATGGTGCCTATCCCACACAATTGGCCTTCTTTCAGGAACATGGATTTTACAGGGTTGCAACAATGGTGCCTTTAACACACAATTGGGTTACTTTCAGGAACATGGATTTTACAGGATTGCCACAATGGTGCCTTTCACACAAAATTTGGCTACTTTCAGGAACATTGATTTTACAGGGTTGCCACAAAGGTGCATTTTAACATTGGGCTACTTTCTGTAACATGGATTTTAAAGGGTTGTTACACAATGGTGCATTTTACACATAATTGGGCTACTTTCAGGAACATATATTTTACAGGGTTGTCACAATGGTGCATTTTACACACAATTTGGGCTACTTTCAGGAACATGGATTTTACAGGGTTCTCACAATGGTGCATTTTACACACAATTGGGCTACTTTCAGGAACATAGATTTTACAGGGTTGCCACAATGGTGCTTTTCACACACAATTGGGCTACTTTCAGGAACATGAATTTTAAAGGGTTGCCACAATGGTGCCTTTCACACACAATTGGGCTACTTTCAGGAACATGAATTTTACAGGATTGCCACAATGGTGCCTTTCAATCAAGCTGGATCCAAAATAGCATTGATGAAAATCAGACCATTCTCCTTTAATAATTTACATAGGCCTACCATTAAATTTGGACCATTCTCCTTTAACACATTTAAATTGCATTTGACGAAAATCAGACCATCATCATTTATAAAAAACAACACATTTCTGTTTTTAGTCATCTTTGAAGCTCTTAAGAGTCATTGAAGTGCCAGATCGCTTTTAAATTACATTTTATATACATGTACATATTAATTAATTAATAAAAAATCACTCTTATTATGAGTTGCCAATTTGAATTTCCACTCAATGGGAGAATACAAAATTTCACTTAAAGGCCTTAATGTATGATTTCCGTCAAATTTTAATTTTGTTATTCTTTACCAAAAATGCTGAAATAATATTAGTAATAACTGCCAGGAAGCCTTTCTGTTCATTTTAAGCTTAAATAACAAGGGAAAGTGTAAGAATTCAAACTACACTGGCTATTTTGGTTGTTTAACACAGAGTTCTATGGCGGACATAAAGTCATAATTATGACTTTATGTCAAAATTGCTCTGTTGATCTACAAACACAACAAATTTGGCTGATTCCATTCAGGTGTAAGTTGGGACATCTGTAAACATTACAAATATGCCAAAAAATCAGTCCCCACTCTGCCATGTTTTTGCTATGCTCCAGCCAAAATTTGATTCAGAATTGTTTGCTCTCTGTGTGTCACGTGTTGTGCCGAAAAAGTGCATAAAGCGCCGAATGCACAAACATATGTAACACTCACGCTTAATTGGATAGTGACGTTTGCACAGTATTTCTATGGGACCTGAGAGCCCATCATACACACCAAATTGCATTCTCAATACGAGGAATGTCCTTATGATATCAAGTAATTTAGATTTTTTGAATTTGCGATATAATACAAATTTTATGGCAAATTGTTAAAATTGATATTTTTATATACATGAACTGTCATAAAAGTCTTTTGGGAAACTTTATGCATATCTTCAATACAAAAGGTCAAAATTTTTAATTGATGGATGGCTTTTCCCTTACGAAAATGTAATCATAAAAACAAGCTCGAATAAGCTTGTTTCGAGCTCGAGTGAGCTTATTTTGAGCTCAGATGTGATTGATTTTGCTTGTGTAAGCAACATTGAGCTCCTTCAAGCTCGTGAGGTCGAAAAGGTCGAGCTCATATTTACTTAACACGAGCTCACAATACAAACAAATTACGAGCACAAGTAGTCAATTGCGATCTTGCCCACACAAACCTTACGAGCTCAAAATGCTCGTTTCTTATATGTGAGCTTGCACGAGCACACATGAGCTCATAAACTTTACATGTGAGCTCACACAAGCTTGTACATTTTTTAAGTCAAAATTTCTATTAAATTTGTAAGCTCAAAAATTTGGCGCGAGCTCATGTGAGCACATACAAGCTCATTAATTTTGTACTTCATATTTCTAAAACATGTTGTGAGCTTGCAAATTTGATGTGAGCTCGCATGACCGCATACAAGCTCGTAAATTTTGTACTTTTGTAAAATTTCTACTATGATAATTTGTGAGCTTGTAAAAGTGTAAGCTCATAAATGTTGTACTTATTAAAAAATCAACATTACAATTTGTGAACTTGAAAGTTTTGTGTGCAAATAACAGTTTTTAAAGTGTCTATAAAACCCACTAAACCACCTTGCAATAGCCAAAACAGGAACAACATCAGATCCTGATGGTACATAAATAGTAAGCATACACCAAAATAGTCAGAGAATGGCCATACTTTGGATTATCCAGGGCAATTTAGGCCCTAGAATGTAAGCTTAGGGCCTAAAAAAATGCATTTAATTCTGGATGGATTTTGCAAGGTGGGCGTTTAATAGGTACTGGCCACTTATTAGGAAAAAATTAGATGTACACAACAAACAGTTTATGTCAGCAAGAAGCATACGCTGAGACCACCCGCTCATATCGTGAGCTAGGCACTGCGATCGCACATCTCGGGACTACACAACCTCCCTTGGGCCTACACTAAGACTTGTGAATGTTGAAGCAAAATGATTGTGCCTTGTCTTACTGTGTTGTGTACATCTTATCGTGAAATAAGCTATAGTCAGTTTATACTAAGACTTGTGTGGCAACAAACCTCAGATTCTGTTGTATGTTATGTTTGGCTTGTGGAGAGAGCATGTCTATTATTTGTTGCAACAAATTTTACATCTGTGTATCAATAGAGCACCTTCAAATGCTGGCATGCTGAGTAGATAGTTGGTGGCATGATTTGGTATGGTGATTGTTGTGTTGCATACTGACAACGTTCTCTCTATGAAGCCAAACATACTGTATAGCTGACGTCACTGCACATAAGAATATATCAACTAAAAACACAATGTAGGTATAGGTTTAGTTTAGTGCAAAATAAGCATTTATTAAGTTTTATCATAAAAACATTTCAATAACTGGAAATGTACATCAGTCATGTAGGTGATGCACTGAAAGGTTGCATATTGCACCTACTCTTTTTTTGTATTTCGATGTACCTTTTAAATGTTCTTTAAATTAAATGTTCTTTAACTTTATACAGATGTTTGTTTACCTTGTTATTGTTGCAACTACAATAGTCAATCACAATTTTTTTTTTAAACATCATAATATACCTACAGGTGTAGGACCACATGAAGCCCTTTGACCTGACAACAGGATGCCCATCAGCTGACCTGCATATTAGCCAGAATGTGCTTTTTGGAAAAAGACAACAATCGAGAAATTACTGTGATGTCCACTGGTATATCATAGGATTGATTGAGGCATTGAGCATCCAGCATCAGGCACCCCTGCCAGCTACTAGTAATTGGGAGACAGGCTTAATTGCCTACAGGTTGGGGATAGTAGGGAGAAAAATGGCTGCCTACCTGAGCAACACGGATGGCACATGGGCTGAGATAGTTGCAGATTTTTATATCTAACATTTGCACTGTGAATGCAAGGGATTCACCAGAAAGACTTAGCAGTTATTCAAGAACCTAGTGGAGGTAAAGTTATACGTTGGTATGAAACCATTCCAAGGAACTGTTAAGCTTAAGCTAGCTGTGCTGTGTTATTTGATTCTGTCAATGTCATGACATGACTTTGAGTAGTGTACACGAAACGCGAACTGCGAGCATGCATTAACTGGCTACAGAGTACAGACTAGTCTTCATGGAAACTCCCAACTACAGATCAAGACATGATCTGGATAACAAATGACTCTAGATCATCTCATGCCACAATGATGGCACTGCCAATGATAACATATTAATATTCTTACTCTATGCTAGTATGCTATACATTATATGATTGTGTATGTGTATTATAACTTGTGAAGCAGGTTAACATGGTTAAAGCCCCACCTGATGATGTAATTAACCCCAAAATAAATGTTACTAGTGTTTTATTGTTCTGAAATAGTAAAAACAGTGTACTGTGTTTACTTTGTGTGAACCTGGTAGTAAAGGGTATTCTGTCCCTAGGCCATCAGTAAGGTTGGTATATACGTTGGTCATAACATTACTAATATTGGCTTGTGATATGTAGATCAATTGAGCTTGAAACAAGCTTGCATTTGTTACAAGCTCGTTAACAAGTTAGCTTGTGAGCTTACATTTATAAGCTTGTGTAAGCTCGATAGAAATTGCTGTTGCGAGCTTGTTTCCAGCTCACAAATGTTGCAAGCTCGATATGTTTCAAAAATAAGCTCGTTTTGTTTCAAAATTGAGCTTGTAATTTACAAGCTCGTATTTGTGAGCATATATTAGCTCGTAATGAAACTGCGAGCTTGTTTCAGCTCGCTTGGGGTGCAAGCTCGTTTTGTTCCAAAATAAGCTCATCAGTTCCAATATCGAGCTTGTAATTTGCAAGCTCATCAAAATGCAAGCTCGTAATGTTTCAAAAATAAGCTCGTTCTGTTTCAAATACGAGCTTTTTCTTGATCATTACGAGCTTTTTCTTGATCGTAACAAGCTCTGAACGAGCATATATAACAAGCTCATAACAAGCTCGTATACAAGCTCAAAATGTGCTCGGCATTTTCATAAGGGTTCCTTCCAGCTACATACACTTTAAGTACCGGTACGTATCATTTCTAATAATTTGACATAAAATTTGTATTATATTGCAAATTTAAAAAAAAATCATAATTATTTGATATCAGAAGGACATTCCTCATATTCAGAATGCAATTTGGTGTGCCTATGTGATCTCAGGTCACAAAAGTACTGTGCAAAGGTGTGTGACTGACCTCTTAAAGGCACAAATTATCATAATCATTCAATATTTTTATCTTGCCAAAAAATGCAAAACAAAATGGCAGATTTACCATAGCGTTACACTTGGGGCAACATTTTGAGTCCATACACTTTGGGTATAATCTCTGTGGGTCACTTTAGTATCTTTTTCTACTGACCATGTACTGACCATATACACAGTGGTGGCACTACGGGGGGGCATTTTTGTGGCCAATATTTTCTTGGCCCCCCAGTTTTCCCCCACTTTTGAGGCAAAAAAACCCAAATTACGTAAATTTCCACTTTTTGCAGCAATTTTGCGCAAAATTTGTTGATTTTGCTCCCCTGAAATGCACTTTTCCCCCCAATGCCCCCTCCCCCCCAAAAAAATTTCCTAGTGCCGCCACTGCATATACAAACCAAACCACATCACCTACCCCTTCCCTAGTAGAAACATACCAAATTGCACCTGCAGTGCCTATAGCCTGAAAACAAATCTAATTTCTAATTTTCAATTAGCATCCTACTGGAATTCCACAAGCCTTTGTATATTGCAGTTGCAATTGCTTTTTTTGTATGTTCCACGATGACCATGCTAATTCTTTTATCATTTTTCTTTTAGCCGTGTATATTTTTAGTCATATTGTATTAAGATAAAATAATGTTTTGCTTCTTAAAAACAATGGATTAAATCATCAATGTATTTCAATGCAATTGCATAAGGCTGCGATCACATAGAAGTATACTATTCGGGTATATGGTGCACGTTTTGCAGGTGCACACGTATGGCTTAAATCGAGCAAGGTTTTTTCATAGTACCGGGTCACATAAGAGGGCACAAATTCGCTATACGAAATACGCTCATTCGATCAGGTTGAGTTTACTATATAGTATACTCTTATGTGAACTCAGCCTGATCGAATGAGCGTATCGTATAGCGAATAGCGAATACCGTATACCGTATACTTCTATGTGATCGCAGCCTAAAGCAGGAAATGTTTTAAAAGAAAATCTGTAGATCTCAATATATTCAGGTGTATGAAGATATCGTACACTTCCCATAATACATTGCTTCCATTTCAATTTTCTCTACTGATTTGCAGGCGGCATAGGACACGCAACACGGACGTACGAGGCTGGCGAAGATACAGGGCTGACAGCCCCATTCACAATACACGGTTAGCGATTATAAATGGACAATTAACATACTTGCAGTGGGGTACTTTGCAGAACCCCAACGGTTTTAGAGTAAGATAATTTTGCTTTGACACCACATAACAAATTTAGAATTGTTTGTGAAGATTTCATGATTATGTGTTAATCCAATGGCGGCGCAAAATAGCGATATCGCATCCACCATCATCTGCTGATTTGCTACGTTGTGCCACATAAGTGATGGGTCGATAGTGATACCTCAGTGAACAGAGCATTATATAGCGACCCTTGTTCAGCCAGTCTACTCTCAAAATGTAAACAAAGGAAACCTATTATACAAAGTAATGGGAGCATTCTTTATTGAAATAAGGGGATGTATTTTGTTGCAAAGGATTCTGGGAAGGGTAAGATATCCTCTCTGGTATTAGAGGTAACCCAATTATGCTGACATGAACGAGTTGACAGAATGTGTGTATGGCAATCACTTTAATGGAAATATAATCAAATATTCTATCAGTCTTTCCTCCTCACTTCTACCTTTTGACCTTTCCTATACTCTTGATCGCATTATCAAATGTTACAGTCATTTTGGTGTGAAGCTCACAGTCTGTATAATTTTGGCAATTAGAATAATTGCAATCCCCCAAGGATTAGGATTAGGGCTAGGTTTTAGGGTTATGATAAGTTAAGAATTAAGGTTGGGATTAAGATTAGCATTATGATTAACAGATCATTGAGCTGCAAAAAAAAGGAAAACAATCTGGGAGTAGAGGATTCCAAAGCCGTTTGAAAGGGCTAAAACCCACAAGCTTCTGGGGCGCTATCCAATGGCGGCACGAGGAATTTTTCGGGGAGGGGGGCAAAGTGAATTTTCGAAATTTTCATATTTTCAGTTTTTACTGCAGGCAACTGGGTGGGGGAGTTATGACTAGGTCACTGGGGGGGCATTTCCCCCAATGCCCCCTTCTATTATAAAAGGCATCATGTTGTGATTGCCGGAGAATTCCTTTAACAAGTGGCATTTTATGCAATGAAGCATGTACATTGTACCCGGCCTGGGGAGGCATGTAGCTTCAGTTGGGCTATTCAAGTTGAAATTCATACACCCCCTGCACACCGTCATCATCCCTATATCTTCGTGTTATAAATTGCCGTGGTAGTACGATAAATCCTCACGTTTTTCAACAACTACGCATGGTGATTTTGGGCTATTTTGTTCGAGATAGGCCGTGCGACTCAGGCTATGCATACAATTTGAGATTTTGAGAGCCGGCCACACTGTTTCTATTCTATGTTTTACGATTTTCGCATGATCAGTATATGGCTGGCCGTAACCGCCATTAACGGCGATGGAGCTGCTACTGCGAGCTTACTTTTAAACTTCATGAGCTAAATTGACCAATCATGTTAGATCTTTTCATTACGCGAGCCAGTTGATGCATCATCGCTCCAGAGAGAAAACTCTTGCCAAAATTAATGTTTACTATGTGGATTTTAAATGAATCGAATGTAAATAAACCACAAACAGTTGTACAGGATCAATACCATTGTTTGATTAGTGTATAGTCAATGTTACCTTGCATGCATGTGCCATGTGTGTGGCGTGTTTGTTTGTTTGTCTACTGTGTCAGGCCAGGATCACTGACACCCACGGTACTGATACTGTCATACTATCACGGTGATCATATTGTTGAATGTTGTTGACTTTAAAATAATCATGATGCAGTCATGTCTACAGTAGAATTCACCACGACCTTTGAAGGACTTAAACCCCATTAAAAGCTATTAAACCAAGATAACACTCAATGAAAACAGCTCAACTATGTTACATCAGATCTTCTCTGGTTAAATACACACTGCACTTGTGTCTGTTTTACCTGTGCAATGAACAATGAGCTGGTATTATAGTTTCAGTTGGGTGAATGATTATAAAGCGAACTCAAGGTAACAATACTGTCTGGGTTTTTGTTTACTGAAATGAGACAATAGTCTGCTTATTGTTAACCAGCGTTCTTGAAAATGAGAAGCATAATGGTTTGCAGACTTAACACGGTTTAGAAATAATTTGTTCATATTTTTTGGTGTTATCTGTCGTTTACATATCCTTCCTAAAACACAAAAGTACCAATATTTCCAAACACCTAAAATTTAGGAAATGTTACAAAACTATATTTTCTAGAATTTCAGAGAATACTTTAAATATTGACTGGTTATTTTTTACACAGTGACGTCATATAGGCAATGGCATAATACTTCTAACATACACTAGGTCACGCGTCAATGGTGAGCGCACTGAGTATTGTGTATAGGAAAACGGGCAGTACCGTAACTACAGTATGTATGGCCTACTACTAGTATATAAAGTAAATCCGAACTGGTTTGCTGAAGGTCGAATTCCGCAGGCCACGCCGCGCAAGATGTTCAAATTAGCTCTGCAGATCGCAGAATTGTGTGCATGGTTTACCACCACTCTGCCTAGCTATATAGTTGTGTACAATACTGTATGAGTTTCTTGTGAGTGCATGTCCATCTTAATAATAAGTCGGTTCGTACTTTTCATAAATTACTTTTTGAATCATAACTATCGTGACCGAGGATATCTTGCAACTACGTGAAGCTCGTCTGGCAAATTCTTAATGACTAAATTCGCTTCACGTAATGAGTAAGTCGTACTTGATTGGTCAGTTTTACCTCCGAGTAATGAAAAACTCTAACATGATTGGTCAATTTGGCTCCACGGAACAAAAAGTCAGCTACGCGTAGCAGCTCCACGTTGTGGCGGTTGCGGCCTACCATATCAGTATCCCATATGATATTTCTATTGTAAGAAAGTTTTATTTGTTGTCACGTAAATCACAGGTTTCGTTTAAATGTACTAACTGGAAATTAAATGTACTAATTAGTGAGGACCGGTATTTCGCTGTGGATATGTTTAACTGCAATTTGCGGGTAAAAAATTTGAAATCCTGGGTAAAAATTTTGATAATATTCAACTCTTTGAGAAAATTATTTTATAAAGGAATGCTGGTAAAACCAGGTGCAATACAATGTACATTATTGACACACTATCACGCTCTTTATCTTCGTCAATAATAGAATAATCGATTTCAATCGAATTGAATGCATGAGTTTGTAGTTGACTACTGAGCGACCTAAGCGATCGATTGCTAGCCAATCAGATAGAACTCCTTTTCTTGCGTTCAGTGAAATACCACTCGCCTGTCGCTCACTACCACTCGCCCGTCGCTCACCAACGGAGTATTAAATTTATATTTATCGTATAGGACGTCGACGGTGTGCCCTGTAAATCTTCCACACAAGGAGTGTGAATTTCAAATAGGGTTACCAGAAATGGGTGACTCCATGTGAAATATATGCACTGTGTGTGGGAGATTAAGATCATGTCTTCCATAGGAGGTGCATGGAATAAACCATTCAAGAAAAAGGTAAGTTTTTTTCCTGATCATCAGTAACTTGGATGTATGTATGAATGTAGATACAGTGAATTTCCCCTCTTACCTTATTAATGAGATGACTAAGTTCTGCATCAATGTTATCCAATATATAATCCACATGATCCAGATGAATAATCTTAGGGCCACCATCTTCTATCTCAGCTTCCGATGATGACATCAACCTCTCTCCATCTTCACCAAAACTATCTAGATACTCAAAGAACTCCCTATTATCATCATCGTCATCATGGTGGTGACCATTTGGAACAGTTTCATTAATTTCCTCTTTAATTCCTTCATCTTGTTGATCATTATCATCACCTTGGGAACCATATTCTTCCTCAAGACGTCTGCCTCTAGTTCTTGCATCAGGAGGAGGATTTCTTGCATCCGCATCTTCAAGAGGCGTCCTCCTGCTTCTACTGATGCTATTACTTCCACCGTATGAATGTTCCCTATGTCTGACACTTTCTTCAGATCTAGTTTGTTTCTGTTGGGTTTCTTTGTGGTAGCCATTGTTATTGTTACCATGGTTACCTCTGGTTTTGGACTGTTCCTGATATTGTCTGACAATGTCTTCAGATGTTATGTGATGAGGGGTCTCTTGGAAATCATCTTCATAGCTTACTTCTTCCTTAGATGTATCAGTACTTCTATATTCTGCAAAATCAAAAATGAACACAAAGTATGAGACACAAAAAATAGATTTGACTTCTTCAGGAAATAGTTTTGACCTGAAGAAGTCACGCAGAGCTAATCCTAAAATGATGAGAACTTTACAGTGCTGTACTTGAACAACAGCAAACCTGTTGAAAAATCTGTCAGATAACTTTAGTTTGCTATCATCAAGAGTTTGTAAAAGTGTAAAGTTATACATTTACATGAAATATGATGTAAGCCCTAAAGCCAGGACCCTTGTTGATTTAGCAAACATAATTATGATCAAATCAAATGCATAATTTCTCATAAATTATACCGTTTCATGTCCAAATCTAATCTTTGTTGGTATAGAATAAAATTGCATAATGCATTTTATAATTAACAAGAATCAGTTGTCTAACATTAAGGACATTTTAGGTTCTACCTATTACAAGCATTATCACAAATTCTGAGGTTTGGTTTTAGGGTGTAGGGTTAGGGTTAAGGATATAAAAAAATTGTGATGCTTACATGAAGATAAGATCGGATTTTATATGCCAGTGGACTCAACTTTTGTTAAACTCAGAAACTGATTACAATATAAGATATTTACAAGCAGGGAAGGTTGGTTGTATACATGTTACCATTGATGTAGAAAAATAAGTTTAAATAATTATATAGTATGCGCCTTCCAGACATCTTAAAGATATCATCCAGATATGTCTTGTCTAGATGAAAAAGATCCATACCAAATTGCTTATTTCTATATCAAAAAATTATGCATTGTGTAACATGTAGGTATATTTTTGGCATGGAAATAAATATATGAATGAATGAATTAATGAAGGGCTCTTCCTACATTTTGAAAAGGCTTGTATTAACAAATGCTTGATCATTTTATGGTAAAAAAATTGTGCATTTTTGGACAGAATTTTTATATGGAAATACTTCTTGTTTTTAATGCATTTAATGAGTGAATAACAAAATGAAATGTCCATGATACTGTTCAAATTTAAGGTTTCTTCTGAAAAAAACCCCGACCCAACCAAACATAATTTATCCTAATGCGCATTCTTCCCGGTGGGTTCAGTCTTCACTGACGATGGGTATGTATGATGGTTCCAATTTTAAAGAAATATCCGCAGAATTTTCGAGGACATAATTGTTCGCGATTGTCCAAATTAGGGGTATTTTGGAGCAAAAATAGGGTGTATTTCTAAGACTTTCGTCCATGTTTTTACAGTTTTCATTTTTTATATTTTTTCTTTCCGTTTTTTAGTAGTTCCACACAAAAATAAATTGATAGTATATTTTTTCCGAAAAAATTGTCCCAAAATTCAAAAGCATCCTTGAAATGGTAAAAATAGGGGTGTTTTTCGGAAAAAATGTCCTCGATTCCCTGTGATAAGGAGTTGAAATGAAAATGCGTCCTCAAAATGATAAAAATAGGGGGCATATTTGGGGGCAAATTTTCCTTGATTTCATGCAAAATAGGGGGTAAAATTGTGCAAATGTCCTAGATTCCCCGTGAAATAGGGGGTAATTTTCAAATCCTGGAATGGTCATATACGTCCTACCTTTAAATACAAACTGAACCCACCAGGGCATTCTTACCTTGTGAATCTTCCAAATCCTCTACCGTCAATGTCTGGTCTGCCATTATCAGTGATTTAGTCAACTACATCCAAGCAACAGTCTGGTTGATCATTGATATAATAATATCAAAGACTTCAGTTTCGACGGATCCTGCATTTCAAAATGTAAAATACATTCTTGATTAAGATTTTTCTTTAAAACATTCATTTCAAATCAGTGTATCATTCAAGTAGGCCTACATGTAAGTGGCAAGTGGTGTACTACCAAGTACCAAGAACAATTTCTAAGGGGAAACCATTGCAAAGTCATCATCTGTGTGGCTCCTAAAGAGAGTTTACTAGGATAAATGCAAATAAGCGTACAATAATTTACATTTTTTACATTAATTTGGTCATATATCAAGGTGAATTTTGATCTAAAACTGGCATAGGAGCTGGTACATAATGTAATTTTGGCAATTTTTCATTGCATTTCATTTTTCAAATCATAGAGTAGGCCTAACATACCCCCAGCCCTAATTTGGTAAAATGATCTAACTCAGACTGTACTGCTCTAATTTGGTAAAAACCTAAACTAAAAATACATACAGCTGGACACTTAGAGAGGATAAAGGACACTAAAGCTTTTCAATAATTTTCAGCACAGCCTTATTACATGTAGGTAAAAAGTATATCTTTGAGTGCAGGTGTACCCAGTGACAGCCCCCAGGGGGGGGGGGGGCATGAGGGGGCAAATGGCCCCAGTCAGAACTCTTGCCCCTGTTTCCCCAGTAAAACCCAAAATTACAAAAATTTCACCTTTTTCCCCCCCCCCCCCCCGGAAAAAAATTCCTCGCGCCGCCACTGGGTGTACCATTTCATAAACTGTGTCAAGAAACCAAAATCTTGTTGAAGAAAACAAGTTTCTCTGTCAATTCTAAAAATATACGCCTATTTCGCATAATTTTTGGTCTACAAGTGGTCATTTGGGCAAACTTTGTCAGTGTAACCCTAACGTTCATTATACCAGATCAAGTTAACAACCAATTATGCACCTCTGTTTACAGATGGTGTAATGTAATGTGACTCAATACTCTGGTGGCTCATTGTAATTGATGATGACACCCCTAAGTTTATATAGACGACCAACCCTAATCTGGGAAATTAAATTTTTTTATTTTTAATCAGGCTTTTTTATTATTTTTTTGAAAATTGAACCTTTAAAAGTTTCTGTAAGTGTAACTTCAGTTACTGTTCAGTAATGCATTCCTTAAGTAATGTATTCCTAGAGCTACATTTTGCACACAAAAATAAACCAGGTTTCAATGGGGCTACTATAGATTACACAATGTCACATGAAGCACATCATAGCAATGACATTCTTGGTATGTCATGGGATATACCTGTATCATAGCCCACAGTATTTTGTTGAGAGCTCGCGATCTTCACCACTGTGAACATGGTGAATACCTAACATGAGACCAACTTTGTTTCGTTCAGTACAAGTATTTCTTATAATATCCCCAAGTATTTTTATAAGTGCATGATTTTTATTTTATTTTTATTTTACTGCTTAAAGGGACTCTCTCTCATCCACAGCCTTTTATGTTCAGTTGTTTGACAAAGACAGCGACAAATTTGTATTTTCAGGCTGTTGGCATTCCGAAATTACAACACATTAACATGAGCTATTATGGGACACCAAATTCAATACCCAAATCAAATGAAATTTTTGTAATAAGCTTTTTTCATGGGTATCTACCGTATTTAACCATTATATAAAAAGAGATACTACAATCACCTAATACCAAGGAGAATGCTATCCAAATCTCACTAAAATGGGTGACGGGGATGTGCGACCACAATGACCCCCATTTTCAACTCCCTCTCACCCAATGACTCCCTTTTTGTTTTCCTGTCACCAAAAGACCCTTTCTTTTTCAAGAATTTTTGACAAATTTCTGATCTCTCACCGAATGACCAGTTTTTTCATAATTTTTCTTCAAATTTGTTTAAAATTTTAATAGTTTGATGACTTTTTGAAAATTTTGTATCAACTTTTATATTTTGCCCCAAAATGGGAAGACCCCCTTTTTTGGTAAGATTTTCTCCAGTCTCATGGAAAGACCCCTTTTTTGGGCCTTCCCGCTGAAAGACCCCTTTTTTGGTGACTAGGCTCTCACCGACAGACCCCTAGTTTTGACTTCATCTCTGCTGTCCGTACATCCCTGTCACTTCCAAAGTCAAGTGCCCGCCAGGACTTGCAGGTCAATAGTGCCATTAGCCTACCCTTCGTAATTAGCAGAGCCTGAAATTGGAACCTAACTCTCTTCACGCAGGTGTCGACTGCAGACGACAAGTTTTTTAAAAAATTCCAAAATTCCAAAATTTCAGAAATGTAAATTTTCATTTGGAATCAGCATGAAAAATGCATTAAAATGAGTACAAACAAGCCTAGCATTGATTCGGTAGTTCTTAAGATAGCTCTTGATATTTTGAGAAAATATTTCAAAACTTGAACTTTTTCCATTGAAGCGCATGGTTAGCACGCAGAGCATTAAACATGGTCTGTGATGTCGGGTAAAATTCATACCTGCGAATTCTGCTCAAGAATTGGCCCTACATGGTAGGCGTACATTGTAGATCCCGAGGGGAAATCTCCCCAATATTTTGCCAGTGGGGATGGTCCATACAATCACCCCCCAATGTTGCGCCTGTGGATTTCTGACCAAATCTATCTCATATTTGGCCATTTTATCCCCAAAAGTGCACATTTTTGCACGCTTTGCGCAAATTTATTCCACTTCTGCACCATATTTCATCAGTTAGCTTCTGTGGCAGAATTTTTCTCGCGCTTTGTCCGCATTTGTACCATGGACTTATTCTGTCGCCAAAAGATGCTGGATTCACTATACCAACAGTTACCAACCCCATCAAAAAGAAATCTATGCCACTGACTGTGGCTTGGGTCATCATCGCACTTTAAACATAGGCCTATACAACCATTAAATTTCAAATGTAGAACATGCACATTCTTACCTCCCGGTTTTCTGTGGCAGACTGCTAGTCTCTTGTTGCATGCTGGACACAGAGCTGGAGTACCAGCTGCCGGGGTACACTATAGCTATACTTCTGTACAGTATAGGCCCTACAAACACCAACTGAATCATAAAGCGGCCTGTACCATAATCATAGCCAAGACCAAGACAGCAACTCTATCCCAAATTGCACAATATACCACCACAGAGTGCACTGATTCAATCACACACTCAACATATTTATTTCACTTAAGTATATTATGTTCAAAATAATAAATATCCAACTTCTTGATCACAACTGTGTGTTGCACCTTCAGTAGCCCTCCTCTTGCTTGCAGTAGTTTGATACATGCACTTTGTACTCTTGTTGTCATGACAACACAAGCATTTTGGAAGCCCTTCCATAAATCTTCATGGCCTCTATAGTAACAAATTACACTTTTATTTATTTTAAATGTCAATTCTCCATGTGTAGTAGAATCCTTTGTGGGCCACAAAGGGTAAAGAACACAAGAATAAAACAAAAACACCTCAAATTGTCAAAAATAGCCAAATTGTCCAGCAACACAAAATAGGCCCTTTAGACCTACACATTTTTAAATTTTTAAAATAATTTTAAAGGGGAGAGCGGGCCAGGAGACAAACATCTAGCAAGATGTGAGGGTAACCTTTTGAGGGCTTGAGCTCCCCTCCCCCTTTTACAAAAAAAAACCATGAAAGCTTCCAATCCCCTGAGCTGAGTATGCTCCCAGCCCCCCTTCCCCGGCATGCGGCATCCACATGCGATGCTTATTTTTACCAAATTAATGTACTTTCTGGCGATAAATTTCACAAATATTGTTATTTCAGTAATTATTGCTTAATATTTTAAATTTTTGCTTCTCTTATGTATTTTAAAACTCATCGGTAATAATTAGTGATTTTTTTTTCAAATTCATATTTTCCAACAACAGTATTGTCTATTGACCTTCACTACCATTTTTGTGAATATGTAAACCATCAGAAAATCTTGTCAACATTTTATTGTTCTTTTATTTATCCTAAAGACAAAAATTTATTGAGCCATGGTTTTTTGAAAAGACAAAATAATTTTTCTGTGTGTTATTTGCCTCAGGCCATTTTTCCATATTTTAGACAAATTTGCTATGCAATGCACAAATGGATTGGAATAATCATGATTGCGTGACCTTTTGCATCAAGGTGTACTAAGAAGGTGCGACTCAACTCGTGTAAATAAGGCAGCTAATTGCCATGTACCAGATACATGCCCGGCCCCCCAACTTAATACAAAAGTTGGCAACCATGAGAGTTACCAAATAGCGTGGAAAAGGGGTAATTTTTTTGCCAGTAGCGAGGACCGCGAAATTGGCAAAATAGGGGGTATTTAATTTGCACTGTCCGTGAAATTTGGATAAAAGGGGTACTTGGGAAAATACGGTAATTTTGTCATTGAAAATGGGTGTTTGAAATTCTAGTCATTGAAAAGGAGTTGTTTTTGGCTAAATTTTTTGGGATAAATTTGATGAAAAATCATTGCAAATGGGGTCTTTGAAAGATTTGGTAACTCTCATTGTTGTCAACTTTTGTATTGAGTTGGGGGGCCGGGGATACATGTACCTTGATTTTTACAATGCAACGATGCATCAAGCATGTGCGTCAAGCGACAAAAATGATGTGTCGATATCCGACTTTGCACTGAATTTCTCCCTACAATTCTGTTTCAAGTAATTTCATATTTTTGTAAACCAACGTTAAATCCACATCATTGATTTACACACAATTTAACAATGTAAAAATTCAAACAAACATTTTTAATTGTTAATGCCATATTCTTTGCCAGTTGACTCTTTTCACACCCTTTTAAACATAAGAATTCCAATGTTCAGTGCTAAAATAATTACTATGTTTTACTTTTTTTTAGTTTGCATCATACTTTATACATGTAGTAAAATACATGTACACAATGTATATCTAACAGTATAAAATGGCAAAAATGTGATTAAGGGGTTGGTCACTCACCTTTGCACAGTATTTTGTGAGGATTGAGAGCACATCAGACATACCAAATTGCATTCTGAATGCACAGAATCTCCTGATGATATCAAATAATTTTGATTTTTTGAAATTTGCGATATAGTACTAAATAATTTTATGGCAAATTATTAAAAGTTTATATTTTTAATATTTGTGATATTTACAGTCCTCGAAGTTTAATAACTTTATGTACTTACATTTGTAAAGTGTATGTAGCTGGGAGGAAAAGCTGTCCATCATAAAAATTTTGATCTTTTATATTGAAGATATACTTTTTTTCCCAAAGCCGCATAAAATTTGTAGGTCTTTTTTAGGTGTTTTGCTTCATGTAGACCCTTACCAAACAGGAAGGCTAAGATACCCTTCGATAACTATTCATCTACCATTCGAACTCTAATAATACTGTATTGATAGTGGTCGCTACTATTCAAGACCCTCGAATAGTAGTAATGCGACCATTAGTGTAAGATTTTCCTGAATAGTAAGGACCGCTAACTACCCTTCCTCTTACTATTCATAGCTTTTAACTACCATTCAGACCAAGTGGCTTAGTATTCTCAACAAGAAGGAAAATTTTCTAAGGATATTACCCTTAAACTTAGTGCCTTAATGGTCGAAAGCAGGGTCAAGGACTGGAGCATGATGGGAATATATTTATAACTGCCATTTTGAATTGGTGTGAATGCAGAGATGATATGGGACTCTTGTTTTTTGATGTTTTTAGCTGTATTACAGGCATTAATTGTACAAATTATTGGAATGTTGCTTGGCAATGGAATTATGTGATCCATATAGTAATTGTGTGCAAACAAAAATGCTACATGCATGGATAATGTAGTATGTAGGTAAGCTTAAAATATATTTGAAGTAAATTTGGTATTTATAAGTTTTTATGCTGGCAGTTTCTTGAAATAGGGAATGGTCTAGTGCAAGGAGGAGATTATATTGAGGCATTTATTAATAATTATTACATACTGTATCCCGTATATGCAGTTAATTTTTTCCCAGTAAAAAAACCGGCTACTTGCTGAAGATTTTCATGGAGGAATGTACTATTATACTACTATACAAGCATGTATATATCATACAGGCCTCCGGCTGGGAACATTTTTTGAATTGTTTGGAATGATATATATTGTCAAAAGATTAGAAATTAGAATGTACAGGGTGCATCAGCGCTGCCAGTCATGCTTGCACGATGCAGAAGGGTGGCATTTGGGGGATGTGCCCCCTTCAGTCATACAATCCCTCGTGGCATATGTATATAGATCCTTGTTTTTGGAAACGTCTGGTGTGTGTCCTCATTTGGCATTAAGGGGGTACTACACCCCTGGCCAATTTTGTGCATATTTTTGCATTTTTCTCAAAAATTATAGCGCAATGGTGACAAGTAAGATATGTATATTATAGGGGCAAGGACTACAACTACTGCACTGAAAATTCAGCAACTCAAGGCAAGTAGTTATTGATTTAATGATCAAATATTGGTTTTCCCCCATTTTTGACTGTAACTCCACAACTGTTGTCTGTGTTGAAATAAAATTTCCAGTGCAGTAGTTGTAGTCCTTGCCCCTATAATATTCATATCTTACTTGTCATCAACACGCTATAACTTTTGAGAAAAATGCAAAAATAGGCACAAAATTTGGCAGGGGTGTAGTACCCCCTTAAGGAAACCCTGATCAATATACACACACACACCCGAGTGTTATTCCAAACGTGGACACATGCAGTTTAGGACTATGCAAACGTTGACGTCTGAAACTGCATTCAATTGACAAACTGAGGACACTTTTACATGTATGAAATGCGACTGCGGACAGTATATTTAATGCACGAGAGGTATCTTGCAAATGCATGACTTACGGATACATGCATGCAATTGTGCTTGTGCTCCGAAACTGAAGACGGTCTCCCATTGCAATTGTTTAAATGTGAAATATCATGTGCATGTCCTTATGTTTGTCGGTAAATTGCACATACGCCCCCACCACCCTGTCTTCTAACATGTGTAAATTGGGAACATGTGCCTGAAACTGTCAAAAGGGGACACACATGGATGTAATTCTAGCCTTATCACCAATTATGAACATTTGTGTGTGTAAATTGGGGACACGTGTCTGAAACCTACAATCGTGTATATCCTACACCCCCCAGACAACTGGGGACATCTTAATTAACACTGGTTGTTTTATCACTACAACTCTACAACTGGGAACATCCCGGTGCTCAAATGTCCCTGTTTGATGCATTTTAGACCAGGAAAATGTCCCCATTCATCTGTGTTTACTGTTTACAAGCTGTTTGTTTTGCATGAAAATATAAACTGTGACTAAGGACATTCTGGGGAGATTCTTCGGACACCGGGGTCATCAATTACTTCCCCCATGGTGCCCCCTATTGTTATGCCCGAAGAGGTGTAGTAGCACCAGTGATGTCCACAGCTTTTGGAAGTCCTCAGTTGGTGGGAAAAAATCCTTGACCATCAGTATACCTCAAGCGCCCCCTCATGCACACACATCCCCCCACATCACACACACCCCAACCCCCATTCAGCTTACATGTATCCTATGCTACATGTACATGTAGTATAGCATTCTGCTATACTGGATGGTCCTGTTAATGGTCGACCACTACTGGTCAATACTATGGTTTACTGGTCGACCACTAGTATAGCATTTGGCTGACTGGTCCACTAGTGGTCGACCGCTAATACTACTGGTCACTACTAGTATTCGGCTTACTGGTCGACCATTAGTATAGCATTCGGCTTACTGGTCCGCTAGTGGTCGACCGCTAATACTACTGGTCACTACTAGTATTCGGCTACTGGTCGACCATTAGTATAGCATTCGCTTACTGGTCCACTAGTGGTCGACCATTAGTTAGCGTGGCTCATTTGCATAATTCGCCTCATACGAAGGGTAGTCGAAGGGTAGTCGAATAGGAAGGCTAATTTTTCACTACAGAATACTATATATGACCGCTATAATAACTAGCGGTCACATGGCATTCGACCGCTAGCTGACCGCTATTGACGACCGCTTTGTGAAGGGTAGTTGAAGGCTAATGATTTAGGTAAGGGGATGCACCAAACCAAAGATGCAAGATTTTATTTTTTGTTTTATTTTTTTGCTCATTGTTGTTGTTGAGTTGTGTCATTTGTAGTAAGCTCCATTACAAATTTACTTAAATATGAAGATTAGAACTTTAAACTGTGGATTGATTCAGTATGTACAATGTAAGGCGCCACCGTAAATTGTTCAATCTTGGGATCGACCCAAGGGATCGATCCCCCGGGATCGACCCAAGGGATCGATCCCCCGGATTGACCCCAGGGATCGACCATCAGTTAGACAATAAAAACTGCGTACTATCTGTTTTGAAATCATTGAGGGAGATCGGAGAGCGCATACATTGTACATGTTCATTACATATTTTAAAACATCATGTGGATCAACAATACTAAAAAATGCAGATTCTCTGACTTTTTGAAAATCTTTTTCATACATGTTTGTGCACTTGTAGTACTAGAGTGATAGAAATGAGTTAAATAGTGCTATAAGCATCAAAGCGTTGTGCATAATTGTCCATGGCATTTATAGAGGTGGCATTAATGGGCATTATCAGCGAACACCATGGAAGCATAACAAGTTGATTATTTGAAATATGTATAATTGTACCGGTAAAGCTTAAAGGTGAGTAATAATTTCTCATTACATATTTTTTTTCAAATGAAGAAATTAACAGCGCTGATAAAAATATATGCTGCTCCATTCAATTATGTGTAAGCAATTTTTGGCAAGCCGAGAGGGGGGGCAAGCAATTTTTGGCACACATTCATGGGGCGCCTTTTAAATAAAATGCGCTAAAAAGGCTTAGGAAAACGGTACGGAAACGCTTAAATATGCACATTTTCCTGCTCGCAAAGAATTTTTAGTGGACCGAGAGGGGGGGGGGGCAAACGATTTTTGGCGAGCCATTTGGAAATTTTACCCCCGGGGGGGCTCATAATTATTGCACAGCCCTTACCGGCAATGCGATAGCACAAAAATGAAAACATCTTACTTTTTCTAGATATTCTGATTTATCAAATCATTGATGTCTTGAATGTACCACTTCTTCCTGGCTCATTTCCATAATGGTATGTGGTGCGATCACACAGAATTAGTCGTATATTGAGTAAAATTCAGTTTTCATTTTACTTTCAGCTGCCATCAGAGCTTCATTTTGCTGCCACGCTATCACAAATGGACTTACGGTTTAAAAGATATGGTCATTTTATTTTTAGAGTTGCTTAGAACAATGAAATACAGATTGGCTATATACATGTAGATCTCCAAATCAATACCAGGAACAGATGACTAATTTTAGCTTGATCACTTCAAATTTTTTAATTCCCATTTTTTTCCAATTTAAACTCTTGCATCCAATCTCAACAACTGCTATACCAATACAAAGCTTGTCTGCAGCGGCGTAGCTGAGATTTTTTCCAGGGGGGGGGGGCAAGCCTGTATGGGGCGGGGGCCCAAAACCACCTAATTTCCCTGCACTTGGGGGTGGGGGGATTTTTGCCAGGCTTATTAATAACAAGGCGGTTCTCGAACCACGAGTCTCGCCTGCTTTCGCTTTTGTGATTACTTTTGGTCGAGGTAAATGAATTTGGTGGTTATCGGCTAGGCACGATTATCTGGCTGATGGTGACTGTGCCCACCAAGTTTCATGCCCATGCAACAGTTTTTACTAATATGACCCCTGGTGACCCTGAAATGACCTTCCAAAACGTTGGCTCTAAATGTTGACTGTATCCACTAAGTTTCATACCCACACGACAGTTTTTACTAATTTGACCTCAGATGACCCCTGGTGGCCTCGAAATGATCTTCCAAAAATTTGGCTTTAAATGTTGACTGTACCCACCAAGTTTCATGTCCATCGACAGTTGTTACTAATTTGACCTCAGATGACCCCTGGTGACCTCGAAATGACCTTCCTAAAATTTGGCTTTAAATGTTGACTGTACCCACCAAGTTTCATGCACATCCGATAGTTTTTACTAATTTGACCTCAGATGACCCCTGGTGACCCCGAAATGACCTACCAAAAATTTGGCTTTAAATGTTGACTGTACCCACCAAGTTTCATGCCCATCCGACAGTTTATACTAATTTGACCTCAGATGACCCCTGGTGACCTTGAAATGACCTTCAAAAAATTTGGCTTGAAATGTTGACTGTACCTACCAAGTTTCATGCCCATACGACATTTTTTACTAATTTGACCTCAGATGACCTCTAGAGGTCCTCAGTGACCTTGACCCACTAACCAATACAAACCGGTTTTGTCTCGGGTCAAGATGCACCCACCCATCAAGTTTGAGAAACGTGCGACTCCTAGTCTCCGAGAAAAAGCAAAACTTTAATCAAATTTGTCACACACGCACACACACACCCCCACACATACATACGGAAAAGTGATTATATAGTCTCCTGCCTTATCAGGCGAGACAATAATGGTATTGCATGTCGTATGGATTCCCCATCTCTCTGCCCCTCCTCTCCCTCTCTCCCCCTCTCTCTCCTCTCTTTTTTCCTCTCTCTCCATCCTTTTTTCTCTTTTTTCTTTGCACTAGGGGGCGAATTGCCCCCTGCCCCCCTTCCCCTGCAGCTACGCCACTGCTTGTCTGTACTTTTTGTACATTGTATGCAGTTTAATTGTATTTTGTGCATAGATGTAAATCCCGGAAGTGCACTCTCCGCACGAATATGTTCCACTTTTGCGCCATTTTTCACCATTTCAGCTTCATTAATGCAAATTTGTTCCCGTGCTTCACACACATTTGTACCATAAAATTATTCTTTCACCAAAAGGGGCTGGATTCACTATACTTTCCAAGAATTTTTTTCCTACCCCAACCCCCCATGTCAAAAAGAAATCTATGCCACTGATTTTGTGGGTGAGTGGCGTACACATGATGCTCCTACACGGGGGCCTGAAAAGGATGACCCAATATGTTTTGGATGGTTTGAAAAAGTGAAGAGCAAAAAAAAAAGGATAATATGTTAACCTAAAAAATATTATGTATATTTCCATTTGTTTGATTTGTTTTACAATTTTCAAACTTTTTTTCAATTTTTCCACTTTTTTCTGTAATAATTCTTTTTGTGCTAGCAACCTAAAAAAATTATGTATATTTCCATTTGTTTTACACTTTTCAAACAATTTTTACAATTTTTCCACCTTTTTTCTTTAATAATTCTTTTTTCCACCCCTTGTTCTTCTGCTGCCCTTTCCTTTTTCTTCTCCCTGCTTTTTTTTTTTTTTTGGGGGGCTTGTACCCCAAAGGCCCCCCCAATATAAGCGCAAAGTTTGCAAGGTTACATCTAACATTTAAAAGTTGGGTTATATATATAATAAAGGTCATGAAAACATTTTTAAACATTTTATGAAATAAAAATACAACATCGTGTTTAAAATGTTGTCCAAATGTTATTTTAAGATACTTTTGCCAATATGTATGTTTGTAAGATATTTTAAAAACATGATTTTGAAACATTATTAAAATGTATACCCTTAATATAACGGACAATAAAATATTTCCTGTAAAATGTTTTGTGTTTGCTGGGGAATACAGCATATTATGTGATAAATAAAAATCAATAATTAAAACTATTTATAGTGAAGGCCCATTATCCCGCCTATTTATAATACATGTAGTACCTAAATCTAAACATTGTCAAAGATGCCAGGGGAGGGGGGAAGGTGCTACAGCAAAGGTGAAGCCTAGGGGAGGGAGTGGGCAAAGCCTGGTGAGTTCGCAGACAAAATTGTCTGTGATTGTCAAATTAAGGGTATTTTGGAGCAAAATTGTCTGTGAAATGAAAAACAGGGTGTATTTCCAGGACTTTCATCCACATTTACCTCTACAGTACAGTTTTTGTTTCTTGTATTTTTTCTGTCCGTTTTTTATAGCAGCTAATGGAAAATTGATAGGGTATTTTTTCCAAAAAAATTGTCCTCATTTCCCCTGTGAAATAGGGGGTAAAATTCAAAAGTGTCCTTGAAATGGTAAAAATAGGGGTATTTTTTCTGGAAAAAATTCCTAGATTCCCCGTGACAATGGGGTGAAATGAAAATGCGTCCTCAAAATGATAAAAATAGGGGGGTATTTGGGGGAAAATTTTCCTTCATTTCGTGCAAAATAGGGGGTAAATTGCTGCAAATGTCCTTGATTCCCAGTGAGAGGGTCATTTTGAAATTCTGGAACAGTCATACATCCTACATTGTGTACCTTTAATTTGAAATAGAAACTGAACCAACCGGGGGGAAAGCAAACGGCAAGGACGAATCCTCAATTCCACTATGCAATACGCTGGCGAAGTTATGTAATAATCAGATTAACTACCATAGCAATATAGGTCAAAACAATTGTTGAATATACCGTGCTGCACTGGTACATTCACGCGGTATATGAACCATGTCGTGCTGATCACTCACACCTTCAAGATTAGTATCTTTGAAAAGACCAGTATTGTATTCAATCTATGATTGCAGACTTACACAGGTGATGAGTTCAACCTGCTTGTAGTGCTGCGCGATATATTCAAAATTGTTTTGACCGATTGCTATGGTAGTTAATCCGATTAATTGCGTAACTTCGCCAGCATATACTGGTTGGTGGCATGCATGCAGGTAGTAATCAGCTTCTCAGTGTGTAACAGCACAGATTACCAGATCTTGCACTGAATCTAGCAGGTATCTTGAGGAGCAACTAGGGCAATTAAGGTACTTGCGCAAAATCAATAGGTTATACTGTAAATAATTTCTGATCTATAGAAACTAATCAGTCTTAAACAAGTTGTAATTACTTACCCAAAGAAGTCTATATTCCAAAATGGCAAAATTCTATACAAGGTGTGTATGAGAGTACCACTTACAGTAAATCTACTGCATGTTTATAATAAATCCAGACAGTATTCACCAATATAGAACAACTGAGCATTCCAAGTAACACTATACAACAAGCATGTATTGCAGTCTTCAGTAGAAAGCAACAAAACACACACTGAGCAGTGGACATTCAATACACCACACCACTTGATATTGAATGCTGGGCTCAACTCTCCTCAAGTGTAAACAATCCACTGCAATTAAATACTTACCGTTTTTTACTCTAATAATATGTTGGCCATCCGACATACATCCAAAGCACAATTTATTGCTTTTGATTAAGACTGGCAGAGGCGATCTACATGTATTTTGTACCGTATTTGGGCATGTAATTCCAACTGGACTGGAAAAAATTGAATCAAGTGCTCTCTGCATCACTAGCGAATCACTGATCAGACTGGTATCTAGAGTAAATACTTGATAAATGGTAGTATGACAAATTTTTGTGGCAAACAATTTTTACAAAATTCATCATTAAAATTGTATATATTTTTACACAACTAAAATTTGAAAATTCAATCTTGGCAATGTACTATAAGACATTCTCACTAAAGTTATGCATATAAATCATGCAAAATTAGAAAGAACAGCTTTGTTATATTTATAGCAAAAATTTCTGGCCGCAAAATATATGTGCTCACTTGGATGTGCAGTTTACTGAGATTGATCAGTGCATAGTGTTGCCAGTTAAGTAAACACAATTTCCTTAGAGATGTGACCAAGAGTATACAACATGTTTTGTTATCTTCCATAAACCTATATGATCTAAGTAAATGGTAATAATAATGTGGATATAAAACCTATTACTTTACATTTCCTTTGACAACAGTGTATTTTGTATTTTGGGACACTGAGGATTGGCAGATGCATGAAATTTGATAGCAAACCATAGACCCTGGAAAATGAGCAAACTCATTTCAGGCAAAAGTAGGTCAAATTAAACCTAATTCATTTAAATGTGTATGTGCCTCGGATTCATATAGAAACAATGTCTATGTCAGGCAGAGATGCATAAAAGGATGAAGAATTTATTATATAAATTTGTATCAACCCAAAGAGTTGTATTTTTGGACCAGACAACATTATCATGTAAAATTCATATTTTTCATTCTAAATTTAGCCCAGGTTGATATAATAATATTAATAATAATATGAATTGTAGCCAATGATAACTGAGCCCAGATTCGGAGCTTTTCATTTTGACCAATTTTGTGCAAGCAGCCCAAAGCTCAGTTCCGGGGCTCAGTGATTTACTGTTCAGTACCAACCAGACATTTAATGCTGGTACCAGATTCAGTACTAGATATTATTTACCTTAAGGGGGTACTACACCCCTAGCCAATATTTTGCTTATTTTTGCATTTTTCTCAAAAATTATAGCACATTGGTGACAGGTAAGATATGTATATTATAGGGCAAGGACTACAACTACTGTACTGAAAATTCAGCAACTCAAAGCAAGTAGTTATTGATTTATTGATCAAATATTGGTTTTCCCTCATTTTTGACTGTAACTCCACAACTGTTGTATGTGCTGAAATAAAATTTCAAGTGCAGTAATTGTAGTCCTTGCCCCTATAATATACATATCTTACTTGTCACCAATGCGCTATAATTTTTGAGAAAAATGCAAAAATAGGCACAAATTGGGCAGGGGTGTAGTACCCCTTAATAACCTGCACACCACCTATTTGCAATTGACAGAAAACTCATAATAATTCTAATTGATATTTGATGTGAGTGTGAGCTGGTAACAACAACCACCAATCTC
The DNA here is from genome assembly GCF_039555335.1 of Amphiura filiformis. Classification (NCBI taxonomy): domain Eukaryota; kingdom Metazoa; phylum Echinodermata; class Ophiuroidea; order Amphilepidida; family Amphiuridae; genus Amphiura; species Amphiura filiformis. The sequence continues at coordinate 24,751,259 of NC_092628.1, forward strand.
AGTAGCCAAGCTAAATCTGTGCAAATATAATTACAGACTCGTATAATAGTTGCCTAACCAATTGATCAATACTGACCTTTGGCCTCATGATGACATACTCAAATATTGGCTGGAATTGGGACAAAGACACTTGACACAGTATGATCAATATGTGTGCTCATTTTATCAAAGACTGTTTGGTCCAGGGAATAAAGAGATAAGATTTTAGCATGTTTGGTGTCTGTAAAATCACTGTAAACATAATAAAAGTGATTTCATGATTTCATTATTTGTTCAGTTTTGTTTTATGGCTCGTTTTTCAACTTCTCTTTTAATATGTATATATTTTTATTGATTCTGCATTGCAATTTGTGTGCTTATCATATCATACTTGTTTTACAATTAGACCTCAATGGAAAAAAGCTTCAATTTAGGAGTTATACAGACCATTTCTTTGCATAACTTGATATTTAGTTTGTTGATTTGAAAAAATTAAAAACCTGAGAATAGAGGAATCTTTTTGCTACCCTACCAAAGTTATTTCTTCTCAAAATCCTTTTGTTTTTACACTTTTCAACATCCCATACATGTAATGTACAAAACATTCTCGATATCAATGATATGATTGATTTAATCGTTTTGTTTTCCTTCACCTTTCTTCTGTCTCTGATCCCTTAATCACCCATGCAACCATCATGTAGTGCAAAATAATGACTTGTGGAAGCTAATTTTGACATAAATGAGGTTTTCATAGAAGTTTTTAATCAGCAGTTGTTTCAAAATGATAAAATCACTAGAAAGGAGAAATTACTTCTCCATGGATTACATGTGACCAAAAGGGTGAACAGGGGGGGGGGGTGAACATTTACAATGTACCTGTAATGGATTTTCTTTTCTTAAATAGGCCTACAATGTGGGAATTATTTGTCACAGTTTTGTGTTTATGTGGTAAGTGACGACAACAACCATAATTGGCCACCCCCTGCCAAAAAGCTACTGGCCCATCTGGCCACCTAGGCAGGGCCGTTGCAAGCGGGGCGGCCAGGGATGCCATGGCCGCCCCACTTTTTGATAAATTTGTTATGTGTTTCTTTATGTCTTTATTTCAATTTGGCCATAAATTTTTAATTTGGCCGCCCCACATTTGTGATGGCTGCCCCACATTTTTCAACCTTGCTACGGCCCTGCACCTAGGTACAGAAAGTTCGCTGGCTTGATAGTGAAAGTTACTGGGCCAGCGATTATTTCGAGCCCTGGGAAGGGGTACTAAAGTTTGGTTTGGGTAGGGATGTGCCGCTGAGAATTTCAAAGTGGTAAATGGGCCCATCCACCTATTTGGTCCTATCAATTATATCAAAAGTCTAATTTTTCAGCAAGGGAGGGAGGGGGGGGTACCCCTTGCCCTAACTACCTACCATGGTCCATGCCTACATTAAACATGTTAAAGCCATATTGTAACCATTGACGGCACCATGGGGGCATGAGGGGCAAATTCCCCCAGTCAGAACCCTTGCCCCCCGTAACTCAAAATTACGAAAATGTCCTTTTTCTGCAGCAACATTGCGCAAAATTTGTTGATTTTTCCCCCCTGAAATTTACTTTGCCCCTCCCCAATGCCCCCCCCCCCCAAAAAAAAATTTCTGTCACCGCCACTGATTGTAACATCATTTCCATAATAAATAGATTTGCATTTCTTTTCCATATAATATGTTAGTTTTCACAGCCAGATATAGAGTGGCAGCACCAGGATTTTTTTCAGGGGGCAATGGGGGGGGGGGGGGCAAGAGGAATTTCAGGCAATGGGGAGGGCAAAAGGAATTTCAGGGGGGGCAAAATCAACAAATTTTTATTTTGGTACAATCACCGAATAGGGTGCAACTTGCTAGACTTGAATTCAGTCCTCATTTACAGAGTTTAGTTTAGGTGTTTAGGGTTGGGGTAGGGCAGTCTTGTAAGAAGATTTATATAGTAGAGTTGCACCCTATTTGGCAATTGCTCCCCAATTGTGCACAAAATTGCCGCAAAATGTTGAAATTTTCGCAACTTTTTGTGTTTTTACTTGGGGGCAAGAAAAATATTTGGGGAAAATGCCCCCCAGTGTCGCCACTTCAGATATATCTCCTTGTAATTCTAGACTCGCTTGCCAGTCCTACGATACATACCGTACCTAAGGACTGGCTCACGCCATTTGTCTGTCTATGGAAAATACACGCTTAATGGTTTGCGCAGGTCAGATATTCAAAAAATTTCTTCACAATTTCATCAAAGGTATATAAAATTGGTACCCGCCTTATTGTGCTTGCTAATTCAAGACTCGGTTGAAACAAAATTAAGGATCGAATGCATTTTAGTGTCCAAAAAGGCAAAATTATCGTCAAACTTCTGCCGAATTCTCCACCCTTGCGAAAACCTTAAATTGTCTTATCATATAATGCGAGCGTAGCGAGCAGGAAATTTTGCATATTTGAACGTGTTCCTAATGTTTTCCTACGTCTTTTTAGGGTGTAAGGCCAAATAAAAAAAGAAACAAGTTTCTCGTCCGGACTTTTTCAAAAAAGGAGGATTAGAGACATGACATATGAGGAAAGACTTCAAAATTTTTTGCTATTTTTTGGCTGTTCAATGTAAAAAAAGCTTTTGCACTTGAATGTATTTTTTGGGTATTTTTAGAATTTTAGATTTTTTTTTAATTTCCAAAATTATGTGAAAGGTTTCGCCATCCTATAGGACCTAATTAGCCATAAAAAATTGCCATTTTGATGAGATGAGGCTAAATAAAGTAATTGAAACTTTATTAATATTCATGCATTTACTAAGTTTAAAAGCTAAATATAGGTCCGATTTTGGGGTGAAATCAATTTCATCCCTTATTCCCTTTTGGGGGTTGGGGCAAGGGTGTTTGGCTAGTTGGGCTTGGGTGGGTTTGTATACATGAAGTAAGGTTTGGGGCACACCGACACCGCCTGGCTAATAATTATTTGGTGCAGAAGGGACACTAAAATGAATACACGGGATCGATACACGTGAATTGCTATGCACGATTTTGATATCAGACGAAAATCTTCTGATACCGGGTTAGAAAATGATGAATATCTCCCGTCATGATTTTTTTCTCAAGAAACCAGATTTGGTCTCATAAACTTGGAAATACGTGTTGAACAGATATGATAGTCGCTAGAATGCGCTTTGAAAATTGGCCGTCGCTTTGAACTCAAAATTTGACCATTTTATATTGCGTTGGTCCTGTTATGGACTACAGCGTGCAGCGTGTAGTACAGCTGCACTCACTGTAGGCAGTATAAAAGTCGATGACCATTGACCTCAATGGGGTATACAAGCTTAATCACGCACAACCAAGATCGATTACCCGGCTATTGTGAGTAGCCTTAGTTATGTCCCTCGACTAATTATTAGTTTAAAAGAGCTTTAAAGGTTTGAACCAAATGGCTAATCGTGGCTGTGGATTTAACCTACCATGGCGATTCCTGCCATGAAGATATAGGGTCGAAGACACTGTGTGGGGTGGGTTAGAATTTGTGCAAGGGTAGGAAAAACAGTTAAAAACTTTTTTTTTTTAATTAAAAAAAATTTTTTTTGAATAGTAAATAGTAAATAAAAGGAGGTGGCGGCCAAAAGGAGGCGGGCGGGACGAGAAACTTGTATTTTATTTTACTTGGCCTAATATAGAAACGGTGCCCAAAATTGTGCCCCCCTTCGACCTGCCAAAATCGCTTGACCCCCCTTTCGACCTGCCAAAAATGCTTGCCCCCTTTTGGCCTGCCAAAAATCTTTGCCCCCCGCCCCTATAATTCACCACCCCGGGAGTACACATAATTATTGCTTGCACCACCCCTACATGTAATTCTGAGCTAAACGAACGAGGCAAAGATGTTTCAGAATGTTTTTGGTAAGCTTACCATTGCTCTGTCTGAAGCTGCAGCTGCATTTTGTCTCAGTAGTCATGGTAGTAGGCCTATAATAGTATATTCAAATAGTGCAAATATCCACAGGTATCACGGCAATGGAATTTGAAGCAAAGTTTTTACTGCAGGCAAGAAACTTTGACATTCTTTGCAGCAGGTGTTTTCGACAACACACCCAAACTTCTTTCAAACAGATCATTTGATTGGTCGAAAGTACCAATGACGTAGTATTTGCTAATTATAGCCTTGGCATTTCCCAATCAATTGACCCACACCCGGAAGTATACCGGAAGTGATAGACAACAACAATGCGACCTTTCTTGATCTTTGGCTAAGAAACTTCCTCATAAATTGTTTCATTTTTCTGCTGTCAGATGATCTTATCCAGTGAACTTGACAGTTGAACACATTTGTCTGTGTATAGCCCGTACCGCAGTGAAGGATATCAGTCCCATTTTGAGACGGAAGACGGCCAGCATTGTTTGTGTCAATTTTGGGGACTGCAGTTTTATTTTTTAAGCTTACTCGGTTTGTTTTGCCGCATGAATGATGCACATAAACCAATGCAGCTTGCAAGCTTACAAGTACTACTGTGATGTGATGTGACCTTGCTGAAGTTCTTACTACAGACTACAATGTTTGCGCACATCAATTTTATTTCTGTAAGTTTATCCTTAGTAGATCCAGAGAAGATGTAATAAAGAGGAGGGCCAACGGAATTATATCCTTGAGATAATCCCGTAGGTAATCCTGTCGCATCTATTCGTATAGTCCGAATAATCAGACCCAGAACAAAATATTAATTTCTGACATGATCGTGTACTGGGTCTGAACTGTTTCCATATGAAATCTTGATGGCAAATTGGACAATAGAAGCACATGGTTCTACGTGACAGCTTTTTAATCCCTATTCAGGTTACGTGAATCACGCTATTGTGGACCATCCTTCTGATACTTGAGTGTTTGGACAAGCGGAACGGTTTTTTTTTTTTTTTTCTGTTTGTAAACAAACCAGGAGGTCGAAATCGTCCTCCTCGCCGAATACGAAAGTCAGCGTAATAGTACGGCACTGCTATTCGTAGTCCTTTATTCTCAAGTAGTTAGACATCCACTTGAAATATCCTATGATGTTATGTGTGTGACCGCCCATGGTTGACCAATTTTCACTTCAGAATTGAAAATATTTCCCATGTTTCTATAAAGAATTTGTTAAAAAGTATGAAACGTGTGTGTTAAGGACCTGCTGCTTGGATGGGATACCACATGTGGGTAATACAAGAAAGAAATCGAGTGCTGTAAAATTTCCCCCCAAATCCACCGTTTTTTGTAAATATATAAATTTCTAAAGAAGAAATTTTAAGGATTTTTTTAGAGAGGTGATGATTGTTGATCATTTCTATTTTATTATTTTATATATTTTCCTGTCATTTCCTGCCAACCTAATAAAGATATTCTGATAATTGATAACATTCTTTATCTTAAATAATAGAGTCTGAAAGTGGCAACAAGTAGCAAAAATTATAATTTGCCATAGAACTTCAGTCATATTTTATCTGAAATCTGACAAGATGACAGGGTCTGCATGCATGCTGTGTATAGCATGATGACATGCACACACTGACCTATCCCTAAAAGCAGTTAGCTGCAACTTGTGTATCACACCCATCCCGAGTTCAAACCATATTGTGGTATTCTATTGTTAAGCAGCTAAATAGGGTGATTCATCATTTACTTTGAGTGTAACGGTCTCACACATATTTTGTTTGAGGATAGCTTGATCAACCTCCTCTTTATTACATCTTCTCTGGTAGATCCTATCCTATTCATTAGGTATACCAGGCAAACCTAAGCCTAGGCTAAAACACATTAATCAACCAAATTCGCCTAGAACACAATACATATTTTACATCTAAGAAATTTAAAAGAATAGGTAGGTCAAGGAAACCTACATAAATATGTTTTCTATACTTCACTTGACCCAAATATATGATTTTTATGGTGATGAGACAATCGCACATGGAATTTTAGAGGGATTTTGATAGCAGTTCCATTAAAAAAGCTGCGATCATAAGACTAAGATCTAGAAACACCCCCGAAATGCCGTTTTGGGGAATTTTGCCAGCAGAATCTTTTTGATGAAAGTCAATCTTTGACAAGATGTAACTTTGCTACGGAAAGTGCTATGACAAAAAGGTTTTCAGTTTGTCTTTCTTTACTCAAGGGCTTAAAATTTGATATAAAATGATGCAGTTTGATGGCAAATTTGAATTCACCTGGCATACAGGTCTATATTCATGTATTCGGTCAGTCGGTATGCATTATACGTCGAACAACTGAATACAAGCACAATATATTTTTGTAAACATTTTAGGCCTATAATAAAATGTATATTTCGTACAAATTGTACAACTAAAGTTTCTACCCTATGACCTACATGTATAAAAGTTACCTGTTAATTGTTATCAAAGTGTCCGCCAAAAACTGGTCATCGCAAGTATCTTTGATGCTGAAAACTAAGGATATTCACGCAGGGACAGGCCAAAAACCTTACCTCGATCGTAAAATCCAGCCGATGCATGTCATAAATAATTCATTATTCCATTGTGTAAATGACAGTGATTGTTGTATTGTTATTGCACCTGCGATCTCGCGCGAGAGCAGTTGTCAAGCTGAATTTATACTCGATCGCTGGATCACCACGTGAATTCGCCTCTCGAAAACCTCTATGAGGTTGTTGCATCGAGCACGCTGACTGGCTTAGCAATTATCAAAGTAGTTTTGTAAACCAATCAGGTTAGACGTACTTTACTGGCGAGTTACATTAATTAATACCGTAAAAGGCTGTCACGTTCATTGATTGGCTTACGATTTCAAAGAATGGCTTTTGCAACCAATCACAATACGGGTTATATGACGCCCGTCGAAATTTTGCATACGTCCCACGATGACGCATGCCCCAGCGCCACGAGGCTGGCTTTTCTGCGAGTGGTATAAAGTCAGTTTCACACCTGTGATTTAATGGAGCACATCCACAGCGCATTTGACAGATAAAAATGAAATGGGCAATTCTGAGCAACGGGATTCCATGAAATGGACGATTATGTAAGTTATTCTACAGGATCGGTAATAATTAACAGCTGGTCTGCTGTATTTGAAGTGCATATTGAAGTTTGTAAGTTTGTGACTTCGTATGTTATGTGCAATTGATATTATAGGAAGCTTAAATTGGCAGGCTCTCATGCAATGTATGTCCGTCTCTTCCGAACATATATGGACATTCAGGGCAAGTCATACTGAAGTATGACTTGCCCACACAGGGTATAGGTATGCATGACGTCACTTACAATGGCTCAATGCCAATGCACATGATGGATCGCTTCATCACATATTTTTTGTTTTTGCCAGGATTTGGTTGTTCCATCTCGCACCCTCTGACACAAAGGGGACACTTGCCATTGCACTAAATGGGGGAAATCACAAAACACCATAAGGGGCTGTGCAATAATTATGAGCCCCCCCCCCCGGGGTAAAATTTCCGAACGGCTCGCCAAAAATCGCTTGCCCCCCCTCTCGGCCCGCCAAAAATCGCTTCCCCCTCGGCCCGCCAAAAATCGCTTGCCTCCCCAGCCCACCAAAAAATCTTTGCCCCCCCCCTTTACACATGCCAAATTTTTTGGATCCCAATTTGCAAACCTCAAATGGTCTATATGTTGCGAGCGCAGCGAGCAGGAAAATGTACATATTAAAGCGTTTCCGTACTGTTTTCCTAAGCCTTTTTAGAGAATTTTAATTAAAAGGCGCCCCATGAATGTGTGCCAAAATTGCTTGCCCCCCCCCTCTCGGATGGCCAAAAATTGCTTGCCCCCCTTTCTACTCACCAAAAATTTCTTGCCCCCCTAATTTTACCCTCCCCCAAGACTCATAATTATTGCACCGCCCCTAAAATAAATACCTCTTAACTTGGTGAAACAAAGTTCAATTTCTTATCAGGGGAATAAAACTCTGAATAATTATACTGAAAAGGCAAATTGGTATTTTCTATTCTAAAATTGACTGGAACAAAAAGGCCCTGTACAAACCAATACGGATTTCGCAAAGGTGTCCCCTTTGACAAACGTGAGGAATGGATAAGTGGCGTGCAATCATATGGTGCAATATAGTCTAACAAAGAGAATACATACAAAGCAAGCTGTATTTTTGAATTGGCGCTAAATGGCTGCGGCGTGGCTGTAAAACGCCAATAATTTTGAATGGGATGTGTTTTGCACACTCCTTAAAAGGGCATTTCGTGATCCACAGCATCATCCCTCCCCCCACTTTTCTAAAAAAAAAAAAAATGTTTATATCACTGGAATACTCTGGCTACATAATGTTTATGTACAAAAATCTCTTGCAGATTAATTCGTTTAGCAAGGATATATAGTGAAATTTGAATTTCATTCTGGTATACCAGAATGAAATTAAACTCGCAAAATCAACGGAAATTTTGGGGATAAGCTTTTTTCGTGGATACTGAAAAATGTCATAAAAAGATGATGCTAGGATCACGAAATACTCCTTTAAGGGCTCGGAATGAAATGTATAAAAATGTATAAACTTGTCCTTAATAAAGGTATAAACACATCCTTAGCAAGCAAAAGGGGGCAAAATTTAGTGAAAGTTTGACAGTAATTTTGCATTTTGGGATAGTGATGGGTATTTTGAACCTTGACTTTGTTTCAATCGAGTAAAATTTGAATTAAAAAAAAAAATTGGAGGAAGATGTGTTTACATGTACATGTATAGGCCTAACGGCTAATTCACTTGTTATCCTGGTTGTACATTTAGTTTCAGGTAATAATCATCTATAAAGATTCAATTATCATCATCTAACTTTTCATTTTTACAGATGTGGATTTGCTTATCAGCAAGTGTATTAGGGTTTAACATTCAAGATGAGGTATGTATTACAAAATTGTCTTGCATACATTGTATGAGTTTTGTAATATATTATAAGGCTATTCCAGTTGAAATCCATACATTGTATACACCTATATGGAAGACATGACCTTAGGGGTTGTGCAATAATTATGAGCCCGGGAGGTAAGAAATCTTTACGAGCCAAAGGGGGGAGGAGCAATTTTGGCAAGCCGAGAGGTGGGGAGTAAGCGATTTTTGGCACACATTCATGGAGTGCCTTTTTTTTATTTAATCATCTTTATTAACCAAAAGAAAAAGAACATATAACCCCAAGATCAACTGAGATCCATACAGATCTCAAGCAAGGGTAAACACAATTACAAACAGCAAATATACACATAAACAATGAGGAAATACATCATGGCGGTGAGAAAACAGTTAATATGACTTCTTGGACATTCCACTTTCACACTTTGGCTCGTGTCTCGAGTTAAAGAGTATAAAGATGACATGAGAACAGACTTGGTAATTTGGTCTTTCAATACCTTGAATTTTTTTGGGTGTTAAGTTGTTTTGACAAACAAGTCAGCCTATTTTTGTTGTCGGTGTCAATCAAGCCTCTAGAGCTGACTTCGATGGCAATTAACGAGCAATCATACCCGTCGTTGGTAATGTCAGAAACAAGGGAAGCGTACCGATCATTTTTTATAGAGTTGGCTTTACCAATGTTCGGCTCAAATGGTACCGACAATTCATACAGAATGACTCGCTTGTCTGTAGGCCAAAATAAAACAATGTCGGGTTTTTGCCACACTTGAACGATTCATCCTCTTTGAATTGGGATAGAAATATACGAATAACATTATTATGTCTCCATAAGTACTGATCTAGCATATTTTGACAATTATTGAGTATGTGCAGTAAGGTACCTTTACCCTTACAGAGAGGACAAGTGTCAAAAAGTCTTTTGCCCCAGCGTTTTAAATTTGTAAAGGAAGGTAGGTTTTTTTTATCTATGGAGGCGTTAATAGCGAACTTTAAAACACCTTTGGGTAAAGCATATATCAAAGATTTCCAGGTTAAATCGGTTTCACATTTTTCCAACAGCTTAGGGATATCCCCCTGATTTTACCCCATATGGTACTTTCAGGGTTTCTTATAGCCAGGGAATGGATTTTTTCGCATTCTTTAAGGTCCAGAGCTAGGTTTGTTATTTGATCAGCTTTGCATCTTGATCTACTGTATGAGGCACAATGATCTTCTGTATATATGAGGCACAATGAGCACAAATAAAACGCTCTAAAAAGCCTTAGGAAAACAGTACGGAAACATTTAAATATACGTCTGTACATGTGGATGTAAAATGTATGTGGCGGATGTGTGTGATCAAATTGTCAACCCTGTAGCTGTATTAGGTAGCTATTTCCTCTTCAACCCCTTATAACCAAAATTAAATCACAGGTAGAGTATGGATTCAAAAATTGATGAGGGATGTCAAAGGTCACAGTTATGAGGACAAAGGTCAGTTAGAGGTCAACTCTAACTTAACTAGCGAATACGGTGGAATAAGACTAGAAAATATGTCGGGGACATCATATTATTTACTAATCCACTTGCTTTGTTTTCAGGATGTGTACAAATGTACAATGTAGAACTGGTTCATTTCCAAATACAGCATGGTGTACAAATTCATTTTCATGCTGTACAAATTGAATTTGCAATTTAGTAGTCATTGTAACAATATTTCATTTTATTTTTTCACCCCAAGGAGGCACATAACTGGAAGGAGGTGGGACAGTCCCCAGGACAACCAATTGTTAGAAGACAAGCAGTAAGTTCAATGTAGTTTTGGTGTAAATGTATATTTACATATTGCGCATATGTAGGTGCAGCTGAGTAGAGATTTTCAGAAACCATTCTGATGGATGTTCTTCACTCTGCATTTCTGTCTTCAGAGTATCAAGCCACTTGATTGATAACCATCACTTTTGCTAAAACAATGTCACATTTAAACAAATTTCAACAGACAAGTAATGTTGCTTGTCATGTGAACAGTCAGGGGCGTATCCAGAGGATGATTTAAGGAAGCCCCATCATGCACTGCGAAAGTGTTATCACTAGAGTTTCAACTGCACTTTTACTTTTCAAATCCCATTGAACTCTGTGCAAAAGATGTTGTTTTAGAATTGTGCATGTGTCATTATTACTTGGTCGATTTCAGAACAAAAGTGATGTGTGTATAAAGGATAATTCACACCTTCTGTAGATAACATAAAATGTGAAATCAACCAGCAGCTTCACAGCGTTTTTTATGTAAATATAACTGTACAAATTCAAATTTAACCATGCACTTCTATGCAACATAGCAAAGCAGTGGTGTCATGTTACTCACACTGTTGCCTGCTGCACAGTAAACCCAGTGGTGTGGTGGGTACACTGCAAGATTCTCATCTGTGTGACGCCGATGTCATCACAATGTCACTCCATCGGAAACTACACCTCGGTTTTCCATATCGCCGGTCCGAAATAGCCGGGTAGCCAGCCTCCTAGGTTTCTACATAGTGACTTGCAGTAGCCGGTGACTTCAAGAGGAGAGTCACACCGGTGTGACTACGCGACTGTGCCTGGGTGCTCAGTACCGGGGTTTTGGGTTGCAGGTTTTGCTTTTATTGCCATATTTTTTATATCCTCTTGATTTATTCAATTAATATTCTTTATTTCTTGCTTTTTTAAGGGATTAGGGAGGGGGAAATTACAAACTGCACTTTAAAAATAAGGGAAATATTAGATGAATAAAATAAATTTGTTAGTAAAAGAAATAAACATGATAAGTAAACAAAGTATAATTCAATAAACTAACATGATGAATAAGATACATTTTTATTAATTGGTGGTCAAGTTATTTGAATAACTAAATAAATAAAAAAATAAGAAATAAATAAACATGAAGAAACCAATAAACATGCAAAGAATGGAAGAAACAAAGAAACGATTCGAATGAAAACAACTTGAGGAAAATTGCAATTAAAGAAGTTAAAAGTAGGAATATTATAAGAAGCATGTAGGCCTATTGATGAATTAAAATATTAAATGTGTAAAATAAATTAATAATAATAATTATAACAATAATAATTTGTAACAAGCATTAATATTTATGATAAAAATAAGACACAGTTTCAAACAAACACTGCAATAGGCCTATGTTGATGTGAATAATAAAAACAAAATTTAGTGAAATATATTTAAGTGAATATCAAACTCAAGCAACAAAAACAAGTTACCGTAGCTATTTTTAAAAAGTGCACGCATCAAGTTTACAAAAATACACAGCAAACAAAAGTTTACCTACGAAATTCGCATAATTTGATAACGTAAAAAATCAACATGAAAAAGAAATCAAACTAATAAGCCTATAAAAACACCATTTTGAAAAACGGAAAAAGAAAATAGCACAAGCCAAAGTTTTGCATAAACTTACGGCAGTAAAAGTATAAATTGTAGTAGGCCTTTATTCAGGAAAGTGACAAGAAGTAAAACAAAATGCATGCTAGGCCTATAAATCAATTAACAGAAAATTTCTTGCTTCAACATAAGTGAAGCTTTGGCAAATCAAAATGTATAAATTGAAAATGCTAGGCCTATAGGCATAGGCCTACTTTGCGAACTTCGCTGAAAATAAAATTAATATCGCTTTTAACACAATTTATTTTAAATAAAAAAAGTGTCAATAGGCCTATAACGTTATCATGCAAAAATATGAAAAATAGGCCTAATTTGATTGCAAAACATGCCATCTAACCACTGAAGTAAACAAAGCAATGATATAAGTTTTGTGTGAAAACAAACAAACAAATAAAGGAAATAAAAACGTTTGAAATGAAACAAACAAATAAACCAAGAACAAGAACTGTAAATAAAACACACGCAGTTGATGAGATTATTAAACATGCAGCACGAAAAGAATTAAAATATATAAAAGAGAACAATAAATAAACGAAACAAAATTAATCGGAAGTCTCACAGTTGAAATATAGGCCTAAATGATAAAGAATGCAAAAGCACGATAAAAAACACAAAGACGGCAGTACAGCTAGCCACGGACCCAGTGTACAGCATGCATCAATCAATTAATTATAAAACCAACTCATTCCATTCATGAGCGTATGCAAGCAGTAAACAAGCATGATACGCGTATTTTGTCATCATCAACGCGTATTTTGTAGATATACGCTGCGTCCCAGAGTGTTCGAACTCATAACAGGGCTCGGTCAACGACCTTTTGGCAGTGTAGTCACCTTGAAGTTCGCCGACTGGGCACCGAGCAGGCGGCATGGGGGGCACTGGCTACGGAAGTCACTTTGATGTGACTACAAGATGTGGACCACTGTCGGAATCTACTCAGTGGTGTACATCATGAGTCGCCGATCTTGACATCGAGCAGGTAAAACATCGGAGGCTAGCAGTTGTAGTCACTGCGTGATGACACTGCTGCATAATACCCTACTGCCTTGTTTCCGATGTAGTCACTCTCCTGTAGTGACTCCGTCGGCCACCATAAGGTAGGTTATTCTGGAGTGACTGCGGTAGTGACTTTAGAGTTCCAGTGCGATATAGTCACTATGTCGCCAGGAATTTTGCAGTGTAGTACTTAAATCATCCTCTGGGGCGTAGCAAGCAAGTGGACAGGGTAAAAGAAGTCCAGGGGCTCGAGGATTAAGGGCAGGGGCCCCAAGCATATATAGGTTAGGGATAGGGCTGATAAAGGAGATGTTAAAAGGATCCGCACTTCTCCTTGTCCATGGTCCCCTGAAGGAAAATAATATGTTGTCCTTTTTTATTGAGATTGATTGATGCTATTAGCAGCCCTCGAATTAAGGATCTGAAGGGGCACGGCAACAGTTGATAATTGCCTTGGATTTTCACTGAAAAGGCAAGGCTAGCACGGCAGTTTGTAATATTTCAAGAGGGCATCATGGCAACTGTTGAAAATTTGAGAAGGCAACCAAGGCAATTTCTCAAAAGTGAAGAAAACACACACAAACTTAAATAGATGATTTTATAATAGGAATGGGCATAAAATGGGTCATCTCTTGTTTTGCTTAGGGCTGAGTTTTTTTGTATTCTATTTGACCTATCTCAGCATGAAATGGCAAAATTTTTGGTCTGGGGTCCAAGAAAAAAGTGTGCAGCGCCCTCTTATGTCACTAAATCTTATATTTAAGGAAGGAGTGGATTAGAGTGCAAAATCCTTCAAATTAAACCCCTTTCAGAATTTTGTTCTGATTTTGGTGTCCAGATACATGCAAATGAGGTCAAAAAGTATTCTTTTGAAAGTTACATGAAAATTGGACATTGCGTTTTCTTGAAAATTGACATTTAAGGTCAAAATTCAGCGTGAGGGCGCTTTTCAAGATTTTGCGCAGGTTTTGTCACTTACACTATTTTTAAGTTGCAGCGATGGAGGCAACCTCAAGTTTGACCCGCTCAAGAAATTTGAGAATTTCATCAGAACCGGTTTGCCCGCAATGCTCATTAGAAAGCTAGTTTGAATACCACCATTGAATAGTACACAGGAAAAGTTCGTTGACCCCTATGCATTTGAATAGGAGCAAGTGAGGCGCATTCAAACGAGTACTACAGCCAAATTAATTGTGATAAATTGCTCAAATTTCTTGAGCATGTCGATCTTGTGATCTTCTTTACAGCTGTAAGAAAATTTGCGAAAAATCTTGAAAAGCGCCCTCATGCTTGAATTTGACCAAAAAAGTCAATTTTTAAGAAAACGCAAAGTTCAATTTTCTTGTAACCTTCAGAATTAGATACTGTTAGCTCATTTACATTATGTTTAGACACCAAACACAAACCAACATGCAAGAAAAGCAGTTATTTGAAGGATTTTGTATGTAAATCCACTCTTCTCACATATATAAGGATGGTAACACAAGAGGGCGCTGCACACTTTTTTCTTGGACCTCAGGACAAAGTTTTTTTCATTTCATGTTGAGATAGGTTCAGTGGAAGGCAAAAAAACTAAGCCCTAATGAAAATTCCAAAAAAAGGCACTTTGGCTTCCGTAATGCCCATTCCTATTTATAATGAAGGGGCAGGGCTGGGGCACCGACAGCAACTTCATTAGAGGGCACAGCAAGTGACTGCCTTGGGTAAAGGACATATTTTGAGGGCATTACGGCAATGGGGATGGGCACCCACGGCAAAATGCCATGGGTGCCGTGGGTTAATTCGAGGGCTGGCTATTAGTGCATGTATTATTAAATTCACTGCAGAAACATGATTATGAAGATCTTTAAGTGTAACTTAGATGCAACAATGTTATAACTAAAATTATTTTCTCCACTTGATCACATTTTTCATTGCAGGAGCAAGACACTCGTAATCTACCCATATGTGCCTCAACTATTGTGAATTCCACATTCAATGAGCCAGAATTGTGTGAATACAAAGGAGAAGTGTTCTCTGTGTGCTCATCAGGACAAGTCAAAACTGTCAAATGTGTCAAAGATAGATCCAAGTAGTAAGTATGAAAAATGAATAGTTGACTGTATTGTCTGTAATAAATGCACCAGAAGCATGCAATTTTTCGGCATTTTCTGTGAGAAACGCTTACAAATTGGGTTGAGAATCGCAAAGTATGAATCACTTCCGGTTCATTTCTGGGCTCAAATCCAATATTGTGGCGACCATGTAACAGAATACTATCGCGGTAAATACAACAAAATGACATCTGTAAGTGCATGCCATTTACTTAGTGAAATGCTACCATAATTTAGCAATGAACAAGATTGGTGTAAACAAAAGTTTTAATCAGTTAAAAAGGTAACTTGGGCACAATTGCAGAAAATTATATCCCCAATGTTTTTAGGGAAAGTTTATTACAAAAATAACATAGTAGTTCATTAGTTAATAATAATAATAATAATATGGAGGCGCTTTTAAGTGCATAAACAAGACATGTCTCTATGCCCTTTACAAACAAGAAAATAAATGCTATCTTAAACTACAAACTTACACTACAAACAATAAATACATATTAAATGACATTTGAAATAAATAAGTGAGTTTTGAGTTGCGATTTGAATGAGTTCAGAGAATGTGTGTGACGAATATGAATTGGTAACTTATTCCATAGTGTGGGAGCGGCAACTGAGAAGGCACGCTTAGCATAAGAAGTTGAAAATCTTGGTGAAACAAGTTGGTGTTGTGAACTAGAACGAAGTGACCGAGGTGGATTGTAAAAAGAAACAAGTTCAGCAATATATTCCGGTGACTGACCATTGACGGCTTTGTATGTAAGAAGTAGAATCTTGTAAATGATGCGTTTGTGGATAGGCAACCAATGAAGTTGTTCTAAGACCCTGAAATATGATCAGATTTCTTTGTTCTGGTGATGAGACGCGCAGCAGTGTTTTGGATTCGTTGAAGTTTGTCAATCTGAGCACAAGGTAAGCCATAAAGAAGTGAGTTGCAGTTGTCAAGATGAGATGTTATAAAGGCATGGACAAGTCGTTCAGTTTGGGTATTGTCAAGATATTTCCTTATTTGGCTGATCTTCCAGATGGCATAAGTTGCAGTACGACGACAAATGTTTGTAATATGATTGTTCAGAGAGAGTTTATCATCCACAAGGATGCCCAGATCACGAGCCTCAGGTGAGGGTTCAATGAGTGATGTACCAATTGTTACAGGAGGAAGTTGAGCAGAGTTAATGAATTGGGAAGTAACATGGATAAGTTCAGTTTTTGAATCGTTGAGTTTCAGTTTGTTCTGAATCATCCATGCCTTCACATCATCAATGCACTGTTCTAGTCTTGAAAGCACATTTGTTGTTTCAGATTTCTTAAAAATTGTGTATATTTGAGTGTCATCAGCATATTGCATTTTCTCTAAACCGTGAGCATTGATAATATCTTCGACGGGAGAAATATACATGGTGAACAGTTGTGGTCCCAAAACGGAGCCCTGCGGACTCCACAGAATAACATGTGTTTATCAGAATCAGTGTTATTAATATTTACAAACTGAGAGCGCCAGTCAAATATGATCTAAAAAAGGCAAGAACAATACCATGAATTCCAAATCTCTCGGAAAGACGCTGTATCAGAAGTTCCTGATCAATCAGATCAAACGCAGCGCTAAGATCTAAAAGAACTAAGCGCTGCCTCGTTGTGTTTATCAACTGCACGTAGCAAGTCATTCATAACACGAACCATAGCAGTTTCAGTTGAATGAAACTTCAGATAAGCAGACTGGGTTATGGCATGCAGATTATTTGCTTGCAGATGTTCATTCAACTGTTTTGACACAACACGCTCTACAATCTTGGAGACATAGTATAGATTAGAAATTGGTCTATAATTACTGAGACTCTCTTTGTCCAAGTTACTCTTTTTCAAAAGAGGAGTTACATGAGCAATCTTGTATGAATCGGGAAAATACCGGAGGTAAGACTTAAAATACAATCTTAGTTATTACAGGAAGTAACTCATCACAACAGTTTTAAGCAACCAGGTAGGTATTGGATCTGCCCGACAAGAGCTAGATGGAGACTCCATGATGACCTTGCGAACATCTTCCTGATCAACTTGATGAAATTGGTCAAAACAGGCACTACAATTATCATGAAGATCAACTGACACCTTCAGGTCAGATGACTGATCTAGACTCTCACGTAATTTGTAAATTTTGTTCTCAAAAAAGGAAGCAAATTGATTCGCAAGATCAATGGGGTCATCAACAGATGGAAGAACCTTGGTAGATTTGTTAGAACAAAGGCTGTAAAAAAAAAAAAAAGTTGTTTTTGATCACAAGTGGCAACCTTTTCTTTATGATAATTAGTCTGGGCTGTTTCAAGTAAAGCTTTGTATTTCCTTATTTCATCCTTAAAAATCTGTTTATGAACTTCAAGGCCAGATTGCATCCATTTACGTTCAGCGCGACGTTTGTCCTGCTTGGTCTCACGAAGTTCAGTAGTGAACCATGGGGCATTGGGTCGCAAAAGTAACAGGACGCTTAATTTCAGGAGCATGAATGTCATAAATGGATTTAAGAGCAGTGTCATAATGCTTAACAAGTTCTTCTAGATTATCCTTTGGAGATTCATAAATAAAGGACGATTCAATGTCGTGGACGAAACTTGGGAATGTCAATATCACGAGTTTTCCGGTAACAAATGACTTTCTTGGATGGTTTTGGTCTACAAATGCTTATATTGCATTCAACAGCAAAGTGGTCCGAGGGAAGGTCTCTAACAATATTGATATTAGAGACCAAGCCATCAGATTTTCTGGTCAGAATAAGGTCTAAAGTGTGACCAGAAATAGGAGTAGCTCCTCTGACATGCTGCTGAAGATCAGCAGACTCAATAAGGTCTAAAAATTGACATGCTTCCCTATCATCAGGAACGTCAACGTGGAAGTTGAAGTCCCCATTCAGGATGATCTGTCCAGGAAAGGTGCTAGCATTTTCAAGGAAACTCGAGAATTCAGTAAAGAACAGTTTAGCAGTAAGCTTGTTTTTCTTGGAAGGATATATTCTGTAAATGGTATAAATCCTTACAGATGGTCCATGGGCAGGGAGAAGTGTAACATGAAGGCACTCAAAGGATGTAAAATTGTAAGTACCGCCCAGCGTTGCCCCAAACCCCTTCCTGAGGATAATAAAAACACCACCTCCTCTACAACCAATTCTGGGATAATGATAAATATCAAAATCAGGAAAGGTATTTCTGAGATCACTTAATGTACGCAAATCACGATTATCACCATCAAGCCAACTTTCAGTAATTGCAAGGATATGTAACTTATCTGAAATCATTAAATCAGATATGACATGAGTTTTTCTGCGCATGGATTGAGCATTCCATGTTGCAAAATGAGTGTCCGTTTCTGGGGATGGGAATTGAACAAACTCCAACTTTCTCAAATTATGTTTATTACGTAATTGTTCAGGATGGTGGGAAATGGAAGAACGCTGGGTAACAATAACAGGAATTGTTTGGTTGATGGACTGTGTATTAATACGTTCGGTTGTAATGACAAACGATGACCCTGTTTACGAACACCTCCTCTCACACCTCTGTGTGTACATTTAGACTGAATGCCCAATGATTTAATGTTCAGCCATGTTCTTAAAGGCACACTTTGTTTTTTACAGTTGGTTTGAAGTGATAGTAACTGAGTTCTATTATACGAGATTCGTTCACAGCTTTGGGTAGAGATTGATTCCACAAGGGTATCTGGTCCAGGATTAGGGTTAATATCTCCATGTGGAGACATGCTAGTTGTGCCAACAGCTACATTCACTGGGGGAGGGTGCCAGTCTATCTAGCAATAGTAATCTAACATAATATTTGTTATCTGATTTGTTTTCAGCTGTATTGATTGCAGTCTTGGGCAAACCTTCACATCTGAGGACAACTGTACAGCATGTACTCCTTGTAAAACATGTTCACCGGATGAGCAGGTAGGTTTGACATGGTTTAAATGGATTCTATGTGTGGAGACATGCTACAAAGCCTATGTAATCATCTTCTCTATGGATAGAAAAAGACAACTTCTCGCTACAATAACCTACCATTTTATTGTCAGCTTTCATATCAATTAATAGCTATTAATCCAATTTCAACAGTTACAGAGGTGGTTTCATGCTGCTAATTTTGTTCACAATGTTTATCAAAGCTCAACCTTGATACCAAGATTTCAATTCTGAAAACATGTTTAAATCATCAGACCCCAGATTTAAACAGCCAATTAAAACTTATGTCCATACAAGACCAATTATTTAATACATTTGTTCTTCTTTTGAACCAAAAACAATCTTTCTTTTTTTTAGCATTCGAGTTCCAACCACAACTCTTTTACATTTGTAGCCTAGTATGTTAAAATAGAGAAGCAAAGTTCTGATTGGCTCCTTGAATCACATGATAAATTATCAATATCTTTTTTCAAGTATAGTTATATTATTTGGTGTAGCTCTTTTCATGTGATGATGTGGTCATGTGCGTCCACAAGTCTTGTAGGGCAAAAAGCAGGACAAGAGTAACAGCTATCAGTGAAAATCATAGATGATAGCAGTTAATTTCTTTGTTTTAGAGCATTGATTCTCAATTATGCTTGCTCACAGGCCATGGAGGTCCAAACTCATTTAAAAGATCTTGGTCTAAATATTATATAATATACACCAGGCACAAAAAGAAACTCGTCAGTTATATTCATCCTTGCTGCTCAATAACTTGATAATTTTGGATTATTCTGAAATATACATTTTGTTAATTGGACTTTTACTTTCTCATTTAATACCCTGTTCGTGAAAAACAAACAAGAATTGACCAAGATATGCGCCTCCAAAGCCTCAAACCCCAAAATCAAAAGTTGCATTTTCAACGATTTTCAATGGGAACGCATCGTTGTATTGCACACAAGCACCACAAGCCAATCAATAAAGCACACAATGTAACAGGCACAATTTAATCGTTTAAATTGCAACTTTTCATTTTGGGGTTTGAGAGTTTGAGGCGCATATCTTGGTCAATTCTTGCTCAATGTTCACGAACAGGGTGTCAAATGAGAAAGAAAAGTCCAATTAACAAAATGTATATTTCAGAATAATCCAAAATTATCAAGTTATTGAACACAGCAAGGATGAATATAACTGACAAGTTTCTTTTTGTGCCTGGTGTAATATAATGATATGTTTTGTTATAGGTATTGTACATTTCAGACCTGTTCAAGGGACAACCATGAACAATTCCACGGGCCACCTATATAATATTGAGAACCCCTGTTTTAGATGTTTTGTTTTAATCATGCTTTCTTGGTTCTACCGATTCATCACTTAGATTCAATTTGTAATGACTGTATCTTAACATTTGTTTTACAAACACCTTACACACACACATGATAGATTTTATGTTCATATAGTTTAGTGTTTTGATATTTTGTTAGCATTATTGTGTTTATTTTGTTACATTTAGATTGCTGTTGCATGTACCATATATGATGATACACAATGTGAACTCAGATCACCCACTACTGGTAAACTTTATGTTTCTTTTGTTTTGAGTTTTGTGTGTTGCCTGCTATAGTAGGAAAACACTTAATGTCTGTCTGTTTGTGCGTAAATCGTTGACATGTATCCATTTGATTTGAATTTGGCCTTGTAGCCTAAGAGATTGGACTTATACAATGTAGACCAAGCAAGTGTACCTCCTGCACTTACCGGCAAAACAACAATTTGTGTATGTACTTTAGATTTAAATTTGTTGGGACCATAGCAAAATAACCAGAGGGTCACTATGTTGCTCGCCATAAGCGACATTCAATTGTTTGCAGAGTCAGTACTGCATGTGTCAAACCTATTTGCTTATAGCAGATATTTGGAATAGTATGATCAGGGGGAATGGAAGATAACCATTGTTAGATGGAATGTGTATGTGCTGCGGTGACTACCTATTTTTCTAGGCTCCTCTCAAGCTCCTAATTAAGACCCTAATTGTCAGCTAGCTTCCATTCCTATGACCTCCTTTTTGGACTTTTCCTCATTTATTTTGCATTTTTGTGCTCAATTTGCAGCAAATGTGGCTAACTTTCTACTTTGAGAGTAAGAGTATGATGGGTAGAAAGTGTCCACTGACAGACAGTCATAGTTTCATGCCCAGGATTTCATGTGCAAACAATAGTCAATATTCCCCTTCCCTCCCCTTCCCCCTCCCCTCCTTATGCTTCTTGTAACTTGCTCCGAGCCAGTTGAAACCATTTGGAATTTTCTTACCCAAATAGAGAAATATAATTATAGAAAATTGTTTGAAATGCTACATCTTTATGAAAAGGTGAAAAATAGGCCATCTTCTCAGGAAATAAAAATTTAATTGGACCTGTTTGCTCAAGTGATTAGTTAGAGATGAGCAGGTAATACATATATGTTGTTCTGATGAACATTGTTTATTTTTATTTGGCATTTTAGTTTTATTTTACATCACTTTTAATTTCAACTGTTACTTTCCATTTCTCTTTAAGTTTGTTTATGTTTATTTTAGTTTTGTTCTCATATTTAGTTCCACAGAATTTCATTCAAGTCACTGTAACACTCTTCATTACAAACCAGGTGCATGGTGAATGACATGCATTCTCTAAATTCAGTAAATTTCCATTGTCAACCGTGTAATTGAATGGGATTATTTTGAAATTTTAAAATGCTTGAAATATCACAAACAAATAGGCCTATGTTAATAAATAATATAAATACAAGTTGGGGTTCGACAATGAACCCCACAAAACTAACCGAGTATATGGAAAATGCCATACGGCTGGGCGGTTTCACAAGTTGCCGGCTCTATCATGCCACTCGCCGCCTGTTACAAACCTTATTTTGAGCACTCAAATATATATATGCAATGTAGAAACAAATTGTGACCTGCTCCCACAAAATGAGGGTAAAGTCACAAGCTGGGAGTTTCAAGACATTACAACTGCAACTGTTGAGTTGATGTTCTTTGTTTGAAGACAGATGTTCTTTGTTTGAAGACACCTGTATTGGCAGCGGAATGTGAATGTGGACATAATTGAATAAAGAGTATGTACAGCATATTATTTACCCATTCACAGAGGAATGTATCATGTTCGCTATCAGCAGTATACCTTATGGATCTCTGGGCTTTCCCAGAGTGGGAGGTATGCTCGTTCTCGCTGTCTATCATGCCTCTGTCTTTTGTCAGGAATTTCAGTAAGATATTTTGATTCAAGATTTTAAAGAGGATGTTTGATAGCTTTATCAATTGATATGGGTCACTTAATGCAATAAAATGTTATTTCTTTGCACCATAATAGAGGAATCAGTACTGACAACATCTCAGCAAGGAGAAACAATTCCATCAACAGTATCCATTGACAGCCAGCTGGACACAACAACACCTACAGTAAACTCTGACAAGAGTGGTGGTGGATTGGATGCATCAGTGTTACTGACAACTATAAAGCCTGATTGTAAGTTTGACATTATATAAATATTAACTGTCTATGAGTGTGATGGTCAAAATATAATCACGAGGTGAAAGATGGATTGTTCCATTCCACGAGCCGGAACGGCGAGTGGAATAGAACAATTCATCTTTCACCAAGTTAAGACAGTTAATATTTGTTTTATATCACTCGTACATAAATTCTATTACTAAAATACTATTTAAGTTAGGAAATACATTTTTTCATCAGCATAACACCACGTTTTGCTGTGGTATACTTCACATTTTTGGGATCACCCCATAACTAAATCGGCGAGTCTAAGAGTCAGCGCACGGCTTGGCGCAGGCGCACTACGGCGCAGCGCTATGATGGTAAAAACTATCACACGGAGAGGCTGATGCTAAAAATGATAAATGGTAATCAACCAGTGAACTGTCTAGAATTTACGTATGAGTGATATAAACTAAAATATTAAACTTCTTTACACTTGCTGGTTGACACATGGCACCCTCCAGGGTTCTTTGTTTTTATATATCATAGGATTCTTAGATATTGGATATTCCATTTGAATTCATATGCCCTCTGTGAAAAGCATAACTTTAATCTTAAACACAGGGAATGTGAATTTCAAATGAGGATACCTGAATGGGTGGCTCTATTTAAAATCCACACTCCCTGTGTGGAAGATTAAGGCCATGTCTTCCCATTTGGGGGTGTATGGATTTCAACTGGAATAATCATTGTAAGGTGACCTTTACCAGAATGACCCCTTTGTAGGATAATCAAATAGAGCTCAATTTGCTATGCTTTTCACAATTTTGCAGGAAAAATTTGTTATTGATTCATCAAAGATAATCTTCACAAATGTATCAAATGTAAACACTTTTGAAAACAGTAGTCTTGCAATTGTGTGAACGAGCATGAAACTGAACCATAATCAAAGCCATGAAAACCTATCCTTCCCTTCCCTTGCCAAATACACTGCCAACAGCTCTAAACTTCCATATATACTGCACCAATAAAGTATCCTTACACTTGGAAAAATAGTCACAATTTCAAAACTGAACTATGTTAGGGTCAAATTTTTTAATAGATGCTCCATCTAATCCTGCACATTATGACACCACATTGAATCCAATGTGACCTCAAGAAGTAAAGTTATAAGCAATTGAATAGACGAAGGTCCAGTTTTAAAAGTGACAAACTGGCCTATACAAGGCACAAAAAGATTCCAACAAGCGCAACAAAGAGACAGCGTTATTTTAAGCAGTTTTTATTTCAGTTTTTACTTCTCTGTTCTTTTCATCACTTTCAGTTTATTTGTCAGTTCTTTTGTTTTAAATTAAAGCCAAACGCATAATTAGCCATTCACCACTCTCAACCCAGATGTCTA
The DNA here is from genome assembly GCF_039555335.1 of Amphiura filiformis. NCBI lineage: Eukaryota > Metazoa > Echinodermata > Ophiuroidea > Amphilepidida > Amphiuridae > Amphiura > Amphiura filiformis. The sequence continues at coordinate 24,775,426 of NC_092628.1, forward strand.
GTCTGTGGAGTTTTGAATAGGCCAGTTTGTCACTTTTAAAACTGGACCTTCGTCTATTCAATTGCTTATAACTTTACTTCTTGAAATCACATTGGATTCAATGTGGTGTCATAATGTGCAGGATTAGATGGTGCATCTATTAAGAAGAAAAAATTACCCCAATATTGTTCAGTATGGAAATTGTGATTATTTTTCCAAGTGTAAGGATACTTTATTGGCGCAGTATATGTGTAAGTAGTGTGCTAAAACAATAAGAAAGAACGGAAGACCTTATTTAAAGTAAGAAAAAGAATGTTGTTTTCTAGCAGGAAACATTTCTTTGACATGACAGATAAATGTTCATACTAGAATAAAGGTTGATCTGTCTTGGTAATCTAAATCATTATTATATTGTTTAACAAACATTTCTGCTGACAAAGGTTTGTAGTTTAAGCAACCGTAAATACTTTCAGGTGAGCAACTTTATTTGTTGTGAAGAATATGTTCAACCTACATAATATAAAGGAGTTAAACTTGTTTGTTTTGTTTTGTTAATTAGGTAAATGTAACTGCAGCGATGATGGCATCTATGTTGGTATCTCTGATGAATCATCTCAATGTAATGACTATGTTATCTTCTATGTAGTCTGTGGAATCCTGATTATTATTCTCATCATTATTCTGGTGTTCCTAGTGTGTGGATGCTGTAAATATACAAAGCTGAAAAGAGAAAACACAAAACTGAGTAAGTTTGTGTATTAATCACCAAAACATACTCAATCAATCACTTTATCAGTTTACCCTAACCATACCAAACACGATCAACAAAACATAAAATTCCAAATGCATATGCACAGCCAGGTATCCCACAGCATGCGATTACGTCATCATGCGAACAGTCATATGGTGACAGAAAGCTTGGCCAGCCAAGCTACACCTCCGTGGTGAGGTAGGCTGTGCACATCTCTGGCACCCGAGGAGTCAGTGGTTCAAAACCACACCTGAGAAAAAGTTTTCTCCTCGTCTTTCTTTCTTCCTTTCTTCTTTCCTTGCTCCTCGCCAAAAAGCAACTAGGGTGTTAGGGTTAATCAACCAACCAAGCATATCTACCCTTTATTCTTTTTTCTCTCATTCATTCTTCCTTCCATTCGTTATCTTTCTCTCATTCTCTATTTCACACTTTCACTTTCGTTCTTTCATTTTCTCTTTCATTCATTCATTGGTTTTGCTTTTGTTCTTTCTTTCATTCTTCCTTGATTGCTTGTTTTCCTTGAACAACCTAGAAACACATACTATTTTCTAATTTTTGGTCTTTGTTATGTTTTTGTACATTTCAGAGCAAAAGTTGAAGAATGGCAATTATGATGTTATAGTCATAGGTAAGACTGTCAAAAGGCAAAAATACATGTTTAAGTTGTCATTGATGTTGAAATACTATAATACAAAACATTTCAAAGTCCTTTGAAAATTTTGCACCTTTTGTTAGTAATGCTGGTTGCATACTTTCCTGTAGCTCTGACAACGATTTTGTTTCACTGCACAGTCACACCAGAAACGCTAGCGGTGACTAGCGGCATGGTGATATATCGATCATTCCAACACTTTGCCTAAGTGGCAGCATCGCTAGGAGTTCAATTCAAGTCAACTTGGGAGTTGTGACACTCTGACGTACGAAAACATGATACAATTTTTGGCGATGCTGAAAGGCAACATTGGCTTTCATAGTCATGCCGCTGCTGCTGAGCAGCATGCTGCTCTGCTTGCAGAAAAGTGCAAGCGGCACGATGAAGCGTCATGCCGCTCAGCGGCAGAAAGTATGAAACCAGCATTAGGCATAGATTTTCAAATTTGACAGATATTTATTTCCCCAATAATGTGGCATGATCTGATCAAATCAGATTAAAGTTGGTAATAGTTCAATAGAGATAAAGGCAAAAGTATGGAGTGGAAAAGCATAAAAAACATAAGAAAAGGTTTATAACTTTGCATCCAAGTTGCCAGGAGACTTATGATTGTCAACATCAGTAAGAGTGGATCAGGTCATGTCACATATTGTCAGGTTAGTGCAAGATAGTTGTAAATGCAAAATTGAGTTTCTGTTTGATTATGAAAATATAGGTATATGCACAAGCAATTTCTTAATTTGAAAATAAGTGTCATATCTCCATATAATTATTTTTCCATGGGAAAAATTTGTATGTATCACATGCAACATTTCATTAGCACATGAACCAATAAGAATTATTTACTATTTTGGTATGCTGACAGTAAGTTTGAAAATTACTACATATCTCTAGCAATATCTTGAATATTTTATATACGATTTATGTTCTGTTTTCAGACCAATCAAATGGAGGTTCATCAAATCATCATAAAGGATATAAAAAACTTGCAAGTGGTAAGGAAATATATGTGTGTTAAGCATCTACTATATATAATGTAATCCAAATGCAAGAGCATAATTAGGGTTTGTGTGCCTGGGGGTCGACAAGGCAAGGATAAGGAATGGCGCCCCCTTATCGAAAAATGGAAATGGCATAGTCATCGAGTTCCCACAATGGCTCTTTCTGAAGAAATTTTGTTTGAGGCGCATGTAAATTTACACAAATATTATTATTTTCTGACTTTCACCATTTGATTATTAATTGATATATGAATTGATCAATTCAGCACCCCCTCCAAAAGGTGCCCTCCCATTACCTCCTAGCTATGACACTGTCTGAATGTAGGCCCCTATAGACAAGTTATATGTTCCTTTTACTTAAATCATCAAATACTGTTATGGAATGAGAGGTGCTCAGGGGTCACCTTGATTGCTACATCACACATCCTCTCTCCCAATTTACCATTTGATGTGGCATTCAAGGTGATCCCTAAACGTCGCTCATCACATGTCAATAACACTCCATGTGTCAACAAGATATCAGTTTTAACTGACCAACTGACCATCAGATCAACCAACAAGTTGGTCTGATGATGCACCATGGATGTGTTGTGGTTTCATAGCCAGCAGAAATTCAGAAGACCAGGTTAAATGTTTTGTTTATAATGTTATCTTACGCCCCTGGATGATTGACAACATTCTCAGATATGGATGCTTTGACATGTTTTTATATTTGGTACATCCTCTGTTGGGCCAAGATGAAAATCTGCTAGACAAAAGACTTAGATCCGTATGCACAAAAGAGTTAGACCGAGTCTAAAGTTAGACCTGGTCTAAGTGGAATTTAGTTCCATCAGGAATGTTCCTTTACTCTTATTTCCTTCCAAGAGTAGCTAGCAAATTTTAAAGATTTAAATGCCAAGTTCAAAAACAATAAAAAATAACTTAAGAAAATATAAAGGAAAATGTCCTTTCTCCTGGTACTAAATTCCACTTAGACCAGGTCTAACTTTAGACCCGGTGTAACTCTTTTGTGCATACGGACCTAATAGTCTGCATGGAGAAAATTGATTCTTTTGTATTAACTTTAGCATCAAAGTAAATAATAAAAACATTGTTATTAAACTTGCTTAAAGGTGCTACCAGCTACATGATATCACAAAATTAAAACAATAAAAGTTTTCCAAGTTGGGTTTTGAAAAGATTTGATGTGTCTGCCAAAGACACTCTGTATTAATTTGCCATGTGTGAAACAATGGAGGGCATCCGAATTGTAAACATGTGTCATCATTCATCAACTCATTTTTTCTGAGATTTTTATTTCTTCTTTTCATGATTGCAGACGACATTGAGATGACCATACAAGGAGACAAAGCAAACAATGACAACGCCAATCAAAATGGCAACACATCTCAGTTGGCCGTGTTAGATGAAAGTGCTGGCACCGTAATAAAAACTGATGCGGGGGACGGTCTTGAATCACCATATGATCAAGTTAATGACGTGCAAACCAATACTCTTCAGGCTAATCACGGGCAAACTGATATTGGTGGTAAACCTATCAGTGATGGTTCATTGGATACCACTCAGCAGTCCCCATCTCCAAAAGCCCAGGACAAGGATGCTCAAAATCAACTGCCTTTGATGATACCGGTATTGTCAGAGGAAGAAGAGGAAGAAGTGAATACTTTAGCGGTATCAGATCCTCCATATGACAGAGCAGACGTACCTGCTGAGAAACGATCAAAGAGTGTCAGAGGTCGTATCGAGAGCACCCCTGGAAGTGATCCACCACCCCTACCAGTGAGAAATAAAGCTTTACAAAGATCAGAAACGTTTGACTCTCCAAAATCCTCTTCATCACCTGTGCAGGTGGAAGCAGATGTACACATTTTTAAAAAGTGCAAAGTTGACAGTTCACGTGGACCTGAACCATCAGAAAGCGAACCGCTTTTATCCAAATTAACTTCAGAGAGTAACACAAACGAGAAAAGTCCGAACAGAAAAACCGGGTTGAAACGTTTTTTCCTAACATTGGTAAAAAAGTCAAGATGCAGAGGTGAATCAGACACAACCAAGCGCTGGTGAAGTGACTAGTTCAGAAGAGACTCCTGGAATGCAGGATAAAGCTAATGGAGAAAGTCCCAACAAGGCCCCGTCAAGTCCCACAAGTAACGTTAATATTGAAGATCTGTATGCAAAAGTTGACAAAAGTAGAAAAAGGAATCAACCTACAGTGAACTTGGGACTTCCCACTAACACAGACTCTTCGCAGGAACCAGCAGTGGACAGCAATTCATCAGTTTTATTTAAGAAGATGAAACCTGCTGCTGATAAATCAACAAAGCTTTCAAATGATTCAAAGACATCTTCAGTAAAGGACCAAGTGACAACTGTTGGATTGGATGAGAAGTCCCCATTATTAGGTAAGAGTTCAATTTAATATGATAAAATTGATCAAAAGAATGTTCTCTTGGTCAGGCTGATATGTTACAAAAAGGGGACAACACCCGTGTGTGCATGTGGCTCACTGTCCTCTTTGCTGACCTGGTTGCTATGTGCGCACCCTGAAATTTGTGCAATGGGGATTTGTGACCCCAGTGTTTATTTTTCGACAGTGATGTGCAGATTGAGCTGCTAAACACACTTCTGACAACTGTAATTTAATTTTGTGTATTTTGATATCATTCCAGATAAAGTAGCTTCAGATCTAGATCTTGGAAACATCGCCAGAAATTTGACGGCAACCATATTGTATAGTCTTTACAGTGAGTTGGGCTTGGATGAGGACACCATTGAAAGAGAAGAGACATCCAGCAACAGTACCCTTACATCTGTACTGCAAAAATGGAGGGAACGAAAAGGAAAGAAAGCAACTCGGAGGGCTGTTGTAAGAGCGCTCAGGAAAGGGGGACATAATGAAAGCGCTGATACATTCATTGAAATATTTACTACCGATGGAAGCTTAAATGATTTACCAGAAAGTCGTATTTGATAATGTGGGTTTCTTATCCTATAGTCTGTCCAGTATCAGGTTGATCATGCCCCCACCCATTAGATGTTATCTCATACACCTCGTTCAAAATCTCTAAATGAACAACTGTGTATTACATTTAGTTGGCAATGTGACATTTGCCCCATTTGTGTAAGATCCATGCATTTTGGTGTAGGTCATTGTCCACTTTATATTGAACAGACTATAATAACATCATGGACTAAAGAGATACAGACAGTCAAACAGTCAAATATTTCAGCATCACCCGATAATGAGGGCTGATTGTTCCATGAAGTGCGACAGACAAAACTCCTATGCACATACCGCATATTTTTACGGTATTTCGCGTTTAAACACAAAGACATGCAATGTTCTATCACGAAGGCACGCAAAGCTGATTGTTATGCACGATCGAATGATCAGCCCTCATGAATATGCGAGAATTCACAACATACAATGCACAGGGACTTTGGCTGTTGGAAAAGTCTTTATTAGTCTAAGAATAGCACTCACACAGTTCAGGTGGAAACAGTGGCGTAGTGTGGGTCATCACATTGGGGGGCACCAACCATGATTGGGGGGGGCACCGGATCTGATGGGGGGCTCAAGCCGTTTTTCGGAATTTTCCTATGGGATTTTTTTTAAATTTGAGATCGATTATGACGCTACTCCACTGGGTGGAAATGGCAACACATGATATGTGCTGCTTTTTGTTATTTTATATTAATTTTGTTATTAATAGTTTGTGCTGCCTTGTGTTTTATTTTTATATCAATATTGTTATTGATAGTTTACCATATTTTACTGTATTTAGTTCCACTCCTTACTTAGTTGGTCCAGAGTAGTTAGATGTTACAATGGTGTATTTTACCTAAAAATATAATTGCCAAAATACACAAGGTAGCCATAAGATACATCATATTTTGCATGTGTCTTTTGCATAATATGTGGTGTGATCAAGCAAAATCAGTCTGCAGTTGGGCATATTCAATTTTTATTATTCTACTTAGATGTATAAAACATTTGCAAAGCTTTATTTTGCAGGAAACCCGATTGAAATTGGATAATTCATTCCAAAAATATGAGCAGTTGAAGGGTTTCCAAAACAAAAGGAAACATTTTTTCAAACCAAATTATTTCCTTTGTTTGGCTATATCTCAAAATCAGTGTTTACGACTTTCGACTGATTTGGTTTGATCACATCACATATGAAAAACATATTACACATATACTCAAGTCACACAAGACAGCTTTTTGGATACATCACATGTTGCATATAACTTGTTAAAACTTCTGTATCTTTACGTTTTGTCTGTAGTTTGGTAGTAATTTACAGGTCCTACTTTAAATGTTTCTAACCATATGGATTGCAAGAGTTGATAAAAAGTTGTTACCCACCAGACAGGTGGTTTCTTCTGACATTTTACCCACCCTGTAGCAAAGTTACCCACTACTGGCAATCGGGTGCATGATATAGCTATAGCCATGGTTACACGCATACCCAGTGAGCTTTCTTTCCTTTGCCCATGTGAATACTAGATGATGCCTAAGGATTGGTCAATAGTCTGTTTTACTTTTGTAACATTGTAAATATTCATAAACTTGTTAATATTCATGATGTGAAATTGAAAGGACCAGTAGGAACTGCTGATAGAATAATGTATCCCTTGCATTGATTATACAGGTCAACTGGTGCTTAAAGACATTTTTTCTGGCTGGATTTTTGAAGCCAAAAGGTGTTGAAAGTTGATTTATTATTTATGCAATATGCTATGGGTTTTCCCCACTCCAGGATCTTTGTTCAAAAGCACATAATTTTATCAGAAGGGATTGGAAAACCCCAGGGGAAAACCATTATAAATTCCGTAATGTTGGAATTAGCAAATGATGACATCCTACTTCAATTGAAACAATGCAAATATTTTATTGTTCAGATACCATTGTTCTTATCATAATGTAATAGATGTAGATATAATCATGTTTTATTTTTTGTAAGATATAACTGTAACCTGTTACAATTGTTTTTAAGGCTGACTTTTAATGTAATCTCAATTTGTATTTTGTTATTTTATATTATATTTTACATAATGTGACATATCATTTTTAATTTCCATAAGCCATAATGCCTAATATGAGAATACCCTATAACTTGTGACATTCAAGCTGTACAGTACATGGTGTGTTTATGGAATAAAGGCATGGGACATGCAAACAGATCACCTGAGACTAAAATGCCCATGACCATTCTTTGCAATCTGGGTAGTACCCTGCTATTTAGTATAGGTAGCTAGTATTTTTAGAATTGTTATGTCTCAAAGCCACTGCACCTGTTTATTTTTCTTAATGTGTCAATGTCAGCTGAAACAGCAAATTCATTTTTTATTTCCTTTTATTTAAAATCATGAAATTCTGACACAACTTTTGAAAAAAAGTTACTTGATTCGATACTCGCATTATTTAGATATAAAACAATTGATATTTGTACTTCAATTGCGTAAATCAACCACAATTTTATGCTGTGCACTTTTGAACCCTCGAAAATGACATCTTAATTCAAAAGAGTTTTTAAAAAATCTTTAAAAAAAAATAAAAATCTTTAAAAAAAATGCATTCTGCATTCATTTTTGAAACTGCCAAGGGCTTTGAGACATAACAATTTTTTTTAGCCTTATAGACCCATATGTAATGATGTTAGTCCTTTAGCCACAGTTGATTAGAAAACCCAAAAGCAAATGGATGAAACTATTATTGATACGGGCCACGTACTGAAATACAGAAATAGTGAGAAAGGACGAAGCCTTGCATGAAGGCGGGGTGGGGGTGGAGGGCATTTCAGTATCAGAAATTGATACAGGTGTAAAGCTGAGACTTTCAAAGTAAGGGGCTTTCAAAGAGAGAAAATGTTTAAAAAATGGGGGCTTTCAGTGAGAGATTGACTTCTGATTTTAATTTATCATGGAATCATCAGGTGAGAACATAGTTTTTACAAAACCTGAGGTCTCTGGATGAATGAGAACCAAAAACAATCCCATACAAGCCTTTATAATTTGGTTCACCTCAAGTTCGGTAGTGACATACATGTGTGTTTCGCTTGCCGCAGCATCAAATCGTGCACGTAAAGTCCAATGCGTCAAGTGTACACGCATGCATACAGAGGTGGTTTGTTGGCATGCTTGCAGTACAATCGCAAAAAAGCATTGACGTCACTACCGAACTTGAGGTAAACCAAATTATAGCATTGCTTCAAATGGCTTTCTAACTTAAAAACAAGAAATAAAAGTAGTGCTGATTGGAAGGTTAAAATCAAGTTGAACAAAGGAACCAAACTAAGTGGTTAGAGGGTAGCAATTCCAAGGAGAAATAATACGGTCTTTGGGTGAAAGTCTTAGACAAAATAATTTCAAGTTAATTCCAAGAAGTATGTAATTTTAATATTTTAAAAATAATTGTGTATATGTAGATCTTATATATCTTAGGCCTAACTATTGAACCATTTTAGTCAGATCATGATTATCAAATTGTACAGTAAAGAGAGTGTTTTTAGTAACATTATTTCTTTCATTTATATTTTTGTAGTGCATGTATTCTTAGTAAGGTGTTTGTAAAAAAAATAGATGTAAAACCAACATTTTTGTATGTTTCTGTATGTAATTCTATGTCATAAGTACTATCAATAGTACATTTTTATTTAAATATCTATTTCTGAGAAGTCATATTCCAACTTATAGGTTCAACCTTATAAATGGTAGAGTTGGAGGAATATAAAGTCCAACGTTTTTCTGTTGCGATTTATGATGTGTTATCAGTTTTCCGCAGCAACTTTGGTTCTCAGCCATAATTTTCCACTCAAGTGATTAGGTTTAAAATTATAATCCTATCCTTTTCAAAAACAAAAGGGGATTTATTTTGCCCAATTTTGGTCTTAATTTTGCATGAACAAATGGGTAAATTCAATGAAAAATCTTCTGAAGGGGGTAATTTGAGAAACTGTAGAATGATCATGGTTACCCACTATAGTCAGGCATGAAAATTTCCATTTTGGCTGATTTCAGCATTTTTGTTATTGTTTTCAGTGTTTTTCAACCTATTTTTGAATCATATTCACAGAAAATGGTAAAAAACATGGTTTTCAGTGTTTTTTTACAAGACCAGTTTTTATGCCTGTCATTGTTGAGGGGTGTTGAAGGGGGGAGGGCAGGGAAAAGTACTAGCTGCATATGTCAATAGAAAAACCCATGCAAGATATTGGACTATATAAATATAATATTGGCGATGTGTGGGAGAGAGGGGAATTGTTTGGCCCGGTTGTTTGGCCAGATAGATTGTAATCATGATAACCAGACACAAGTAAAAACTTGTTGTAATTACCATTCCTTTTGATATGTATTTGTGTAGTGCATGTATTCATAATAATATAAGGTGGTGTTTCAAAAATGGGTGTGAGAAACAATTTTTTTGTATGTTTATATAAATCAGCATCATAAGTACTATTAATGGTACATCGTGTTTCTTAGTGTTTCTTATATTTATTTTAGAAGACATATTCCAAGTTATAGGTTCAACCATATAAAATGGATAGATGGATTACTAGCGAGAGAGGAGGCTGGCAGTGGCATAGTCATGGGGTATGGGGGAAGCTGTCTCTCATGAGAAATCTTGCCCCCCCCCCCTGCCTGGAATGCTGGCCACACTGATATTTAAGATTTTTATGCCTTTTTGTACTTTTCGGGCTATTTATGACCATTTTCGTCTAAGTTAGCCCCCCTCAAAAGTTGCCTTCCCCCTTTGACCCCACACCCCAAAATAGTCCTGGCTACCCAGCAAACACAAAATGTTTTTACATTATTTGCAAAAGGTTATAAAAGGTTGTCAGAAAACGTTTAAATGTCAGGTTATATAAAGGGTAGAAAACGTTTTCATAACATTCAAAGACATTTTTTGATAACCTACTGCAAATATTTTAACATAATGTTATTTAAGTGTTGACAAAATATTTTGCAAAAAATGCTTGCAAAAATAGTTTACAATAACATTTTGAAAACATTTTACAAATATTGTTGTAATGTGTACAGAATGTTTAAAAAACGTCACTGCCTTTATAAAACCCGACATATAATGGTATTAAAATGTTTTTACCTAAACCAAAACCCAAAATATAACTTCTTTAAAACATTTTAAAAACATTTTATGTTTACTGGGTATGCCACTGGAGGGAGGAGTGTGAGGGTGGAATGAGCATGAGGAAGGGAGACATTTGTACAATCGATGTACAATGTACTTGTATTCAAAGATCATTAAAGGAATATTCCATGATGACATTAACCAAATAAGATGTGTGGTGCATAGCATTACTTGGTGTTGTTGCTTTGTTGTGTTTTGCTGGGTTTTTTTTATTTTATTTTTTAATTTTCCAGTTAGAATGGCTCATATTTGTTGTCTAAATTAGGATGCATGACTTAATGTTTTAACCATGTGGCGACAGTGGGAATACTTTTCGTTACAAAAATGGTTATATCATTCTACCATGATAAGATAAAATGCCAGGAATTCTGTGAATAACAATCTGGGTGTTCCAGTTAGAGGGAAAGAGTATCCAACTTGAAAATGATTGATTTAACATCAATTTTCCTTTTTTTCGCATCCCTATCTGATTTGTATTTTATATTCAAGCAATAAAAAACCAACCTTTTTAAAAAATTTATTGTGTCATGCATATCCTTTTTCCCATCCCTGTCTGATTTGTATTTTATATTCAAGCAATAAAAAACCCTTTTTTTTGTTAATGCCAAAATATTAATTATTTATTTGTGTCATGCAGGAAAAATATTACAATCACAAACAAGCAATTAAGTTTACAAGTCCTAAACATAAATATATCAAATGTTACCAAGTATATGTTAAATTGCCATTTTAGGCCCCATGTCACAGGGGAAGTTATCCAAAATTGTCAAAAATGACCAAAGTTGCGCAAAGTTACCCAATCAATATTAATGCAAAGTTGCACAACATTGACAAAATTTGGCAAAGTCAAATGACAACTACGAGTAGTTTACACAATTTTGCGCAACTTAAATAATTTTTGACAATTTTGGGCAACTTCCCCTGTGACATGGGGCCTCTTGTTGATGTCTATATAAACCAAATAACTTTGAAACTAAATAGAATAATGGAGAAATTGAGAAATGATGTTTCTGCAAAAGCTTTAGTTGGTGAACAAAAAGTTTTATGATGTCATAAGATGAAGATCTGTTTGTTTGTTTGTTTTAAAGCTGATCCCTTGATCCCTCCCTCCCTACATAGACCCTATAAAGAAGGGTATATGCCCCCTGTCACATAATGTGTCATGAAATGAAAATTCCAACCCGAAAGGTCAACTTTGAAAGCACTTACATATAGTATGTAGTGGTTCAAGTTATAAAGTTAGGCAAATATGAGCATGTAAGTATACAGAGGTAGGACAGTCATACTGTAAAGTTAGGCACTTTTCTGATGAAATTTAAAAAGTGAATCAGTCATGTCAGGGTGCATGATAAAGAATATTATGCAAATTGCAATATGTTTAGTTTGAGTGAGATTTTCAACATGAGGAAAATCAGTTTCCTTTCTGAGCAGCATGTGAATGAGTCTATCCAGTAATATCCACGCTCAAATGACGTTAAACAATTTTTAATGGCAATTAATATGCCGAGAAAAATAAGAACTCGGTTTGTCTCTCAACATTCGCAAAAAAGCTATAAAGATCCTGTTTTTGGTGTGATTTAAAAAAAAAGCTATGTGAAACGCGGATTCAGTTTAGCCCACTTTTTCTCTCTTTGCTGCTGCTTCACATCAATTTATCTTTCAACTTAAAAAAAAAAGATTATTACACGTGCCCCTGCCCCCCCAATCGATCTGAAATTTTAAAAATCCCATAGGAAAATGGCGAAAACGGCTTGTTCCCCCCAAATCAGACCCGGTTCCCCCCAATCATCCAATCATGGTCGGTGCCCCCTATTATGACCCATGCTACGCCACTGAGTGGTCCGGCTTCCTAAGCCATAATGCCCGCCATTAGGCTTAAGCCCATTAGTCCAATACCAGAGCTTACAATTTCACATCATACATCACCTAGAAAGATAAATCAATCAAATGGATTCACTTGGTATAGGGCTAGCCTGCTGGTTTAGGAAGCCTGACCACTAGAGTGCTTCAACTTTTCGTTGCAAATCAGACTTTTCTTTGAAAACAATATGCCATCTTTTATATAGCATAAAATCCCACCACCATTTAAATCAAATCTGCGGGTCAAATCTACATTGTACTAATATTGTAACCATCTATATTTGCATGAACCTCATCATTGCCTGTACCATGTTTCAGTTAAACATATTATAATATCAATGTTATTTTCATCAAGTAAAATTCTGATATGATCAACTTCATAACACAAACCTCTAATATTGACATGAGCTATTTTCAAAAAATATCCACAAAGATGTCATGGATTTTTTTATAGTATCTAAAAATCAGAACTGGATGGGCCAACACGCCTCTAAATTGAAATACATTATATATAGCAAAATGCGTAAGTAATAGGCCTAGTTAACCATTCAGGGAAATGCTATGCAAATGGTAGGCCTACTCATACAGGCCTTGAAATGTTTTAGCGAAAAAAATTGTAGTACCTCTATGTATAGGGCCAATCCTGCATGGTATTTATTTATATTTAGCCATTTTTCTAGATATGCATTATTCGGACACGTTTCATTGGAAGATTTTCAACATTTTTTGGGCTTGAAATTGAAAAAATTGTTGGTGGACTGGAAACCCCCCTCGGATTCGGAAAATTTTGCAAAATATAGGTCACAAAGACCCATTTTCCCTCTATTTTATCACAATTTATTAACTTCATCTAGGATTGCGTTTAAAATCTTCTTCCATCACCTCCGTTAGGTGCTCTCGGAGTCACTGAGTTGTAGATTAGACTGATATGAAAAGGGGAGGAATGTCTCCCTGTAGGCCTATACATACAATATTGGGATAAAGACGTCACCTTAGGATAATTAATTATATCCAATAGGAAACTTCTTGAGTGTGATTGGTATTAACTTTGCTAACCAATCATAAACTTCCAAGTAGGTTTAGATTTTAACTTTAGACCAATCACAGGACTGGTTTGATTCAGATCACCAACAATGTGGGTGATGATCCTTGAGATAACCTGAATGTTTAATGGATTAATTAGGAGAATCAATAATATTCTGAAATTTCCTTAATGACTAATGACCTTTCCTTAAAGGGGCATTTCGTGATCCACAGCCTCATCCCCCACTTTTCCCAAAAAAGTTGAGATTTTTACACCACTGGATACCTCTGGCTACATAATGTTTATGTACCAAATATTTCTTGCAGATTAATTCGTTTAGCAAAAATATCGCCAAATTTGAATTTCGTTCTGGTGCACCAGAACGAAATTACAACATTGTCTATGGAGCAGTGTAATACACATAATCATGCATAACTCGCAAACGCAAAATCGGAATCAACTGAAATTTTGGAAATAAGCTTTTTTCGTGGATAAAAAGAGGATGCTAGGATCACGAAATCCTCCTTTAATTGGACTAATGACTATCAATATAAATAAACAAGAATTTCTTCCCCATACCATTACCAACATTTTCAACAGGTCATTCTCCCCCGGCATTCTCCTCTCGAATTTGATTGGTTGAAAGTATTGATGGACACGGCTCACATCAGGGTAAGTCATAAATTGTGAGCAATATTACGCACTGATAGTGTGCTGTAGTTCCCGTGAGCATTAAGGCTATGCATGATGTAATCGCTAAAAATAGAGCTTCATGCACCCCGGAAGTAAACAACGATACAGCAGCGTGACCTGACATCAGTGTGTCAGTGATTGTACATGTTGCGTTGCGAAGATGCAAGTTGTATGTTATACGTGAACTTCACCTAAAACATCGGAAATTACCCGAATTGAATGAATGACATATTTTCTTATACGTGCGTATACATTGTATAGCGACAAGTTCATTGATGTATGCATTATTTATGCAGTGCCAGTGATGGCTAATGTACGTTGATGCTAAACAAGTTGAACAATGAGCTTACGCAATCATCTTGTTTTCATGTTCGATGTTCATTTATGACATGAAAATACGGCGTACATTGTATGCAACTTTTTTCTCTTTTCCACTGAGCACATACTTCGGTGCCAGTGCTTTTATTTTTTGTTTTTATATACAAAAGAACAATTAAGAAAAATCACAAAAATCACAAAGAATTACAAACGCAGCATTAATTACAAAGTGTTACTACATTTTAACTTGATACCAGTGAGTAAATGATCAGTGATGATGATGATCGTGGTCCGGATGATGCTTGTACGCTTGTTGTTGCACTAATGTGAACAACCTGATGATAGTTGTAGTCTGAACTTTATTCAGACTTTGGCAGGAGCTGTCATATCTAGAAAAAAAAGTAGCATTCATATTGGATTTATACAAATAATATTTTGCATGAAGTGAGCCGTCTCAAGTGGATTGATATCAAAAGTCAGATGTGGGGATGTCAAACCAAAAAACTTTTACCCCAGCAGCCGTCGTATTCATCTTGGTGAGTATACTATACAGTAATTTGAAGTTAAGCACGTCATCATGTTCAGTTCATTTCAATTTTGAATATTTTTTAAAACGTGCAAGCTACAAATTTAGCGCAGGTTTCCAAATTCTAAGACTTAGCTCCGGATTTTCCGGAGTGAAAAACATCAAACAAAATTTGATTTCTGAACCCATCACAACAAATTTTTGGAACAACTTATGACTTAAACCATTTTATAGACGGACGGAGTGACACATGTTGGCGTCATCTGCGTTGGTACTTGGTAGTAAATTTTCTTTACATATTTTTATGTATCATACATCTCACTTGCATTGTTCAGTTCAGAAATTTTAAAAGGGGACAATGACATCTGAAAACTAACATTTAATATGGAAAAAGAAATACCGTACTAATTTTTATTTTGGAAATGTTACAATATGGCTTTATAAATAAATGTCTTTGACCCAATTGACACTGACAGCATCATCCCCCAGTTTTCTTGATAAAAAAAATGAGATTTTGGTATCAGAAGAAAGCTACAATGTACAAATTTATATGTTGCTTCTCACATTAAAACTGCTGTGCAGAGCAATACAACTCAAAATTGGGAATCATATTGTTTTAGTGGTATCAATCTCTAGATAGAAAACAGAACATGAAAAATCGGAGAAGTGCAGACAACAATAATTTTTTTCCTTATCAAGGGTGAAAATAAGTGGGAGACGGGAGCCGTTTAGCCCCCAGAAACCCTGAAATGGCACCTGGTTCCATCTAAATTTAAGTTGACCAGGGGACATTTTTCTTCAGAAACTGGCCCCTAGTCACTACACCCAAAAATTTGATTCTATAGCCATTAATGCATGATAAACTTATCCAGAACAAATATTGGCCCCTTGTTGAATAGAAGTGGCCCCTGGTTCCATGTTGAATGAAGTGAACCAGGGGCCATTTTGTGTAAAAAGGAGCCCCATGTTCATCATTTCTTATTTTCACCCTTGTTCCTTATAGTCATGTATTTCGGACTCAATCAGATCTTGAATACGGTATCATACAATGTATGAACATTTTATGAATTGGTTTATAGTACAAATATTGACTGCTATGAGGGGCATATAGATCACAGCGGGCCTATAATATTAACCATTTCCCGAATAAAGCAGTCAATATTTGTTTTATATACCGATGTTGCGATTGCGCAGTTTGATCGTGACGCACATGACCAGTCCATACATGTAGTTCATTTCCATGGACCGGTCCATAGTTCATTTTGCGGGCATAGTTAATTCAATGACTGCACTTTCAACCAATCAGATGACAGGAATCTATATGATTATGAGGTATATAATATGGAAACAGTAGTGTTGATCAATTATAAAGCATCATCGAAGTGTTTAACCTTGTCTTACGGGATCTGGATTGAGCGTTTCTACAGTGTTGACATATTTCTTTTTGTACAAATCCAATAAAAATGAAGATGTTAAACTCGCATTTTAGTGACGTTTCACCACTACACTAGTGGTTTCATCAGACTGGCAACTCATCACATCTGACTGCTTCCTTTTATAGGCAACAGGAACCGCTATAGAGGCGTGATGAGTTGGTCAAAGATGTTGTTGAGTGAGTAGGCCCCTCGTCCTTGTTTAGAGTGTCTTTTCCTTTTCGGCGAATCCAGATGGCTTCTTTCAGCCATCTGGTGGTCTTGTCAGCTTATCTATCGATGACTTTTGAGTCCTCCCAATTGATGGAATGGTTTGTCGAGGCAACGTGATCTGACTTGTGAATGTCTGTAATTGATGACTTGCGGCTGGCTCGTGTGTAGGGCTTAGTTTCAAATTTCTCCACCTCTTTTTGGTGTTCTTTGAGGCGAACACCGAAAGGACGGCCGGTTTCTCCGATGTAAGTGCCAGCACAGTCCCCGCAGGGGAGTTCATAGATCACCTCTGCTTTTTGTTGCGGGAGGAGTTTGTCCTTCGGGTGAACAAGCATACTGCGGATGGTACGGTGGGGTTTCATAGCAGTAGAAAAACCATTGATCTCACCCTTCACATACTCAAAGAAAGACTTAACGAGGACAAAGATCTCAAAAATAGAACCCTCCTCACTACGGATGACATAATAGAACTTACTAAATTTTGTCTCGCTACGGTTATGCGTATTTCAGCTATTCAGGTCAAATTTATCGACAATGTTTCGCATGGCCATGGGTAGCCCCTCAGCCCCTTGCTTGCAATATCTTCATGGAGTGGCTTGAGCAGAAAGCTATCTCTACAGCCCCGAAAGCTGTCGACCACGCCTCTGGAAGAGATACGTTGATGACGTGTTAGAGATCATACGCAAAGGACAAGTTGACAATCTAACTGATCATTTAAACACCATTGATCCTACCGGCAGCGCCAAATTTACTTATGAGCAAGAGCAAGATGGTTCTATTCCCTTCCTTGACACACTGATCACAAGAAAGCCTGACGGGTCAGTGAAACTCAGTATATACAGGAAGAAAACGCACACTGATCAGTACCTTCAGTTCTCCTCCCACCACCCCTCCATCAAAAATTAGGTGTCGTCAGAACCCTACTTGACAGGAGTGAGGCGTTAGTCACTGAGGAAGTGGACAGACAGAAAGAGGAGTCCAATATCCGCCAGCGTTATCTGGCTGCGGTTATCCAGATTGGTCAATTAAAAAGTCAAACAAAATAGAGCCACTCCAAAAACAAAGTCTAACTCAAAGAATAACGATGACAGTGAAAAGTCGAAAGGCATGGTGGTAGTTCCTATATAGAGGGACTATCTGAGCGAAGTTTCAAGAGTTTTAAAAAACATGGTTTTTCTACTGCTATGAAACCCCACCGTACCATCCGCAGTATGCTTGTTCACCAAGGACAAACTCCTCCCGCAACAAAAAGCAGAGGCGATCTATGAAATCCCCTGCGGGGACTGTGCTGGCACTTACATCGGAGAAACCGGCCGTCCTTTCGGGGTTCGCCTCAAAGAACACCAAAAAGAGGTGGAGAAATTTGAAACTAAGCCCTACACACGAGCCAGCCGCAAGTCATCAATTACAGACATTCACAAGTCAGCTATCACCGATCACGTTGCCTCGACAAACCATTCCATCAATTGGGAGGACTCAAAAGTCATCGATAGAGAAGCTGATAAGACCACCAGATGGCTGAAAGAAGCCATCTGGATTCGCCAAAAGGAAAAGACACTCTAAACAAGGACGAGGGGGCCTACTCACTCAACAACATCTTTGACCAACTCATCACGCCCTCTATAGCGGTTCCTGTTGCCTATAAAAGGAAGCAGTCAGATGTGATGAGTTGCCAGTCTGATGAAACCACTAGTGTAGTGGTGAAACGTCACTAAAATGTGAGTTTAACATCTTCATTTTTATTGGATTTGTACAAAAAGAAATATGTCAACAGTGAAATCTAACAATCCAAATGAACTTGTTCAAAGGTTTCTACAGTATTTTATGTGGGACATGAGAGCACATCAGACATCAAATTGCATTCTGAATACGAAGAATGTCTTTCTGATATCAAATAATTTTAATTTTTTGAAATTCACGATATAATACAAATTTTATGACAAATTATTAAAATGTGATATTTATCACATTTTTGATATATAACAGTCCTCGAAGTAAATTTTATAAATCTAATGACATATCCTTAAAGTGTATGTAGCTGGGAGGAAAAGCCGACGATCAATTGAAAATTTTGACCTTTCATAACTACATGGATTTTTTTGGTGTTTTGGGGGAAAAAAGTCCATATCTTCAATACGAAAGGTCAAAATTTTCAGTTGATCGTTGGCTTTTCATCCCACCTACATACACTTTAAGTATAAATCATCAGATTTATAAAGTTAACTTTAAGTACGGTACGGTACTGTTAAATATCAAAAGTATCAATTTTTAATCTGTGTGTATGTACATGTGTATTACATTGCGAATTTCAAAAAATCAAATTTATTTGATGTCAGAAGGACATTCTTCGTATTCAGAATGCAATTCGATATGTCTGATGTACTAAATGTCCCACAATAAATACTGTCCTGTGGAAACGTTCATACCCCCATCCCTGAGTAAAAATTGAGACATACAATTTGTTTTCTTTTACAGGTTTGTATATCAGCATGTGTGCCAGTTCAGGCACTCATCAACCAAGCAGACAATTCCAAAGATGATAGTACTATACCAACAACAACACAAAAATCGGTATGTATGACGGGTTCAAATTATATGGTGTACCAGTAATTCAAATCCAACGAATCGGGCTCCTAACCATGTTCATAGCCTACATTGTAACCAGTCTTGTCATTTGAAGGGATATATATACATGTATGTTCCAGTTGAATAGCAACATGATCCAAAACGTTGAAGTCGATCCTCAATCCAAGCCACTGATAACCGGTGATCTCAAATAGTATCATGTATACTAGCCCCTTGAATCTTGTAAAAAATTTATTACGGTAATTTAACTTTGATTTGTTCAACATAATGTAAACTACAATTGTAGTAAAATGAAAATCCTGTAAAGGCCAATTCCACTGTTACGGACGTTACAGATACATGCAACTTTTAAGTGAATAGCACACATGTTTGCTGTTAGGATAACACTTTATTTCTTAGCATGCTACTAGTACACACTCTAATGTTCAATATAATGAAGCAATTTCGTTTTGGCTTTCTTAGTTAATTAGCTACAGATATTAGAAACGAGCGTTACGGTCATTACGCGAAAGTGCCTGCCTTTTTGACAGCTGGTACATATCCTTAAATCTCCATTCAGTTCTGTGTTTTATTTTTTTCTGTTAACTATATTGAGCAAGCCCTGACTCCATTCTATGTAAACATGAAAAGCAAGTTTGAAATTAATACTCCTGTATCATTCTACGCTGTTAATTTAGTGTTTCGGACGTTAAATTTTATCTCAAATGTAACGTCCGTAACGTTTTACATAATGAAAAAAAACTGTCATGGTGCTGCCTCAGATTTTTTTCTTTACTATCTTGAAGTAGGTCTGACATCAATCTATGGAGGCATGATTAGCAAGTTTCAAATAAATGCTCCTGTTTTGAGCAATGATGTTCCAAAATTTTGTTACGGATGTTACAAAAGGCACTTTTGGCATGGAATTGGCCTAAATTGTTACCAGTCAGTCCAAAATGGTGACAGAAAACATTGTTGATTCAAAAACGTTGATGCATTTCATGTTTTATATTACTTACAGAATGGATCTAATGACAGTTTATCTGTCAATGATGACGTTTCCAAGGTAACGCAGGATGAGAAGGGGGTGGTATCATCCTCTTCCATTAGTCTAGAGAGGCTGCTACTAGGACGTTCTGGAGAGCCCATGGTTAGAAGACAAACAGTAAGTAGACATTCAACAAAATTATAGGTTGTGCATTTTAATCCAATTGATTGCAGGGAGTCAAATCCGACGAGAACCAGAGAACCGGTTCTCTTGATGATGGTTTTCGCTGGATTACAAGTTCTACGAGAATCAAAATTGGTTCTTGTAAGCTTCCAAGTATCAGATCACATGTTGTGTAACATTTTACCTTTTTTCACTTGCAATGGAAATTTGCTTTAGTAATCTTTTAAATTAATCCAAAAATATAATTCTGAAATATTTGGAAAAAAGTTTTCTTCATTTTAGCTGTAAATTTATTGTACGATCACGAATGGAAACCCATGGACTTAGAACTAGTTTTAAGTTTGAGCATTGTCGTGAAAGGGTAGTGAAAGCGACATCCATTGTCTGTCAGAAAAACTGCAAAAAAATCAAGGACAAGATGGTGACAGCCTTAAGATTTTGCCTGTTTTTCCCAATATTTTGCAGGAATCGAAAGCCTGGTTTTGATGAGAACCTCTCAAAAACCCTTTGCAAGAATCTAAACATGTTCCCGCAATTGATTGCGAATTTGAACCCCTAGATTGTGTGTGTTGTTTTTTTTTAAAGCGCAGTGATCTATATATATTACACTATGCTCAACTCCTAGTCCTTGATCCACAAGCCTCGGCACACTTTTTTAAACAGTTGTCGCTGAACACTACATACAGCCCCACCATCATTCCATAAACCATATAACAACAACAACAAACGGGACTTTGCAGCTTAGGAGTGCAAACCCTACACCCCCACAATTGGCCGAAGTAGCCAGGATCAGCTCTACAAGTTTTGTACGAGTTACAACGAGAAAATTAGCAGTAAGATCCTTGTCCAGGGGAATTTCAAGCTATCTCAATTTTTCCACAAGAGCGTACTAAAACACTGTAGAGTTTAAACCGCAATCTCTTGCACCATAGT
Organism: Amphiura filiformis; assembly: GCF_039555335.1. NCBI lineage: Eukaryota > Metazoa > Echinodermata > Ophiuroidea > Amphilepidida > Amphiuridae > Amphiura > Amphiura filiformis. Next base: position 24,796,700 of record NC_092628.1, read on the forward strand.
CGAATGCCTAATCAATTGAGCTAACTTGACTGCATGTATCAATGCCAAAGAATGGTCTTGGTTACTTTTCTCAAAATAATAAATATATCAGTTATAATGCCCATTGTACTTGTAGGACTTTAAAAATTAATTATAATATAAAGCTTCAAACAGTAGCGGTGTACTAAACAGTACTTTTTTCTTACAGAATTTTGTCTTGAAACTCAGCCAAGATATTTCTATTGCCCAAAATATCAAGAATTTTGTATCCACCTTATGACCTAATTATACATGTACATAGATCTGTATTCTACATGTAAACAATAATAAGACAATATGTTATTAATCATAATTCATGCATGCATTTTACATACAATCTACATGTTGGCTAGTTATATTTTGTTTTCCCTGTATATTTTGTTTTCTCTGACAGCTCAATATTGATGTTAGAGCCTTTCCTTGTAATACTTGTATTGAATAGGCATTGAACCGTTACTACTACACAATGAGAAAGCTCCAAAGGAAGTTATGTATATCAAAATCAAATTATTTTGTGTGGTTAAAATTGGAGCTGTATTGTCAAAGTAGTACAAGTATTCTTGCTATTTCTGGTATTTGTAGTATCTTGACAAAAAGTGATATGAATATGATTCACACACTGCAGCAAATGTCAGTAAATCTGGTCATATTTTCTTTGATTGAGTTGTGTCTACAGGTGCATAATTTGAGGAAAGAACCCAGAAATGACTGAGCATAATTTGTATGGGCAAGGTTTGAAAAATGCAATATATTTACCACACAGAATGCCTTATGTATTTGGTTGTTTATTTGAGAATTTCAGAAACCAGAAACATCTGTTGGGTCTCCAAAATACAAAATTGCACAAAGAGCGTTTAACTCAAAATTTTTGAAAAGCTCCTCTCTCTCTCCCAACCAAATCAGTGCTAATATTTATTGATGAAATAAAAGTTCCATTCAATAAACACATGTGCAGGAATATCTACATGTACAAACTCCTTTCAGAATGAGATTTCATCATGCTTTTGTGCACGTAGAATCATAGAAAATGATAAATTGCCTGCGAAATTGTAGTTGACAAAGATTTGAAAACTTTGAAGAGAATATATTTCTCCCGGATATTTCTGTATTTATGTTTTTATTTATTACTTTATTTATTTTTTATATATTTATTTGAATTGAACTATTCATGTATATTTTTAATTGATTATTGTCATAAATTTTGTATAAAAGTACATGTACAAAAGTATGGAAGTCAGCATAGTTGCATTCCATCCCATACCATTTATACCAACACGTGGATTGTGTATAGTACTACCACTACTAAGCATAATATTATTAACTTCCACACAGTAGCACTCCAACAATGCACTTCAAACTTTGCCCAACAATGACTCACAATCTAAAGGTCACCTACTTTTGTGCTCTAGCCTAGTTGGGGTGGGCATGTCTGGACTTGTTATTTCTTTAACTTTTTCTTCATTTTTCCCCCTTATTGCTCGGAAATCTTATCATTTATGATAACACAGTTCAGTTGTGTCTCTCAATAATGCCTCAAGCATTATTGGAATATGAATTGATAGTTCTCAGTGGGTCATGAACCTGACTTTTCAACACATATATACGAATTTAGTCTACATGTATGTCTAGAGCAAATAATCGTAGGCCTTCATGTACATTTTTTGTAATATAAAGTTTTCTAGATGATTTAATATTCAAGTTTGTAACTTTTGTGTCTACTGAACTAATTTCAAATCCTGCTTACTGCTGGTAAATTTATTTGTAGATTTGTTCATTTTGATTTAAATTATAATTTAATTTGTGATTCTTTCTAGAAGAAAAATTATATTATTATTCTGTGGCATTTTTGTTTTATTTTTTATTTTTGGTAGATAGTTAAAATATAGGCCTAGGCAAAAAAAATGAGCATAAGCCATATTTTAAGATACAGTCATTAATTTATAAATAAACAAAAGTGTTATAAACCAAAATGGTGCATACAACTTTCTTGCACTAGTATTCAACACAATGGATTGTCTTGGTTTATGGGTTATGTCCAGATTAGTACATATCTGCATGTGCAAGCAAAAAAAAAGTAAATTATTGAATTAATAAATTTTTAATTATTTATTTATTAATTAAAAATGTATAGAGAAAATTTGTAGCATTTTTTGACATTCTTAGTATTACTCTTTATTGCAGAAAGTAGAAAATGCACATGACAGCCTTGGTTTTAGATGGGGTCTGGTGGACCTTGTTTGTATGTTTTTTCCCCTTCCACCAGGCCCAAATACAATTAGTGAATAAAAATGGAAAAAAATCATATTTGGATCCAATAGAACCCCTGGATATGACCATAAAATAACAAATCTCACATTTTTTGTGGTTTTCAATATGACTGACTTTGAATTGTTGGTGTGACTCAACAGATAATAAAGGTCACTACATAAACCAAGGACACCAATCTGATCATTCATCATGTTCATTGTTATATTTGTTTGTTTTGTGTATATTCGTGTACATTTATATATGAACAAGATCAAATCAATCTGCATGTACAATGATTGTTTTTGTCGATATGGAATGGATTGGATATGGATAATTAAATCAGTGATAACCAATAGTTCATTTGGAAAATTTCTAGTTTACAACCTGGGTTTTACAATTACAGTACATGTGTATATTTCATTCACTTCATCACAGATTTTTTGAAGTTACCAAGTGGCCCGGCCAAGTGGTCAAATGAACTGACTCCCTAATCTTTTTGTTAGTTATAAAACTTAATAGTGTAACTGTAATATTATGGTATAGTATTATGGTATTTAAAATCATATAAACGCAATTTTAAAAGATTAAAAAATTATTTAAAATTGTCATTTTCTAGAGTAAATGTAAGCCCACATTCACCATTTTTGCATGGCCAATTTATGCTACAAGACAGAAGTTTGTTTTCTGTACTGGAGGCTGCATAGCGTGCGTTTCATTTTTGGGAGCAATTTTACAGCAAATTTTGTTTTTTCAATTTACCAAATCATGAAAAAATGATAATTTCAATCAAAAAATTATAGCAATTTTTTAAAGATTTTCTCAGGAATTTTGTGTACCATATGTAACACAACATACTCGATATTTGGTCAATTGTGATCGGCACGTTTATTTATCTAGTCATGGGCGATATCCATAATGGTGCTATGAATAGTATTGTTCGTCACAATATTATACAACATCCCCCTTTCTTTCAAAAGGATGTATTTATATTCTAAATACATTCGAAAGTGAAATTTCTTTCAAGTGTGAGATGAACTGTTTTGATCTTTCTTTAATAGATCAATTTATGCATGAAAGTTCTTTCCTTTTCTTATTGAAAAAGTCACTGTCTTTGGTTACTTGTGATCACTTTTAAGTTGCAAACTTAAACTGAAAACTTTCCTTTTCTAAATGTTAAAGGAAGTGAACTGATATTTCACATCTTAAAGAATCATTGTTCTTTCATGTGATAACTATGAAATTAAATCATTGTCTTTCTTTCATGTAATAACTATGAAATTAAATCATTGTCTTTCTTTCATGTAATAACTATGAAATTAAATCATTGTTTTTCTTTCAGTGTCCTTAGATTATAGTCTCTAGTGTGCTTTGACTGTCATTTTTTGTTTTGTTTTTTCAACTTTTGAACTATTGAAAAGATCAACTTTTCTGAACAAACTTCTAAAAACTACTTAAACTTCAAAACTTTCTTTCAAAATGTCCAGAAAGATTTCTTTTGGTTTGTGCCAAAATTTGTTAATGTTTTTAGACATAATCTTTCAAATAACTTGGACACTTGATTTTTCTTCCAGATTTGGTAGATAGTTCTTGTCTCTGTACTGGTCTTGTTTCTTGATCTGGACTTGGTTTTTTGTTTTGGTTGGCTTCCTTTGGTGCTGGCTCTTGTTGGTTGCCTTTCTTTGGTGCTGGCTCTTGTTGGTTGCCTCTCTTTGGTGATGGCTCTTGTTGGTTGCCTCTGGTAGTCTTTGGTTGTGGCTCTTGTTGGCTGGTTTTCTTTGGTGATGGCTGTTGTTGGTTGTTTCTGGTAGTCTTTCCTTTCTTTGGTGAAGACTCTGGTTTCTTAGAGTTCTTGGTCTTGTCTTGATTGTTCTGGTTTTGCTTTTTCAAAGTCTCTTTCTGCTGTGTTTCTTGATTTCTTGCTGGAGTCTGATGGGGCAATGAGACAACTGGTGGTGGTGTCTCTTGAGTTTTCTTTAAGTGCACTCTGTTACGACGGTACACTGCTGTTGGAGTTTCGACGACATAAGATCTTTTCGTCAAAGGCGTCTTGAAACAATCGCCTTTTGCCAGTTCTTTTGCCCTTGTACGAGGGGCTTCATACGCGCTACATCACCCTCTTGCAAAGGTTCCAAGTCTTTAGCTGACTTGTTATAGTTCTGGGCTTGTTTCTGGATGCGTTGCTTCATGTTTTTGCTCTCATCAATGACTCTGGGTTGCAAAAGTTTATCAGACATAGGAAGTAATGTTCTTGTCCTACGGTTCATGAGTCTTTGTGCTGGTGTGGTGTCAAAACCTTGTGTTGGCGTATTTCTGTGGTCTAAAAACGCCATCTGGTAGTCGGTGTTGGCTTTCTTACATTTTGTAAGGATGCGTTTAGCAGTCTTGACTGCGCTTTCTGCCTTGCCGTTTGATTGGCTGTGACCAGGACTGCTACAAACGTGTTCAAAGTCCCATTCGGTAGCGAATCGACTGAAGGTTTCCGCGATAAATTGCGGCCCGTTATCTGATACGACCTGCGTCGGTGAACCGTACCTCACGCAAAATGGCTCTTCAGCTTTGCTACTACTGTCTTGCTTGATGTGTCGTCAAGTTTGTCGACTTCCCAAAAGTTACTGTAATAGTCGACTGTGACTAGGAATTCTTGACTGTCCCAAGTAAATAGGTCTACACCGACCTTTTCCCAGGGTCTCATGGGAGGTCATGACTTTGTAGTGTTTCTTTTTGTTGACTAGTCTCAAATGTTCTACAGACATCACATGTGGCTATGTATTGTCTTATGTCTGATGCCATGTGAGGCCAGAATAGGCACTCTCTTGCTCGTCTCAGACATCCATCAGTGCCCAAATGGGAGGAGTGAACTTTGAGCATCATTTCTTTCCGAAGTTTCTGTGGTACTACTACGCGCGATCCTTTGAATATGAGACCGTTCTGTACCGCTAGTTCATCACTGAAACTATGGTACGGAGTGAGTTGCTCAGGTAATTCATCTCGCTTTTCCGTCCACCCATTTATGATGGTTTTCTTTAACATCTGTAATGTCTCATCTTGTGATGTCTCTGTCTTTAATTGTTCAAGTCTTTCGTCTCTGATTGGCAGGAAAGTTACCATATTGACTTCTGCATATGGTTCTGCCTTTTCAGGTGTATGTGGTAAATAGGCACGTGACAAGGCATCTGCAATGACCATTGTCTTGCCAGGACTGTATTTGATATCATAGTTATACTTCTGGATCCGCAGAAGCATTCCTTGTAGACGCTTTGGGTGCTTTACACAGTGGTTTCTTGACAATCATTTCCAGCGGTTTGTGATCGCTGATAACTTGTGTAAACCGTCCGAAAGTGTATTGATGGAATCTTTCGAATGCATCCACTACCGCGAGCATCTCTCTTTCAATGGATGCGCACCGTGTTTCGGTATCTGTGAGTCTTGGCTGTGATATGCGATTAGGCGTCCATTTTGGATTAGGGCAGCACCCAGTCCTTTACCACTTGCATCACACTGGATGACTAAGTCATCTTCTGGGTTGTAGTATGCTAACAATGGTGCTTCAGATATCATTGCTTTGACTTTGTCTAATGCATTCTGTTGCACATAAGTCCAATGCCATTCTACTTCTTGCTTGACTAGCTGTCTGATTGGCTCTAGGACATCTGATAGACTGGGGAGAAATCTACTTAGGTAGTTGACGAACCCAACAAGTCGCTGTACACCATTCACATCTGTTGGTGCAGGCATGTCTAAAGTCGCCGAGACCTTCTCTGGGTCTGCTTTCAGACCTTGATTTGTTATCAGATGACCTAAGAATGGGATTTCCGTAGCCCTGAAGATTGACTTGTCTTTGTTAAGTTTAATGTTCTGATCTGTGCAACGCTTTAGCAGTTGCTCGAGGTTGGCATCATGATCCTTTAATGCCGCCTCTTCATCCTGACCTTTGCCATATACTACGAGGTCATCCGCTACACAGATAACTCCAGTCAGTCCCTCTAATGCAACATGTATACGATGTTGGAAAATCTCAGAGGATGCTGAAGTACCAAATGGTAAGCGGCGCCATCTATAGCGTCCAAATGGGCTATTAAAAGTAGTCAGGATGCTAGACTCATAGTCTAGTTCAATTTGCCAAAAGGCTGAGCTAAGGTCAAGTTTGGAGAACACTTTTGCCTGTGCTAACTCTGGGAGCACATCATCAATTACTGGCAATTGATATTGAGGGCGCTTTAGTGCCTTGTTCAAAGGTCTAGGGTCAATGCAGATTCTAAGGGACCCATTTTTCTTTTCTGCTACGACCATCTGGCTCACCCACTTTGTCGGTTCTACCACTGGTGCAATAATGCCTTTATTTTCTAACTGTTTTAGTTCTTCTTTTACTTTAGGCTTAATCGCATGTGGCAATCTTCTTGGCGGAAGTATGACGGGCTCCATAGTTGGATCAGTAGTCAGGTGTACTTCTCCTGGGAGTTTTCCCAGGTCTCCGTCAAACACTTGCTCATACTGCTCTTCTGGCAGTTTTGTTTCTTTAGGCCTATGTACTTGTAGTACTTTGTTTGGAGAGGTGATATTGTCTGTGTTGACAGTAATTAAACCCATGCGTTGACTAGCTACACTCCCTAAGAGTGGTGTAAGGTTGTCCTTAGATACAGTGAATGGCACCGAGTATTTCTTCCCATTTGCCGGGTTCCGTAAATCTAACCTGCAAGTGCCAACTGCAGTGTATATGGCGTTATTCCACATACGCACGGTATTGCTTTTATCGACTATGAGTTCTTTGTTTTCTATCATTTTCTCAGGTATGGTGTTTATCTTTGCACCACAATCTACTTGGAATACCACTTTGGTATCACTATGTTTGATCACCATCTCTGCATATATGTCATCTTTTTCTTTAGTAGGCCTAGCACTGTTGATATCAGTATTGTTTACATCCTGTACATTTATCATGTTTATGTAGTCTGTACTGTCTGATGTATCACTATCACTGTAATACTGTTCTACTCTTTTTATTCCTGTTGCCCTAGTCCTACACACCTCAGCAAAATGGCCTGTTTTGGAACATCTTGTGCACTGTTTGCCAAATGCTGGGCAGGCAAATTTGTCTCTTACATGTCTTTTACCACAGTATCTGCAATCTATTTGTTGCTTAGGCCTAGTATCTGTACTCTTAGGCCTATCTGATTTTCTACTTTGTTGACCGTATTTTTTTTTTTTTTTTTTGGTAGACTTGTGTCTACCTGCAACTCCATGGACGGTTGCTGACGTTTCTGACGCTTTTATTTCGCTAGCATGCTTTTGGGTTTTCTCTGCAGTGCGACAAATATCAATGCAGCGCTTAAGATCAAGTGTATGCTCTTCTAACAATTTCTTACGTGTATCCTGGCTTGCAATACCTTTGAGGATTTGGTCACGATGAGAGACTCATTTAAACACTCACAAAATTGCATGTTTTTGCTAATGTGCGCACTGAAGCCAAAAAATCTTCAAATTTTTCACCTTGTTTTTGTTGCTGCTGTTGAAAACATATCTCTCGTATGTTTCGTTTTTCTCGCCAATTGCATGAGCGTTGAATTTATTTATAATTTCCTCTAGGTTTACACTTTGCTGTTGACTTGTAAAGTCAAAGCTATTATATATTTCTAGGGCTTTGACGCCTATGGCGTGTAGGAATACTGCCGTCTGGTATTCGGGTGGTTGTTCATTGATTTTGGCAACGATGACATAGTTTTTCCACATCTGCCTCCACGTTTTCCATTGATCCATGGCTTTGAGTTCGGGAGGTGGTTTGATACCTGGGGTACCCGTATTTGCGGTGCCTGGTTGCCTTGACCGGCATGCGACTCTGTTCGGCTCGCATGGCCGTCAGTATTTTCGTTGATTATGTGGGCATATCAGATAACTATACCGCGTTTTTACCGTTTTGAAACCTTCTATGCGATTACTACTTACTACTGTATCTTTGATTTTGACTGTAGCTGGCCTTAAAACGGCAGGAAAGCGTGATATACCGCTGCCACCATGTAACACAACATACTCGATATTTGGTCAATTGTGATCGGCACGTTTATTTATCTAGTCATGGGCGATATCCATAATGGTGCTATGAATAGTATTGTTCGTCACAATATTATACAACACCATACATTGTACATGTAGAGTTTTTAGTCTACATTCAAAACAAACCAATGGCGGCTCACACAGAGCAATTCTGAGTTGGTACTCTTTGGGTATAATCTCTTTGAGTGTATTGATACTGAGCCCCTTGCATACCGCACTTTCACTTTTCATATCAAGTACACTTACATCAAGTAGTGACCAGATGCTCAATAGAAATGCAACAGAAGTGTGTCTGAGCAAAGGTGAAGAATTTGCACAGTTTATTATATTTATTGTGCACAGAGGGAGGCAGATGGACAAATTCCATTGATGATCATTTTTAGAACCAGGGCAGGCCATCAGTTTACCAGGTGAATGCTCTACTCAGAGTCCAGTGAGGAAGAACACTAACACTAAGGCCTAAAAAGAATTGTTTGATTGGCATAACATTAAAAAAAAATAGGGTAGGTCGGTCTGGATTTTTTTTTTACTTAATTTTTTAAGTTGTCAATTTTGTTTGATAAAGGGTTTAATTTTTGGAACTTTTTTTCTTTCTTTTTTTTTGTAATATATTTATTATTATTTTTTTTTAATTTAATTTTTTTTTTGCAAAAAAAAAAGAAATTTTAGGGTCGGTCAGGTTACGCCAAATTGAACAATTTTTAGGCCTAATATTAAAAATGAATATGAGCCTTCAATTCAACCTCCACTCATCCAACACTATTACATTTCATTTGAGACATGGTTTTATTTCATTTTTTCATTGCAGGATGGAGAACCTGATCTTGCATACTGCACAACAGATCATATTGATCCCACATTTATGGAGCCATCAGATTGTCCAGAAGGGGGACAATCGTTTCGTCTCTGCCAGGTTGGAAAGCATAAAATGTCAAGATGTGTTGACCCTGATGCTATCAATGATTAGTAAGTAAATGTATATAGCCCTGTGCATTCAATCTGGGGGGACCAAAAAATTTGAGAGAAACAAAAATATTAAAAAATATAAAAAAGGAAGAGGAAGTTAGAATGTGCATCTTCCTTTGCTCCAATTTTTAGGCCACAATTGTCCTCATGTTTTCCCTGGCGCCCAAACTAAACACAATTAGGGATTCAATCATGTTTCACCGTTGTTCATCACCGTTTAACAGCGATGCGGCAGCGTCGTCTGCGTGGTTTATTTCAGCGAGGGCAGCTTTAGCTGCCCGGCCAAGTAAACCACGCAGACGACGCCGACGCGAAGTTGTTAAACGGTGATGAACAACGGTGAAACATGATTGAATCCTTTCAACAACGAAAAGAAGCTAAAGAACGATAATTCACATGATTATTTCATGAGGAATGTCAGTTAATCATTGCCACTCAGCCTTACAAAAACTTCGATGATTTTTCTGTTAAAATCAGCAATAAAACTGGGATAAAACTACAGAATAAAACTGCAATGTTTAGCCGCTGAAAATACTGAATTTAATTTGTAAAGCTTGCATACGCACACAGGTTCCAAACATGACGAATTTTACGCGCTCTCGCCAGTAACGCTGTAGTCTCGCTTCGCGTTCACAGTATACGCTTATAGTAAAAGTGTGGATTCATCACGGATTAACAACGGTTGGCTCCTGTACAAAGGTATAGGAGGAGTTGTTGAAAAGTTGGTAACCATGCATGTTACAAAATCTTTCAAAGGCCCCCTTTGCAATGATTTTGCATCAAATGTACCCCCCTTTTTATGCAAAATCAAGGACAAAATTTAAAAAAAAACCTTTTTAGTTGTAGTTTTCAATGACCAGAATTTCAAACTCCCTTTTCAATGACACTCAACATTACCGGATTTTTCCAAAGTACCCCAATCATGTTGCCATGCCCAGGGGCCAGTAAAAGGCAAATCCAGTCCTGACTACTCTCTAAATGTACACCGAGTGGAAAGAAGAGTGAGAGAGTGAAATGGAGGACAACCCCATTTTGAGTGGAAAAAAATTCACTCTAAAGGGATTGAAAAAAGTTGTCTCTATACTCTCAAAAGAGTTTATATTGCCTAAAGAAAATGTACTTTCTTTTATTTAGAGTGTTTTCTACTCCAAAATGAGTTGTCCTTTGTTCAACTCCTTGAAAGAGTTCTACTCCAAAATGAGTTGTCCTTTGTTCAACTCCTTGAAAGAGTGGAAATCCACTCTTTTACATTTAGAGAGTACATGTACATTTATATCGTAATTTAAGTTCCAAAATAAATACAAAATGTAGGTGTAATATATTCTGTTTGTAACTGAAATTCATGTTTTGCCTTGAACTTTTTTTTGCAGTTGTGACTTCTGCTCACCCGGAGTAAGCTTCTTGTCAAGAAATAACAATTGTACAGAATGTCAGCCATGTAAAATATGTGGCACTCAAGAACAGGTAGGTGCCTGGTGCAAGACAAAGAATTCAAATCTTGGCCCTTTTCTAGGCTAATTTGGGTATATAGATGGGTCATTTCTTTTAAAAATTTCTGATTTTTTTCTCTTGAAAATAGCCCAATTTTGCCTTGGAGAATGTGATTACAGTGGGTTGACGTCACTGCCACATTCGGGTGAAAAAGAGATAGCATAGCAGATACGACCTTTTTGGAAGATTTTTTTTGGGGGGTGGGGATAGGGCTTCAATAATTTGGTGCCAAAATACACATATAAATATGAGCCAACATCATGTTTCAAAGCAAAAACAAGCTCTAGATTAGAGCCACATCAAAATCCCAACCAGTCAGTTATCAAAAGCCAGTAGTGACCAGCCTGAGGTGATCGGTAGGTTTTTGGCTGACATGATCGTGATACGCGCTCGCTGCTTGCAATTTGGACGTCGCGATCTGAGGGAACTTGGTCAATTCAAAGGAAAAACACAAGTTATTAATTCTTGTTTGGTACCTGGCTTGGCAGATACTGTATCAATTTTGCTTCAACAGTAAAATGTAGTGTCTCTTTTATGATTAACAAAGCAGTTGCTACATATTTACTTGGGAGGGCTGATGTTTTTAAGTAACTAAAACTAAATACATTTTACACCTTTTTCTCTATCTGCTTTACACCTGCACAATATTTTGAAGTGGAGCACCTTCTATTAATATGCTTTTTATTTATGAAAGTAAGAATATTGCTATGCTGTATGTACACATTGTGAATGATGCCCTTCCATGCTATGTTTGTGACCCTAATAAGTGCATGCTTACAAGGATATGATGTCCTGAGTCATTAACTTCATATGTGGTAGAACATTAATGTTGGTTTGTTGGTATTAGTAATGTTTCATCTCTTGTAAAGATGTACATTGTAGTGTATTTGATTTGATTTATTTAGTGTACCTTTCCAACAATTTGTCTTATATCATAATTATTGCACTCATTTCATTTGATTATCATCATGCATTATTTATATTGGTATCTTTTCATTGGTGTTTTAGGTTTCCCAAGCATGTACCATCGATGAAGATACAAAATGCGAACCAAAAGCTCCAATCCCGGGTAAATCAGCTTTTGTTTGTATTACTTCAACCATACTCATAATTGTCATAACTAGTTTATATGTGTTATGAATCGGAGTTAAAGATAAAGAAACTTAGTCTGTATACCTTCCTCAAGTCAGTAAAATCAAATCAAATTTTGAGATTTTCTCAAAAACTGTAAATTTTTACAGGAATCTGTTATGCTAGTTGCTTTCTGAAAATGTATACTTATAATAGTTTTATTAAGAAGTAAAAGTATCACAGACAGCTCGATACCAATAAATGGTAGAGCTATTTATTCACCTGAAGATCGCTTTGGCGTGAAACACAGTGTTGTGAAATGTATTAATATCTGTGTCTATATTTTTATAATAGTTTTATATACAATAAAACACAATATCTAAATTACTGACTCGAGAAAGGTTTACAGACTATAGTTCACATATGACAATCCTGTCAATCAAATTCACCATAGTCTGTGATTGGTTAGTAGCGTGTTAATTCATTTGGTGCCTTCATCGGATAAAAGGAATCGCAGAAAATGGCGGAAGATGTCGGTACTTTTACAAGGCAAAACACAACTTTTCTAGGTGTTGTTGACATGGTGCTTTCAGGAAAGAAAGTTTCCTGTTACTAAAACCCAACTTTTGAGATGCTTTGTATGTTTGAAGGTGCAAAACTGACCATGGGCACATGAAATTTCTATCATTACAACAAATCGTAAATGAAACGTTTCCGAGTCTGACTGACAGGTTAGACAGGAATTATCTTTATCACTGTCTCTGATTATAGTAGTTCATTTTAGTTGATATTTACCAAATGTGTATGTTATATGAATGAATGTTGTAATAAAAATAATAATAATAATAATAAAATGTATTTTTGAGCACCTGACAACAAAAGCAAATTCACTAAGCGGTTTACAGAGCAAAATACATGAATGCAAGAACACACACATTATTTAAAAGTATAAACCAGCTGTACAAGAAAATATCATAAAAACAAGGTTACAATATATCTTAAATTAATCTTAAATGTTGTCAGCCATCCAGTAGTTGTAAACAGAAATGTTTGAAAATAAATCAAATACTGGAATTTATTTTTTGCAAACTTGCATGGCCCACCCTAGATGCAGTATTAGAGCTGTTTTGTAACTTTTAGTAACTTGTATTTTACAAAGGCTAAAATTAGAACTAGACTTAAAAATCATGCATTTTTGTATTATATAATAGGTGTACAAGCTGATATGAGAATAGCGCATAAAAAGAAACAAACCTATTGTGAGTCAGCTGCATATATCACCTTATTCTAAATGTATACCGTTTTTATTTTTTCAGGTCCGTCATCATGTCCACCTTGTCCAGTCACCCAAGTACTGACCTCAGCAGAAACAGCTCATCTCAGTACTGATAGTACGGCTGAATTGGTGTCAACAACGCCCTATATCACTTCTCTAGAAACGTCTCCTGTCTTAGACCCAACTAGCTGCCCTAAATGTAAGTTTCCAATGCTACAATTTTGTACATGTAGCTTGATTAATGTCTTTCTGGTTAACCTAACTTTATTTTCGGACCAGCCAACCTTATGACTAGCACTTGCACACCCTGATTACTGCCTCTCTCTAAGTGATTTGAAAAGTATTTTCACCTATTACCAACATGGCTAAAGTCAGCCCTCGAATTAACCCACGGCACCCATGGCATTTTGCCGTGGGTGCCCATCCCCACTGCCGTAATGCCCTCAAAATATGTCCTTTACCCAAGGCAGTCACTTGCTGTGCCCTATAATGAAGTTGCCGTCGGTGCCCCAGCCCTGCCCCTTCATTTATAAAATCATCTATCTATGTTTGTGTGTGTTTTCTTCACTTTTGAGAAATTGCCTTGGTGCCCTTCTCAAATTTTCAACAGTTGCCATGATGCCCTCTTGAAATATTACAAACTGCCGTGCTGCCTTGCCTTTTCAGTGAAAATCCAAGGCAATTTCCAACTTGCCCTTAGATGATTATGTAGTTTTCAATGGTATAACAAAGACCGTCCCACCACCAGATTTTCCTCTGATCCTTTGTTGCTGGTAAATCAGCTTTCTAAAACTGAGTGCCACAAGATGGGCTTTTTTCAGCGTATGGTGCCCATTTGGAACCAGCTCCCTAGTATTATCAGATCTACAAATTCTGTTGCTTCATTTAAGCAACAAGTTTTGGAGTTTTACCAGTCCAAATTTGCTCGCACCTTTGATGCAACTTCTGTTTGCAATTTTGTAATTGTCCAAATTGCAGGCAAATGTAACTTACCTGCATTTTCCCCCTCTAATTTATATTTCCCTTCCCTTCTTTTTTGGTTTTGGTGGGGCGGTCTTAGAGGTGCCTGGCACCTGTTCGCTCCTGCCATTCACTGGACTTTTTAAAACAAATATTGTTCCTTTCATAATATTGTGTAATATTTGATGTAACTTATGTGCAATATTATATATTTTTTGTAATTCTGTGCCAGTGATAAAGTGTAATAAATAAATAAATAAATAAATAAAAAGAGTTGCCATGCCCCTTCAGATCCTTAATTCGAGGGCTGGCTAAAGTATGTTTTGAATTTGGCTCTCAAAAACCCTCCTTTAGTCATCAAAATGGTGTGTGACACAACAACATGGCGGGCTCAAATTGGGGCATACCTTCATCCAAGATCTTGGCATTGTGTTGATGAGGAAATATGATAATGTTGGATTGATAGGCTTTTGTGCTGATATGTGCTGGCGACTATTTGTGTGTAAGGTCATCAATCACATTGTATTCAGCGGAGAATGGCAAAGGACTAGTGTACAATGTACTACCACAGGTTATTGATGCTACTGTATCATGGTTCATCACCTATGATGGATTATATTTGTCTGTTACTTCAGCACCATGTGTATACCAGCCCTATGTACCAACGATTCTGTTGCAAGCTGCGGACATTGAAACAAACCCAGGACCAGATAATGAGGACATTATGAAATCCATTGATAAACATACATAACCTCATTAATAAACGTGATCCAATTACATTTAGTTATTTGTGAAAACGCGAACGCAAATTGAGGTCATTAATATCTCACAATTGACCGCAAAATGCGTAATTGTTCCAATGTCGCACACAATTGACCGGCGTTTGAGTGCTGTTGTGCATCAAACAAATTGCGCACACGCTGACTGCCTTATTTGGATTGCACGCTACCATATTTGCACAGATTGTGATACACACTTTTGTTATTGGTCGTCATGTTTTAGCCCAATCGATTTTTGGAAAGGGAAGATGTAAAAATCATCTATTTTTATAAACTTTTGAGCAAAATTTTGTGTTATTTTGTAAGGTGAAGAGATTAAAGTGACGGTTATGAATGAGGTTAATAACTTTGCATCGGTAATATGTCGGGCATTGTGAAAAATCTAAACATTTTGCTTTTGACCTCATAAGTAAGTTCATATGTGGTAGAACATTAATGTTGGTTTGTTGGTATTAGTAATGTTTCATCTCTTGTAAAGATGTACATTGTAGTGTATTTGATTTGATTTATTTAGTGTACCTTTCCAACAATTTGTCTTATATCATAATTATTGCACTCATTTCATTTGATTATCATCATGGATTATTTATATTGGTATCTTTTCATTGCCCTCCAAATAACCGATGCGCAGTTATTAACCTCTAAGTAATTAACAATATTAAGACAAAAATACACAGGACAACCATTAAATAAATATTGCATTTTGAATCTGAATGTTTCATATTATGAATATATATCATTCTTTGCAGGCAACTGTACTGATGTGTGTGACAGAGATCCTGATGAATTAAAACACTGCCGAGGGGATCTCCCCCTACATGTAATCATCCTCATCGGTCTAAGTATGGGGATTATCATCATCTTCTTGATATGTGTAATAATGTGGAGGGAGAGAAAATATTATGATCTGGAACAGAAGTGTAATAATGTTGCCGAGGATCTGAGGATTGCGCTTGGTAAGTTTTTAATTATAACAAGGCACAAGCAAGAATTTGGTCGATCCTTCATGTAATTATTTCGTGTAAGCTAATCCTAGCCCTAGCCCTAACCCCAATCCTAACCCTAACCCTAATCCTAATTTCGTGTATAATTACATGAAGGAGTAACCCGAATTTAAAGCCATTATATGTGATTTGCTCAACTGCAACACCCTCTATTTTTCTTGAATCTCTACTTTTTGCATGATTGTAATGCCCAGTGGTGTATTAAAATACCATGTGAAACACAAAGTGTCCCTCTAGATTTTTCCCATTGAAAAGCAACACAAGAATTTATATATGTGATGCGATCAAGAAAAATCAGTCGAAACTTGGAAATATTGATTTTGAGATATAGCCAAACAAAGGCAATATTTCCTTTGTTTCCTGCTGTTTTTGAATTTCTTTAAATGCTCATATCTTTGGAACTGGTTTTTCAATTTCAGTGGGGTTTTCTGTAAAATGCAGCGTTGTAAATGCGTTTTACTATTCTATAAGAAACTGAAAATTCAATATTTCAGAGTTTCGACTGATTTTGCTTGATCACATCACATATTTTTGTGGCCTAATATGTGGCATCTTTTCATTTCAGAGGATAAGCAAAAACTGAAAGAAAATTGCAAATGCCCAGCAAAAGACGAAGGTAAGATTTATCAGAAATAATTACAAATATCCCCATGAATATGGTTATCCCATTAGCATTGCTGATTTTCTTACAGTGCCTCTGATTGGTTAATTCCATGATGTAATTATCTGAGTTACCAATCAGAATAGAGCTTTTAGATCTCTTAGCAGTTTTAAGCTTAATCACCTTCAACCATACTGAGTATTCTTACCATATCTCTAATTGGCTTAAGTAGAGAATAAAGGTATTGTTTTTAGCCGCTGTCATACATTAATCATCTCATATAACAAAAGCAACATCATTATTTTTATTTTAAGCAATGAGGCAAACTCATTCTTAAACATTTCAATTCAAATGAAAAATATTAATCATGAGTATACCAAATTTTAATCAAATTAAACCCTACATTTTACAAGGAATTACATGGGTCTTAGAATCGACTATTGCTATGCACTTACGATTGGTTCAAACAGTGAGTACGAGTATCTCGTTGACGGGCACACGCTGACCCGTGTTATATCATGTCATATCACATGGCTAAGAACCAATAAGTTTGAAGGAACTGTCTCATGAAAAGTGCCTAAGAATACTTGATACGAGATTACTTGATTGGCTAGAGGCTGATAATTTGGCTGGTAAATTGTCTATATATTTTGGAAACTAAAAGTAGTCCATTCACCAAATTATTAGTGTCTTGGTCAATCACAGGTGTATAGTATTTGACTTTTGTAGATGTAGCTTTAATATGATGTTGTTTATAATTAAATGGTTATATGATTCACACAGTATACTTGTGTGAGAACCGAAGCTTTCAATTCACTAACACTGACACATGTTTTATGTTGTTTATTTGTAGGACCCGCAAATCCGGTCAATGCTGATCAGCCACCAAATTATGTCACAGTCAATGCAAATCAGCCACCAAATCACATCAACGCCAATCACCCAGGACCTAGACATAAACAGAAAGGTAAATAACAGCATTATAGTTTATCTCATGATGCAAAAAGACTATAGCAGTAGTAGTTGTTCGTACATGGACACAGAACTTTAATGTGTTTAGATCCAATGGACCCGTTGCACAGATCCACCGTCTTGTTACCAAAATGGGGCCCTACATGATAATGCATAGCATTTTGTTTCTCTCACTTTTTATCATTTGTGTATGCAATGCGCCAGAACGTTTCCACATGGTATTATGTACAGGATTCAAAGTATGCATATGAAAGGCTGTAACATAGCCAGGTTTTTCTTGTCAAAAAAGGCAACCAGCATTTCACAGAGGGTCAAGAGGAGGGCAAGATGTTGGGGGCAGTGCTATGCCAGTGAAGTAAGGTGTACAAAGAAACAACATGCACTTTGCAAGGAGAACTTCATTTTGAGATAACCATGCAAAGTGCTTGTAAATATATATATTATAATGATTTCTCGTAGTTAATCAGTGACTCAAACAGATTGTGTGATGGGTAAACTGTTTAAGATATAAAAATTCATGGGACTGTATTTGGATGTAATTTTAACATTAATCCTTTTCTTTCCAACAGATGACAAGAAAGGGAAAGGAGGACAAGTCGATTTGAATATCTCCGGGCGTGATCTCTTGGATTCAAGTCTAAATCCAGTAGATGATTCACTTCACCATGCAGACGTATCCCATGTTCAAGATATGGACCAACCATTAGGAGGGTTTCAGAGCCTTAAATCAGTGGATCCAAGACAACCATCTGCAGCAGCATCAAGACCTGGGGATCATTCACAAGGCCCGCCATCAGAAGCAGATCTCATTCGAGCAGAAGCATTGAATCACAGTAATGGTGAAAGCAGCACAAAACATTACCCCGAGAGGCATGAGAATCCTGGCATGGAAATGTCTACAATGCGCAGTGATAAATCCTTGAAGGACCTGAATCCAAAAGATACTACAGATAGCTTAACTGTAAATGAAACAGAAGCAAAAGAAACTGATGAGATGATACCTAAACCACCTGCCCAATCTGTCGATTCGGGTAACAAAACTGGTAATAAAAATGGTGGTTCTAAAGGCATCCTATCAAAGATATCTCCATTTAAGCGATCTTCCACTTTAGGAGCATCAGCAAAGACTGATAAAGATGTTGATAGGAACCATAACAGGTCAGTGCCTGGTGATAAGAGCAGGCCTAAAGACCTAGCCCTACCTACAAACTCATCTCCCAAATCCCCTGATGCTCCTGGTAGTATAGCCACGCCTACGGTGGACGATCCTACAAAGACGGATAAACCTGAAGTAGGGTGCTCACCGTCATTGGAAGAACCTAAGAGTATGCAAGATGAGCAACATGTTTCCATCACAGACAATAAACAGGGTGCCTTGCCTGTTGGTGGGTCACAGTTACCCAGTAATGGACATACTTCAAGTTTAGGTGTTAGTGGAAGTGGTGATGGGAAGACAAAGGTTCCAAATGGCTCACCTGCTGATCTAGATAAGAGAAGATTAGGTAAGATCATATTAATAATCAGTTGG
Source organism: Amphiura filiformis (assembly GCF_039555335.1). Classification (NCBI taxonomy): domain Eukaryota; kingdom Metazoa; phylum Echinodermata; class Ophiuroidea; order Amphilepidida; family Amphiuridae; genus Amphiura; species Amphiura filiformis. The sequence goes on from NC_092628.1 coordinate 24,815,661, forward strand.
TATGAGGAAAGTGTGTGCTTAATCAACAGGGTGCAAATAATCATCTTTTATAGAATGTTTTTTACCCTTTTAATATCGGAATTATGTAGAAAATGCCCACCACAGACACCTCCCACACATATATTTTATGCCTCCATCGCAAGGCATACATATTATTTTTGCAATGTCCGTATGTATGTATGTATGTCCGGAGGCTGTATGTCTTAAATTGATAGGCTGACTGACTTCAGAATTCTAGGGTAGGTAGGCCTTGGTCAGAAACTCTGGCTACTTTTTTTGGTCTAATTTGCATATTTGTTATTATGATAATGAGCTAATTTGCATATTTTGAGCTGAAATTTCCCCCCTCCCTCATTAAACACCAATAGTAAAACTAGGAATGCACAAACACACATATCATTGTTGGGCAGGAAAAACCTTGTTATTGGCCCCTGAACATGTTTAAAGCAAAACCTCCTTTGTAAGCTCTTGGTGGTTTTGTTTTAAACATGTTCAAGGGCTTGTGGCCCTACATAGAAGGTTTTTCCTGCCCAACGATGATATGCCATTGCCCACATATATTATTATTATTATTCTAACACTGAAAATGATTTAACATTAAATGTAGTTTATGGTTAACATCAATAGAAACTTTTTTTTATTATTTTATCATTATTTCATACAGATGAAGTAGCTTCTGAGTTAGATTTTGACAAAATAGCGAACACCTTGACTCCAGATGAACTAAAAAGTCTCTATCGCCAACTAGGTCTAGAGAGAGCTGCTATTGAGCATGCCGAGGTGGACTCTGGAAGTATTATCACTGTTGAGAAGGCAATTGCAGTACTGACAAAATGGAAGATGACGACAGGAAGAACTGCTACAAGGAGAGTTATTATCGAGGCACTAAGAAAAGGCAAGCATGTGCTTAGTGCAGATAATCTACAAAGTTATTTTATATCGCCAGATAGTACTGAATCGTAGCATATTACAAGCAGGACTACAAGAAAGAAGCGTACCGAGGTATGGGTGTAAACTCTAGGCTGAGTGGTTGTAAGGTCAAAAGAGGCTTGATTTTGCATGATTTTACAGAAACCCTGGGGTGTGAAGCCCCCCAAAGCCACCACCTGGGTATGCCACTGTTCAAAGGTGTTGGAACTGCTTAGGGAACAAACCAAAAGATCAATGATTAGGGGGAGGGGGTAAAAATACTCGATTACGTTTATACAAAAACATCGGTCTGAAGAATGTGTCATTATTATTATTATGTCAAACTTTTCAACATTTCATTATTACGTTTCTGGCAGGGAGGGAGGGGGTCGGCTGAGAAACGAAACTAGTTACGTTTATAGGACATCATCGATCTTTTGGTTTGTTCCCTTACCATGCTTGCCTTCACTCGCTCATCTGGTATCTCCAAGTATGTGTCGTAGAAATGTGTGTATCATCATAGCACTGAATTGGATGAGGAGAGGCTGGAAGACTGCATTGTTACACCTACCGTGATGAAGTATTAATGTGTATTCACCAGTGAGGTAGAATCAAAGAGTACCGACTCAGCTATGTTTGGTTGTCCCTAATGGAGTCAACTTATTGTACCTCCGGATTCATTATGTGCCCAGCAAGCTTAATTCAAAGTGTGTGGCAAAAACATGCACAAAGCACTGCATACATAAACCATTGAAATGCTCACGCTAAAAGATGCAAATTATTGTCTGAATATGGCTTCTTGCCGACAAATGCCGGAGGTACATTATCTATGAGCAGCAAACCAAGATGGCGGATTTGCCTCAGCATTACGCATGGTGCAATTTTGAGTTGGTAGTCTTTGGGTATAATATCTTTGGTATTCACAAAGCATTTGCAGGTACAAATGCAGAGAAAGAAATAGGAAATGTGTGGATGTTCTTGATACTATATACAGCAGATGATAAAACCCATATGATATTATCCCGTGAAGCTATACTAGATAATTTGTTACAAGAATAATGGGCGTAGTGGCATGGCAAAGCACTCAACAGGAATACAGCCCCATATGCACTTGATCACAATGTATGCATGTTTGATACTATAGACAGCAGTAGTTGTTATTCCTGTTCTACACTCGATTTAGGGATTCAATCATGTTTCACTATTGTTCATCACTGTTTAACAACGATGTGTCTGTGTGGTTTAATTCACGAGGGTAGCTCACAGATGCGCCGGACACGAGTTGTTAATGAACAATGGGGAAACATGATTGAAATACCTAGCTAAAACAATCTATTTCACATGATTATTTCATGAGGAAAGTAAGTTAAACACTGCCAAAAAGATTTCTCTGATTTCTCTGTTGATATATCAGCAATAAAACTACAAAATAAAATGTCAATGTCTAGCCACTACCTCCAAAATACTGAATCAATTTGTAAGCATGTAATGTATATATGTGACACGATCTGGTCCATGGGGGCCAAAGGCAGCAAATTTGAAACTGAGATAAAAGTAAAAATATGGAGTAAAAACAATAAAATACATAAGAAAATAGACATCAGAAATCCGACGCGAGTCCGCGAATTGATTCGTGCAAAGATTCTCGTAAAACATTAACCGGGTGAATCCATATGGATTCGTGTAGTGCATTGGCAGTTTACAGAAAGAATAAAATATGTACCAAGTTTGAGCCTGTTGATTCAAAAGTTATGAAGTTTTTTGATGTCTATTTTCTTATGTATTTTATTGTTTTTACTCCATATTTTTACTTTTAAACAACCGAACCCCCAAAATGGCGAATTATGGTATAATTTACTTAAATCATTAATAATTTGTACAATAATACTGATTTGAGAGGGTGTTTTAAAAGCAAAAACAGCCATCGGTTGCAGGCTGATCTTTTGTTCGCCAGAGTCGCCATCTTGGAAGACTAAATCAGACTGTATGAGGGCAGTATTTTTTTCAATCATTGTGCAGCGGGAGCGGGATGTAGATTTGCACGAATCAAGGATTCTCACAAAATTCTCTTGCGAGAATCCAAGTGGATTCGCCCGCACTGCCACAGATTTCCAGGGCTGAATCAAATATGCTAGACCTTTGGTGTTTTCAGTCAATGATAGCCTATTGTAAGCATAATGTAATAATTACAGTAACTCAATTTTCAAAAATGCCTCCTTTGGCCCTCATGAACCAGATCGTGTCACATGCACACAGGTTCCAGGCATGAACAATTGTACTTGTATACGCTACTATAAAAGTGTGGAGTCGTCACAGATTAACAGCAAAGGTATAGGAATAATTGTTGAATACACTTTTGAGACTGTGTTGATGGATTCAGGTTTATTCCAAGAAATAAATAAACAATAAAATGTGTGTCAAGTCAGGGGAACATACTTTTACCTTGGCACATATTGAACTTATTTGAACTTGAAATGCTATTTATATGTTCAACACCTTGGACAAAACAAGGTTGACATAGCACAGAACTTTGAAAATGTGAGGTTAATCCCATGATTGGCCAAAATGAATGTCGTGTCCAATTTTGAACCAATCAAGGAGATCATTAATAAGATCATCTGCAAATGCAAGTTTGGCCATAAATAGAAGCCCAGTCATAATTAGCAAGGGGTTATGTGTATTCATGTATTTGATGGAATGATAAAATGTATTATGTATGTAATGACTGCTTATGACTCACGAGCCAAGGAATTCTGCTCTTATGCATTTCTTAAAAGCAAACACTTCCATTGGGCTATTTCAGTTGAACTCCATACACATCCTATGGAGGACATAACCTTAACCTTCCACACAGGGAGTATGAATTTCAAATGGGGTTACCTGAATGAGTGACTCCATTTGAAATCTACACCCCATGTGTGGGAGATTAAGGTTATGTCTTCCACAGGGCACAGTGACGACGCCTGGGAAATAATTATTTTGTACAGGCAAGGAAACTAAATCAATATGCGGGAGGGGGATCAATACACCTGTAACTGCTATGCACAATTTGATTTTCAGACGATAAATCTTTGGATACCGGGGTAGAAAATGATGAATATCTCCCATAATTTTTTGTTTCTAAAGAAGCCAATTTCAAGGCTTGCACTTGAATATACGTGTTGAAAGAATATGATAGTCGCTAGCTTGCGTTTAAAAGCAGGTGACGTACCATGCTCACTGACATCTACAGAGGTCAGTCACCAGGCTATTGTCAATAGGCTTAGTCAGATGTCCTTTGGCCCATTATGTGTCTCAAAACTATTAAACAGGTCAGAACAAAATGGTCATGCGTGACTGTGGATTCGATCTACCATCATGGCGATTTCTGCCATGAAGATATCGGGGCGATGACACTGTGCAGGCATGTATAGATTTCAAGTGGAATAGCCCATATTGAAAAGTCATTCCTTATAACCTTACACCTTCCTATATATGAACGAAATAATGTGTTGTAATTAACTTAAATTATTATTACTTGTATTCTGTAGCACCGAGTTTTCAGTTTTGTGTGCTTAGGGAAACAAACCAAAAAGTTGATGAAGTCTGATATAGCGATATAGTTCCTTACAAAGCTGCCGTGCTCCTCACTCCTTCCTCATCTTGATTAAAACCAGAAGTAGTTCAAAATCGCCATGATATTTTGTTTAGTATACGAGAAAATAAGAAATGTTATTTAAAAAAAGATTCACCCCACTCCTCAAATGAAACTGGTTGTATTCATAGTGCTTCATCAATATTTTGGTTTAGTTCCTAAACATGGATGGGTCGTCTGCTTGCCAAGTAATAGCATAGTATAGGCCACATACTACTACAGACTATTTATCAACAGTCAAAGTCCCCGTGCATTGTATGCTGCAAATTCCTGCATATTCATGAGGGCAGTTTGTTCGATCGTGACATGTCCAACAATCACAGCAGCGTTGCGCAAATGTAATTTTATGGAACAATCGGCCCTCATCATTATCGGGTGATGCTGAGACTTTGACTGTTTGTCCATGGTATAGGCCTACTTTATCATCAGTAAGATGGTTAATCTAATGACAAATTTGAAAAAAGTCTAATATATTGACTTCTATCCATTATCACCTTACTACTATAGTCCTTGATTGGTGGTTCAAGTTTAAAATGAGCCCAGCACCTTGATTAATGCCAAAAGCACTAGGAGGTCACCAAAGAGATTAGACTTACAGAGTCCAGACTCCGTCATGTCATTGTGTCACTCATGGAAGGCAGAATGTGTACCTCCGGCTAATTTCACTATGCATCCTTAACTAAACTTTGATTGGAAGTTAGTGCTTGTTTGTATTCTGTGCATGTATGTGTTACATTGTTCCATGTATGTGATGCATTGTTCCGATAGCATGTACTAATATGCTGGTTTCATACTACCATGCCGTTGAGCTGTGTGGCGCACACGCATTGCAGACAAATGGATACAGTCAAGGCTTGTTATTTGTTGATACCTCATGTCACTTGCTGCAGCAGCAAGCGGCAGGAAAGTCTGACAGGGGCATTAGTACTACATACACTAATCTTTATAACACTCAAGCTTATAGACGTAACTTATCATTCAATTTTGGGTGCTTGCCAATAAATGCTGGAAGTACAGTATTTTGTGTCCAAATTTACATGACAGTGTTACGCATGGGGCAATTCTGAGCCTGGACTCTGTAAGTTCATATCTCCTTGGTTTGGACAGGAGACATTCCAAATGTTCATTCTTGAGGTAACGTCCATATCTATTTATTTAGATCCTTTTATACTATAAGCTTTAAATATACATACAAGTTGTATGTATTGCTGATTTTATACCGAAATTGTATAAGAAGTACTTGAAAATCCATGTTTCCTGTTTTAATTGTTTTGTTTTTTTGTGCACATTCCAGTACCTGTCCTCTAAATATGAATTCCAACACACCACTACAGCTAGCATAGTATTCATTTGAAGTAACCATTTATAAAACCAAATATTTAATTTGGTTTCTATTTGATTTATTGTATCTCTTTGATTGTATAGGTAGGGCCATAAATAGAATCAATTGTTAATTTAGAGTTGTGTTTTTCTGCTGACAGTGTCGTCAAAAACCTTTCTCAAAGTATTGATGATGTTAATGATCCATCTTCTTGGAACAAGACTCTTGACTGGATGTTTCAGTTTTACCGGAAGTGTTACTCCTGCCTCCAATGTTGGTCTTGAGTAAAGGATCAAGATCCCTGGTCAAGATGTGACTTTGATAGAATGTCCCCTCATCTCTGTTCCATTCCAAGCAGATGGATCAATAATATCATCAACACTGTTAGTTATTTGGTCTTGACAAATGAACTCTAAATCTAGTTGATTAATTTACAGATCTGATAAACCTCTTCAATCACAGAATCAATTGTTTTTTGTTGCTTTAGTAATAATAAATACTATGTTATATTTATGATGAAAAATTTTGGGTAAATTATACATAACTAGCAATACCACAATGACGATTTGAAAAGTAATAGACTTAATCCTATAAATGATAACTTACAATGTGAGTGATTATGTGATTATAATGGTCTATGCTTACAAATACCTGTAATATTTGCATTGCCAGGATTAATATTGCCCTACAACTTAAGGGTACAGCTGATATACTGATTGTTTTGAGTTAATAGACAAAAACTGCACATACCGTATTGTCTGTCCGGGATTGGCGGCGCTCACAGAAATCAGGTGGAAAATGATATTTTCGTGGTAAATACAATAAATTTACACCCGTAAGTACATCATCAAGCAAGAATCTGGTTTAATACCTGCCCCAGACCATCTAGATAGAGGAGAGCTAATTGAAAAGTAATAATGAATCACTGCTCTATGAAGCATGTTATCTACATGTAATTATGGTTAAGGGTTTGGTTTGGGGTCTTGAAAAAAATTGCTAATTGCTGTGTTCCAGATATCATGAAGGTGTCTACTCCCAAGGTGAAAACTCAACTATGACAATAGTGTATATCAGTTGTGCCATTTTGTTGTGTTTATTTGCAGAATACCTCTTGGGGTTATGAATTTGTTAACTTAAGATTTGTTTTGATACCAGTGACTGTTTTTTCCATTTTGTTGTATTCACATTTTGTATCGCATATACCCATCAAAATTATTAAGCTCCAAATCAAATAAGCTTCTAATTTTATTGTATACACTTGTTGCAAGTGTCTTCTCTATAATATATTTGGTTCAAATGTTGCTTGATACACCCTCAATGGAAGATGTGACCTATAGTCTCCCACACAGGGGGTATAGATTTCAAATGGAGTCACCCATTCAGGTAACCCCATTTGACATTCACGCCCCATGTGTGGGAGATTAAGGTCATGTTTTACATAGTGTGTGTATGGATTTCAACTGGAATAGCCCAATGTGAAGCTGATCCTGTATTTTCAAAATTCATTATGAGAAAACCTGCCTTTGGACTAGCGTGTGTAAAGGACTTAACATTAGTTGGTGCTCCTCAGATTTGTTGTTGTTGTTATTTAAAGGTTTAGAGTTGTATTACAGAAGTATGTGGTAACTCTTGAATGATATGCAATAATTGACATAATGCTATATACGTACATTTATAATCTTGAAATATAGATATAATATCTTAATTAGGCTACTTCATATGTGAATGTACAAATGAAATAATAAATAAATAATAAATTTCGGTGTTTTATATAGCGCCTTTTCCGGATCTTAGAGGGATCAAAGCGCTGTAATTTCGCTGCCATGGTGAATCATCACAATCAGATCGCATCAACTAGGCTGGTTGCAGCGAACTTGGCGCAAACCTATCCGCACTTAGATTGTAACATCCACCAATTCTATGCAGCTCCCCAAATTCCATTGGGTGAAGGAAGTTTTTGATAGCCAAACAACTAATCACCGATTTTTTGAAATCAGGAGGAAACCGGAGATCCCGGAGAAAACCTGCGAGAGCGAGCATGGAATCGGGATAAACCAAGTGCACATGAGTCCTTGGGCCGCGCCGGGGCTTGAACCCGGGACCTCAGTGGTGCAAAGCGAGGGAATTACCGCTGCGCTAACTCGCCCTCCCTTGCTTGAAATGCTTGCAAAGCTTGCATAGATTTATAACACAGTGGACTGGATCAGCCTTGTGAAGGCTCTTTACTTTTCTGCACTGGGTAATTTAAGAGTTATGATACTTAGGCAATGATGTATAATTGCATAAACAAGAGTGCAAATTGATCATCTTGACTATCTGTGCCACTGTGGTTTGCTACATCCTCCAGATAATACTTGACTACCTAGATTTTGTGGTGGGTCTTTTGACCTGTTGCGAATTTCATAATCTGAAAATGGATGTTTTAAAAAAACATACATTATTGTTTCTTGTCCAAGTTTGCCACTTTTCAAGTTTAATGCAGGTTATTCTCATGAGATACAGACAGAGATTTGTGTTCAAGATTAAATACTAATGCTGGTTTCGTACTTTCTGGTGCTTATCGCTGAGTGGTGTGACACTTCATCATGTTGCTTGTACTTTTCTGCAAGTGGCGCTCAGCTGAGTGGCAGCTGTATGACTATGAAAGCTAATGTTGCTGCTTAGCACCGCCAAAAATCGTTTCCTGTTCTTATACATCAGAGCAGCACCGCTCCCGAGTTGACTTGACTCCTAGCAATCTGCCGCTTGGGCAAAGCGGTGGAGTAATCAATATATTGGCATGGCGCTGGTCACTGCTAGCTTTTCTGGTGCGACTGCACAGTGAAGCAAAATTGTTGTCAGAGCAGCAAAGCGGTAAGAAAGTATGAAACAAGCATAAGAACATCAGACTGATGTTCAGTACCACTTCAATCTATGGCAGCAATACTGTAGCCAACCAAAAAGTAGTCCAGATGATCATTTGTTGTGTTATTTTCTTACTTGAATGATTGGCAACATGAATACAAAAGATTGTATCCAAGTCTTCCATGTATAATTCAATACTGATGAAATCTTTATAAAGTTACTTGTTTACCTTCAACAGATTCAAGTTTAAGGTAAATCCATGTATGTAAGCCATGTACTTTTAAAAGTGCCTTTTATAGAAAATATCTTAACCCCCTGAGCACTACCTGCCGATCTAACATTCTCTCTGATTGGTCAATTACATGATATCTTCATTTTAACCATTTTAATCAGAATGGAGCTTTGCAAATAATTCACCCCAATTTTTTGTGTGGTGAAATTATTCTAACAATGTTGCTGATTGGTCCAATTGATAATGAAAACTTCTTTTGACCAATCGGCAGGTAGTTCTCATGGGGTTAATTCGGTGGCTGTGTGATTAATTCTTGTGCTATAAGCAACTATTGACAAGTAATTTCGTACAAATATTTCATGTAAAGTTAGCAAATACTGTTTTTTCAGTCAAAAAAGTAAGTTTTTCCACTGTTTTTTTACATTTCCACTACTAGGCCTTATGTAAGTTTAGGTGCCTGATATTTTTTCATTTATACTAAATATCAAATTATGTTAAACTGACTGTTTTTGTACCTGACTGGAATACGCAATTTTGTTTTTAATGTCTGAACTCAAAACATCGACAATGTTCTATAAACATCGCCAGCTTTGTTTCATTGCTAAGGCACCACATCCAATTTGGTCCTGTAGAACTATCAGTGACTCTTAACATCACTCCCTGGAGATGTAATAAATTTGAACAAGTATAATAATTAACAGTTGCATAGTAATATTGTTTTTCATTTAAAAATAAAAAAGAATGCACTGTACAAATGTTTTGGGTACGATAAAAGTCATCAGTACCTTTTCAGGCACCGATAGTGCTATAGGACCAAAAAAAGATGTGCCGCCTAACCCCTCCCCTGTAACAAATAGGAAGTGGGTCAAAATAACATGATTTTTAGGGGCATAGGAGAAACGTAATCAACATTTTTACAAGTGGCCATTTTTTATGTTAGCAGCTGGACCCCACGAAAAGCGTAAAAATAAATTAAGGACGGTTTAACCCAGGAATTTGTGTCAACTGATTTTTGAGTTTCCATTGTATTATCCATCAAGAAAATATCCTAATTGCATAAAATAATTATGACAGTTACCAATAAGAATGAAATAACAGAGACAACAGGACTAAGCAATTCAAGTTCAGGTAATTCCATTGGTAAAATGGGCTATTCTAGTTGGTATCTATTACACCCCCTATAGAAGACATGACCTTAAATCTTCCACACAGGAATGTCAATTTAAAATGGGATACCTAAATGGGAGTTTCTAATTGAAATGGAGATTAAGGTTATGTCTTCCATAGCAGGGTGTATGGGTGTCAACTGGAATAGCCCAAAATAGGATTTACTTTTATTTATCTTTTTATTATTTTAATAAAAGTTAACAATGAGAACAAAAGGTAATGTATGTAGCCTCTGACCTACATATATCTTTTGTATATATTTGTACAACACAAGAAGCAATACCATTATTTAAAGCATGGCCTATAGGATCATCTCAAGTTTGGTAGTGAAATTTTGTAGTTATTTCGGTAGTGAAGTTTTGTAGGTGCATTTTTTGCTGGTCACAGTATTGATTCATGCGTTAAGTTAATCATGCAGAGTTTACACGCTCAAGTACAAAAGTGATTTCTGCAAAAAAAGCATTGAAATTTCTACCAAACTTGAGGCGAACCAAGGAATAGTGGGTACAACACTGTTTCAAACCATTCAGTCAAAATTGAATTTATTGTAAAAATCACAAGGATTTATAAAGTTGCATTGAAGTCAACTTTACTTTGATACAGACTTGGATAAAAAAAAATAATAAAAACAATACCAAAGTAAAAATGCTGTACTTTGTATAGACAAATATGTATCTTGAAATATGTGCACTTTTTCCATGATTTGGAGAAACTCATATATTATTATGTGTGTGTATTGATATATTAAAATGAGCAAGTCTCCATTTAATGGTGACATGGCAATAAAACAATATTTATTTGTGATTTTTTTTTAAATTCAAAATGATATGGTATATTCAGAAAAAAAAATCACCATTGTGTAAGTACTTGTAATTCCAAGGTAAATGTTGCAATATCCCTGAGTCCTCCACCACTACCCTATCAAAAAAGATTTTTCTTGGGCAGGAGGTGGTGTTGGGAGGGATTGTATTTCAGTTTTCAACTTGTATATCATCTACATACATACATTTATGTACACAATACACATGTATTACATAAAATTGGGAAAGTAAAATTTGCTTTTTCCTTAAAGCCATAATGTGCGATCTTATAATATGAAATTGGTAAAAAATTTTCAAACCTGATTTTTTTTTGCATATTTGTAATATTTACACATGTGCCAACTTGCACCTAAAAGGAATTGGCCAAATTTGTTGTCTTTGTAGGACAACAGAGCAAAGTTCCACATATTATCATAATTTAAAAATTATGATAATATGTCCTCCCATAGAACTGCTTGTTAAATGGCCAAAATAACCAGTTCAATTTCTTTCACTTTACCTTGTTATTTCAACCTAAAATGGAAAGCAACCCTTCCCGTCTCAGTTATTACTAAATATTATTTCAACATTATGAATAAAGAATAACAAAATTAAAATTTGACGGAAATCGTACATTAAGGCTTTAATTTAAATATTTGCCTTAGAGAATATAAAACACCTAACCAGTTGAGTTGACATCCCAATAAATATATTTTTTGTTTTTGAGATGTTGGATACATTAAAACAAAACAAACACAAACTCTCAGGAGTCTACGAGTCAAAAAGATCATGACCTGATACAGATCATGACCTGATACAGTCACTCACTCGCTGATGAAAGATGGAGTACCATCTGAAAATTGCGAGGTAGGAATTAATTCCTTGTGTTTGGATCAAAAGTTTAAATCAAAATCATGAAACACAAAATTGATTTGGCTATGTAGATCTTGGGTATCTAGAAATTTCCAGATCATTATAATTGCCACTTTTCACAAAGATTATAATATACAAATTGAAAAGACGTTGGTACTGATAAGGTATCAAATGGCAGACACATTGTAAAATTTGTGATTTTAATTAAATGCAAGTATACTGCCCATAAAGTATGTAAACACTTAAAACAAAAACAATATCTTGAAGACACTTCACCTAAAGTACCATAAAGTAATCATCAAATGAATAATTTTGTTCTGCGTATTTTGATACCTCATTATAGGCACAATACAACTTAAATGGAAAATTAAATTAAATGGAAAAAGAGAGCATTTCAAAAGTGACACTGTTGGACTATTGCGATGGCCCTGTGCCCAATGAATACAGGTTGGAATTTTCGATATTTGACACTTACATTAGAGGGGAGGGGGTTAACCCTCTAACGAAAGGACTTTCGTTTATAGGGCTTCATCAAACTTTTGGGTCGTTCCCTTAGGTTTAGTGTCTTTAAGATATTGGTTTTGTTGTAAGTGTTCAGATACTTTTTGTTTGCAGTATATATTTGTATACACTTTGAGTGCATTAAAATGCATTAAAATACAAACCCATGACAGTTTAACTGCATAGTTTAAAATATAATACAACTTTTAAACAGTCTAGACCACTAGGAGACACTGGACTCTGTATAGCACCATGTACATACATGTATGGAGAGTGTAGCTCTGGAATTTGTTTGGATTAAGGCCTGAAATCAAATTTGTGTCTTATGCTGGTTTCATACTATCCTGTCGCTTGCCCTTGTGACAACGATTTAGCTTCAATGCGCAGTCACACCAGAAATGCTAGCGGTGACTAGCTGCAAGCCGATATATATCGATCACTCCACCGCTTTGCCCAAGGGACAGCATTGCTAGGAGTTCAATTTAAGTCTACTCGGGAGCAGTGCTGCTCCGACGTATGAGAACATGATCCGATTTTTGGCGATGCCGTGCGGCAACATTGGCTTTCATAGTCATGCCGCTTGCAGAAAAGTGCAAGTGGCATGATGAAGCATCACACCACGGCAGAAAGTATGAAACCAGCATTAGCATCAGTGTTACACATGTTTGTGCATGTAGGAAATACAGTATAATCAATTTCTAATAACAGTACAAATTACAATGTACATATTATTATTGCATACATGCACATTTTAAGATCAAAGTTTAATGGGTACATGGTTAAATAATTATTCCAAATTAAAGTTACACTATTTTGCTCTCACAAAGAGTGCAGAGTCCAGACTTGCCGATATATAATTTCTTTGAAAACAACATAATCAGTACTGTTAGCTTTGATTCATTGTATGGAAACCACCTTCTCAAGGCACAACTCACCCCTAATGGGAGAGACTCATTAACATTGTGGAATGATATCGAATTGTGTACACCCAATTGTGCACAGCGTTTTGCATAGGACAACTTATTCTATATTCAGATTAAAGGGGAATCAGTGATTTGTTAACTATAGCTGGAACTCCATAAACTCATTTTGGCATTTTTGAAACTATATTCACCAATCGCATGGTCAACTCAAAACGAGGTTATACCCCCAAAGTGTGTGCATGCATTAATGACCGCGTACAACAATGCGCATTTTGCACATGCGTTTGTGAGGGGAACCTTGTTTTGGTAGCAAGATGGCAGACCTGTGCAATGGGCGAATAGCATACCAAGCAAATTGCAAATAAGAAAGCAATCTAATAAAGACAAAACATGCTATCAATTATAACCTATAAGGAATTCCAACATGGTCACATGATCTAAGTTAAAGAAAGCAGATTTGAATTGCAAACAAGTTACAAAAGTGTGATCCTTAGTTCACTATGATTTGTATGATTCAACTGTTATATATTCCAACAAAAAAATTAATATTCAATATGAATATTCGATATCCCATGTACAATACATTACATTTCATTATCTTTATGTTCATACATACTCACGATATAACGACGTTTCTGATTGGATTTGCGCTCTTTTTTGCTGGTCATAAATACCGTTTATGACCAGTACGCAGGGCATAAACAAGCTGCTTCCCGCAGCGGTGGAACCCAATTAACACGATCCACGATTTGCTAGTGTTGCGTATACGCGCATGTCACCGCGCCCATCTCACGCGGGCGCAAAAGATGACGCGTATCACGCGTTGACTCCCGGCCGTTGACCTCATGAGCAGAGCTGCTCCTGTAAGTAGGCCTACTCATTTTCTTCCAATTTATGAATGAAAACGGTATGGAAATGTTATTTAAACTTGTAAACCCTTACTATTTTCATCTGTATTGAATTGCTAAGAATGTTGGTATGTATGAGCAGGGTTCATTCATAGGATTGAGGCATGATCGCTGTTTATGCCCTCGGATCACGCCTCGGGCATAAACAGCGATCATGCCCTCAATCCTATGAATGAACCCCTAATTAACACAACCCAAATTAAAATAGAAATGGTCAAACAGTAAAACCAAAGGAATATATTTCTTGACCAATGAAAAGGCAAAGTATAAACATTCAGCGCCCCATGCATCAAAGGAGGAAATCATGCAGTGATTTCCCTTATCAGAATACCATAAAATTAGATTTTGTCAATTTTACTGAAAGCATTAATGTGCTAGTAATAATAGCCCTGCAAATTATACAAATTTTACATAATACAGACAAGATCTGACATTTATCATGAAAGTACATACATTCTAAAATATTTGGACGCGATGTTAAAAGAATGAACACTATTTAAACACCTTTTTATAACTGTTCTTGAACACCATAATATGTTCCACTATTGAACACCGGTGTTCCAAATATGAACGGCAGTGTTCAAGGTGGTGTTCCAAATATGAAAGGTATGTTCAAGGTGGTGTTCTAGGTTTGAACATCCAGTGTTCAACCTAGAACACCACCTTGAACACTGCCATTCATATATGGAACACCACATAGAACACTGCCGTTCATATTTGAAACACCAGTGTTCAATAGTGGAACATATTATGATGTTCAAGAACTGTTACAAAAAAGGTGTTTAAATGGTGTTTATTCTTTTAGAATTCATGAACTAATAAAGTTAACACGCAAATGCTACACAAACACAAGCTGACAATTCTGAGGATAGCCTCTAACAATAACATTATCATTGTAGTTTGGAGTTTGGCGAAACTTTTTGTACAGAAAATCACTGAGTATCCCTTATTAGTTTTGGTCCTTCACAGGAATCAGTACTTTTCTCTTATCATGCTTATAATGTTGTTCAATATAATAGATTTTTATTATGGGTATATAATACATTATATTTTTATTCACAATATACACACATGTTAAGAAAATATCATTTTGTATAGAAAATCTCATTGTGTCTCTTACAAGTTTTAGTCCTTTATGCATGTTATAGGATACCGTATTCAACCTAATTAGTGCCCGGGTGCTTATGGGAGCGCTTAGTAAGTACTATATTTTGAGAGCAAACTGAACATTTTGCCCTGCATAAAATTTTTGTTGGTCATGAAAATAGAAAATACACAAAGCACAAAGTCACAGTTATTATGCTGATTTTCAACTTGTGATTTTTGTACCATTTTTAAGCTAAAATCCTTTTGAAAGGGTTTGTTCAAACAGATGCAAGTTTAATACAAAGGTTCACAGGATAGGGGGCACTGATTAGCTTGAATACAGTATTTTTCTCATGGTACAAACATAAAAATGATCAGCCTATTTTACAAATGACTATTTCTAAGTAATAATTTTGTAGTACTGTAGTATTGGCACACAGTGCACATGGAATGATGACCTAGCTTGTTCAAATGTTTGATTTACAAAGTGTTCGTCAAAACAGACACAGACAAAATAATCATGCTTTTTTTATATTTTTGGTCTTGTCAAACAAGGTAAATTGTATAATGTTAAAAAATTCATGATTGTGATATAAGTTAATTATCCATAAAAATAAAAATAAAATAAATTTCGGATTTATATAGCGCCTTTTTCCAGCTAGATCTTGAAGGATTCAAAGCGCTGTAATTTCGCTGCCATGGTGAATCATCGCAATCAGATCGCATCATCTAGGCCAGTTGCAGCCGAACCTCAGGTGCAGACCTATCCGCACTTAGATTGTAACATCCACCAATTATCTGTGCAGCTCCCCAAATACCATTGGGTGAAGGAAGTTTTTGATAACCAAACAACTAATCACCGATTTTTTGAAAGCAGGAGGAAACCGGAGATCCCGGAGAAAACCTGCGAGAGCGAGCATGGAATCGGGATAAACCAAGTGCACATGAGTCCTTGGGCAGCGCCGGGGCTAGAACCCGGGACCTCAGTGGTGCAAAGCGAGGGAACTACCGCTGCGCTAACTCGCCCTCCCTATTTCCCTCCATTTCCTGATGTAGTTGAAAGGAATTCCAGTACTAATCAATATGGTAGGCACCATCAGGCAATCTCAGAAATGCGTAAAAGGAGGGGTGGCTAAACCCACAGACTGCATGCGGCCCTCCAATGTGGCCCATACTCCCAGGGGCGTGGCCAGCTTTCTTGGTCAGGTGGGCGAAATAACAATTTTCAAAGATGGCAAATTTTTTTAGAAAATCACACACGATAATAATCAACACACTATGTGATAGCCACACACACACACAATGAAGTTCCTGATATGGTTGATATGCAAGGAATATTAGGAAAAATAAAAAGTTGTTTGGTTGTCCCAGATTTTGAAAACTAGAAAAAAGTTTTTTTGTCCTTACAAAAGAAAACCAACCCTAATTTTGAAATTTCAAATTTACAAATTTAAGTCTTTTTTTTTTCTCATTTCAGAATTTTTGCATTTTAAATTACTAGTATATGATTTTAAAGATTTTAAACAAGTTACTTGATGCTTTTCAATCAGTTTAAGAATATTACACCCTGTGGTAAATTTGTGACTATTTTTGCATTTTTCTCAAAAATAATAACACACTGGTAACAAAGGTTATGTATATTATTGGGGCAAGGAATCCAATTACTACACTGAAATTTCAGTGATTCAAGACAAGTGGTTCAGTATAATGACAGGAAATGAGGTACATCCTAGCGGTACCTTATTTCTTATCATAAATAACAAACCGCTTGTCGTGGGACACTGAAATGCCAGTGTAGTAACTGGATTCCTTGTCCCTATAATATACATAACCTTTGTTACCAGTGTGTTTTTAGTTTTTGAGAAAAATGCAAAAATAGACACAAATTTATCGAGGGGTGTAGTACCGCCTTAAAACACAAGTGAAGTAATGAGAAATGTTATTCACATCTTTTTAGACCTCATTTGGCAAGTCCAAGATGCAGTTTTGACAATGAAATCTAACAAAAAGGTTTTCTACCCCAAAACAGTTGTGGAGGACAGCCAAACATGGCTTTTTCATGGCCTCGCTATAAACACCAAAACTATCATCGAAGACAGAGATAAAAAGATTTTATCGTGTCTGACGTCATCTGTCAATCAAACTCGAGCACGGTTTGTTTACAAGTGTCGTGATGATGACTTGCTGAACGCGGCGGTATAACCGGTCACCTTATTGTTAATTTTGCACCTTTAAACATACAAACCATCTCAAAAGGTCTTCATAGTAGGAAACTTTCTTTCGCGAAGGCACCATGTCAACAATGCCTAGAAAAGCTGCTTTTTGCCTTGTAAAAGTAATTTTTCGACATTTCCTGCTATTCCTTTTACGCGCTATTAACCTGTGTTAACCAATCAAGGATCGTAATTGACAGTGACATCAGACGCGATAAATTCTTTTTATCTCTGTCTTTAATTATAATGATTGAATATTTTAACCTGGTTTTGCTGCTATACATCCTAGCTCTTCTATACTTGGTTCAAGTCACAAATATAAGCAACAATATTGGTTTCATTACTGCGCACATCAATCAAGTGCCAACTTATGATAAGGATAATGAACTGAGTGCAATGCATTCGTCAAGATAATCGCACGCGCCGTGGAGTTATTGCATTTAGCTTGAGAGCCGATAGGCTCGAAAGCTAAATGCAATAAGTCCATGGCAAGTGCAATTATCTTGACGAATGCATTTGCACGAGTACATTATCCGTCATACACTTTGAGTGTAGGCCTATTAAAACAATAGGCAATATTAATTGCTGCATTCATTATATTAGTTTTAATATTAGGAAAATATCTTACATTTTAAAAACACCGTCAGGACATTGACCAGCTACGTAGCATTTAACTGGTAAAGAAAATCAATCCCTGTAATCAATGGTATCGATTGCGCCATACGTCATACTTAGGTAACTTATTCACGCACGGCTTAATTGACTTGACTTTATGTTGTGATCATTTAATATCGTGGTTTTGAACACAGAGAGCACTGAACCAGTTGGAAACGATCGATTTAGATGTCAGACTAGTACTACGGTGAATATCAACTGGACTTTATAGCTCTATAATTTGAACTACTTATATTAAAACACACGACATTGGGATTTAACAATTTGTTCAGTATTATCATAGGCCTTCAAACACATGTGTTTGAAGGCCTATGGTATTATAAAGCATGATCATGATATTATGCGCTAGTGTGTGTTTCCGGCCCGGCTATGTTATTTTAGATATAGGCCTACATGTATTTCATTTGTAAAATGCTGAATATTTTGCAATGGTGTCATCTTGTATAATTATGATCCACCTGTTTTGGCCCTTTTTAATTAATAGAAGCTCGATTATTCTCATTTGATGTTTGATTTATTTGAGGTCATTAATCATAATTTATGACAATGATATTTGCAAGGGTGCAACTCTACTAGTCTTATTACAAGACTGCCCTATCCCAACCCTAAACCCTAATCCTAAACTCCGTGAACGAGGACTGGACTCAAGTCTAGCGAGTTGCACCTTATTCGATAATTGTACACTATTATAGAACACCGTTTGTAACTATACCATTTTAACACCACAGAATGTATATTCGTACTTTTTTGTTGGTATATATATCGAACAGACAATTATATAGTTATGTGATCTCTGTGTCTAAAGCGCCACCTAACTCTACTTTATGGTTATGTGAAAGTAGTATTTCTAGTATTTGAGCGTGCACGTATTATCTAGAATCTATTGTTTAGCGTGCAGGTTTTAGATAATGCATTGTTTAGCGTGCAGGTTTATATAATTTGGGCTGTGAAGGGTAGTTCGCGAAAATAATGCACGGGAGAAGAATACATAACGATGAATAGAAACGGGCACTAGAAGTGTATGATCAGGTAAAAGCATGTGCTGATCATATATTACACAATTAAAGCCTGCTGATGGATAATAGGCCATTCTATATCAATCTCGCCTATTATGAGTTGAACATAGAATAGCAGGCATTAAAAAACATGTTTCAACTCTGATCATAACCATCAGTGATGGTACCCATCATTTTTACTATTAAAACCATTGTTGACCATGTCAAGCTGCACCATAATGTACAATCTAATGTACGATATAATATGAAATTGGTTAATTTTTTACAATCGCAAATTTCCAATTTGCGGGTGTTCTGTTTTTGGTCAGTTCTTCTTTCTTTCTTTCTTTCTTTCTTCTATCAAACTTTTAACGAGCCATCGTAGCCATATGCTTAAGGCCAATGTGACCATATTTGGTCACAAGGACCATTGGGTAGGGGCACAAATGTTACATGACCAACTTGAGGTCAAAGGTCATCCAAAGGTCATTATGGCCAAAATGTGATTTTCACTAAAAATGCTTCTTCTTCCACAGATTACATAATACAATGTTGTTACTTGCATACCTGCATCGCCTTTAGCCAGTGTCTAAAAGTTGTACAAAGAATTGGGGTCAAAGGTCATTAAGGGGGTAAAATCTTACAATTGCATTATATCAACATCCGTAAGGGGTATGGGGCTCAAACTCGGTGACAACAAATCTCATGATCAGGGGAACATTTTACAGGGGTCAGGTCAAAGGTCATGCAGAGGTCAAATTTAAGAAATGCATTTTCTGTACATCTGTAAGGGGTACAGGAATCAAACTCTGTGACAACAAACTTAATGACCAAGGGAATATTTTGGAACACTTTGCAGGGGTCAGGTCAAAGGTTATCTGGGGTCAAATCTTATAATTTTCTTTTCTGGACATCCGTAAGGGGTATAGGGCTCAAACTCAGTGACAACAAATCTCATGACCAGGGGAACATTTTGCAGGGGTCAGGTCAAATGTCATGCAGAGGTCAAATTTTAGAAATGCATTTTTTGGACATCTGTAAGGGGTACGAGGCTCAAACTCGGTGACAACAAACTTAATGACCAGGGGGAATATGTTGGAACACTTTGCAGGGGTCAGGTCAAATGTTATCTGGGGTCAAATCTTATACTGTAATTTCATTTTCTGTAAGGGGTATGGGACTCAATTTCGGTGACAACAAACCTTGTGACCCGGGAAACATTAAAGTCAAAGGTCAGGTCAAACGGTCATTGAAGGGTTACATGCATTGCGATTGTCTGCGCTCTGTGAGCGCAAATTATCTCTAGGGTCAGTCCATGTCGAAACAGATTGAGTGTACACCCACCCTCTTGGATTTTGCTCTCCTTTGGCTCAGGGGTACCTTTCATGGATCCCTAGGTGAGGTCACAAGAAAAAATTCAAATTCCATTTCGTTTATGAATGGCGGGCAATCAAAGTTTGGCGACCTCGACCAAAATTGTGAATTTAAGGGTCCAAATGACAAAGTGCTCTCTTTGAGGGGCACTTTCTTCTTAATTGAATCAGTTGTGATCCTCTTTTTGAATGTGGTCACTCACTGGCTGTGTCTGAAATACCTAATGCCAAAAAAGATAGATTTCGAATTTCGTTGGGATTTCAGAGGGGGTCAAAATCAGCACGTCGTACTGTTCAATCAAATTATCTTGATTTTGAAGGACCCATGATAATGTCACAGTGCACTTATAGGTCCTAATTATGTTCAGAATGGATTAACCATATGCCAATGTCTATGAGCAATTAAAAAAAAGAGAAATTTCTAGACCCCTACAGAATTTTAGGCCACCCCTAAAGTGGTTCAGCCACAAATGGCACTTAAAGTCGGCAAATTTTGACCCCTAATAACTTTAGGTGTACACCAGATATGAATTTCTAGTCTTTTGCATCTGAAAGAATGTAGTTTAATGTTACTAGGAACATAAGATTTGTTTTGTATTTTTGTGTTTTAGTATTAAGTTGACGCTTTCAAAAATAGTCATTTTTTTCTTTCATACCATGCATACAGGATACGGTACAAAATGCCAATTTTAGTATGATATTTTTTTTATTTTTGATCACTTTATAGCCATTTGTATTATTTATCCTGATATTTCAAGTTGCTCTTGAGTCAAGTAATAAGAAAAAACTACTTTCTAATCCTCTGTATGGATTTTTAAGGGGGTCAAAAATGCACTTCCTGGCAACGATGCACATGCAAAGTACAGGTTATGGGGGTCAAATTTTCAGAATGCTCCCAATTATGTCAAGTAATATATCAAATTACTCGTATGGTCATGAGGATTCCAAAATGTATAGTTTGTTATGTGTCAGACCTTTCAGGAGGGCTATGACGAAAAATGTTCATAGGTCAACGACCTTTTGAAAGTATCAAAACACAAAAATACAAAACAAATCTTATGTTCCTAGTAACATAAGACTACATTCTTTCAGATGCAAAAGACTAGAAATTCATATCTGGTGTACACCTAAAGTTATTAGGTGTCAAAATTTGCCGATTTTAAGCGCCATTTGTGGCTGAACCACTTTAGGGGGCCTAAAATTCTGTAGGGGGTCTAGAAATTTCTCTTTTTTTGAATTGCTTATAGACATTGGCATATGGTTAATCCATTCTGAACATAATTAGGACCTATAAGTGCACTGTGGCATTATCATGGGTCCTTCAAAATCAAAGATAATTTGATTGAACAGTATGAAGTGCTGATTTTGACCCCTCTGAAATCCCAACGAAATTCAAATCAATCTTTTTGGCATTAGGCATTTCAGACACAGGCAGTGAGTGACCACATTCAAAAAGAGGGTCACAACTGATTTAATTCAGAAGAAAATGCCTCTCAAAGAGAGCGCTTTGTCATTTGGACACCTTAAATTCCCAATTTTGGTCAAGGTCGCCAAACTTAGATGGCCCGCCATTCGAAACTAAATTGAATTTGAATTTTTTCTTGTGACCTCACCTAGGGGTCCATGAAAGGTACCCCTGAGCCAAAGGAGAGCATAATCCAAGAGGGTGGGTGTACACTCAGTCTGTTTTGACATGGACTGACCCTCTAGTTTTAATCTGTTTTTTTGGCATATTTGTAATGTTTACACATGTCCCAACTTGCACCTTAAAATGGAATCAGCCAAATTTGTTGTTTGCAAGTCAACAGAGTAAAGTTCGACATAAAGTCGTATTTATGAATTATGACTTTATGTTCTCCTATAGAACTGCAGTGAAATGGCCAAAATAATTAGTATAGGGTTTCTTTCACTTTACCTTGTTATTTCAGCTCAAAATGGACAGAAACCCTTCCCAACAATTATTACAGCATTTTGAGTATAGAATAGCAAATTTAAAATGTGAATGAAATCATATACATTAAGGCTTTAACCTACAAACCACTGCTGATATATACATTTGCCATATCATCACAACCATTATTAAATGACTACATAAATCAACAGTTCTTCAAATCCTTGCACAACCATTGTTACTTTATAAACTTGGTTGAAGGTACCTCTATGGGTACCTCTAAAAATACTAACTGACCAATGCAAATGACAATAAAGAAGGAGAACATGAATTGCAACTGCCAACAAGTAAATGTTGAACTTTACATGATTATATACTGTACAAATTAAATCAGTTATTTGTATCTGCCATGCTAAATACTGAATGCTGCTCCTCAAGGTTATGGTTGAAAATACTTGACCATGATAATACAATAAGTTTTATCATGTTAGGGAGTGTTCATTAATACTTTGGTAGGGGGGGCTGGTCTAACTCAAATTTTTCACACGAAAACTTTTTTGACCCCCCCTCGATGGACCGCTAAACTTTTTTGACCCCCTCTTTTGACAGACAAAACTTTTTTGACCCCCCCATTATCGTTATAACAAACATTATACTTAATAATGCTGTTTCCAGTGGTGTGGTATCTGGATCACATGTCATTGAGGGAGGCAAGTGTTTGAAACATTCCCGGTGGGACAATTGCGCATGAAAAAGCACAAGGAAATTTTCATTTTTAGGGCCTACTTAATTTAGATTTGTCCCAAATCAGGGTGTTTATCTGATTTTACAGGGATAAGTGAAATAAAGGATTTATTTGGAGGTTCATATGCACATCAGCATATAATTTGGATCCGTGGCTATTATGATAGTACAAATGCGCGCGAGCCGCACAAAAAATTTGGCCATATTGAAGCTTGAATGGTCAAATATTGTTAAAATTGGAACTAATTTATGCAAAAAGTTAAAATGGTCAAATATGAGATTAATTTGGTCACGCAAATGTACACAGGTATCAGTTTTGGCCCCCAAAGACCGTGGCACCTGGGCCTGTGCCCACTCTGTCTTATGGTACTATCTACCCATGGGCCTATGTGTACAAAATAATTAATTTGCAATGACAAATAGTAAACTATTTGTTTGCAATATTTTCTTGATTTAGTTGTATTTTGATCAGATTGGTACATAATCATGTTTGTAGCCTACTTTGAAGAAATATAAAAATTCTATGATAAAAAGTGCTAGTATTTCTTAGACAACCCAGATGTTGCAGATCATCTTTAATGTTATATTAATTAATAGATATGTGTACACTAAGTGCCATCATTTTTTTAAAGAAAAGCACTTGCCCATGTTAAAAGTGAGATAGAGGGTCTGAATGCATGCTTGAAGCGCAAAAAATTTTGGGTTTTTAAAGGGAAAACTTTTTGACCCCCCTTTCCTACCACCTAAAACTTTTTAAGGTCCAAAACTTTTTGGCCCCCCTCCCTTTTACCAGCCCCCCCACCAAAGTATTTCTGAACACTCCTTATAGCTTGATATGTTAAACCTTTTACAATCTAAAATTCAATTTCAATCTATTTTTCAATCTATTTAGATTCCTATCATCAACCATCAATTTAAGAGTATGCCATAGAAGAATGAAGTTCTCCATTACAATCATTCAGTCAGATAACAGAGCGAACCATATAAAAAAAGCCCAGATATGGGTGGTTGGACTATGTAACTCTTATTATCCTACTATATCGAAGGAGAAAATCAATTGAAACAACTAAAAAAAAAAAATTAATATACAAATATACAGTTGTCTGTGTAAGGCATGTAACACAATTAATGCTGTTCCTCAAGGTTTTGGTTGAGAATACTTCACAATACAGTTTCATCGCGTATATCGCGGTGAAACTCAATTTATCACCTGCAGAAAAAAGTTTCAGGCCGGGTCAAAGGTCATGTTTTCCCGGGGAACTAGCCTTGGCCAATGGCGTGATCCGTTGGTGCGCGTTGGGTTTCAATCACGTGTGACGGCATCGCTTGCTTTCGGCACAATGCTCGTGAACAGGAGCATCATTCTGTCGTAAAGCATTAGAGGAGATTGGTGAAAATTATTTTTCTCTCATCATTTACATTGAATCATCATAGCTCATAGCTCATCATCGTCAAACTCAGTCACATTATACTCAATTGGGACTCAAGTTCTTTCAGTTTTGACAGCAGTTTCCGTCAGAAATACCAACAGCATACCTAATCGAGTTCATCGAGTTTGGGCGTGTGAAGTGTGTTTTAATTTCGTTCAAGAGACGGACATCATTTTGCTACTTTGGTAAATACATTTTTCGATAAGTGGAGAATTCTGAATATATCATTTTGCTACTTTGGAAAAAATAAACAATTATCATGGGGAAACGTAAGCCGACTAATCGAAACCAACGTTCAAACCTGAGAGGGTAGACCTACAAACTGAACAAAGGACTGGGCGAGGTCGAGGTCGAGGTCGTGGACGAGGAAGGGGAAGTTTGACGAGAAGCCAGGCCAGAAATGCGGGGATAGACAGTCTGAATGAGCCCGCCATGGTTGAACAACAACAGCAACACAACGAACATCCAGCACCGCCAATGTGAATCAGCATGCTGAACAACAGGTGCAAGTTGATGGATACAGGGAAAACCAAGGGCAGAACCAAGGACAGCCTCAGTTAGCACTACCAATACCAGTAATAGGGCAGAACCAAGGACAACAGGCACAGCCTCAATTACCAATACAAGTACCACCAGTAGTAGGGCAACCACAACAAGCAGCAAGCATGGCAGATAGACTATTAACAGGTATATTTAATAGCAATATCCATGATAATCTTAATTCAGCTTGTGGAGTGAACCCGTTGTCAATTGTTAATAATAATAATGCAAGCACTTCAGCAATCAATATGTTGCCCAATAACAATGCGAGTGCTTCTTCATTCAACCATTCAGTCAATATGTTACCCAATAACAATGCGAGTACTTCGGTAATCAATACCTCATCCAATAACAATGCAAGTGCCTCGTCAATCATGTCAATTAATGGGCTACCCAATAATAATAGCGGGCATTTGCAATCAATAGATTACCCAATGCGAAGCGCTTAGAGTCAATCAATGCATTATCAAATAATAATGCAAATGCATCAAATCAATTAATATGTTGCCTTCTAGTACACAACCAATGAATTCAAATGCAGCATTCGTGAATTGGGGTGGGGGTATTAACACTGTGCCGTTTCATGTGGATGCAAATCGGCAGCCATGAGTAGTGAAGCTATTGCACAACAGCAGTTGGGTTTTGAACCACTAGTTTCTGTATGTAGTCCCTTGGGGTCAACCGTACACGCAAAAAATTAGATTAAAATTATCAATGGGGAGTATGTTGATTTCGCTACTCTGTTAGAAAAAGCGACCCTGATCAGCAATGGAAGCAATTTGATGAACAGGGGTGGCGCTTGCTGTTAATCAAGGGGACAAATTGTTTGGAAGAGCAATAAACCAAAGCGGTTTATTACATCAATTCATTCATGGACTAATGCGTTTCTGATGTTCAGTTCCATTTACTTGGAAGCGCAACCAAATAGGGCCCAAGAAATGCTAAAATATGCGCATCTCATTCGAACAGCAGCATCAAGGTTCGGGGCTGGGGTTGGCGGTCGTCGACCAACAATTTCGTATGAGACAACAAGGGCAGCCACAAAGATCGTGGGCGGTATTAGATGGGGAATTGTGGGCCCTTTATGTACATGCGGGTGCGGCACCGGTCACAGCAGGGAACAGGAACGACAATTTTCGTTCCTTTCGTACAAATACAAGGGGATCATACTCAGGAGGAGTGCGCCAGCAATTTGGGAACAGGGGCCAAGCATATAGGGGTAGCACACCACAGGCCAGACAATTTGCTACGACTTTAACATCAACGGGTGCATGCGCAAAAAATTGTGCATACAGCCACAATTGCACACGGTGCAAAGAACAAGGTCATGGAGCAACAAATTGCAAGAAGGGAAATTAAGTCAGGGTTGGGTGCTTCAAATGGAATTTGCACTGATACTTGTATTTGTTGCAAATATCCTCGCCTATAAAACTTGCAGCATTAATTCCTTTGTTAGATTCATACCCGATTCAAAATCAGCCCAAGTTTTGAAGGAGGGTTTTACAAATGGATTTAAATTAGGTTATTTAGGGAAACGTAATGCACGAGAAGCGTCTAACCTCAAATCTGTGTTAAATGATCCAGAAATGGCATTGGCGAAAGTTTCTAAAGAGGTTAAGTTAAAACGAATAGCGGGTCCATTTGCTTACAAACCCATTATGGATTTAATTGTATCGCCAATAGGCTTAGTTCCAAAAGCGGAGCCAGGCAAATTTAGGCTTATACAACACCTTTCGCATCCAGATGGTGAATCCATTAATGATGGGATAGATCCAGACATGTGCACGGTTAAATACGCTAGTTTTGACCTAGCTGTGCAATTGGTATTAAGGGCTGGGAAAGGCGCTTAATGGCAAAAGCCGATATCGAGTCGGCTTTCAGGTTGCTGCCGTTCATCCAAGTGACTTTCAACTTTTGGGTATTAAAGTTGTGGACCAATACTTTGTGGACAAAGCTTTACCCATGGGGGCGTGTTGTTCTCCGGCACTTTTCGCAACATTTTCAACCTTTTTGGAATGGGCGGTAAAAAGAGCGGCAGCTACTGATTTAATTAGCCACTATATGGATGATTTCATTCTGATAACACGGGCAAATGCATCATGCGAAAAGTTGGTTTCATGTTTTGAAGAGATTTGTGAGAAATTAGGCGTACCACTATCCCCAGATAAGTCAGTAGGCCCAACAACTAAGATCGTTTATTTGGGATTGGAGATTGATTCGGTCAAACAAATAATAGCAATACCACAGAGCAAATTGATCAATATTAGAAGTAAAATTGAGAATGCGCTTAAGCTGACAAAAATAACACTAAGGGATCTGCAATCGATCATAGGATCGTTATCGTTTGTATGTAAAGCCGTTAATCCAGGCAGGGCTTTCTTGCGGCGCTTAATAGACTTAACGTAAGGGTGCAAAAAATCCTGGTACAAAATCAGATTGTCACCGGGGCGGCGACTTAGAAATGTGGCTGGTGTTCTTGCGCCATTTTAATGGGGCAGCCATTATACCGGAAATAGCGTGGTCAGATGAAAGCGATCTACAGCTATTCACTGATGCCAGTGGGGAAATAGGATTCGGGGGTTTTTTTGGAGGAAAGTGGTTTCAAGGTAGATGGCCCAATGAAACTTACTCGTCATATTCAATTGCATGGTTAGAATTTTTCCCCATTGTGGTGGCAGTAGTGTTATGGGGAGATAAGTTGAAGGAAAGAGGGTCATCATTAGGTCAGATAACTTGCCAGTAATATCTATCATCAATAGACAAACGTCAAAGTGTCCTAAAATCATGAGGCTAGTGCGGTTCTTTTGTGTTACAATGTTTAAAATTGAACCTAACATTTTGTGCTAAGCATATTCCAGGCAAACTTAATAATATAGCCGATGCCCTTTCCCGATTCCAGATGGAACGTTTTCGGGGGGCGGCACCACGAGCAGAACCAGTGTCCACGTTGGTGCCCCAGTTTCTATGGAAGCTTTAAGGGATGAGTCGCATCGATTGGTACGGGCGTCAGTAGCTTCAAGTACATGGGCTTCATACCGTAAAGGTATAGAAAATTTTTAGATTTTAGGGAGAAATTTAATTTGGGGTCATCATGGCCAGCGAATCAATCGCACATAGTGGCATTCATTTCATTCCTATCGTCAGAAGGTTGGGCGCCCTCATCAATAATTTAATAGGCTTAGATCCAGAGTATTTTAGTCCTCATAGTTTTAGAATTGGCGCAGCGACGGCAGCGGCTATGGGGGGCATCAGTGACGAAAAAATCAAGGAAATGGGAAAGTGGAAATCTTCAGCCTTTCGATTATATATTAGGCAAATCAACATGTGTAATAATCTGTAACTTTTGTATGTTTCAGGTAGTCTTCCTGGGCAGACCTTGCAGTAATCACAGGCAAGAACTCATACAGATTATGGGTTGTAAAGTCTAAAGAGACTATTGAAAGCAGCCATTGTGCAATGCATAATGTAAAACCATACATCTATGAATTTATATGTTAATTCTTTTGCTCCCTAGCAGCTATTCGCTAGTAGGCTGTCGGTAATCGCCGGATAGGTGCGGAAGAAAAAATAATTTGGTAGTAGTATATACGATTGTATTGAGGAAATAAAAAAAAAAAATTTGTATTATCTCACATAGATCCTTGTCGTGGTATAGCAGAGGAACGGATACAGCAAATTAAGGGTATTAGTGCGGTGGCATTGTTGTAATATTTATTAAATTTGGTAGAGACAATTTGCTGTTGTTTGTTCTGTTTTGCTTTATTACAGAGTCTAACAGGAGAACGTGGGTCGTGGGGGACAGTATCATAAAACGTGCAGGAGCGAACAAACACAACTCCACGGCGGAGGCTATGTAAAATGGGAAGGTCAACCAGGAGATAAATTAATAGGCTCAAGACATGGTGATGTAGTAAATAGAGTAGCACGCTTAATGTATAAGAACCCCTTTCCCACAACGGTAATATTGCACATTGGGACGAATGATATCCTAAAGAGGCCCACATGGGAAATCAGAAACAAGGTGCTTGAGTGCTTAGAAGGGCTTAGGGCATTATTACCATCTGCCAGATTAATATGGTCTGATATTCTAATACGTTTGGGATATCCGGATGAAATGAAAGAGGGAGCGGGAAGGAATGCACAAGAAATATAAATAAGTATGCACACAAGGTATTGAGGGAAGTAGTTGGGGAGACACTCACGTCATCACACACTTTGACATTTTCAACCGGCGATCACGCGTAGATAATAGGCCTATATTTGATTGGGATTATGCATCCGTCAGAATTTGGGCTGTTACTGTTAAGGCAAACGTATGCAAATGCGCTTAGGCTATTTCAACGCCAACCCCATGCATTTTCATACCCTCCCAGATCAGCTGATTTTTAAAAATAAAAAATCCGGATCAGTCAAAAGCGGGGAGGGGGGAGTTTGGCAAATTTTTTCCATAAATGTCAAAAACTTGTTTGGCAGTTTTTCTGTCCAAATTTTGATTTTTAATGTAATAGTGTAGTTCTCAGATTAAAATTAACCAGCTTATTTCAAAAACAATTATTTTTCTGTCAGGTAATCTTCCTGAAGAGCAATTATGGCTTCAGAATTCTCGTGGAGCACGCCATGTATTTTGAAAAACAAAGGTTTCAGCCATTCAATTTTTAAAAGCCATTTGCTTTTTAAAAAGCCATTTGCTTTTTATTGAGATCATGCTTTGATCAATATCTTTATATTTTGAAGGCCTCAGCTTTGCAAAGACCATGGCATTTTAGTGAGCAACCGGCTCTATAGGTAATCACGAATTGAGCTCACCAAGTATTTTCATACCGGGTAAAGTTGTCTCCTTAATATTTATCTTTGCTTTTTATGAGTCAACTTACATGGACTCCAGGATGTCCCGGCGGAGTTCGTCATGAGGTATATTCACACCAACAAAGTTGTCTCTTGCTTGCTTGCTAGCAATGTTTTGCTCCTTTTTTCTACTTTTAGGTAACCACCAGAAAAGTAAAGTTCCAGCAATCGCTTTTGGGCTGCTCTTGTAAATGGCTGATTCCAGTTTTCTTTTTCAAAAAACAATTTGGTAAATAAATTCACTGACCTTTTCTAATGTCTTATGTCGACAGAAGAGTCGCAAAAAAGTTGTCAACGTGTTGTTTTATTCTGTCTGGGATAATACAGTTTCATCGCGTATATCGCGGTGAAACTCAATTTATCACCTGCAGAAAAAAGTTTCAGGCCGGGTCAAAGGTCATGTTTTCCGGGAACTAGCCTTGGCCAATGGCGTGATCCGTTGGTGCGCGTTGGGTTTCAATCACGTGTGTCGGCATCGCTTGCTCGGCACCATGCTCGTGAACAGGCGCATCATTCTGTCGTAAAGCATTAGAGGAGATTGGTGAAAATTATTTTCTCCCACCCACCACACCCATTAATGGTGGAGGAGAAAACAGTTTCATTGCAAGATATTATGCTTATTCAAAACAAAATTAGAAATATTTGCAATTAGCGAGTATAAGAATTATCATGGTCATTATTGAGGCTTCGTGGTAAGGTCGAGCGTGTGGTTATTACTATTACGAGGCTAGTAGCAATGCCATCCAAGTAGAAATATCACCAAAAATTGATGGCAATGCTACTCAATACTTGTTGCAGAATTGACGTGTGTGAAAGGCAGTTTTTCTGTCCAAATTTTGATTTTAATGTAATAGTGTAGTTCTCAGATTAAAATTAACCAGCTTATTTCAAAAACAATTATTTTTCTGTCAGGTAATCTTCCTGAAGAGCAATTATGGCTTCAGAATTCTCGTGGAGCACGCCATGTATTTTGAAAAACAAAGGTTTCAGCCATTCAATTTTTAAAAGCCATTTGCTTTTTAAAAAGCCATTTGCTTTTTATTTAGATCATGCTTTGATCAATATCTTTATATTTTGAAGGCCTCAGCTTTGCAAAGACCGCGGCATTTTAGTGAGCAACCGGCTCTATAGGTAATCACGAATTGAGCTCACCAAGTATTTTCATACCGGGTAAAGTTGTCTCCTTAATATTTATCTTTGCTTTTTATGAGTCAACTTACATGGACTCCAGGATGTCCCATGGAGTTCGTCATGAGGTATATTCACACCAACAAAGTTGTCTCTTGCTTGCTTGCTAGCAATGTTTTACTCCTATTGCTACTTTTAGGTAACCACCAGAAAAGTAAAGTTCCAGCAATCGCTTTTGGGCTGCTCTTGTAAATGGCTGATTACAGTTTTCTATTTTCAAAAAACAATTTGGTAAATAAATTCACTGACCTTTTCTAATGTCTTATGTCGACAGAAGTCGCAAAAAAGTTGTCAACGTGTTGTTTTATTCTGTCTGGGGATAATGATAATTATGATTCCCCAGGGGGAGGTCAAAAGTGGGGAAGCAAAAATGGGGCACAAACAATTTTTCGCATATTGTTCAAGTTTACCCTCCCTCAGGCTTGTAATTACTGCACAACCCCTCCAACAAAATAATTTTGTATGCATAACTTGTGTCTGTTATATCATAGATACTAAATGTTGTGTACATGACTACATGTAGGTGGTTAGATCACATACTCCTACAAGCCTAGGGATGTAAAAAGTTACCCTTAAAAAAATTCAAAATGATAAAAATCAACCCTTTGGGAAACCCAAACATGATAAAAAGAACAGACCAATTTTGAACCCTTTACAAGACTTTTTGCAGAGAGATATGGATTTTTCTTGACTCTCATTGTAATGTATTAATATTTTGGGATGGGGGACACAATATCAAATGCCCACATTGCAGTAAATACTTCCTTGGTCTAAGTAGACTTACTGAAACTTCTTAAAGTTTGTTCTTTGACACCCCCTCCCAAGAAAAAATTCCTTGTTCTTAGTTCTGTTTAAATATGTACACATTTTGGGAAACACCTTCATTTGGGTATAAAATAGTTTAAAATACAAATTTTTGTGCACTTTGCCCGCAATGACCCGAATGTGTATCACCTTTCCCGGGCAACTTTCACTTTTTGCGTACTGAGCGTGCAATCCCCGTGCATATATCCCAGCAAAATCGGGCTGGAATAATGCTTACTAGGTAATTATGTTTTCTTTGCCCCCTCCCTCAACAAAAAGTCCAGGCATGCCACTAGAAATGAACTGCAAACTGCTTCAGTTAATATTGAACAGTTTTCAATTTTTTCCAACTAATAGTGTAAAAAGTGTCCACCAAATGCCTTCATTTGGCACACATTTTGTAAAAATTTTCAACGGCTGATGAGGGGTACATCCCCCTCACACACACACCCCTGCGTTGCACAAGCGCGACAAGAGGTCTGCTTCATGGTCAGATTTAACAAAACTTGTGTCCCCCCCCCCACGATCAACTTTGGATTGAAACCCTTGCCCATCATGCAATGCAATAAATTTATTATAAGGCAAGTGGCACCTCCTAGACTGCTGCCCTCATTTGTCAACTTTCTGGATTGATGACTGAGAAAACTATGTGAATAAAAAGTGACAGATTTTGCAACAGGATTCCTGTGGCATATAGAGCATGCGCAATTGTGTCCAAATTGACCTTTTGACCGAGTTGTTGTTTTTAGAACTTTAGAACGCGATCTAGTCACAACGGCGCGGTACGGCGCTGCAGTACACAGGCGGTGTGGGGAGAGCGTGGCGCAATGGTTAGAGTACTTGCCTTTAGTGCATGAGGTCCCGGTTCGATTCGGCGGTGGCGATTTGCTGGGATATTGACTTGGAAAAAAAAAAAGCTTGAAATTAATTGGCAACATCTGTAGATTAAATTCAGACTTCCGCTCTCCCCATGGTTCATTTAGAATTGGGTAAATGAATCATGAACGTACTCCGTCCTTCGGAGGGGACGTTAAGCCGTCGATCCCGTGTGCAGAGAGTCATACCTGTACATGTATCTCGCAGCCAGTTTCAAAAGAGTAGGGTGTTAACCCCTGACTGTTCCTAAGCGCCCCGGTGTTCAAATGGACCCCAATGGAAATAAGCTTCAATAGAGGCTTTCTTGGGTTATCTAGGGTTGTCAAAACCCGAATAAATCAAACAAACAAATAAAAGGTGCTAGTCAGTCGCGCTATAGCGCATAACCAAGGTCACACTTAATATTTTTCAGAAGTCTGTCACAATATGGACTGTAAGTTAATCAGTCATCACTATGAAGCATAACACAATACATGCAAAATGTAGACAGCTGATTGGAATTAGTCTAGGCACCTCCCTCTTTCCCCCACATTAATTCAGAAAAGCAAAATATGCAATCAGCCTATTATGGTGTACATGTACAGCACCTACTTATATAACCAACCTTGTTAGGATTGGGGCTAATACCAGGCGGCTGACACTGAAAAATTTGCATGGAAAAATGACCCGTCTCCTCCGCAGCCAATTTGGTTCCGCTCCATCGAAATCAAGCTGGTCACGGAGGAGACTACCCTCCTTTGTGTTTGTTCTTTTGTGTATGGAGAGCCCTTTTTGGAGTCCGAATGACTTAGGCTACGTTCTCAGCTAGAGTCCGACGCTGCATTGCACTAGAAATACCTTTTCTGTGAAATCGCTATAGAGCCAACCGAGCACGATTCGTTTTGAAAATATAGCATTAAAATTAGTATCACCCTTGTGGCCCGTGCAGTGGAAAACCTTAATTCTTTCATTAAAAGGAAATGAAAATTAAAAAAACACGGATCTACTTGTGCACCAATAAAATTGGCACAGCAATTTGTCTCAAATATGAATGAATTTTAAGAAACATACGGGTATGATGAACATTGACCTGACGCCATGATAGTAGGATCTATTAGTCGTTTTATATACAATGTATATACCGTATTGTCATAATACCAATATTTGTCATTATATATAATGAGTAATATCTAGCAACGTAAATGTGCAGTTCATATGCACAAACGAATACTGATCTTTATGATATTCAGGTTTTTGTACATCACATATAACATGTCACATAGGAGGTCATACGTGTTGACCTTCATCTATTGTAGTTGTTCATCTGTGTATGGAGAGGATTAGCGCCATTAAACGCCATTAAAACGCCATCAGTATTAGGGCGTAGTTCAGTGAACTCACCGGATTGCTATTCCAAGTACTTTCATAATACAGATAATATGTATTAATGGGTCGAGGCGATTGCATTGAAAAACCTAATAAATTATTCATAACAGTTACGTAATCAATCGATAGTGCGGACACTTTTCATTTGCAAACCACCAAAATTGTGATCTTTTAGCGTTGGAAAAGAAACCACGTGAATAGAGTGCCCTCTCAAGAATATCAACTCTCTGCTAATACATGCATGTACAATATCATAGTTCAATATTGAACTGTACGTGACATATTTTGCCACTTCTGTGTATATAAAGCATGAATACATTCCATATATTCTCCTCTTCGTAATACACTCTATATACAGTCCAGTAGAATGTAGGATGTATTTTACATGTGGTGGTGGTGGCAAGTTGCATGCAAACATCAAACTGCTTGTCCTCCTCCCAATTGCGTGGCAATATATCAAATCTGTTCAGTTATGAGCTCTCAAGAAAGTAACTTTACTTTTTTTGCTGCTTAAGGGCTTGGCCACCAACCTTTGCGCAGTATTTTTTGGGACCTGAGATCACATCACACACACACATCAAATTGAATTCTGAATATGAGGAATGTCCTTCTGATATCAAATAATTTTGATTTTTTGTAATTGGTGATAAATACTAATTTTATGGCAAATTATTAAAAATTGAGATTTTTGACATATTGAACAGTCCAAACTTCATAAATCTACTGAATTATATATACTTAAAGTGTATGTAGCTGGGAGGAAAACTTGAAGCTGACCATCATATGAAAAGTTTGACCCCGAGTTTGACCTTTCATAATATGCATAAAAGACCTACACATTTTAGGTCTTTTAGAAAACTTCAAAGGTGGGTGACCGAGCCCTTAAAGCAAAATACAAAAGTTCCATTTGGGTGTCTTGTACAAATTAATCCATGTATTCATTTTTGACACACCTGTACTTGAGTATTCTAATGTATCCTCTCTGATGTAATTTCATCTCCCGGGGGTGCCACTGTAATGGTGAAGGGGGGTATCAGGCGCGTCCATGGACTCACAAAAAGCACCCTAAACACGTATTGCTGAGACTAAAATTTGCACCCCTAAATAAGTATAAGTAGAGCGATTTGCTACCCTAAACAAGTAGTTGTCTTTTCCCTACCCTAAACAAGTAAATTGATACAATTATTACCCCTAAACAAGTAGGCCTAAACACACAGAAAAAGGTGCTTTTTTAAAAACCCTATAAGTAATAAGAAGCTGCTGCCTTGGTCAATTTTGGAAATAACTTGGGCCAAAAACGTGATTTTGGGGTGACAATCAAGTCCAACAGGCCGTGAAAAATATTATTTTTAGCTTGCCCGGTCGGTCAGGCACTAGTCAAGAATTGAAATTTTACGTGAAATTACCCCTATTCCCGGCAACAATTGTCGACGAAGTCACAGGCCTGGTCATCACAGCAAGTACGTATGCCGAATTTGGCAGTTTCATTCTTACGGAAATCCGATACTTTTCTCAGTTAAGTTAATACATAATGAGTATTCATGAAAAGCACTATAAAAATTAACATTTCATTCACTACTGCTTGTCTCTTGTGGAAAATAATGTGCATTTATGTGAAATTTCGTCCGTAAAAGTTACACGATTTACGTATTTTTGCCAACCACTATGTCTCAATCTCGATATAATATGTAAATACATGGCCAGCTGACGTCATTGACGTCATCATATTGGCACGTAACAGGTTCTACAATTGGCTAAAGTATAGTGTAATACCAATACGACATGTAGCGTCATGTTCATTTGCATAATATGATTTCCAGTCTGGTATGGGATATGAGTGCCTAGCATCGAAAGATTTGAGTCCCGTTGGCAAAACTACCCTAAGTACGTAAGAGCTCCAAAAACATGTACCCTTTTACACCAATTTTACATGAATTTGATATCCTATTCACGTTACGCACGTAACGTGCCCTAGGCTGTAAAAATACCCTTTTTACGTGAATTTACGGACGCGCCTGATACCCCCCTTCACCATTAGAGTGGCCCCCCCGGGTTTCATCTCTTCAAACATTCAGAGGCCAGCTTACACCATTCCTGTACAGTAGCAGGTCTTACCTTTCCTGTGCTTTCATCATAATAAGGACAAGTTGGTGCTGCTTTGAATACTACCCCATTCTTGAATCGGGGTACTGTGATGACAAACACATTTTTTTCAATTCCCTTTTTGGAATTGGATACAATGAAGTTTTTACACTGAAATAGAGCACCTGAGTGTATTTCCTTCTCCTTGAGAGGTACCAAGACTTTTGTGCCTTTAACATTTACCAGTCGAATCCAGGTTAGTTTCTTTACTTGTTCCTCAACTTCTTGGTACATCTTCAACGAGTCATACCCATGCGTATACTTGAATCCTTTGATTTCCCCGTCATCTGTGATACCAAAGAATATCCGCCCACCGACGGTGTTGGCAAAAGCACTAACATATTTC
Source organism: Amphiura filiformis (assembly GCF_039555335.1). NCBI lineage: Eukaryota > Metazoa > Echinodermata > Ophiuroidea > Amphilepidida > Amphiuridae > Amphiura > Amphiura filiformis. The sequence goes on from NC_092628.1 coordinate 24,852,286, forward strand.
AGATGACCTCTAATAGCATTTTTGATAGGGTCTGTACCTTTGCTTAGATCTTTACTACTAAACTCCTTGTACTCAACTGATGTCCCTTCATCATAGGGCATTTTCTTGCCTTCTTCGAAGAAATTGTCGATGGGAATGGGTGGAATGATATTTTCATATCTTTTATCATTTCTAACAATCTGCAACAGGTTCTCTGTATTTGTGACTTGATCAACACTACCTGTGTAGCTTGTGTAAGCCATTCCCCATTTGGCATCCCATATCTTACTATTTTCTTTAAAGAAGTGAAGTATATGTGTAGAACTATTAACTTCAATGTTTTGCCCTTTTGCATTACGTCCAATTGAAGGCAAAAAGTAGTGAATGGGTTGGATCAATCCGAGGTCTTTCATCCGCCCATCAAATGCAGAAATTAAATTTTCCTTTGTACTTGAGGTCGTATTGTTCAGCACAACCATTCCTTCTCTAGATGAGTTCATGATTGCTATGACACTGTCTGCAATGGCCTCTGCTGCATTTGATTGGCCATGATCAAAATCGATCTTGATCTCTATAGGTCTGAAAGAAAAAAATAAGCACTGACGTCACTTTACCCAACAGCAATTTTTTGGCACATGTTATACTGACATAACATGACATCATGATCTAATACAACTCGTCCAATTTATAAGGGGCAATATTGGAAAATGAGTATCCTAATTAACTTGTACTGTAACCAATTAAGTCCTGAAATCCTGGCAGCATACTTGTTGCAACATTAGGAGCTTCATAACAATGCCTCTTCAGCAATGTATTTTATTGGTTTTGGGTATTTTGGGGTGTGTTTGTTTCCACTGACAAACATGGACCCATCTATGACATTTTACTCACTACGCACAGGCACAACACATATAGACATTGAGCCACAACCTCAGCAGACTTTATAGTTTTAAACTTTTATACACTTAAAGTCATATTGTATAACATTTGCTGAGGAGGCCCTCAATACTTTTTTAAATTCTGGTTTTTAACTTCAGTTCAATTTTAACAAAAACAGATATATTTCCTATTGATTAATTTGCTGTAAGTGAAAGAGGTCTCGAACAAAAAGTGATGCTCAAAAAGCCTGTGTACAAAGATGCAACTTTCATTTGGCTGGAAATTTCATAAATGGCTGTATTTCTCAGTGAATATGATAACAGCAACAAAACCCCGCTCACTTGATGCATGGAAGAATCTCCCATGCTTGATCATGCACATGCAACTAATCGGTAAACTAAACTAAACATGTACTTACCCTAAGGAAGGATAACTAGTTGTAGAACACTGAGATGGAATGCGGCTTCGACCTTGAGGTCTTTCGGTACCTGTTAAAGAAAGGAAAAATTTGTCAGTACAATGGAGCCTGGGATTGCGCTACATAATGCAAACCTTTAGCTGATAATTAATCTGAAAGTGGCCATCAGGTCATGATTCATACCTACATGTACAAACCCATCTCTACTTACAGGCCTACATTCATTAGTTTAAGATTTGTAAAACAAAGGTCTGAGCAAGAATGATGTGATCAATGTAGTTTTCATTGTCCAAATAATAGACTACAATATCAAGCTTTGACTTAATGTACATTTGATAGCCACAATATGCCAAATATAGAGGCTTAAGTCTATTGAGCCTCGCAGGGAAAGTCTTCTGCAACTTTTTCCCCTGTCTGTGGCTTAAAAACCTCAATGCAAAATGATGTTTCAAAATTTACTTACAAGAGTCAGGATGTAGGTATCATTATGCCTCAAATCCCTATTGTCAAATCAGTGCAGGTTATGATATGAAAATTGAACAAATACACCTGATCCGTGAACTTTGTCTTTTTTAATGACAATTCTTGTTGGATTTTGCTCCCTGTGGAAATTTTGCCTGATACGCCACACATGGCTTGAACTGGAAATGTGAATCCTACCTGCGTTTGCAGTTGGTTGTGGTTGTCCAGTGTCTCCTATAATATTTTTCTGGTCTCCAGTTACTATTGTTTGGCCTCCTTTGACATTGTACTGATTTTCTATGTGAATAGTTGGCATACCTGAAAGTAATAAAACTCCTTCGTAAAATGATATCCATTTGCATTATAAGCACTGAGCTTGATTATTTGTTATCTTTTTCACTTATATACTTAGAATCAGGGCCGTTGGAACAAATTTTTTTTTAAGTGGTACGGTTTTAGCGGGGGTCTGGGGTTCGAAGGTGCAGAGCCCCTCATGGGGCTTCAAGGGGGTGAAGCCCCCTAATAGAGCCCCTCGCATTTAGAAAAATGAAATAACAATCCATGTAAAGTTAATACAAGTAGAAAAGTATTTTTAATGAATAACTTACCGATTCATGAGAAGATGTTGCAGTGTGCATAAATCCATTAGTAAAATATTATGTTATGTTCAAAATGTTCACAAATATTATAATTATAATTAATTTGACCTGTGCATACCAATCATGGATTATTATTTCTGTTTTTATTTCTTACGAAATTACGTAGCGGTTCCGATGGGCCTGCTTAGAATTATCCGAAGAATTATATGTATATCTGAAACTCTCTCACACCAATAATAAAAAAATGCTACAGTTTCTGAAAGCTCATCATGTTTTACAGGAATCAAACTATTTATACATATATGCAAAAATCATTTATGTTCCTGCCATTAAAAGGAAGGTTTTAAAGGAAGGTTTTATTTTAAACTCTAATGGTGACCCGCAGTTCAAATTGCTAGAATTGTACATTAAACACTAAACAGACACAATGCAACTATACAAACATCCAATCCAACCCAACCTCATCCCCCAGTAGGCAATGAGGATAAAGTGCCTTGCCCAAGGACACAACACATTGGCACAAGCGGGGCTCGAACTCGCGGGGACTGCTCTATAATCCAACGCTTCTATAATCCGAAGGTTCTTTAGTCCGAAGGTTCCCTAGTCCGAACATGTGATCATAGCATTCGCTAGTCCGAATTTTAAAAGAGGTTCTCTAGTCCGAAAAAAATTAAAAAGAGGTTCTTTATTCCGACGTTTCTTTATTTCGAAGGTTCTATAGTCCGAATTTTAAAGAAGGTTCTCTAATCTGAATATTAAAAGAGGTTCTTTAATCCGAATTTTGAAAACGGTTCTCTATTCCGAATATGAAAATAGGCTCTATAGTCCGAATTTTATAAAGGGTTCTGTAGTCCGACATTGCAAAAGGGTTCTATAGTCCGAAACGGATACCGTGTTCTTTAGTCCGAATCAGTAAAAAGGCTCTATAGTCCGAATTTTTATAACATTAACATTTACTGCGATCTCTAGCTAGATAATAGCAGAGTATATGGTAAACGGCATGACGCTACTTTTAGCCCCCCCCTCATCAAAAAACAAATCCTGCGTCGCGCTTGATATCCCCAACTTACTGTAAACAAAGATCCTAAAAATACGATATTTGCTCCAAAAATGTTGACATATTTTTACACCATCAGAAACGAAAAGAAAAATAATGAATGGAACGAAAATATAAAGAAACCTGAAGAATTACAAAAAAACAACTGAATAAAGACTAAAAGGAAGTCCAAATGAAAGAACAATGAATACAAAGATAATGAACAAAATAATGAACATTACAGAAAGAACAAGGAGAAGAAAGAAAGAATGTAATAAAGAAAAAAACGAAAAAATTGAATATAGTACAAACAAAAATGAGAAAGGGATTTTAAGAAAGCTAATGAAAAAACTATCGAACGAAATCAAGAATGAACAAATGAATGAAAGAACAAACTAAACGACGAACAAAAGAAGAACGATCGAAAAAAGGACAAAGGTATACGAAAGAAAGAAAAAACAATGAAAGACAGAATGAAAACGAACACAAAAAGAGGGACAAGCAATCCCAGGGCCAGTCGCCATCACTGCCAATTGCATGCATGTTTAATACCCGCTCGCATCCCTGATAAAAGCCAGCCAGGATATTTTGCACCCCTCAATCGCAAGATAAAACCATACCTTAACTATTCTGTAAACTAATTTGTTTAAATGACTACATTAATGCCGCAGCATTTACATGCATCGAATACATCGTAGCTTATTTAGTATCTTACAGCATATAATATTATAATAGAATGAACAAAAGATAAAATTGAAGAAAATACCACCAGAATGAAGATAAACGTCGATGTATGCTACGTAAAATATCCAGGAAAAGCATCCATGTTGAACTTCAGCGGATTTGTATTTAACAATTGATGATTTGACACTGAAAAAAATGATGAAAATATAATTCGGACAATAGAACCTGTTTACCAATTCGGACTAAAGAACACGGTATCCGCTTTCGACTATAGAACCCTTTTGCAATTTCGGACTATAGAATCTTTTTTTTTTTTTTTTTCTATAGAGCCTATTTCCATATTCGGACTGTAGAACCCTTTTTTAAATTCGGACTATAGAGCCTATTTTCATATTCGGACTAAAGAACCCTTTTTAAAATTCGGACTATAGAACCTTCGAAATAAAGAACCATCGGAATAAAGAACCTTCGTAATAAAGAACCGTCGGATTAAAGAACCTTCGGACTAAAGAACCGTCGGAATAAAGAACCGTCGGACTATAGAGCTTCCACCGAACTCGCAACCTATGGATTATGAGTCGGGCGCCTTATCCACTCGGCCACACGTGCTCCCACATTGTTGGTGTGAACATCAATATCACATCAACATAATATTGTATTATAGGGTAACAAAAGTGAGATCATTAAAGGTATCAAATAATTATAAAATAACAAAATAATCATGTGATACCCTTCATGATCTCAAGAAGTCCCAGTAGTTCTGTTAACTCTGTACTTACCAAGTTGGGCACGGGTGTTAATTATGGAGTCTGTACTTTTGTTGGGCAAATTAATATTTTTCTCCTCCTCTTCTGTTAAAAAAACACAATGTTCATTTTTATTTTACGGGAATGAATCATGTTAGTTGTATGTCGTTAAACCATCAAGCTACTAATAGAAGGAGATTCCACACACAAAATACTAATCCACTCGAGAGGGATAAGCTGATTATAATCATAGTACAAAGGGAGCCGGGTTTGTGGATTATACTTCTATTAGCTCGATGGTTAAACTGCATTAATTGCCAATTACATAATGGCTAATTTTGTGCAGAATTTTCGTATATTGACAACTCCTATACAGTTAAAAGCCAACAATATCAAATGAAACTAAATGATTTAGATGCCAAATGAGCAAAAAGTCAACTTGGAAAATTTCTTTTTATTACACTAAATCATAAATACCTTAAAATGGCAATGTGCTCTTGAGGCCGATTTACACTGCTCTAGGTTGTAAAGTTTTATCATTACCAATGACTTCAGACAATATTTCAGCAGCAATGACATATAAAAGAAAATGTAACCGTTTCAAAGCTTAAACCATAAAAATGCACATTTCTTTGCTATCTTACATGGTATTTTCAGTGATTTTAAAGCAACCTTTTCAGATGGCCTACAAATAGTTCCTCATCTTTATTTACTGATGTACATGTATCACCCAGGCCTATTAGGCCTGTTATATACACATGTGCAACAAAATAATCTAAATTAATTAAGCTCACTTATTGCCCTAGTATTATATAGTTTTTTATTTCAAATAGGTCATGTGCTCATGCATGCATTATAGTTTCAACAATAGTGGAACATTGTTCAATCTTAACATTTTGCATTGGTCCAAAGCAAAATTACTAATCAAAAGAAATAGAGATGTTTGGTTGTTATCAAATTTATTATACATATTGCAAACAAAATAAATTACACGATGATGCAATGCATGTGGTGCAGCCAATTAAAGGAGTGGGTGGAGGTACCTATGCCCGACATTTAAATGCCGGGTTATAAAGTTCATGAAAATGTTTTTTAAATGCTTTATATAGAAAAGCACTGTGAAATCATTTTTAAAATGTTGTCAAAATGTTATTCCAAAATATTATTTGGCAAACATTTTTGCAAAATATTTGGTCAACTCTTAAAAAAACAAGTCAGAATGTTTTGCATCACAATTTCAAAAATGTTTTTGGAATATTAAAACATTTTATAGATACATTACAAACCTGTCATTTCAACTGATGATCTGGTACTCTCTGAAGTGATTGGTGCTGCAAAGTAATTGAAGTAGAAAATGTTTAGTGAACAGTATCCCAAATGTTATTGTAAACATTCTTAAAAGTTCTTACCACTATGTTGTTAGACTTGACATAGCATGATGATCATTTATTTTGATACAAGTTTGGGGAAAAACAATCTTGTTTTGATTTTAAAACAACATAAACTATAGTGTGTTTAATAAAAGGAGAGCAGCCCCAATTTTCCTGTTCACAAAATGATAAACTTAGAGTATGTCATCATGTAAATAAAACTTTAATTTTTCAATAAATCAATAAATGTACATGCCCTTTGAAAATTTAGAAAATCCCAAAGGAAAATTACAGAAAAACGGCATCAGACCTAGTGCCCCCACTCACGCTACGTCACTATGTCCACAGTTGGTGGTGACACACACACCTACATATGTGATGTGGTATATCAAAAAGAGACACTTCTGGGCAGGTTATCAATTTTGAGTCTTCTACCTATCTTAAATATATATTGGCCTTTAAAAATATTATTGACAATGTTGAGAAGTAGGAATGACCTTGAAAAATGTCTGAAAAAATACAAGATGCCAGTTATATTCCGGTCTGAAACTATCAGACAATATTTGAAACATTATCAGTATCACAAATTTGCAACAAACCCAAATTGAGAAAAAATCACCAATGGGCAGATTTTTGGCTATTTCTCCATTTATGATCCTGCCAAAAAGTGTGTCCTTTCGAATACAGCAGTTATAAGAATACACTGAGTGGACATGATACCCAACTAATATTGCTGTAAGTTTTACAACATTTATTTAAGATCCTTACCTAGACTTCTATAATGGGTGTCCCATTCGTTTCCCAGCATAATCGGTTTTCCTTCAAAATTGGGAGTGCCAACTATCCACACAAGTTCATTTTGACTAGTGTCGGTTCCTTGAGGTGAACTGGTAATGACTAGGATGTCATGTTGCAGCATATTGGCCATGGCTACAATTATTATATGATCAGCCCACTCGCCATCTTTAGCCATAGACTCCAGGTATTCATCCTGGTCTGGTTGTGTGGCAAGGAAGTTAATTTCTCCATCTGGACCCTAACATTAAATTTAGGTACATGCATGGTAATGTTTCTGACCAGTGGTGTAGCTGGGATTTTTTCCAGGGGGGGCAAGCCTGTATGGGGCGGGGGCCCAAATCCACCAAACAAAAATTTTGCCGGCCCTTCCTCAAATAGGTTGACCCAACTTTTTTCCCGGTGGTTTGAAAAAGTGAAGAGAAAAAAAAAAAAGGATTAAAGGATTATAGGCGCTAGCGCCCTAAAAGCAACACATTTTGATATAGTACCATTTTCCCCCTCCTCTACCTCTCTCCTCCCTTGTTTCCTCTCTCTCTCCTTTTTCCTCCTTTATCATTGCACTAGGGGGGCGGGGGCCCAAATAGCGCTAGGGAGCGAGGGCCCAAACAGCCAATTTTTTTGGGGGGGGCAATGCCCCCTGCCCCCCGGCAGCTACGCCACTGTTTCTGACATAATTATATGTTGTCATCATATTAGTGGAACATAAGTTTAGTTGTACAATTAGGGGCTGTGCAATAATTATGAGCCCCCCCCCCCGGATGAAATTTCTGAACAGCCTGCCAAAAATCACTCCCCCCACCCCTCTCGGCCTGCCAAAAATTGCTTCCCCCCCTCTTGGCCCGCCAAAAAATCATTGCCCCCCTTTACACATGCCAAATTTGTAGGATACCAATTTGCAAACCTTAAATGGTCTAGATATATGTTGCGAGTGCAGCGAGCAGGAAAATTTGCATATTAAAGCGTTTCTGTACTCTTTTCTTTATTTAAAAGGCGCCCCATGACTGTGTGTCAAAAATCGCTTGCCCGCCCTCCCTCTTGGCTGGCCAAAATTGTTTGCCCCCCCCCTTTTGGCTCGCCAAAATTTCTTCCCAATTTTACCCTCCCCAGGGCTCATAATTATTGCACAGCCCTTATTGAGACACCATTTTCATTTTGAAAATGTTTGTAAAAGCATTTGGACTGTGTATAGTGTTTTACTAAGACCAGAGCACCACCTGGTCCAATGTTTTTATAGCTTTCAGATGTTGTTTCAGCCAAACTTGGAAAACAATAAGAATCCAATTCTTGAAATCAGATGAAATTAGATGTAAAAAACAATATTAGCGTGTTTCTATTGAGTCCCCTGCATTTTACCGGTAAAACTGTTCGCCGTCAAATAGCGGTGAAAGGCGGATAACGGTCAGTTTCCATTGCACATTGTTTACCGGTAAACACTTTCGATGAACAGCGCCAATTGACACACCTTTAAAGTTTGCCGGCGAAAGGTCGTGGCACTGGGGTCAATCCTCGGGTCAATCGCAAAGCATTGTGGATTTTAATATTGTAGTATTTTCTAAATTGTTTGGCTAAAAATGAGGTAGCAAACATCATGATACATGAGAAAAGAAGACTGAAGAATAATGTTTTTTATTAGCGTTTTCATTCGTTCTCGTACATCAAATTACGCCATTGGGAAATCCCCCTCAGTGATATCGACGTGTGTACTCAGTATTTGTTGCGCGCAAAAAAAATAGGTCTTGGAATTTCATCTTTCACAGTTTAATTTCAGTTAATTCTTTTTAGCTAATAGTAATTTAACATCGACAACATAATATTAAATTCATGAAATCTTTCTAATTTTCTGAAGCACACACCGCTGGATCCGAGTTGATTTCTATTTTTTTTCGCATGCACAGCTGGATTCATCCGCTGATGTTGTTGTTGTTGTTGTTTTATTTCATGGCTTTTACTAGGGGTCATAAATCATAACTAAATATTTAGCATAATATGTATAATGCAGGGATAATGCATTATGAATATTTCTTCCATTTACTTTATTTATAGCAAGTGAGTCAAATATTTGTATGTGATTAGGCCTAAGAATTTTTGCGAACGGAATGGTATAAGCTAGCTCATGATGCAGAGGTCAATTTCAGCGACTCAACTTCCGCTTTTCTTCCCTGTATGCGCATTCAATCGAACGGAGTGAGTTTCTATTGACGCTATCGGTAAGCGCCCCGCTATTTTCCTTCCTCAAGAAGGAAAACGTTACGTAAAAACTCGCCCTGTTTACCGGTAAATAGCGGGAAGGTCAGTTTCTATTGAGCAGAAATAATCCCTTTTACCGTCTTTTTACCGGTAAACGGTCCCAATAGAAACACGCCTTATGACCAAAATTATATTTATACTTTTTTTAATGGAATACAATGTGCATCCAATACTATATCCCTTTCTGAACACCCTGTATGATTTGTACATAATTGTATATTTAAACATATATGCATCAAGTTATTCAGGCTAAATGCCCTTGGAGGGCCCTCAACCTTTTGATACACAGTACAATGCAACTTCACATTAAAGACCTGAAGGGCCTGCAAAATGGACAATTCCAGTTGAAATCCATACACCCCCTATGGAAGACATAGCCTTAATCTCCCACACAGGGGGTGTAGATTTCAAATGGAATATCCCATTCAGGTAACCCCATTTGAAATTCACACCCCCTGTGTGGGAGATTAAAGTAATGTCTTCCATAGGGAGTGTGTGGATTTTAACTGAAATACATGTAGTGCAATGTTTGGCTTATCGCTCATTCTACAAAATCCGGTGCCAATAGCCTTTTTTCCATTCTTTGGTCCACAAACACTTTGTCGAGCATTTAGGGCACCAAATATGTTGTTTTTCTGGTAGAACTCAACAAGACTACACGGACATATATAGCTTTCCATACTTTGGCTAAAAAAGTGTTTCCACTGCTCAAGTGTCACATCAAACCCTGAAAATTTTCTTTGAATAAATGCGATTTATTTACATATTTGTTGTTTTTTAATTAGATAACGCACCATCATATTGTTTATCAACATTATTTTTTTTTGATTAGAACGTCTTTGTGTAATTCTAAAATATATTGCACTTTCCACCAAAACGCTGTGAGCTACATTACCCCTTTTTAACACACGTTATTGGAAAGAAGTAAAACAGAGGTATAGTGTAATTTGCGGTTTTTGAAAGGAAACACTCATAGGTTTTTAAAAATCACAGTAAAAATCGTGATGCTGTAGCATTTTTGGCATAGAAATGTTGTAAACATTGAAATTTTGACCGACCATGTTAAGATTGGTGAGCTACGTTACCAGGATTCTATAGTATGCACTTGTATTACACATACTTCCTAATAATTTGTGAAAGCTACCAGTGGTCGAGCCCCATTTATATTAGAATTAACCGACATAACGTTCTAACGTTCGCAAATCACATTAAAAACATTAAAAACCAGTGAACTACGTTACTGTGAGCTACGTTACATACTCATTGACGCATCTTCAAAACTTCTATGAAATGGTGAAATCTGTTTTACATGTCACTCAAGTGATCTTTTATAGTTTGCTTTTTATGACCTTGGATTGAGTAAAACCAGCCCATTTTGTAGTCGGTAACGTAGCTCACATTACATTGAGTTTAAGTGTTAATAACATCATGACTTCCTGAAAGAAAAATATGCAAGTGGTGTTGGCAATTTTTTACATCTGAAAGTAGTGATACATTTACTCTTAAAAAACGCAAAAAGCAGATCTTTTTGAACAACTTTTATTTTTTCAATTTTTATAGCGGATTGGCACCGGATTTTGTAGAATGAGCGTTATTTTAAGGCCATGCTCATAGAGTAAATCCATATCTACCTGAATGACTGGGTTCTCACGTAAATACTGCACAACTTCCTTCCTGAGCACCTCATGTGTTTGGTGTGGTAGATTCACTCGTTCCAATTGATCGGCAATTGAATGGAAAAAGCAATTTCCATCACCTGGAATGTTGCCGATAAACTGCAGATTATGTTTTTGGCAATTTGTCTGAAGTCGCTGATAAGATGTCTCACTGCTGTTTGAAGTTGAAGAGTCTTTAAGTGCTTTTTGTACTTCTTTTGGAGATGAGTACTTCTGAGATGGTGGAGATGGGTATTGGGCTGAAATATTTAAATCACAGTATGTTACAATCAAGTTAAACGTTAATCCACAATGTTATGAGTTGTACTTCAGCACATCCACCCAACTGAGAAATGATTTCTGTAAAGATTTTTATCATTACTTACTTCATCATGATGTACTTGATATGTTGGTGCAAATATAGACAGAAATAACCAACACCCACCCACAGAAACTATAATATACCTTCAAAATAACTTTTTTCTATTTTTATTTTGTTTATAGCATATATACCCTCAGGGTGTTTGTGCTCCTTCCCCATTCCTGGATATGATGGGCCACAAATAAATTGTTTGATAGGTGTTACCTGACCCACCCTAAAATTAGGCCCGACCCTATAGAGTTTTTTAATATTTTGTTTGCTATTTAATTAATTAAATTTAAGAAAAGGAAGAAAAAAAAGTTCCAAGGCCTTTATCAAACGCAATTTACAGCTTTAAAAATAAAATAAAAATCCCGACCTACCTACCCTAATTTTTTTTTATGTTATACCAATCAAACAATTTTCTTTTTGTGGCCTTACTGAACTACAAGATCAGATCACTTATTATCGAAATACATATAAAACATTGAATACAAATAGGGTAAGACAAATACAAAGAATTTTTTTTTTAAATATTTGTGCTTTGTGAGAATTTCAAGTAAACAGTTCCAGGAGGGTAAGGTAAAAACATTAACACATGTTTCACCAGTGACAGGTTCTTGACATGTCAGTAAGAGTCATTTGAAGAATGGGGATTACCGTTTTGAATACGATATTGAAGTGTGATGTCCATGTCTCCAGGAATACAAGGAGTAAATGATCTAAGCTACAAAATAAAAGTTATTTGATGAAAAGGTGATTTTTGGTTGTTAAGATATGTTGGTTAAAGTGAATACAGATTTGGTATGTCGGAAACGGTTAAAAACTGAAGCCAAAAGTTTAGTTAGCATCGATCATATTGCAGCTTTTGATAATGTCCATAAAAATGTTTTCAAAGATGTGGTTGTCCAACTGCTTATTCAGGATAAATATTCTGGTCCTATTTGAGCTCCCTGACATGCCTTGGGATTCCAAAACAAAATGAAACATGTTTTATATGAGAAGAAAACATCCAATGGTTCATTAACAGACACGCAAATGTTAGTGAAATTAACCAGATTTCGACTAAAACATGGTAAGGGTAATTCATAATTACGTCCTGTTTTAAGCAATGGATGCATCTTATTTATACTTATAAATACAAAAACTGTGCATAAGATTTATTTGATTTTAACTTATGAACCAATTAATATGACTTAAACCAACAAGTGCTCACCCAATTGAAGTCAATAACCTACAGAGAAGGGACAATATGAAGACTATAGAGTGTATGCAATAAACCAACCGGAACGGTATAACAATTAAAATGGTAGCCATGCTGGAGGACAGTTCTAAGATAACCGTTAAGATGACAGAGGGACAGGTCTCCAGATCGATTCCCCAACCATTTGTACCTATCACACGTTTTATTGTATTATCATGCGGATTTTCCCGTGGTACCTTATGGAGGACAGTTTTTATTTAAATGAGGATGACTCTGTTATGAGTGACGTCGTATTGCATACCCTCTATTCTGAACATGTATCAGTTTTGTTGTGCAAAAGACACGATACCCAACAAAACTGTACTATCTGCAAGCATTAGGTATTGATTAAATTATTTGAACAAAAATTAAGCAATTTAATCATTTTCAGAAATAAATCTATAATGATTTCTACATAGATGTTGGCAACCTTTTTAATCAAAATTAGCCTTTCTTTTCAAACCGTTTCCGACGTACCAAATCTGCATTCACTTTAACCAACACATCTTGACAACCAAAAATCACTGACATTTTCATCAGATAACTTTTATATTGTATGTAGCCAAGATATAAGAGTATGACCATGGGTAATTTCAATATACTGGCACGTTAGATAACAGAGATGTGATGATAGAGGTAGAACCTTTTGAATGAACCTCGTATGGAGATACAGCTGTAATAAATAGTTTTAATATATTATTCTGAATATTCTCTAACCTTTTTTAGATGAGGGCGGCAAACTAACAAGTGCAGCATCAGTTTCTGGTTGTGACGTCTTTGAAACATTGTCAGGTGTACCTAGTTAAGGATGACATATTATAACAACAGCAAAAATTATGATATTGACCAATATTTAATATTCATGTATAGCTTTTATTAGGCCAAAAAAATATGCCAAAGCCATAGAGGGCTATGCGAAATACAGAATTTCTGTTTTAAGGGGGTACTACACCCCTCGATAAATCTGTGTCTATTTTTGCATTTTTCTCAAAAACTAATAACACAGTGGTAACAAAAGTTATGTATATTATAGGGGCAAGGAATCCAATTACTACACTGGAATTTCAGTGACCCAAGACAATTATCGTTATCGTTATTTATGATCAGAAATAAGGTACCGCGAGGATGTACCTCATTTCCTATCATATATACTGAACCGCTTGTCTTGAATCACTGAAATTTCAGTGTAGTAATTGGATTCCTTGCCCCAATAATATACATAACTTTTGTTACCAGTGTGTTATTATTTTTGAGAAAATGCAAAATAGTCAAATTTACCACAGGGGTGTAGTACCCCTTAAATCACTCTGTTTTAAAACAAATTCATCTCCAAAACAGTAGAAGATAACACAAAAAGGAACTGCAAGAAAAAACTTTTTTTTATCAAAGTATATGAAAATCGGGGTGAGGGTGCATGACCATGCAGTGCATGGATACCATGTTCGATATATATTGGCAATTTAGTGAGCGGAACGATCGAGATACGTGATTGGTGTCAATCACAATCATACCATGCCACACTCTCATCTAATATGCCCTTTCACCAGAGTGTGATTGGTTGTGGCATTTTGTTTTCCACACTCGCCATCTTTCTGAAGTAATTTCCGATCAGCTGCTGAAAAGGTCAATTATTAGAGATTGCTACATCGTATCTTTCCATAAACTTCTCCCTGGTACAATTTCTTGGGTATATTATAAGGTTACCAACCCATCTTCTAGAAATATAAAATATGCTAAATTTCATAATATTATCCATGACTTTGGGTCAATAATCCATTGATACCAAAATATTTGTACCAATAATTTCACACAAGATACAATTATAAGGACATCTCATAAAGCTGGATCATTTCAACATGTGCGAAATGTTTTTAACATTAATGCATGAAATAAAGACTTCCACTAACACATCTGGTCAATATAATATGTCCTTTTTTTTGTTGAGAAAAAGAAATGAGGAAAAACAAACACAGTGGAACATGGTAACTAAGCCTAAAGGAAAATGAAGGATATCACTGCATTTCATTCATTTGATTTTTAAAACGCTGATGCTACTCTTAATTATAAATTATTGTTCTACTGATAATACTGGTAAATATATCCCATCCCATGTCAGGTGATGAAAAAAAACTATGTTTATCGTAGAAATATTTATAATGGTCATATTTTAGGCTGATCAAAATCTCTCTTACCTAAAAGTGAGACATTCTCACTAGGTTCACTCCCTTCCTTTTCAACATTTTTCACATTCCCTGTCAAATTAAATTAAAACAAAACTATTAATAACAATCTTTTCATTCATGCTGTATGCTCTTGAGTCAATGTTTTCAATTCACTTTCCTACCTTAAATCAGATACCAGCAGACTTCATCAGGCATGCATCTGCCATCAATAAGAAAGGATGACTCCACCCTAAAATTTTACACTTCTTGGACACAATGTTAAAAAGGTCTTCCTTGTCTTCCAAAATAATATCCACTGATATTTTGTCTTGATTTATGTACATGTATGCTCTGCAGAAATTAGCCAATAAAACTTCCACCGTCAGTGGCAGAATGTCAGTGGTGAAATTAATATGCCCTCAACTGAAGTAAAAATTTAAAGAAAACATTTCAATTGAAAATATATTAAAGGAGTATTTCATGATCCTAACATCCTCTTTTTATAACATTTTTCAATAGATATCCACGAAAAAATCTTATTCCCAAAATTTCAGTTGATTCCGATTTTGCATTTGCAAGTTATACATGATTATGTGTATTACACTACTCCATAGGCCACTGTTGTAATTTTGTTCTGGTATACCAGAATGTAATTCAAATTTAACGATATTTTTGCTAAACGAATTAATCTGCAAGAAATTTTTTGTACAAAAACATTATGTAGCCAGAGGTTTCCAGTGGTATAAAAATCTCAACTTTTTTAAAGAAAAGTGGGGGATGAGGCTGTGGATCACAAAATGCCCTTTTAATCAATTGAAATTTTAAGTTACAGCCTCCAAAGGCATTTATTTGAAATGAGATGATTTGGGCCCTGTGTGTGCTCTCAAATCAGTGTCAGGGGGCTTGTTGAACATAATATTTACCATTAACTTTTCCATTTGGTCGACCATATTCTGCATCTGGAGAATAAAAGAAAATATAGTGTTGATCCTTAATCCTAACCATACCGTATACTACAAAATACTACTTGATATATGCGCTGTTCGTGCGTGCATCCCACGTGGTGTGATGACGCAATCGCTCTAAGTGATATATACACACGGTTTTGCTGGCCAGCGAAGCCCGAGACCCGTGGCAAGGTGTCGCCGACCGTGTGCTTGGCATGCGAGGGGTCTCGGGTTCGAATTCCACCCAGAACAAACAACTTCTTTCTTTCTTTTCTCTCTTTATTCCTTCCTTCTTTCCCTTCCCGTCACCAAAAAGCCCTGAGGCGGTTAGGGTTAAGGTAACTGTGTGTTTCTACCAGGGAAAGGTGCTGGGCAGTATATGCAGAGGTTATTTATCATCAATCATGTAATTGAATATATGAATACAAAAGCCACCCAAGTCCATACTTTGGTCAAATTGATTTAAGCATGGGAAAGTGTTGCTATACATAGGCCCGTCATATGTTTGAAAGAACAACTCAAATTCATCCTCTGTGTCTATTGAGCATGTGAAAAATAGCATGTATGAAAGAATCAACCCAAGTCCATGATTTGAGTCTTGTAACACATTGATTGAAATCCAGTATGTGTAAAAGTCCACTTGTAACATCTTCATTGCTGGAGAGTGACTTTTGAAAAAAATGGGTTTAATCAAGGAAAGTGTGTGGTTTATATTAACATGGCAGAATGCTTATCAACATTATACATAACTGTGTGCTTTATTTTGTATTATCTTACTAGTGGTAATATCATTCCAACAATATTGTCTTTATACGGTATGTGATTCAAAAAACCACCCAAGTCCAGAATTTAAAATGAACCCCACGAAGTCCCTGAAATGCTAATCGTCATACCTAATACAGTTTAACCCACCCATTTGCACGTACAACTTACCATATTGACCAGGTAAATCTAACTGAAGGAATTAAAATGATACACAGGGTTTTTTCTCAAAATCACTTCCCATGGACTTGGGTGGGTTTTGGATTCATGTATTCAATTAAAATTTGACCTCAAGTTGTGGAGAATGACAGTGGTTTTTGTACCTAACACTTTCATAAGTCATCCTGTGAATGTTGAAACATAACAAAGCAAAACAAAATATGAGACAAGCTTGTAACACTTTAAATACGCGCAAGCTTGCAAATGCTCACAATTGTCAACATGTGCTTGTTATTAAATACTAGCTTGTTGTGCGACCTTCTAATCATAAATAAGATTACAAGCTTGTGAATGTACAAGCTTGCTTGTATGAGCATGTGAAAGCTTACTATTGCTCGTTGTGAGCTTTTACAAGCTTTTTACAAGCACATACAATCTTGTACTTATACAAGCTCATAATGATGATCACATTTTCCTAAGGGACAAACTCACCATGCTAATTAATTCCCTAAGTGCACTCAAATGTCTATATTTTCATATAGACAGTTGAACATCAAGCTATATCTGAATGTCTAAAACATACCTTTTGGTCTGTTCAACTTTTTGAGTTTAAGGTCATTAGCCGGACCATTAGCTGAAATTGAAAAAATTAAAGTGATTTACAATAATTGTGGCATTATAATTCTTTACATACAGAATTATGTTTGGTCCAACCTACACCATAAATAAACCCAATAGTGCTAGCAGCAAATTAAAGGAATTAAGCTCTATAACATTAAAACAAAAATCCAAAATCAAACAGCATGACAAAACAGATACTAGAAACAAAGAGTAAAACCTGGGAATAACTAATTCAAGAAAGTTGACAAAAGCCTTGAAGGTAGATATAGGGAGGCACTCAGTTTTCATTTTAGTACATTTTGGTGGCCATTTTTGAATCAGATGAGATGATTATACTAGTGAAGGGATTAAAGTGGGGTCTTAAGGAATGGATTTAGATAAAAACAGGGTTTTAGAAAACACTGAGAATCAAGAGGACAAATTTACCAAAAATCTACTGTTAAGTTTAAAGCTATAACCAAAAGTTTACACGTAATTGATGAAATGAATTAGCTCTTTGCCCGGGGGTGGTACATATAAAAGTGGTACACATGCTGGTCAATAAAAATGGCATAAAAGGGTTGGATTTTGAGCATACAGCAGCATTGCAGTTTAGGTGGCCTTTTTTTTTGCTATGTTTATGGGGTCCATTTGGCTATATTGACATTTAGGTCTCCTTTTATAAATCACTATTTAGGATTACATTTTGTGGTTACAAAGCATTTTTGTGTTACATTTATGTTCCAAGCTTATACTGTGAGCGCGATATAGCGTGATCCGCCGATTATTACCTGGCCTGACATACACATACGTATATATACTTGTTTTGCAACATATTTTGAAAATTTTGAAAATTAAAATATTCCCCAAAATGCAAAATCTGTGTCGATCTGGCCTGTAGAACAAGTTGTCCCCCTGTTGCCTTATGTACTAATTTGGCAGTGGTGGCGCTACGGGGGGCAAGGGGGGGCATTTCCCCCAGTTTGCCCCCCACTTTTGAGGCAAACCCCCAAATCACATAAATTTCCACTTTTGCAG
Organism: Amphiura filiformis; assembly: GCF_039555335.1. Classification (NCBI taxonomy): domain Eukaryota; kingdom Metazoa; phylum Echinodermata; class Ophiuroidea; order Amphilepidida; family Amphiuridae; genus Amphiura; species Amphiura filiformis. The sequence goes on from NC_092628.1 coordinate 24,870,431, forward strand.
CAATTTTGCCCTTAAAATTCACTTTGCCCCCAATGCCCCCCCAAAAAAAAATTCCTGGCGCCGCCACTGCTAATTTGGCATCACTATATTCTTACCTTTCCTTTTCCTAATGTCATACTTGTAGTAACAATACAATGAAATGAAAGCTAGCAGTATAATAAAAAACAGTATCCCCACTGTAATTAGGAAAACTTCTACTCCAAGTGAAAGGATACATGAGCTACACTGATCTGAAAGTAAAAACAAAATGATTTACATGTCACTTTGCTCAAATGCTGAGGGATGAAATCAAAACTCGACCGGCGGTTCCGTTCGGTTCCGTCAGGTTCCACATGCTTTCTATTGTTCTTAACAATGGCAACCGGGCGGAACCGGTGGTCAACCGCCAGTCGAGTTTTGGCAATTGGTGAAAAAAGGTCAAAATTTTGAAAAAAAAAGTCCACTTTTTCAAAATCAGCACCCCCCCCAAAAAAATCCTGATGGTTATGGGCCAGTGTTTTAGTGATCATGGTGATAGGCCTTAATGTAAAGTATAATTTAAAATTCACAAAATCAGACTGCCTATATGCACATCTAACATTTTACAAAAATGTCAATACAGTTGATAACAAAATTTAATTCAAATTCTAAATTCAATTTAATTAAAGCATTATGTGGATAAATTCATGAAGAAAAATAAATACCTGTTGAAGGGTCACTCCTGGGGGCTGTGGAGCAATTTGCTGGATTAGTTGGACATGTGGGACAGGATACTGTTGGACAAATTGGACAAGTGTGTGAAGATGTAGCTGTATCACTCGTTGGGCATATTGGGCAAGATGCCTCTGGATAGGTTGGTACTGTTTGATAAACAAAACAAAACAAAGATATACTTTTTTGTAAAGAAAAGTAAAGCAATCATTATTTTAAGATGCAATATTCTAGAAAACAATCAGGTTATGAAAACAAAAGCTGTATGAAATTAAAAACAGTCATTTTTGGCCAAATTTGATTGATTTTGACAGAAAATTATGTAACAAGTCAAAAGAGCGCCTATTTCTATTTGACATACCCCTCTCTCACCCAGATATATGCTTCCTAAAGAAGTTGAGAGACCAAATTATCTCACATTTAGTGCGGACTATAGTACCTTTCACCTACTTTCTGCGGCCATTTTTGGATTGTCTCCACTTTTTTAAAAACTCAATCTCCAATCACCAAACCCCTGTCTCTACAACTGCACGTATATGCACGTAAAACAATGGGATACCTGGGGACCCTACCTATAGTCTCCACTCTTAAAAACAATCTTCTCATTTTTCTGACATATAGTGGCGACTTCACGATGTCCCCACTTTGTAAAAATGTCCCTACTAATACAGTGAAAAGCACCTTGAATGTCATGTCCCCACTTTTACCGACTTCCGAGACCTACCCTTCCCACTCTCTCTTTCTATATTCTCTCTTTCTCTTTCTCTTCTTTGGCAAATTCACCTCTTACGGTCTTTCCCTCATTTTTCGGAATTAAAATCGGAGTGGAGATAAAAAAGTTATAATTAGAGAATAAAAGATAGGATTTTGTCTTTTGCCTATCCAATATCATGTCATAATGGATGGGCTGGCCAATATTTTGAGTAGTGGATGCCGGCGACTACGCTAAAAATATTGGCCAGCCCATCCATTATGACACGATATTGATAGGCAAAAGACAAAATCCTATCTTTATTCTCATTCTTATTCAGTTTTAATGTAAATTTTGAAAGAAAAACTGACCTTTTTAAGAAAAAAATAAATTTACTTTTATGAGGACATCCCCGTTATTTTAAATGAACGAAACCATCACAAACATCTAAGCCGCCGAATCGCATTCTTAGTTCTCGCGCGTGTATTACGCTGAACGCATTATCGCTGCGATCATTGAGGAGCAACAAGCATGCTGCCGTTGCATGGTGGTGCGCGCCTTGACTAATATCCCTATCAACTATTGTGAGATCTTATACACCGGAAAACCAATCAAATTACGTGAATTCTTTACAAGACGCACCCATTGAATAAGAATGGGTGATTTCTGTATAAAATTATACATGTAGGTCTACTCATTATTATAGTTACCTGTTGGAACTGGACACTTGCATACAGCATCCTCATATATGTCACATGCTGATACTACCTGCAATGTGAACAGAGTTTAATATTATTTATTCATAAGATCATTAATATACATGATACATGCGATCCAATTATTTTTATTTATTTTCCAAAACGCAAACGCTGAACACGGTTACTAATACCGGTATATTCAACAGTGTGCCTCCGCGCCATCAGCGTAAATATTAGTAACCTCTGCGCGCGCTGTGTTGTGCATTAAACAAATTGCGAGAGTGCAGGCCGCCGATTTTGGATTGTGCGCGACCATATTTGCACAGATTGTGATTCACACTTCTGTTATTGGTCGTCCTGTTTTATCCTGATCGATTTTTGGAAAGGCAAAACGTAAAAAAATTATATTTTTGAGGAACATTGTATGTTATTTTGTAAAGTGAAGAGATGAAAGTGATGGTTATGAATGAGGTTAATAACTTTGCATTGGTAATATGTCAGGCATTGTGAAAAATCTAAACATTTTGCTTTGGACCTCGGAATATCCTTGGTTCCAAAGGTAAAATGTTTAGATTTTTCACAATGCCCTCCAAATAACCGATGCGCAGTTATTAACCTCTAACTATAGGCATGATTCTTGCATACAATTTAACCAAATGTAGCATGGTACAATATGTACATGCTGAGTATCACCAAAAAAATGGCCCACTTTGTTGAATCTACTATCACCTGAGGAACCCCATATGTGACCATCCAGCACAACGGAGCCATTAGCTTTAAAATGATGTATATCATGTCTATAGTACTTGACATTTAAGTAGTGAAAAATCAATAAAACAGTTAATAAATCCTTTGTTTCCTATTGTTTATTGTTAAGTTCAATGGAGCATATCTCAATAGTGGCACTGGAGACATCCGGGCTCAGTTGTGGTGGATGGTCACATATGTTTTATAACTAACTGTCATTATTAGACCCAAACACCAGGGAATAAATAAAGATTGGGAAGTGACACTCTATGATAAAAGCACAGAGAACCTATTCTTGAGAGGGCACTCTATTCACGTGGTTTCTTTTCCAACGCTAAAAGATCACAATTTTGGTGGTTTGCAAATGAAAAGTGTCCGCACTATCGATTGATTACGTAACTGTTATGAATAATTTATTAGGTTTTTCAATGCAATCGCCTCGACCCATTAATACATATTATCTGTATTATCAAAGTACTTGGAATAGCAATCCGGTGAGTTCAGTGAACTACGCCCTAATACTGATGGAGTTTTAATGGCGTTAATCCTCTCCATACACAGATGAACAAATACAATAGATGAGGGTCAACACGTATGACCTCCTATGTGACATGTTTTAATGAAAGAATTAAGGTTTTCCACTGCACGGGGCCACAAGGGTGATACTAATTTTAATGCTATATTTTCAAAACGAATACGTGTTCCCGGTTGGCTCTATAGCGATTTCACAGAAAAGGTATTTCTAGTACAATGCAGCGTCGGACTCTAGCTGAGAGCGTAGCCTAAGTCATTATAGACTCCAATAATGGCTCTCCATACACAAATGAACAAACACAAAGGAGGGTAGTCTCCTCCGTGGCCTGCTTGCGTTCGATGGACCGAAACCAAATTGGCTGCGGAGGAGACGGGTAATTTTGCCATGCAAATGAGCTGAGTGTCGTAGCCCTGATAAAAGTAATAAAACTATGGAAGCCGCCATTGCCCTGCCATTGCGTAGGCATAGATGAACTCCTGGATTGAGGCAAAAACTCTTGGCTAGATTGAGGCAAAATTGAGCTATTTTCCAAAAAAATTGAGAAAAAAAAAAAAAAGACCCATTCATATACCAAAATTGGCTTAGAAAAAGGGGTCATTTATATACCAAAAGGCCAAAAATGCTACCCATATTAGCGGCACGTCCCCGTATATCCACGTATGGTCATTTGTACTGGGTACCCGCCCCCCGGTGTTCAACAGAAAAATTGGATGATGGTCAGTGTTTTGAAGTTTTGCTGAACCATGAAATGGTATCAGCCTATATTAGTGTATGTTATACTTACTAACTTACCAACTTTTTGGTCTGAAATAGACATATCTTTAAATGCCACAAAGGTAGGAACCACCAAGCGAAGTTAAATGAAAGTGGAAGAAGTAAAGAATATAATAAAAAATATATTTTCCCACCCGGGGGTGGCACTCATAATAAGCCCTGGGTCAATATTCATATGGGTCCTTTTCATATTTTTAAATGGGTCTTTGGGTCACAAATTTGAACATTTTAAATTTATTTAGTGACAAGCTGTCCCGGCGAGTTGTAAAATACATCCTCATCTTAAACTCTTCTATTCATATATAGGTAGCAACAGAATGTGACCATCGTGAAGATACCAAATGCAAGTGTCCAGATCCAACATGTCCAACAGGTAACAAGTCTATTTACAGAAATCACCCATTAGGTGACAAAAACACACACCTTGTGTTCTACGGGTGAACAGGCCTTTCAAGTGGTGTCGGACGGTCTGGAGGGTTTTTTTAGCAAAGCAAATGACTCTAAAAATCACCCAAATCTGTAAATAAATTATCATTTGTTTGGCAAAATTTTCCCTCGCTTTGCACACATTTTTTTAGTCAAATTAATCTACTTTATGCCTAAAACAGGTGATTTTACATGCATACAACACTTTCCATCAAACTCTGTCCACTTTTGCCAAAAATGGCTGATTTTACATGCAAATCTCAAAAGCGGAAAATCTGGGTCGGTCGGGCCCGTAGAACAGGGGTTTTTTTTGTCACCTTACCATTTTTTCCACTGCAATTGTATTTTTTGGACATGCACGAAGAGTGGAAGAGGTGAATGAGCCAAATTAGGAACAAAATCAAAAAAGAAAGAGAAAGAGCAGGAGAAAGAGAAAATACCCTTGATATAGAAAAAGAGGGAGAGAGAGAGAGAGAGACGGGTGGAAGGAAAGATGGATGGTTGGATGAAAGGAAACAAAGAGTGAAAGAAAGGGATAGTAAGGTCATATTTAGGGTTTTTGTGACCATGAGAGCAGAGGAAGGTTTGAGGGTTAAGATCAGTTCTTTGAGATAATTAGAATAAAATGAGCTACTCTGTCCCTCCCAAAAGTGTGGGAATATACTCCAGGAGATGGGTAAGCCATAATACAGGGGTCAAAACGAAAAATGCTTGGATTACTGTAAAATGTATATCAATCCGTTTTGCCACAAGTATTAAAAAAAAGGTTTAGATTCTACTATCTGTGACTTATGGTTGGGGCCTCAAGACAAAACATGTTAAATGTCAAAAGGTCAATCACAAAGGGTCCACATTTTAAAATGCTCAGAATTCTTTCAAAATAGGCTCAAATTTTTCATCTACACTGCAAAAAAAAGTGTTCTGAATTAGAACACTAAAAATTGTAACACTTATTGAACATATGTAAGTGTACTGATTGCGAACACCAAGTGTTCCAGACTTTAACACAACAGTATAATTTGTGAACATTATGTGTTCACCTTTTGAACACTTGATGTTTGATATTATTGTATACACAAAAGCATAGGAATTTTAAAATCATGAAATCACTTCAAAATTTTCACTTTCACCCAACACTGCCAAAGGTGCAGTTACAACTTTCTTGTGGTAACTCCTCGAAATGGTTTAGTTGAAAACTGCATGCAGCCCTATAACATGCAAACTTTTTAACATTGAAAGGCAAATTAATTACTGAAGGCAAATTAATTACCATTTCATCCTCTCGACACTTGGTGCAAGGCAGACAAGAAGTACAGTTGTTATGTTTATCAGACCTATATGTTTCTCCCGGTTCACAATTCTGGCAACTGTAAAGGAATTAAGCACATTTGTTATTTAAAAATATAAAATCACTGTGATACACTATACCATTGTATTATTTACACCAATTCCTAATTTCACTGGGTTTGTTTTCTACAGTTTTTCTTTCTTTAGTAAAAGTCTGTCAATTTCAGACAGACAAACAAATAAACAAAAACATAAAATATTTTGACACACTTATTAAGGGATCTGGAATGAGCGTTTTGGCGTTTCGACAGTATTTTTTGTGGGACATGAGAGCACATCAGACATATCGAATTGCATTCTGAATACTGAAGAATGTCTTTCTGATATCAAATAATTTTCATTCTTTGAAATTCACGCTATAATATTAATTTTATGACAAATTATTAAAATTTGATATTCACATTTTTGATATATAACAGTCCTCGAAGTAAATTTTATAAATCTAATGATATATTCTTAAAGTGTACGTAGCTGGGAGGAAAAGCCGACGATCAATTGAAAATGTTGACCTTTCATATTGTAGATATGGATTTTTTCCCAAAAAGACCTAATTTTTTTTGGTGTTTTGGGAAAAAAATCCATATCTTTAATACGAAAGGTCAACATTTTCAATTGATCGTCAGCTTTTCATCCTACCTACATACACAATAAGTACATATTATCAGATTTATAAAGTTTACTTTAGTACTGTTAAATATCAAAAATATCAATTTTAATCATTTGCCATAAAATGTGTATTATATTGCAATTTCAAAAATCAAAATTATTTGATATCAGAAGGACATTCTTCAGATTCGAATGCAATTCGATGTCTGATGTGCTCTAATGTCCCACAATAAATACTGTCCAAACGCTCATACCCCATCCCTTAAATATTCACTTACTAGTCACTTGTATCATTCACACAGTAAGACTTCTTTCGTGTCCCTATGTTACAAAGGCGTAGTTCCTCTCCCCCATAAGGACACTCTGATGGTTCCATAAATTTAGGCCCTATGTGATAATCCTCACCACATGTGCATTCATAAGCCTTAATTTCAGTACATGTAAAATAAGAGAAGAGCAAGGAGAAATAGGTTATTGGCGAGTCAATATGTGACCCACTATGTTGCAAGGTATTATGCGCCTGTCAAATGCAATCCCGGCCCCTGGGTACGCAGGGATGACTGGGACTTGGGCCGGAGCTTTTTTTTTAATGTTCATTTCCCCAACCCATTTACGTATTGTAAAATACAAAAATTTTGTGTGCGCACATTGTCACTATAAAGCCATTTTCATCCTGATCATGGGCAAAAATAGTGTCAAATTCAAAATTAAAGCCTTTTGGGAAGCTCGAAGACATGTACAGTCTCTCAAAAAACAAAAATTGCATGATTCAACTGCAATTTTTTTCATCTGTGCACCTGAAAGTTTATTTTGCACCCCCGACCAAGAAAGCTGGCTACGCCCCTGTCTTACCTTGTTCAAAGAGTTTGTAAAGGGCAGGCATAGTAGTATCTGCAAAAAAGAGTATGTAATAAAATAAACAAAATTATAAATAATGTAACAATGGCAGCTAATGGCCGAGCAGTTAAGGCGTTCCAAGGGTCCCGGGTTCGAATCTGAGTGGGTCGAGCTCGGCTGTCTCTTTGTGTCCTTGAGCAAGGCACTTTACTCTACTTGCTTAGTGCTTCGGAGGGCACTTTAAGCCGTCGGTCCCATGTACATGTATTTTCTCACATTAATGCAGTGTGCACGTTAAAGAACGTCACAGGCTATTCGAAAAGACCGAGCAGGGTATCATCAAAGTACAGTTGACTGTACTTCAAAAATACACTCATCTACTCTAGGTTCCAGAGTAAAAATAAGTAAAGCTTGTCTGTACGCAGTGCGATAATACTCATACATATGAGGAAGGCACTAATATGGAAGAAGAAGAAGAAGTAATGGCACCATACTTTTTCTGGGGGGAGGGGGCAAGTTAACTTCAGGAGTGTAAAAATCTGAAATTAAACTGGGGAAACAGCAGGGGAAGCCTGAAGATATTTTTTTTCAAAACACCAAAAACATAAAGTCTTTTGGGGAAAAATGTATATCTTCAATATGAAAGGTCCAAAATTCCAACTGATCATCGGCTTTTCATCTCAAGTACATCATTAGAATTATAAAGTTCACTTTGAGGACCGTGTGTCAAATTTTAATAATTAGTCATAAAATTTGTATATTATCGCGAATTTCAAAAAATCCAAATTATTTGATATCAGAAGGATATTCTTCGTATTCAGAATGCAATTCGATATGTCTGATATGCTCTCATGTCCCACAAAAAATACTGTCCAAACACTCATACCAGTTGGCAATTGTACAATATAAATATTTTGACATAATAAAAATGTTGTTGTAATGCATTTTCATGCGTTTTAAACGTTTTCATGACATCTCTATATACCCATGAGACATTTTTAAATGTCTCATGGGTATATTATTATTAAAATGTTTATTATTTCGTTTTTACCAAAACCAAAATCCTGGGACCAAAATCCGTTTAAAACGTTTTGTGTTTGCTGGTAAAGGGGCGGATCCATCATCCATAAGCTTCCATACTTACCACAGCAGTGGATAACATCATGATCATCCCTAGTTGGCCTGGTGGTGGTGGCAGCCGTGGCAGTTGCCTCTGGAGGGGCAGGTCAGCCATGGTACGGTACGCCCGGGAAGTCGACTCGACAACGGGGATGATAAATTGCAGGGGATAGGTAAATAATTGGGTAATATCAGTCATCCATCAGCAAAAAAGCACCCACACTGTCACTGGCCTACAGGCGGGCCTACAGGTGCATTTCCGGTGGCAGAGGTGCATTCCCCCTGCTCTGAAATACCCTGGAAATACCGACTAGCTCCTGTTAATTAGATTTTGCCGCTTCATGTAAATCTGAGTAAGCTTCCATGTGTAAATTCATACCGATTTCAGTAGCTTTTCAGAACCGTACGCGTAGTGCATGCAAGCCGCTAGCCGTCTACACCACCTGAGATAATTTTGTTTGACCGTGATTGTGCAATTAATTTCCGTGTCATTGCCAACTTCAATGTTTAATACTCGAATGAATCATTCGGGGAATCATTCATTGAATGTCAGGGTCGAAGTTCAAGTTCATTCATTGTTCACCACACACCGCACAAAATACCACAATTGATAGTTTATCGGGGTTTTTTTCTCTCCGATTGAAATTTTAATATTTTGATTTCTATATATTTTTATCAGATTTTATTTAATATTTATTTTTTTCAAACTGGGAATTTCCCATTGTTTTGGATAAAAATTTTAGCACGGGAATTTCCAAATTTGTTATGGTAACCTATGATGGTATTTGAATTTATGATGTGTTCTTGTGCTGATAACCCAAATGACGTCAAGCCTGCCGCCGGAATTTAAATCTTTGTAAGGCCACAAAAAATTAAAATTAGTTTCATGTCCACACGTTTTTGGAAAATTGAAGGAGGGAGGTGTTTTTTTGTTTTGTTTAACCTACACCCCCCTCCCCATATACACACACAAACACACATTCCCTCCTCTTGTATCACACCAAAAGACCAAGTTTATCGGTTTTTATCTACGATAAAGGAGGAAACCGAATTTTGCTTATTAATTTGTCTGCTATCTTCAGTAGACAGCAATACTCCCCATTCCAGAAAATACAGCACTAATTTTTTTGGGATTAAAAAAATATTATCCTGTTTTGCCAAATGAAACGTAATCCTTAAGGTATAGTCCTAACTGGTAATACTTTAATAGTTGGTCAATTTTTTGAAATAAGGGCCAAAAACATGTGTTTTTGGGGTGTTTTTCGTATGCTGTGACAATCAAGCCCAAGCACTAAGACTAATTTCAGTTTATGCATTCTAATTTTTGGAAAATACATGTTTCATTCTTATAAGCCAATCATTTAATTAAAGTAACACAACAAAGTGAAACTTAGAGCAAACTTTTGGCATAATACTCAGGAGTTTGAATGCTTAGACTTGTTCCAAGTCTTTGATTTTTGTGACTTGATTGTCAGAAAATATGCCGAAAATGCATATTTTTGGCTCTTTTTTCAAGAAATTAGTAACTTTAGTGAACTTTTTCTTTTATCTCCAGTTTGTTCTAAATGAATGATTAGGATTGAGCTATATTTAATTTTGCAGAACTTGATACTATTTTTTTAATCCCAAAAAATTAGTGCTGTAGTTTCCAACTGCCAAAATAAACTTTCTCGATCATCCCCACTTTAAAATTTGAAGATATATATTATATATTTTTTCTTTCACTTTTTCCTTTTGCTATCTTGAGTAGATAGCAAGGTTTTGAAAAGAGCTTACATGAAAAGTATAAAAATACCAATTATTTGGTCACGCATCCACACACCACACCCCACATGCACATACCTCAAACCAAAAGACAATTTTATCAGGTTTGTTTATTAATTTGCATGCAAGGAATATTCCAACTGGTTTAATAAAAGGTGTGAAATGCCAAAATAAACTTTCTCGATCATCTCCCTTCGAATTTGGATGATACCTTTTCTTTCACTTTTTCCTTTTGCTATCTTGAGGAGATAGTAAGTTTTTAGTTTTTGAAAAGAGCTTATATGAAAGGTATAAAAATATCAATATAAACTTTCTTTGGTCATGCGACACGCACCCTCACGCCAGTGGCGTAGCGTGGGTCTTCCGATTGGGGGGCACCAACCTTGATGGGGGGGGGCACCGGGTCTGGGGGCACAAGATGTTTTTAGCAGTTTTCCTTTTGCGATCAAGTGGGGGGGGGGGCACATGCCCCCTGTGCCCCCTATGATGCTACGCCACTGACACGCCACACCCCCACATGCACATATTCCACTCTCACACCAAATTACCATTTTATCAGGTTTGATCTGTGAAATTGGAGGAAACTGTAGTTGCTTATTAATTTATCTGCTATCTTCAGTAGACAGCAATTAGGTATTTTCCAAATGGTTTAATAAAGGTGTGAAATACCAAAATAAACTTTTTCGATCATCCCACTTTGAAATTTGAAAGACTTTTTCCATTTGCTATATCTTGAGTAGATAGCAAGTTTTTGAAAAGAGCTCATATGAAAAGTATAAAAATACCAATTCTTTGGTCACGTACCACACACCACACCCCCACATGCACATACCTCAAACCAAAAGACCATTTTATCACGTTTGCTTATTCATTTGTCTGCTATCTTCAGTAGACAGCAAGGAATATTCCAACTGGTTTAATAACAGGTGTGAAATGCCAAAATAAACTTTCTTGATCATCTCCCTTCGAATTTGGAAGATACCTTTTCTTTCACTTTTTCCTTTTGCTATCTTGAGGAGATAGTAAGTTTTTGAAAAGAGCTTATATGAAAGGTATGAAAATATCAATATAAACTTTCTTTGGTCATGTGACACGCACCCTCACGCCAGTGGCGTGAGCGTGGGTCTTCCGATGGGGGCACCAACCTTGATGGGGGGGGAGGCACCGGTCTGTGGGGGGCACAAGCTGTTTTTGGCAGTTTTCCTTTTGCGATCAATTGGGGGCACATGCCCCTGTGCCCCTATGATGCTACGCCACTGACACGCCACAACCCCACATGCACATATTCCACTCTCACACCAAATTACCATTTTATCGGGTTTGATCTATGAAATTGGAGGAAACAGAAATCGCTTATTAATTTGCCTGCTATCTTCAGTAGACAGCAAGGGATACCGTAAACGTTCGCCTAATGGCGCTTTTGGATTCTTAGAAATGTGAGAGCGCCATCCTTGTAAAATCTCAACAGCATTAAGGATACGTGTATGTTAAATTGAGCAACCTGGACATAATGCCTCAGAAAAAAATATCGTGACATGACTCAATACTTTAGGTCACTAGGTTAGTTGCTAGAGCAGCAAATGTTTTGGGGTTTCTTCAGGTACTCTTTCTCAAAGTGCCATTGGACTTAATTTGTAAATCGATTAATACGTTATACCTGACTTATTTTGGTAAATCTTTTTATAACATTGTAATTTCTTCATATTTTTTTTATATTCTTCAGTTCAAAATTACACCCTTCTATTGTCTGACCCGTTAGCTCAGTCGGTAGAGGGTGCGCCTTGAATGGTGAATGGTACTTGTTCGAATCTTGATTTCTGCTCCCACTAATATGTGAAGAAGGGTCAAGAAATGTTTTTGGATTTTGTCCCCATTTTATGAACGAGTATTGTGATTTTTTTAAATTTAATTTTAATTTTTTTTTTGTTATAGATAAATAGGCACTGCGAACAAACGGCAACAAAAACCGCTGACAAAATTTGCTCCACCTGCTACCTAGCAATGCGTGATATATTCCACTACATTTAACAGTTAAATGACCTTTAAAGAATAGAACGGCCTGAATGTTTCAAATTGTGTAACTACATTACTTTATTCATGTATGCATTATAAATGATCAGCTATTTTTCTTTTCTTAAAAGGATCGAACCCAAGTAGATCAGACCATTGATCATATAACTATCAGACCACGAAGTAGTTACGTAACTCCGTGATGGTATCGGAACCAAGCACTGTTTGTATGGCGATCATTACGATCACGCTATTTTGGTATGCTTTTTTGTGTACTGATTCTTTCGATCGTGGTTCATTACTTAAGCGCGTGATCCCGTTGACATAGTAACATTACGTAACTTCGATACCGGGCTTCGATACTGAATAGTTGTTGAGTGCACATAATATGGAAAGCCATTAGGGTATTGTGTGCCTAGTGCCAAAGCGCCTTATTGTGTTGTGGAATCCTAGCCAGTATTCAATGATAGCCTTGCGTTTATCGATTGGCTCCAAACAAAGGATTTTAACCGGTTTACAAGGATAGCCCCCATAGTGCAGTCCATTCAATCAAATGTTGTCATCAACCTATTTGATCGTAGTGCATTTTGTTATGTCGTGGTGATGCAATCATGCTTTTGTTGAATGCATTTGAGTAGTCCGCCATATTTACGGGATGATACGTCATATGCACAGCCTCTATTCAGTTGGTCGTTGCATGATTTTGTTCGTTCACTCATTCAAATTTTATTTATATCATTTGAAGACTGAGCCTATTATGATACATCCTCCGTGGAACAGTTTCAAACAAATATAGCTAGGGATTATTGGGGCAGAGGTTATCTTTTGAATCCTCTTAGAGGGCTATCATTTTTTTCGAAGGGGTCCCATACAAGGTCTGCGTCAATAAAATTGCGCACCCCCTATTTCGGCAACAAAAATTTTATGATCCCAAACCCCAAAATTGTATTAAAATCAGTCATTTTGAATAAAATAACACACTTTCTGTGGTCATCGTGTGACTCCTACATTTTGGTCATAAAACATTTTATGACCCCATCCTATTATTCTTTCCAAGACTTTATGACCCCCGTATATTTGACCCCCCTTCGAATAAAATGATATACCTTATGGCCACTGATGCATAGGCAAGGACACTCACGCGAATTGAAAGACTCGTCTCACACACATAACAAATGCCTATACAATCAAATAGGTTCATTACAACATTTGATTGAATGGATTGAGTTACTCTAAAATGAAACGATAAAAACAAAGAATCATGAAAAAAGACACAAACAAGATAAAATAATAAAATTATATAAACAATGTTAAAGATAAAAGCAAGAAAATAGAAAATAAAATTTCCTCAAATCAGAAAAAAACACATTGACAGACATCATAATCTGTCAGAAATTACTGCATGAGATTCGAACCATCAATCTTCTCCACAAGTTCTCTTTATCCTCGCACTATAGTCTAATGCTCTGCTCGCTGGGCCACAACGTATCAGGTTGATCATTCCCGCATTATCATGAACAAGTTTGTTCGATCTTGTTCATAATTGTATGTGTCGATAGGTTTCACCCTTTAACTACACGTGCCCTTAATGCTCAGTGATAATAGTCGGCTTTTACAGGGATGGCGCTCTCTCATTTCCATGAACTCCAGAGCGCCATTAGGCGAACGTTAACGGTATTCCATCTGGTTTAATAAAACGAGTGAAATGCCCAAATAAACTTTCTTGATCATCCCCCTTTTTAAAATTTGGAAGATACTTTTTCTTTCACTTTTTCCTTTTGCTATCTTGAGTAGATAGTAAGTTTTTGAAAAGAGCTTATATGAAAGGTATGAAAATACCAATATAAACGTTCTTTTGTCATGCGACACACACCCATACGCCACACCCCCACATGCACATATTCCACTCTCACACCAAATTACCATTTTATCGGGTTTGATCTATGAAATTGGAGGAAACCGAAGTTGCTTATTAATTTGCCTGCTATCTTCAGTAGACAGCAAGGGATATTCCATCTGGTTTAATAAAACGAGTGAAATGCCAAAATGTGACACGATCTGGTCCATGGGGGCCAAAGGCGGCAAATTTGAAACTGAGATAAAGGTAAAAACATGGAGTAAAAAACAATAAAATATATAAGAAAATAGACATCAAAAAACTTCATATAACTTTAGAACCAAGTATCCTAGACATTTGGTGTTTTCAGTAAATGATGGCCTATTGTATGTATAATGTAATATTAAATTACAGTAACTCAATTCTCAAAAATGCCTCCTTTGGCCCCCATGGACCAGATTGTGTCACAAATAAACTTTCTCGATCATCCCCCTTTTTTAGAATTTGGAAGACACTTTTTCTTTCACCTTTTGCTATCTTGAGTAGATAGCAAGCATCTAAAAGTTTGATAAAAGGTATGAAAATACCAAAATTAATTTTCTTTGGTCATGCACCCACACACCACACACCCTCATACCAAAAGACCATTTTATCGGTTTTAGTGTTTTTTACTTGTCTGCTATCTTCAGTAGATAGCAAGGGTTTTTCCAAAAGGTTTGACAAAAGGTGTGACACCTCAATGCAAACCCCCCCCCTTTTTTCAGACATCAAAAAAGACAACACTCAAATGGCATTTTCTGTATTTAGTCCAACTTCGAGAAATTGTAAATGGTCCCTTTTATAGGAACTTTATTCATTTCAAAATGTGTTAGTGATCTTGGTACTAAGTCTGTTATGTAGCCCATCTATATTTCTTATACACAAGAAAATATTTCAACAGGAAAAAATTCAATTTTATTCCCCAAGCAAATTTCTGAAAAAGCATTTTGTATTAAAGCCATAACAGTATAGGAGCCAGCCTCCTGAAATTTCTGTGTCGTTGGACAGATGTTTCAAATGGACAAATCATTTATCAAAATATACAGAAGAGTGTGGAGAATCTTTTCTGCCATGTTGCCAAATTTGTAACCTGCGCGTTCTATTCCATTTTCATGGCAATGGTCACACTATTAAGGATTTTTTACTGTTTTTTACCTAAAAATGGCATATTTTAACTAGCTATTTTTTGAAAACTAATGGAGTAGAAACTTCATATTTGGTGTACAGAACACATGTCACAAGGATATTTAAGATATGCAAACAAAATCATCGCATAATTCAATACATTTAATTTATGGGCAAAAATGCCATTTTTTGGTGATTTTTGTTCAGTTTTGACCAAAAAATGTAATTTTTACATGGAAAAATTTTGAAAAATGACATATGCATCTTGCAAAGTGTATCAATTTACTAAGATGGATGTCTGGATCAAAAAAGTCAATCACAACATTGTTAAAATGTGCCATTTTTTTGATAAAAATGACAAAAATCCTTAAATAGCGGGACCGTTGCCATAGAAATGGAATAGAACACGCGGGTAACAAATTTGACAACATGGCAGAAAAGATTCTCCAGAATCGGATTTGTCCATTTGAAATATCTGTCTAATGACGTGGATGTGAACTGGCCCATCAAATACCAAAATTACCGGTATTATATCAACATTGTCTTGGCTATCAAACGGTTTTTAAACCTTTAAATGTTTTTAAATTTTAAAAGGTTTTAACATATTTTTTTTAATTTTCAATTGTTGCCACAAAACATTTGCAAAACAACAATTTCATTGTAGACAAAACACTCATTTCAAAATTTTACAATAACAATTTCAGAAAGATAAAAATATTTATGCAGTAAATTTGTATACATTTTATAAAACATTTTTTGCAGGGATGCTATAAAACAACCCCACCCCCGAATAACCTGACATATAAAACATTTTGAGAAAAGAAAAGAAAGTAAATTCAAATATTTGTTGATAAATGTCGCAAAATGTTTCAAAAGCATACTTGTGTTTGATAAGATCATCATCATCACCATCATTATCATCATCATCATCATCATCATCATCATCATCATCATCATCATCATCATCATCTTTATTTCATTCAATACAATCAGACAATTTGAACAAATAATAAACCAGTATTTATGGCAGCTGTGTACTCTCAGACATTCATGTAGTAAAAGTGCAATAACTTTGTAATTATTCGCGCAAGACATATAAAAGTATACATTTTTATAAAGGCAAGACATCAATGAATCTTAATATAAATATAAATTTGGTGTAAAAACAACAGTTATGAAGAAAATCACAAAAAAGTGAGTTTTTGGCAATATTTGTTTGGTACATCATAACAAAAAAACACTCTTTCCAAAATATTTCATTTTGTTTTTATCTCAATCTTGAGGCTCCATTCCAAAAACGGTTTTTTTAGTTTTTTGATATTGGCCTTATTTTTGAGTTATTGACCATATAAGGCATCAAAATGAACTTTTTAAAATTCACAAACGCCTACTTGCACAAAATGATGCCCAAAATCGGAAATAGACCAAAATATAAAAAAATGGGAAAATTGTTTCTCGAGTGGATCATGCTTCTTACGATGATCATATTTGCTTACATATAGATGCTGTATTTATTGAGTTATCGTGTACCTAAATCGTCATTTTACCGAGAAAATGAACATTAAATAATGGCAGTTGAAGTTTAAAGTGGTCACATTTTGCACTTTCATCGAATCTCACAGGAGAATGCGGCAGTTTTCGTTTTTCTACCTTACATTAAATGAACATCGGGTAAATCCACGGCCCCTTGAGAAGTTTGAGCGAAATCCAGTCATAACTTGATATTTAAATCGGGGGAAAGAACTTGAAAAAACCCACATTATATCAGCTAAAACGGAGCCATTTGACCACTAGGTTTTTGTGAAATCAGTGCTTTTCCATAAGATGCGCCCGCATGCAGATAAGCGTCGTGTATGCGTAGCGTATTTATGCGTTAACAAATTGCGCGATCACGCGAACGCGATGCGTTATTGCGCGCGTGTATCCTGCTGGTACAACAAAGATTTTCTTTCCTTTTCAATTTCAAACACGAGGGGAATAGTGAAATAAAATCCTTAAAATATTGCAGTTGGAGTTTACAAATCTGGATTTTCATTCCTTGTATTTATAAAAAACATAACAAAGTACAAACATATCAAAAAAACTCAATTTCGTGAAAGAACAATGTCTAGAGTACACAGCCGCGTTAAATGAGAAGATTTCCATTATAAGAGCAGTGGCGGCGCTACAGGGCAAGGGGGGGCATTTCCCCCCCAAATATTTTTCGTGGCCCCCCCCAGTTTGCCTATACATATCAAATAAACAGGCACAAGAATAAAATAATGTTGCAAAAGAAAATTTAATACACATATCAAACATATTATATCAAACACTGGTTTGATACATTTTTCAGTATTAAAGTTTAAATAAATTGATACTCCCAAGTTGTGTGAAATCACAACTTCCGAGCTAACACACGTATTCATGACGTTCGCTTACGTTGGACTTAGGTTGTCATTTACGCTGTAAACACGTAAATCTGTGAACTTGTATTCGTGTAGTGACAACGTTATTTTCGACGTTGATTTTTGGACGTTGATATAACATCATTATGACGTTGTAATGACGTTGTTTCAACGTTGATGCAATGTTTGACCAGACCCTGACCAGACCTGGTGAAAACGTTTGAATAGTACATTCAGAAAACGTTACACAAAATTAATACATATTTGAAAAATAGTTTAGATGTTGACACCAAGGAATGTAAATTCTTCCATTCCAAGGAGATTGTTGTCCAGCAAAAATGTCTCCATTGTGTCGTCTGACGATTGCCTTTAGGCCTGAAACTCAAAGTAACGACTTGTATCCCTAATTTTTATACGCTCTCCATTTTTGGGATTGAGCATCATTGTTGCCGGATGTTAATAAAATGTCATAAACACGTTGTCTCGACGTATAACGCACGTGGATAAAACATGGTTTAAAAGTCATGAACTGACTCGGATACAACGTCATCTACGTACGTCATTAGTATGCAAATTTATGACGTTGTTTCGACGTATAAAGCATGTTATTACAACGTCATATAAATGTCATGGTCTGACCCCGATACAACGTAATCTATGGATGTCGTAATTACGTTAATTTGTGAACTCGTATTCATGTTGTGATTTTCGTCATAGTGACGTTGTTTCGACGTTCACAACTTGACATCAAAACAATGTCATAATGATGTTACATTAACGTTCGGGAATAACGTTGTCACTACACGAATGCGAGTTCACAGATTTACGTACTTACAACATCCATATATTACGTTTTTACGATTTTATATAACTTTTAGACAACGTTGTAACAACGAACAATTGTTAGCTGGGTTGGGGATAGCACTGCTTAAATCAGAACAATGTATTACCGTACTTGTATACATTACAATGTGATTCAACGACATAATATCAGCTGTACAATTGAGTGATTCATATTTTTATATCACAAGAGTAGCTTTAGCTGCCTGAGTGGTATAAAAAACACTTACATGTTGGGTGCTGAGTTATTATTTTCTGATGAACCACTGTGTAACATGACTGAATCCCTTTCAACAATGAATCAAATCAAATAAAATCAAACAGCAAACAAAAAAAGACAATTTGGAGGAGTTGACCGGAAGGCCAATGAGGCCTGAATAAGCCAACCCCTAAACAAAATTTGTTGCAAAAGTAACAATTACAAAATCACATGAGACCTAACATGCAAGGCCAAAAAGACAAGACGGACAGTGCCCAGAAAAAAAGAAAAGAAAAAAAGTTATTCGTAAACTGAAATCATGCTTACAGTTGTCTAATTCATATTATTTCATGAGGAATTTCACTGATGAATTAGGTTAACATTAAGAATCATATCACAGACAAACAACCCAGACATCAAGCTGCATGGTATGGTTACAACATTTATTCTATTGCTTCTATATGCATTATTTCACATGGAGAATGTCCAGTTTGATTTCTGTAAATAATGAGAGTCTGATTAAGGGATCTAGAATGAGCGTTTATTGCGTTTCGACAGTATTTTTTGTGGGACATGAGAGCACCTCAGACCTATCGAATTGCATTCTAAATACAAAGCATGTCTTTCTGATAATACAAATTTTATGACAAATTATAAAAAATTGATATTTTTCAAATTTTTGATATTTAACAGTCCTCGAAGTAAATTATATAAATAAATCTAATGATATATTCTTAAAGTGTATGTAGCTGGGAGGAAAAGCCGACGGTCAATGGAAAATTTGACCTTTCATATTGAAGATATGGATTTTTTTCCCAAAAAGACCTAATTCCATATATTCAATACGAAAGGTCAAAATTTTCAATTGATCGTCGGCTTTTCATCCCACCTACATAGGGGAGAGTGGGGTAAGTTGAGCCACTTTTTACATTTACTTTTACTACGCTCAAATTAATAAAGCAGGACACAAAAGCAGTGTTACAAATGAAACATATATATGTTTACTTAGTTATGATACCACAAAATTGTAATCAATATTTTGCACTTTCGCACAGTGAGACGCCAAAAATCATTTGCAAATTGGCTCAACTTACCCCAACAGTGGGGTAAGTTGACCCACTCGCGGGGGCAAATTGAGCCACCATAGAAATGCACAGTATATGCCATAGCTGTGAAATTCATTTTTGCCTTTTTTTTTTAATTGTTGTTTTCAGGTAAAAAAAAAAAAAAATAGTTTGATATAGAAGTAGTTTGATCTAAATATTGCATACAAGTAATTTCTGACAAGATTTAACTTTGAATAAAAAAATCGGGAAAATTTCTGCAGGTTTTTCCTATGCTCAACTTGCCCCATGGCCTGTGGCTCAACTTACCCCATGTGACCCTTTTTGTCAACAGCCAAGCCTCCCACCTAACTAAAACTTGTTACAGTTGTAAATAGTTTTCTAAAATAGTGTTCATATATCACATCCTCAATACCCAGAATCATTATCATTTTAGCCTTTTTCTTTCTGGGTGAAACATGAAAAAAATTGGTTTTTGCCAAAAGTTCAACAAAAGTGCGAAAAATGAACTTTCTGATGCAGCTTTCTTACCCTATGTGCAAGTGATTCCATATTACACTTGAGAAGCCTCTGTTATGTCATATACAAATAAGTGGAACTGCAAAGTAAGATAAGTTTTAATTTTCTTTCTAGAGGGGTGGCTCAACTTACCCCCTGGCTCAACTTACCCCACTCTCCCTACACTTTAAGTATAAATCATCAGATTTATAAAGTTTACTTCAGTACTGTTAAATATCAAAAATATAAATTTTAATGATTTGCCATAAAATGTGTATTAAATTGCAATTTCAAAAAACCAAAGTATTTGATATCAGAAGGCCATTCTTCGTATTCAGAATGCAATGCGATATGTCTGATGTGCTCTAATGTCCCAAAATAAATACTGTCCAAACGTTCATACCCCAGCCCTTAAATGACCTTACTCTGGGTGAAATTAGGTTGAACACAATACATATATATCATTACAGTACAAATTAGTTTTTAAACAAATGAATATGAGTTTTATTTACATACATGCATATAACATTCATTACACTAAATTTGGATTCAAAATACTTATGAAAGTCATATGTGTAAAATTCTTTGGTAATGGTCAAGATTGATGTATAAGAATCACACACACATGATTCAATGCAATATGATATGCATAAACTAAACTCAGGCTATCATATCTTATTTACATTAAGCCTTTGTCTTATTTCAGCCTAACAATGAAAGTCCCTACATCCAAATTATGGAACTTTTACCTTTTGTCCAGATTATAATTCACATTCAAACACATACATACAGGCTGTTTCAAAATGATTAGTACCCATCAATTTTGATGTTTATTAAAACGCCTGCCTCTTGCAAATGCAACATTAGATTCTCTTGAGATGTCCAAAATATATAGTTTATGACTTACTATAATTTGATTTGCCAATTATTTGAATTTTATTATGAATTTTGATTCAGACTCAGCCATTGATTAATGAAAATTGATGGGTACCAATCATTTTGATACAGCTTGTACCAGTTGCATGTAACTTAAGTGTTACTGTTAGCATGGTTAGGTAGGTATAAAGAACACATTTACTCTTACAAATTCAAACTAGACTAGAACAGTGTTTTCCACCACACAATGACACCTACCACCCAAACATTATTATTCTAAGTTAAGAGAAGTTAAGAGTTACATTCAGCTATACTATTTAAAATCTGCAATACCCCTGTGGAAAATTTAACAAAAATCTTCCGCAAAGGGAGTATGAGTTTTGAATAAAATAGACAAACGGGTAGCTTCCATTTGAAATAATCACTCCAGCTATTAGAGAGATATAGGTAAAGAGCTGTAAAGCCATAATACAGGGGGAGTATGGGTTTCAAAATGATTAACCCTGACCAATTGCATATGAAAAACATACTTTCCCTTTGGAAGATATTTCCTAAATCTTCCACATCAGGGGTAGTGGGGAGTTCAACTGGAATAGCCCAATTTGCTCCAGCAGTTGCACATCAAACAATAGATGACTTACAGGTGGCAACCACCAAACTAATTTTTTTGTGTTCATACATGTACTGCAAATTTCACTGGGGTTATTAGGCAAAATACATGCCTTGATACTAAAATATGCATTTTACAGTACAGTAGTTGTACAGTATTGGGGATGAGGCTGTCAATAATGTGTCACATACTTTCTACTGCATTGATTTTGGAACTGTCTCTCTGTTGTTTTGGAACAAAAATTATGGGGAATTCTACACAGCTGTGTTTGCTGCAGGTTACATACATTGTACATGTGTTGGGTTGTGTCCTACATGTCCATTCCTGAAGTGAACATGAAATAAGTTTTCACTTACCAGGAACAAGACTACAGTAGAATTGCCCCTACTCTTAAGCTACAGCAAGATACAACACTTTTACTGTAGGGTCTTGATACAATATCCAGTTTATCCATTTGAACTCTTCATATGATCATTAAGGTATTTCATTTATAATATCACATAATTGCAAAATACTATATACAGACCTCTTTGTTTCCTGAGGTATATGAAACATTTTTATGTGAACAAAACTTAGAAAAACAAATGCATACTTGTTTTTGTCATATAAATCTTCCTATTTCATTTTGCTTGATCAATATTCTGATGTAACTTGTCCATTGTATAAGTAGAGAAATGTCACCAAGACCACCATCTTGAGTGTAGTTGTCTCACAAGGCTATGCTTGTGTGTCTTTTTTTGAGTACAAAACTAGCTTGTGTGTCGATTTTTTCTTGTGTATCTAGGCACAGAAGTAAGCTCTTGCAGGGGGGTATAGAGGGGGTGTAACCGGTGTAGAGGTCATTTTTAAAGGTATTGAAAAAGGCACACAAGCAAAAACCAGTCTGAACAACAAAAAAGACACACAAGATGAAAAAAAAGACACACAAGAGGTCCGTCAGGCGTCCGTCACATGTCTGTCGGGTCAAAAAGACACACAAGAAAAGTCACACAAGTCTCACAGACACACAAGTATACCTTCGTGAGTATGTCTGTTGTTCCAGCTAGTGGAACAAGACTAGACCAGCTAGCATATATGTCGCAACAGACAAATCCAAACAAAAATGTCTCAAAGTAACCTCAAAAGATGTTAATTGCTATATTTTCAACATTCAAACAAAATATTTGACATTTATATATTTATCTAATCTACCTTTTTCTTAATGCCCATTATTCAATACACAATGATGGTGTCCCATGAAGTTGACAGAAATGTATTATTATGCACAACTAAATATATACAGCTTGAACAATATACAAGACAATATCTTAAAGCCTTAATGTATGATCTTTTTAAATTTTAGATTTTTCTTTTTTCTTCCAAAATGATAATATGCAATCATTATGAAAGTTCCCAATACATTTGGACACGAAAAACATTGGGAATTTGCAAAGAAACAACCTCATAAACTTCACCTCTATCACTCGAAATATCTCACACTTTTTGGATTAGGACGGAAAGTGCGGCCTCAGAGTTAGTCTCCCTCGCATCCAGTTTAGTTATGCTCCTCCACATGTGAAGGGCGTAACTAAACTGGCTTCAGAGGAGACTATGATTCTTGATCATTCCGACATATTATCATAATCATGATTTTCTGTTGGTCCAACATAACAGAAAATCATCTGTTTTACTACAAATTGGGCGAATTTGACAGTTTGCTCATAGATTTACGTTGGAACATGTGTAAGTATTACAAATATGCCCCCCCCCCCAAAAAAAATCGATTTTGAAAAAAATAAAGGTATATTCTGAAAAAAGATCGTACAGCAAGGCTTTAATGGTTATACAAAAATACAATATTTCAAGTAATACTTGTACATGCCCCTGGCTGGGGCAAGGATGAAGCTTGAAAAGGTAATAACATTGCAAATGAATGACCTCTCTGATGAACTTGAATTTGTCTATTAAAATTGTGGCACTTATTGCTGATCATTTCCACAAAGTTTCTGAAATATATGGACCTCAAAAGACTCCTTATGACCTTGTGAAATGAAAACCTAACTATCATTACTTATTTGAACTCAGATGACCTTAAAATGACAATGTAAAATCTTTCATTTGAAAAACTAAACTGTTTCCTGTAAGCATCATTAAATTCCAATAATCTTTACTTGACCAAAAAAACTTTAGTACAAAGATCAAAAAAACTTTAGTACAAGGAACTAAACTAGTACTTTTCAAATGATTTTTGCTCATCTAGAGTCAAAATTCAAATGGCAACTAATTTTGGATTATTCTATAGCTCAGCTGCTCTGTACAGTGAAATGTCCTCTATACCTTGAGCGTAAAGTCTTAACATATACAATGCAGCTTAACACTGCTTTCCTTTTGTACAAATACACTAAGTTAATTTTTCTTTTGTCCAGGTATGCACTGATAAGTGATTGCATAAAAGTGACAAGGTCTCCGCCCCTTCTATGCGCCTACAACCAATGGGTCAACAATTAATCAGCCAATCTGCATCATTGTTTATCACTTTTATGTTTATGCTTGTGTACGCCCAGCACACAGCACATACCATGGAAGTATGTGTTGGAGGGGACATTAAGCCATCGGATCCATGTACAGAAGAGCCATACCTCTACATGTAGCTTGTAGCCACTTTTAAAGAGAGTAGGTGTTAACCCCGGGGTGACTCTCACACAAAAGTGCCTCCCACCCGCGTCCGAACACCTCTGAAATGCACCCTTAATGGCGAATTTTCACATAACCAAATCACACCCCTTAATGGCTAAACACATGCAAAATCCTACCCTAAATGGCGTAGCACATGCAAAAACGATACCCTAATGGCGTCAACTTTGAAATATCTATATTGATACCCTAAGTGGCGTAAACAGGGAAATTAGCTAATTTGATACCCAAGGTGTCTTTTTGATGTTGCAGACATATAGGTACTGAAGAAAACATGCACAAAAGTAACAAGAATCAATTAAAAAGTGGAGATTTTTATCAAATTAGTGCATACTCACTCAAACAATAATATTACTAACCCTAAACGTCTAAGGATTTGGCTGAAAAAAGACCCTAAATGGCGATGCCTTCTGAAAAAGTACCCCTTTTTCAAAAAGACGTCAACGCCGCTGTGTGGTGAAAAACATACCCTTTAAGACGTTTTTCTTGGACACGGGTGCGTAGCAAGTCAAGTAGTGAGTGACCCCCAGGTTAACCCCAGCCTGTCCCAGTGTTCAAATGGATCTCAACAGAAAGAAGCTTAAAAATAAGCTTTCTTGGGTTATCCAGAGTTGTCAAATCTGAATCAAATCAAATGTTAGCAAGAATTACCCCTAATACTTGGTTCAACTCTTCAAAGCCAAAAATCAGGGTTTTGTTACTGCTTGCTTCATTACAGCTGCATTAATCCACAAAAGCAAGCACCACTCATATATGTGCCCATCCACCACAAACTGGTCGTAAAGTCGGCATTTTCCAGTTTGAAATACAATCAAAAACAGTATATGGATTTCTATGTAAAATATATTAGGAATTTGACCTTTGATGAACCATAACTTAAGTTCCAGATGTCCGATGAAGCTGGTTGTGGTGTCATTTTAAAGCTGAAAGTGCATTCTTTTAAAATCTGCAATAAACAAATTGTCTAGAGCAGACTTAACTACCACTTCGTGGTGGATGGTTACATATTACGCAAAGCACGCATTTGTGCTGCACCTACCTTCGTGTTCACTATTTAATATCAATACACAGTATTGGGAGTCTTGCCTATTCGGTGGCCTATATATATTATTATTACATATTATTTGCTCTTCTTTTTAAACATTTACAAAATTATAACAAGCAATATTTATTACAATATAATATATAATCATTAAAATCATAAATGCATTATTTACATCAAGATGAAGAAAAACAATCCTTGCAATGCTATTACCAGAACAGAATGATGATGGATTGCTAACTATTAAAGACCCATTCAGTGATCCCAGCGCAAGTGTAAAAAAAATAAAATTGTTTATAAATTGCTTAAAAGTGAAGGATAAGTCATTCAAATTGTCATTTGGTATTTTTGAAATGACAAATTTGGCAAAAAAACAAAGAAAACAGCAGTACTGACGAAGTTGAAGTGCCATTCAAATACACGTAGCTAATTTAGATACTGTCAGTATCTAAATTACAGATTTGTGTAAAATGTCTTAAATACATGGCTTTCGGCTGAACCACTCACAGGCTATGTTAGCACATCTATGACAAAGACAAAGGTACCAAAATCTGAATTATGATGATTTTTACGATCGTCCGGATGAGCAAATCACTGAATGGGACTTTGAGACACAGGGCTACTGCAATTAGTCAAAAGGAGGCATTGTGTTATTCCAGTTGTCCGGAATCCATACATCCCAGATGAAAGACATGATCTTAATTTCTCACACAGGGAGTATAGATTTCTCAAATGAAGTCATCCATTCAGGTAACCCCATTTGAAATGTACACTCCCTGTGTGGAAGATTAAGGCCATGGATATCAACTGAAATAATCCATTTAAAAGCTTTTAAATACAAAAATCTTTGCAAGCAACTTATGTGTACAAGGGTGCACGTTCACACACAAATTACATGATCTATCAATATCTTTGGAAATTTTACTGGATACATGATTCATAAGACTGTTCTAGGATTGTTTTGTAAAACAAAAATGGCACTTGCATATTTCATAGTATCTACTTTTCAACAATCCCAGTATACACACAGAAACATCACTAAAATTCTACATGAACAGTGTCACAGAGGATCTGGAAGATTCTAAATATGGCGTGTGGGAGGGGGGCAATGGGACCTGGCTAAAATTATTGAGGGGGCTCCTGTGACCACCAACATTTTTGCTACATAATACCATAGCTGTTTAAGGTTATAAATACTAAACCAAACTGCAATTCTGAATAAGTCAACATCCGGCCCGCGAGCTCTAACCTGTAACCTGTAAGGCAATACCACAGCAGCAGCAGTTGTTTTCATATTTCACATGTGATATAGCCTCACTCAGGGCATAATGATTTTTTGTCCTTACTTAAACAATGTGCATTTTTTCTTTGAGCAAATCAAGACAATAAACTCAGCAGTTGTTTTTAAATTTCATATTTAATAGGCTAATGGAAATTATAATAGTTTCCAATTGCCCACCTACATCATATGTTCATATTTGTAAAAATTTCATTTATTTTCAATAACATGCACTTTTTCTTTAAAAAAAAGATTTTGGAACATCTATTACCAAACTCAGCAGTAAAATCCCTCTGATAATGGTAACTCACAAACAACACTATAATGCTAATAATATCTCACATATGTGACGCTCGTAAAGTCGACCCTGGTCAATTTTGTTTTCTTCCGTGTTTAGAAAATATATATCATAAGCTTTACAATGATATATCATTTGACTTCAAACAATATCTAGAAGCGGAGTTATGGCTTGTTAAACTTTGCTCCTTCAGTAAAAGGGTACATTATTTTGGTGCTACATTATTTCTCTCATTTCCACATCGCTGGTATTACATATCAAATTGTCATAATTGGTGGTCACTTCAAATCATCCCCAAGTCAATGAGGTTCAGGAATGTCCTCTCATTGTTGATTTTTAGTTATCCACCACTTGAACAGGATTTGGCCAAAGCAAACAAAGACTAGAGCTATTTACTAACTCTATACATAAGTATAAGCTTATTATCCTCTTCAACAATAGGATTAAAGATTGGCGTTTGACTGACACTAAAATGAGAAACATGTAGGACAAACATTAGGTAAATATGAATACAACCTTTATGCACATTTTGCACTGTAACTCGAAATACAATTTGCCGACTTTACGAGCGGTTTGAGATGGATGGTCACATATTATCAAATTAAAGTAATTTTTTTAATTCTTCCATGTTGCAGGTATGCGCTATAATAATTGTGTAGAAGAGGCAAGGTTGATGCGCCAATGACCAAAGGCTCAAATGTCTTGTTGTCATAACCATTGATCAGCCAATTAGCATCAATAGTATGATTGTTTATCACTTTTGTGTTCATACTCGTATATATGCTCGATGCACAGAACATTAACTGAAGAATTAAAAAACTTACTTTATAAGTGGCACATAATTTCCAATGGAAAAAATATAATTTTATTAACAGTTTTGTAAGGCCACTTTCAGTTTTTAACAATTGTACAATTGAACCATTTTTTATTAGGCATGAGTTGTTTCTTGTGTCCATAATTTCATAGACCTATTTACAACATTTTTGACAGTAATACTTTCTTTGAAAGTTTCAATAAGAAGCAATAAAATACATTAGAATGCTTTGAAAGCAATAAAATCAAATCCAGGTCTTTCTTTTTTATAACAAAATATTATTATACAATTCATATAATGATAACCCAAGTTGTTACCGGCAAAGTAGCAAAATGGAATTTTACTTTCTTCAAAACAATATGCTGAAATAATTTTAACATATAAATAGAGAGCTCTCTGCTCTGAAAATTCAAACATGAAGTAAGTGCCATTTGCTGGTGGGATTTTTACTGGTGGGCACTTTCTAAATTCATAACCTATACTCACAATACAAACAAAAGCAGTAAATGCTGGAATCTTCTTCTTCTTAATGTGGCCACACACACACCCCCACACCCCGGCAGGAAAACGAGGACCTCATTTTTCACTTGATTTAAAACATACTAACCGAGGACTCACACATCCGTTCTTAATCACCATACCGTGGACCTCACTCACACACACCAGACCATCAACCGTGGCCCGTCCTATACCACCCATAGGTGGACTCGTTTTAAATGTATTTTTATGTTATTTGCGATGCCTTGGATATATTTAAAGCACCGAGGACGTCCTCATTTGACATGTGTGTATCCTTGTGTGTGTCCTCGTTTGCCTGGCAACGTAAACGTAAACGCACACCCACACCCCACAAGATATTGTGTTTCAGCCAGGGCTGGACACAACTCTTAAGAGTTATTTCATATTCCACATAGCTGACCTTTGACATAGCGAATCTTTGACATAGCAGCACAGAAGAGTGAGATAAAACAGAAAGTACCACCAGTCAAAGTCCATGTGTATTGTATGCTACCAGTTCTCGCATATTCATGAGGGCCGATTGTTTCGATCATGCCGTGTCAAACAATCACGTCAGCGCTGCGTGCCTTCGCGTATACGCAATAGAGCGTTGCGTGCTTTCGCGATTACGTGATAGACCATGAAAATACGCGGTAATTGCGTAGCAGTCTCGTCTGTCGCATTTCATGGAACAATCGGCCCTCATTATCGGATGATGCAGAGACTTTGACTGGTGGTACAAGCTCTGTAGTACTCCGTGCATAGCAGTCTGTAAGCAAAAAATAGCGTACTCTGTTTATCTACTACAATTATGCAAACAATGTTTTCAGTAAATTTAGGCACTTTGTTCCAAGCAAATGGTCCACCAGGGATGGAATGGAACCTCAAGCACCAGGGTTTGCTACTGCATCTGATGAACTTCACACCAATGTCATACCTCTTCCAGTACCACTTCACCACATCACTCTTTCTCTGATAGATATGCTTTACGTGATTCATCGTAGTAAAACTTGGGAAAAAAGTAAAGGTCCTTTGTCAAGCGACTTGTATGCTCACTCGTTTGCTGCACAAGTTCACCTTCACTTTTACCCCTTTTCTTTGTTATACGATTATTTACCTGAAAAGGATAAGAAATAGATGAAACATAAAATAAATATTCCAAATTTGTTTAAACTAGAACATAATCATAGGTGACACATCACATCAAAACACAACAGATGTTTTTGAAAATGTTGATATAGATTTTTTTTACATTAAAACTGATGATTTTTTGCTTTGAAATAACATCATTTTCATACCGTATATTTACCTTCAAATGTAGGTTTCCAGTCACTGACGAGTTTTGATGTGATGGACCATTATAGTACCCATGCAATATTGTTGCAAAGGAGCAATTGCATAAGTATTATTTTTATTATATTCATGCACAATTATATATGTGTGCAAAAATATACTTTCCTGAAAAAATTACATTATCTTTACTAGACTATTTTAGAGTCAACCACTTGTGTTCATATTTTATTATATGGAACAAAATACCAACATCTTTTACTTAAAAAAAAGTTATATTTTAACTACACAGCTATATCTATTTTTACATTAATATTACCCTTTTCATAAGTTTCTCAATTTCGTCAAGATGTACTCTCTGAATAAATATCTCTGAGATGACATTCACAAACCAGGACCCATTCTTGGGGGATCGTATAGATCGAGAACCTGTTTGACAAAGAAAAACATTTGTGGGCCATTAGCCATAGAGCTTGGTTTGGCTGGCCTAAATTGGTTAGCTATTTGCATATTATAACCATGAATTTCATTATATGTGACGTGTCATGTCAAAAGGAGACACTTTTGGGCAGGTTATAAATTTTGAGGTTTTTATATATCTTAAATATAGAGATATTTTGCTCCACAACGCCGTTTTTCCCAATGAAATCGGACATTCCTAAGCGAAGATATTGAGTTCGTAAGTTATAGTATTATAAAATTGGAAATTGAGATATCGGCCTTTAAAAATATTTTTGACAATGTTGAGAGTACGAATTAACTTGAAAAATGTCTGAAAAAATACAAGATGCCAGTTACATTCCGGTCTGAAACTATCAGACGATATTTTAAACATTAATAACATCACAAATTCACAACAAACCCAAATTGTGAAAAAATCACCCTCGGGCAGATTTTTGGCTATTTCTCCATTTACGATCCTGCCCAAAAGTGTCTCCTTTTGACATGACACGTCACATATTTAAGGAAAAAGCTAGTAAATGAGTTTGGGAGATTATTTTATTCATACCTGTACATAAAGAGAGCAATTTGAAGTTTATTTATGTCAAAAATATTTAATGTATTTAACTTGTAAAATGAATTTTAGTATGATAGGAATAGTCTGAATTAGTACAAATGCGGATGGCTCTTTTTTGGAGTCTGAATAAGTTATAGGACCGAGTATAGAACCTTGTGGGTCACCCCAGAAGGGAAAATACCAGTTGACAAAGAGAGGTTAAAGATATGAGCAAGTGGCTTGAGAATGAAAGGACCAATTTGTTTGACTACAGTGCCGGGCTACAGTGGGACTGTCCCCCATGTCATCGTAGCCAGAGCTTTTGAAAGTACCAAGATTTGTAATTGCATACCTTCTGTTGTAGCTTGTGCAAAAAACATATCAGCATTCTCATCAGGCATAGACCATCCTCCATGATGTGTAATTTCCACATCACCTACAAAAAAATATGTACAGTTTGTAAGGTATGTCAAAATAGGTCAAGATCAATATGAAAGCAATGTTTAACTAGAGCAAAGTTATCACATATGGAGATGAGCAGATCCTGAAACCCCAGCTTCTACAATAAAATAATGATTCCCAATACATGTTCCATCTATACTCCAGTTCTTTCAGCATGCTCTAGATCTTTTAAGATTCCCCTTCGAAAAACAAAAACAAAACAAAACATACACACCCAACCCCACCCTAAAATCTTGAGTTTTCACTCAAAACAACATATAATTTTGTAGAACATTTAAAATTTTTTGTATAACATTCATATTTTTTCAGCTCCACAGTATCTATTTTACATGTTTACATTGCATAACTTGCAAACACAAATAGTTATAAATGTGGACTAACCTGCTCTAAATGCATATGGTGCCCCACCCTACCCCTCCCTAATTCTTACCCTCCCCCTTATGAGTTGCAGACACTATGGGTCGTTTTATCTTTTCAGTTTCGGAAGCTCTATTGTTCAGAAACAAAAACGCAAGGGATTATGTGAGTTGAGGCTGTAATTTGAATTCATTGAAGTTTGAAGTACCAATCAGCTTAACGTTTCAATAGAGGAGGATGCCTGCTGTCAATCAAGGCTGGATAAGACAAGATTATATTTATAGAACACACACAGTGTGTGGAACACCAGTGTTTTTAGTGGTCTAGCGCCCTCTAATACCTATAATA
Source organism: Amphiura filiformis (assembly GCF_039555335.1). Taxonomy (NCBI): domain Eukaryota; kingdom Metazoa; phylum Echinodermata; class Ophiuroidea; order Amphilepidida; family Amphiuridae; genus Amphiura; species Amphiura filiformis. The sequence goes on from NC_092628.1 coordinate 24,902,205, forward strand.
GGCCTTTGATGTCGTTAAAGTGGTCCACATTAATGTGACATATTGTCAATTCGAATGAAAAGGTCTCCTCTTTTTCTGTAAAAACATTAAAAAGCAGCCCTTAAATCACAAAAGGTCCGCTTTTGAGCTAATCGCACCCCAATAAATCCTGGCTATGGGCCTGTGTTGCCCTTCCCTCCTGACTTTTCATATGAAAAAGTTGAGTGCATTTGCTCAGCGATTGTCATGCACGCCGCTTAACCACAGGAAATCATGGGTGAATTCCCTCTCTGCTGTTCTATCTACCCGCACGCTGCTCACATGTTGATAAGATTTACATGAACATGCTAGAATTAGCATGTTAAAAGTATCTTTATCAATAAAAACCTCACTTCCTTCTGATGATGAGAACAGGGTGTCTTTTTAACTTTAAAACGTATTATTTTTCTCAAAATTCTATGCCATCAATGGAAAATGTGCTAATTTTTCACTTTTTTCGGGGGCTTCTCGCTTTAAATGTAACATGAATAGAATAAATTATCTTCACTCCAATGCAATTCTTTTGTATTGCAGTTCAATATAACATGATGACCAAATCGCCAATATGTGACCGTCCACAGCGAATGAGCCGTAAATTCCTCCCCCGGTCAATTTTGTTTTATTTCGTGTTTAAAAAATAAACATCATAAACTTAAAAATGGTATATCATTTGACTTCAAACGATATCCAGAAGCGGGGTTATGGTTTGTTAAACTTTGCTCCTTCAACAAAATTATAGCCTTTTGCGTTTTTACATGTGTCTCTTTTTCCACATTGCTGGCAATATATATCAAACAGTCATAATTGGCGGTCATTTCAAATCATCCCCAAGTCAACGAGGTTTAAGAAAGTTCTCGCATTGTTAATTGTTGGTTATGCATACCTGTACAAAATACAATGCCTGGTAACCCACCACTTGAACAGGATTTAGCAAAAACAAACAAAGACCAGAGCTATTAAAAGTTCTATAGCCGGCCATCTAAGGTAGAAACTTATTATCCACTTCAACAATAGGATTATTGATTAGTTTTTGACTATCAAAATAAGATGGATGTCGGGCCAGCTTAAGTTATCGATGAATACGACCTTCGTACACATTTTACACCGTAACACAGAATACAATTTAGGGAATTTACGGCTCGTTTGTGCTGCCGGGTCACATATGAAAGACTTTTGCTTATAACTTGCCAACATGGTCAGTATATATTTCAATGCTAGGCGATTTTCACAAGCCACTCCCGCCTAGGCAGAAGTGCATACACCAAACGCAAGTCAATTAAAGCTGTACAACTTATCACAAATTTACGACCGTAAAATTTAGACACTTCTTTTGCCTAGATTGGCACCAACCCTCTCATCTCACGTTTTCATGTCAAAAATTAACATAACTCATCCCAAACCGAAAACAGAAATTGTCTTCGTTCAACTTTTCAGTGAGCAGCAAAAGACTAAAAGGGTTGTTCGCACATACCATGCTACCACTTCAAAATAACAATGAGATCCAAAACTGAAACAGGAACCGAAACTGCATACTACACCTATGCTTAAGTTTCTGTTTTTGTTTATGTTTTGTTAGGTAGGTAAAAAACCTGCCTAGAGGGAAACAACACCAACTGCTTGCATGGAGATGTGATCTGTTCACCTGAGAACATTTTATTAAAGTGTATCAAACCAAAACTTCATTAATTTGATCTCAGATCAGCTCCTGTGACCTTGAAATTCCCCTAATTCTTACCCCACCCCACCCCAGTTGAAGACCACAAAATTAAACTACACCTATGCCCCAAGTTTACTTACAATGAAATATGAACTGTTCATCTGTGAGCATTTCATTACCACTTTAACCAAAATTTAATATTGCTGTCATATACATCCATCCATACATACATATATCCATACAAAAAGCGATTACATATCTCCACCTTTCAGGCGAGACAAAATTGAAATGAATGTGCATATATGTACCTAGGCGGCATGCTTGGTAGAAGAATAGCTTTGGCTTTCCTCTGAGGTTTGGGCAGTGGATTGAATCAAACTGCTGTTGTATCTCGTTCAATGGCACCAAACCTAAATCAGTCCCCTGTATCTGTCCTTGCGACCCATGACTCATTAGCACAATGACCGCTGAACTGCACTTCGGGTCATTACATTTTGCAGAAAATTCACAGATTTTTGCTGAAATCTCCTGAAAACAACAGTTCAGATAGAATAGAAACATTTACTATATACATAAAACTATTTCTTAAACACTTGAGAATGTGCCTGCAATATCTTATTGGTTCTTACCCGTGTGATATTACACAACATAACACAGGTCAGCACGTGTGCATCGACGCAATGCGCAATTTTTTACGCATACTCGCTATTTGAACCAATCAGAGGCACATAGCAGCAACAGGACTGATCGATTTTAAGCCCTAGGTAATTCATTGTAAAATGTAGGATTTAATTTGTTTTTAAAAATTTGTAATACTTTTGATATTTTTATTTCAATTGAAGTGGTCTTAAAAGAACGAAAATAAAGGTATTATTTTTAGCCTCTGTTGTGCCTCTATTATAGTCTCATATAACACGGGCGACATCATTATTTTTGGTGTAAAACAACTAGGCTTTGCCTTATTCTTTTACTTAAAATAAGGATGCCACCAACCAGATAATGTCGCCATCTTTGATTTGGAGATTAAAACAAAGTCAAATACATATTTACCTTTCCTGTAAGATCTTCATGTTTAATTACTTCATAACCAATCTCTTTCCACAAATGAGTCATATTGGCTAAATCCACTTCTGAGCCTTTGCGAAATTTGAGATTTTGATGATTTGGAAATGATTTATTGTTCAGAATAAAAGCATATCCCTTCACTTTTCCAGTCATGTCGTAATACTATTCAGACGTAGCAGGGTACAAAAAAGCAAAATATGTTTTATTTTCAACTATCATGAAAAAGTCTGAAAATGTACGTAAAATTTGACAAAAACACCTGAAAATAGGCTGAAAATCATAAAAGTTGCGGGAATTTTGACATCACAAAAATTGACTGGAAATTCCCATGCCCGACTATGTGAGACAGAGGCTGGCATGTGTGCCAAATTTGGCCCACAGTTATCCAGGCTGCCTGTGAAAACAAACAGACAAACCTTGAGGAAAAAATAACCTTGTTCTTTACGGTCTTGTTACGCTATAGCAAATTTTCAATAGGTCATTCCAATGCAACTTAACAATATTTCTAAAAAGATTGGGTGGGTTTTTTTACCATCTTAAATTTTGATAGAAATCATTCATAATGTAACTCTATGGGCTTAATGAACAAATAGTTGTTCTCAACTCCTAGACATCGTTCCCAAAACGGGACCTTAAAAGAAAAGTTTTGACGTATTGCATTTAGGATGTTTTGATTCAAACATGGTCACACCAGATGAAATTAATACACATAACTTTAAAATTCAACTGTTCTTAATATTTATAATAAATTTAAGTTTGACTGTAATAATACATATATGCAAAAGCATGAATTTAATTATTCAGACCAATGCTGAAATAAATAATGTTGTTACTTTTTTAATTGCCTCCTGAAAGATATTTGAATTAAACCGACTTAAAATTCTTCCAACAACATTTAATTATTTAGGTCAATGTTCCCAACCCATTTACAAAGAGCTCGCAGCCCAAACAAAGTTTTGTAATCCGCTGCTTTGAGAATTAAAAACTTGCTTTGGAATTTGATTGGGTACACAACACATACATTATTATATATTCATTTTTAATGAGTTACTTCAAAGTATGAGTATGAACTTGCTTCTTTAAAGTTTTCAATGAATTACTTCAAAGAATAAACTTACTTCATTAAAGTCAGTGATTTGTTCTCTAGTTGGCCATGCAAACTGAACTGGTTGGTTATAGTACCCGGCCTCATCTGGTTCTACTTCTTCCAAGTCATCCAGATCTAAGTAAGATATTTTAATAAAATATAATAATATTAAAATAAAATAATATTAAAATATTTTTGCAACTTTTTCAGTGTAAGTTAAAGAAGCATTATAAATACTGGTACAAAAATGTTGTCTCAATTATTTACAGGCCTAAAGAATAAGTTGTGCTGCACTCCAGTGAAATTTATGAGGTGTGTCAAATATGGTACCCATCATAAAAAAATAAGTGTAGGTATATAGCTGTATTGAGGGAAAATGGTCCAAAAACATGCCATTTTGCATGTTTTCTTACAATTGTAGTCATAAAATTGTAAGACTTGGCACAAGCCTAAGCATTCAAAATCTTGAGTATAGGGTAAGAGTTAGCTCATAATTTTAATATTATATGTAACTTTTGCTAATTGGTTATGAACAATATTGGAAAATGTGTTTTCCAAAAATTAGAATGCAAAACTTGAAATTCGTCTTTGTTCAAGTCTTTGGACTTGATTGTCACAGAATACGAAAAAGGTCAAAAAACGCCCTAAAAATGCATGCTTTTAGCCCTTATTTCCAAAAATTTACCAAATATTAAAATTTTACTTTTATTGACAGTTAGGACTAACGAAAGGATTAGGATTTAGCTATGTTTCATTTGGCAAAACAAGATGATATTTTTTTAATCCAAAAAAATTAGTTCTGTACTTTTCTGGAATGGGAAGTATGTCACGGCGGAGTCACAAATGAGCTACATATCCAATACACCTATTTTACAGGGTATACTGCTGCTTTAAAGTTACTGTATGCTGTGTACACATTTATCCAACTTTTATACACAGGGTCAAATTTCAAACTTGCTCAAATTGAGTTAAAAACCATTTCAATGTACCCCTCTAGTCATAAAAATTACTTTTTTTGAAATAAAAAGACCACTTACCGATCTCATCTTCTCTGTCTGTGTGACCAGCTTGCACACTAGTGGAAACAACCCCATTATTGTTCCCACCACCATCTCTGTCTTTATGACTTTGTTCTTGTGAGGACTCAGTTCTCTTGGATTTATCCAATAGTGGAGCCATTGAATTATCAGCCACAGATGTTTCAGTGTCTTCTAGAATGTCATGCCCCATGTTAGGTGGAGATTCGCTTTTATCATCAACATGTTTTGAATTAGTGTCAGAGCTGGAAGGTTGTTGGCAGTTCTCATCTCTAAAATGCTGGTTGTTTTCATATCGAACATCCTCTCTTTCAACATCTATAGTTATTTGTGATGAAGCACTCCCGGGGGAAGCACTATCAGGTATTACATTATCTGGTTGCATACCATTTGGTTCTTGTATAGAGCGTGGCGCTTTGATTATGGCACATACTTCTGGTTCATCAGGTCTCACATCTAATCCTCGGGGGTAGTGATTTCCTGGGGCATGGTCTTGAAAAATAAGGCAAAATTTATTTCTAGCATCATACTGCGTGTTTCTACTGAGGGTAAAATTCCGGGCCATGCCGTGCCGTGCCGTGCCGTGCCGGGTAATGAGCCCAGTAGAAACGACTTGGGTAATCGGTTGCCGTGTCATGCGGGTCATGTGCTCGCTTTTTCGTGATCCACCTCTTGAGGTGGATCATGCCGGTCAAAGCGTGTAATCTGCGCAGTAGAAACGAGCCGTGTCATCGGTTGCGGGTCGAGGTCATGCGTGTTGCAAAAATAACGCGATTTATATTCTACTTGTATAGTCTAGCTTAGGCCTATGATGTAGTAGGTTCCTTCTTTCCGATATTATATACACTGGACACATGTGTGACTCGCATGAACTTGATGAAGTAAAATGGATATGACTTTACTTAGTCTAGGCCTACTTCTTTATAGGCCCCCTAGTTAATGAGTTGGTTATATCTTTATAATTAATGAGTTGGTTATATATGAGCTGTAAATTAATTATCATAATAGCCAATTACTAGATCCACTGGTAAATTAATGCAATTTGGATTTTACGAAAATACTAAATTGTGATTTTAGGTCATATGCCATGAGCTGCCATCCGTGAGACATTTAAATTTAGGATATAATTAACCGTCAAATCTGTTTTCCGTACTTCCGGTTTACAGGAAAAAAATGCTGTGCATCGTGCGAGACACAGCTTTCTGGTCTCAGTAGAAACAAGCTGGGTAACGGTGGCCGGATTATGATCGGTATTTTGTGCCCGGAAAATAGCGGGTCAAAAAGCCGTACGCTCAGTATAAACACGCTGATATATAGATTAAATTCCATTTTACAGTACTTAATCCTTTGAGAGGGGGATATGAACCCCGAATATGAAACCACATGTCCCGTGTACAGAGAGCAATACCTTTAAATGAATGTTGCAGTCAGTTTTGAAACAATTATGGATTTAACCCACAATTGTCCCGGTATCAGTTATTATGGATTGAATGAATAAATGAATGGGATGAATAGAATGAATGATTGAATAAATGGAATGAAGGAATAAAGGAAGGAAAGAAGAAGGAAGGATAAAGCTGCTGGTTCTGGATGCACTGGAGGCTTATCTTAAATACATGTAGATACAAAAGAAGTGTAAAGATCAGTTACAGTAGCAGCAAATCATTGTAATTGATCGCGGGTAATTGATGCCCCTTTAAATGTGCCATCCAACTGATGTACATGGAAACCGAGACCCAATTGTTCTTCTGATATCAAATTCGCGATACATTCAATTTTATGGCAAATTATTAAAAATTGATATTTTATGACATTTAACAGTCTTCGAAGTAAACTTTATAAATCTAATGATATGTACTTAAAGTGTGTGTAGTTGGGAAGAAAAGCCGTCCATCATTGAACATTTTGACCTTTTGTGTTGAAGATAATATACATTTTCCCCCCAAAACACCTAATTTTAGATATTTGATATCAGAAGGGCATTCCTCGTATTCAGAATTCAGAGTACCGCAATATCTGCTGATAAGTTGACCAATTAAACCTAACCTTAACCCCTTGTTATTATTAACTTGAGATATGATATAAACAATTAAACTAAAACCACATCCTCCATGAGGTTTAGTGTGTGGAATATGCTAGAATGTCCAGCATTCAGCAGACAGCAATCGTCTTTTAAACTTGCCCTGGAATATTAGGCTCAAAGTACAAAGACAATATACACCAAAACTTCCAGTGTGCAACAACTTTGCATTATGAATTGTTCTAAATCGCACTAATCTTGCATGCAGCTCCTTTCAGCCTATTTATAACCAATTATAATTATGTGGTAAATTCATTTTAGGCATGTGTTTTTAGCATGTGATAAAATCAATAATCAGGACAACTTTTGCAGTTCCCCTCTTTTTCCTCCTCCTCCTCCTTCTTTTATATTTGAGGAAATCATCATCCTCATCAATGTCAAAATTACTAGCACCAATACCATATAACTATGTAGTATATCAATTAAAGGGGTATTTCGTGATCCTAGCATCCTCTTTTTATGACATTTTTCGGTAGATATTAACGAAAAAAGCTTATTCCCAAAATTTCAGTTGATTCCGATATTGCGTTTGCGAGTTATGATTATGTGTATTACACTGCTCCACAGACAATTTCGTTCTATACCAGAACGAAATTCAAATTTCACGATATCTTTGCTAAACGAATTAATCAGCAAGAAATTTTTTGTACATAAACATTATGTAGCCAAAGGTTTCCAGTGATATAAAAATCTCAACTTTTTTTGAGAAAAGTGGGGGCATGATGCTGTGGATCACGAAATGCCCTTTTAAGTATAATTTATAGTGTAAACATACCTTTTTGTTCTCCTTTCCGCAACTTCACACATAACACACAGCACATAATGCAGAAAAAAACAGCAAAGATTATTGCAATAATTGCAACAATTACCCAGATTTTGGCATCACCAGTGGACTTATTATCTGAAACAAAGAGTTAATTGTATATAATTTCAGTAAAATGAGTATAATGGTATGCAACAAACAACAACATATAACATAATAATCACTTACACCAACTGGTCCTGATGAATAACATTTAGGCCTCACAAAATTGTTTGATAGGTGTAACCCGAACAACTCTAAAAATAAGCCTGACCTGAACTTTTTTTGTTGCAAAAAAACAAAATAAAAAAGTTTAACATTTTTTTAAATTTAATTAAAAAATAAATGAAGAAAAAAAATTCCAAGACCTTTATCAAACGCAATTTCGCGCTTTAAAAGTAAAAAAAATAAGAATCCCTACCAGCCTACTCTAATTTTTTTTAAGTTAAGAGATCTAGAATGAGCGTTTATGGCGTTTCGACAGTATTTTTTGGGACATGAGAGCACCTCAGGCGTCGAATTGCATTCTGAATACTGAAGCATGTCTTTCTGATATCAAATAATTTTCATTTTTGAATTTCACGATATAATATACAAATTTTATAACAAATTATTAAAATTTGATATTTTTCAATTTTTTGATATATAACAGTCCTCGAAATAAATTTTATAAATCTAATGATATATTCTTAAAGTGTATGTAGCTGGGAGGAAAAGCCCACGATCAATTGAAAATTTTGACCTTTTATATTGAAGATATGGATTTTTTCCCAAAAAGATCTTTTTTTGTTGATGTTTTGGGGAAAAAAAATCCATATCTTCAATCTGAAAGGTCAAAATTTTCAATTGATCGTCAGCTTTTCATCCCACCTACATACACTTTAGGGAGAAATCATCAGATTTATAAAGTTTACTTCGAGTACGATTAAATATCAAAAATATCAATGTTTAATGATTTGCCATAAAATGTGTATTACATTGCGAATTTCAAAAAATCAAAATTATTTGATATCAGAAGGACATTCTTTGTATTCAGAATGCAATTCGATATGTCTGATGTGCTCTAATGTCCCACAATAAATACTGCCCAAACGTTCATTCCCCTTCCCTTAAGCCAATCAAACACTTTTTTAGGCCTTTAATTTGGTCTTCTAATAACATTATCTGCAGTCTGTTGTTATTAGACATCAAAATACATAATAGTATTTCAATATTAGGTTAAACCATAATAGATGCACCATATATAGGAGGAACTTGGATTTTGGCCGGGTGCCCATGCTCGGTCCAAAAAAAAAGCGAGACTAGCTATATTTTACTATATTGTAAAAGTCTCCAAAAAGGTATCAAATTTTCTGATTCTATGCCCACGTATCTTATTTTTTGGAAATTTTGATAAAAAATAACACAAAATATGACTTTTTGCCAAATTTGTCATATTTGTGCACTTGTTCTTGTAAGGATAGACTTTCACCAAAACTCCTGGCAAAACTAGTCCTGCTAGGGTATGTTTTATAGAAAATTAGGGGTATATTTTTTACTTAAAACTACCATCGGTAGAGGTTACCTCAGGAACTCCAGATCTAGCATGGACCCAGAAAAACCTTGAGAACCCATTCGGGGATATCATCTATGGATGAATGATGGAAATAACATAAAAATTATTTTAACTCGACACCCAATATTAGTTTCAAACCTCAGATACAAAACTCTTACGGATTCTACATCACCCTTGTTTTCATAAATGAGTGTTAAGTCTGAAGTTGAGTTGATGTTCTGACCTTTGATGCAAATTAACCTGTACAAGCTAGTAATAAGTAGGCCTATGTCTCTGTGAATGTGGATTTCGCCATCAAACAACCTTAAGCCAATCAAACACTTTTTTAGGCCTTTAATTTGGTCTTCTAATAACATTATCTGCAGTCTGCTGTTATTAGACATCAAAATACATAATAGCATTTCAATATTAGGTTAAACCATAATAGATGCACCATATATAGGGGGTACTTGGATTTTGGCCGGGTGCCCATGCTCGGTCCAAAAAAAAGCGAGACTAGCTATATTTTACTATATTGTAAAAGTCTCCAAAAGGTATCAAATTTTCTGATTCTATGCCCACGTATCTTATTTTTTGGAAATTTTGATAAAAAATAACACAAAATATGACTTTTTGCCAAATTTGTCATATTTGTGCACTTGTTCTTGTAAGGGGATAGACTTTCACCAAAACTCCTGGCAAAACTAGTCCTGCTAGGGGTATGTTTTTATAGAAAATTAGGGGTATATTTTTTACTTAAAACTACCATCGGTAGAGGTTACCTCCAGGAACTCCAGATCTAGCATGGACCCAGAAAAACCTTGAGAACCCATTCGGGGGATATCATCTATGGATGAATGATGGAAATAACATAAAAATTATTTTAACTCGACACCCAATATTAGTTTCAAACCTCAGATACAAAACTCTTACGGATTCTACATCACCCTTGTTTTCATAAATGAGTGTTAAGTCTGAAGTTGAGTTGATGTTCTGACCTTTGATGCAAATTAACCTGTACAAGCTAGTAATAAGTAGGCCTATGTCTCTGTGAATGTGGATTTCGCCATCAAACAAAGAACATCAACTTAACCCTAACCCTCCTGAATACTACAAAATACTACTTGATATATGCGCTGTTCGTGCATGCATCCTAAGTGATATATAGGCACGGTTTCGCTGGCCAGTGAAGCCCAAGACCTGTGGCAAAAGTGTCGCCGACCGAGTGCTTGGCATGCGAGGGGTCTCGGGTTCAAATCCCACCCAGAGCAAACAACTTCTTTCCTTCTTTTCTCTCTTTATTCTTTCCCTTCCCATCGCCAAAAAGCCCTTAGGCGGTTAGGGTTAATGGCCAGAAGGTCTCAAAACTACCAACTTTTTTTGTTTTGTTTTACACTCATTTTGTGGGCAGTGGCATAGATTTATTTTTGACATGGGGGGAGGATGTAGTGCTTGAAGTGTAGTGAATCCAGCACCTTTTGGCAAAATAATATGTGCATCCGCGGGTATTCATGCTCGTCGAAAATTTCGCGAATTAAGGGGTGTTTTCAGATGAAGAAACGCGATTCGCGAAACACAAAAAAAGGGGTGTTTTTTCAAACCATGTGTTCGCGAAATTTAAAAAAAAGGGCATTTTCATCGAGCATCCTACGTGTTTCTGCCAGAAAAGGGTATATTAGAAATATAGTTCGCGTTTTAGCGAAAATAGGGAAGTATTGTCGAAGGGCAAATAATTGCAAATCGCTCAAAAAGGGGTGTTTTTCCCTAAAAACTTCGCGAAATGAGATGCAAAAGGGGGTGTTTTTAAAGTTCACCGACAAGCATGAATACCCGCGGATGCACGGAGTGCGGGGACCGGGATTTGAGCATAAATTAACTACTTACTAGATGGAGTTATAGGGCTTGGTTTTGGATTCATTGTCTGATCAGATGATGTGGTACTTTCTACCTGAGTTTCTGTTGTCCCTTGAGGAGTTGATGGTTTTGAGGTGGGATCAGTTGGTAATACCGTTGTAGCTATATATTAAAAATGGTGGGAGAAACAAACAAATTATATGAACCTTTTTCCTGTGATGTAACTTAATCAATATTGGGTCTTAGATGTAAACAAACAACATGTGTGTTTCTCCTCAATTTTGTCTTCTGTCACCTCAGCTTTCCAAAAATAATTGTTTAAATGGGGAATGTATATTGATACTACAAAATACAAAAGATAGCAGAAAAAATGCGATGGTATTTGAAAAGCAATCATTGTTTTGTTTTTATCATTTGTCTACTTTTTATGGCATGACAAACTTAATGCATACTGCGAGCTGGCAAACTCGCACAGGGCACCGCGCGTTATGTAAACTATTTTAACACGGTATTTGCGTTTGGGGGCAGATGACTCAAATATTGGACCCAATATCAATTGAAAGATATGTGAATGGGGGAAATAAAAAGCTTCCTCTTTTTTGTCTTAATTCAAAATTTTCTTTTTTTCTTGGAAAAATAGCAGAAGTTTGCTATTATATGTATGATGTATCCTTGCAACATCCCCTATTTCAAGTTGCGAACTTTATCAACACGGTTTCGAACTGGCAGCTTGACTATGCATGTGTGTGTGGAAAATTATTATACATGATATGTTACATGTTAATTTACCCATGAGAAATTATACCAATAATCATAGAAATACCAAACCAAAACAAAGGAATGAATTAATAAACAAATACCAAACAAACTAAAACAACACAATAAATATGAAAATAAAAGTATTCAAAATATGATTCTACTCATGCATACCAGATGTTGTTGCTTTGGGCCTGCATGAAGTGTCCCCGTACGCATTACATTCAGTTTCAATCTGGTGGCATACAAAGAAACAATGAATCTAAATAGTGATTTAAAGAATGATTAGTAATTATCAACTAAATATGTTGCCTTAAAAATGAAAATATTAAGCAATGTATTTGACCTAAGGGAGCGATCGTTATCTACGACAGGGGGGGCGGGAATGGTCATTTTGAGGGAGGAACCCAACATTTTTAGGGGTCTTGAGGGGGAACAAAATTTTTTTTTTTGAACCAGGAGGGGGGAATCCAAAAATTTTGAGCAGACACGAGGGGCAAACTCGAATTCCAAAACGCCCATTCCCCCCTGCCATAAATAACGATCGGTCCCTAATAAACACCCCCATGGGATCTTTTCATGCATCTAATCTATTTACTCTCTAAATGTACACCGAGTGGAATCGGAGCGATAGAGAGAAATGGAGGGCAAATTAATACCTTTTGGAGTGGAAAATTTCACTTTAAAAGGATTTAAAAAAAGTAGTGTGTATACTCTGAAAAGAGCAAATATTGCTTAAACATGTAGGCCCTACTTTCTTTCATTTTAGAGTATTTCCCAGTCAAAAACGGGTTGTCCTTTGTTGAACTCCTTGAAAGAGTGGAAATTCACTCAAGATTACGTAGAGATTACTTTTGTGTATAAAATTAGGGTCAAAACTCAATATTGAATTGTAAACAAATGATCTGGTTATCATCTGTGACATTTACACTTCCTATTTATCTATAATGAATTGCATTTTGAATGGAGGATGTCTATCAGGGATAACTTAGTAAATAGTAAGAGATAATAGGGTTTAGACTCTGCCATGTTTGCGTGTCACTCACAGATGGCAAAATAAGAGCACTCCACATTACATTTGATACTTCCAAGCCCCGGGGGTCACTCCCATTGTGACCTGTACACCATCCGCGATAATGAAAACGCGTAACGCGTTTAGGGTGTCAAAAACATAAAAAAAAAAAAAAAAGTGTAGCAAAATTGCAATTGCTAATACGCGGAAATGAAATTTAGGGTATGAAATTTGATGCAAGGAATAAAATCCCTGTTTAGGGTATCGTTTTAGCCAAGAGTTAAATCCTTGTTTAGAGTGCTTTTCAAAAGTTGATTATCGCGGACGGTGTAAAGGCCACAGTGGGAGTGACCCCCCCCCTGGGTTCCAAGCTCAAATGCTTCAATTTATATGGTTTTGTGTCAATCCAATTTTGCAAATTTACTATATTGCAATGCACAAAGGGCTATTCAGAGTCAGGACTAGCTCTATTTCTTTGATTGCAGCACTGGAAAGAATATATGGAAATATATGGAAAACTAAAAGAATACATGTAACTTAAGTTAGGTACCATATTCATTCCAATAAGCGCCCATGCCCCAATAAGCGCCCACCCAGGGTATTGTCAATTTGCTTAAGGGTACCATTAATGTTGAAGTAACAGATAGACATCGATACAGTGAAATAGCTGGGAGATTAGAAGTCCTGTGTATTTATTTAGTTAAATTTTCTGCATTTATAACATACATAAATTTGTCTCTAATAAACACCCCTTATGAAAAAATTAGGTAAAAAATAAGCGCCCACCCAAAATGACTTTGTTAAGTGCACTGGGCGCTCATTGGAATGAATACGGTATATGGATTCTATTTGGTGAAAAGGCAACTATTAAATGTATATGAGTGGCAACTATATGCTTTATGGGAATGTGCTTTCCATATAAGAACCATATAAACATTTTGTGATAAATGAAACATGAAAATCCATGAAGGTGCTGATAAAAGACAAAATAGTACCCCTTGATGTAAAAAGTGCTATAACAAATTATAATAGGATGATCGATGCTTCAGAGTTCACACCACCAAATCACACCACCAAGGTAAATGGCTGGTAAGAAAATCAGTGTTTTTATTGTGAGAACCACACCAGGGTTGATTTAATGGGAAAAAAAGTTAGAAAAGAAGGTTGATGTGCCTATTTTTTGTGATAGCTGTACTTTGTGGATGGTTTTCTCATTATCTAAGCATAAAAAGTTTACATTTGTCACAGTTCTGAAATTTAAGGCACGTTTTTCTTCACCAGATGACGTCACTACATAGAATCAGCGTGCTGTAAGATTGACAGGATGTACATAGTTTTCAACGCGCCACTGCGAAAAATCAAGCTGCTTACCTACCCAATATTTGTTGGTTATATGGTAGAAGATATCATAAACATTAGGTAACATGGTGTTTGAATGAACCAGGAAGGTTTAACAATGAGAAAACGATCAATTACTCCATACCTTTTAACACATAAATGAATAGGAACTCTATTTGGTGGCGTGGAACCTTCATGAAACTTATGAGAAATTAGATGGTAGAACAATATTTAATACAATTATTTATTATTTACAATAGGAAATGTTGCAGTTTGAATTTGACATATTCGCTGTGTGCCAAATTCTGTGCAAAGTATAAACAGGCACATTGTAGAGTCACTACTTACTTGGTTACAACTTCAAAAGTTGTTATCATTTAGTCATTGGCTTAGCAAGATTTTCAACATGGGGGGGGGGCTGATGAAACTTAACAAAATTTTGTAAAATATAGGCCACAAACACCCATTTTCCCTCTATTTTATTACAGCTTCACCTAGGATTATTGGGGAGGTGGGGCTGAAAGGTATTCCAGCCCCTGCACCAAAATTATTGAGGGGCTGAGCCCCCAGTACCCTCTCCTTGGTTCATAAGCCTATGTTAGTTGAATTTCAAGTTGAATTTATTGCACTTTTGCTAGTATAAAACTATAAACAGCCAGTAGAATTGAATTTGTGATTCACTTCAAATTTTCCTGCAAAGGACTTCAATTTTCTGTAGGCCTAAACACACAGTGACTCAAGAACTATATTTTTTCTCCCAAAAATTTTAATGCTAAAATGGGCCAAAAATAGAACAATTAGAACTTTTTGGCAATAAGTCCGGGTATAATTTTGTCCCATTATTTAAAGCCTTTTTGTCCCAATATTTTGAGCCGGGGCAACTTTCCCCCGGTCAGTACGCCTCTGCCTCAGCCACAACTGAATTCAAGGTCAAACTTGAATTACAACATTTCCTAGTGTAAACAAGGTCTTAAAATAAAAGTCAGAATAAAATAAAATAACTAATTCACGTCTGACTATATATCCCGTCAATCAAACTCCGCACAGCCAATGATTGGTTAGGATGGTCCCTAGTTACACGTAGGTCACACAATACTAACCAATCATAGGGGGTGCTGGAGTTTTATTGACAGAATCGTCAGATGCAAACTTGAATCATCAGACACGAACTTGCATCGTCAGACGCGAACTAGTCTTTTTAATTCCAACTTTTATTACAGTAATATTTTAGTTAATATCAATACAATATGGTCTGTCTCATCTCAACTTGATAGTAACGCCATGTTGGATTTAGCAGTGGCAGATCCGAATCGCGTATGCTAACCTAATCCCGCAGGGTGCATACACACGCGTAGAAGGGCGATCTGTCTGTACGCTGGAGATATGCAACCGCATAAACGTACTGATTCGAATCTGCAGCTGTGATACCCAACTCTCAACTTAAGACGAGACACACTATAAAAACAAAATGGCTAACATTGTGGAATGCACCAATAATTCCTACCTCTTCATCTGGCTTACACTGATGAGTGCAAGGTTTACACACAGTGCAATTATTATTTTGGTCCATATAACCTTCATCGCAAAATATGCAACTGCAGAAAGAAAAGAACAATATGAAATAAACTTGAAATACCAAGTTGTTGAAGTATAAAGGGGCGTGCCGCCCAAATGGGTATTTTTTTTCACAACCAGCAAATTTAGCCCCTTATAGGTATTAATTTAATATATTTTCCCCCCTAATGAGTTTTTGGCTAGTAAAAATGCAACAAATGTACTCTTTTTGGACTCATAATTTTACAAAAATTTGAAAAGGTACCCTAAACAAGTTGTTCAGTTTCAGAAAACTTCCCTTATTCGTGAAAATCAGTGTTTTTAGACCCTAAATGCGTCACACGTGTAACTGGCCTTGCCTAAACAAACACGCCTTTTTACTTGTTTTATTGGTCATGCATGCGTACAGACAATTTATGTGAGTGGCCCCTGGGATTCCTGAGAGGAAGCTATTAGGGGGATTTTGTTCATCATGAGTATTACTATACGTACAAACATTGATCTAAATCTAAACTATAATACTATATTATTTCCTAATTCGCAAACTCAAACGGAAATAAACGTTTTCCTCTTGCGCCTGCGCTATTTGCTTACCAAAAACACACAGACACATACTACAAACCTTGCCCCCCAGTCGGAACTCTTGCCCCCTGTTGCCCCGCCCCAGTAAAAACCCAAAATTACGAAAATTTCCACTTTTTATGCAATTTTGCCCCCCCTCCCGAAATTCACTTTGCCCCCCTCAATGCCTCCCCCCGCCACTGATTAGCATATTCAATATGCAAATGAGCTTTAGCATCAATAGTAAAATCTCAAACTTACATCTTCATACCATCATTAACACAATGAGTAGCTTTTCTTGTGCCGCTTGCACATAGCCGATACTCTTCTCCACCGTGTGGACATCCAGCAGGATCTAGAAATGTAGTAGCTATATGATCAGCACATTGTGTATCTTCAAATCCAACCTGCTGAAAAATGAAATATAAATATCCGTCATTTAGGGAGCAAAGTGGCACACTGGTTAAGGTCTTTTGGTGCAAGAGGTCCCGGGTTCAATTCCCCACAGGACAAAAAAAAATCCACTCTTCCCGTGGTTCATCTGCATGGTAATGGCGGGGCAGATGATCCATGATAAAAGACCTCGTTTACAGGCAGTTACGATCAGGGTAACGCCCGATTGTCGGCTACACTTGCCTGTCCTGTAAAAATACCCCGACCAGCTATCTATGGTGACCCCTTCGCTCACCAGGTCACTTGTCCCTGCTCAAGTTTCGTCAGCGTATCTCCTAGATTACAGCTGTTAATGCCCAGATATGCCCATACATAAAAAAAATTACATCCTCCTTTTAGTAACGGCACTCATCCCGCTTATACTGTTCTTATCAGTAGCGTAACCAACAGGGGAAGGGGAGAGTGCCCCCCCGACAAAAAATGAAAGAAAAAAGTGCCCCTCTGACAAAAAAATGAAAGAAAAAATTTGGAGGGCAAAGTTAAAGAAAAGAAGCAAGGAGCCCCTTTTCCACCAAAATTCACCCCAATCGTGGGTGAAATAGTGTAAAATACAAAGTTATTGCATGCTGCATGCGCACATTGTCACAATAAAGCCCTTTTCATCCCGATCATAGGCAAAATAGTGTAAAATACAAATTTTTTGCGCGATACGCGTGCACATCATCCCAATAAAGCCTTTTTGGAAGCTTGAAGGCATGCAAAGTTTCTCTAAACAACAAAACTGGTACGCCCCTGATTCTTATAGATCTTTGTTCATTCATTCAGCCTTTGATTTTTCATCATTTATATCCATGTCCATCCACCCATTCGTTCGTTCACTTGTTTGTTTGGTTGTTCATTCATTCATTCGTTCATTCGTTCAGTCGTTCATCATTGGATTCATTCATTCATTCATTCATTTGTAAACCTTTTACTGGCTTTACATATTAGGTCTATTAGCCTATTTTGTTAACATAATTTTACTGGCATACAATATTTATAGGTTTATTATGCTATTTTAAAGGAGTATTTCATGATCCTAGCATCCTCTTTTTATGACATGTTTCAGTACATATCTACGAAAAAAGCCTATTCCAAAAATTTCAGTTGATTCCGATTTTGCGTTTGCGAGTTATGCATGAGTATGTGTATTACACTGCTGCATAGACAATACGTTGTAACTTCGTTCTGGTGCACCGGAATGAAATTCAAATTTCACGATATCTTAGCTAAACGAATTAATCTGCAAGAGATATTTTGTACATAAACATTATGTAGCCAGAGGTTTCCAGCGATATAAAAATCTCAACGTTTTTTTAGAAAAGTGGGGGGATGAGGCTGTGGATCACGAAATGCCCCTTTAAATAGACCTAATTTTACTGCTTTTCTACTTACTCTCCATCTTTTTGGACATACATACCATATTTTGAACATCACTGATTGTGCTGATGGGGGATGTCTCCCATGCCTCTTCCATGCCTCCCACAACAACCTTCAAAAATATAAGCAAATAAATTTATTCAGGTGAACTGTCTGAGGAAGTGATTATGATTATAGGCCTAGGGGTTAGGCCAGCCATAAATCACTTGCCCCCCCCCCCACCAACCCCCCCCCCCCCACCCCTTTGCACATGCCAAATTGTTTGGATCCCAATTTGCAAACCTTTAGTTAAAAACTTTTAATTCTAGATACATATTACGAGTGCAGCAAGCAGGAAAATTTGTCTGTACTGTTTTGGTCTTTTTATCTTTTCAGTTTCAGGAGCTCTATTGTTCAGAAACGAAAATGCAAGGATTAAGGGCTGGGGTATGAACGTTTGGACAGTATTTATTTTGGGACATATCACATCAGACATATCGAATTGTATTCTGAATACGAAGAATGTCATTCTGATATCAAATAATTTTGATTTTTGAAATTAGCAATTTAATACACATTTTATGGCAAATCATTAAAATTGATATTTTTGATATTTAACAGTACTTGAAGTAAACTTTATAAATCTGATGATTTATACTTAAAGTGTATGTAGGTGGGATGAAAAGCCGACGATCAATTGAAAATTTTGACCTTTAGAGAAGATATGGATTTTTTTCCCAAAACACCAAAAAAAATTAGGTCTTTTTGGGAAAAAATCCATATCTTCAATATGAAAGGTCAAAATTTTCAATTGACCGTCGGCTTTTCCTCCCTGCTACATACACTTTAAGAATATATCATTAGATTTATATAATTTACTTCGAGGACTGTTATATATCAACAATTGAAAAATATCAAATTTTTATAATTTGTCATAAAATTTGTATTATATTGTGATTTTCAAAAAATGAAAATTATTTGATATCAGAAAGACATGCTTCGTATTCAGAATACAATTCGATAGGTCTGAGGTGCTCTCATGTGCCACAAAAAATACTGTCGAAACGCAATAAACGCTCATTTTAGATCCCTTAAGTGAGTTGGTCTGTAAAACTTGAATTCATTTTTAACTTTGAAGTACCAATCAGCTTATTTCAGGTGGATGCCTGCCCTAAGTGTCATTAAAGGCTGGATGAGACAAGATTATGGAACACCAGTGTTTTGAGTGGTCTAGCGCCCCTCTCATCTTAGATGATGTTAAATTGATTCACATTAATGTGACAAAATGCCAATCCAAATAAAAAGGTCCATATTTTCTGTAAAAACATTGAAAATAAGCTCTTAAATTACAAAAGGTTCGCTTACGAGCCAGTCACATCGGTATCAATGTAGCTTAATGCTTTTAAAGGTAGAAGCCAAAAAGTGGTAGGCCTACATCAGTGATGTACCACTTTTTGGCTTCTGCCTTGAAAAGCATGTAAGCCAGTGGGGGGGGGGCACCATGGCTGTTGGTTCATGTTAGGCCCGACCGTCGGTAGACTGAAGGCATTGGTGAAAAAAAATTTGGTTAACAATAGACTATTTTTTACCCAGGGTGACATAAAAAAGGGGAGAATTGTAAAAAAATGATGAAAATTTGTGAATTGTTTTTATGTTGTTAGCGCCTATTATCCTTTATATTTTGGGTCAACAATTCAAATCACAACTTCAGTCCGCCAAAAATATTTCCCTCAGTACATTTACAAGTTGTGCCCCCCTGGTTCCAAAATCCTGGCTATGCTACAGTGGCTCTATGCCACTGATGTAAGCCACATTGATACCGATGTCATGCACCAATAGAACGAGAAGATTTGCCCCTTCATTTTGCATGTACCGGTACCACTTTTGTACAAATTTTTTCTCATTTCTTCACAAAATGCAAGAAAAAAATGCAATGGGTGTAGTACCTTCTGGAGGGTGTCTAATTTGAATAGTCTAAAATACAGCCGAAGTGCAATTTTAGCCCTTTACTGTTTTTGATGCAATTGCCCATCGTGATCGGCTACATGTTTACTTCTGAACTTCCATTGCTCAGCACAGTGTCATGCTTCAATGCAGTGGATTCTAGCCTCTGATTAGCACTTGTTCAGTGCCTGTATGGGACCATGACAACCCCTCTCTGACATTACAAAATCCACCAACGAGGCGCAAGTGCCTTGTTGGCTGCTTCGCGGCCATGCGCACCACCCCCCCCCCCCTCAAGGAACTAGAACTAGTTCTAACCTCTGAAGTGAAGCTATTGGTGAGCAAATTTGTAGCTAGACTTCTTGAGTAACAAGACAAACAAACGAGAAATGCTCAAAAATTAATTATATTTTGAAATCAAGACAAATTCATATAAATCTTCCTCTTCGGAACTTTGGCTAGGAGGTAAAGATCTAAGATCTTTTATTGTATCCCCAAAATTATCCACAGCTAAAAATCAGTAACAAGTTATATATTTTATCAATAAATCATGTGTTCGGGGGGTTACCCCCTTGAAAACTCACTGCTTTTGGCCCATTATGTTTTGCCAATGGCAATTTTTCTTCAATTTTTGAAAATAAAATAAAAATTTTGAAATAAAATTTTATTTTTGAACATTTTCACCATCAGAAATCTAAGGTGCATGAGGGACATGAGACAACCCTTTTTTCCCCTTAACAACAAGAGCAACAAGAAATCAAAAAGGGTGAACTTACCAATGACATGAGTGGTGAGAGAATGAATACAGCTGCTGTAAGGGTAGCTTGGACCATGACCAATTATCGATGGTCATTTGTGTGCCAGGGCAACTAAGCCAACTTGAAGCTTCAGCACGAAAATTGCTTTCACCCGGGCTGCACCTTTCAAATTATTGTTAAATGTTTCAGCTGCAGTTTATTAAGCTTGATTGACCTGTCAATTTCTATGTGTTGGTTTCCCAGTTGACAATATTGGAGTATAAAATGATTCACATCTAGATCCAGGTCCAATGAATGCAACACAGGCAATGATATCATCACACGTGTAAAAGTAAAAGTGTATGACATCCAACTCAAGAGTCATTCAGAGTCAAGAACATGTAGAAAATACGTACAACATTTTGTATTTTATATCAAACACCTCGGTTCAAACAAACAAAAAACGACCAAACGCTTTTCACTTTTCACTCAAAAATTATAGCACATTGGTGACAGGTAAGCTATGTATATATTATAGGGGCAAAGACTACAACTACTGTACTGAAAATTCAGCAGCTCAAGGCAAGTAGTTATTGATTTATTGATCAAATATTGGTTTTCCCTCATTTTTGACTACATGTATAACTCCACAATAGTTGTCTGTGTTGAAATAAAATTTCCAGTGCAGTAGTTGTAGTCCTTGCCCCTATAATATCTTACTTGTCACCAATGCACTATAATGTTTGAGAAAAATGCAAAAATAGGCACAAAATTGGACACGGGTGTAGTACCCCCTTAAGCGACGTCCGCCATCTTGGATTTTTTTCTTACGTCAATTGGATTTCTTATGAGGGCGCAACACTAAATCACTACGCATTTTATGTAAGAACAAAATTCGGCTAATATAGTCCATGTGAATATGAGATTGTAACGACCATATCTACCGACATGTTCACTTTAAATCACTCAATATCAGCTCATATGAATTCGACAAGTGTCATGAATGATAACATGCAGAAAAAATCGGACAGTTTATCTCAAAAGCAATTCTCTGTGGCGGATTAAGACAACTTCCGATTGTAAAATGTGAGTGGTGAGTTTAGTGTATTTTTAGGCATTATTTTTTAAACCGGGAATAGCGAAAAAAGTCAACGGTCATCGATATATGCCGACAAAGGTTTTGGAATCTACAGAAACAGCTTTAATTTGATACCAAATTTATTTTGCCAAATATTGCAGGGGTGCCAGGAATGGCACACGAAGTAGGCCGAAATCACACATTATCCTATGGGACGCTTATTTAGTGTTGCGCCCCCTTATGTACACATTATGTTTGCTCTGCTACATTCTAGTTTTCTGAACATAAAAATGTATACTTCGGACAGGTTTTCTAAAAGGACAAAATGACAAGACCACTCATGACTTGAGTCACCCAATGGTGCTAAATTTGGTGCCGCATTATGCAAGAAGTGGGTGTGGATGATCAATAAATGTTTTAATTGATATTTTTTAATATAATAAAGGAAAAGGTGCTATTTACATGTATGTTGTAAAAACGTACATAAACTTTGTATTAATTTTTAACTATAATTTTTCAAACCGAATAAATTTACACTAGTTCCTCAGTACAAATCATGACATGAAACTAATGAAAGTCATGATTAAAATTAAATTTAAAGGGCCCTTTTGTATGTACCGGTAGTTGACTTATTTTCCCGGCTTATTTTTCACCAGCTTAGTTTTATAATTATTACCATTTTATTTGCTGATTTACTTTAGCCTCGTCTACATTTATTTTTGTCAAGAATGCCCACAAATTATGAATGTTCAATCAACCCAACCCCCTCTTTTCTAAATATTTTATGAAATTATGGCTCTTTAGTTAGTATTATTGAATTTGTCATTCATTTTTTTAAAAGGAATTCTTAAAACTGTATGTTCTATTCACAATACTGTATGCGACTACGAATGCCAAAACAAAGGCAATATTTCTGACTCTTTTTTCAAACATATTTCATTTATCTGCAGGTGATTTCACATCTTTTCTGTGCCATAGTATTGGTTAGCTTCGTGGATTGCATATCTTCATCCCCGGTCTTCATCCTTCATCATATTTTTGCCTGCATTACGTAGCTGCTTTTGTCTAGTACTCTGCATACTATCGAATCCCTCCGCACTTCACCTGCTTCAAATCACTGTCCCAGTCTGCCTTCTTTCTATTGTACAAACATGGCTTTGTCTGGAGAATACTGTCAAAAGGCCGCTATGACTGACCAAAATTTTGCAATAAGGTTGCATGAACTTGACAAAAATGATATAACTAATGGCCTAGTAATTGAGCTTGACATGTGGTCAAGGACAAAGAATGGTAAAGATAAGAGGAAGTTTTTGATGAATACATTTATTACTAAGTATGTGCTGCCACCTAATGCAAATAAAACGATACCAAAAATGCTTGCAGATCTGCAAACCGAGAAAAAACGTGTCTATGCAACTGCTAAGAGAAAAAAACAAGACAACATTATAAAAGACTTCCTGAATGAAGAGTTTGTAGGATTTTCGTCGATAGGTGCTGGGCTCAAAAGGACCAGTAATGCTTATCCTCCTGACTCTCCAAGTCCTAAGCATCATCATTATGAAATAATTGAAGAAAACTTGACAATAGAAGAAAAACAGAGGACAATTAGAGGCAGAAATGAAAAGCTATCCTCATAGTAAGTTAATTTAAAGGAATATTTTTTTATCCTAGCCAGGGCGGATTTAGGGGTGGGGCGCAGCCGGCGCGTGCCCCCTCTATTTTTTTACTAGCAAAGGGCGCCGGCCGAACTTAAAAATACAAAAAATGAAAGAAAGTTAAAAAAATGAACAAATTTGGCAATGAACAGCACACAATGGGCCAAAACCGTTGAGTTTTCGAGGGGGTAACCCCCTTAACACCATTTTTTCATCGTCGACCAAAAGGCACCCCCTCTATCAAAAATTCCTGGATCCTACCCTGCTAGGATCCTCTTTTTATGACATTTTTCAGTCAATGTCCACAAAAAAAAGCTTATTCCCAAAATTTCAGTTGATTCCAATTTTGCATTTACAAGTTATGCATGATTATGTGTATTACCATGCTCTATAGACAATGTGTTGTTCAAATTTCACTATATTTTTTTGCGAAAAGAATTAATCTGCAAGAAATATTTTGTTCATAAACATTAGAGAGTTTGCGAAATGACAAATGAAGTTTGAAAATTCACTTCAAATGCAACAGCAACTTCAGAAATATTGATTGGATTTCTTGCTCAAATTTAATGCAAATGACTGATTGGTTACTGCACTATCAACAGTGTCATGTCACTAAACTCGGAACATGTGTATCAATGGGTGATCAACAGAAAGGCATACATGTGTAAGTGACTGCATCCCTTTCTCCCTTTGTTATATAGCTAAGTGGGTTGACACTGCAAGACAAAAGGCACTGGCTATTGGGCTCTTCGAATAAATAAACATGAATGAACTCGCTTACAAGGATTATGTCCGGACCCAGCGCTAATCTCCCTATTAATTTTAAACTAACCATACATTTTACGATATACATGTAGACCTCTGCTATATTATTTAACGCGAGGCGTAATGAAACACCAATTCTTTTTCCCCGCTTCTTTCCCTCCTCAATCTCCCTGTCGCCTCCTCTTCGCCTCCTGTTTCCCTCCCCTGCCCTTCTCCCTCCAGGCTCCCATACTTCTGGGGCTACTGATTCTGGTGAATGTATATAGAGAGCATACCCTCTAAAGGGTTCTTCCTCAGGCAGATGAAGGATGTGACCGAGGAATTTCAGGCAGCAATTTCTTACACATTTGATAAGGCCAAGTAAAAAAAGAAACAAGTTTCTCGTCCGGACTTTTTCAAAAAAGGAGGAGGCAGGGCTTTACTATTTACTATTTTTCAATTTTTTGCTATTTTTTCCAAGATGGCCGCCATGCCAAATATGGCTGTTCAATGTATATTTAATCACCGATATTGTGCTATTTGAGTATACTGATGCAATGTATGACAAAACAAATGATTTGTAACATTTTTAGTCCACTTGGCTAAGCATGTTTCAAAATTCAGAAACAGTGAAAATGTACATTAATTTGTTCAGCTTGACAAACGTTTTAATTACTTTATTTTGCGTCATTTCATCGAAATTGTTATTTTCATCGCTAACAAAATAAAAGAGGAACCTTTCACACAATTTTGGAAATTTAACATTTTTTCCTAAATACTAAAAATACCAAAAAAATACATTCGAGTGCAAAAGCTTTTTTCTTCTGTCATCATATACAAAATGCATGCATGGGCCTATTAATCAAATTTCTAACCTGCAAGAAAAAAGCTGTTGCACGTAAGAAAAAAATTCTTACCCAGAAGAAAAAAGCTTTTGCACTTGAATGTATTTTTTGGGTATTTTTAGAATTTTAGAATTTTTTTTTTAATTTCCAAAATTATGTGAAAGGTTTCTCCTTCCTATAATTAGCCATAAAAATTGCCATTTTGATGAGATGAGGCTAAATAAAGTAATTAAAACTTTATTTATATATTCATGCATTTACTAAGTTTAAAAGCTAAATATAGGTCCGATTTTGGGGTGAAATCTATTTTACCCCTAATTCCCTTTTGGGGGTTGGGGCAAGGGTGTTTGGCTAGTTGGGCTTGGTTGGGTTTGTATACATGTAGTAAGGTTTGGGGGTGGGTTAGAGTTGGGGAAGGGTAGGAAAAACAGTTAAAAACTTTTTAAACAAATTATTTTTAAAAAATTTAAAAAAAACAAACAAAAAACATTGATTTTTTTATTTTTTATTTTTTTTATTTTTTTATTTTTTGAATAGTAAATAGTACAAAAAAGGAGGCGGCGGCCAAAAAGGAGGCGGGCGGGGACGAGAAACTTGTATTTTATTTTACTTGGCCTAAGAGGCTTTTCTGATGGACCGGTGACTTTGGGTATATGGCTAACATCCGATCCAGGCTTTTGGAAAAAAGGAAGGATGAGGCGCACATTTGTTTCTCTCTTTCTCTCTTTTTTTTACAATGCAAAATCGCTTATGATATTGTTATCAGTTGCGTACAGGATTTGACAGGATTGAGAATATATTGTTTGGATGTTATACTGTAATTCTTTAGTATTTACTCATAGTATAGATATAGTGCTACTGAGCACTGCAATTCGTGATTCAAAATTGAGAATTGAATGTATACATATGCATTGAAAAGGTTAAAATAAAGGTTGAACAATGATTATTTTACTTTGTTACTTTACAGCATCTACTTGGATTATAATGCTACTACGCCATTAGAAGGGGAGGTACTTCAAGCCATTCATGATGCCCTGGATTCAGCATGGGGAAATCCAAGCAGCTCATATCAAGAAGGTAAAACATTACATTAACAAAAGATATAAATAAGATGTAGTTGGTGAAGTAAATAAAGATATGTATAAAAATGTAATATTACTTCAAGCCTGGTGCCAAAATCCACAATTTTAACAAATCATCAGCACATTCAACCACATTGGTTTTTAGTAATTCTATATCCCCAGATCTTTGAGACCCAGAGTTTGAGACCTATATGCAGATTCAGTATTGGACCTTGGCACTTTGAGTATTTTGAGATATCCAAGATGGCTACCAAAAGGAATGCTATTCTCTATTTGAATTTATCTTCTTTTTACTGCCATATACTTTCCTTCCTAGGTTGTAAAGCTAAGGCAATCATTAATGCTGCAAGGAGCGAGATCGCATGTATGGTTGGTGGCACTAGTGAAGATATTATATTTACATCTGGTGGGACAGAGGTAAGCACAAATCAATTCAAATCCAATGAGACATTCACATTGAGTGACAAATGGTCAATATTCTTCAAGAAATATGTGATTTGGTCAAGCAAAATCAGTCGGAACTCAGAAATATTAAATTTTCAGTTTCTTACAGGATAATAAAAAGCATTTACAAAACTGCATTTTGCAGAAAATCCCAAAATATGAGCAATTAAAGAGTTTCCAAAACAAAAGGTAACAAAGGGAAATATTACCTTTGTTTGGCTATATCTCCAAATCAATATTTCTGAGTTCCGACTGATTTTGCTTGATTGCATCACATGTGACCATAGACTAATACAGACTATTTTCCAACAGTAATAGTCCCTGTGCATTGTATGCTGTGAATTCTCGCATATTCATGCGGGCCAATCATTTGATCGTGCATGTCTAACAATGACGCCAGTGTTGCGTGCCTTCGTGTATACGCGATAGAGTGTTGCATGTCTTCGCATTTATGCGAAAGTTCGTAAAAATATGCAGTATGTGCATAGCAGTTTCTGGACTATGCCGCTCTCTCACACTTTTCTGTTCAAATTCTTGCATTGCATAGTCCAGTATATACAGTTTTCAGTAACATTGCAATTGTGTTGTACATACTAAAAGTGTGTCTCATCAATTCATATTAATTGTTACTTAGAATTTAGGAGGATGCTACACTTTGTATGGAAACACCTGTCATAAGATATGTTGTCCTTATTTTCCCATTGTTTTCAAGGCTAATAACTGGGTGATTCACACAGCAATTCAGCATTTCCATGAGAGCTTTTCACACAATGTGAGTGAGAATGATAATGTTAACAGGCCAAATGAGCAGAAGATTAGACCGCACATCATCACATCAAATATAGAGCATGACTCGGTCAAATTACCTCTGGAAAATCTGGCTAAAGCTGGGAAAATTGGTGAGTTGCTACATAAGGGTGCACAACTTATAAGTTCCCCCTAAATACTTTTTTTAAATAAATCGAAAAATATTTGATGAAATGCAAACTTGTAAAAAGACTTTTTTACACCTATGGAACAAATTATAGCGTCACACATCATTGCGTTCAGTCACAATGGTTCATTATGTAAAAGAGAGACCGTTTTAAACTGTATTAAAAGTTGCATCTGAGTCCATAGGAGTCAACTCTCAAACAATACAGCAGGCCACTATTCATGTGTTTGTTAGAGAAAACCTGACTGCTATGGGCTCAGGTGCAACTTTTAAAACGGCCTCTTTTCTTACATAATCATACCTGCCAACTGTCCCTATTTGATAGGGACTGACCCTATTTTTACTTAAACAAAAAGTATAAAAGAGAGTGATTTTACCATTTGTCCCTAATTTTGCAAAAATATGACTGTAGAAATGTATTGGAAATTCAGGAATGTCCCTATTTTTTTGAATTTTCTCCCATTTGTCCCTATTTGTGAGGTTTTAGGGTTGGCAGGTATGCATAATTAACCATTGTGACTGAACGCAATGATGTGTGACGCTATAAATTAATCCACAGGGGTAAAACAAATAGGGCTATACATATCTTTTTACATTTTTACATTTCGTAAAATATTTTTCGACTTATTTTAAAAAGTATTAGGGGGAACTTATAAGTTGTGGACCCTGTATTCACAAACACACCCCTACATACTTGTAAACACCTGCAGAAGTTACACATCCTACCGTGGATCCTGCGGACAGAAATTAACCACCCAACCAAGTGCACCCACCGGCCAGACATGTTACATCCCGAAGGGGGTCCCCAACGTTAACTAATGTGGATATACCGTAACCACTTGGGTACAAATGTATAAGCCACCCCCCAGATGTCAGACTTCAAAAATGGGGGTGAGATTATAAGCGGGGAAGGGCTAGTGCTTGAATTTTAAAATAAGAACAATCACCCCCATTTGTATATGCCCAATGTACCAGTAATTATCTCAAATACTCTTTGTAACTGGACCAATGATTTACTTGTGTTTAATTTATACACCATATTATGTAATCAGTTGTAAGTATTCATGTGTTACACTGAATACTTTTATCATTTCAGATTTGACCTGTGTGCCTGTGTCAAAGTTGACAGGTCATGTTGAGGTCGATGACATATTGTCTGCTATAAGACCCACAACATGTTTGGTGACCATCATGCATGCAAATAACGAAACTGGTATTATACAGGTGAGTTTATGTGGTCTACTGTGTGGATCTGCCAAAATTTGTTTAATCTAGAAAATCTAGAAATTGGTCAGACCCCAGGGCTCGAATTTCAGGGAGGCCACCTTTTATCACTTTTGGCCTTGGTGCCCCAGATCATTTGTCAACTTCAAGGCATTCTTCAGGGCCTCAGATTCGATGAGAATCACAGAATCGACTCTCGTAATGATACTCGTAAAATTTATTGCGATAATCAACTTTTTTCATTGAATCATGCAGTAAGTAAAGTAACTCAGATGTTTTCGAAACTGAGGCCCTGTTCCTTATCATTTGTTGGCCTTGGTGCCCTTCTTTGTCTTTGCCCAGGGGCCTTGTAAATGAGTGCCCCAAAAAATTAAAATTTGAGGCCTTTTGTCAGATCATAAATGGTGCAATACATCTGCTTGGATATAGCATGATTCATTTGATCCTAGCTAAAATGGTTCATTGTGGTATGTATAGGATGTGGCTTCTTGGCTGCAAGTCCCTTAATGTTTCTAAATGGTTAAGGTGGTACTACACCCCCTGATAAATTTTGTGACTAATTTTTGCATTTTTCTCAAAAAATAACTACACACTGGTAACAAAAGTTATGTATATTATAGGGGCATGGAATCCAATTACTTCACTGACATTTCAGTGATTCAAGACAAATGGTTCATTATATATGTTAAGAAATGAGGTACATTCTAGCGGTACTGCTTTTCTTATCATAAGTAACATACCGCTTGTCTTGAGTCACTGAAATTCCAGTGTAGTAACTGGATTCCTTGTTCCTATAATATACACTTTTGTTACCAGTGTGTTATTATTTTTTGAGAAAAATGCAAAAATAGTCACAAGTTTGTCAAGGGTTGTAGTAACACCTTAATGTGACCGCCCACCACAAATGGGCTGTAATGTTGTTTTTTGGGGTGTTTTTTTGAGATAATGAAGGGGCAAATTCTTCTCAAAATAGGCTTTACAATGATGTATTACATATCCCTATTGGTTAATTGAAAGGAGTACAAAATAAATGTGTTGGGAAATTCTTTGTTTTCTATTGTTTTTTAAGATGTTCAATGGACCATATCTCAGAACTTGCTCTGCCAACATCATTTTACTGCCCCTTTGTGGTGATGGTCACTTATATATGGTGTGTCTTTGGTCACAGTGGTCAATGAATTCCTGCAATGTGTGTTGAGACTTCTGGGTTTATGCCTTATGCTGCCACTTGCCGCTGAGCGCCCTGGCGCTTCAGCATCAAGCGGCATGACTCTGAAAGTCACTTTTACCGCTAAGCACCACTCCAAAATCGTATTTTGTTCTCATACGTCAGATCGGCACCACTCCGAGTTGACTTGAATTCAACTCCCAGCGGTGCTGCCGCTTGGTCAAAGCGGTGGAGTGATCAATATATCGGCTTGCCGCTGGTCACCGCTAGCGTTTCTGGTACGACTGTGCAGTGAAGTAAAATCATCTTCAGAGCGGCAAACGGCAGGAAAGAATGAAACCAGCATTATGCCTGGTAATTGAGCCAACTTGACTGCTGTGTTTTTTCTATAAAAAAAAGGAACAGAATTCAATTCAACAACCTGTTTTCATTGATCTCCAAAGCCAATTTCAGATATCATGAAGCAAGTAAAAACACTCAAGAGGAATGCCAAACATGGGGTGTGTAGAACACTGCTACACACTGATGCAGCACAGACTATTGGCAAGATACCAATCAATGCACAAGACTTGGATGTAGACTATCTTACTATAGTAGGTCATAAGGTAAGTCACATTATATTGTTGGACTTCAATCTATGCATGCGCTAAGTTTGGTGATAACATGCATTATGCTTGACAGTCGTCTTATGTAGATAACACTCATTGATGAAGTTATCTTAGGTAGATAGCACAAATTGATGAAGTCATCTTAGGTAAATAGCACCCACTGATGAAGTTGTTTTATGTAGATAGCACCATTGATGAAGTCATCATAAGTGAATAGCACCTATTAATGAAGTCATCTTAGGCAGATATCACTCACTGATGAAGTTATCTTAGGTAGATAGCACACATTCATGAAGTCATCTTAGCATGTGTTGATGAAGTCATCAAACGTTGTTACCAGAGCCCTTAATGAAGTCATCTTAGGTAGATATCACTCATTGATGAAATTATCTTAGGTAGATAGCACTCATTAATGAAGACATCTAAGGTAGATAGCACTCATTGATGAAGTCATAAGTGAATAGCACCTATTAATGAAGTCATCTAAGGTAGATATCACCCATTCATGAAGTCATCTTAGGTTGATAGCACATGTTGATGAAGTCATCTTGGGTAAATAGCACCCGTTGATGAAATCATCTGATGTAGATAGTACCATTGATGAAATCTTGGGTAGATATCACCTATTCATGAAGTCATCTTAGGTAGATAGCATGTATTGATGAAGTCATCTTCGGTAGATAGCATTCATTTTATGAAGTTAGGTAGATAGCACTCACTGATTAGTTATCTTAGGTAGATAGCACTCATTGATGAAGTTGTCTTATGTAGATAGCACTCATTGATGAAGTTATCTTAGGTAGATAGCACATATTGATGAAGTCATTTTAGGTAGATAGCACTCATTGATGAAGTCATCTTTGGTAGATAACATTCATTGATGAAGTCATCTTATGTAGATAGCACTCATTGCTGATGTAATCTTATGTAGATAGCACCCATTGATGAAGTCATCTTATGTAGATATCACTGAGGTAGATATTACTAATTGATGAAGCCATCTTAGGTGGATAGCAACCATTCATGAAGTCACATTTATAGGTAGATAGTACTCATTGATGAAGTCATCTTGGGTATATAGCACCCGTTGATGAAGTCAATCATTGGTTATTTTTTGCACAAATTGATGAATATTTATTTTCTTTGATGAATAGCTATTACTTGTCCATCTCAGTTTCAAAACAGTTTTGTCAACTTATCAACATTAAGCTTAATCCAATACTCACTTATACACTAGGGTGGAAGGTAGTAATAGAGGACCTTCGTGTGCAACACAATGACCTGTATTGCACATGTATTTCTTGCACTTGCATTTGGATGCAAGCTAAACCAAGTGAAAAATCAACATTTTAACATTGTGTGTTTTTTTTCTAGTTCTATGCACCCAGGATAGGGGCGCTGTATGTGAGAGGACCAGGAAAGACAACACCGGTTTACCCAATGTTTTATGGTGGTGGTCAAGAGAGAAATTTCAGACCAGGGTATGTATTTTTAATGAGGTATTGCTAGTATAAATCCTACTAGTAATTTTATGTCTTTTATGCTATCCCTAATTCAGATATAAAGCTAGTCAGTGGCAGCGCCACGGGGAGGGCATGGGGGGGGGCAAATGCCCCCAGTCAGAACTCTTGCCCCTTGTTGCTCCCCAAGAAAAAACACAAAATTATGAAAAGTTCCACTTTTTATGGTAATTTTATGCACAATTTGTTGATTTTGCTCCCCCTGAAATTCACTTTGCCCCCTAATGCCCCCAAAAGATTCCTGGCGCCGCCACTGAAGCTAGTTACCCCAAATAGGAACATCTGTGAGATGTTTTCTTTCAGACAAATTGTGTGAATCAGGTGAACAGCTTATCAAGATAAATACCATTTTTTTAGAATCAATTTTGTAAAATTTAAATTTAATGTTGCATTTGAGTTGGGGTGTGTATGTGACTCCATTCCCTCCGGGAAAATGGCTTTATTTAAAGATTCAATGAAGATTATGAAATGAGATTTTCCTGATGTGGACACACATTTTTCTTCATTTGATTTTCATTAACTAATACAGATAGAATAAAGCAAAGTGATAGCTTAATTGGGTAAAGCGATATTGAAGTGTTAAGGAATGCTTAATTAAAGAAGTACTGTGTGTGTTTCCAGCTACAGTACTTTATCTCAAGGCAACCATAAACATGTACGCTTAATTTGATCTTTGTTAAGTTACACTAGGTGTGATGAACAGGACTTCTTTGATCTTCATTATGTGAGCATGTCAGGATGATTTCGAAATTGATTCCCTCCATTCAGTATGCATTATAACACGTTTATACCTTTTACATTATCATAGTGGGATATCACATTGGTGGAGCAAAATAGCTGTATCAAATATTTTAAAATAGAAAGCCCCCTCACTCTGACTCTGTAGATGACTAGTTACAAATATACTGCCCTACCACATCAAGAGGGCGCAACTGAGATTTTGGCCAAAATTGAGATTTCACCTTATAGTCCATTTGGCTTTTGTATTGATTTGATTTGAATTGATTTATTGATAATGCAGGCAAGCAAAACATGCAAAAGCAGAAAAAAGCAAAAACAACAACACTGTAGTGCATGCTGTGATGCAAAATGACTGCACTCTACAAGATACACCATCTCTGATCGCACATGTATTACATGTTGTCGCTACCATTTCGAGGTTGCCAGATGGACTATAGATGGCGCTGTGGTAAAATTACTTTTTAAATAGTTCTCTTAACAAAATGGTGACTTACTTTTGCATTTTGATGGATTTGTGTTGGTGGTGCATTAGTAGCCTAGCACAGTGTTTTTATTCAAAATATGAAGAGCTTTGTTGCAAAAACCCTTACATCCACTTTTGACTTTTTGAGAA
This sequence comes from Amphiura filiformis, assembly GCF_039555335.1. Lineage (NCBI taxonomy): Eukaryota > Metazoa > Echinodermata > Ophiuroidea > Amphilepidida > Amphiuridae > Amphiura > Amphiura filiformis. The sequence continues at coordinate 24,935,688 of NC_092628.1, forward strand.
AAACAGCTTTTTTTAATTGTGCAAGTATTACTTGTTCGATTTGATTCATTTTGGTTTTGGATAAAGTGTTGATGAATAGAAACTAAAAGAATAGGTTTGGTACAATTTTCAAGCCTTCCTATTTATTTGATTATTTCTTTTATATCACACCTTTTGTGGATGTAAGGGGTTTTGCAACAAAATAAATTTACCCCTATTCTAGAAACCACCTTTGCAATCAAATTTGAGCCCATTTGTTTGCACTACTTTATGTAACTCGAGTAATGCTTTCAAAATTAAAAAGAAAAATTGCAATATCTCATTTACTTTTTTAATGAATTTTTAATTAAATTCGGAAAATGGCATTTTTGAGTATTTCGAAGCTACACCTTTTGTAATTAAAATGATTTTTTCAAACATAGTGACCCAAAAACAGTTCCTTTTGGTTTTAATAGGTAAAGAACATTCCAGGCTAGTATTATATATCAAAAATTAAAACAAAACAATTCTATTATTCATTTTAAGTTCAAATTTCCGGAAATTCCCTCAGATTTCCCAAATGGGAAATATACGATATCTCCAGAAGGGAAGGTGGTATGAAGGTCAAACAACCATCAAAATGTGTATTTTTACCCACACTATAATGTTAATCCAATAACTCAATTTCAGCCAAAAGTGGATGCAAGGGCTTTTGCAACAGAGCTCTTCATATACAGCAATGGGCTGTTCTAGTTGAAATGCATACATTACTATGGGAGACATATCCATAATCTTCCACACAGGTAGTGTGAATTTCAAATGGTGTTACCTGAATGGGTGATTCCATTTAAAATCTACACCCCATGTGTGGCAGATTAAAGTCATGTATTCCACATGGATTTCAACTGAAATAGCCCAATATGTTAGTTATGCCCTTTTGTCGTAGTGGGGCAATATATGATCATAAGCGATGATATTTTATAACCATTTATCTTTTGTGTGTATTTCTTTTCTCCTACTTCCCCTGTGCATTTTCTCCCATTCTCCCTTTTCCTTATGTTGAATGACAGGACAGAGAATACAGGCATGATAGCAGGACTTGGGAAGGTAAAAATTTTATTATTATAGGGCCCTTCCAGTTGAAATCCAAATACCTCCTATGGAAGACATAACTTTAATGTCCCACAAAGTGGGTGTAGATTGTAAATGGATTCACCCATTCAGATAATCCATGCTCCCTGTGTGAGTGATTAGCGATGTCGGTAATGTCTTCCATATGGGTGTATGGATTTTGACTGGAACAAGTATTATTATCAAGAGCTTAGAATCATGCACAGAACTGGCTATGGTTATTTAAACTCTTTCTGACAAATCAGAATTCCTAGCAAAAACATTGATTCTTATATTATTCTTGGCATAAATATAGGACATACATATCAGGCAGAATGGTAAATAAATCTTAATTCTGTTGAGCCAATAAAAACGTATTTACCATTTGATCGTCCATACCTGCTTCATTTTATACTGGAATTCTGAATTGTCTTTTCTTTTATTTCAGGCATAATTTTGTTGTAAAAATGTTTCAGATTGGCAATAGATAGGTTCTGGCCAATAAGCATTTATAATTGAAGACTGAATTAAAAAGACTAGTTTGCGTATGACGTTCTGTCAACCAGACCAAAAAATAACGTACTGCGCAAGTCATCAACCAATCATGTTGCACCTTTGCCCTGGCATCAGACGCAACTAGTTTTTTTAATTCGGTCTTCAATTATAGCAGGGTTTTTTTGTCAATCAACCCCTTATAACCATCAAGTAAAATGATTTTACAAGAGCCTCCTCCTCTTCAAGTTACACAACTGATATTGATTTAACGTTCGATTTTGGATTGTAAATAAAAACCGAAAAAATAAGAACAAGACTCTTCTCCTCTTTTTGAAAAAATCCAGGCGATCAACTGGTATTTGTTTAACCGGGCGGTAACACTAACAGGGACATACTCAGTTTTCTGGCTTAAGGGTATACGAGGTATTGTTGGTCGAAGCAGCCAAATAAAATCGATTTTCATTTTCTGAATCAATATATTATTGAAAAATAACACATTGGTGTTTTGCAAAAGTCCATTCTACAAATCATATACTTTGAAAACTTGCTTAATTTATTGTATGTTGGCAATGAGTTATGTACGTTTTACAAAAGTGTTGTTGTCTCAGCCCTCTTTACAACATAACTCAAGAACCACAGCACCTATAAAAGTATATATGTGATATTTGAATTCTTCTACACGCTTTCGCTACTGAATTGAGCAATGCAATTTTTGCTAAAGCTCACTACCATTCATAAGATGCTGCGAACTACTTTTTTTTGGCTGCTTCGACCAACAATACATCATATACCCTTAAAGCCCTCAAATTGAGACTCAGAATGAGGAAATTGTCAAGAACGGACACAAATTAAGTAATTATATAAACTACTGCCCCAAACTCATTTATTATTGGCATTTTTCCAAAATAACAGTAAGATTGTAAATCAAGCACTGAATTTCTGTGACACTGAAAGGACGGAAAAGTAAGCATGCAAATCAGGACTGTCATTGCCTGATCCTTGATTTTTTTTTTAATATTACTAGTGTATACAGTGGTGTAGCCAGGATTTTGGTGGTGGGGGGGGGGGCAAAGCCAAATTTTTGTCCCCATTTAGGGGTCAAGGCCAGATTTTTGTCTCCATTTAGGGGGAAAGTCAGAGTTTCGTCCCCATTTGTCAATTTATTTGTCTCATATTTTGTCATTTTAAGGATGTTTTGCTCTTTGCCATCCCCATTTTGTCCCTGAAAATTTTCTGGGGGACTCTGCCCCCCCACCACATGCACCCTCTGGCTATGCCATTGAGTGTATAACATGTTTGATATGCATGTTATAAGCAAGGAATATTTTTGATGCCATAGATAAATAATTCAAAATAATTGATATACAAAACTATTATATATAATAATTATATATTGATTGAATTTATTATTTTGATTTGTTTCATTTATAGGCAGCAGAACTGGTAAACAGTAATATTGAGACATATCAGAGACATATGGAGGATGTGAGAGACTACTTGGAACAGCAGCTCAAGGTAGGGTAAATGTGGTGGCTCTGAAAAGAGCTGCTTGTTTTGACACTGCGGAAGACACATGTGTACTTCTTCTTGGTTGCTATCTTCTTTGGCTTTGTGGCACCCAGCAAAATGAGTTTCTTGTTGAACAAAATTGCATTTTTTAATTTTTTTACATTTTATAATTCTTATTTAATGTGTCTCAATTTTACAATTACTGGTGCCATTTGGCCTGGTTGAATCAGATTGCATCACATATGTGACCATCCACCAGGAAGTGGTAGTAAAGTCGGCTCTAGATCATTTTCTGTTTATTGCAGATTTTGAAAGAATGCACTTTCAGCTTTAAAATGACACCTCAACCAGCTTCATCGGACATGTGGAGTGAAGTTATGGTTCATCAAAGGTCAAATTTCTCATATATTTTACATAGAGATCCATATACTGTTTTTGAGTGTATCTTAAAATGGAAAATGTCGACTTTACGACCAGTTTGGGGTGGATGGGCACATATATCATTATTTGTTACATATTACATAGCTCACATAATTTCATGTCTTAATTTTGTTCCCAGGAGGCTTTTGGCAATAGGATACACCTCAATAGCAGATTCCCAGACAGTGAAAGACTGCCAAATACGTGCAATGTATCAATAAGTGGAGAGGGACTGTATGGTATGTATATATAATACTAGTGATTTATGATTATCTTTTCTTTTTACTTGGTGACCTCTTTTAGGTAATTTAACCAAGTTCAAGTAATCTTTGCCATCATTTACTCCAGAATTGTAACATAAATTTGCACTGAAACATTGATTTTAGTCCAGTTTGTTGACTGCACACAACACGGTTGTTTGATGTATATAGAATTGGCTTCATTATAAAGTAAATGCAAACTATAGGTGGCGCTATTTATCCTAAATCATATTTCTTAATTTGCAAGGGGTAAGTGATCATTACTGCCATTAAAATAGATAGAACGTGTGAAATAAGCAACAAAGAAATTTTATAAACATATTTCATCAAAAATAAATGGAATTATTTGTATTAAAAGCTTGAAAGAGTAATTTCCAGTAACTAAATAGCGCCACCAATTTTGTCATGAATAGATACATTTTATATCCGAAAAAGCTTTAAGAAATGCTGTAAACGTGAATAATTTTGTAAAAGAGGTGAAATTAAAGTTGAAAATGACTCAAAAGCATCTGTATACATTAGCATAATATCGCTTTTAGCTGATTAAGCCTAAAATTGGGTTATACATGTTTTGTTTACAAAACTAATAAATGATCACATCAAACAACTGTGATAACACATGCACGTGCATTGATTTGCCAAAACATTCCTTCAACAGGAAATAATTTCATCATTTTATTTTATTTTTCCCCCACATCAAATAGGTTACAAAATTCTTGGCAGAGTTAAGCATCTCCATGCCAGCGTTGGAGCAGCATGTCATTCAGGCACTGGAAACAAGTAAGTGTCAAGTTGATCCAGCAGGAGGCATTCATTCATCCCAAATAATCATATGTTCTTACAGTTTTAGATTAAAAGCATGCTCTAATTCAGGCCCACAGGATTTTTTTTGGGGGGGGGTATTGATTTTGAAAAAGTGGACTTTTTCCAGGGTGGACAATTTTGTGAAAAGTGGATTTCTTTCCAAAATTTAGACCTTTTTTGACCGAAAACCCGTAAAAAACCTGATTTTTTTTTTTGCTGGCTAGTGGCTACGCTCACAAATTCTGAAATTCTGGGACTTTTTGTACACTTTTGCAAATTTGGGGGGCTGCAGCCACACACCCCTGCATACTGACCTGCTCTACACATGTGTAATTCTTCAAAGCCGTTTTTTTTTTTGGTTTTCCTTCCAAGTCAAAGTATATTGGGGATTTTGGAATATTATAGGTACTATCAGTGATTTGTTAAATCAGAAAGTAAAAATGTCATAAAAATCTGATTTATGGAAACTGAAAATGGATGTGTTACAACCAAAAAACAGCATAATAAAGGGTAAAATGACACATTTTGGCTAATGTTTGTGGAGTTTGTCCGTTACAGGCACTTGTAGACATGCAATTGAATTCGAGAATAAATGATAGGAATTTTTGTTTGTACTACATCCTCTATCGGATACATGAGTTTGTGGACTTAACATGGTTTATAGTCTCAGATTGATCACGCTGAAATTCTAAGCTCAATATATTTTTTTATTTTTTAGTCCAAATATTTCTCATGATATTGATATACATATGAATTGATATACATATGAATTGTAATATCACAATTTACTAATATATAAAAAAAAGAAGTTTTTTTCTGAGAACAACAACAGTATACGTTCTGTGCATTGAGAATGTTTATAGTCCCTTCTCTCAAAGCAGGCACATCTCATTTCATGACGTCTAGGTCAAATCTGTCTCGTTCAAAGGAACTCATCGCTTAAGTTGGTTTTTGCGGAATATCAATTTTAAATGTCTTATTTTCTCAAAAAAGGAGTCATTTTCATTGTCCTCATAATATTAGCTTGCCAATGATATGATGTTGTCCGAGCAATATATGACCCTTAAAATACATGTAAGTTAAGTGCAATAGTTGTATGTATCATCATCATGTCACCTACTTACAGCCACTCTTTATTTCCCAATCTCTCTTCCTAGACCATCCCACATCTTGCTAGCATCAGGAATACCAGAGGAGATAGCAGCCAATGCCCTGAGACTAAGTGTAGGGAGGCACACAACCAAGGAAGATATAGATGTAGTTATAGAAGATATTAAACAAGCTGTTAAATCCTTGGATTCTGTGTAGAGCCAATGCCCTGAGACTAAGTGTAGGGAGGCACACAACCAAGGAAGATATAGATGTAGTTATAGATGATATCAAACAAGCTGTTAAATCCTTGGATTCTATGTAGAGCCAATGCCCTGAGACTAAGTGTAGGGAGGCACACAACCAAGGAAGATATAGATGTAGTTATAGAAGATATTAAACAAGCTGTTAAATCCTTGGATTCTGTGTAGAGCCAATGCCCTGAGACTAAGTGTAGGGAGGCACACAACCAAAGAAGATATAGATGTGGTTATAGAAGATATTAAACAAGCTGTTAAATCCTTGGATTCTATGTAGAGCCAATGCCCTGAGACTAAGTGTAGGTAGGCACACAACCAAAGAAGATATAGATGTGGTTATAGAAGATATTAAACAAGCTGTTAAATCCTTGGATTCTGTGTAGAGCCAATGCCCTGAGACTAAGTGTAGGGAGGCACACAACCAAAGAAGATATAGATGTGGTTATAGAAGATATTAAACAAGCTGTTAAATCCTTGGATTCTGTGTAGAGCCAATGCCCTGAGACTAAGTGTAGGGAGGCACACAACCAAAGAAGATATAGATGTAGTTATAGAAGATATCAAACAAGCTGTTAAATCCTTGGATTCTCTGTAGACTGTACAATGTTGTATTGAATACTATATTTTTATATTTTAAGGTTTTAATTGCATAATGAATGCTAAGCACTTGGAATTGATCTTCTTGTATTCAGTGGTAGTGCTGGGGTGGGGGAGGGGCTCTCCCCTCCAATATTTTTCTTGTCCCCCACTTTTGAGGTAAAAACCCAAGATCACACAAATTTCTACTTTTTGAGGCAATTTTGTGCAAAATTTGTTGACTTTGCCCCCCTTGAAATTCACTTTGCGGTAATGCCCCCCCCAAAAAAATCCTGGTGCCGCCACTGCTTGTATTCAAGTATTGATTTACTCTTTGGCACAGGACTTGCCATAGGTATAGTCTTGATTGTCATTCCATCAACATTATACTCCTCATCACCAAGGTTGGCACAATTTAAATCACCATTTAAATCATGAATTTATATTGGAATTTTTTTAATTATTGATTTAAATTAACTTTTGCAATTTTTACCATTTTTACCATTTTTGATCAATTTAAGTTAATTTCATTTTTAAATTGACTGTTTTACTTCATTTCTAATGCTTCTACAACTTTTGGATATAATTAAAATACCTCTATGATGTCATTTTATCTATTGCTAAAATTGATCTTCAGGGTGCAGAATTCAACAGGGTTTTTTTCCATGATGTAAAAACGTTTTTATTTTTTTGTATATACCTGATGGGATTGCACATATGTCTAGCATTCCATTGGTTTCTTTTGACTTTATCATGGGGGTATAGCAGCTCTTGGAATCAAAAGAAATTGATTGAAAAAAAAAATCTGATTTAAATCAAATAAATCAATTATTTTTATATACCGTATTTAGTCAAATAGTCACCCCCCCCTCAAATAAACGCCCCCACCACTTTTTTTTTTTCAACCAAGATGTTTCAAAAATGCCGATATTTCCATGCTATCTTGTGTAGTAAGCTTACCAAGTTGCTTAGATGGTCGCGAGTAGCGTCAATAATTGGCGAAAATCTGGATCAGAAACCCGGAAGTGAACCAAAAGTCAGTGTCAAAAGTTCATAGTTCGTAATTTTAGCGTGACTTTTAAGCTCCCTGCTCATCACCTTGAGATTGATAGTGACATCAAAATGCATCCCTGTATGTGAGAGAGCATTTTGAATGTGTTGTCTTTACAAGTGAGCACATTGGGCTATTCCATTTAAAATCCACACTTCCCCTGTGGAAAATTTTTGGAAATATCTTCCAGAGGGGGAGTATGATTTTCAAATGGAATAAACTCAATAGCAGCATTTGAAACTCACCCTCCCTCAGTGGAAGATTCAGGTTGAATCTTTCTCATAGGTGTGGGATGCTTTTTATAGAGTGCAGCTCATTTGCTATTTTCAGCCAAACACTCTCAGATGCTTTGATCCAAAGGCCTGCATTGACAATCAGATGTGACTACCTTCAGTTGGTGAATGACCTGATAGTGTCCTCTTATTCATCTACTGCATTGTTGGTTTCACATATTTCAGGGCTCAATTGAGTGCATTCAGGCTTTAATTGGCTGCAGAATACTTTGATTTATTGATTTATTACATCATCCAACCCTGGTCTGAATCAGGCAACTATTCATGTTGAATTCTTAAATGCTATCAGGAAAGTGCACTTCCATGGCACTACAAGGGAAGCTGAATGGATGTCTACATTGGATGCACTCAGGCTACATTGGCAGATGTCATAATGGGTAGCACAGGCATGGGCACAGGCTACTAAGTCAGTGATCAGTGTCCCAGACTTCACATCTCTGTGAGCGTGTTTATAGTGAATATACCGCATATTGAGTATACCGTATACGATAATCCTTGTATATGTACGGATACCCTTGCTGTTTATAGTGAGACACAGTTACCGCACAAATTATATACCAACTAACATTATCAGACATTTGCAATGACCCGAGGTCACACGGGAATGTGTAAATATTGTGGCGCGAGCTATAAACAGCCCATTCAACAATATGATCATGGCGGTGAACATGTAGCTTCTGTATTGATAACTCTTGGGGGTGAGAATCGCTCCGAATGTCCTGCGCGCATCCTACGCATCATGAAGAAGCTCCTACTTCCGGTAATACCGCACACAATTTATACTGGTGTGTTTATAGTGCAAATATCTCGTGACAATATCCTTCGGTTGAGAAGGATATCGATGTACCGTACATACATATACTGCTAGTGTTTATAGTGGGATAATTTCTGACCGGATAGAAATTATACCGCAATGTACCGCACATCTGCTCCCACTATAAACACGCTCATTGTTGAACACAAGAAGATGGAGTGGTGAAAGTTGCATGAGATTCCCTTGACAATATGTGACCCGGCAGCACAAATGAGCCGTAAATTCCCTAAATTGTATTCTGAGTTACGGTGTAAAATGTGTACGAAGGTCATATTCATCGGTAACTTAAGCTGGCCCTACATCCGTCTCATTTTGATAGTCAAAAACTAATCAATAATCCTATTGTTGAAGTGGATAATAAGCTTCTACCTTAGATGGCTATAGAACTTTTAATAGCTCTGGTCTTTGTTTGCTTATATTGCTAAATCCTGTTCAAGTGGTGGGTTACCAGGCATTGTATTTTGTACAGGTATGCATAACCAACAATTAACAATGAGAGAACTTTCTTAAATCTCGTTGACTTGGGGATGATTTGAAATGACCGCCAATTATGACTGTTTGATATTTATTGCCAACAATGTGGAAAAAGAGACGCATGTAAAAACGTAAAAAGCTATAATCTTGTTGAAGGAGCAAAGTTTAACAAACCATAACCCCGCTTCTGGATATCGTTTGAAGTCAAATGATATACCATTATTAAGTTTATGATGTTTATTTTTTAAACACGAAATAAAACAAAATTGACCGGGGAGGAATTTACGGTGGACGGTCACATATATTATAGCATTCCATCTACAAGCATTATAAAACATCGCAATAGATTGGTTATATAGTTAGCTCAAACTTTTGTCAAAAAACACTCATTTAGAGGCATATATGCTTGTAATCCAGGTTAATAATAGAGTAAAGTTCTTGAAAATAGTATATTCTTGTGAGAAAGGTCAGTGCAAGACTGTACACAGTGCTTGCAAGAGAGCCAATCATGCAACACAACAAGTGTGTATACTACCAATTAATTGCATTATTTATTTTGAAACCTGTACTCTCTTGTATATAGCTATAGCTATCTTCCACAAATGGAGTGAGTACAAGTATTTCAAATGTAATTACCCAATTGTCTGTTCTATTTGAAAACCATATTCCCTGTCTGGAAGATGTTTGCTAGCTCATCCACAGGGGGATTATGGATTTCAAATAGAATAGTTCAATGTTCCCTGAGAAGGTACCTCACTTAAGGAACAACCTAAAAGTTTGATGGGGTTTCCAAAGAATTTTAAGTCTTATGAGTAAAAAGCAGAATTAGGCACCACATTTGACTTCTTTAACGAAGTTCAAATGCAAGTACTGGACATGTGTCCTATACCTCAGAACATTTGCTTCAATTTGATTGTGCATGTGGAATCGTAGTGGCCGATACTGTACGCTGAAGAACCAGTAACATAATCCTCCAAAATATTATATAAGACGTATGAATGAAATGGAAGCAGTCCATTACTAGTCTGAAGGGTCAATGAGTCAAAAGGTTAGGGTTTAAGGCATGTTATGGTTAAGATTAATATGGTTTAATTAAGGTTAGGATTAGGGATTGGTTACATTAAGGCTATGGTCAGTGTTAAGTGTCCCCTTCCAGAAAATTATTACTCACAATGCCACTGGTACCAAAATGATTGGTACCCATTAGTTTCCAGTGATTGTGGACAAAACTTACTTGTAAAATGTTACAACAGAACTATTCATTTTAGTCAATTTCAAGGGGAGCCAATGTTGCATTCAGAAGAAGCAGACTTTTAAATAAACATCAAAACTGATGGGAACCAAATATTTTGATATAATCAGTTTAAAGTACCTAGTAAATTGAAGTTAATAAATATACATTTGTTGGGCTGAGGCATATCTCGCTATTATTGACCTTGATACGTTTATGCGAGGTTTGTTATTTAAGGGATCTGGAATGAGCGTTTCGACAGTATTTTTTATGGAACATGAGAGCACCTCAGGCGTGTCGAATTGCATTCTGAATACTGAAGCATGTCTTTCTGATATCAAATAATTTTCATTTTTGAAAATCACGATATAATACAAATTTTATGACAAATTATAAAAATTTGATATTTTTCAAATTTTTGATATATAACAGTCCTCAAGTAAATTTTATAAATCTAATGATATATTCTTAAAGTGTATGTAGCTGGGAGGAAAAGCCGACGATCAATTGAAAATTTTGACCTTTCATATTGAAGATATGGATTTTTGTCCCAAAAGACCTTTTTTTTTGTGTGTGTTTTGGGAAAAAAATCCATATCTTCAATACGAAAGGTCAAAATTTTCAATTGATCCTCGGCTTTTCATCCCACCTACATACACGTTAAGTATAAATCATCAAATTTATAAAGTTTACTTCGAGTACTGTTATAATATCAAAAATATCAATTTTTAATGATTTGCCATAAAATGTGTATTACATTGCGAATTTCAAAAATCAAAATTATTTGATACCAGAATGACATTCTTCGTATTCAGAATGCAATTCGATAGGTCTGATGTGCTCTAATGTCCCACAATAAATACTGTCCAAACGTTCATACCCCTTCCCTTAAGTTGTTGATAAAAACAAACAAAACAATACAAATACCGTTGATGTTGTGCTATTTTGAGGAGGAAGACAGAACAATAAGACAGAAACACTACAAATTCATGATAAAAGACCAATTTTTTTGGGGGGGCTCATCCTTTGTATGTGTGGCACAAAGTGTTGAATTAGGGTCTCTCTCTGATTTGTTTTGTATTTGGGTCTTGAGAACCAATTTTTGGGATCTTGGGAACTGATTTTTTTTCTCAAATTTTAGCTGTAGAATTGAAAAATTGTCCCAAGTTCTTGGCTTGGGAAATAACATATTGAGTCTTCTTCGGAACTGGGGTCTTAAGAACTGAATCATATTTCAACTGGGGGTCTTCAGGGCTGTTGAAAATGAATTAGGGCCTTAACCACCATATAAATATTCAACAAGGTCAGGGCCCGGCCCCACCAATTTCTCCTACAAATAGAATTTTGCCCCTATTGACTTACTTGGCTTGCACCAGGGTGTAAGGGGAAGTGGGATGTGAGCAATGATATGTCTTACTATAATGAGAAATAAATTTATATTAAAGAAAAGTCACACTTGTCAAATTTGTGAATACATATGTTTCCTGTAGTCATTGATTGATTGATTCCTTCAATTGCAGAAATTCTGATACAGTATTCCTTAAGTCTTTGAACAAAATGAACAAAATCGACAGTATTCCTTATTTTTTTTAAATGAAAAATACAAATTTTGGTCACAATTCGTTTTGTATAATAGTCAAGTGAGTAATACAGAAAATTCAGCTTAAGGGAACAAACCGAAAGATCGATGACGTCCTATAAACGAAACTAGTTTCGTTTAGGGGGGTGGGGGTAAAAATACTCGATTACGTTTGTGAAAAAACATCGGTCTGAAGAATGTATTATTATTATTATGTCAAAATTGTCAACATTTTATTATTACGTTTCTGGAAGGGAGGGAGGGGTCAGCTGAGAAACTAAACTAGTTACATTTATAGGACGTCATCGATCTTTTGGTTTGTTCCCTAACTGTTATATCCATGGTATGTTCAAATTTGTCTCATAACCCCCCTATTTTGTGTGTTAAAAATTTATAACCCCACTATTTCATATATTTTTGGTCTAAAAATTCTATGACCCCCCTAGTATATTTCGGGGTATATTTGGACCCCTCTTCCGAAGAAAATGCCAGCCCCCTTGAGTTATTGAGTGTTTTCAATTTCAATGATTTCAGAATATTGTCACAATATTTTTGCAGTAAAAAATGAAATTCCTAAGGCAAAATGAAGAGCGTTTTTTCCTGAGTTTTGGCAGGGCCAGAAGGGGAGAAAAAAAGGGACAATCAATTTTGGCAGGTCGAAAGGGGAGGAAGCGATATTTGGCACATCCCCCGACCCTTCCCTCCACCCACCCAATGATGCTACGTCACTTAGACTATGAGACATTCCAAAAACTGACAAGTTGGTTAAAATGGCCATAAACAGGACCATTTTCGGCATAATATTGGAAATATTGAACAAAATCATGCTATATTTATATATTAGTCCATATGTGAATTTTAAAGGACCATAAATCAAAAACTATAGGTCACAGACATTCACAATCATTAACTTTTTTGTTCAGAATAACTAGGTTGACACATATAATGACATTATTTTTTTAATCAATAATATATATATTTATTTTTTCCCCATGCAAAAATTACTTTTTAAGGTCCAAAAATGACAAAAATAGCAACAACAAAAAAAAAGAAGATTTTTGCCATTTTTTTATCATTTTAGAGTTGTGCTGTGTCGTTTTATTCACCAGTGTTGAAAATCTATGTGACACATATCATCTACAATAGAAATGAAAGTTCTACTCAACTGTTAAAGTTACAGCTATTTTAATATTTGAAATTTTTGGGTAAAAATTGAGAAAATTAACACTGGCAAAAAATACATTCTAATGTGCCAAGTAAAATGCTGCCCTCAATCTCCAAGCTCATGTATTTAGAACACGGCATAGATCCAGCATTGTTTGTGATCATACTGCAGTTACTGTCCGTTTTCCTATACACAATACACAGTGCTCTTTCCCATTGACGCGTGACCTTTACAAATAGCCCTACGTTAACAGTATGGGGATATGACTAGTTAACGTCGCTGTGTGAAAAATAACCGGCCAATATTAAAAGTACTCTTCTAAAGTTCTAGAAAATATAGTTTTTAACATGTCCTAAATTTTAGCTAATTTAGATGTTTGGAAATATTCGTACTTTGGTGTTTTAGTTAATGTTATAGGTAATAGTACATTGCCTAGTTAACGTCGCTGTGTGAAAAATAACCGGCCAATATTAAAAGTACTCTTCTAAAATTCTAGACAATATAGTTTTGTAACATGTCCTAAATTTTTAGCAAATTTAGATGTTTGGAAATACTGTACTTTGGTGTTTTAGGAAGGATATGTAAACGACAGATAACACCAAAAATATGAAGAAATTATTTCTAAACCGTGTTAAGTCAAAAATCATTATGTTGCTCATTTTCAAGAATGCTGGTTTACAAAAAGCACGACATTGTCTGATTTACGTGAACAAAGCCACACATAACATTGTTTCCTTTCGTTTCCTTTATAATCGGTTACCCAACTGAAGCTATGAATACCAGCTTTATGCGACATCGCACATGAAAACAGTCACTTGTGCACAACCAGAGAAGATCCGATTTAATCAGTTGAGCTGTTTCAATGAGTGTTATCTTGGTTTAATAGCTTTTAATGGGGTTAAGTCCTGCAAAGGTCGAGATGAATTCTACTATAGACATGACTGCATCATGTAGGGGGCAATCGAGTGAGTCACGTATGTGTGATTTTTACAGAAAACGTCTGTTTTTCGTATGTTAAAAGCTGTTAAACCCAACAATTTATAGAAAGATTATTAGATGCCAAAGCACTGTGCTTTTGCTGAATTACTTCGATAGCCATAAGCCTATTCTATGCATGGTAACAGGGCTAGCATACATTAGCGTATAAGATAAGTGATGCATGTCAGGAGAAATCTCACATGGTCGGGGCAAAGTGGACAATAAGCTACAATAGTCCAAAGTGGAGCTCAGGAAGCGAGATCCCAACTATGCAACTATAGAAATTTATCCGGCCATAGTATACTGATATACCAGGAGGTATAGGCCCTGGTGTAGTGTTCATTAATACTTTGGTAGGGGGGGGGCTGGTCTATCTCAAATTTTTCGCTCGAAAACTTTTTGACCCCCCCTCGATGGACCGCTAAACTTTTTTGACCTCAGGCTCTTTTTACAGACAAAAGGACCCCCCCCCATTATCGTATAACAAACATACTCAACAGCTACCACCTAAAACTTTTTGGTCCCCCCTCTTTTAAGGTCGAAAACTTTTTGCCCCCCTTTTTACCAGCCCCCCCATCAAAGTATTTCTGAACACTTCCTAAGGGCAGTAGGGCACTATGCCCCATCCACGTTTCACTTTGACTCCGGATCAATGATGAACCTGGGGCAAAGCGGAACGACTTGAAGTTCACACCATTTAATAAAACTGCATTTTTTATCAACTTTATTAATGTCATTTGTTAGTTGCGGGGTTAGTTGCAGTCCAAAGGTAACCTTAATTTTTGCTTTGCCTTGCTTCGTAATCCTGTTTGGGCTGGACAAAAAAATGTTGGTCCACTTTGCCCTGGTCTCCCCTCCGGGGGGGGGGGGCACTTCCATGACAGATATGCATCATGTGCCTCGGGATAGACCCCCTTTTCAAACCGGCTTGTACCCAATGACCCCCTTTTTTGTGTTATGGTCCTACCTATTACCCAATGACCCCCTTTAAAAAAAATCATGTACTCAATGACCCCCTCTATTTCCTGCTATACCCAATGACCCCCCTTTTAATTCCCAAATTTAGGTGGTATTTGTGTTCTCCTCTAGAAATAATGAGATTTTTTCACGTTTCCAAGGTGGCCAAGTTGTTTACGCAGTTTGGCACTTATTTATGTGTACTTAATGATACTCTTTTGGCAATCCTGTACTCAATGACTCCCATTTTACTTTTTGTTACCCCAATGACCATCCTTTTGTCAAAGTTTCATACCGAATGACCCCATTTTTATTCAGGTTGTGTACTGAATGACCCCATATTTTTGTAATTGTACATATGACCTACTTTTAACATGGCCGAGGCACACTGCCATTTCCGATGACGGAGTGTCTCCCGGGCTCCCCTTAGTAGTGCCAAAGAGGGGACTACGGAAGTGGAAAACCAAGGGCCGTAGAGACGCATGGCCTATCATAGTCTGTCTAACTGTTTCAGGAACTGACACTGTCAAAATCCGGACTTTTGACAGGACTATAAAATAGCTGCTGGTGACAAGAGCGGTGACAGCTGGGAGTGAGGAAACAATTCTTCGAAATCGCGAAAAGCATCCTATGACGTCAACTGTGATCGAGCGACTGCACAAGAAGACTAGTTTAACGACTGAAAAGAAAGACTATTTCTCATTAGTGTAATGTTTTGAGAAGTGATACTCGTAAAAAAACAGATGAATTTACTACTTTTACGGTGTTATTTTGGACAATTAACAGTCTGGCATCCAACGTAAACGGAAGCCAGTGTTTTCTACAATATGACGAGCGCAGGTTCTCGCCAAGGTAAAGGCGAATATCACGTTAATAACGGCAAATACAGACTAGTTCGTAAAGTAGGAAGTGGATCCTTTGGCGATATTTACTTAGGAATAAATACGACAAATGGAGAGGTGAGTTTAGTTGAATTTTCATATTTCTCATTACTTCATTTACCTTCTCGAGTGTCTGATCTGTTTGTTGTAAGAAGTACGACTTATTTTGTACGATTTTTATGATTGTATCAAGTTCTGGAAGTGACTTTGTTACCTATTTATCAACGATGCACTCATGCAGTTTGATTTCATAATCATAGACAGATGACGTTTAACCATTGCAATGTTTTTGTTTGTTGTCATGTTTGTATTGATGATGAATCAATTGATTGCATATTATAAATTACATTTGTATGGACATGGCCATGGCATAGGCAATGTATCATAACTTAACAACTTGAGAAATACTCATGTACTGAATTACTGAGAAAAGAATGTGTGATTTACACTAAGGCTGGCATTTTCGGTCGGGTAAACGGGTACCTGCCTGAGATTACATTACCAGGTAGGAAATACCTCCCCGGGTACCCGAAATTAAAAAAAAAAAAAAAAAAAAAAAAAAAAAATATAAAAAAAAAAAAAAAAAAAAAAAAAAAAAAAAAAAAAAAAAAAAATAAAAAAAAAAAAAAAAAAAAAAAAAAAAAAAAAAAAAATCAAGATATTTTGTTATTTTTTTATATGAAAATTGATAATTTGTATTCATGTCATAGTCTATTAATGATATCAAAATGCAATAAAATTAAATACATTTTTAAATCATTAATAGAATATAACATGAATAAAAATTATCATTTTTCATATAAAAAATAACAAAATATCTTGAATTTTTTTTTTTTTTTTTTTTTTTTTTTTAGGTCAACCATGAATGATCCTAGCATTTTTTTTTTTTGTTTTTTTCTAATCCTAAAAAAAAATAAATTTAAAAAAAAAAAAAAAAAAAAAAATAAAATTTTTTTTTTTTTTTTTTTTTTTTTTTGTATTTTTACCAGTTACCCGCCTGAAAATTGCGGCGGGTACCCGGTACAAAATTACCCGAAAATGCCAGGCCTAATTTACACTGTGAAAAATATAAGTCAGCAAATTTATACTTTTAGTCCTGACTTAAAATAATATGTGTACGCTTGCTGCCATTTCTATCATGCTCCAAAAGGGCAAAGTCATCATCAAAGGTCTGCCTAATTCAGACTTCAAATTAGGAATAAAAAATAAGGAATCAAAAACACAAAATTACAACTTGGCTACTTGACTCTTGGTTTTCCTCATGGTGATAACGCATATATATCATGATATATTTATAAAGTCAAGAAATCCAAGCGGGAAATCCAAGCTGAAGTCGGTATGAATTTAGAAAGAATAAGAATTTACTCAATAGCTTCTTTGTGTTTTTGTCCCATGTCAACCAATCCAAAAATATGACGTTTTATTTGTTCCAATTTATGTGCTAATTCTTTTTAAAAATTTGACAAAAATTTATATGAATTATGAATGATGGTTTATACTATAGTAGAGTATGTAGAGAAAATCCAAGTTGTTCACTTTCTCTAGAGTTTAGGTGTTTTAATAGTGGTGGTGCATACTTATACTTTCCAACTGGCAACTGGCCCGTTTAACCCGGAATTTTTCCTGTTTTATGTGTCCCAAAACAATGAATTTTTTTTTTTTAATTTTCAAAAAATAATTTTGCCAAAAAAACAAGTTATAAACCTGCCCTAAATTACTTGTTATTCAGGTTGGAAACCGAAGGCGAAAAAATTATGCTGTAGTAAAAAAAAAGCTAATTGTAGGGATGCCCACTGTCAATACAGTTGCCACTAGAACGGTTTCTCATTTACTGTGTGCGTGCACTCACACATGTATTGCCTATGGAGAAACAGATTGATGCAGGAAATCCTAGGCCTGTTAAATGGTGTACAGTACTTGTTGTGATCCAAATGTAGGCCTATATCGGAATTCAGGGTGTTTCAAGAAATTCCTGATTCCACCAGAAAACATTAACCAAACTTTTTCCTGATTGGTCAGTAAATAGAGAGGACCTTCCTTTATGGAGAGATCAACTTTTTTTAAAGAAAAATTTAATGAGATGAGAACTACAACAAGTTGAAGTGACACCATTCTGTGCATCAGGTGTTGAAATGCAATTATCTCAGAATTTGGATTGATTCAGACAAGCAAATTTACATACTCATAAAATGTAACTATTTTTGAAGACAAAATGTACAGGATGTTAAGAAATTAAAGATGTTTAAGCCTGCCGAAACTCATCTCAAATTGCCTTGAATATATTTTAACCTATAGATGTGTTATAATAAGCACTATCCAGTCCAATCATGTTATTTATACTTTTCTCACACACAGTGTAGCCGTGGGTCATTAATATCTCAAAATTGACTGAAAAGTGCGTAATTGTTCCAATCTTGCAGTTTAATGACCCGCGTTTGTGTATTTCTGTATTAGTTTCTTATTAGTTTCAAGGCACTACATCACTGGTCAAGGGGCTTGATGTTTACATACTGTAGCATGAGATTTATTACAAAATAAATTAACAACTCATTCACTTGAACTTTTTCCTGTTTTCATTTTATTTTTTCTCCAAATTATACAGGAGGTAGCAGTTAAACTTGAATCAACTAAAGCAAGACATCCACAGCTACAATATGAGAGCAAAGTGTACAAAATTCTTCAAGGTGGTGTGGGGATACCCAGAATCAGGTTTGTAGACTAATCAATGATCCTAACTTGCAGATCTATTAAATCACACATTTTGCAAGGGTTTTTTTCCCGAAGTTGGATAAAGTTGTTGCTTCTATGATATTACAGTTAATGGGGCAGGAAAAACCTCCGGTATGTGTACATCTGTGTGCTACATGTGTCTCTTTTTACATTTATTTGCTAGGAATAAATACCAGACTCATCTCAAGTGGAGGTCACTTCAAATCATCCCCAAGTCACATGGTTTAGGAATACAGAGAAACATAGAAAATCCTGTGCTAATTCCCATTCAGCCAACTTAGATTGAATGTGGTGGCGTACCTACCAATAATCTTCACTCAAATTGAATGCTCTCAGCACCATCCGTATATTTTATGATAATGCTACCAAATCTTTGATTTTGATAATGTCAGCAATGTACTAAAATGAATCTTGAAATTTTGTTCACTCTACAGATGGTTTGGTACAGAAAATGACTACAATATAATGGTGCTGGACCTGTTAGGTCCAAGTCTAGAAGACCTCTTCAATTTCTGTGGTCGCAAATTTACAACTAAGACAGTACTTATGCTAGCTGATCAGGTTAGTTCTTTGCATACAGTTAATGGGTTATTCCTTTTTGAAATCCACTCTCCCCCTGTGTAAGATTTTGCCAAAGTATACCATAAAGGGAGTATGGTTTTCAACCAGAACAGACAATTAGCGTAACTTCCATTTGAAATACTCACTCCGGTTGTGGAATATGAAGGTAAAGCAGTATACGAGGGAATATATGTATTTCAAAATAATCAACCCTAGGTAATTCTATTTGAAAATTATTCTACATCTGTGGAAGATGTACATTCCACAGGGGTATGGGCAGATTTCAAATAGAATAAAAAATTTGTTTCAGGAGATGATGGTCTGTGCAGCGAGGTTGTGATAATGAAAGGTTGCTTTCTTTTGAAAACGTAACAACAGTTTATCACTGGATACTGATTCTAAGTAACCCGGCCTTGCAACTTTTTCAAGAAAAAACTGCTCTTAATGCAGTGACAGGAAACAATTTGATCCACTTTTTACAAATGTAGTTTAACTGTCCATTGATGTTGTTGAATTTTGAATCATATTTTTCAATGTAAATTTTATGAAAGGGTATGCTCTAAAATATGAATACCCTCCTCTACTGGTGAGATTTCTTTGTAAGGATGGTCCTACAACAAGCCATTTGGTGGCATATCAGAGTGTTTAGCACACTGGCAGGAAGAAAAAAATTGAGGGATTGCATCTCCCCTTTGTAAACTAGGGTTAAAAACTATGTGCACTTTAAAATCCTGAGGCTAACTTTTTTTTGCCCTGGTGTGTCTGAAACACACATCATCTACATACTATTTGACAGTAAGGACAGTGTATGGGTTTATCAGGGTTGTGTATTTTACACTTGTAAGGAATCCTTTCTTCATATTTTAAATCTTTCAAGAGATGTTATTCATTCTTTTATATGTTTTTTCAATGGGTAAAAAGGACCTTTTGACCAAAACTTGCAAATGGACCTATTTTTTTAGCCACAAAGTAGGGAATTTGCAAGTATGAACAACAGACAAGGAAATTGACATACTCATGGCCCAATTCAATACAGCATGATGAGCACACAAGCTTCTTACTGCATGCACAATTTTCGGCTTGTACAATGTAAAATGTATGTAGATAAATATGCAGCCTATTTTCTTTGAACAGTCATGTAAATTAGGGAATAGTTGGCAAGACTAAAGGGCTCCATGTTTATAATGTATTCCCATATTCCCAGAGCAGCAGTCTAGCATTAGACATCCAGGAACTGATAATGATGAGCCCTTCCAGTGGTCAAAAATACATTATACTTTGCATGGATGTTAAGGGGGTACTACACCCCTCAATAAATTTGTGTCTATTTTTTTTTTTTTTTTAAAAACTAATAACACAGTGGTAACAAAAGTTACGTATTTATAGGGGCAAGGAATCCAATTACTACACTGGAATTTCAGTGACCCATGACAAGCGGTTCGTTATTTATGATAAGAAAAGAGGTACCGCTAGGATGTACCTCATTTCCAATCATATATACTGAACCGCTTGCCTTGAGTCACTAAAATTTCAGTATAGTAATTGGATTCCTTGCCCCAATAATATACATAACTTTTGTTACCAGTGTGTTATTATTTTTTTGAGAAAAATGCAAAAATAGTCACAAATTCACCAAAGGGGTGTAGTACCCCCTTAAACACTTCTTACTAAATTTTTAAATCATGACTCATGTTCAAATAGCATGGGGACCCAATGAACATTTTCCCTCAAGAGAGTACCGGTAACTACATAGTTCAGAGTGAAATAACTTGAATCGTTTCCTGGATACTGTGTTCCTCACTTAAGGGTAGACGAGGTATTGTTGGTCGAAGCAACCTAAAAATCAATTTTCATTATCTAGATCAATATATTATTGAAAAATAACACCTTGATGTTTTGCAAAAGTTCATTATGCAAATCGTATACGTTGCAAACTTGCTTAATTTATTGTTGTTAATGAGTTATGTACGTTTTACAAAAGTGTTTCAGCCCTCTTTACAACGTAACTCAAGAACCGCAGCACGTATAAAAGTATATCTGTGATATTTTAATTCTTCTACACTGCTACACACTCGCTATGAATTGAGCAATACAGTTTTTGCCAAAGCTCACTACCATTCATAACTTCATAAGATGCTGTGAACTACCAAATCACAACAGTTTAAAATAATTAATAACCAGTAAACCTTAAATGCCATAGGTTATTGATACATAAATTCAGGCAGAATTTCAAAGTTCATTACTGCTGACCAGCAGCATTTTTTTCTTCTTCAATTTAATTGGAGCAATTTATTTCTTGAAATTGGTTTACTTCAAGTATGAAATAATTGCTGTCTTACAAAAAAGAAAATGCGAAAACTCTTATTACACTGACAAATTAGTTTTTGATTATTTTGCATGCATGACAAAAATGAGAATCAGACTATGAAGAAATTGGAAAAATTATTTCTGGGGCAATTGTTGAAAGTCTCCAGCACAAATGTGCAGACATTTGTTACCTGCCTCAGTACTGTGGCTGTAGAAAATTAATATTTTGGTTCTTGTCCAGAGGATTTTCATGAATTGATGAGGGAGGGAGATGTTTTTTCCTTCAATGTTAACCTAGCAATATTAGTATTATTCAGTCTTTTTAAACTATGGTTGAAGAAGAGGAGGAATTCTTTTTTCTTTTTTCATTGTATGTGAGATTATGAGGGATAAAATAAACCCATGTAGATTGCTAGAGTACCACAAAACTTGGAAGATTCTTGTTCTTAGTATAATAAAACTTAAAACTTAATTATCTGCTATGCATAAAGTTTTCCTAGAACATCCCAAAGTCTTGGTGTGTTTTTGAAAAATCAAAAAAAAAGAAAGAACGAAAGAAACATGTCTAGTTGATGAGAGTTGAAGGACAGAATGACCGAGATTTCTAAAAATGTCTTACAACATTTAATTCACACAAATCACAAATAATGAGACAGAGAGTGCAACTAATTTGTTCAGGTTTCAAACTTAAGTAGTCTGCCCTACATTTCTGGGTAATAATTTTAACATAAATGTATGAATGATTGAAATTTTAACTACATGATTTAATTGGAACCAAGTGGAAAATTTGTAATTTTAATCATGATCTTTAGAATTAGATTAAGTGTTATTTTACAATCAGGGTACACAGATTGTCTCACTGGGGGTGAAAAATGAAGTCTCTAGTTTTTCCTCAATTTATTTGTTTTTGTGTTGTAGATGGGTCAAATAGGAAATCTGTAAAAATTTTAGGCGTCAAGTGTTCAGATTTTCAAGTTACTCCAGAAACGTGTTTATGATGTACATGTTTCTGTATGTCCAATTTTTCCTAGAGGACACATTTTCAAACTTTTCAACTTTCAAACATGTGATACATGGAAACTAAGTGTAAGTGGACTATGTGTTTATTATGAGTTTGTAGGATATATATTAGTGTTTTCAAGAAAATATCATTTTAGTCTTGGGTCGATTTTAACTATGGATTACGAGCTAGAATTCGGAGAGGACATTTTTTGACGGAATTTTCGATGTAAATTTGAAGAAATGGTACAATTAATGAAACAGTCGCAATCTTACATGGTTCTCAATTTTGAACAATCATGTTTCAAACATTACTTCTGAACTGTCAAAATATCTTTTTATGTTATTACTAGCAGTGATAACTGATAAATCATTAGCAAAGTTCACAAAGGTCAAATGAGACAGCTATTATGTCCCAAAATCATACAGAAATGTATATTTCCATCATTTGCTAAGCATTTCAAACAGTTTCTTTGTGGCTGTGAGTGGAACTAATAGAGGCCAATAATTAGGCATGGCAACTTTTAATCATAAGTTAATCTAATATTTGAAAGAGGGCACAATATGGTGCTCAGCCCAAATGTACCCTGATGGTAAAACAACCCTTAATCATACATTTAGTACCCGGTATGTTTTCTCGTTGATTTTTGTGCTGTGTACATTGAGCTTGAAAATGGCGAAATTAAAATTAATATTATACAAATATTCTCACTTTTGCAGCAGGCTCTAAAGTTTGACATTTGAAGGAAAATCATTTGGATGGAAATATATTGCTTTTCCCGAATAAATAAATACAAATCTTGTGGACAAGTTAGCTTATTTCCAGGCTAATTATATGGGCAATTCCAAGCAAAAGTGGACATGACTCAAAAAAATGAAATTGCCAATATATATTTCTTTTAACTTTTATATTATTTCAAACAGATGTAAGGTTCAAGTTATAAACTTTTTTCGGCATTTTTCTAACATTTTGGTTGTTTTTTTTAAGTTTCTTTGGAGAGTGTATTTTAAGTGAAAAACTCCTGTTCAACTTAGATATTTTCCAAGTGGGCCTATTTTATTAAACATGGGCACTTTTCTTTTAAATTTGATACATTTTATATCTCTGAAATATGGTCTTCAAGAAACATCCAACACATTTTAAATAATCCCCCACTAATTTTTTTCTTTCATTCCATTTTCATAGCACTAAATATGGCGTAGCACGCAAGGCTTATATTAACCAGGCACCCAGGCTTTTTTACCCCATGGTTGCCCAGTTTTGGCTCCTGGTGTATCCAATATTTTACACTACAAACTATAGGACCAGGAGCCATCTTTGGGACCAGGTGCTCATTTTAGCTCCTGGTCCAGGCATACTTAATATAAGGCCTGGTAGCACGAGTTACCGA
Organism: Amphiura filiformis; assembly: GCF_039555335.1. Taxonomy (NCBI): domain Eukaryota; kingdom Metazoa; phylum Echinodermata; class Ophiuroidea; order Amphilepidida; family Amphiuridae; genus Amphiura; species Amphiura filiformis. The sequence continues at coordinate 24,959,580 of NC_092628.1, forward strand.
AAGATGCATTTTTTTATGTATTTTCAAAATGTTGGCAATTTAATTGATGCCACTTATTATTTTCCTTCTACTGGCAGTGCCTTGAGTAAAAATAAGAAATTAATATACAAAACACTATCCATCACATAATAATGACCCATTAAAAACTGTAGCACGAGTTACCAGTAGCACGAGTTACCGATGTAGCACGAGTTACCATAGCCCACTTCCCCCTGTACCAGCAAAGGTAATGCAAAATCTACCACTTGGCAGCAATAGAGGATCTCCCAACTACATGAATATGCATTTATATGTGACCATGGTATTGGTAACTATTTTTTTCCTTTCATTAAGCGTTTTCATAGCACTAAATATGGCGTAGCACGAGTTACCGAAAGATGCATTTTTTTATATATTTTCAAAATGTTGGCAATTTAATTGATGCCAATTATTATTTTCCTTCTCCTAGTAGTGCCTTGAGTAAAAATAAGAAATTAATATACAAAACACTATCCATCACATAATAATGACCCATTTAAAACTGTAGCACGAGTTACCAGTAGCACGAGTTACCAAAGTAGCACGAGTTACCATAGCCCACTTCCCCCTGTACCAGCAAAGGTAATGCAAAATCTACCACTTGGCAGCAATAGAGGATCTCCCAACTACATGAATATGCATTTATATGTGACCATGATATTGGTAACAGCTTTCTAGCAGCAGTGTAGCCAGTGTGGGGGGGGGGAAGGGGGCAGCCTGCCCCATGACAAACTAGAATTATGCAGTTCGTAATTAAGGTGCCCATACACACACACACAAAAGTGTGTAAATAAGGTTTGTAAATAAAAAATATGCAATATGCAAATAAGCTCATTAATATTCATAAATATGCAAATAACATGACACAAAATTATACAGCACATCAGGCCACCATATCCAACCAAACCAAGTTTGAAGTTGATTGGTTATTGTGTTTATAATGCTGCAAAGTGGATTAATGAAAATGTAGGCAAAATTTGTAAATAAGCTCATTAATATTCATAAATATGCAAATAACATAACACAAAACTACACAGCACATCAAGCCACCATTATTCTATCACCATACCGGTACCAAGTTTGTAGTTATTGTGTTGGAGCTGTACAGTGGATTAATGAATTTGCTTCCGCCCGGACAGCCAAACAAAGAAAGAAAGAAAGAAACAAACAAACAACCAGGCAACCACACATGTGTGGGGGCCAAAAATTAAAGAGAAAAGTGACCTCCTGTCACAGGAAAATTAAAGTAAAAATATGGAAGGCAAAGATAGAGATAAGATTCAATTCAAGGAGCCAGTTTCCACCCCGATCATGTGCCAAAATAGTGTAAATTTATTTATACCAAATTTTTGCACACACCAATAAAGTCCTTTTTTTAAGCTCAAAGACTTTACATTGTACAGTCTCTCTAAAAAAAAACCCATGCTATTTAGCATATATCCCACTATCAATACCTGGTCAAAATGATGCAACCAACATTTTTAGCCCTCCACCCCCTAGGATCTAGCCTAAGAACCAATCAATTAATATGGGCCTCATGGAAGAACAGAGGATACCTTAAAACATCCACTGAATGAGTAACCGAGGCAAAAGAAGAAATAAAACAAACAAAATAGATACTGGAAATCCTGAGATTAACAGCATGCAGTGACATTGTTGATACTGAGATTTGTGTAGTTCTGAGATTTGTATTGGAAATTGGTTTGTTGTTGAGTGTAATGAGGCTCATTTTCCAGCTTAGTGAAGTGATTGAAATCGGGCAAACTAGAGTATTTGCACCAAGCAGGAAATGATCTCAACCAAAAGATGACCAAACATTCTATAACTCCGAAAGCAATTTAAAAAAAACTTACAGAGCAAATAACCATGAACATTACAAGTTTTGTGAGGGAATTTAGAGTCAAATAACATGGAAGTAAAAGTTTTATCAATTGTTGACTGTTCAATTTAACTGTTTAAATTTAAGCCCTGGAATAAAATATCCAAACAGGATCAAGCAAGGCGTATGTAAGGCTGGGATGTTTGTATGTAATGTGTGTGGTACATTGGATACACTGAATAGTGTTATTTGTACATAGATGGGTTATTTGGGGGGTTATTTGTACATAGATTGAGTTATTTGATCATTACACCAGTTGTTGAGGAATTGTTATCAAAAAAAATTGACATTTAGATGAACAATACCATTTTATATATGGCGGGACAAACTGTAGCACGAGTTACCGTAGTACGAGTTACCATGTTTTTGCCAGTCAATGTAAAACTATGAGGGGCACAACTTTTTAAGGTATACCAAAACAAACCTTATTATAGCAATTACTTATCATATAATCAATAAGGCTTTAGTGTTTTTTGTTTTAGCACACCATCAAAATAAAAATGAGTGATTTTTAAGCATGTCCTCTGCTCGTAGCACGAGTTACCGATTTTTACAGCTGTCCCATACATACAGAAGTTGATATCCTGAATTAGCAATACTATGAGGATCTAGCCTTGAATGTTGGGTATTAAAATACAAAAAATACAGATTCCAATCAAATCAATTTAAAAGCTGGAGCACAAAGTATGTAAAAGGATGCCATAAAGTGTAGCACGAGTTACCGTGGAATTGCCCATATGTACATTGTCCATGCCTGATGAGGACCAGCCAGCATCATCCCAAGTGAGGTTTGAAGTACAATTTAGAGTAGATTGACGAGCTCGGGTACACTCTGTGCTGCCATGTGTTTATATTTTTGTCAATACTAGTGCACCTGCGGCTGTGAGAGCCCAGATGCTGTGAGAGCACTGGCATGATAGCGATACTGTTTGACCCCAGATGACCTTTGAACTTAGATGACCTTGGTGCAATTTTTTCATGCTCCCTCAGTCATACTGAAGGATTCCACCTATCAAGTTTAAGGCCAATAGGGCAAAGTTTAAATTTAGCCCCTACATGACCTTTGACCTCGGTTGACCTCAATTTTGTTTTGCACATATATTCCCCTCGTATCAAGAATTGCACCCACCAAGTTTGAACCTGATAGACAAAGTTTGAACTCCATGACCGTTGACCTTTGACCTCGGATGACCTCCATATAATGTTTTTCATGCTCCCCTCATACGAAGGTTTCGACCCACCAAGTTTGAGCCCGATCGGACAAAGTTTGAGATTTGACCCCTCCGTAATGACCTTTGACCTTGGTTGACCTCGATTTTATTTCGGTCATATATTCCCTCGTATCAAGGATTCCACCCACCAAGTTTGAGCCCGATCGGACAAAGTTTGAAATTTTGACCTTTGACCTTGACCTCCGATGACCTTCAAAACCACATGGCCAACATGCTTTTCCCGATACCTATCTACAGTGTTCGAAATAAGCACTTATCCTCTTGTCCTCTTGTCCAAAAATCACTGGGGACAACCATATTGAGCTATGTACTTATCCCCTGGACAACCACTATATTTTACCTCCAAAAGTATGACACATTTTGGGGACAACCAAAATGTATTGAGGACAAGCAAAATTCATACTTTAGTTATCCTCAGGATAACCTCCATATTTTCCTTATTTCGGACACTGCCTATCTATATATCCGAAATTTCAGCGCGATGCGTTGAAGCGCGGCGAAACGCATAGCCGGACAGACAGATAGACAGACAGATAGACAGAGACCGCTTATTATTTTATTAGTACTAGTGCACCTGCTGCTGTGAGAGCCCTGATGCTGTGAGAGCACTGGCATGATAGCGATACTGTTTGACCCCAGTTGACCTCAATTTTGTTTTGCGCATATATTCCCCTCGTATCAAGGATTCCACCCACCAAGTTAGAGCCCGATAGGACAAAGTTTGAAATCCATGACCTTTGACCTCGGATGACCTCCATATAATGTTTTTCATGCTCCCCTCATACGAAGGTTTCGACCCATCAAGTTTGAGCCCGTTCGGACAAAGTTTGAAATTTGACCCCTCCGTAATGACCTTTGACCTCGGTTGACCTCGATTTTATTTCGCACAAATATTCCCCTCCTATCAAGGATTCCACCCACCAAGTTTGGGCCCGATCGGACAAAGTTTGAAAATTTGACCTTTGACCTCCGATGACCTTTAAACCTACCGGTCAACATGCTTTTCCCGTTGCCGATCCATATCCGGGTATCGCATCGATGCGGCGGCGCTGGCGTAAACGCATAGCCGGACAGACAGATAGAGACCGCTTATTATTTTAGTACTAGGCGGTTACCCGTATTTGGCGGTTCTCGGCTGCCGTGATTACCTGGCTGATGGTGACTGTACCCACCAAGTTTTATGCCCATAGGACAGTTTTACTAATTTGACCCCTTGTGACCTCGAAATGACCTTCCAAAATTTGGCTCTAAATGTTGACTGTACCCACCACGTTTCATGCCCATACGACAGTTTTTAGTAATTTGACCTTGGATGACCCCAAAATGACCGTCAAAAAATTTGACTCTAAAAGTTGACTGTACCCACCAAGTTTCGTGCCCATACGACAGTTTTACTAATTTGACCTCAGATGACCCCTGGATGACCTCGGGTGATCTTGGCCCACTTACCGAAACAAACTTGTTCTGTCTGAGGTCCAGATGCACCCACCCACCAAGTTTGAGGAACGTGCGCCCCCCAGTCTCCGAGAAAATAGGCGGAAAACAGTTGTTACTAATTTGACCTCAGATGACCCCTGGGTGACCTTGACCACTAACCAATACAAACTTGTTCCGTCTTAGGTCAAGATGCACCTACCCACCAAGTTGCATGCCCATATGACAGTTTTTACTAATTTGACCCCTAGATGACCTTTGGTGACCTTGACCCACTAACCAATACAAACTTGTTCTGTCCCGGGTCAAGACGCACCCACCCGTCAAGTTTGTGGAACGTGCGACCCCATTCTCTGAGAAAAACAGTTTTTACTAATTTGACCCCTGGATGACCTCAGGTGACCTTGACCCACTAACCAATACAAACTTGTTCTGTCTGGGGTCAAGCTGCACCCACCCATTTGGCGGTTCTCGGCTGTCGCGGTTACCTGGCTGATGGTGACTGATGCCCATAGGACAGTTTTTACTAATTTGACCTCAGATGACCCCTTGTGACCTTGAAATGACCTTCCAAAATTTGGCTCTAAATGTTGACTGTACCCACCACGTTTCATGCCCATACGACAGTTTTTAGTAATTTGACCTTGGATGACTCCAAAATGACCGTCCAAAAATTTGACTCTAAAAGTTGACTGTACCCATCAAGTTTCATGCCCATACGACAGTTTTTACTAATTTGACCTCAGATGACCCCTGGATGACCCCAAAATGGTCATCCAAAAATTTGACTCTAAAAGTTGATTGTACCCACCAAGTTACATGCCCATACGACAGTTTTTACTAATTTGACCTCAGATGACCCCTAAATGACCTCGGGTGATCTTGGCCCACTAACCGAAACAAACTTGTTCTGTCTGAGGTCCAGATGCACCCACCCACCAAGTTTGAGGAACGTATACCCTAGTCTCCGAGAAAATAGGCGGAAACAGTTTTTACTAATTTGACCTCAGATGACCCCTGGGTGACCTTGACCCACTAACCAATACAAACTTGTTCCGTCTTAGGTCAAGATGCACCTACCCACCAAGTTGCATGCCCATATGACAGTTTTTACTAATTTGACCCTTAGATGACCTCTGGTGACCTTGACCTACTAACCAATACAAATGTGTTCTGTCCTGGGTCAAGACGCACCCACCCGTCAAGTTTGAGGAACGTGCGACCCCCAGTCCCTGAGAAAAACAGTTTTTACTAATTTGATCCCTGGATGACCTTGGGTGACCTCGACCCACTAACCAATACAAACTTGTTCTGTGTGGGGTCAAGCTGCACCCACCCACCAAGTTTGAGGAATGTGCGACCCCTAGTCTCCGAGAAAATAGGCGGACAGACAGACAGAGTCACAGACTACCAGTATTATTATATAGACTAGGCGGTTACCCGTATTTGGCGGTTCTCGGCTGTCGCGATTACCTGGCTGATGGTGACTGTACTCACCAAGTTTTATGCCATATGACAGTTTTTACTAATTTGACCTCAGATGACCCCTTGTGACCTCAAAATGACCTTCCAAAATTTGGCTCTAAATGTTGACTGTACCCACCACATTTCATGCCCATATGACAGTTTTTAGTAATTTGACCTTGGATGACCCGAAAATGACCTTCCAAAAATTTGATTCTAAAAGTTGACTGTACCCACCAAGTTTCATGCGCATACGACATTTTTTACTAATTTGACCTCAGATGACCCCTGGGTGACCCGGATGACCCCAAAATGACCTTCCAAAAATTTGACTATAAAGTTGACTGTACCTACCGAGTTTCATGCCCATACGATAGTTTTACTAATTTGACCTCAGATGACCCCTGGATGACCTCGGGTGATCTTGGCCCACTAACTAAAACAAACTTGTTCTGTCTGAGGTCCAGATGCACCCACCCACCAAGTTTGAGAACCTTTGACCCCTCGACTCTGAGAAAATAGGCGGAAAACAGTTTTTACTAATTTGACCTCAGATGACCCCTGGGTGACCTTGACCCACTAATCAATACAAACTTGTTCTGTCCTAGGTCAAGATGCACCTACCCACCAAGTTTCATGCCCATGCGACAGCTAGTATCAATTTGACCCCTAGATGACCTCTGGTGACCTTGACCCACAAACCAATACAAACTCGTTCTGTCCCGGGTCAAGACGCACCCACCCGTCAAGTCCCGGGTCAAGACGCACCCACCCGTCAAGTTTGAGGAACGTGCGACCCTCAGTCTCCGAGAAAACAGTTTTTACTAATTTGACCCCTGGATGACCTTGGGTGACCTTGACCCACTAACCAATATAAACTCGTTCTTCCTCATACCAAGCTGCACCCACCCACCAAGTTTGAGGAACGTGCGACCCCAGTCTCCGAGAAAAGAGGCGGACAGACAGACAGACAAACAAACAGATGTACAAACAGATGTACAGATCTGGTGAATTATTAGTAAGACTAGGCGGTTACCCGTATTTGGCGGTTCTCGGCTGTCGCGATTACCTGGCTGATGGTGACTGTACTCACCCAGTTTTATGCCCAAAGGACAGTTTACTAATTTGACCTCAGATGACCCCTTGTGACCTCAAAATTACCTTCCAAAATTTGGCTCTAAATGTTGACTGTACCCACCACATTTCATGCCCATATGACAGTTTTTAGTAATATGACCTTGGATGACCCCAAAATGACCTTCCAAAAATGTGGCTCTAAATGTTGACTGTACCCACCACGTTTCATGCCAATATGACAGTTTTAGTAATTTGACCTTGGATGACCCCAAAATGACCTTCCAAAAATTTGACTCTAAAAGGTGACTGTACCTACCAAGTTTCATGCGCATATGACATTTTTTACTAATTTGACCTCAGATGACCCCTGGGTGACCCCGGATGACCCCAAAATGACCTTCCAAAAATTTGACTATAAAAGTTGACTGTACTCACCAAGTTTCATGCCCATACGATAGTTTTTACTAATTTGACCTCAGATGACCCCTGGATGACCTCGGGTGATCTTGGCCCACTAACTGAAACAAACTTGTTCTGTCTGAGGTCCAGGTGCACCCATCCACTAAGTTAGAGGAACGTGCGACCCCTAGTCTCCGAGAAAATAGGCGGAAAACAGTTTTTACTAATTTGACCTCAGATGACCCCTGGGTGACCTTGACCCACTAATCAATGCAAACTTGTTCTGTCCTAGGTCAAGATGCACCTACCCACCAAGTTTCATGCCCATATGACAGTTTTACTAATTTGACCCCTAGATGACCTCTGGTGACCTTGACCCACTAACCAATACAAACTTGTTCTGTCCCGGGTCAAGACGTACCCACCTGTCAAGTTCCACTAAGTTAGAGGAACGTGCGACCCCTAGTCTCCGAGAAAATAGGCGGAAAACAGTTTTTACTAATTTGACCTCAGATGACCCCTGGGTGACCTTGACCCACTAATCAATGCAAACTTGTTCTGTCCTAGGTCAAGATGCACCTACCCACCAAGTTTCATGCCCATATGACAGTTTTTACTAATTTGACCCCTAGATGACCTCTGGTGACCTTGACCCACTAACCAATACAAACTTGTTCTGTCCCGGGTCAAGACGTACCCACCTGTCAAGTTTGAGGAACGTGCGACCCCCAGTCTCCGAGAAAAACAGTTTTACTTATTTGACCCCTGGATGACCTTGGGTGACCTTGACCCACTAACCAATATAAACTCGTTCTTCTTCATACCAAGCTGCACCCACCCACCAAGTTTGAGGAACGTGCGACCCCCGGTCTCCGAGAAAAGAGGCGGACAGACAAACAGACACACAAACACACAAACACACAAACAGAGTCTGGTGAATTATAGTAAGATAGATATTAGATAGATAGATGTTAGTGATGGTTTTATTTTTACATGCATTTTAGTGTCCGGGGATTTGAATGGCTATTTGGGTTGGTTGGCACGATTTAAGTCAATTGATTTCACTATTTACTTGATTTAAATCAACTTTTTAAAAATGTTACCATTTTTGATAAATTTCAGTTTCTTTTTTAAAGGACCATTTCACTTCATTTCTAATACTTCCACAACTTTTGGATACTTTTAAAATACCCTTGATGTCATTTTATCTATTGCTAAAAATTCATCTTCAAGGTGCAGAATTCAAGTTTTTTCCCATGATCTAAGTGATTTAACCAAATTATTTCTTTGAAATTTTCTCATGTAAAAAATATGTGTTGCTTTTGTTTTGTTGCACATGTCTAGCATTCCATTGGTCTCTTGACTTTTATCATGGTGTATAGCAGTTCTTGGAATTTCAAAAAATAAATTTAAAAAATCGAATTTGAATCAAATAAATTATCAAATAATTTTTTTTAAATCAAAAACATTGCCACCATATTTTGTACTCTTCCATAATAAGCTTGATTACAAAGGTTTCTCTTCTTCCCTAATAGTAATAAGCTAGATTATTTTAAGGTTTCTCTTCTTCCTTAATTAATAAGCTTGATTACAAAGGTTTCTCTTCTTCCTAAATAAGCTTTCTTCCTAAATAAGCTTAATTATTTTAAGGTTTCTCTTCTTCCTTAATTAATAAGCTTGATTACAAAGGTTTCTCTTCTTCCTAAATAAGCTTGATTACAAAGGTTTCTTTTTACATAACATACAATTTACAGAAAATACACAAAGCAGCCTTTATTGCTTTTCACATTTTCTCATGAAGAATGGAGTGTGAAGTGTGCATAATTGAAAAGAAGATGCCCGGCCACTAACTATCAATGTAGCTACTGTATCATTTAAGTGCAATCAGAAGAAATCCAAGGAGACATGGCCTTTTTCCCCTGATATTATTTCTCAATATAACTGATTTCAGGCCCCTTGATAGACTAGTCAGATCAGGTGGTGTATGACGTGCAGTCCCTAAATTCAGTAAATTTTCATCGTCAACCGTGTAATTGAATGAGATTATTTTGAAATTTTAAAACGCTTGAAATATCACAAACAAATTGGCCTATGGTGATAAATAATATAAATACAAGCTAAAACCGTTGGGGTTCGATAATGAACCCCACAAAACTAACCGAGTATATGGAAAATGCCACACGGCCGGGCGGTTTCACGAGTTGCCGGCTCGATCATGTCATCCGCCGCCTGAGTCAGATTGGGGAATGTACAGCACTTTTTCCTGATGGAAATGTTATTTTACCGACTAATGGTGAAAATTTCTTGACCCATATAAGTTAATTGCAAGTGCAAAACAACATCCTATATACATGTACTATGATCAGCTCATAATAGGCGAGAATTATTTGTTTTTTGTTACGAGTAAATTAAGTCACAATTTACGCCAGCATAAATTCACAAAAGCGTGCATCTGTCACGTAATATGCAAAGCGCAATTTGTGTGAGTGCTGCGCCCAGCTTTGTATATACTAGTCTAAATCAATCCACGATGTAATGAGTCCACCTATTACGAGCTGATCAGAGTATATGCCTGCAAGAACCGCTCATTTATGACTGATTTTGCTGACAACACTTACTTTTTGAAGAAAAATCTAAGAATTGGGGGATCTCACCCTCACATCCCCATAGCGACAGCCCTGATTTAAGCCTTAATTTCATTGATAAATGAGCTGTAAATATTTTATCCAGGTAAATATAATTTTCTGTCAGAAATTTAGCTCTAATTAAACAGGTGCCCGAAGAAGCCTCAAATTGTGAGTTTTGGAATACCTACAGGATTGTTTTCTTTTGTTTTCTTATTTGTGTATAATTTGTATGTGTGTTTATAATGTATGCCAAGGAAAAACAAGTTTTTGTTGAGTTGAGTTGGGCTTCTTCACTTCACTCCATGTTGAAATGAAGTCTGTATATAATAATATGATAATTGTTTGCCAAGTATAATTCTCCATTTTTTCCTTGCCCTAATGATATTAAAATTTGTCAAAATAATACAAATATCATGTGCACTTGATTTAAGATGCAAAGAGTTTGATAGGTAACAATACAGAATGTATTTGGCATAATGCATTCACAAATCACAATATCCATAATTCCATAACTCTTTACTTTTAAAATGTCTAAATATAACCAAGTCACAGTATATCATAACTTGTGAAAACAATAATTCTTTGTAAAACTGAATAATTCATCTGACTGACATGGATGGGTATGAACTCCCTGATGGTGCCATAAAAGATTATAGTCTTGAAGTGGATTATTGGAAATAACCATTCAAAAATGATGGTTTCTTCCGGTTTAAAAATTAAAATTAATGCAAAGTAAGCACAATGACTGTGCAACACACATTTTTCATGTTTTTTGAAAGCACGCTCATTTCTGTGGCTTAAAATGTGTGTAAAATTAGAAAGGCCTACAAATTGTCTAGGGACTTATGAAAAAGAAATATAAAAAGTTAAAAAGAGCTTGAATATTTTGCAAACCATTGTCAATTATGAATTCTCATTCCCGTGAACATTATGTATGACAGTCCTATTTAGGGCAAAAATAATAAACCTATTTTGGGCAAGCAGTGGTTATAGCTTCTTAGAAAAGTGTTTTAATTATCTTGTAATTTCCATTGCCAGTTGAGCAAAATTGGTAAAGAGTGAGTGTATAAGAAGTCTACATTATATGTATATATTAAGAATTGTTTTCGGTGATAATATGCAAAAATTGTATGCAAAGGCATATTTTGTGGTTCTAACATCCTCCTTGGTTTCAGTAGATGAAAAACTTGTTCCCAAAATTTTAAGTTGATTCAGATTTTGCTTTTTAAGTGGCGATGACATAGGCTCCATATAGACTAATATTGTAAATTTGTCCTGTTTTCACAGAACATAATTATACAAATTTTATTTTATTTTTGCCAAGGGAATGAATCAGCAAGAAATTTTTGGCACACAAAATGTAGCCAGAGGTTTTCAGTGGTATAAAAATCGCAACCTTTTTTTAGAAAAGTGTGGGATGATGCTGTGGAATATGAAATGCCCCTTTGATTAATGTAATATTAATTTTATGTAGCATGACAATAGATACTTTTATTTGCATGTATTCGTGTCACGTTGATGAAATTGGGTATGAAGTGTTATTCAGCCATCTGATATTAAATGACTCGTAGCTTCCCTGTTCCAACATTGCTTATTATTGGGGAAAATTAAGTATTCTTGTCATGTTAAAATTTTGACCCAGACTTCAATTAAAGGGGCATTTAAGTGATCCACAGCCTCATCCCCCACTTTTCTCAAAAAGTTGAGATTTTTATATCACTGAAACATCTGGCTACATAATGTTTATGTACAAAATATTTCTTGCAGATTAATTCGTTTAGCAAAGATATCGTGAAATTTGAATTTCGTTCTGGTGCACCAGAACGAAATTACAACGCGTGTCTATGGAGCAGTGTAATATACATAATCATGCATAACTCGTGAACGCAAAATCGGAATCAACTGAAATTTTGGGAATAGGTTTTTTTCGTGGATATCTAATGAAAAATGACATAAATAGAGGATGCTAGGATCACGAAATACTCCTTTAATACTTAAAGGAGGATTTTGTGATCCTCTTTGATGACATTTTTCAGTAGATATCCACGAAAAATGCTCATTCCCAAAATTTCAGTTGATTTAGATTTTGCGTTATGCATGATTATGTGTATTACACTGCTCCATAGGCTACTGTTGTAATTTCATACCAGAACTAAATTCAAATTTGACGATATATTTGCTGAATGAATTAATCTGCAAGAAACTTTTGGTACATAAACATAATGTAGCGAGAGGTTTCCAGTGGTATAAAAAAACTTTTTTTGAGAAAAGTGGGGGGATGAGGCTGTGGATCACGAAATGCCCTTTTAAGGACTAAATGGCAATCTTAAAAGCAGTGCATTTAATAACAAATTTCAACTGACTTCAGGTCCCATAGCCTTGATAATGAAGAAGCTTGTAATGACCAATTGAAAACTGTAGTATTGCATACAGTTGATACATAAACACATCAAAAAAAGAAAGGTGCCACTCTTTTGAGTGTTAATAAATTTATGAACAAATAATTAAAAGCAATAAAATTGATATGAACATGTGACTAATTATGTTAGCTACAGTACGATACCAGTCATACTTGTGTAAAAATAAGTTGGAATGTTGGAGAAATTGATGAATAGACAGAATTTGGTGCAATTTGAAAAGTTGCAATTTCAAGCAGATTGTGCAGTGTGAAATTACAGGCTTTTCACACTCACCTGAAGTGAGCATCTGTCGATAAAAATACACCTTGATTGCGGTTTTGTCAGTTTGGAGAGTCATTCAAACCTTTCCTTTCACATAGTTAATGGCGCTGCAACTTTTAGAATTGCACCATTTTATGAATTTCTTGATCATTCCAGTTTTGTTTTACACAAGTATTGCTTCATACTGCAGCTAACAAAATTCTTCAGAGGTTCATATCAAATTTATTACTTTTTTAAAGTAATTGTGCTATAGTGGAGACTTTTTTAATGTGTTTACACTGCATAGAAGGTAAAATGCTATGTAATTATAAAGTGGAAGAAGGGCCCTTACATGTACTCCACTTAATAATATCTGAAAAACAGTTTTGATGGAGTTGTGCCCTTCTTCCTCTCAGGTATTCAATTGGAAAAGCACTTCTTGCTGTAGATCTTGGGAGGATGCCCGGTAATAAGATGCTCTTGTTAAAGTGTGTCAGAAGCAAGTTATAATACGTCTACATCGCTTTTTTCTTTTTAATTAAGTTATTCTTGGAAGGTTGACAGTATGTATGTTGAATGATAAGCTAACTGAATATTTACAAGATAACATTATTGTATGTGTTGCGCTTCTTGTAACTTGGGGGATTTAAACCATGATTAGTCAACTCCCAATTGGTACATGGAAGATTAAATGAAGAACTTGCATATCGGCATGTTGACATTAAAGTGAAGCCTTAAGGTGTATTATTAATTTGTTGATTTGGCTGCCTGTAATCAAGTTGTGTCTTGCAAGTGAAGACTTTGGATGCAAATGGCTATATACACCATTTTTCAACTTTTTGTATTAATTTGCCATAATGCTAGCTTTTATTTATTTGAAACTATGATAAAAAACAGTGCTATTTCTGATTATATTCTTCATATTTGAGGAGGATATGCTTATCTCAAATTGAGATAAATGGATATATATATATATCGTTTTCGCATCGGAACTCTTAAAAGTGCAGAGAGCTGTTTTAATTGAAATGAGTAAATCATGCACACATAACCGAAAGAGATGGCTTTATGTAAAGCTAGAATAAGGGCAAACTGAGATGGAGTGAAGTCTATGATTTTTCACTTAACATGTAATAAGTTATCCCACTGGTGAGGCTTTCAAGAAAATTAGCTGCCCAAGGAAAACAGTTCCATAGTTCAGGATGTGCCTGCGCATGATGTGCAAATTAAATACAAATGTAGAGCATGTTTCAGAAACAGGTGAAAGGCACAGATGCACCAGTCTAATTGGCTTTTAAAATAATTGTTAATTTTGTTACAGAGTGTTTGTGTGTGCAATAATTTAAACTTAGAACTTGAACACAAAGTGATCTGTTTTGCAGAGTGGTAGAAACGTCACAGTTGATGGTGACACACATTAAAAATAGGGCTCAGTACAAACATGTTGATTGTAGAATTGCCTGAATTGTAATTTCTGTCATTTTTGTTTTGATTTTAGTCCTAACACCTCTTTGTATTTCTTTTTGTCTGTTTCAGATGATCAATCGAATTGAACATATGCATAACAAGAATTTCATTCACCGAGATATCAAGCCCGATAATTTTCTAATGGGCATAGGGAAACATTGCAATCAGGTGAGTTATTCCCCGAGCACTACCTGCCGATCTAACATTGCCTCTGATTCGTCAGCACTGTGTGCCTTCGCGTATACGCAATAGAGAGTTGGGTGCTTTCGCGATTACGCGATAGAATAGACCATGAAAATCTGTGGTAATTGCATAGCAGTCTCGCCTGTCGCATTTCATGGAACAATCGGCCCTCATTATCGGGTGATGCTGAGACTTTGACTGGTTGTACGGGCTCTGTTTTCTCTCTCCTCTGTGGTTCATGGTCATATACATAGGTCAAAGGTCATTTGAGGTCAACTTGTAAAATACCTTTATTTACGACTTTTGGTTAAAATTTGGTCTCATATTGAACAGTATAAAAATATTGGATCCAAAACATAATATAAATGATAAAATTGGATGCTTTACACCCAATATTTATTGGTCTTGCTATGAGTTTTAAAATATTTTAAAACTCATAGCGACGGGCTCTGTTTTCTCTCTCCTCTGTGGTTCATGGTCATATACATAGGTCAAAGGTCATTTGAGGTCAACTTGTAAAATAACTTTATTTACGACTTTTGGTTAAAATTTGGTCTCATATTGAACAGTATAAAAATATTGGATCCAAAACATAATATAAATGATAAAATTGGATGCTTTACACCCAATATTTATTGGTCTTGCTATGAGTTTTAAAATATTTTAAAACTCATAGCGACGGGCTCTGTTTTCTCTCTCCTCTGTGGTTCATGGTCATATACATAGGTCAAAGGTCATTTGAGGTCAACTTGTAAAATAACTTTATTTACGACTTTTTGGTTAAAATTTGGTCTCATATTGAACAGTATAAAAATATTGGATCCAAAACATAATATAAATGATAAAATTGGATGCTTTACACCCAATATTTATTGGTCTCGCTATGAGTTTTAAAATATATTAAAACTCATAGCGAGACCAATAAATATGGGATCAATCAATCCAATTTTATATCAAACTAGGGTCGTAGCTGCATTTTTATACAAGTACCTTAATGTGGCATACAAGGTCACCTACAGTGGTCAAAGGTCATTTGAGGTTATGTTTGTTTGTTTGTTTACCACTCATACAGTTTTAAATTTAACTGTTATAATATCTTTCTGAATTTAAATCACCCAATGGTGGAGGCATCCCAATCGACGTCTTGCGTCAAAAACTGTGACATTTATAGTTTGTGATTTAACTGATCTGAACAGTTGGAAGTTTCATTTATTCGCGGTTTCAAATAGAGTTCTCATGAATGTGTATGTGTCAACAATATGTTTGCTGGCTTTAGATTTGCATTAACTGTGCAAAGTTCAAAAATGAAAACCTTATGAAAATTGTCCGCCATACAGTACTATAGTATTTTGATGTAAACCTTTGACGAGAGCTTTCTTCCACGATGTGTGCTTTACGCGTCATTGATTCTGCCACCATACGAGTTGTAAGTTGCGTCTTGTGAGTTCTGGATTGTCAACATCACAGAAGTACATGTATGCTCTCGTCAACAGTTTACCGCAATTAACTATTGATCAAACTGGTGATCCACAAAAAAAATCCCAAATTACACCTGTATTGGTAGGAAAACAATATGGAGGTTTCCAAAGATCAGGCAGTGTGAGCATCATTAAACCAAAATTAACATCACTCTCTATAATGATGTATATATGTAGTGGTAAACATAAATAGGAAGCAAAATTAAACATCTATGCAAACTTCTCAAATTTGATACACTCAGTGGAACCCTTTCACCCACTCAACCCGCATCTTCAGCGGATGTTATTACTCTTCAGATTTGTTGTTGCTAGTGATGTGTGAGACACCTCCGATGACGTTACAGGTGTGGATGACGTCAAACAAAGAGGATGTTGTGAATATCTATCGTACCTTTTGTTTATTGTACCAAGTACACATATACATACATTATTAAGATAGGGCTTAACAATTATTAAGTTGCTGTAGGAGGAAATAAATTAATAAATGTATTGGCAGGACTACGCATCGTGTGGGTGAAAGAGTACATTTTGTTTCATTTGTTTCTAGAGAATGCCAACACCATTTTAAACAATTGTAACATTTCCATAAGAAATCTAATTTGTATTTCTTTTCCACAAAAGGTTCGTTTCACTGTCAGGTATGTCCCCTTTTAATTTTGACCCAAACAGTACTTTAAAGTATCTTGGCAACAGTAATTATCACCCATTCACAAGAGCTTCTCATTCATTAACCATGGAGAAAAAAAATAGAATCAACTTAATTCGTAAAGCCGACAGACCTAGATTTGTAAATTACATGGTACATCTTGAATGTATTTTGCATATTAACACAGTTCTTGAAAACAAGTCAAAACACTCATGTATTAAATTCTTGTTTTGATAAACTCAACTTTGTTTCAAATTACTAGCTTTATTAGTCACCTATTTTTACAGTATCTACAATGTACAAGTAGTAGACTCGGCGTCTATTTGTACATGTAGTTTATGTAATCATACCACTGTTTTTCCAAGTCTAGTTTATGAAAAGTTCATGTTATCAAGAGTAGTGGTTCAACCCACAGTGATTCAACCAATTAAATCATATGGATCAATAATCAATAATAAAGCTACAATCCAGGAAAAAGTAGTTGGCACACTTACACAAACAATTGAATCAAAATGTTTGCCCTATCAAAATTGGAGATGCGAGTGACTCAGTACACCGGTCGATCTTACCGTTTCCGATGTTGATTAAGATACTTCTTGCATCGATCCCGAGATGCGGAAAAAACCAATAGTCATTTTGTCCCACATAAATGAATAAATAACAAAACCCCCGATCCCCGAGTGGACTCACCCATTCGGTGACGTCACACACGATAATCACCCCTTATCCTCCTTGGTTTCTAGATGAGATAGACGTGTGGATTTTTCTTTACCAACGCTAAGTATCATTACGAACCAAAGGACGAGATATACAGTTTGTTTGTTACACCTGAGGTAAAAACCAACCAGTATATTACGCTAGGGAGATAGTTTTGACGACATTTTTCGCTAGAAAAGTGACAAAACGATCCAAAAACTTAGCTTGTATGAGTGTTTCCGTTAGATACGGGACACACGTTTTCAAAATGGCCGCCTATAGGACGCCATTTTATTTTTGTTCTCACGTAAAACAACTATAGCAGACTAGTAAGTTACAATAGATGTTTGTACAGTACTGTGTATACATGTATGGTGAGTGATTATCGCTATGTTTATGGTGTGCTCTATCGTTATATCTTTCAGTACGCGTCTGATGACGAGTTACTGCTAAGAGTTCGTGGGTTTCGAAGGACCAGCCTGACAAATCTATACCAAAAGGTTTTCAGTTTTTCATCCCTTTGTACATATATTTTTATATCATACCACTACATCAGCGACAGCCACTGTGCGTGTGGGTCTGTTTATTGGGCTTGAGCTTGTGTTCGGGGGTAGTGCTATACGCTCCCGATTACTACAATGTCCAGGCCTTGTCAATCATGCCCTTCCCTTGTGGCAGAGTGGGACCCGCATCCACTCTGCTACACCCACAGGGATTGCTCTAAATCAAATAAGTGTGCTTCCTTTTGCATAGGCTTATCGGACATCTACTTCGAGGATTTAGAAACTAGCGCTCGATAGGGTCTTCGACACAGACAGAAAACGAAGACCAAGAAGAAGCCTACAGGTAAGATTGATATGGTAGGTACTAGCGCGGCCGGCAAGGGCCACGCTAAGGTAACCTCTGGGGCTCCGGTCCCGGGCAAGCAGGCGGACCCTCCGGGGACTGCTAGCGAGCCCGAAGGCCTAGCAGCCAGCGAAAGCACTGACATAACGTCAAAGCTAATAGCAGGTAGCAGGACGTTACTTGCCCTAACAGGCGAGTACCAGTCTACCAGTGAGATCTCTAGCGAGTTTCTTGCAGGTGGACACCCGTCTATTGCTGGCGAACGAGCGGGTCTAGCACCATGAAGTAGCCGGCGACGGACAGTATGCCAAGGGTACCCGGGCTTGCCTGGGTTGAATCCTAGCATACAGCGTGCGAACGGACCTCCGGGCTTGCCTCGGCCGGTCTGTAGCACGCAGCGTGCCAGTGGAACCCCAGGCTTGCCTGGTGTTCCACAAGGGTCGAATGAAAACGTGCATGGGTTTAGCAGAGAGCGATACCGGGGCTAACGCTTGGGTGTAGTCTTAGCAGAACCAACTGGGGTTGTCACACGGCAGCGTTCCATGGCGGGACCGCCGAGTGATGCCCTGGGCCTTGGAGTGGCTGCCGGCTGTCCTCCGGGACTGGCTAGCGGCTATAACGGGGTTGGGCTCGCAGTCTCTCACGGGACAGCGACCCAAGTGCAAACGGTGGCAGCTACCGAGACGAGCTACGGCTCGACTTCAGTGGTAGCCACTATGCACGCGCCCATTGCCGCCGTGAGTGGTACGCCACACACAGCGACCTTGGGCGAGGCTCAAGAGGTTAGGGTAGGTAGTTTGAACAGCCTGGCTGATCAACAACCCACTTATGTCCTCGAGAGCCAGCAGAGCGTGGGTGATCCATTACAGTCAATGGGTCGATTACCCTCTTATGATCGATCACTATCTATTCAGCGGAGCATGGCTCCATTGATTGATACTGCCTATTCAGGTAGCGAGGTGACTGATCGGGGGTATACACGCTCAGCTACCCGTGATACTAGGCAAGCTCCTTTTAGCCAAGGGACAGCCAGTATAGCGGGGTACCCATACACACGGCTTGATCCTCTAGCGGGGCGCTGTGAGGCATGGGTAGAGTGGTAAGCAGCAAGGAGCCCTATCGGGCAGTTTCGCTACAACCACGCAGGTACCGCAGTACTGCGTCCTGGTTACCACAGTCTCTGTGGCAACAGGGGGAGGCGGTACTGGTACTGCCGTTCCATGGGGTTTCCTGGTGGCGGATCCTTTCAGGGTCAGCTACCGACAGGGTATGCCCGTGGTATCCGCCGCAGGGTGGTTTCTTCCACGGTCTAGCACCGTGGCAAGTGCCGCCTAGCGTTGGGCAAGCAGTACCACCAGCTGTTACCCAGGCTGGGCGGCGAGTGGCTAACCCTGATACAGCTCAGGGTAGGCCGCGCGCTGCTATGGCTAGGGGCGACAGCAGCGAGAGCGTCGCGGATCCCGGGGTGCTATGGCTGGCCGCTCGGGGTCTGGCGGGAGTCCTCCCTCTTCTGCTGGTGTTCAGTTGGCTAGCCACACGGTGGCGACACCTCCTGTCCACCTTCAGATGCCCGTCGTCAGATCTCTTCCTCATCAGAGAGTGAGTCAGAGTCTGAAGGCGAGGGAAAGGAGTCGGAAGATGAAACCAGTAGCGACTCACAGTCTGATGAGGCTGTGCAGCTAGCTTCAGGTATCCTTCCCCGCTTCCCGTGAGGAACTTCGCTAGCAATGGTCTGCCTGCGGACACCGCTGAGGTGATGAGCCGTGTGGCCCAAGGTTTGGGCCTGGCTTTCTCTCAGGAGGAGTCCGTTCAGGAGGACCAGGGCATCTTTTCAGTAGGATGCCCAGCTAGCGGCGTCCACACAAGGGTCGCCCGCACTTGCATTCCCGGCGGACCTCAAGGGTAGGTTTCGTAGGGCTGTCAGGCTCGCTGGAGCTTCGGCGCCGCGTGCTTGCACGCTTCCACTGCGTGTTTCGCAGGAGGACCACGAAACCGACCTCAGGGTCCCTGACATGGATCCAGACGTTGCCAGCGCCTGCCGCTGGCGGCCAAGGCGCGCGGGTCGCTCTCCCCCAGTGGGAGGAGGAGCTAAAGCTCATCGATAAGCGAGCACGCTCGCTTATCAGAGTCTCTAGCGTCGCTACCCCGCTTGCCGAGCACCTCGGTAGGAAGGTAGCTAGCGACCACGGAGCAACGCGTCGGAACTCTTCCATGAGGTTAATCTGTTAGCGGTGCTAACAGCTAACCTCAACGAGAGTTCTATGGGCCTAGCCCATAGGATGTCATCTCGCCGCCGGGGGAGAATGCCTGTCTGTCCCTCCAGTCAACTTACGGCTCCGACTTTGCTGAAGCAATGAAGAAGTCAGACTCGGTGGGACAGGGGCTACTCTTTGGACAGGCCTTTTATGCTTCACGGTAGAGGACCGGGCAAAGAAGGCCACCAATGAGAGCACTCTGAAGAAGTCAGAGGCTGCCCTGACCAAGGGAAGGGCAGTAAAGCGAAGAAGAAGCACAAGAAGAAGAAGTCTTCTAAGCGTTCTTCAGCGCCAGCTCCGCTTCAACAGGACGCGCACCACAGACTACACCCGAGCCGAGGCTACTCCAGCACCTCCCAAAAATCTGGGAAGCGCAAGAGTAGTGCTGGATCAGTATGGCAAGCCCCTAAGAAGAGCCGTTCTTCTAAGGGTGGCAAACCAGATCGGTCCTGAGGGCACGGCGGTCGACAGTCCATGCCGGCAGGCCTTGGACTTCCACAGGGATTCCCCTGTGGGCGGCCGCTGTGCATTACGCCCAGAGATGGCATGCCATCTCACCGGGCGCCTGGGTATTGTCAGTGGTCAGTGGGGTTACAGGCTGGAATTTACCAGCCACCCCTCGTCGCCTGCACGATTCAGAGGTCCACGGTAGTGCCGCCAGAGCGGCCCCCAGCGTCGGGCACTACTGTCAGAGGTCACTCAGCTTCTCACGAAGCAAGCGATTGTCCCGGTCTACCCCCCTTTCACCAAGGGGTTTTGGAGCACTTTTTTTCTGGCTCCAAAGAAGACCGGCGACTGAGGCCATTCTGAACCTCAAGCCGTTGAGCGAGTTCATCAGGCCCAAGAGGTTCAGAATGGAGACTCGCTTCGGTGCTAGCCTGCCCCATCAAGGGTATGTGGGCGGCATCGCTAGATCTCTCGGGGCATATCTGCATGTTCGATCGCACCTCAAGATCAGAGGTTTCTACGCTTCAAGGTACAGGGTCAAACTTACCAGTTTCGATGCCTGCCATTCGGCTTGTCCACCTCCCCAGAGTGTTTACACTCCTGGTCAGGCGGTGGCAGCGTACCTGAAGCGCAGGGAGTCAACATGTGTTGCTACCTGGACGATTGGTTCATTTACGGACGCACCCCACTGGGGACACAGTGTCTCGTGGGGGTAGTAGTCCGTACGGTGCGGGCCCTGGGATTTCTGATCAACGTCAAGAAATCCAATTTGGTCCCGCGAGACACCACTATTCTTAGGGGCCCAGATCAACCTCAAGGAGGGATCGCGGCGCCCTCACCCGAGAGGGTGACGAACATGGCGAGTGTGCCCGACTCTTGGCCGAGTCAGAGGGGCACCCGCTGTGGCATGGATGAAGGTTTTGGGCCTTATGGCCAGTATGGTAGACCTCGTGCCGTGCTGCGCTTTCACATGAGGCCTATACAACTACACCTTCTAGCCTTTTACAGGCCCAGTCGTCACCCAATATCCCTCGCGGTTCCGATGTCGGAGATCGCGCGAGAGGAGCTCTGGTGGTGGACCCATCAGCCCAATTTGACTCAAGGTGTCAGGTTTCCTGCACCAGCGGTGCGTCACGTAGTGACGACCGACGCGTCAAAGCTGGGCTGGGGGGGGCCACATCCACGGGGACTCAGTCTCGGGCCTATGGTCGGCCACGGAGGCGGAGTTCCATATCAACCTTCTCGAACTTTGGGCAGTGGAGAGAACTCTCCAGCATTTCGAGAAGGTGATCGTGGATCTCATATCGTTGTCCAAGCGGACAACACAACCGTGGTGGCCTACCTCAACAGACAAGGGGCACCAGGTCACCGCGGTTGTGCCTGCACGCACTTTTCGCCTGATAGGGTGGTGCAAGGCCAGGCAGATTACGTTGAGAGCGATGCACATAGCGGAGTCACCAACATCCTCGCGGACGATCTGTCACGAGGAAAGGTGTCGGGACCTACAGAATGGTCCCTTGCTCCGCAGGTCGCCCAGACGATCTTCGAGGTGATGTACCACCCCTCGATAGATTTGTTCGCATCTCATCGAAATCATCAGCTGCGGTGTACTGCTCGAGGGTCGCAGACCCACAGGCGTTCGCCGTGGGCGCTCTGTCCGTGAGACTGGGGAGGAATGACTGCTTACGCTTTCCCCGATCTCACTGCTTCGCAAGGGTGGTGACCAAGATCGGGAGGGAGGATTGCAACGTCATTCTGATAGCACCGTTCTGGCGAAACACCTGTGGTTTCGACCGATGGTGGATCTACTAGCGGCACAGCCGCGAGTACTCCCCCGAGTTACCAAATCTACTCCGGATGCCCGGAGGAGAGGTACCAAGTCTACCACTAGAGCACCTGCAGTTAGCTGCATGGCCCTTATCAGGGAACGTCTTGGCGGAGGGAGGCTTTTCATCAGAAGCTGCTTCTCTCATCGCCGGGGGTAGACGAGAGTCTACAAGTCAACTACAAGTCAGCCATTCTCTCGATTCATCGGGGATTTGAAGACGGGTCGACTATCAATTCAGATGGGTCCCTAAGTCTTCTTCTCGACGGTATGTTCAGCGGCGCCCGCCCGAAAGGAAGGTGGTCCCTCCATGGGACCTCAACACAGTCTTGGAGTATATTAAGGGTCCCCTTTTGAGCCCCTGTCAAAGCGACCCTTAAATACGTCACTCTTAAGCGGCCTTTCTTCTGGCGTTGGCTTCGGGACGGCGCTGCTCGGAGTTGCACGCAGTCTCAAGTCAGCCTCCGTATTACTAACAACGGAGCGACGCTGTTTCTTCGCCCGGATTTCCTTGCAAAAAATGAGCGAAGTACATTCCGACACTCGCCCCTCTTCCTACCCAGTATTGGGCGGGGTTCGTCAAGAGCCGAAGACAGGTTGTGGTGCCCGGTGAGGCGCTACAGCACTACCTTGGCGAACACAAACCTTAAGAGGGCTCATGACCGCTTATTTATCACCCACGCAGAACCGCACGGTCCAGCCGCTAAACAGACTCTGGCACGGTGGCTGGTCCAGGTGTTGGTGGACTCGGGAGCGACAAAAGCGCTTCGCCCCAGGCCCACTCAACCAGATCTATCTCATCTTCGTGGGCCTACCATAGGGGGGTCCCCATTGAAGAGATTTGTCAGGCTGTGTCCTGGAAGAACCCGTCGTCCTTTTCCACGGTTTACTACAAAAGCGTAAACCAACGACCAGGCGATAAGTTCACCAGGGCTGTTCTGGGGAGATAACATGGTGGTTGGGTATCAGGTGTTTTATGACAATCAGAATTCCAACATGGTAAGAACCAGTGTTTCTATTCTTAACCACTGCACTTTCAGTTCAGGGGTTTTGTCTGTTCACGTAGTCTTTCTGTTTCCGGCCGTGAGGGGGGGGAAATAGTTTGACCTCGCGATTACCATGCTACCCACTCTCCCGATCCTTATCAGATGCTGGCCAATCTTGTACCTCCATCCGTCGGTTACTTGCTAGATCGATCTTTCAGATGTTGATGCAAGAAGTATCTTAATCAACATCGGAAGCGGTAAGATCGACCGGTGTACTGAGTCTAGTCCCAAACAAAATGTTTGGTAGACTCATAACGGTCGCGATCTTACCTTTCCGATATTGATTATCCGGACCCCGCCCCTACAAGTTTGGCCGGTAGGGGCTGCCCAAGTCGGATAAGGGATGATTATCGTGTGTGGCGTCACCGAATGGGTGAGTCCACTCGGGGGATCGGGTTTTTTGTTATTTATTCATTTATGTGGGACAAAATGACTATTGGTTTTTTCCGCATCTCGGGATCGATGCAAGAAGTATCTTAATCAACATCGGAAAGGTAAGATCGCACCGGTTATGAGTCTACCAAACATTTTTGTTTGGGACTAGAAACATGCATGCAATATATGTGAAGTACAGAATCCCCCCCCCCCCCATATCTTACCCTTCCCTACTCCCAATCTTTCAATGTTGGATGGAGGGTCTTATCATGGGCATGTTGACAACATGGCTTGGTCCGGCATTGAATTGGGAGAGCGGGAGCAGAGATATACCAAAAGACGGGCAAAGTGTGCCAACCTTTTTTTCCTGGATTGTAGTCGGGTCATGGTTGGTAGCTGACAGAAAATGGTATTCACCTACATGTGTATTGTTGTAGTATACAATGATATTAATATGTGACCAGCTCCAACAAAACCCGGAACAAGTCGCCAGGCATGTTTTTGAGATAGGCCTTTTAAAGATGACAATCCCATAAAAAAAATCTAATTTTGGAATTCTTAATTTAATGGTATTTGACCTTGGGCCTAAGTGGACTTTCAAATCCTTGAAAGTACTTGCTCCCGCTCTCCCAAATACTGAGTTATCCGCCTTGCGTAAGATGGTAGCGTAAGATTTTAGATTAAGATTGTATCATTAAGTCATTTCTTGTACAGCACTTTGACCTCTTGATAAGGCGCTTAATAAATGTCATTTTATTTTATTATTATTATTATTACTTATTTAAAAGAGGTTTATTTAATCAATAATTGACAGTTGAACTATGATAATCCCTATTCAATCATGTGTAAAGCAGGAAACTACATGTATTTAGCTCATTAATTAGAATAGCAATTTAGGAAAAAATATCAAGGTATCATTTACAAAATGATTCATATCTTCAAAAGTATTGACGCTATGTATATAATTTTGGTATCATTTTAAAACTTGTTGTCATGTGCTTACATTTTTATTTAAATCATGAAATGTCAAAAATGTGACTTCTTCCTGGTTTTGTCAGAACGGGTCACATATGTGTTTGTTTCTTTGTTTACTTCTTTACACAATTTATTTACACTACAGCTGGAAGGCTGTATTTTTTTAATAAAGAAAATATTTTTGAATCAAGGACAGTGAAGGTGATAGAATTCTGTATTTTTGTATACAAAAAGTATTTGATATTAACTACACTAATTGCAGCAGTAGTTCATTTTATAGCTGAAAAGGACAAATGATATGGTTACAATTTAGCATTAATTACTGCATAAATGCATTTTTAGACCATCTGTCCACTAGATTTCCTGTTTTTAGATGATAGAATTATTGAAAGATGAAGGTTGTTGGTTCATACGGTGTTTATGAATCAGGAACTTGTCTGTACTAAATATTTCTGTTATGATTGTATACCTGCCAGATTACATGCGTGGTCAGGGAATTTGCACGCGGGGTCAGGAAATGCAAAGTGTATTTGTTTGACTAGATGTTGCTAAGCTACAAATGTTTACTAAACCATTGTGTACTTTAAATATGTCATGTTGCAAAGAAATGGCAAGCGTTCAGGATGACTGCTGCTACCCTACGTAGCCAGCCATAACAGGAGGGAAGTTGGCGAACTAACCAGCCAACCCCAAGAGGATTAGGATTAGACTTGGGATTTTAGGGTTAGGATTATGGTATTAGGGTTAGGTTTAAATTTGGTTGACGTCATTCAAATTAGTTCGCTTCATTGGCATTGGTTGCTGGAATTTAGTTGTTCCATCTCGCATCCTCAGACTTGAAGGGGAAGCCTACTGTTGCACTCAATGGGGGAAATCACAAACTATGGCATATACCCTCTGGTGATTACAATTCCAAAAGTTTTAAAAAGCCTATAAAAGTAAAGCACTCGTCCATGGATTTTAATAAGGTAAATAAAACCTGGGTGCATTTCTGTCTGTTAGATGGTGTTATGCATTATGTGTGTGCAATGTGCATGTATGAGCAATTTTGCCTCAAATACTTCATGTACTTGTGACAGGTAAGCTTATGGAATAAACACAGTTCTGTAAGGGTAATATTAATTATTATACAAGCTTACTCACTGATTGACAATCACTGATTGTATATAAATATGGTTTCACAGGTGGGTAGCCAAGATTGCCTGTGTGTGTGTTTGTTGGGGTGGGGGTGGGGTGTAGGAGTCAAATACAAAGCGAAGAGGAAACATAAAACCCACGGACAAACCAAGGTTTTTTTTTCACAAAACAATATCAACTAGTGTCTTTATTATATCAGTTAAAAGGTTTCAGTTCATTGAAATGGCTTGTTCTATTGTCAGTATTGGGAATATGAATTTATCAGGACACAACCAACTTTATTTACATGTATACATGTGATAAAAGCTTTTATCATGTGATACTTACCAAGTTGTTTTGATAGAGACTGATAAAATAAAAATGTGTTTCCTGTACAGTTTCTATTTTACTCAAAATAATGTGTTTATTACATGAAACACAACATTGAAAACATGTTGGTTCCTTATTCATCTAGATCCCTGTTTTGAAGTGGAATTGAAAGAAAACAGCGTTAGCATATGGGGGTTGTCACTGATCAGGAGTGGGGGACGATATATTAAACTATTAAACTAACAAAACTAGAGCGATAACCGCACCATAGCTGAACCATGTGGCTTCGGCAGTATATTGTGGTAGGCCTATACCAATGTCACCCGGATTCTGTAATGGACATAATCTCGAAATGCTATGAAGGTATGACTGCGCGAGTGGTGTTAATGAATGAGGAAAAGTAAAGAATATAAAATAAACTAGAGCAACTGTGCCCTTTGCAAGGGCACGCGGTAAGTTAGGCGGATGACTGTGACGATCTGATCAAGCAGCAATACTGTGCAGGATAAAATTAATTTTAATAAGACTGTTTTATTAATTGCCGTTTTAGTATACCTTGATTGTGAGAAGCTGGCATTTTGAAAACTTGACTTTTGACCTCTGTATGACCCCCTTAATGACCCCCTTAATGACCTTAAATGAATTTTAAAATATTTAAAACATGTTAAGGGT
The DNA here is from genome assembly GCF_039555335.1 of Amphiura filiformis. Classification (NCBI taxonomy): domain Eukaryota; kingdom Metazoa; phylum Echinodermata; class Ophiuroidea; order Amphilepidida; family Amphiuridae; genus Amphiura; species Amphiura filiformis. Next base: position 24,986,724 of record NC_092628.1, read on the forward strand.
GCATGCCACTAAATCCGCGTGTGAAGCGGTTTCCGGTAAAAGTTTATCACGACTATAGTCCCAACTTTGCATAAAAAATGTGCAAAATCGGTACAATATTAACAATTTTAGTGTTGCAAATCGTGTTTTGCTAGAACTTGTGAATGTGATCTCTACTAATTTGAACAGGAAACGCGAACATTTGAGTGATGTTTACGATGATGGCGCATGAACACACGAGGTCAAAACGCGGTTAGCAGTCGGACGTAAACACGGGAAAATCGGGTCTTTTTATATAGCGCTATTTTTAAAAAAAAGTAGACCTAAAATATGGTGTCATTTTCAGATATGTTATGCAGAATTTTGTTCTGATTAAGATGATATCAAATATATATTTCAAAGTAAGACGTAACTCTACTTATAGCCTAAAACGTGACCCCTATTTTGCACGTAAAGTCTATGGAAAGCTATTTTGTGGCATGTACCCTTTAAGGAGCAATTCCATGCGTTTTCGCGCGTCTTTATCTATTTAAAATGCACGCGAAGAAAAGAGGAGGACATCAACAAAGCGCGTTCATGGGCGCCGCCAGGTTTTTCGCTGTATGTGCGTTTGCCGCGAATAGGCCTGCTTTTATTTCCAATTTAATAAAAGTTCCGATTTTGGTAGAAGTTTGAAACCTTTTGATATGAATAAAGAAGAGTTTCAAAATATTGAAAACATTTTTATTGGTGTTTAAATTACAAAGAAGTTTTTCAATTTCATTGTTATTTTTTAACCAATTTTTTTTTCATTTAAACTCAAGTTTTGGCCTTCAATTTTAATAAAATTACATAAAATATTAGATTTAAGATATTTAAGTTTCTAGTTTGCTTTATTTATACCACTGTCCAGTATTTTAAATTGTTATAACATTCAAAGTTTAATTTATATTAATATTTAATTTCAATTAGCCATTCATTACATTTGCTTTTTGGACAAAACGGGTTAAAAGTGACGCTGAAGGGGGGGGGGTAGGCCTACTTGATTGACATTTCTTGTCTTTTTAAATATTCCGCAGGTACTGAGAATGTTTTAATTTTGAAGTTATGCACTTGTAAAAGATGTTTAAAGAACGTTTACTCTTAACATCAATTAATATCTTCATGAAAATAGCAAATCAGCAACCATTGTGCATTCATGTGCATCAAAATGACGAAAAATGGCAATTGTCGGCTATCATGCTTGTGCTTGAAATCGACATCCTGTCTAAAGTATGAAAGAAAATAACCCAACATTTCTTACAATTAATTCAAAATGTAGTGAAAAAGATAACAAAATCATTTTCAAGGCCTAAAACGATGTTTTAGCCTCTTCAAGGGTGCATGCCACTAAATCCAGCGTGTGAAGCGGTTTCCGGTAAAAGTTTATCACGACTATAGTCCCAACTTTGCATAAAAATGTGCAAAATCGGTACAATATTAACAATTTTAGTGTTGCAAATCGTGTTTTGCTAGAACTTGTGAATGTGATCTCTACTAATTTGAACAGGAAACGCGAACATTTGAGTGATGTTTACGATGATGAGCGCATGAACACACGAGGTCAAAACGCGTTAGCAGTCGGACGTAAACACGGGAAAATCGGGTCTTTTATATAGCGCTATTTTTCTCAAAAAGTAGACCTAAAATATGGTGTCATTTTCAGATATGTTATGCAGAATTTTGTTCTGATTAAGATGATATCAAATATATATTTCAAAGTAAGGCGTAACTCGACTTATAGCCTAAAAACGTGACCCCTATTTTGCACGTAAAGTCTATAGAAAGCTATTTTGTGGCATGTACCCTTAAGAATGTCATAAGGATCATTGCATTTGAATTTCAGCTCACTTGAAGCATTTTGAAAACTTGACCTTTGACCCCTTTATTGCCCCTTAATGACCTAAAATGAATTTCAAAATATTTTCAACATGTTTAAAATGTCATGAGGATCATAGCGTTTAAATTTCAGCTCAATCGGAGCATTTTGAGAACCTTGACCTTTGACCCCTTTATGACCCCTTAATGACCTTCAATAAATTTTTTTAATGTTTTAAACATGTTTAGAATGTCACAAGGATCATTGCATTTAAATTTAAGCTCAATCGGAGCATTTTCAGTTAAAATGACCTTTTTTGACCCCTGTGACCCCTGGATGACCTCCGACGTTTAAAAATATGTTTATTATATTCTTTATGTTTTTCTCTTTCATATGACACCACTCATGGGGTCATACCTTCGTGGCATTTAGAGATATGTCCATTTCAGACCAAATGGTTGGTGAGTAAGTAAGTAAGTAAGCAAGTAAGTAAGCAAGTAAGTAAGTAACATACACTCATATAGGCTGAGACCATTTCATGGTTCAGCAAAAATTCAACACACACACAAAATAAAAGATATTTCTGATATTGTATTGAAGAGGGTACTGAATATTTATGTATTTAATACATGTAGCCTATATGTTATGTATACATTACATGTATTATGTTTGAACATTTCAAAGTGGCCATTTTCATAAAAGCAGTGTATTGTAACTATATTACCTGATATAGAAAATGGAACCATAAGAACGACTGTATAGTCATTCAATGTCCAAACTGCATATTTTTCCTGTGATTTAAGCATAGGCCACTACTACTCTCTATGATTTAAGTTACATTTTTAAAGCCATTGCAGCTCAATGTACACACAGTGTTCCTGTGTTTTGTTATGAAAATGGGCACTTAAATATGCACACATTTATAAGTTTAATGTCCGTAGGGATGCTAATTAGGGAAGGGGCTTTATAATTAATTGGGGGATATGAATTTTGGATATGTCTGGGTAAACCTGACTTTGGAATTCCATGCATGCAGTCATGAGTGTATGGACAATTATGCATGCACATCTGTCAGCCTATATTTCTTAACATTTATATATCGTTGGAGATTATTTGAACACAAAGGGGGTACTTGATTTTGGATAGAATAGTAATGTACTATAATTTATGATTATTTCGCTTTATAATTATGGTAAATTTACCAAATTCTGGGAAATTTTCATCAATCTTTAAGACAATGAAGAATCTGTATTTTTTGAAAAAAATTGTGAAAAAAACCCACCCCAACCAAAATTGAAAATTGCCACCCAAAGTTATACCAAAAAGCCTGAAAATGCCCATCCCTGCCACACATCCCCATACCGAGCAGGACTTGAACATAAGGAAATTTTGTCAATATTTATCATTGCCGTATTAATGCCATCATTCATTATATTGGGGGAAAATTATCAGTTTTTCTGTGCTGTGATATAAACGTATATGTGAATTCATTTATTACATGTACAGCCTGTCTCAAAAAAAATTGTGCAAGTGAAGAGCGCCCTCTCTGGCAATTAGAAAATACCGTTGTGACAATGCTTACATCAACGTCAAGGGTGTAGTCTTAGCTCTCAAATGCCGTTTGTTCTGTTCAATTTGCTTGTTTTAATCTCGAGATATGTTTAGTTAAAGACGAAAGGGTAAAATCACAATTGTGCCACTTTTATTAGGGAAGAGGGCTAAAGTTAACATGTAACAGTGATAGCATCATGTTTACCAAGAGTTGTTAAATCAACATATCTCAAAATTGGAACAAGCAAATTGAACAGAACAAACGGCATTTGAGAGCTAAGACTGCGCCCGTGACGTTGATGTAAGCATTATGTCACAACGGTATTTTCTAATTGCCAAAGAGGGCGCTTTTCACTTGCACAATTTTTTTTGAGACAGGCTGTATATGGTGGCCTCTCATTAATTTATTGTAATTCCTTGTAAGTAGATGATGCACATAAATATTTAACTGTCTTCTGTCACCATCTGGACATGTTTGGGTTTATTTATTCAAAGACCTTCAATACACTAAGGTTCTTGATTAGTTTTCTTCTAAAAGTCACACATTATGATTAACGAGTTGACATTGGGGAAAAAAAAGAGATTATGATTTGAACATTAAACTTGCCAGAAAACAATGGAAAACAAAAGAATTTTTCTTTTAAATATTGACTTCTGTATACCAAGTAAGGTATTGGTAAGGTAAATTTGCACAAAATTTGTTGATTTTACCCCCCCCCTCCTGAAATTCACTTTTCCCCCATGCCAGGGGCGGATTTAGAGGGGGGCGCACCTGGCGCACGCCCCCTCTAATTTTTGCAGAGCGGCGTCTGACTTTGTGTATTTTTGCAGTAAGCGACGTCTGACTTTGTGTGGGTGCCGAGCTGACACGGCAGCAGCTGTGGCTCCCCGTATTGAAAATTCCTGGATCCCCCCTGCATGCCCCCCACCCAAAAAAAAATTCCTGGCGCCGCCACTGATTCTACAACACCTGAGAAAGTACAGGTATTTCCCAGCAAATTGTCAACCAAGCATACAAATAGCTTGCTTAAGGGCTCATATTGAAATTCCCTTACACAGGAAGGTGTGCGCCATCCTGCAGCTTTCCTGTGCTAGCCTTCTTTTGTTAAAATCCTGGGCAGGGTGTATCACTGCTGCATATAATCCATCCGCTTTATGACAGAGCTTTCCTGAGGCGCTTGCGCTTAGCGAGGGAATCCTGCCTTCTTTCTGTGTGAAAACGTGGTAGGGTATTTCAATATGAGCCCTAAGTCGAGTGTTGTCCTCGAACTGTGATGGCCCTCCATATCTTCCTGTCTTGCATTGCTGTTACCATGTCAGTAGATTCAAGTCCTGTGTCTTGTCTTAGGATGTCGACAAATGTTAGGGCGGGTCTTCCTTGGTTTCTTTTCCCATGCTTTGGAATCCAGTGCACCAATTTAGATACAGGTTCTGTCTTGCTTCTGTAGCAGTGGCCAGCAAACCATGTCCTTCTTTCCCTGATCTTGTCTGATAACTTTGGGAGGTCACCATACAGCTCTTTGTTTGTCATATGCTGCTTCCAGTGGACATTACGCATTGCCCTCAACAGTCTGGTGTAACAGCCATCCAGCTCCTTTGCCAGTTTGGAAGTGACAAATAGCACATATAAGAAAATTAACAAAATTATTTCATGAAATGTGAATACACATAACATTCTTAAGACGTTCATATAATGTTTGCTATGTATATTTTTAGCTTCTACTTTAAGACTTAATATCTGTTCAGATTCACAATATTCTTATGTTGACATTTTACCTAACTGGATTGATATTAATGTTGATTTGAACATTATATGCATGCCTAAAAAAAGAATGGAAGAGAGGCACTTATCATCAACTTAAATTTAAACATTTGCTTCTTTGAAATTAACAAACATGACATTTGCATCTTTGAAATTGTGCATAATATACTGCACAGTCCAGGTGCGCAGTGCTTGCATTGTTTGATTATAAATATCTGAATTTTTTAATTTGTTGAAAATGTGAGAATCTCTTTTCCATTTAGAATTGCCTACACAAACACATATGTTTTGCATTTTGTTTTTATTTATGGATTTATTGTGATAAAAAATCTGATAATTGAATTGCTTCTCACCAGAAGCTATGAGGGAGGGGGGGGGCTTAGTATGCAGAATTCAGTAGGAATGATCATATCAGAGCAGTGTTCGAATTATGGAAAACTAAATGGTTGTCCCACGGACAACCAGGTAAAAATTTCTGGTTGTCCGTCTAAGTTTTTGGTTGTCCGTACTTGGAACAAAGTTCCCCACAACCACATGTGTACTCATACACGTACAAAGGTGAGTTTTGGCTACAGATTTATGGTTGTCCGGGGGACAACCGAATCAGTATTTTTGGTTGTCCGGCGACTTTTTTAGTTGTCCCGGGCAACCGGACAACCAAAATTTCGAACGCTGTATCAGAGACTAAGGTAATAGAAAAGATTTTTTTTTTTTTTTTTTTGGATTTTTGTTGTTTATGCATTCTGGATTGATTTTTACTGAAAAAAGGCAAGTGAAGAGAGTTAATTTTAAGAAATTTGCAAATTTTTACAGATTTTGGTGATTTTTTAGGATAATTTCAGATTATTTGCCAAAAAAAGAAAAAGAAACAAAAAACAACCACTGGCCAACCCTACTAGACGTTGGTTTTTCTAGCCACAGCAAATAATTTGCTGAAATGATTACACTATTGTTTAATTATTCCTTCAACTACTACATGTAGGCATGTTTTTGATCCTGTTGTTTTGCGGCATGATATTTGCGTTGTGTCTGCCTTTTCTTCCCCGTGCAACACTTTTGAAAGCACGCTTAGTGGTGGTTGTGATTATAAATTAAATTTACTGTAGTGTTGCGCCAGATTTTATCATGTCTTGCTCTGTAGGGCTTTTAAATTTGTTGTATATCTTGTAGTTACGTTTTCACTGTTTGTAAAGCGCATTGAGAAACTGTATTGCTTGTAACCCGCTCAATAAATGTCTTATTATTATTATTAAGAAAGCTCTGTCTGCCTGTTGAAAAGGGTTTTTGTTGTTGTCCAAGCTGGGTAAGATCAATGAAGTCCTATGAATGAAACTAGTTCCTTAGGGAGGGAGTGAGTTTCAAATGTCAATTACATGTCTCCAACATACTAAAACATCAATAGTATTTTGATGAAGAAAAGAAAGTCCAATGACAACAAATTTAGCTCATCCACAGTGTTTTTCTGGCCTTCTCAAATGATGGCATATTATACAGCCGAAGCTGTGTTTTCTAAATATATATTCTGTGTATATGATTGATAGATTAAAAGAAATATCAATGATAATTTGATTACATTTTGATCCGTACCATTCTGAAGCCTGATTCAAAAATTTTGAGCCTTTGTTTCGATTGTACTTTATTTACTAATGAATTTTGCTTTAACTTTGTAGCTTATTTATAAATGTGTGGTTTCTTTATCATTTCTTCTTCTTCAGGTATTCATTATTGATTTTGGTCTTGCCAAGAAGTTCCGTGATAATAGAACGAGACACCATATACCGTACAGAGAAGATAAGAATCTTACGGGTACAGCCAGATATGCTAGCATCAATGCACATTTGGGAATTGAACAAAGGTAGGCATATGTGTCCATCCATATCAAAAGGATGCACTTGTCGGCTGCTACATGTGTCTCATTTCACATAATAGCTAGAAATAAATACCAGATTCATCTCAAGTGGAGGTCACTTCAAATCATCCCCAAGTGACATGGTTAAGGAATGTTCTATGTATTCCTAAACCATGTGACTTGGGGATAATTTGAAGTGACCTGCACTTGAAATGAGTCTGGTATTTATTCCTAGCTATTATGTGAAATGAGACACATGTAGCAGCCGACAAGTGCATCCTTTTGATATGGATGGACACATATCCTTATAATTATATCTAAAGCAAAGAGATTTCACTTAAGAGTGCAGACTCTGATAAATGTTGATGCTCTTAAGTCGGTCCCGATGCTTAACAATCCAATATGGTGTATTTACTATATGTATCATTATGCATGGGACTATTCCGAGTCTGGCCTCATAAAAACCTAATCTCTTTGTTATATACATGTAAAGCAAGCGCAGGTCTGTGACCCTCAACAGGTTCTAAACTGTAGTGCTATAATAGGCCAGCCCATGGTCTGAACCTATGTGTATGGGATACTTGCTATTGGATATAGTATACTGTATACTTGTGCCTGGATATGTTGTACTTGTGCCTTGTGCCATACATGTAGATAGAGTCCTGAGATAAACTGGATTGCATATTTTCTTGTTGCAGAAAAACAATGAATTACAAAAGCATTCAAACACTTTTTTGATTGTATCTCAGAATCTCACAAACAGTTGCAACATGTGCTTTTACCCATCATAATTCCAAACTCATCATAGCTGTAACATAAATTCTATAATGAAGAGTTACATGATACGTTTGGATTTGCCATGGGTCAAGGAGTTACAATGCATCTCAACTGCTAGTGAAATTGGCACCCCTGGTCAGAGGGGGTACTCAAGTTTGGATTGGGTAGGGGTGTGCTGCTGAGAAATGTAAAGTAGCTCATCATATACTAATTTTGCTTGATATACCAAAATTTAAATTTTACGGCAAAATGTAATAACTTTTTCCAAAATTTCCGGACATCGTTCGAAAATTAGGGCTACAGTCAGGCAAAAAAATTTGGAGAAAAATGTGAAAAAATAACGCTTCCATTTATCAAATTTGGCCTAGAAAAGGGAGTTATTGATATACCAAAAGGCCAAAAATGCGAAAAAATGTTTGCAACACATCCCTGTGGGCATTTGTACTGAGTACCCCCTAGGCCTTAGCCACTTATACTAGTACTGTTTATAGTCGAAATTCTTCATCAAGGAAAATGGAGACAATGTTGTTTTTGTTTCCTGCTTGTCTGTCAGTCTGTTTGTCTGTCCAAGCTTGTGAGCATGATTTCTCAGTACTGGTAAAGTGTATACATGTAATAGTGATGCAGCTTGGTGAAGGGGTGACAATTTTCAGTCTTCCAATCAGGGTTTACTTTTACGCACAAATCACGCATTCACACACTTTGCAGACTCCTTCAAATCCAAAGGCCAACACGTACAAAATCTTGAAAACGTACACATTCAAATATTGCATGATTTGAATATAGAAACACCCGATATTGTGCATTTATTCTCGTCTTTTGAGCATCAGCGTAAGCCGGCAGCATTTACAATACATTTACATTTATTATAGCGGACCCGAACTTTGCTTTATATATCGGAGATGATATTCTTTGGATAACCTTTGACCTCTGCACGCTCATTTCCCAGTCCCAGTTCGGGTAAAGCGTATTGGCATCAACGTGTTGTCCAATAAACAAATATAGGTGCAATTTATTTAGTTATCCATCATGCATTGAAAGCTGAGACAGACATGGGTGTTGAAAATATAATGGCACTTTTTCGGTTTCTGAAAAAAAAAAAAAAAGCTTCATATTGAATTTGTATAGTTAAATGGCTTCAAATGGCAGGCTTTGTTATTTCAAAAGAAGTAAACAAATCAGTGATAGATGAGTTGTTTATGTTCAAATGGAAATATAAGGGTCTTCGGGTGACAAATCGAATGGAAAAATAAGTGTCTTTGGGTGACAGACCATGTACTCGTAACAAAATATGGGGTTTTTGGGTGAAAGCAATACTAAAAAAGGGTCTTGACAGCGCTCCAATAACACACACATTGTTAAAAATGTCTTCAAAAATAAAAATATCCTTTGGGCAATGTTGTGGACCCCTTCAGAGGAAAAATTCACAATTGAAAGGGTCCAAAAAATTGAAAATGCCCCTTCGGCAAAATGCTTAAAGAAAACCCTGCTTCCAATTCCAGTTATGAGCTGATTTACTATGGTACTCCAAATTCATTTTCTTCATTGTTTCAATACAATGTTCTCAACTAACTAAAGCATGGTTTTCTATACACATGTAATGTTACATGTTGATGGCTTTTACATCAAATTAAAACTGATAAAAGGTTACTTGCCATGAAGGTGCGCAAATCTGGGAATTGACTTGACAACATTGTCCTCATTCTTCTTGATAAAGTCACACTTACAGTTGAGAACAGGGCCGTAGCAAGCGGGCGGCCAAGGATGCCATGGCCGCCCCACTTTTTGAGAAAGTTGTTATGTTTTTCTTTATATCTTTATTTCAATATGGGCATAGATTTGTAATTTGGCTGCCCCATATTTGTGATGGCCGCCCCACATTTTTCGACCTTGCTACGGCCCTGGTTGAGAAGCATGGCTTTTTGTAAACGTAAGTGTTATTTACATTGTATAGCACCATTTATAATGTACTTATATATTTTTTTCTTTGCTGTGCAGTCGCCGTGATGATATGGAATCCCTAGGATATGTGTTGATGTATTTCAACAGGACAAGTCTACCATGGCAGGGTCTAAGAGCAGCCACAAAGAGGCAAAAATATGAAAAGATTAGTGAAAAGAAAATGTCCACACCACCAGAGGTCCTCTGCAAGGTGAGTTCTCTAGATTGGCTTTTTTTCCAGGACTCTTTACAACTCTGCTAGACAGGAAATCTTGTGTGTGCTGGTTCGATCCCCTCTGGTTCTGATTTTTTCATTCTCTCAATGTCTTGTTTTTCATTTAACCTAACCCATCAAAATAACTCTGATAGCAATTACTGCTGTTGTTTTGATGTGTTGTCAATTGAACCAAAAACAACCCCCATAAGTAAAAATTATCTGTCATTTTTTTAATCTTGATTGCCATCTACAGACATTATAAAATCTGTATATTTTCAATTTTATTTTGGTACTTATAAATTTACATTCTGTATATGGCTCCCACCTTCAACATATGATGAGCTCTTCAATATATATTGTAACAGAGTGAGTGATGATTAACATAGATCTGGCTTGTGTTACAGTTTCGGAAATGTAACACCACAAAATTTCTAATCAAACTACTTCCGTGCTTATTGGGGCTATACAATTACATGGGCGTATTTGTTGTGCGGTCATTTGTGTATTGATGTATTGGGCCGTTTCGTTTGAAATCTGCCATACTCCTGTGGAAGGTTTAAGGAAAAGGTGCTACAGAGGGAGTATGTTTTTCAAATGTAATTGGCTAGGGTAAATTATTTTGAAACCCATACACCCCCTGTATTATGGATTCACATGGATCTGCCACAACTGGAAAGAGTATTTCAAATGGATGTACCCCAATTGTCTAAATTGTCTATTCTATTCTACTCAGTGGCGAAAATTTAGAAAATCCCATAGGAAAATTGCTGAAAAATGGCTTGTTCCCCCAATCAGACCCAGTGCCCCCCCCCGCCCCAATCATGGTCGGTACCCCCAATATTATGACCCATGTTACGCCACTGATTCTACTCCCTCTTATAGCTAAATCTTACACAGGGGAGTGCAGATTTCAAGTGGATTTGCCCATGGTGCATCAATTTATCAAGTATGTGCGAGAGCTGAGACCTGCATATAATTGCAAAGTAGCCAGATTAGTTTCAGAGAAATGGTGATTGTTGCTTGCATATTTAAGCTCTAAATATACATTGTGCACTCTATCTTGTTTGTTTGTTTAAAATACAATTTATTTTGATTTATTACCCTTGTGTAACCAACAAAAACCTTATTAACATATCATGCCAAAATAGCATCTTCAAGAAAGTCGCAAAATGCAATGAGTAAATTTGATAAAATGATATTGATAAAATTTGATAAGATTCTATGAAACTTGACAATGGCAACTATGTTGTCAGTATGGCAAAAGTCTTTCAAAAGTGTTTGTTTGTTTGTTTGTTTTATTCGGCATCAGCAGATATATACACTGCAATTAGAAAAAGACAAGAATACCAATATCAGTGCCTCTGATTGGCTAATTGCATGACATACTCATCTAAGTAACCAATCAAATAGAGCTTTTAATCTCTTACTACATTCAATCTGATCCCCTTCAGTCCTACTGACCATTTTTACCATATCTCGGATTGGATCAACAGATGATATAACACTCTTCGTGATCTTTGTTTCAAAATAGGTCTTAAAGGCCATGGGATTAATGGCAAAAAGCACTTCCTGTAGAGCTGTGATTTTGTGGAAAACAAACAATATTTTTGGTCACAATAATATAAATTCATATTGGTCACAGCGTGTATGACGTTGTTATGCGCAGCCTGTACTGTGACCGAATGTGTGGTACGGTAGCCCCCACATCTGTATCAAGTGGACACATACTCAAGTACTCGTTGCTAGGTGATGGTATAAGAACACATTGGATAAAATCAAATCAAGAGTAAACTTATATACAAACAAAACAGATTCTCTTTTTCTAGTGGGGTGTATGATAACATAGCTGTATAAATTACTCTTGATTTCACGGTGTATAAACTATTTCCCTGGATAAATCTTTCATCATTTGCTCAGGCTTATTATGTATCAGGTGTCAAAATGTGGTTTCACATACATCAAACAAGCATTAAATCACTATGCGACCCATTCCCACAAAGCCCTGGACATATTGGCAGGCCTGTCTTTCGATATAAAACCCTTTGAAAGATACATACCCAGTGTCCCACAGATGCATACCCAGTGTCCCCCAGAAAAGGTTACAAATGAACTGCATTTTGGGATGGTACAACAGAACGATGTCAATTTTTCATGTTATTCATTCATGCTTCATGTAAGTCTCTGCTAAGTTTCAATTTTGTATCTTAAAAATAACTTACGGGGTACTAGTAGAAGGCACATGTTATGAAAAGGAAAGTGATGTAATTTTTTAACATTAAATAAGACTATTTAAAAAATGTAAAAATCTATGTTTTTGGATGCCTGGTACCATAAAAATTGGTCAAATATGTGAAATTTGAGAGGCTAGTATTTTATGAAAATGAGGATTTAAACCGAAGTTTTTTTTTATTGCATCATCGCATCTCGTGGAGTGCATGCACCTCCAGTGGTTTTGATAGCGAGCCCTAGTGAGATTCGGATCGGTTTGGGTTAATCAGTAATTGTCTTAGGACATTTGTTAATCTCCATTTATTGTTCAAATTCAAAATGTTAATCTCCATCCATTCATTCATTCATTCATTCTTTATAACAATCTCGGAATTACCAAATAACCCATTTGACACATTTTTAAATAATACAAAACAAATGTGGAGTCATTTTAAAGCTAATAAAAAAAAGTTAATTTTGGACAGATTCTAAGTTTTGTGGGAATGGATCACAGCAAGCCACAAAGTAATTTGCAAAGTAGATGAGCATAGACTGTGTATATATTACAAAGGAGAAATTGTAAAGCAAGTGATGTCACTTGAGAGGTAGTGGCTTTGATGGCCAAATTTTGGGGATAAATCTGTCTTCTAATTTGATCAATCTAGATCACTACTCTTCCCTGTTAAACTTTTGCACTTCTAAGAGATATGTGAAAATGGTACTTTGAACATAGATTACAGCCCATAGGCCACATGTGGCCCTTCACGATTCCCAGGCAATGCGGCAGGCGAGGCATTTTATTATATATTCATAACCTCATTAATAAACGTGATGCGTGTGATCCAATCATATTTTATTATTTGTGAAAACGCAAACGCAAATTGAGGTAATTAATATCTCACAATTGACCGCAAAATGCGTAATTGTTCCAATGTCGCACACAATTGACCTCCGCGTGCGCCGTATTTTTAAGTCCAACAAACTGCGCGCCGCTGGCTGCCGTATTTGGATTATGCGCTACCATATTTGCACAGATTCTGATACGCACTTTGTTATTGGTCTTCTTGTTTTAGCCTGATCGATTTTGGGAAAGGGAAGATGTAAAATTTTTTTTATTTTTACAAACTTTTGAGGAAAATTTTGTTATTTTTTGTAAAGTTAAAAGATCAAAGTGACGGTTATGAATGAGGTTAATAACTTTGCATCGGTAATTTGTCGGGCATTGTGAAAAATCTAAACATTTTGCTTTGGACCTCGCAATATCCCTCGGGGCTACGGATATTTCTCGGTTCCAAAGGCAAAATGTTTAGATTTTACACAATGCCCTCCAAATAACCGATGCACAGTTATTAACCTCTAAACAAGATTATTATATAACAAGAACTGTCTTTAAAAAAAGACAATGCCATGGATGAAGATCATGTTTCATAATTTACTTGGTACTAATAAGTACTTGGAATGCCAGTAATTTTTTTTTTTGCATGCAGAATAAAACCAGCTGGGAAATTCATACTTGTAACAAAAGGCTCAAAAAGGGTGATCATGTCCACCAAGTTTTATAACAATCCAATAATCTATTATCAGTATCAGTAACTTTGATGGTTTGATGCTTAATTTTGATTACATGCACAACGTTTTATGACAATCCGACAATCGATGCTCAGTTAACCTCAAATGACCTTGACACGGCTTTGAATTTTTTGACAATCCAATAATGTATATTACTAGATTCGCGGTTCTCGGGTTTGGTGGTTCTCGTGATAAGAATATTGCACCCTGGAAATATTCATATTCTGCTGTAATAAGCCTCTGCACATGTGCCGTATTGAAATATGTGTTGAAAATAGGCCTATTGATCCGATGAGATGCACCTGCAGTCCCCTGCACAATTACCCACACTGTAATGCTTTCCGATGCTCGCATTGTGCCCGTCGGTACTCTGCGCACTACGCGCATGCGATGCACACCGCAAGCACATGTTAGCGAGCCGTGTGATAGCGCATGGACAGAGGGAACGGACGGACACGCCATGATTAGTATTATGGTACTCAGTCAACCTCAGATGACCTTTAACAATTTTGTCACTAAATTATGATCGCATCTACCAAGTTTCACGACAATCTGGCAATCTATAATTCATTCACCTCAGGTGACCTTGACCTGACCTGCGCTTACATCCATCATGTTCATTACAATCCAACTCCTACAAGTTCCTAATTTTCGAATTCAAAACTTCTATATTACGAATGTTATACTATATACTGCAGTTTTTCAGTTAAGGTTATTAATTATTTTAAACTGTTGTGATTTGGTAGTTCACCTTCACAGCATCTTATGAATGGTAGTGAGCTTTGGCAAAAACTTTATAGCGAGTGTGTAGAAGAATTAAAATATCACAGATATACTTTTATAGGTGCTGCGGTTCTTGAGTTACGTTGTAAAGAGGGCTGAAACAACAACACTTTTGTAAAACATACATAACTCATTAACAACAATAAATTAAGCAAGTTTGCAAAGTATACGATTTGCAGAATGAACTTTTGCAAAACATCAAGGTATTATTTTTATGCCTCCACCGCGAGGCATACTGTTTTTGCAATTTCCGTGCTTCCGTCCGGATGCTGTATCTTGGGCATGGATGGGCGGATTGACTTCAGATTTTCAGGATAGGTGGGTCATGGTCAAAAACTCTGGATACTTTTTTTGGGTGAGGTTCAAGGTCATATACTGAGGTCAAAGGTCATTTGAGGTCAAATTACTAAAAACTGTCGTATGTGCTTCCGTCCGGATGCTGTATCTCGGGCATGGATGGGCGGATTGACTTCAGATTTTCAGGATATGTGGGTCATGGTCAAAAACTCTGGATACTTTTTTTGGGTGAGGTTCAAGGTCATATACTGAGGTCAAAGGTCATTTGAGGTCAAATTACTAAAAACTGTCGTATGGGCATGAAACTTGGTGAATACAGTCAACATTTAAAGCCAAATTTTTGGAAGGTCATTTTGGGGTCATCCAGGGTCACCCAAGGGTCATCTAAGGTCAAATTACTAAATATTGTCCTATGGGCATGAAACTTGGTGGGTACAATCAATATTTAGAGTCAATTTTTTGGAAGGTCATGTTGGGGTCATGCAGGGGTCATCTAAGGTCAAATTGATAAAATTGGTCGTATGGGCATGAACTTGGTAGGTACAGTCAACATTTAGAGCCAAATTTTTGGAAGGTCATTTCGGGGTCATCTGAGGTCACCCAGGGGGCATCTACGGTCAAATAAATAAAATTGATCGTATGGGCATGAAACTTGGTGGGTACAGTCAACATTTGGAGCCAAATTTTTGGAAGGTCATTTCAGGGTCATCCAAGGTCACCCAGGGGTCATCTGAGTTCAAATTACTAAAAATTGTCATATGGGCATGAAACTTGGTAGGTACATTCAACATTTAGAGCCAAATTTGTGGATGGTCATTTCGGGGTCACCCAGGGGTCATCTAAGGCAAATTAATAAAATTGGTCGTATGGGTATGAAACTTGGTGGATACAGTCAACATTTAGAGCCAAATTTTTGGCATGTCATTTTGGGGTCATCCAGGGTCACCCAAGGGTCATCTGAGGTCAAATTACTAAAAATGGATTTGTACACATTTAAATCGCCCCATGGTGGAGGCATCCCATTCGACGCTTTGCGTCGAAAACCGCGACGTTTTTAGTTCAATAATATATTGATCTAGATAATGAAAATAGATTTTTAGGTTGCTTCGACCAACAATACCTCGTCTACCCTTAAATGGCTAAAACTGGTAAAAAATATGGCTCCTGCCATCCCTTAAATGCATGACATTTTATTTAAAACATAATTCGCATTGTATAGTTTACTTTTAGTTACAGCACATTATAAACATCATTCCAATCTTGTATTTTCTGAATGTATTGATTGTTAGGACTATGATACTTTCGCAAATTTATTGTGCAATAGTAGAGTGTTAATATCTCACACTAGAACTTTATTTGTGAATAGATTTTCATCGCTGATATATATTAATATATTAATTATTTCATTTATAGTAGTTTTCTTTAGTTTTCATCCATAAATATTCACAAGAGTATTATCTGTTTACAAATGAAGCATTCATGCTCAAATTCAATTAGTCACCCCACGCACGCAATGCAGTTCAGTACTACCCACTGCAGAGTGCCTTTACATAAACATTGTGACCTTGCTTATGTTTTACATTGTTGCAGTCTAAAACAGGTAGTTTGCACTAGTACTAGTAGTACTGTCAATTATAAAGTTCTTTCTTTCCTTTCTTGCTTTTTGGTGCCTTTCTTTCTTTCTTTCTTTCTTTCTTTCTTTCTTTCTTTCTTTCTTTCCTTCCTTCCTTCCTTCCTTTCTTTCTTTCTTTCTTTCTTTCTTTCTTTCTTTCTTTCTTTCTTTCTTTCTTTCTTTCTTTCTTTCTTTCTTTCTTTCTTTCTTTCTTTCTTTTTCTTTCTTTCTTTCTTTCTTTCTTTCTTTCTTTCTTTCTTTCTTTCTTTCTTTCTTCCTTCCTTCCTTCCTTACTTCCTTCCTTCCTTCCTTCCTTCCTTCCTTCCTTCCTTCCTTCCTCGATTATCTTTTTTTCTCTCTTTCTCTTTGTTTTCTTTGATTCTTTTTCCCAACATGAACCTTAATTCATCTTTTTGTTTCTTGTTCATTTTATGTCCAGGGTCATCCAGCCGAATTTGCCATGTACCTTAACTACTGTCGCAGTCTAAGATTTGAAGAGGCGCCCGACTATATGTACCTGAGACAGCTTTTTCGTATCTTAATCCGCACACTACAGCACCAATACGACTACTCGTTTGATTGGACACTACTCAAACAGAAAGCAGCTGGGGGCGGGGGGCAAGCCCCACCACATATGAGCGGGGGTAGCATGGCACAGGTGGGGTCTAGTAACCCCCATCACCGGCAGTCGGACAGTAAAGGCAAAAGCAAACATTGATGCTGATCGAACTGCGAAATAGTGGCAGATTATATCAAATGCCTCTTGATGTGTTATAGATTGAATCGGAAGTGATGGAAAAAAATGGCCTGTCTGCAGGGAAAAGGTGTTTTGTTTATGGATTGATTTGGAAGGAAATTGAATGCTGCTGGTGATTTTTAAACTGTCCAATTTGAGAGTCATTGAAAGAGAGCTGTGTTAGCCTGAAGGTTATAATTGCTAAATTACCAATGAAAATATTTCATGATTGTTAAGTCATTATATGTGATGTGATCAAGCAAAATCAGTCTGAAGTCGGACATATTCAGTTTTCAGTTTCTTATACACCAATCCGAGAAGCGTTTACTGTATTTGGCCCGGGGTATTTATTTGGCCCTCTGTTGACGGCAACACAGATGTACCAGAGCGGGAGATTTAATTCATAATACAATACTCATGATTGTGTATTGAATATCACTGTTGTATACAATTCCTGTATAGCACACAATAAATAATGGATGGAACCCTCAATTTTACACCGGGGACACCGCAGTAATAGCGAAGTTGGATAGGTGTATAGGATTGTAAACAGCATTTGCAAAGCTACATTTTACAGAAAACCCCATTGAATTTGGACAACCGGTTCAAAAGATGTGAGCAGTGAGTTTCCAAAACAATAGGAAACAAAAGGAAATACTTCCTTTATTCGGCTATATCTCAAAATCAATATTTCCAACTTCGGACTATTTTTGCTTGATCACATCACATATGGCCATGCGTTTTGAGTTGGGCCGGTAATGCGTTACATGTTTTCGCGAGATGAATATTGCATGTTTTTTCGTTTAGATATGAATATCTTTCACATATTATACCCAACATATATAAAAGCATACATTTTCTTGCTGCAAATGAACCAAGGAATCCAAAAATGCACTTTAAAATGACACAGGGTGTAACACTAAAGAGTTATGAAACTGAAAATACCAAATATTTTAGGGGAAAAAATGTAAAACTTGACAAATTAAAAAAAAAAGTTAGCTTCACTCCACATATTTAAAAGTTCCATATTTGAATTCCTCTCAGTCAGAGCTTTAAATACATATATAACATCATAGGGTTCAATAAAATTAAAATGATTTTGCGCCAGCCTCTTTCAAGGCATATTTTCCCATTGACTTCAATGTGTAACCTGAACGGAAAATAAAAATGCAAAATTGCTTCTCAAAGCAAATTAAATTACCTGGAATATGATTGTATGGTGTTATAGTATGCAGTTTAAAGTGAATTGTAAAAATGTGAAAAAAGAAATGGACCTCTAGCATTGTATGACCCCTGGGGGTCACTTTTATTAAATTTGCTCCTCCTGATCCTCCTCCTCCTGATCCTCCTCCACCCCGCACATTATCCTAATTAGATGCAAATTATTCAAATGTTAATAACTTTTTACAACTTTTTAAGGTTTACTGTATTGGTCTCATCACAAGCTTTGATTTGGCACCAAATTTAACTACATAGGCTGCATATTAACTGAGAAAATTAAAAAGATGTACCCCGAAATGTCGCGCGCATGTAACATCTCCACCTATTTACTGGCCCAACTCAAAACGCATGGCCATATATAAATCTATTATTGTCTGTTTGTAATTGTAATGCCTTGTGATCATGTTGATTCTGGAAGTAAAAAAAAAAAAGTCACAACAAATGAAGCTCAAACAGTAGATTTTCAAGATCACAAATTTTTCTATCCTTGTAAATTCAATGGAATCAGAAACTAATTAATTAGGTTGTCTCAGATTGAATGAACACAACATGACAAACACCTGTGTTCCCATTACTCAACCATGACAATGTGCCCATAGGGAGGTTATGGGAGGTAGCATGCATGTGGAATTATGCATGTGTCTAAAATGGCACACTGTGTTCATTCAAAAATCATTCAGCTTCACTCACAGAAATAAATATAGGAGAATGCAGTCCTGTTGCCATCTTTGTTTAGGCATGCAGGAGAATTTTTGTGGTATTCATGTTTTGCTTGGACTACATTGGAGTAATTGTTGCTTTTCTGTGACATTGGGCTATTCCATTTAAAATCCCCACTACCTCTGTCAAAGATTTTGGAAATATCTTCAACAGGGGGAGTATGAATTTCAAATGGAATGAATACATTGGCAGCTCTTATTTGAACCCCCCCTGTGGAATCTTTCTCAGAGGGTGTATCAAATTCAAATGGAGCTGCCTAATGTGGTCATTCCTTCTGTCACATATATCTCCAAAATCTTCCACAGGCGTAGTGTGGATTTTAAATGGAATAGTCCATTCACAGACTTGGCCTAATTTGCCAGTGCTTCATAGTGTGATTAAGTTACTGTCAAATAGGCCTGTTATCGACTGTCGTATGTGTCATATTATCGTTAGAGATTCGACATGTGTCGATTGTCGTATTTTTTTCCCTGACGAAGTGTTGAATTAGAAATCATGTGTCGATAACATGCCTAGTAAAATTTGATCCATATGTGAGAGGAAACATAGAATTGGTTCTGTGTACGGAACCAATTCAAGGACATGAATACCCCTCCCCTATATTCCTCCATGGTTAACAATGCCGCTGGTACAGGGAGTCTGGAAGTGATGCTATATTATAGAATGGTAATGGTTAGTATATAGCCCAGTATATGGTACTTTTCATCAGAATCCAAATCAATGCATAAATATTACACCAATTTGGAGGCAATTTTCACCTGTAAGGGCAGGGCATCTGTTGCATGGAAAAGAATGAAAAATGTGATTTGTCTCAAGAATGGAGCATGGATATGAGGGAAGGTTCCAGATCAACATCTCTTAATGTCAGTTTACTGAGAATCAAATGGAAATATCTGCTGTAATTTGATGGTAGTCCTTGGTGACCATGGCAACAGTTCTCAACTTACTTCTATCAATAATTAATTCTAAATATGGAGAAAGCTGTAACTTTGTTTATACATTTACTTATATTTACAGTTTTTTCCCCTGAATATTGGTCATTTGTGAGATTGTATTCTTAAAGCCTTAATATACAATTTCGGTCTAATTTGGATTTTTTCAAATTAAATATTATTAGTAACAACTGCCAGGAATGTTCTCTGGTTATTTTAAGCCAAAATAATGAGGGAAAATGAAAAAAAACTCACTTACTATCTTTGCCGCTTAACTGTGGTGTTCTATGGCAGATTTAAAGTCATAATTATGAGTATGACTTTAATTCAAACTTGCTCTGTTGTCCTAAAAACTCAATGAATTTGGCTGAATCCAGTTGGGTGTAAGTTGGGACATGTGTAAACATTATAGACTAATTTTTAAAGATTGTACATTATATGGCTTTAAGCATCATTACCGAACATGTTCATCAGGACTGTTATTGAAAATAGAGACAAATTTCCTAGTTCTAGTCCAATTAAAACAGCACTTACTGTGGACGTTTCAAAATCTTTCAGATTTCTTTATCAACACTGATGTTGTTGTGAGGACCTTCTGTATACAAAGAAGAAACCAACTGGCAACCGCGTTGCTAAGCAACAATGAGTTGTATACAGAAGGTTGTCACAACAATATCATCAGTGTTGATATATAAGCTGACAGATTTCGAAACGTCCACAGTAAGTGCTGTTTTAATTGGACTAGAACTATAAAATTGGTCTCTATGGCCTTAAGCATGGTTGTTAATGAAAAAGAAATGGTGAGGTGATTTATTGCAGCTTAAACAGGAATAAGGCTATTGTGTGGAAAATCAAAATGAGAGAGATTGTATATCCTAAGTGTAATACTGGGAATTGTAAATATCGTAAATAAGAAAAATCCATACATCGATATTTGTTTCTTTCTCTCTTAGTACGGAGAAAGCATAGAGTGCAGGCTCTTTAAAACTGAACTATTTTGTGTCTGTGTGTGTGTGTTTTAATGTGAGTATATATACTATGCATGCAAGCATACGATCAAATCATCAAGAAAACATGTTTGGATGGCGTATACGTTGAAGTAGTTGTCAAACTCTATTTGACTTTAATAAGTTTTGATAAGTTCATTTAATACTAGTAACATTATGGTAGATAGAAAATGAAGGTATATAGCTCAGTTTCTTCTTTTCACTTTGAGTGGGTGATGTCACTCATGGTTGTTACTGAATTGAATTTATTTTGTCAGGTCACAATTCTGATGCATGCATCTGCACAACATGGTTTACCACAATGTTGTCCGACCAAAAGCTTTGTGAGCAATGTGCCAAGGTCAGCATGGGCATTCTTCAACTTTGTCCAATTGAAAGGAAAAGGAACCCCAAATCCTAATATGTGACCATCCACCACGAAGTGGTAGTAAAGTCGGCCCTAGGTCATTTTCTGTTTATTGCACATTTTGAAAGAAGTCACTTTCAGCTTTAAAATGACACCTCAACCAGCTTCATCGGACATCTGGAAGTGAAGTTATGGTTCATCAAAGGTCAAATTCCTAATATATTTTACATAGAAATCCATATATACTGTTTTTGATTGTATCTCAAAATGGACAATGCCGACTTTACGGCCAGTTTGTGGTGGATGGGCACATATTGTTTGGGCACTGAAATTTAATTAACAAAGATAATCACTTGATTGATTTTACTTCATAGTACTCTACGATCAATCAAAAATGCAGTTATGAAAAAACTTTTGAGAGGCAATTCAGTTGAAGTTGACTTCATTGATGCCAACGCCATGATGTAGGTACAGAATTGACAATCGCTTGCTGTGACTCAGAAAATTATGCAGCGACATGCCTAAAATTGGGCTGTTTTTGTAAGTGTTATGCCACGGCAGTAAATGTATTATATTCCTTTGGTTTTGTCGATTATAAAGGACGCTCTAAATTGCAATAACAAAGGGTTTTGTGACTATTTATTGATCAGTGAGCAAGTACCTGAAGTTAATCATTCAAGTGCTCTTCAGGCCAATTGGGTGACTAATATGCTCTAAATTTGAGTAAAACCATCCAAAATATCCAGTATTGGGTGCTTTTGTTAATAATTAGGTCATTGAGAGTTAATCACAATGCTCTGATGAGCCCATTTGCCCCGTGTTGGTACTGAAGAGTTTTGACAACACTTGTTGACATAATTCTGTGTGTCTATAGACAAATCCAACGAGCCAAGTCATGGTCAGGATTTGGTCGGCCATTATTGGGTCCCCGCATGCACCAAACTGGTGTTGTGAGTGCCCAATTGGGTGGATTAAACCCGCTTAAAATTCGATGTTAGATTCTTTTGTGTTGTAAACTGTCATCATTCTTTTGTCTACGTGTAACACAGGTGATAGAATGCAGTTTAAAATACCCTCCAAGGCCGCATCATTTCACATTTTAGGTGAGATAGAGCCGACAGGGACCCAGCTAATGGCTGCCATTGAGGTGTAGGAATGTGTGAAATTGGATTCGTCTATATTCATTTTAAAGTTTACAACATTTTGCGTAAAGAAAATTGATAGCAGGCAAGCAAGGGTGAACTCTTTATATTATTTGTAAGCTGATAACAGTAACCTTTCCAAATGTTGACATCACCGATTCAAAACCAAGATAAAAACTTTTACTTAATCAGTTCAAATTTAGTAAGATAGGTGACGTGAAAAACTCTTATGTAGCTCTTATTATAAATAAAGTAAATTTGCTCCATTTTTCATCCCATAGTAATAAGAAGTTTTGATAGCATACTAAATAATTTATACTATACCCTCAATACTTTTTTCCAAATGATGATAAAATCAATATGAGAATGTTGTTTAGAACACCATGTTATTATATTTGATATATGTATATATGAATTTTATAAGATCACAATTCTAGATTGACTGTGTTGTACTACAGTTTTTTGTCAGAGATAAACGGCAGTTGTTTACATTTTTGAGAGCGTGCAGAGCATAAACACGGAAGTGGGGTTTTGATTGGCTGAATCAATCGTCTGGCAATCATAGCAACAAACCGCTAATGTGATTGGCAGATTGTGCATCGAAAACGTTGGTTGGGGCAGATCTGCACCCTTGAAGGGAACACAAAGCTTTGCGTATGTCGCTCATTAACAGGGCGTGTGTGTCAATCTGAGCAAGGAACTGCCGTTCTTCTCTGAAACCCAGTGTAAGTTCAACTAGATTATTCATAGATCATGGTTTTAGGTGATTCATATACTGGCTACTCTGTATGTTTCAGGATCTGTATAATCTGATCTAATTAGGCCAAAGGACGCAATGTTAACAATGAGTTATTACAATGAACTTGCAGGTAGCAAGTGCAATTGTGCTGACATCTTGACATCTGCCTTGATTTCTTAAAGTAAGGTTCCAAGTAAGGTGTCGGATACATGCCGTAAAGATGACAAGGCCTACAAAATGTAGGCATAAGTCCTTAAACATGGCAAAGATTTCAAGTCTGCAAAAACATCTAAAATCCAGGGATGATGAGGTCTGAATTTGTACTCAGGCCCCAGTACTATAAAATCTAAATATTTGGTGACTCATTTCCGACTAGAAAACATCAGCACAAACTTGTTTTCTAACCTGAGCAGATGAGCCACTTAGCAGCCTTGTATTCTGCCTTGATTTCTGCCTGTATCTCAATGTAACAATTGCTGCCTGTGGCCAGATTTGAACAGATTGTATCTCTTTATTTTAATGACAAATAAAGTTTCAAGCTGCTAAGCTCATCATCTGAGAGGCAACTCAGCTGACTCCTCAAAACAAAGTTGCTGCCTGAGAAATATTTCTTAGAGGTAAGTTCCCTTTAATTTGTGAAGGTGCAAGTATCAAGGAAAGATGATCCAACTCGAATAGGAGGCAGATCAGAGAAGCATTTGGATATAAGGAGAAAAGGACAACATTGTGCAGAGTCACAATGGGTAATACAAGCTTTTCTAAAATCAAGACCTTTTATGATGGCAGTGTTTGAAAATCGAAACCTGCCATTGTGAATTTCTGTATCAATTACAAGCTCAAGATGGTTGCAGGAACTGTGTATGTAGATTATTTAAGTGTTCAGAAATGGAGATGCTGTTTCATTTTACAGATTCCAAGTACCTATACTATGATCAGCTCGTAATAGGCAAGAATTATTAGGCTTTTCTTACTGCGCAGGTTAATAAGTGCCCAAGTTACGCAAATTCATAAAAGCGTGCATCAGTCACACAAAGCGCAGATCACATAGGTTGTGTAGGTGCTGCTCCCAGCTATGAGTATGCCAATCCATGACGTTATGAGTCCCGTCTATTACAAGGTGATCATAGGATAGTACCTGAACCAAGCTTTTAAAAGTCTTCAGAATTTTGCATAAAGTTACAATGGCTTAAGGACTTATTCGTAAATTCTTTCTCTAAATTCAGATCTGAAAAATACCACCTTCATTGATAAGAGATTGTAGTTGCTGTGATTACTTTGATATGATTAATTATTCTAATATGTATATGTATGTATTTTATGTATATAAAGATGATATTTACCGGCATTTCTTTCTGGAAAGGAGGTAGCATTGTCACTTCAACTCCCAACCTTCCGAACATACAGGCTGTATCATCTACCATGAGTGTCAATTTGATTTGTAAATGTTTGACTTGATGCATGAAGTAGTTCTTTTAATATTATTTCCCAGCCCCCCCCCCTTCACAATTATTGCACATGCGTGTATACGACTCTTCTTGGTGAGCAAGATTCATCGTAATTACGAGGAAGAAAATTAAACTTTTGATTATATTACCATGGGAAGATTTGGGTTTCAGCTTTCAACCAATTAATGTGGGTGGGATTCATCATAGCCTAAAATTGAACTATTATGTTGTTTGAAAGTTTATTATGTTTGTGTGTTAAATAAAATAACCAGGTTTCATTATTCTGTGCCTACCCACAACCGTGCTAATATGAGTAAACCATGTTCCAGTAATTAATAACAATTTGTTGACCTATGTGCCTACCAGAGCAAGTAGATGAATTTATTTGCTGAAACTGTTCATATATTAGTTGCTATTTTTGCTCTTTTGTTTTGTTTAAATTGTTTGATGAAAATCCAGAAAGCCTCAACTCACTATGATCAGCTCTCACAAAATGAGCATAAAGTTGGCTCCTTGCTTTGGTCTTCAAAAATCAAAATTTCCTCCACAATATCTTTTGTTTTCTAATGAATTTTGTCATGATTAATGGACTGTATCTTATATAAATATAATGCCCTGGCGATTTTATGCTAACTTTGTGGGAGCCTGTGATTGTGAGTGAGGGTTTTCTGGCTCACAACCCTCAATATGTTTTTTTTTTTACATCCGTGCCTGCTAGATTATCGAATAGACAATTTTCCACACAGATTTGTCATGATCATGAATAGCTTTTTTGTCTGTCTGTAAAAAAATCTTTTTAACAATAACACCCAGGGTTTTTTGGCAAGGGGAAGGAAGGAAGAGGTCTTCAATTCATATAATGCTAGAAATATAAACGTTGTGTGAGAAATGCATTGTTGTATTTTACTCGCGTAAAGGCTCAAGGAAAGGAACAGGGTCAGGGTTGTAGCTACGATGGGCGGCGCCGGGTGGCCTTGCCCGGGACTGACACTGGCATCAGAGAAGAGCAAAAAATAATTGTAGTGCGGTGATACCCCCAGAGCTTATTCCCCTGATTCTAAACAATTACTCAACTTGGGCTAGCTACAACAAAAAAAACCTGGTCAGGGCCTCAGATTCTAGTTGGAATTAAACAAGATTGTGTGTTATCAGGTCATATTAATGTGTAACAGACATTCTTGGGACTTTGAAATGTTTTGTGTTATTAGTTTTTTTGGGTTAGCCGATATTGTGTTAATGAGTTTTCACTTTATTGTGTTAGATTCACTATTACAGAATCTTTGTATTTCTAAATTTGTTACAAACATTTGACATTTATTCAAGCATATGACAAACCTACAATTTGACTGCAAAAGCCACTGAAGTTGCTAATAGTAATCTGTTTGGGTTTTTTTGTTGTCCAATTGTTTTTTAATACTGCAAATTTGTCGATTTTGATTTAAACTAGACATGGAATTCTTTCCAAAAACACTTGAACATGTACTTATTTTCATAAGGATAATGTTCTGTAATCATGATACTATTGCATATCAATAAAAATTGTGATAACTGCTGCACTTCCATGACCAGAAGGCACTTTGTATCATTGTTCATTCATGTTGATGATTGTAAATCAAATTATTATTAGTGGTAGAATTTGGTGATGAACATTTGGATACAATGATAATTGGATTAATTTCAAAGATGTTTTATAAGGTATTAAATAATGAATGCGGGAAAATCTCAATTTTGAAAAGTACTATTGATGCTTTTGCTGTAAAGCATCACATATCATGTTAGATTCAAAATGCATCATAAAAATAATTTACTAATTCCAAAATCTTCCACACCTTTTCCACTTTTTGTGAATAAAAACCTATTGAATCTGGAAATGTTGGATGTGGTTTGAATTCCAAATCTTCCTCAGTGGGAGTATGGATTTCTCCTGCAAGGTTAAGGGATCTGGAATGAGCGTTTTGAGCATTTCGACAGTATCTTTTGTGGGACATGAGAGCACATCAGACATATCGAATTGCATTCTGAATACGAAGAATGTCTTTCTGATATCAAATAATTTTCATTTTTGAAATTCACGATATAATACAAATTTTATGACAAATTATTAAAATTTGATATTTTTGCATTTTGGATATATAACAGTCCTCGAAGTAAATTTTATAAATCTAATGATATATTCTTAAAGTGTATGTAGCTGGGAGGAAAAGCCGACGATCAATTGAAAATTTTGACCTTTCATATTGAAGATATGGATTTTTTCCCCAAAAGACCTAATTTTTTTTTGGTGTTTTGGGAAAAAAATCCATATCTTCAATACAAAAAATCAAAATTTTCAATTGATCGTCGGGCTTTTCATCCCACCTACATACACTTTAAGTATAAATCATCAGATTTATAAAGTTTACTTAGAGTACTGTTAAATATCAAAAATATCCATTTTTAATCATTTGTCATAAAATGTGTATTACATTGCAAATTTCAAAAAATCAAAATTATTTGATATCAGAAGGACATTCTTCGTATTCAGAACGCAATTCGATATGTCTGACGTGCTCTAATGTCCCACAATAAATACTGTCCAAATGTTCATACCCCTTCCCTTAAGATTACATGTGCTTGCTTGTATTCAGCTGCTAGTTTCATGAAACTGTGTACAATAATGTTGACCTAATACTAAAATTTTGTAACTACAATAAAATAAGGTAGCAGTTCATAAAATATGACCTTACAGCAAAGGTGAGGGTTAATTTTGAAAATCAGGTGACCATAATGACCGCAAGGATGTTTTCTTTAATTGGATATATCAGTAATGGCAAATGATGCAGAAATAACCAAGTTATGAAACTAAAACAGATGGAAGGCATACAAGTTCAAAATTTTGTACACATCATGCATGTCATGAGTTTTCACTTTCCGTCAACAATCAACATTCGCTTACCATATTTTTCATTTATTCAGCCAATGCTTGGTCCCATTATGTCCCAGTCCCGGATAAAAGATGGACAGTATCTTCACTTTAAATATCTCTGATGTAGCTTTAGTTGTAGTGTGAGGTAGGGCCTGGATGGGTTTTTTTTTTCCCTTGTTATTTATTTATTTTCTTGCCATTTTTGAACGGAATGTGAGAGTTGCCTCTTTTACATGTCTGCAGTTAATGTTTTGTATTGGAAGCAAATTAGATGTTTGAGAGTAGTATACTACTCATTGAAGGGCTGCAATATGTTAATACATGAAATGTATAAATGATTGTATATTATGTGTATATAGGATCAATGTATAAAGAGAACACGCTTGTATCGTACATAATGCTTTGTATAATGCTTTGAATATGTAATGTTGGTGGAATGCACTGAACAATATATAAAGTTACACTTAGGGACAGATATTATCATTGAGACACTTTTGTGGGTGGGGGGAGGAAGGAATGATACACTAATTTGTATACTTACGTTGAACTTTTGTCTGCTTTGCTTGAAAGCACTTGATGTGCAACAACATACGACATTTAAATGGGCTGTTCCATTTAAAATCTACACACCTTATTGTCACTGGGCGGGAAAAACCTCATATGTACTTTTTGCCCTTGAACATGGATGAAGCAAACCATTCAATATAAAGTCTACACCTACAAGGCTTTATCCATTTTCAAGGGCCAAAAGTAAATATGCGGTGTTTCCTGCATGTACTTTTGGCCCTTGAACAAGGATGAAGCAACCTCTTCAATATAAAGTCTACACCTACAAGGCTTTATCCATGTTCAAGGGCTAAAAGTACATATGAGGTTTTTCCCGCCCAGTGACGTTATGTTCTATATATACAGCTGGATATTTTTCTAGTTACGTTAAATTCCTGTTGAAACTTATCAAATCCAATTGAATTATGTACAATGTGGCTTACAATTTGACAATTATATTTGGAATCCCGCAGGGATGGGGGGATAAATCCTCCCAATATTTTGCCAGGGGGGGGGGGGAGTGGTCCATACAATCAACTCCCCAATGTTGACACTTGTATGTTGGTTTCTGACCAAATTAACCTCATATTTGGCCATTTAGCCCCCAAAGTGCAATTTTTTTGAGCTTCGCACAAATTTATTCCATTTTTGTACCATATTTCAACAGTTTAGCTTCAAAATGGCAAAATTTTTCAATAAAAATGGTTGGAACTTGGATGTGGAATAATTTCAAATGGAATAGCCCAGTCCTTTAAATGGTTTAGAAATGAAATAAAACCTACTCCCAATTCCAGAATAATACAGAACAAATTTTTGGGGAATTAAACAAAATATTAGTCTGCATTCAGATCTTTTTTGCAAAGGTCCTCAATTATTGAAATAATAAGAGAGACCAAAAAAAGTGAAATGTTGGCCTATACGCATGATTTTGAATGCTTACGACTTGTGTCAAGTCTGTGATTTAACGAGTTAACATGCAAATAAGGGATTTTTTCATGGCCTGCCTTTTGAAAAATTGATCGAATATGGAATTGGAACTTTAATTTCCAGTTTGGTCAAATTAAAGGATTGAATTACGCTCCATCTGCCGAAAACAAGATATTTTTTCAATTCCAAAAACTATTTCTGTATTATTATGGAGTATTTTGGTGTGGTTTGCAGGTTTAATTGAGGGTTTTAGAGATCAGTAAGGCAATAGAAACAAATTAGTTTGATCTTTCGATGGATCAATGCTTGGTCGATCCTTATTATTTAGGAAATCAATTAATTGACCATTATAAATTGTGATAAAACATGAATTTTTGCTTTTATTGATGTTGATCAATTTAGCATTAATTCTGATTAATTAGTTGATAGTTCATTAATAAAGTGCATCGAAGCAGCATCGATGGTCCATCCAAAGATCAAACAAATTTGGTTCTGGTGCCTAAGTAGATCGGCAGCTGATAAATTTTCCGATCCCGTTTCA
This sequence comes from Amphiura filiformis, assembly GCF_039555335.1. Taxonomy (NCBI): domain Eukaryota; kingdom Metazoa; phylum Echinodermata; class Ophiuroidea; order Amphilepidida; family Amphiuridae; genus Amphiura; species Amphiura filiformis. The sequence goes on from NC_092628.1 coordinate 25,016,313, forward strand.
ACTTGTTTCAGCTTGATATATCACTTGCCAATCTGGATTGCCCAATGCTATTTATTACACTTCCCCCTCCTCTCAAGGATAGTCTCTGTACTGTGTACATACCCAACAACTTTGTAGTGAATATGCACCTTAAAAAATTGAATGAATCTACCTTGCATTGGCACAGCTGTTAGTGGTCCTCACATTTTGGTTTTTTATATTTTAAGCCCTTTTCTGTTGAGAAATTTGTTTTAAAACTTCACATGATACAAATATTCCAATAATGAAAGAATATTTTAAAGGGGTATATTTTCCTTATTGACCATTGTTTGTAGTAAATAAATTACCAATATTTGGTAGATAAACTTAATTTATCAGTGGTTTGCCCATGTAACTTTTTATACGTTCAGGATCCAACCTGCCTGGCATGTAGTGGAGTTGTCAATATGTGGGATATGTATCATAGTCATAAAGTGATTTATATAATGATTACAAATAATAAAGTATTTCTCCAATGGTTCAACTTGTTAACAGGTGATAGTTTGTATTGGATTTATTATGTGTCTTTTAGTGCTTGGAACCCTTCCAACCCCACCCGGCTGTGTGCATGTGTGATGGGTAATATTGCAGTGAGTGGCACTGACTGCCTTTGGGCCTAAAATAAATTGTATTGATGTAACGGGATGAACAACAATAGGGTAGTATAGATGAGTTGACTTTTGATGTCAATGCCTGGCCGTATGCGCATGCATCATCACAATTTCCATTGTTTTTGCCTGGCAGTATGCGCACACATCATCACAATTTCCATTGTTTTTGCCTGGCAGTATGCGCACGCATCATCACAATTTCCATTGTTTTTTGCCTGGCAGTATGCGCACGCATCATCACAATTTCCATTGTTTTTTGCCTGGCAGTATGCGCACGCATCATCACATTTTCCATTGTTTTTTGAGTTCATTAGTGGGCGAGATGGCCGAGTGGTTAAGGCGTTGCGCTGCCGGCCGGGAGATACGATCGACAAGGGTTCGAGCCTTGGGCTTGCCTTAGGTGAGAATTCTCTTCCCTCCAAAAAGTTCCTATATGGTCGGGAATCCTTCAATTAAGTTCAGTTAATTAATTTCAGAATTTAATTGAAGAATTTCTTCTCGCCCCCATACACTGCTTAGCACGTGCAGATATAGGTAGTGTATGTGCTTCGTCCGTAATTCGGAAGTCACATGAAGCCGTTGGTCCCGTGTACAGGGAGAGTCAAACCCTGTGCACGTTAAGTGTCAGAGCTATTTGAAAAGAGAAGGGGACCATCCCCGGTTCTGATATCTGCAATCAATCATAGGTTCCAGGATCGTGCATAGGTAAAAAACTGTGCACGTTAAGCCTGTGCGACAATACTCAATTTGAGGTATGCACGTATATAGGAAGAAGAGGAAGAAGGCAAGGTACTGGTTTATCTTTATGCTTGAGTGAGCTCCATGCAACCACTACACTGTTCAATAGCCTTATTGTGATGTGGCGGGAGTTTTAAAACACGAGCCCTGACCAAAATATGATGCGCGCATACTGCCAGGCAAAAAACAATGGAAACTGTTATGATCCGTGCGCATACTGCCAGGCATTGACATCAGAAGTCAACTCATCTATAGGTAGGGATTTTTTTCAGGTCATTCAAACAAACACTTTCCATCACATGTTCAAATGTTGATCCTTCATCACATGAAAATAACTTTTACCTCTATTTTGTAAGCATCAATACAAAAATGTTGCTCTGACATATTGATGTTTACATACTTCAGTTGTTTCAGCCTTTTTATTCAGGGCAAATTTGTGTTTTGAAAGTCATGGGTAGGGCCTATTTTTGGGGTAGGTTGTGTTACGCCAAATTATACAAAAAAATGTTATATGCCTTATCTTCAATTTCCTAAAGAAGATTAATAATGGGATTCTAACAAAGCAATAAAAACAGCAGGTTTTGTTTCTTCAAAGTTGTATAATTTATTACAGATTGATAGTCTTACAATAAATAGATTAGGGGTTACCAACTATTTCGGAATGTGACCTCGCTTCTTCCTAGACCACTTTGTGCCCCAAAATGGTGTCCTACTCTATTTCTGGATAGTCAGTCTCGTGACCCTGAACACTGAACAGTGTTGCGACCACAGATACTGCACCCAATGATTACCAACTCAAAATTGCACCATGCGAAACGCTATGGTAAATCTGGGTCTCGTGCTCATACAGGTCACTTAAGGCCTCGTATCCATAGGCTGTTCCCTTGTGGCGTGTGCCCGTGTTCCGTGTTTACTTTTTCCCATGTGACCTGCCACACAGACAATGAACCTTTGTTTTGCTTAGTGGCCGCTACAGGGAACAAGGGCACACGCCACAAGGGAACAGCCTATGGATACGAGGCCTTATGTACCTCCGGCACTCATTGGCAAGGGCTCAGAATCGAACAATAATGCTTTTTAAGTTTGAGCATTTCACAGGTTTGCGGTTTGCAGTGCTCAGTGCACGTGTTACACACACAGTGCAAATAACCACACACTTTGAATCACAATTTGCCGGGTGCGTAGTGAAATAATCTGGAGGTACATAAGTGGCCTCCATTAGCGACACACAAACATGACAAAGTCTGTAAAGTCTCTTAATTCTACCGCATTGGTCGTGACCTATTCATTGGTAACCCCTGCAATAGGTGGTCCAATGTTTTGTATATATACAAAATGTTACACAAATTTACAGCCTATACAATTCAAATTATTAAAAATAATACTGTAACATGGTACTATTTTCCTTCATTGTAAACAAAATACAAAAAGACATGGATTTATAAAGATTACAAATAATGGCTACATATTTAAATACTACATATGACTATAATTGCTTTCAGAGAAGGAGGATACTTGTTTACCTTTTTAGTGAGTACAAAGCATAAACCCATAGGTGAGGTCCTGAATGGTCGATTGAATCACATCATGAATAGCTATGAAACATATTGACACCTCATTCACACAAAAAAAATGCTGAACAAGCAGCACAGCATCCCATGATACTGGCGTGACCCGGCCAGTGCCGTTCTTCTGTGGTGGCAACTGTATATGTAACTTGAGAGTGAACGCATCTGTTATACATTGGTTTACTTCAAGTTCGGTAGTGACGTCAATGCTTTTTTTCAGTTGTGCTGCAAGCATGAAGACAAACCGTCCTTGTATGTGTAAGCTCTGCGTATTAAACTTTTAACATACTGCTGCAAGCGAAATACGCACATGCGTCACTACCGAACTTGAGGTGAACCAAATTATAGTCTGGTCTGGTCTGGGAGGGGTCAAATATATGGGGTTTTGGGTGGTGAGGTGAGCCTACTCAGGTAAAAGGTATACATATGTGACACAAGTTTTGACATGAGGTTGCGAGTTGCCTGACTTTTTGGAAAATCGCAATTCGAAAAACTTTGAGCTGTCCGGCATATGCATATGCAAAGTTACATGCTTTCCAGTGAACACTTTATATTGCTGTTTATTGTTTTTGCAAAATTGCCACATTACATTTTAACATTTTGTATCTGATTGGATCAAATTTGTTTCAGGGTCTTAACTAGGATTTGACAAGTGCCCATCATTTTTACCAAAACTGCCTGTCCAACATTTGACCCTGTGAATGTAAACCAGACATCTGTCCCTTGTGGGGGTTCAGTCAGTAGAGAAAGCTATTGCAATAACCTTGATTTATTAGTCTGATCTTGTTTTGAGTTCACAGAACTTCTTCAAGCTATATCTTTAGAATTGAGCAAATTATGTCACAGGCATTAATGTCATGACGGACAGGTGGTTAGCTAACAAACTGATTTCCTTACATAGGGTGGATACAAAAATATACTTACACAAACATGAAAAAATATGGGCTGAAATAAAATCCAAATCAAGGTGTAAATGTGTCTACTATAATTATTTTGCTGGATTTTGTTGGTGTATTGATGAATTTTTCATCACCAGTTGTATGATGTTAACTAACATGCTACAGTTGTTTTTAAATGTCATAACACACACGCTGTTATGCATGAAATTTGTGCTGTGTAAACAGTCCCAAAGCAAGTCCTGGATTTCGGAAATACCGATGCAGCATCCTTGTCTAGATTACCCCAATACCCTTGCGTTGTGATCTGTATGAAACTGATATTGTACAAATACTATATATGGTTAGAGAAGAAATAGGCTAAACTATTTTTCTTGCGGTACTGGCTATTCATCAACTCAAATTTCTCGGCCATATACTGCATCTTGAAGATGATGAGCCAGTGAAAGAATATGCCCTTTATATTCCACCACACGGGAAGAGGAATCCGGGACGGCCACACACACTGTACTTACAGTATGTCCAGCACCTCCTGGGAGATACTGAAGGGATGCTGCAGCCAAAGGGATGCTGCAGCCAAACAAAATTGTTTCGCTTGCCCAAGATCGCAATAGTTGGAGAAAGCTGCCAACTGATGATGATGATGATGACTGGCTACCAGCCTATCACCTGGTAGAATAGTTTGACCTTTTTGCCTAATATAAACCATGCAGTATTTGTGTTATTACACTTCCTACATATTTACGAGCTAATGGTGCCAATTATTCATTTTCTTAATTCAAATAAATGCACAGCAACTTCCTCATTGATCTAATATTTCAAAATCAAGTTTCAAGTGGCACCGCATTGAAAATATTACATTCAATAGGGGTCTGATGTGCAATGTAATTCTGGTGCAAAACTTTGACACTGGGATTAGTTACTGGGAAATAGTATACAAATATTGACTGCTATGAGGGGCACAGTTAAAATTATAGGCCGAGTGATGTCAAAACCATGACTATGCCCGAGCGAAGCTGAGGGCATAGTCATGGTTTTGACATCACCGAGGGCCTATAATTTTAAACTGTGCCCAATATCAAGCAGTCAATATTTGTTTTATATACCGAATAATATAGATTCTTCTCATTTGATTGGTTAAAAGATTTCCTGACTGACAAGGCCTACAAGCTTTTAACTGCATCATAGGCCTTTAGGCTTAAATGCACACAGCATGACAGTCATGACAGTGCATGCAAGAGCAAGGGTGCAGAATTTGGACCGATATCTACCGATGTCATAATCTAAAACAACCCTACCATTCAAGTTCTGTGCTAACATCACACACTGCCGAGTCTCCAGGTCGTAGTAATTTGTCTAAAAAGTGACATTTGGCAGGTATAAATCCTTGACATGTAACATTTTGTAAACAATCACTGCACTCACTACGGCGGCCGGTGAAAGATCGTCATCAAGCAAGGAGAGGTCAAATTCATTGCGAACTGTGACCGCGATAGTCTCAACACTCGTAATCAACGCCGGCCGATAGTGGTGCGCGCAATGTATACTGACGATCTGTGTATTCGGGTTGCGAATATCCAATTATTTTCCGGGCATAGAATCAACTGTGCCCGGGGCACAGTTGTTGTATGACGTCATCTTGATAGAAAAAGGGGGCACAGCTATTTTAATGACTCCACTTTTAACCAATCAGATGAGAGGAATCTATATATGAGGTATATAACAAAAAATATTAACCTGTTAATAGTCTCCTTAGATCAGCTGGTGGTAGCTGAATCTCTTTTTGTTTTGTTGTATGCGATTGACAAATCAATTGGCATCATTAGCTCATGAATATTTAAGTATAATAAAAATTATTACCGATATACATAAAGAAACAAATAATACATATCCTCAGCCTGCTACGCTAATTGCCCAAGTCTTTTTTTGTAATTTTGAGAACAAAGAACAAAATGTGGTTCAAGCATGCATGTTACGTAATCACCCTAATTATTTCGGATTATTCCCTTTCATTTGTATCATTATCATTTGTTCTTGTGCAAAGATTGGTGAATAAATACCTTTATATGCATGCTTGAACCATATTTTGTACTTTGTTCTCAAAATTACAAACAAGGCGGTTCTCGAACCACGAGTCTCGCCTGCTTTCGCGATTGCCTGCTTTTACAATTACTTTTGGTAGAAGTAAATGAACCTGCAACAACCCATGGCGATTTGCCTGTTCAATTTGAGCTTGATTGGACCAATATTGGAATATGACCTTTGATCCCTAAATTTTGGTGGGTCTCGGCTGGGCACAATTACCTGGCTGATGGTGACTGTACCCACCAAGTATCATGCCCATCTGACAATTTTTGCTAATTTGACCTCAAATGACCCCTACTGACCCCAAAAATTGGGCTCTAAATGTTGACTGTACCAATCAAGTTTCATGCCCATACAACAGTTTTTAGTCATTTGACTTCAGATGACCTCTGAGTGACCTCAGATGACCTTGCAATGACTGTCCAAAAATTTGGCTCTAAATGTTGACTGTACCCACCAAGTTTCATGCCCATACGACAGTTTTTAGTAATTTGACCTCAGATGACCCCTGGGTGACCCCGAAATGCGCTTCCAAAAATTAAACTCTAAATTTTTGACCCCCCCTCAACTTCTGAAATTTCGGAAAAAAATTTCCGCAAAAAAACATTTCGGAAAAAAAAAAATTTCAAAAAAAAAAAATTTGAAAAAAAAAAAAAAACAATTTCGGAAAAAGAGAAAAACAAATTTCAATTTCCTAACGGAAGGACTAACAGACGGAGAGACATGGTGATTTATAGAGCTGCTACCCGCAGCTAAAAACAATATTTCATTAAATTTTTGACCCCCCCCCCTCAACTTTGAGTGTGTGGGAGGGGCCACATGCGGGGGGGTACTAGTGTGCATCCTCTGGTCATACTACCCCCTACCACATTATGTTGACCGTACCCACCAAGTTTCGTGCCCATACGACAGTTTTTTAGTCATTTAACCTCAGATGACCCCTGGATGACCTTGGATGACCTTGACGCACTAACCAATACAAACTTGTTCTGTCTCGGGTGAAGATGCACCCACCCACCAAGTTTGGAGAACGTGCGACCCCTAGTCTCCGAGAAAATAGGTTTTTGCATTTTATGCATAAATTATGCAAATTAGGTACTTAATTAATTACCATATTTTGCGCTGAAAATCGATCGGGTTGAGATCCTCTGGTCATACTACCCCTACCACGTTTCATCATCATAGGGCTTAGGGATCTTACGAATCCCCCAGATACAGCTCCACAATGCGGATTTCTTCAGATTTCCAACCATATTTGTAGAATCGTTCCGCATAAATTATGCAAATTAACAACTAAATGCGCATACTTTTCGCCGAAAAACTAATCAGGTGATCAGCAGATGTGTATCATAGCTGCCACCAGGTTTCTTTACCATGCGCCCGACGGATCTTGAGATAGTCTGTCCACAAACTCCGCTATCAATTTGCGCTGATTTCCGCATAAATTATGCAAATTAGCTATGTTAATTTGCATATTTTTCACCGAAAACATACGGTTACGGAGCAAACTTGGATACCCTTCCTCCCACCAAGTAGCGTCGCCGTAAGTCTTACGGTTCCCCAGATACAGCTCCGGACGGACACACATACATCCACACACACACCCCCACCCCCACTGGTTTTTCCCTTCAATCGGGGATACACACATTTTACACAGGTTGCGTAACCATGAAAATGGGGACACCCAGTTGGCACATAATAGAGCCCGATCTTCCCCAGTTGACTAGGAAATTGTCAAACATTCCTGACTTTTTACAGGGCAAATGGAGACATCACCCCTATTGCCCTGTAGAGTGTCTTAACACGCTCTATATCCCCTGTTACCCTGTATAGAGTCCTTTTAAAAATCGGGGTATCCCCTGTTGGCGGTATATCCCCAATTACATGTAACAATATTGGACTATATCCCCGATCGAATGCAAAAACCAACGCACACACGCCCACCCCCACACACACACGCACGGACAGACAGAAATAGTGATTACTAAGTCCCATCCTGAACAAAGTTCAGGCGAGACAAAATACGACTTGGGCAATTAGCGTAGCAGGCTGACGATATCAAATTTACACATACACATACAAAACTATGCAGCCTATTCACCAGGCAAAGTCCAGTCATCTGTTAATGAGGACTAATCGTTCCATGAAGCAGGCATACAGCTGATCAATAATTAACCCTAATACAGCTCTATATTATAGCCACAAACGGTGTGTGCGTGTCATTTGTTAGACACGCTTCGAACAATCGGCCCTCATGAATATGCGAGAATTCTCAGCATACAAAGCACAGGGACTTTGCCTGTTGGTGAATGGTCTGTATAATTTTTTTTTTTGAAATCACAATTTATTACGCAAATGAAGATATAACACAGTTACACAATTTACTGCCTGAGCATGGGTCTATTTCACTAAACTTAAACAAAGCTTTGTAAGTCTCAAAAAGTTTATAATTTACGACAAGTTGCAAGTCCCATTTCACTAACCTTACTTGCGAACAGTACCCTTCATAAGTAATAGGGATTTACTACAGGGACCCTGTGTAAAGTTATGTCTAGAGTATTGGGTATTTACTTCACCAACAGTTACTTGAGTTACAAAGGGTTAAAAGTTTAGTGAAACAGACACACGAGTTAATAATGAAATAATTCCACACCTTGAATACAACTATTCTATTGCACATCGTAAGGGATGAAATCAAAACTTGACTGGCGGCTGATTGGCGGCTTCATCCGGTTATGTCCAGTTTCTATTGTACTTAATAATGGATACTGGATGGAACCTGCGGTCAACTGCGGTACAGTTTTGATTTTATCCTAAAGTGAAAACAGAGCACTATCATAAAAGAAGTCACTCGTTAAAAAGCAATACTATTTTTGACCTTATTTTACCCATTTTGTACGTAGATAAGACCTGTATACATAGTTATGTAAAAGTTTCCTACTAATAGTAGTACATATACTGCAGTTTTAAATACAACCTCTGTGATTTGACATGATTGCGAGATTTAGCAAAGAGGTGGATGTGGAGTGCAGAGTGGTCGCCATATTCCCGCCCAAGTGAATCCCAAATCCAAGTCCACTAAACCTCCTATTATTGTCACTGAATAATAGCATCATTATTAGCATTGAAAGATACCATTCCAGATATGCCTCTAGATGAGGGTTTTTTGACGGAAGAGATGAAAAGCAGACACTCTCCACAATCACATTTGGGGTTGGGCAACTACACTCCTCAAAGTAATTAAAGGATTAAAAAAATTTCATCCAGATTATCTTGACCATACTTGTACCTAGTCGATATATATAATAATTATGTAGCCTTGTCCATGCTCTACTGAACAATGTAAAAAGTCTCATCATGACTATTTCATCTGGCACTTAAAACATCTTGAAAAATAATTTTGTTGTTGAAAAATATTGAATGAAATCCTTTATTGAATTGATCCTTTAATTACTTTGAGGAATGTATTACTGATAGAAGCAGCTGTACAAACCACTATATATGTTGTAATGTTTTTGTGGAGGGTGTCTGCCTTTCTTCTCTTTTGTCAAAAAAAAGAACTCATTCAGAGCCACATCATGCTTATAGACCCCATAATCTGCAATATTTGAAAAATATACATGTAGGGCCTGCCACATTTTTGTATCAAAACACCTCCAAACTTGCGCCAGCAGAAACCCTAATGCCCAATGTGATATCGCAATCTGTTACCTTCCATAAGGAATAGTAGTACTACAAGGCTTTTAAGCATTGGGGGTCACAGCCACTAGCAACAGCTCCATTTAAAAATGGAACTGTTGCTAGTGGCTGTGACCCCCAATGCGATATCGCAGTCTGTTACCTTCCATAAGGAATAGTAGTACTACAAGGCTTAAATGGAGCTGTTGCTAGTGGCTGTGACCCCCAATGTGATATCGCAGCCTGTTACCTTCCATAAGGAATAGTAGTACTACAAGGCTTAAATGGAGCTGTTGCTAGTGGCTGTGACCCCCAATGTGATATCGCAGCCTGTTACCTTCCATAAGGAATAGTAGTACTACAAGGCTTAAATGGAGCTGTTGCTACTGGCTGTGACCCCCAATTCGATATCGCAGTATGTTACCTTCCATAAGGAATAGTAGTACTACAAGGCTTAAATGGAGCTGTTGCTAGTGGCTGTGACCCCCAATGTGATATCGCAGTCTGTTACCTTCCATAAGGAATAGTACTACAAGGCTTAAATGGAGCTGTTGCTAGTGGCTGTGACCCCCAATGTAATATCGCAGTCTGTTACCTTCCATAAGGAATAGTAGTACTACAAGGCTTAAATGGAGCTGTTGCTAGTGGCTGTGACCCCCAATGTGATATCGCAGTCTGTTACCTTCCATAAGGAATAGTAGTACTACAAGGCTTAAATGGAGCTGTTGCTAGTGGCTGTGACCCCCAATGCGATATCGCAGTCTGTTACCTTCCATAAGGAATAGTAGTACTACAAGGCTTAAATGGAGCTGTTGCTAGTGGCTGTGACCCCCAATGTGATATCACAGTCTGTTACCTTCCATAAGGAATAGTAGTACTACAAGGCTTAAATGGAGCTGTTGCTAGTGGCTGTGACCCCCAATGCGATATCGCAGTCTGTTACCTTCCATAAGGAATAGTAGTACTACAAGGCTTAAATGGAGCTGTTGCTACTGGCTGTGACCCCCAATGTGATATCGCAGTCTGTTACCTTCCATAAGGAATAGTAGTACTACAAGGCTTAAATGGAGCTGTTGCTAGTGGCTGTGACCCCCAATGGGATATTGCAGTCTGTTACCTTCCATAAGGAATAGTAGTACTACAAGGCTTAAATGGAGCTGTTGCTAGTGGCTGTGACCCCCAATGCGATATCGCAGTCTGTTACCTTCCATAAGGAATAGTAGTACTACAAGGCTTAAATGGAGCTGTTGCTAGTGGCTGTGACCCCCAATGCGATATCGCAATCTGTTACCTTCCATAAGGAATAGTAGTACTACAAGGCTTAAATGGAGCTGTTGCTAGTGGCTGTGACCCCCAATGCGATATTGCAGTCTGTTACCTTCCATAAGGAATAGTAGTACTACAAGGCTTAAATGGAGCTGTTGCTAGTGGCTGTGACCCCCAATGCGATATCGCAGTCTGTTACCTTCCATAAGGAATAGTAGTACTACAAGGCTTAAATGGAGCTGTTGCTAGTGGCTGTGACCCCCAATGCGATATCGCAATCTGTTACCTTCCATAAGGAATAGTAGTACTACAAGGCTTAAATGGAGCTGTTGCTAGTGGCTGTGACCCCCAATGCGATATCGCAGTCTGTTACCTTCCATATGGAATAGTAGTACTACAAGGCTTAAATGGAGCTGTTGCTAGTGGCTGTGACCCCCAATGCGATATCGCAATCTGTTACCTTCCATAAGGAATAGTAGTACTACAAGGCTTAAATGGAGCTGTTGCTAGTGGCTGTGACCCCAATGCAATATTGCAGTCTGTTACCTTCCATAAGGAATAGTAGTACTACAAGGCTTAAATGGAGCTGTTGCTAGTGGCTGTGACCCCCAATGTGATATTGCAATCTGTTACCTTCCATAAGGAATAGTAGTACTACAAGGCTTAAATGGAGCTGTTGCTAGTGGCTGTGACCCCCAATGTGATATCGCAATCTGTTACCTTCCATAAGGAATAGTAGTACTACAAGGCTTAAATGGAGCTGTTGCTAGTGGCTGTGATCTCATTCTTCTCCATCTCTCCTGCTTCTTCCTCTGCTCAAGACTCTCCTCCCAATCCTGATATGACCTCATGTTTTCCTCCTCTTGTCTCCTTCTGCTTTCCTCCTCTTCCCTTTGTTTAGCTCTCTCCTTCCTTCTCTTATCTTTGACTGTTTCTTCAATGTACTCATCTTTGTTTGATTTCCTGAAAAAAAGACAAAATAAATTCTTCAGAAACATCTGGAAGTGTAAACCACTAAAAGATGCATCCACATGCGCAATTGGGAGAGCGTGGCGCAAAGGGTACTTGCCTTTAGTGCATGAGGTCCCGGGTTCGATTCCCGGCGGTGGCGATTTGCTGGGATATTGACTTGGAAAAAAAAAGTCTGAAATTAATTGGCAACTTCTGTAGATTAAATTCAGACTTCCGCTCTCCCATGGTTCATTTAGAATTGGGTAAATGAATCATGAAAGTACTCCGTCCTTCGGAGGGGACGTTAAGCCGTCGGTCCCGTGTACAGAGAGCCATACCTGTACATGTATCTCGCAGCCAGTTTCGAAAAGAGTAGGGTGTTAACCCCTGACTGTTCCCAACCCGTCCCGGTGTTCAAATGGACCCCAATGGAAATAAGCTTCAATAGAGGCTTTCTTGGGTTATCCAGGGTTGTCAAAACCCGAACAAATCAAACAAACAAATTGTCTGAACAGCAACATGCTGTAATAGTTCCACTCTCTTTTGAGTATGGATATTCAGCAGGAAAGAATTATTTTGACACTTTTTCATCAACTGTGACACTGCCATGCCACAAATAATAACATTTTTTATAAAAAAAAGTTTTAGCGCAAATACAAAAGTTGGGTTCTAATTGGCTAATTCAATAATAACATTTTTGGAATTTTTTCTTTGTTTTTATAAAATATGGGTCAACAAAGATCAAAATTGGACTTTTGTTTTTCAATTTTGACCAAAAATGTTGGATATATTAATCAGGAAGACCCGCTTGTCCAGTTTTCCACAGAAAAACTGACAATACACCTGTTACTTTGGTGACAGACACAACAGAATTAACATGGATAAATTTTAACCTTGACTAATTCCCCAAGGAACTTGAACCAAAAGTAGGGTATTGAAAGAATATAAGATCCTAATTCAAAAATTTGAGAAAAACTTTTTTTAGTTTTTCTAGTCTTCAGAACATAAATATGCAGTTTTCTTCAATTTGGAAATTTAAGGAAAGTTGTTATCTTGAAGGATAAAAAATTTGCCATGGGAAATCAAATTTGGCACTTTTCTCAAAACTGCTAATTTTTTAGAAATCTGCCATGCTAGTTGGATTCCTTGCATCATTTTCTTTCTGAAAATGTCAACTTTTAAAGATACAATATAAAACAATGTCTAAAATGTCTCACTTAGAGTGACCACTGCGTAAGCAAACAAGTCATGACAAACAGGACAAGTATAGACCTTTTTCTGATGACGTCACCTAATCGATATTGGGGTCTGAGATGTAAACAAACAACATGTGCGTTTCTCACGTGTCCACGGTGTAAAACACCAAATACTGCGATTTTCTCCTCTGTTTTGTCATAATTCACTTTAGCTTCCATAAAATAATTGTTTAAACGGGAACTGTATACTAGTTACCTTTGTTCCAGTTTGTTTTGATGCCATAAAATACAAAAGATACGGAAAAACAGCGATGCTATTTAAAATTCAATCTTTGTTTTGTTTCACAATTTTGTTTACTTTTTACACGGTGAAGAACTAAACGCGTATCTGCGAGCTGGCAATTCCGCGCAGGGCGCCTAGAGTGGCGCAAAAGTTGATCGCAAGCCACCGCGCCGGTATTTGCGCTTTGGGTGCTGATGACTTCGAATGCTGGATCCCAATATCGATTGATTGATGACGTCTGAGAAAAAGGTCTATATGTAGAGTCCTTACCATCTATTAAATGCTGATTGTGAATCTTTCTCCTTCTCACGTTTACTTTCTGTCAGTGATCTTGTCTTCATCAGCTCTTGCTTTTTCTTTTTCCTAAGCTGCTCTTTTAGTACTTCGTCTTTCTCCTGTTTCCAGCTCTCATAAGCCTGTGCAAAATATCATCAAAATATGTTTGAATTATTTTCTTGACATTTCTCATATCGGATAATGAAATAAGCTGCATGCCAGCAGAAATTTGCAGTTGGAAATTGACTTGCTGCAATGCAACTGAATATCGCTGTTCAAAAGTTATTCTCATTAATATTTCGAAGTAAAATTGCCACATGAAACAAAACATTAAAAAAATGCAACGATCCTGGATTACTTCCCAGCTCGGGTAATCCCGGATCACTGTATTTAAAAAAATACTCATACATGTAGCAGTTAGACCTCTTTTGTTAAAATCGCCATAGATTGTTTTATTTTGTACATTCTCCACTCTCCCATTAAAGGAGTATTTTGTGATCTTAGCATCCTCTTTTTATGACATTTTTCAGTAGATATCCACAAAAAATGCTTATTCCCAAAATTTCAGTTGATTCCGATTTTGCGTTTGCGAGTTATGCATGATTATGTGTATTACCCTGCTTCATAGACAATGTGTTGTAATTTTGTTCTGGTATACCAGAACGAAATTCAAATTTCACGATATCTTTGCTAAACGAATTAATCTGCAAGAAATGTTTTGTACATAAACATTATGTAGCCAGAGGTTTCCAGTGGTATAAAAATCTCAACTTTTTCTGAGAAAGGTGGGGGGATGATGTGGATCACAAAATGCCCTTTTAACAATCAACTATGATTTAAAAGTCAAAATTAGTGGAACTTCGATATCAATGCATAATTATGACAATATCGGGCTGTGCCACAAACATGGGTTGCAATTGCGACCACCTGGTGTATTAACAACCGCTTTTTCTTTGTCAATTTTGGTATAAGCCTATGGATGGATCATTTTTGAGTACATTTTCTTTTTTTAAATTTCAATTTGCAAGATTGTAGGCATATTTTCAAAATTTGCCAAAAAATACTTTTGCTATTAGTCCATGAAAGGCCCAACGGTACCTCCCTAGCCCAACCAAACTCGAGTATCCCACCTCTAGGATCTACATTATAGCTCTGAATTAATAAAACAAAACAAATCAACACAGAAGACTTTGACATACCTTCCTTGCATCAACTTTCTTCATCATTTGTTCATGTTCTTCCTCCTCCTTTTTCGTCCTTTTCTTCTTCTCTTCCTTCTTCTTTGCTTTTAAGGGATCTTTCTTGTTATCTTTCCAAGCCTCAAATGCTAATTTAGCATCTCTTCTCTTGTCATTTCTTTCCTGTAAGTGGAAACAAATTTTACTACTTTATTTTTTTTTTATTGATTGAATCCAATATGACCTCAAGAAGTAATAAAGTTACAATATTTGATTGGACAAAGGTCCAGTTTTGAAATTGACAAACTGGCCTATTAATACCGGTCAGGGTCTTAGCTAGAAATTGAGGGTTGCCCGTCATTTGAATAAAATTGCCTGTCCTAATTTGACCTTTAAAACATTTACCAGACATCTATAGCCCATTGGGGGTTCAAAGAGTTCAAATATGTGCTGATATGGCCTTCTCCTACAAATCTGGTCTACTAAAAAGGTCAGTTAGCTTCTCAAAATATAAAATTTATAATATAGCATCTGTCAAAGGCATTAATTTTGCCCGTCCCAGGAGCAAACTGGCCGTCTAAAATGACGGCCAGACGGGTGGCTAGCTAAGACCATGATACCGGTACAAGGCGAAAAGATTCTAACAAGCGCAACAAAGAGACAACAGTTTCTTCAGCCAAGCTTTATTGAAAGCAATAAGTTTGTTTGTTTTTTTCTCTGTACTTTTCACAATTTCTATTTTATTTTTCAATTCCTTTGTTTCAGTTTTCTTTTGTTCCTTTTGTTTAAATTCTTTTGATCCCATCAATATCTTGTATGGCCACCATTATTGTCCATAACGGCTGTGCATCGTCGTCGCATGCTCCGATCAGGCGTGTATAGGCCAGTTTGTCACTTTTAAAACGTCTAATTGAATGCTTGTAACTTCACTTCTTGAGGTCACATTGGATTCAATGCGGTGTCATAATGTGCAGGATTAAATAGTGCATCTATTATAAAAATAAATTTACCTGAATATGGTTTAGTTTTAAATTTAGGATGTTTTTCCAAGTGTAAGGAATCCTTTTTTTGGCGCAGTTTACATGTCAAACATGGGTTCAACGGGATGGAAATATTGTGAAATATTATTTGCCAACTAAAATTGTTAATTGGCCCTACTTTTTTTCCGAATCTAAAAAGCGTGGGAGAAGCCTTAAAAATTACCACCACCAAGCAGCTTCCGACAATGCATGAGGTTTTACTATATTGGGAAAGTGACCAAATGTGTGAGACTCGTGTCAAATGTGTGAGAGTTGGCAGCTTTGTGTAGAGCTATTTTTGACCGTGCAATCATCTTTACCCTTACTATCTCCCTCATCCCATGGTACTATCAACAGCATGTAGTTCTGGGAAGGTTCAACAGACTGTGGAAGAGGTTAACGGTGAACCCTGTTTAAACTTGGGAATCTGAGAGATGATGATTATACATACATTGCTTAATGCTCCAGCAAGAGCTTTTTACCTTGACTTTAAACACAATCATTCACAATCATATGCAACATTGCATAACCAACCCTACCATTTCTTTATTTTTCTCCTCTTCTTTCTGCTTCTTCCTCTCCTGCAATTTCTTCTTTTTCATCTCCTCCTCCTTGCGTATCCTCCAGTCTTCAAAGATAGCCTCCCTGATGGTGCTGGAGTCCACTATGTCGGTGCTGCCTGGACGACCTAGTGAACTAAGTGTCGAGTTGAAGCTTGCATCCAGATCGACAGTCCGGTCACCGGGTACCAATGCTGACATTGGTCTCTTGGGTGTGGGTTTCACAACTTTGGATCTACAACAAATATGTGAGGTGAACAAGCAAAATGAGTTTGTTTGTATAATGACAGACCACTAGTACAGATTAGCAGGGTTGCCAAAAGATTTCAGCCCGAATCGCGGGTCAAATAATCGAAAAGGCGCCCAATTTTTCTCTTTACCATTGGTTTCTATGGTGCAGGAAACGATCAGAAGTCGCGGGAGCCAATGTTGAAAAGTCGCTCAAATTTTTTCTTAACCATTGGTTTCTATGGGACAGGAAATTGTCAAAAGTCATGGGAAAATCTTCAAAAGTCGCCCAATTGGGCTACCAAATCGCTGGTTTGGCAACCCTGCAGATTATTCACCAACAGCCAAAGTCCTGTGCTTTGTATGCTGAGAATTCTCGCATATTCATGAGGGCTGATCGTTTGATCATGCGTGAACATGTCTAACAAATCACACCAGCATTGCATGCCTTTACATTACGTGTCTTTGTGTTTATGTGAAAGACCATAAAATATGCGGTATTTGCATAGCCATTTCATATGTCACACGTTGCAAAAACCCACAATGAAATACAAGTTACAGCAGGAATTGAACACTTAACAGAATGCTATACTTTAAGTGTACACTTCAAATCCAAGATTACCTATACTGCAACACAACAACCCCAGGGACCCTACTTGCAAGGATCTCCAACCAGCAACTACCAATTCAATTCCTTGTGGATATTGCAACCTTGTGTATGTTGGTGAATCTGGCAGACTTTTGAAGAGAGACCTATACCATGAAGATACCAATTCTGGTAACACATAAAAGTCAGTTGTCGTTGATCAAGATGTGTTGCAAAATGAACATGACTGTATGACTGGGACAATACCAAATACCAATGCTTGGACATGAACACCAAGTGGTCTGAAAGCAGGGTTGCCAAAAGATTTCAGCCCGAATCGCGGGTCAAATAATCGAAAAGTCGCCAATTTTTCTCTTTACCATTGGTTTCTATGGGGTAGGAAACTATCAGAAGTCGCCGGAGCCAAAGTTGAAAAGTCGCCCAATTTTTTTCTTAACCATAGGTTTCTATGGGACCGGAAATTGTCAAAAGTCGCGGGAGAAATCTTCAAAAGTCGCCCAATTGGGCTACTAAATCGCGGGTTTGGCAACCCTGGTGGTTTGAAAGAAGTTTCTTGGAAAATTGGCAAATCAAATCTACTTCAAACAATTCTGATAGGGACAAAGGAGTAGACATTCACCCTGAATGAAATCAATTATTCAATAGCACCCCTGACCAAGTTAAAAATTGACCCCTCTTGGAATCAATTATTCAAAAGTTAATTATTCAAAAGTTAATAATTGACCCTCTCATGACTCAATGACATCTCCTGTCAATCATATTGCTATCCCTCTTGACACTTCCTGTCAATCACTTTGACATGTCCTTTTGACAGTTCTCTCACCGTTTAAGATAGTTGCTTTAAAGACGGAGAGAGAAAGAGAAAGAAATGCACAGACAGATGACAAAATTATTAACTTTTCTTACCTTGATTTCTTCTTGCCATGTTCCTCATCTTCTGGATCAGAGTCGGCACTATGGTAACCTTCCTGTTCATTAATAAGTGTGCACAAAGAAACTACAAATTAACAAAGTTTTTCTATCTGTGTTGTAACAATGCTTTCGATTTCTGTTTTTCTTACTGTAAAGCTCATATATTGAAAAGCCCTTTGATGAGCTAAAGTATGGTACTTTTAGCAAAATGTCACTAGCAATGTACAAAGTCAATCTTGGATGTGAAACATCCACATTTCCTTTTGTCTGATCCCATCACAGATTATCAGGATGAAGACATGTTTATGGGTGAATAATGTGTCTTAGAATACTGTAAATCCAGCACAACTATGTTTGTAATGTATAACTTGTACAGGTGATTTTCTTGTATACATTGTATGACAGGCAACTCATTGCTAGGTAGAAAGCATTTGAATACAGCAATGTGCATTCATATTCACCTCTAAAGTGACACATCATGCAGTTTAAAGTTAAACTATGCTGGACTATGTTTGGCTGTATATTTTTGAATTTTCAATATTTTGGTATTAGGCTTAAGGGATCTAGAATGAGCGTTTATTGCGTTTCGACAGTATTTTTTGAGGGACATGAGAGCACCTCAGACCTATTGCATTCTGAATACGAAGCATGTCTTTCTGATATCAAATAATTTTCATTTTTTGACAATCACAATATAATACAAATTTTATGACAAATTATAAAAATTTAATATTTTTCAAATTTTTGATATATAACAGTCCTCGAAGTAAATTATATAAATCTAATGATATATTCTTAAAGTGTATGTAGCTGGGAGTAAAAGCCGGCGGTCAATTGAAAATTTTGACCTTTCATATTTTTTCCCCAAAAGACCTTTTTTTTTTTTGGTGTTTTGGGAAAAAAATCCATATCTCCAATACGAAAGGTCAAAATTTTCAATTGATCATCGGCTTTTCATCCCACCTACATACACTTTAAGTATAAATCATCAGATTTGTAAAGTTTACTTCGAGTACTGTTAAATATCAAAAATATCAATTTTTAATGATTTGCTATAAAATGTGTATTACATTGCTAATTTCAAAAATCAAAATTATTTGATATCAGAAGGACATTCTTCGTATTCAGAATGCAATTCGATATGTCTGATGTGCTCTAATGTCCCAAAATAAATACTGTCCAAACGTTCATACCCCAGCCCTTAACCCTTTCCTGACATCCCAAACTTCCTTTTTTTACCAACAATCAATGTTGGGCACTGCTTACACTTTAGGCATGTATGAGCAAAATTCCAGGATTCAACACTGATATCATCAGAAATGAGTGAAGCCAACTTTGTCCAACATTGTAGTCCACAGATCCAAAAGAATCAGGATGACAATTTCTTACTTGACAAAATAAGAAATTATACACTTGTTTGTATATGGGTCCTGCTTTGAAAGCAGCGCTAATCAACGAATGCAGTTAGCACCAGAGGAAAAACATGTTCACGGTTTTCGCGGCCGCAATTTTGTTTTTTGGGTGCAATTTTTTGTTGGTTTTTTTTCAGGAAATAATGGGGTTTTTTTTGCAATTTTTGGAAAATTGTGGTAAGTTTTTTGGCTTCCAAAATCGCATTTTCCTCTGATGCTTAGGTTATACCCTCAGTCAATACAGACAGATTTTATGGATAAACTTTGTGCAGAACTTACTTTAGGCCTCCTGCCAGAGATGGTTGGTGGGTTCTTCTCTTTGCCAAATACATCATCATACTCGTCTTCTTCATCTGAATCATCCAGCAAAGCTTTTGCTGCTGCCTTTTTTCTCTCCCTCTTGCCATCGCCTTTCCCTTTGTCATCTCCAAGTGCATCAAGCAAGGAAAGCTTCTTTTTACTTTGATCCACTTCATCTGAATCAGAGTCTGAAGCTAACAGAGTAGATTTCTTCGGCTTCTCTTTTGGACTTTTCCGATCACTCGTACTTGAACGTGGCCTAGGTTTTGGTCTTAGTATGGTCTTTTTTCTCTCCTGTGGAGCGTTGTTTTCATCATTTTCACTGTCGTCATCAGAAGAATCTAACAGACCCTTTCTTGGTTTATTTTTCAGCTTAATAGCAGGGCTTTCCCTACCATCAGCATCTGGGCTTCTGCTTCTGTTCTTCAAACCTGGACTCCCCCTTCCACCCTTTATCTTTCTAGTCAAATGATCTTCTTTTTCCTCAACTTCAGAATGACTAGCAGCTGGTGATCTATTTCTTCTTGATGGTACGGGTGATCCTTTATGCATCTTTGTTCTTGACCTGGGAGGTTTCTCAGAAGTTATCTCTGGCGTTCCTTCTCTCACTTTAATCTTACTTCCCGAGCTCAGCAGCTCATCCAGTGGTGATTTTGATCTTGACTTTCCACCTAAAAGTTCATCCAGAGGAGACCTGGATCTTGATTTTTTATCTGATAATTGTTTCTCAGCGTTACCCACCAGTTCATCTAGCGCTGATCGTGATTTTGATTTTGGTTCCGGTGAACTTGAATGTGATTTCTGTTTCGGTATTGGAGATGATGACTTCTTACCCGATTCTGGGGAGCTGCTTCTGCCTTTTTTCTTTCCAAGAATTTTATCATAAGGTGAGTTTCTTTCTTCTCTACTGCTTGGAGAGACATCCCTAGATCTTGGTTTGATTCCAAGAAGATCATCTACATTTGAAGTCTTTCGTTTTGATTCTGATTTAGATGATGTAATGCCTAATAGCTTGTCTATCTCTGATGGTTCTTCTGGCTTGGATCTGGGTGACATGCCTCTTGGTTTAGGCATCGGTCGTCTTGATCTGTCACTCCGCGCCCAGCTCAGCTCTCCCCCTGATCTTGGCGAGTCCGTTGAACCACCTGTACTTGTTCTCTTCCTGGGTTTGGGTCTGGGCATATCATATTTGTCTGAAGACTTTGCTGAATCACCACCAAGGAGTGCTAAAATTGGATCTGGCGAAGGAGAAGATTTCTTCCGATCTAAAGAAGGAGATGATTTCTTCCGATCAAAAGAAGGAGACGATTTCTTCCGATCCACACGTGGTGATCTTTTTCCTGTCGGTAAATCTTCTGGCTTGTCAATGGATCTTGTTCTGGCGCGTGGTGTTGGTGCCCGAGGGGAATCTAGTTTAAGACTACCTAGTGTTCTTGGGGATGGAGATTGACTTCCTCTTGGAGATGGTTTGGGAGATGCCTTCCTTGATCCTAGAGAAGGAGGTTGCCATCCTTTTGAAGACCCCATCAGTGAACTATTGGACTTGGGTTTCTGACTGAATTGTGATAGAAAATCTGTGTGAAGAACGTAAGAAGCCAATCAAAAATTAAAATAGTTTTTATGATGGTTCAAGGATTTTAAAGTAATAAAATCAGTTAAAGTAGTTAGCTGTTGTGAATTGGTTGAATTGTGGTATCCTGTAAATTATATAAATGACCTCTGGCGAAAATTTTTTGTGGTTATTCAAAAGTGGGCTTGACAAAGAATTCAAATATCACAGACATGTTGTAGGTCTTGTGGTTCTTGAGTTATATCATTAATCCCATATTCTAGACAATGAAAATTGGTGGTTTTTTTGTAGTGGAACGACCATGACTTCTCCGACACGCCTTAATTTAGCAAATGTAACACTAAAAATATTTGCATGCACATATATTTAATGAATATTAAGATTGGCTTGGACAGGCAAAGCGTTTTTCCTGTACAAAATGAGATTAACGGCAGCAACAGCAGTACAACTTTCTTGCCTTCACATGATAATTTTCCACCATAAATAAACTTACCATCATCAGCTCCAAGAGCCCCACCTTCTGAGCTGCTATCATCATCGTCACCTGTGTCACTGAAACCTGTTGTTAGTCCTCGTCTCTTACGGTCTTTGAGAGTACTTCTAAGCTCCTGCTGAAAATTCATCTTTTGTTTTACCTCAGGACTTCCTCTCCCATCTGAATATATACATACATATAAAATATTTATTTTATTTATTATTATTATATACATGAGTGGCACACCAGATTCTACATTTCCACTGTAATTTGTGTTCACTTCATTATCTTTATTTTACAAATTGTGGGATAGGCTTTTACGGCGGGAATTCATAACAATTAGAGCAGATAGGCGAGGTCTGCTTGTGTTCTTAAAAATTGAGCAGATAGGCGAAGTCTGCTTGTGTTCTGTTGACAAGGGGCAGTCTTCAGTAAACGGCTCATTTCAGAGCCACCCAACCTTTAAATTTAGCAGATAGGCGATGTCTGCTCGTTTCTGTTGACAAGGGGCAGTCTTCAGTGAACAGCTCTTTTCAGAGCCACCAAAACCTTTTATATTAGCAGATAGGCGAGATCTGCTTGTTCTCTGTTGAAAAGGGGCAGTCTTCAGTGAACGGCTCATTTCAGAGTCATCAGTAGGCAAGGGGCGGTCTACATACATGTCTCATTCTTAGGTACTTTGTCCTGAAGAAGTCAGAGCTACTCCTGACGAAAGCTTCACAGTTCTAAACTTGTCCGACGGCGAACCCGCTAAAAACCCTCTACTTGTTTATTTTACAAATCAACCATGAATGACCCTACATGTAGGATTTGGCTCCTAACCGTGAAAAAATGCAGACAAAAAATTAAAAATTGCAAAAAAAATCTCACTTTACCTGGTGTAGGCATGCTATCGGTGTATCAATCTGTGGCCTGATGGTGTTTTGCAGCTCTCAATCTAAGATAATAAAACACACAAAATGTGTAAATCAATTATGTGTACATCCATATCAAAAGGATGCACTTGTCGGTTGCTACATGTTTCTCATTTTACATAATAGCTAAGAATTATTACCAGACTCATCTCAAGCCCAGGTTACAACCTAGGTCAAATGGTTTAGGAATGTTCTATGGTTTACGAATTTTCTCTGTATTCCTAAACCATGTTTGGTAGTGTTGGCCGATCCAACCCAAGATCGGATCTGCCGATCTCCGATCTGAAAATTAGCAGATCGGGCCGATCCGATCCCGATTCAGATTCCTTAAATGTTATTTTACAACCTGTACAAGTTCATTCAAGTCGGGCCCCAGTAATGTTAACGGTCAAAGCTTAATTCCCCAAACCTTTAACTATGTAATATGATGACCGTTTTTAGAGGTTTTTCATGTCAATATCAACCCAAATAAAATACCATTTTACACCCCAAGTGTCAGCGTTACTCACTCAGTGCCTCCGATTGTCGGAAGTTTAATCATTAATCCATTAAATGATGTACCATCGTACGGTTTCGTAGTTCTATGCCACTAGTTTTAATATTGACAATGTGGCGACCGTCTATAAATAAATTATCGCGCATGAGAAAAGTTGAATTTCTGGTACCACACATCGGGTACTTTCCCCGTGTGCTTTCCCTCATTACGGTAATTATTCATACACAACCGCGGGAACCCGGTTCTGCCCATGCGCACGTTGAAAGTAGACATTTTGGTAAACAACTTTTACGAGCGACCTTGTACTTCCCGGGTAGTCCCTCATTAAATATTCATAACTTCATTCATACCGACCGTGGGAAAGTATCAATTACACCATATTTAGAAACATGTTTACCTGGGCATTTGCCTCCTGGGGGCCGGGGTGATGATCTCACCAGGCCACGTGTATTATTCATGTTGGTTCTGATTTTATTCTCTGAATATGGGTTTTGTTTCATATACAAATACAATTATTTTAAAGCAAGTTTATGGTCAAGTTTATTTTTATAAAATTTGAAAGAATTAAGGTTTTGTAATTTTTTTTAAAATAACTTTTCTTAACCATGCGATTGGCGATTCCCGGTCAAATTGATAAACAATGTGGCGTGAAGGGAATCCCTGTGATGACGATCGACGTTTGAGATACGTTTTGATGGGGTTTCCGACTTGCTCATCAGGGCTAGCAGTAGCACATGGCGAAACGACCCCAAGACCGGAAGATGGAGGATGCAACCTCGCTGGCCTTGCGGTGTGTGATGGACTATTTCAGCTCAGAATTCGTCAATTATCATTGGTATTTTGAATACATAAAATCATACAAGGATACGCTATAAACTACGGAATTGCTGAACTGGGATTATTTTATTAATTTGGACAGTACACAGACATTGAAGAACATTATTGGAAGATAATGATCGAGTACAAGTTACATTAATTACGTCATGGATCAATATACACACAGCGCGGTATTCCCCATGTTGATACCATGCTTGAGGATCAAATAAAACGCCGACGTCAATTAAATTGACCCAATTAGTAAGTTAGGAACAACATTTAAACCATTTTGCTGATAAAATGTTTTCTGATGACATAAACTTTTATTTATTCTTAGACTTCCATTTATAGATGCACGAAATTGGTTTTAATATAATATTGGTTTACTTAAAACAAATAATTACCTCACTCCTCAGTTTGCTTTGTAGCGCCACAATCGTGAAAATAGCGCATTACAGAAGAGTATGCATATCAAAATCGGCCGTTCGTGGTGCGGCTTATATGGCGGTGCGGCTTATACGCCGCCGTTTGAATCTTATTTTAGCATTTTTTCGGACCTGCGGCTTATACTCCGTGCGGCCAATATTCCGGAAATTACGGTAATGGAATTCCCCGTATGTTACTGGAGGGGGTAGGTATATTCATTATATTGGGCAATTCAGTACTAATTGCGGTATTTCCTTTCTCTTGGTTTCTTTGCTTCTTTTTCTTTTCGTTCTTTTTATGTTTTTTTTCTTTTTCCTTTCTTCTTTTATGTTTCTTGCATTTCTTTTGATTGTTTTATTCTTCTTTCTTCTCCGCGAATCAACTTTGATTTGCGTGTGTACCAAGTTAGGCGAATCACTGCGCGAATTGATTCGATGACCCTGCAGCTAAATCAGCTCCATCGATATTATAATAATTTATGCATATGACGTATTGGGGAATACCGCGAATTCCCATCCTGATTAGTTGTGCAGAGTTGTTTACAGAAAGAATTCACGTGTTCGGAGATTAAGAGATGAAATCGTCCGTGTGAGGAGGAATAAGCGCGAATGTGCTTGTGATTCTAAAAATAACATGCCCTCAAATTCACCTTGGGATTAGTTGGGAAACCCGACATTGAAGGGCGCACGTGTCGAGTGTTAAAGTGTTTACAAATTTTTCCCAGGGACGCACTGTACAGTCGGGAGTGTTGTCACTGAGTGGATAATATTATAAAATACAGTAAGAAACGACATGATTCTTGCGGTGGTAACAACGTTTTTTGGAAATATATTGGCATTAAATAGTAGTAATGTTACATAAGAAAGTAATGGTAAGCTTAAAGAATTGTTGTGTACTTTTATTACTGTCAAGTTCAGAGATCGGTAAGCTAGATCGGCAGCTGATAGCTCATCTGCCGATTCAGATTCAAGGCCGATGCAGTCCATATCGGCACCGATCTCCGATTCACAGATCGGTATCGGCCAACACTAATGTTTGGGGATGATTGAAGTGACCTCTATCTGAGATGAGTCTGGTATTTATTCTTGGCTTGGTTCACTGGATGAATTTGTACATGTAGCTTGCAGATGAAAGATGTTACTTGGAATGCACCTGTGAGTATCTTTATAGACGGTCGTCAAACGTAATTTGGTCCTACGGTCTTGAAGAGATTCCCATTCTAGATCAATAAGTAGTGTAGTGATACTAGATGTATTAAAACAATTCTTTGTGAAGTTTAATGTTGCTGAAATTTATTTTGATGACTTATCTGTATCTTCAGAGCAAAGTTTGCTAATTTTTAAGAGGTTAACAATTCACCAAAGTGTCATTTGCGCAACTTGTTAGGGCGCTATACCAGTTTATGTCTGGCGTGGTAAGGCGAATCTCTTTCGTAAAATTCTGTGAATGTATGGTAAATTTTTACTCTGTTCAAAACATGACATGTACCGTATTCGTTCCAATAAGCGCCCATGGATGCCCCAATAAGCTATTTGCTAAATGGTACCATTATAAATCATGTTAATGTTGAAGTGACAGATAGATGTTGATACAGTGAAATAGCCCTGCGTAAACTTGCAATACATTTTTTGCATCAGAAAAGCTACTAGAATATCTCGGGACCCTTTTATAACATACGGAAATTTGTCTCTAATAAACGGCCCTCATGAAAAAATTAGGTAAATGAGGTAAAAAATAAGCGCCCACCCAAAATGACTTTGTTAAGCGCCCTGGGTGCTTATTGGAATGAATACGGTACACCAAATACAGCCCTCGAAATAGTATACATACTTTTTAGTTGACCTCAACTCCGAAGGATTTAGTGTTACATGTAGTTAAAAATGTGATCCCCAACCCTTTTGTTACCTTTGGATGAATTTGTAAAGGTCTCAGTGTCGGAAAATGCCTGGTACAAACATAGAAACTGTGGCATTGCTTCAGTCCCGTATGAATATTTCTTATGTACGGTACTCGGAACTCCAATGGTTTCAACATGGACGAAAAAAAAGAGAAAAAACTGGGTACCACATTTTACACGTAAAAGCCAATAGCACAATGACGGAAACCACCGAACAGCGCATCTAATTACAACCCGGAAGTCACAATGTATTTTATGAATGAACTCGACTAGACTAATTCCATCACTTGTCTACACTGTGCATGTACTGGTATGCTTCATAGTGACAAGATGGTTGACGAATGAGGGCAGCAGTCTAGAACTCAACCCATTTCAAGAGTCATACGCATGCGCGATGGAGTTCTACTCTAATAGACCCCGGGATCCGGGAGCAGAGGTCATCAGTGCCTGGGAGCTTCAATTTTGCTACATGCAAGTCATGCATTCTGCTCACTATAATCAAATTATGTAACTTGGCCAAACTGGAACATACGCGTTGCGTCCATGTAGTGTACTAAGCGTGTACGCAGTGTAAGGCGCATATACTTTCTTCACAGTGTTCCAGTTTGGCCAAGAAATACTTAATTTGATTATACAGCGGGTGAGAAAAATACTTTTTGTTGACGTAAATCAAACAAAATTTTTGATTTATAACGGATCATACTATAAATACTAATATGGCCGCGTAGAGTAGCATTGTACGCTCATGTATTAGCATGATTAGTCGTGGAGTAACAAGCATAGTTGAATGTTCCACAATATACTCAAATTAAATAATTTTTCTATAGCATTTCAATTTTTTATTAAATGTTGTTTTGAAGAATAACAAAGCTTTTTTCGGGAAGTTTTGAGTTTATTTCAACTGGTGTTGTTGATCGCAAGCAAGGTGAGCGAATTCATGATGAGATAGTAGAATACAAGGTCTTAGCCAGCCATATACAATTTATACATCGGCCCGTCTTTAAGACGGGCTAATCTAATTTTAGACGGGTATATCTAATGGATTTTACAGATGTGATAGCTCTAAAACAGATGATTTTAAGGGTATGAACTTGGGACTAATTCAAAGTGACACGTAAAGGCGAAATCAGGACATATTTGAACCCAGTGACCCTTCCATGGGTATAGACAAGTTGTTTTATATTTGAGGGTCAAATTTTGGTATAGATTGGACAGGTGGTTTCTGATTTCTGGCTAAGACCATAGTAGGATATGAGACATAGGCAAAAAGGTCATACGCATGTCGCATGTGCGATGGTGTTCTTAAATTCGCTGGTATCGGTTTAGTTTTGTTTAGTTTTATTCCATTTTATTCCATTTTATTCTATTCTTTTTTTTTCTTCAATTTAGTTTACTTTAGTTTTATAGTTAAAGGAGGATTTCGTGATCCTAGCATCCTCTTTTATGACATTTTTCAGTAGATATCCACGAAAAAAGCTTATTTCCAAAATTTCAGTTGATTCCGATTTTGCGTTTGCGAGTTATGCATGATTATGTGTATTACACTGCTCCATAGACAATGTGTTGTAATTTCGTTCTGGTGCACCAGAACGAAATTCAAATTTGGCGATATTTTTGCTAAACGAATTAATCTGCAAGAAATATTTGGTACATAAACATTATGTAGCCAGAGGTATCCAGTGGTGTAAAAATCTCAACTTTTTTTGGGAAAAGTGGGGGGATGAGGCTGTGGATCACGAAATGCCCCTTTAAGTTTTATTTCAATATTCTTTTCCAAACTTTTAATTTAGTTTTATTTCATTTTATTTTTATTTTCAATATTCCAGACTACTATCAAATTAAGTAATTCTTGGCCAAACTGGAACATGCGCGTTGCGTCCATGTAGTGTACTAAGCGTGTCGCCGCGATTTAGCGTGCATTCATCACCATATTCACATGTACATAGTCGTGGAGTGGACTTTTCGCTGCTCATAAAAACCACTCAAAAATCATCTTTTTAAATCTTTCTTTGGACAAAAGTTGATGCGTAGAATAAGTTGAGCAATCACAGATGACATTTATATATCAGTGACACAGGTTTCTAAAGTGAGTATTTTACTAGATACCGGTATACTAGATTGCAAACTTGCCAAAATAAAACCCTGGAGGCACCCTACGGGAGTATCTACAACTTGAGAACAAGTCCTCAAACGTTCGAAATTTGAAGTTACTACAACTAACGACCGTATCGGTAGGCTTGTTGATTTGTTTGTCGTCGAGTAACCAGTCGATCGTGATCAGCATTGTAATCTCCATTCACTGATTCTGATGTGTTTAGGGATAGCTCCCAGCCTCCCCGTTCTAACCTCATACATGTATCTAGGTATCCTAGGTGAATTCAAATTTGCCATCAAACTGCATCATTTTACATATCAAATTAAAGCCCTTGAGTAAACAAAGCCAAAACTGAAAACCTTTTTTTCATAGCACTTTCCGTAGCAAAGTTACATCTTGTCAAAGCCTGACTGATGTGCGCATGTGTAGGGGTAGGACGTACTTCCATCTTCGTCTGGGAGTTTGTGATTTAAATCATCCAAATCCTCCCAAATCCTTTTGATTTGTGAAATCTAAATCAAATTGTTGTTTTGCATTACTGTTCCGATACCACCTAGAGTGATTTGTATTGTTATAATCATCGAACTTTGTGAGTATTGACATTGTTTTGATAAGCTTATTATATATGGTACAGCCAAGATGGCGACTTCAAGAATGACCGGCTAAGGTAAGGCAAGTTGACCGGTTAATGTATTAATTAGTACTGCTGGTGTGGCTAGTCTGACCATTGCCGTTACCAGACCAATCCTACCAAGCTCTCAGCTACCAAGCTCTCAGCTACCAAGCTAGTTCCACCATGCAGCCATCGTACTTGTTATTCTCAATTGTCATTATCATCAAGGTTAGCTTTTTGGGACATTGTGCTCTACCGATAGGTTTATCCCCTGGTACTTCCCATGACCCCGAATTGTGCCTAAGCCTGGGTACTGAAGCCCCACACTTGAGATTTTACAAAGGTACACTACAGTTGTTTGGTGTATCATTAGGTACATATACTGACAACTACAATGAGTATGCAAATCCTACAAGCCAAACATGGCACTCAATATCATACATAGAAAGTTCTGTATCAATAATGTTGTACAGAGAAAACATTCTCACCAGAAAGAGCATAATAAGTATCAGCTTATACAAGCTATCTGTTAACCCAACCAATGAAAGTAAGACTAAGATCACCGTGTCTTACCTGTGTGTTCTTTTGATCGTTAACGCTCATGATATTGAGCTAAACCCAGGGCCTTACAAGCCCAAGTACCCCTGCCAGCTATGTGATAAAGCTGTGAAATGGGGGCAGCGTGGTATACGATGTGATAACTGCCATGGTTGGTATCACGTAGATTGTATGAGCATGAATACTTGCAGTTACTGAAAGACATGTACTTGACACCTCTGACTCTGTTCAATGGATATGTCATACCTGTGGTCTACCGAACCACTCATCAGGTCACTTATTTTCTGATAGCTCAACATCATTTGAACTTTCAAATAGCTTTCAGAGTCTAGCTTCTGTAAATGAGGAGAACGAGCAGCTTGGATCGCCCAAAGCTTCCTCATCCCCACTTAAACCTAAATCAAAACCAAAAAATAACAAAACAACAAACAGTTCCTTGAGATTCCTTGTCATAAACTGTCAAAGTGCATATGCAAAAAAGGAATCCCTTGCTACATGCATTTATACCCACCAGCCACATGTAGTGATTGGAACAGAGTCATGGCTCGACGATAGCATTTCCAGCAGTGAAATCTTTCCTAGCAATTTTACCGCCTTTAAGTGAGGACAGAGACCCTGGTAAAAGACATGGAGGAGTGTTTGTTGCACTGCGTAACGACCTGGTCGGTACTGAACAGATTGAACTTGACACAGAATGCGAAATCATCTGGATCAAACTGGAACTTACTGGGTGCAAGTCGCTCCTGATAGGTTCTTTCTACCGTCCCCAGATCGTACGGATAGGAATGATAAGAGTTACCTTGAATGTCTAAGAGAATCACTAGCCAAGATAGATGTGAAAAAGGAACAACCATCTGCCTGGGAGGAGATTTTAACTTGGGCGACATCCTCTGGGACTCTCATACCACCAAGCAAAAATGCAGCAAACCTGGATTGTCACGTCAACTTCTTGACATTGCTGACGAATTCTGCCTACAACAACTTGTGACAGAACCTACGAGAGGGGATAACATCCTCGATCTATTTTTCACATCAAATCAGACATTAGTTGATCAATCCATGGTGGTCCCCGGCATCAGTGATCACGACGGTATACCGTTGATTGACTTCTCCACTAAACCAAAGATCAACAAAAAGAAACCTAGGAAAGTTTACAAGTGGAATAAAATGGATAGTGATGGAATGAAAGCAGACATGAAAAAGATGAGTGATAAATTAACTTCACCAAGTTACT
The DNA here is from genome assembly GCF_039555335.1 of Amphiura filiformis. Classification (NCBI taxonomy): domain Eukaryota; kingdom Metazoa; phylum Echinodermata; class Ophiuroidea; order Amphilepidida; family Amphiuridae; genus Amphiura; species Amphiura filiformis. The sequence continues at coordinate 25,047,189 of NC_092628.1, forward strand.
CATCCAAGACTGCGAATGAATTGTGGACAGAATTTAAATGTGACATTACAAAAGCAATGGATGACAATATTCCAACTAGAATGAGCACAGGCAAACAACATACGCCATGGATAAATCACTCAGTCAAGCGCAGACTTAGACAGAAACAAAGAGCCTTCAACCGTGCTAAATCAACTGGTAGAAAAGAGGACTGGCAAAAATTCAGAGAGTTGAGGAAAATAGGGCAGAGAGAAACAAGGATATCCTATTGGAACTATGTGAGATCAACATGCTTATCTTCTTCTAAGGAGTTTTGGAGCTTTATCAAGAGGATGAAGAAAGATTCAACTGGGATACCGGCCCTAAAGAGTGAAGGGCTACTCTCACGCTGACAGTAGTAAAAAGGCTGAAATATTAAACAACCAATTTCAGTCGGTGTTCACCAACGAGAAGCCACTTAACACTCCAATGAAACAAGACTTCCCATCTATGCCACCAATTGACATTAATGTGGATGGAGTCCAAAAGCTTTTGAAAGAGCTAAATGAGCACAAGGCTTCAGGACCCGATGGAATTCCTTCTAAAATATTGAAGCTCACTGCCGAGGAGATTGCACCTGCACTCTGCTTGATTTTCTCCAAATCACTTGAATCGGGTGAATTATCGGACGACTGGCTGAACCGCCAACATCTCCCCGTTTACAAAAAGGGTGACAGGTCTGTTAAGAGTAATTACCGTCCAGTATCTCTCACGTCAATATGCTGTAAAACTCTTGAACATATCGTGCACAGTAATATCATGACACACTTGGAACGATATAACATCTTAACGGACAAACAGCACGGTTTTCGACAACACCACTCCTGCAAAACGCAGTTGATCCAGACAGTTGACGATCTTGCAGAATCCTTAGATAAGCGATCTCAAGTCGACCTAGTGATTATGGACTTTTCTAAGGCATTCGACTGTGTACCCCACCAGCGCCTTTTGTATAAGATCAATAATTATGGCATCACAGGCAATACCTTTAACTGGATCTCTAATTTTCTGACAAAGCGGAATCAGAGAGTTGTTGTTGATGGAGATACATCCTCTTGGGTACCGGTTAAGTCAGGAGTGCCCCAGGGCACTGTCTTAGGTCCGCTGCTATTTCTCTTGTATCTGAACGATTTGCGAACAACATCAAATCCAACGTGAGACTGTTCATGGATGATTGTGTGATGTACAACACCATAAAGAATCAATCGGATGCACAACAACTGCAAGACGATTTGAACACATTGTCCATGTGGCAGGATCTGTGGCAAATGAGCTTCAATGCCGACAAGTGTTTTGTTCTTAGGCTCACACATGCAAAAACTCCCAAACAACATCAATACACATTAGGAAACAAAATCTTACAAAACACATCATCTCACTCATATCTTGGTGTCGAAATAACATCTGATCTCAAGTGGGGGAATCACATCCAATCTAAAGTGGCTAAGGCCAATAGGGCCCTGGGATTTATTAGGCGTAATCTATATTCATGTCCAAAGGACCTGAAAGCTACTGCTTACCAGACTTTAGTACGACCCCACTTAGAATATTCATCTACCATCTGGGACCCACACACCCAAGATTTGAAAGACCAGCTAGAAAAGATCCAAAGAAGAGCGGTAAGATTTGTCTGCAATGATTTCCGCCGCACAAGCAGCGTTACAGCAATGTTGAATGCCCTTCAATGGGATACACTGGAAACCAGACGGAAAGCAGCCCGACTGTCCATGTTCCATAAAATCCATCACGGTCAGACTGCCATACCGGCAGGAAAATTCTTACAACCGGTCACACGCCTCTCCAGACACAATCACAGCGAATCCTACAAGCTGAAGACATCCAACAAGGACTGTCACAAGTTTTCATTCTTTCCATAAACAATAAAAGACTGGAACAACCTACCACAAAGCATAGTAACCATCCACGATAATAAGCAATTCAAATCAGCAACCACAGCACATCTAAGCAAGCAGCAAAAGGACTAAAAAATACCCCAGCGCACATCACATTTCTTCTCGCCTGGCTCTTTAAGAGCGTTGGGAATATTTAACCAGATCCAGACTTTCATGAAAAAGATTCATCTAGCAAAATTCCCCAAAAGCGCATTTCGGGGTGTTTCTAGATCTTAGTCTCATGGCGATAGCAGCTTTTTTTTAATGGAACTGCTATCAAAATCCTCTGAAATTCCATATGCGGGTGACTTATCACCATAACAAATTATATATTTTGGGTCAAGTGAAGTATAGAAAACATATTTATGTAGGTTTCTTTCTTCGGGCACAAGTTTTAAATTTCTATGTAAAAATGCATTGACATTGTCGGCGAATTTGGCTGACCAGCAAATGTGTTAACTAAGGTTTGCCTGGGTTACCTAATGTATCCATCGTCGGTTATTATCAGTGGCCGGTGGCCTGGATATAGACTTTTCGATCAAATGCCCTGCAACTTGACACAGACTAGACTCGCTTGCTGCCGTACCTATGTATATGACATTATTACCAAACAATATAGAATAGAAAATTTGACATCATTTTCTCAAAATATTGAAGAAATTTGCTCACTAGACATCGAAAAAGTACGCAATCCAATTCCCGTTCAAACGCGTGGGAAACTGAAAGTGCATAATCCCCACAGACTGAGATAGCGAGATCAGCGCATACGATGATTTACGCATTTGTATCTGTTTGTGTGTGAAACTTAGTGAAAACAACTCACCATTTCTCATCCTTTCAAAACTCCAAATACAATAGGAAATTATTTTTACAGAGTTTAAAGATGGAATTTTCCGATTATGTAAAGTTTTCCACAAAAAAAGAACATTAAGCATGTTTTTAATGTCATGAACTTGTTGAAGTTCAGGAGTTACGACCGTAGCGACTCGATCGACGGGACGCCATTTTTTCGTCTGCTTGAAATTCACAAAATCTCGATTTGGATTTATCCACGAGACTCCACGAGACTTTAGGGGATGATGTCATCATTTTATAGGGAATTTTGTGACCTTTGCACTCATACCAAACACGACGGGGTTTGTTTTGGGGAAAGCCCCTAATTTTTCAGTTTTTTTAAGTCTATTTTTTAGGCAAGATTTTCATGGTTTTTGGCGTAAAAAGTTGTTGAAATGGAGCAGAAGGAGGTCATTACACCTATATTACACCCATATAATATGAAATTTTAGAGTATTTTAAAGATGTTTGTGGTCATTCTGCTGCAAAAATCCATCGTGCATAGATGCGCAAAGGGAATTACTGTGATGACCCGTATTTGCAATTGGCCGTGAAAATACGACAATACGGGGAGAAGTGGTGAGGTGGCGGTGCACGTGCTGTTCCTGATCGGGCTGACGCCTTGGGTGGGAGATGTAAGCGCATATCGGGTCATGTCGTATGTGGTAAAATGCAAAATGCACACTTAATTCAAGTGATATTATTTTTGTTACTACTTTTAATCAACTCTATGATACTTTAAGAATTTGTATAATTTTTTTTTCAATTTTTTTCTCTTCCTTTGTATTTTTTTTTTCAATACTAAAGTTGAGTAGTGCAGTGTCAGATGAGGTTGACAAGTAAACTAATGGCACTGGCAGAACATGTTCATGTGTTGCATGGGTCATAATTAGATTATGATTACATATTCATTTTTTTTATTTTTTTATTTATTCCTTTATTCATTCATTCCTAAATTTACTTGTTTATTTACTTACAATATTTATTTATTTCTTGGAGGCAATATCATCGTCTCTAAAATAATGCTGTATTTATTGTACAAAAAAATTGACTCACAAAAAAACCCAGTAAACTTCACATGACTTTAAATAGGCATAACCTCCCCATATTTTAAGTTATAGAGCTGATTCTGGCACCATTGTCTTTCATTTTTAATGCCCTTTACATTGATACCAGATTTGTAAGTGTTACTTGTAAAAATATTCAAGTGCTAGACAAATAAATCCAGGGTACCATAAACAAAAAATGACAGACAAATTCCGCTACCCTTCACAACTTCAAATAGGTATAACTCCCCCATACTTTTGAGCTATAGAGCTGTTTTTGGTACCATTCTCTATGTTTCTTAATGCTCTTTACAGTGATACCAAATTTGTAGATGTTCCTAGAATAAACCTAAAAAGTGTTGTCCTCGCTAACTGAGACTCTGGCTGCTCTGTTCAGTACTGTTTTTAGTTAAGCTTATATTTTTAAAGCTAAGTTGAAGGCTATAAACGTTAATTGTCCAACTGTAAATATGAAATAATATTGAACGTAAATGAACAATATAATATTTTGGATTGAAACTTACCACAAAATAGGTAAAAGGCGAGTAAAGATAGTAAATATTGTCCACAATTTCGATGTTTTGAAAATATTTTTCTTTAGCGTTCCTGTCAACGAAATTTACACAGGGGCAATTGCTCCTTGACCAGTCGTTACCAATTTATAAGGCCTTTCCAATCAGAGAGTGTCAACCACGAGGCTACTATCCTACAAGTCATACCTGAAATATGTTTTCAATTTGAATTTTATCCAACAGTTTATTAATAATAAGGAAATAACAATGATCATAATAATAATGGCCCTTTTCTGCGGTGCTTACAAAATGAATCTCACAAATTCAGATCATGAATCAACACTTATTAAAATATAAAAATGTTATTTTTTTCATAATTATTAAAAGTTTCCTTTATTCGCCATTTCCTCATAGTGTATTGCTATTACAGTGTTTCACAAAATCGTACTCCGTTTTGTTAAAACACATAATAACAAAATTAGAAAAAAAAGCTGACTCGATATGATGTCAATATTGGCAATTTGGACTCCTTTAATACCAGCGGGACTGAAGTGATTCATGCCGAATCATGCGGACAAAACTTGTTTTTCAGCAATAACCGATTTAATAAAATAATTTTTAAAATATAAACTGATCCCAGAAAGTGCATGAGGATGTTGGCAAACGTGCGGAAATTTTTTTTTAAGTGACCTTATATTTCTAAAGCTTCAAGATTACTTATTTGCTAAAAGTCAGGCTGTTTTTGCTGGGTCAAACTTGATAATACATGATAGCATCACATACACAGTCCCATAATGAATTTATAAGCGTTCCCAGTGGGCACAGGTTAGGATTTCGACGTTGTATCAACGTCGATACAACGTCAGAAACTGACCCGTGTGCCCACTGGGGTTCTTTAAGGGGGTACTACACCCCTGGCCAATTTTTGCCTATTTTTGCATTTTTCTCAAAATTTATAGCGCATTGGGGACAAGTAAGATATGTATATTATAGGGGCAAATTCAGCAACAAGTAGTTATTGATACTGGTTTTCCCTCATTGTGGACTGTAACTCCACAACTGTTGTCTGTGCTGAAATAGAATTTCCAGTGCAGTAGTTGTAGTCCTTGCCCCTATAATATACATATCTTACCGGTACTTGTCACCAATGCGCTATAATTTTTGAGAAAAATGCAAAAATAGGCACAAAATTGGGCAGGGGTGTAGTAGGGGGCCTACCCCCTTGAGCAAGTAATTGTTCATTGAATTTACAACCGTATGACACATCAGGCGAAACTATGAACTTTTCGCACAAGATTTGCAATTTAAAGAGAATTGGTCATTGCTCATTGAAATGAAGCTAGTATATAACATGTATAATGACAAAATCTGAAAAATATTGTAAGGATCACTTGAGGTTTTGACTTTTAAAACCTACATTTTGGTCAAAAATTATGCTTGAATTAGTCGTTTTAAACAGATTTACCACATCACATTCGCCTTTCTACAACATTGAATTGCGTTATCTATTGACGTACGGTAATGAAAAAAAGTGTTTTGTGTTAGCTTTTGTTCGATATAAAAAAATGTTCTGATTGGATGAAGGGAACCCTTGAGGTTTTGACAAAAACCAATCACAGATGCCTATTTTGCATGCACTATAGTCACAGCTAGAAGCTCGCACAGCTCTTAAAATGCTATATGCACTCAACCGTGTAGTGTATAATCAAAGACTGTGTAGAGACAAGGCTGCTTGCTTGTTAGCTTTTGTTCGATATAAAAAAATGTTCTGATTGGATGCATGCACTATAGTCACAGCTAGAAGCTCGCACAGCTCTTATGATGCTATGCACTCAACCGTGTAGTGTATAATCAAAGACTGTGTAGAGACAAGGCTGCTTGCTTGGAAGCTCTTGGACGAAATTGTGTCGGTGCTCATGTGTATCGAGGTGGAAACTGTGCATAAGAGAATCGTTTTGTAGCCAAACCTTTCATGTTGAACTCACTCATGATACCTGACCAGTTTTAGGTCAAAAGTCACACAAGGATCACATAGGTCAAAAACTTGATTTCAGCTTAAAATACTTAGGACAGTTATGAGCCTCCCCCATATAATTCAAATTTTCCAATTGGCAAATCAAAAATTGCCCCCCCCCCACCCCCGCCATCAGCATGAAAATGAATCGCTTGCCGCCCCCCGGCCCCCTCCTCGGCCTGTCAAAGAATCGCAGGCTCACATGCCAAATGTTTGGGATCTCACTTTGTAAACTTTAAATGGTCTATAGATATATAGCCTAATGTGAGTAGGCCTTATCAGCGAGAAGGAACATTGGTATATTTAAACGTTGCACTAAATGGCCCTATTGTTTTCCGGGAGAATGTGTGCCAAAAAATGCTAGCCCAAACTTTATGTTGCCAAAAACTTCTTGTACCCTCCCACTCGGAGCCACTACCTCAAAATTCCAGGAGAGCATTCCCCGCACCAAATGATCAGTGCACTTCATGCTCAGTCATTCTCTCCTCTTCCACCCCGGGCTTCCACCGCAGAGTCCTCATCATTGAACACAGTCAACCACATCTGTTCATCCATGCAGTCAATAACTCCTGGGAAACTACTCTTTAACGACTGGGTTGTTAGACTAAGCAATCAATTAATTTTAGTGTACTATGCGCATGCGTAACGAGAGCTTGTGACCAATGTTTTGGTATTTGATTTTGATTTCGGCAGGCAAGTTTTTGGCTTAGTTAACACTTTTTAAGCAAAATAAATAACTCTATTACCAAGGGTTATATTTATGTAATTGTTATGCAGCATAGCACGAACTTTGGTTGAGAATTAATCACTGCGAGTGACTCCACAGGACCAAGAATTGAACAACGCGGCTGGCCCGACTGTCCGACACGACACGGTAAGCTTACCATCATTTTGTTTGTAAGTTTGTCAAGTTTGTTTTTTAAACGGCCTCTCCACATGCTCCATGCGGGGACACACTTAGGTCCTGATCGAAAATGCAAGGAATTAGATGAATTGATCTGTAACCTGACTCCATTGTTACGTTTAGCGTACAATCAAATCATGTATAGTGTTTGAAGTGGTCACTAAAAGCAAAGGGTAGTTGTCAAAACACAAACTGGCAAACGGGCAAACAGATACTAGGTATGCTAGGCAAACCTTAATTAACACATTTGCTAGTCAGCCAAATTTGCCTAGAACACAATACATATTTACATAGAAATTTAAAAGAACAGGTAGGTCAAGGCAGGATTCGATTTAACTTGTGTTGAGGAGCAAAATGCTCCCCATTTTGGACAACCTGCTACACAAATTTCAGCTGTATAGCAATTTTTTACAATGTAAACATATGCTAATATTATAAGAACATCACCTAAATAAGGTTTTCGCTAAAAAATTGCTATGCACATTTTTCAAAGTAAATCGAACCCTCGGTCAAGGAAACCTACATAAATATGTTGTCTATACTTCACTAAGTAAGCACTATCCAGTCCAAATAAGGGACCGTTCACAAACACTTGTTAGGGGGGCCTGTTGCAAAATGGGGGCTCTCAAAAGTTTTGACCCTCCTAGGGGGGGACCTGAAAAAAATTGACCACAAATTTTCCCGGAAAATTTAGTTTATATGCTTTTCTATGGGGTTGACCCATAATTTTCATGTCATAAAGGGGAGTAGTAAGTGTAGGCTTTTTTGTACGCTGAATATTCATGAGGTGGGCGTGGCTAATTAGCATATGTGAATATTCACGAGGTGGGTGTGGCTAATTAGCACATATGAATATTCATGAGGTGGGCGTGGCTAATTAGCATATATGAATATTCATGAGCTGGGCGTGGCTAATTAGCATATTTGAATAAAATTTTGAAGAAAAAAGATGAAAAAAATTTCAAAAAAAAATTTCAAAAAAAAAATAGAATTTGACCCGGAAGCAGTGTTCGATTTACCACCTGCATACCTGCACCAGTGCATGTAACATTCCCTTTGTGCATGGAGCTTTTCACTACCTGCCTGCACGCGTGCATGTACGATTTTAGCGCAAGCGATATGACAAGGCCAATACAAAAGTAAACAAGCAGTCAGTCCGATTTGGAAAAACCCAATCTATTTTTAGCGCAACATCCTGACTTCAGGGCTGACGCAATTGACGATTCCCGATACCCCTATCACGTGAGAACTGTCACTTTTTTTCATTGACTTCCCTAGTCTTCTACACAGCCAGTTTGCGTCGGTCTGATACTCGTCGATCCTAACGAACATTCGTGATAGCCACATACAGTCTGGTCCAAGACTATGACTTCCCTTAGAGGGGCTAGCGTAATGTGACGTCATCCACCAATTCCCGATACCCTCGCACATGTCGAAGCTGTCATTTTCATTTAATTGGAAAAAAAAGAACCGGAATTTAAACCGTGGGAAATATTTGTTTAGAAAATAATCATAATAATGTCCAGCAAAAAGGAAATAGCTCAAAAACACTTGCATCATTCTGGAAATTGTGCACCTCGTCAAGCGACTAGTTCTAGAACAGATGAAGCCACAGCATCCAGTGTTTTGGCTAAGAAATCGGCGAGTGATCGGCATAAAAATGACACTGACAGTGGAGCCGGAATATTATTACAAGCAACTGACAATGATCGTGATTCAATGTGATTTTATGTTTGCTTTAATTTTGGTGCATGCACACTTTTTGCTGTGCATGTAGAAATTTTGGGCTACATGCACCAGTGCAGGTAGGAAAAAATTTGTAAATCGGACACTGCCCGGAAGTGACCTTTGACCCGTTTTTTTCTAGAAACACCAAAATTTTAAAAAGTGAAAAAATTTGTTACACGTTGACGCAATTAGTTACACGATCGACGCATTTCATTACGCTTTGACGCTTTGGCGCATTTCATTACGCGATCGACGCATTTCATTACGCGATCGACGCATTTCGTTACGCTTTGGCGCATTTCATCATGCGATCGACGCATTGGTGTATTTTGTCGTATGTGATGGTGGTGGGAGGAGGGATAGGAGAACCGGTTTTATCCTGTTCTAACTGGTTTCATCCAGTTCTATGTCACACCGATCATAACCTAGTTAAGTCATTTTTATACGGGTACTTAGACACGTAGGGATCAAAGTTCGTCAAAGGGTCGCTCCGGGTCAAGCATCACTTCCCGGTCGAGGGTCGCTTCCGTGTAGCATGGTCAGGGCTTTTTATAGTTTTACCTCGATACGTAGTATTGAACGAAAAATACGATATTTCCCTCGACAAAATTAATTTTTTCAACACATCGCCCTTTCGACCCCCGCGGATAGTTTGTAATTCGACCCTTACCGAATATACCGAATTTGACCCCGATACGTGCCGTAAAACGGTTGATACGACGCGTTGTTTTAGGCAAATTTTTTCACTTATTTTAAACATTTTGGTGTTTCTAGAAAAAAACGGGTCAAAGGTCACTTCCGGGTCAAGGGTCACTCTGAAAAAAATTTTTTTTTTCTATTTTTTTTTTTGAAATTTTTTTTTGAAAATTTTTTTGAAATTTTTTGGGAATTTTTTTTTTTTTTTTTTGAAATTTTTTTGTTGAAATTTTATTTTGAAATTTTTTTCATTTTCTTTTTCAACTTTTCTTCAAAATTTTATTCAAATATGTGACACGATCTGGTCCACGGGGGCCAAAGGCGGCAAATTTGAAACTGAGATACATTGTAAAGGTAAAAATGTGGAGTAAAAAAACAATAAAATACATAAAAAAATAAACATCAAAAAACTTCATAACTTTAGAACCAAGTATGCTAGACCTTTGGTTTTTCAATAAATGTTAGCCTATTGTATGTATAATGTGATAATTATAGTAACTCAATTTTCAAAAATGCCTCCTTTGGCCCCCATGGACCAGATCGTGTCACATATGCTAATTAACCACGCCCATCTCGTGAATATTCATATATGCTAATTAGCTACGCCCAGCTCATGAATATTCATATATGCTAATTAGCCATGCCCACCTCATGAATATTCATATATGCTAATTAGCCACACCCACCTCGTGAATATTCACATATGCTAATTAGCCACGCCCACCTCATGAATATTCAGCGTACAAAAAAGCCTACACTTACTACTAAGGGGGCCCTGAAATTTTTAAGAGACTGAAAAGGGTGGGGCCCAAAAAATTTTTGTAATGAAATTTGTTTGCATCAGGTCCCCCTTAACAAGTGTTTGTGAACGGTCCCTTGGCATATTGATTACAATTTCAAGCATAGGAGTTTAGGCAAGAAGTACAAGAAGCTGTGTAATTAATATTATGACAAACATGCAACTATTTTTAAAGCTACACAAGCCTTGTATTTTTTGGTGCAAACTCTAATTGAAATCATGCAGTTGCAAAGTATTTATGAACGTTCCCTAAGTGCCCTTCTCGCTCACATCTTTAATTAGATTTTACTAAGCAGCAGGATAGGCCTACTACTGATGTTACTCTGGTCCATATTCAGGTGACACTTTAAAAAAAGACTACATACTTGCAAAGCACCATGCAAGTCTCTCTCCTCTTCCTCATCCCTCCCTCTTCTCTTTCTGTCTCTGCTCATCTCACTCGTTCAGTCTGTCAGTGTTACTGGTTTCTTTTTTTGTTTTTATGTTTCTTTGTCATCCTTTGAATTTTCTTATTGGTTGTGGTATTTTATTCACCTATATGCTGTTTGCAAAAATTATCAGTATGATTAAATTCTGAAAAAAACCCCAAATGAGTTAGAAAAAATAGGGTCTTTTAGTGACAGTGATGCTGAAATTGGGAACCTCTGCCAATTTATCCCTCCTCTACACTCATTCCACTCCTCTCCTATCTCCTCCCCTCCCCTACTCCTCTCCTCTCCTCCCCTCATCTCCCTCTGTCCAACACAATTTGCAAGTTTGACTGAAAAATAATAAACATTTAAACTAAATTTAGGCTGTCAAAGCAATTAGATTACCCCCTTGTTTAAAAAAGCGAATGAATGGCATCATTTACCTTCTCTTGAATGCAATTCTTTTGTGCTGTATACCACCACATACATAACTTTGAAGCTCTATTAAGCTACTTGCAGGTTCCGCCATTATGCACTATGTGGGGAGAGCCTCGAACTGGCAGCATACATGAAAGGGAATGGAAATAGTCATAACGGGCTGTGGAAGGGGCCATAAGTCTTCCTCTCATGTATGCTGCCAGTTACCGGATCTCCCCGAACATAGTGCATAATGGCGGAACTCTGCAAGTAGCTTAATTGGGCAAAATCAATCTCCGTTTCATTCCCATAGATAATCATTTGACTGATTTTTTTGTGATTTGACACACCATTATGCCTACTGCTTCTTGGCAACACTGGTTAGTGCAAGCAAGCAAGCAAGTAAGCAAGGTAGACTAATAGGTAGACTAATATAGGCTGATACCATTTCATAGTCCAGCGAAAAACATGTATTGTGTTTGGCTGACTACATGTAGCAAATGTGTTAACTAAGGTTTGCCTTTTATACCTATACAGTACAGGTCTTGTCTTGTCTTGATGAATACTGCCTAACACCCATTTGCAGGAGTCACACAAGTGCTTGAGTTTCTAGAATGAAAACAGAAAAAAGGTGCATAAAATCATAAAAAATCACTATCATATTTGTTTGTTTTTCAAATACAAACATATTATTGGAGTTCCAGCAATGGTTGATAACAAAGACTGGACTAGGGCTCTCAACTAACGGGTAATAGGTACTCGGGTACCCGATTGAATTTTTGGGCGGGAATCCGGGTACCAGAAAATACAAAAAAAAAAAGAAGAAGTTATAGGCCCTAAATTAATTTGTTATTCAAGGTTGGAAACTGGAGAAATAATATAAACAACATTGCTTCTATAGCAGTATTTCTCTGGTTTCCAACCTTGAATAACAAGTAATTTAAGGCCTATAACTTTTTTTCTTCAAATTTTGTAGTCAATTAGTCGGCATCAAATAATTCTGACTTTGACTAGCATTGTAATATCTAAGGCAGGATACATTTGATTCAAATGCCACCCATTAGTGATGATGCCAAACATTATTGGCCCCCACATATATGTGGGGCTTATGTTATCATCCTGATGGTTGTCTGCCTGCCTGTCCGCCTGGTTATTTCTTTGTTTGTTCTGCTGTCCGGGGGAATTCATTAATCCACTGTGCAGCACCAACACAATAACCGATCAACTTATTATGTTTTCAGGGTTATTAGGAGTTAAGAAAACCTAATAATGATAATATTGGATGGCGTAGTTCGCATGATACCATAACATATCGGATTAAATCATACAAATATCGAACTCGCCGTTGGCTCGTCCGCTATTTTTATGACTCATCCGATATGTTATGGTATCATGCTCAGCCATCCAATATTATATCAAACTTGGTTTGGTGATAGGATATGGTGGTCTGATGTGCTGTATAGTTTTGTGTCATGTTATTTGCATATTTATGAATATTAATGAGCTTATTGCATATATTGCTTACATTTTTATTAATCCACTCTGCAGCTTAAATGCAATAACCGATCAACTTCATTATTATGTTTTCAGGGTTATTAGTAGGTATGTCACAGTGGCTGCACAATAATTCTGTCATACTGTGCACGCATACATAACAGTGAATCAAAAAGCGCATGATCAAAGTTGGCCAATTTTTGAAAACATACATGTCAAAAAACGATTTCCTCGTTATGTTTCATTGATCACAATAATTTGTCTTTTTAATATATGGTAGGTGAAACATTTCCTAAATCACTATCAACTCCGCCAAAATTAAACACTGCCTAGTTTAAGAGTTAAGACCTGTTTTATGATTTTTTTTAGATCGTCCATAAATCAATAAATATAGGTCTCTCGAAATAGAGGACCTAGTACCACCGGTCTGAAATACCAGTGTTTGTTATCATGTATTTTTTTTTCCTTGGACAATGAGTGAAACACTTCCCTATACCAATTGAAAACTCGGTGCACTTAGACAATTAACTGCAGTTTCTTTATTCAACATCACAGCAGGTTCATATTTGACAAAATCATGCTGTATGAATAAAACATAAATAAAACATTGAAAAAAGTAAAAATTACATATGCCTAATTAACATAAGAATGGCATAAATATATAATTAGATGTAATTAGCTAATTTGCATAATTAATGACTTTTTGTGTATTTTTGTTACCAAATGAAAGAACTTTGGGTACTTATGTGTGCAAAAAAACCGCATCCTCATATCATGTACGGTTCTCTGTTGGCATTATTTTTGCATATTAATTAGCTGGACTTTAAGCTTTTATTTGTCTGCAGATTGGTCAAAATGGCTAAAATTGTATATTTGGTGGATTTATTACATTTATTCGAGGAGAGATTTTTTAATCTTGTTTTCTTTAACGAAGTCCGGAAAGATATGCAATTAATCTGTGATACTTAAATCAATGCTACCTTTTCAAGTAAGTGTCCGAATAAGCATTACAAATCCCAAAGATTCCCATTTTGCCATTTATGGCAATTTGTGGCAGGTTTTCACCCGATTTCGGGTATCTTCAAGTTGACGTTACATCACTTTGCATTATCCGATTTCAATTCTGTTTTTTGTTTTTGAAGCATTCATAACGATGATTCAATTAAAAGCGTCAAATAACATGTTTCTGCTGCGCTTATTTTTGGGGTGATATACCTATTATTAGGAGATAAGAAAACCTAATAATGATAATATTGGATGGTTTATTTCGCATGATACCATAACATATCGGATTCGTCATACAAATATCGAACCCGCCGTTGGCTCGTCCGATATGTTATGGTATCATGCTCAGCCGTCCAATATTTGGTTTGATTTTTTTGTGTAAATGTGACATGGCATGACCAAAAATCACATTTTTCACCAAAAAACACATTTTTGACCAAAAAATACATTTTGACCAAAAAATACCAAAAAATACATTTTGACCCAAAATCATATGTGTGACATGATCAAGGGGAATGAGTCACATGTTGGCAATTTTCAATTTTTTACATAATTTTCTGGCAGTTTATGAATGCTACATTTGGTGCAAACTCCATCAAAATCGGACATCTGGTTACCAAGTTATGAGCAATTTATCAATGGCTGAAAACAATATAAAACAAAAGAATTTGAACACTGTTTTTGCCAATATCTCAGAAACAATATCAGCGACATCTGACTCATACCTTTTGATCATGTCACATATTTTGACTAAAAATCATATTTTTACCAAAAAACAAATTTTTTACCAAAATCACATTTTGAGCAGAAATCACAATTTTAAGCAAAGTCACGTTTTTGACCAAAAATGTTTTCTACTAAAAAATTTTTAACCAAAAAAGATTCTGAAGGCATAATAATGATAAAATTGGACGGATACTTTCGCATGATACATGAATTTATCGATCTCGCTAGAGTTTTCAAATATTACGCTCGACTTCATCTCGCCTAATATTTGAAAACTCTAGCTCGACCGATACATTCAGGTATCATCCTCAATCCGTCCAATTTTATATCAAACTTGGTATAGGGATTGGTTATGCTGGCCTGATGTGCTGTATAGTTTTGTGTCATGTTATTTGCATATTTCTGAATATTAATGAGCTTATATTTGCATATTGCATATTATTTGTATTTACAAACCATTGTTATTTACACACCTTTGTGTGGGGGCCACTTTAATTACGAACCTCATAATTCTAGATTTATATTTTGTTCACTTTGAGTTTGGTAGTGATGTCAGCATGTATACAAACCACCCTTGTATAGGGTAGCTTCATGACATCACTACCTAACTCAAAAGTCAAGTCCATTCAAGTCAAGTAGAGAAAACTTTTTTTTCCGGGTGTCGGGGTGTGGTTTTGAACGATCAACTCCTCAGGTGCCAGACAAGTGCACGGGGATACCTTGCCACAGGGTCTACCTTTGGCGAGCCAAGCTTTCTGTGCCCATTGACTGTTTGCATGATGACACAATCGCATCATGTGGAATACCTGCATGTGCAGATGCTTTGTGAATGGAGGTTTTATGATGTTTGGTTGGGTTAGGGTTAAGGTGTCCTGAATGTCCTTTTCAGTCTCGAGTATTCATCACATTTTGTGTCAATGTACCCTGTTTCTCACTGCTAGATTTGGACCAAATGATCTTCATGTGAAAACAAACATTCACTTCATTATTGAACACCTGTTTCAATCTCCATAAATACATAGCCATGTTCATACTGTGACTGGTATCTATAGATTTGGTAAATCTTAAGATTAAACTTATGATACTTTCAAGATGAGCAGTTTTAAAAGGCTACAGATTTATTCAAATCCATGTACCCCCCATTTTATTTGCATGTATGCAAATTGTTTGGGAATCCAATTTGCATATTGGGTTGTTAAATTATTACCCTTTTCAGTTAGTTCCTTTCTGATGCTACATGTAGCCTAGGCCTGCACGACTAAATTTGCCATATAGTCCTTGTAGTCACGACTATTTGGTGATAGTCGCGACTACAACTAGTGTTTGCCTTTTGGCGACTATTCATTGAAAGATCAACAAGCATCAAAATGAAGCAAAGACAGGGTCAAAGAGTGCTAACAATGGTTGGAGAACTTTCTCTACCACCTTGAAAATCTTTGTGAAAGTTGGTTATTACTTTACCTACCACTTCTTCCTGTGTATATTTAATGTCATGGTGTGCTTTTGCTTTCTAAAGTAAAATGTTCCAATGTTCTGATTATACCAACATCGCAAAGATGGACACACAACAGGCGCCATTGTGTATGGTGTTTATTTTGGTTATGTAGAACCCTCATTTCGACAAAAGCACAATGCAATGCAGCCAGGGCAGACGCCAGCGTAGTCGGCTAACTCGGCTTTAAAAATGGCCGACTGACGCAAACAGAGTGTATACGAAAGATACAAAACAAGAGGAATTTTTAATGTAATTCTACTTGCTTGAAAAGGAGTGAAATGGTGTATTCTATGGTTTACACCTTTAGCGATGCAAAGTAAGGAACTTGTTACTAATGAAAATTTTACTAGTTTGTTAATATTGAAAAAATAAAGGCAATGAATGAAGTGTGTTTTATTAATTATATATATTTTTTTAATCATCAATATGGTCATCACTCATCAGATGCATGTACAATAATATGTCCCTGGCAATGTCCTGTATCGGCCGACTGTTTTCTGCGCAAAGAGTTTATGTTCTTAAGTGTATTCTGAGCAAAAAAGTTACCTTGAACTTCAACCAAATTTTGACCTTTGATCGTGGTTAATAGTCATAGTCCCGACAATTTGGGTGCCGATTAGTCGACTACTAAAATGCCCATCTCGTGCAGGCCTAATGTAGCCCAAATTAGTTTTTGGTCTATGATGATCACAGGAATTTCCAGCGAGTCACAGTTCGTCACACGGTCCATCAATGAAGGAGATTGTGTCATTTCTCCCACTTACCCTTCTGAATATTACCCACAATACACCGTGTTCTGACTTGTCATTATCACTTATAATAATGATACAAGAATGTGCCACATGAGACGTGAAGATACCAACCTCGCCTTTGGCTTAGTCGTTATATGCTCACCACACCCAAAGGCAAAGTTACCCAATATTTTATGAGTATTCCCTTCTGAGATGATGAACTCTCAAGGTATCATACCCATGTGAAGATGACACATCATAACACATTCAAAGGCACCCAATCTAGTTATCTATTTATTTTGTGTCTGGACTTGGAAAAGCCCTTGAGATATATGTTATTTGGTTGCAGGTCAAATCGCATTCATAGGATAGGCCAGACAAGCTTGTGAGACATATCAATAAATTGATCCGGAAAGACTAGTATCCATGTGAAACAGGGTATGTATGTCTTAACAACATAACCAGGCCAGCGTGACTCTAATGATCTGTCATGTACAATCAACAAGGGAATAGCAGACACTTGTATTTTATAATAAAGAGCCTCTTCAAGCTTGTCAGTTTTTTTCCTTCTTCCTGTGCACAATTTCTTGTTACATGTAGGTACATGATTCCAATGGCATGATCAGGGTGTTCCCACAGGTTTTGTGCAAAATCAACCTATTTTGGGAATATTTCAGCCCCACCTAGCCCAGTGTGGACACAATTTTTGCAGAACAGTGAACCTTTGCATATTTGTGAACAATGGTTGCTAGTGATGGAATCTTCAGCAAAAATCTTCAGTATAACAAATATTTGCTATCTACAGTAGACAGCAAAGTATAAAATGTAAAAAAAAATAGTCAGTTACATTAATCTTCAGTATAATAAATAGAATGGATAACAAATATTTGCTATCTGCAGTAGACAGCAAAGTATAAAATGTTAAAAAAAATAGTCAGTTGCAAAAGTCTTCAGTGTAATCAGTAGATAACAAATATTTGCTATCTACAGTAGACAGCAAAGTATAAAATGTTTAAACAAATATTTACAGCAAAGTATAAGATATTTAAAAATGTAGTCAGTGGAAAAAATCTTCAGTATAATCAATAGAATGGATAACAAATATTTGCTATCTGCAGTAGACAACAAAGTATAAAACGTAAAAAAATAGTCAGTTGCAAAAGTCTTCAGTGTAATCAGTAGATAACAAATATTTGCTATCTACAGTAGACAGCAAAGTATAAAATGTTTAAACAAATATTTACAGCAAAGTATAAGATATTTAAAAATGTAGTCACTGGCAAAAATCTTCAGTATAATCAATAGAATGGATAACAAATATTTGCTATCTGCAGTAGACAGCAAAGTATAAAATGTTTAAAAATAGTTGCAAAAATCTGCAATATAAGATGTTAAAAAAATAGTCAGTGGCAAAAATCTTCAGAATAATCAGTAGGAAGCAAATATTTGCTATCTACATGAGACAGCAAAGATGGGCTGCATACAGTGTTATTACCAACTTGTATTTTATATGTATTCACAATGTTACTTTTTGTCAGAACAGACTTCACAGGCTGCATTGGATATTATTGAGGGCTTTATGCGGTCTGTAGACCACAGGTTGGTCACTCCTGTACTACTTCTTGACACAAAAATATGTAGTCAACATATGCAGAAGACCTAAATGGCAATCAAAGTGGACATTTAGAGTTGACAGCAAAATTTAATGTTGCTATCTACAATAGACCATTTATCATGTTCTTCCATGAGAAAAAAATGGTTTAGGTACATAACATGATACTGTTGAACTGTGTTTTAAACTTGGGTGAATACAGCAGATATAATTTGGTTCACCTCAAGTTCGGTAGTGATGTCAATGCTCGCTAGCGGTTGCGCCGCAAGTGTTCCGACAAACCACCGATGTGCGCGCGCGTGTACACTCAGGGCATTAAACTTTACATGCACGATTCGTTACTGCAGTGAGCGAAGTACGGATATATGTCACTACCGAACTTGAGATGAACCAAATTATACTTTATACGCTAAATATTTGTATACGATGTTATTTTATTATCATTTGCCAAAACTTGATACTAAAACTTGCTCAACCAGAACTTCATTGAACTCTTTATCTAGGTGTGACCATGGATCCTGGAGACGACACAGATCTGCAGTCTTACGAAGATGAGCAGGTGGTGGTCCGGATGACAGAGGTTGCTGCAGCAGAAAGACAACAACAGGTGCAGATGATGCTGAATAAACAAATGGACACAGGTGGATCTCTGGAAGAGTAAGCCAGTTAAAAGTCAAATTAGTTAATACATTACATCTTTTTAGATGATAGCAATGATTTTTGCTGAACCATGAAATGGTATCAGCCTATATTAGTGTATGTCACTTACTTACTTACTTGCTTACTTACTTACTTACTTACCAACCATTTGGTCTAAAATGGACATATCTTTAAATGCCACAAAGGTATGAACCCCCAAGTGGTGTCAAATGAAAGAGAAAGAAGTAAAGAATATGATAAAAATATTTCCTATCGTCAGAGGTCATCCAAGGGGTCACAGGGGTCAAAAAAGGTCATTTGAACCAAAAATGCTCCAATTAAGCTGAAATTTATATGCAATGATCCTTATGACATTCTAAACATGTTTAAAATATTTTAATATTCATTTAAGGTCATTAAGGGGTCATAAAGGGGTCAAAGGTCAAGTTTCCAAAAATGCTCCAATTGAGCTGATATTTAAATGCAATGATCTTTAAGACATTCTAAACATGTTTAAAATATTTTAAAATTCATTTAAGGTCATTAAGGGGTCAATAAAGGGGTCAAAGGTCAAGTTTTCAAAATGGTTCAATTGAGCTGAAATTTAAATGCAATGATCCTTATGACATTCTAAACATGTTTAAAATAATTTAATATTCATTTAAGGTCATTAAGGGGTCATAAAGGGGTCAAAGGTCAAGTTTTCAAAATGCTCCAATTGAGCTGAAATTTAAATGCAATGATCCTTATGACATTCTAAACATGTTTAAAATAATTTAATATTCATTTAAGGTCATTAAGGGGTCATAAAGGGGTGATATATATATATACATGTACCACAATATACTGCCAAAGCCCCATGGTTCAGCTATGGTGCGGTAACCGCTCTAGTTGAGTGGTGACAGTATCACATCCTATCCCGAAAGCACCTAATTAATGGTCTTGCAGAAAATGATAAGTGGTGACTTACAACATAACTTGTTTGAGGCTTAACTTTGATCAGGAAAGTTTCTTAAAGGTTTAAAGCCATAATGTGTGATTTGATGCCCTCACTTTTTCTTGAATTTTTATTTTTGCATGATTGTAATGCCCAATGGTATACTAAAATATCATGTGAAAGATTAAGGGCTGGGGTATGAACGTTTGGACAGTATTTATTGTGGGACATTAGAGCACATCAGACATATCGAATTGCATTCTGAATACGAAGAATGTCATTCTGATATCAAATAATTTTGATTTTTGAAATTAGCAATTTAATACACATTTTATGGCAAATCATTAAAATTGATATTTTTGATATTTAACAGTACTTGAAGTAAACTTTATATATCTGATGATTTATACTTAAAGTGTATGTAGGTGGGATGAAAAGCCGACGATCAATTGAAAAAATTGACCTTTCGTATTGAAGATATGGAATTTTTTCCCCAAAACACCAAAAAAATTAGGTCTTTTTGGGAAAAAAATCCATATCTTCAATATGAAAGGTCAAAATTTTCAATTGACCGTCGGCTTTTCCTCCCTGCTACATACACTTTAAGAATATGTCATTAGATTTATATAATTTACTTCGAGGACTGTTATATATCAAAATTTGAAAAATATCAAATTTTTATAATTTGTCATAAAATTTGTATTATATTGTGATTTTCAAAAATGAAAATTATTTGATATCAGAAAGACATGCTTTGTATTCAGAATGCAATTCGATAGGTCTGAGGTGCTCTCATGTCCCACAAAAAATACTGTCGAAATGCAATAAACGCTCATTTTAGATCCCTTAAGCCTGGAGTGCTCTAATTACAGTAAAATTTAAGTTTTTATATTAAATCTGGAGATCTCCAGTTTTATTCTGAGTTCACCGATCGAGTGGTGGCTAAACACAATGTGTATTATTGAATCATTGAATCAGTGACGTATAAACTGTGCATATCGCTATTCATCTTTATACGTCTTGAAGTATTAACTGTGTTTATATCGCTGTTTGTTTTACGTCTTGTTTGATCGTCCCAGCTGCGTAAAGCTACACCAATATTTATGACAATAATACGATCAGCAAGCTAATACATGCATTGTAGGCGCTGGTATGAAATAGCAATTTTCTTTGATTTACCTCATTTGTTTGGCTCGAAATTAAAAGGGGACAATGTGATCAGTAAAAACTAACATTTAAATAGGAATCTATTCTTTATGCAAATCACACATTATGGCTTTAACTTATCTATCTAGATGTTCGCTGACTACTGTGGCTCAAGACACACCTTATACATTGTAAACCATTTGATTTATGATTTTTCATAAAACAGCACAAGTTATTCAGATTGTAATTTGTAAATGCGTTATAAATCATATTAGGTATGGTTTCTGAAATTCGACTACCCGATTTCTTGTTGTTTGTGAACCAAAATCACAGAAGTTCTTTAGGTCTGTTATGTCAACACAAAATTATTTTATTTTTTATGTTTTATTCACAGATCTAGTGAATTACTAAAATGACTATAATTACCAAACATGTATATATAGATAGGAGACAGTCAAATATATTTAAAAAAATAAAGAACTAAGAAACAAAACAAACACAGGTCAAATTCAACACTCATCATTTGAGAATCAATCTCCTCAAACAGATGTTTGCATGAGCGTGGTACAAAGTAAACAAACACCTCTGAATGGTTATATATTATTAATCTCCAGATTGTACAAGTTTTATTACAATAGATCAAAACTGTAAAATAACTGTCAAAGAAACTATTGAAGGGAGACAGATGAGGGAGAGAGGGAAGAGCAAGAGAATGAGGGAGCGAGAAGGGTAGAGAGAAAGAGGGAAAGAAAGATTAAGAGAGATGGGGTATTAGACAGATGAAAGATCTAGGAAGAGAAACAGAGAGGGAATATAGAGCAATAAAGATGAGAAGGAGAGAGAGAGAGAGAGAGAGAGAGCGAGCGACAAGTGAATTTCAGCGATCTAGCCATATCTGTCATTTTGCTATCTCGTTTTGTCATTTTGCGATCCCTACTAGCGAGATCGCAAAATACATTTACAAAGTAGTTGTATTTCGCGATCTGTGCCTATAATCGGGAACCAATAGAACACCGCGAACCGTCAAATCAGCGAAATCAGCCTCGTACTACGTCATGTACGTGAATGTTTTACCGATGTCAACTTGATTCACGGAGTGAATTTTGTATTTTGTGTGATGTTTCACCCAGAAATGTCATTTTTTTGTTACCGAATAAAACAAAATATGGCAAAATATTATGTCGCTGGTTCACTGGCAACGTTAGTAGTCCACAGAAAGCCGAGTTGGACCAAGACATGGGCCTTGATCGACGAAGGGGTGTGTGAGTGTGTGGCTCGGCTGTGGAATTCGGCAGTCATACCCAGCAAATTGTGGTCGCATCATTTCGATCAAATTGATTTGCTATCTAAATCACGTCGTTGTTCTGCGAATTGTCATTGACAAGGAGACCAGTATAGTATGCTTTATACGACCCAAGGTATGATATTGAATCAGATGTGTTTTCATATGCTTGCCAAATCAAATTTTATAAAATTAAAAGGCCCATATAAAATAAATAGCTGTACATGTACATGCTTTTAATACTGCCATTATAATTACTGCCGTGTGTACTGACTAATAATCATGATTGAATATATTAAAAACCATGTGTATAGAACTGTACTCGTGGACGTGGTAGACCTAAATACGTACATAACATAGGTTAGGGTTTTGACCGGGGTTTTGACGTTGAAGTTTCAAAATGTTTTCAACCTAGATAGTAGAGGTTAGTTGAAATCAGGTTGAAATTTCAACGATGATACAACATATCGTGGCCTATTAAGTCCATCAGGTTGAAGTCCTTTTACAAATACAGCATGATTTCAACCTGATTTCGACATCCGAAATTGATTTCGATGTCGAAATTTCAATGTGATTTCATTGTGATTTTAACGTCAGGTACGTGCCCCCTGGGTATGGTTAATGGTATGATAATGTATGATGTATATATTCCATGTATTTCAAGATGATTCTTCTTGGAGTTGGATGCTCGAGAAGTGGAGTTGGATGCTCGAGAAGTCTAGCCACGGATTTGCTCATCGATGAGCATTCAAAATCTAGTCGGATTCGCTGAAGCATGACACTGTAAAGCAATGGAAGTTCAGAAGTAAACACAGTCGATCACGACGGGTGATCGCATCAAAAATTTTGCTAAAATTGCATTTGAACAAAAATTTTGGACTGTTCAAAATAGACAATCTTCATTCAAAAGATACAGTTGACTCATCAAATACATGTAACTTTCGTTCAAATTTCAAGACAGAATAAAATAACATCCATTGCAAAAAATGTCACCACTGAGTACCGACCCGAAAAACGATAGTATACTTTAGCATCGAATGCGTAACTGTGCAAATTTGATGCAAGAGTTCTCGAGTAATCTTGGACTTGACTCACTTGAGGAACTCTATAAGCGTGGTACATTTGAATTAATTATACTAAAGTATTAAATGCGTTATTGTGGATATCACTTGTGGGGAGTGAAATTGCACAAAATAAGGCACACATACCATGATACGATGTCATGATTTTTTAAATCTAATGCACAACATATGCATGATGACCGGGGGGGGGGGGGTCAAATGCAAAGCTGCACTCGATTGCTATATAATTAGAGCATAATGAGTTCAAGAACTCTAGTCTAGCTTCGAATGTGCACACACGATACATTACACATTCAATGATTGAGTGCATTTAGCGCCAATCCGGCTTGACATGTGGTGCATTTTGATGAAATGTGGGGGCGGGGGGGGCACTCATCCCCCTGTCCCCCCGGGATTGACGCCCATGCTAGAGTACATGATTATTGTTTTCGGTTGATTACCTGGTAGCGTTGACTGTTTTGCAACTGATGTTATTTTTATTGTGAAATGTTGAAATTTGATTGAAAGTTATTTTGATGAGTCAACTGTATCTTTTGAGTAAAGATTGCCTAGGGCCTACATTTTTAGTCTAGGAGCTAAATCTCATGCGAGCCTTGATAAAGGATTGTCACTCATGTCTTGATACCATGAGGTTTTAGGATAGACTCTCTGGATCACTGAGTAAGTTGCTGTGACAATTCGCTATGTTTTAAAAACAAATGATTTTAAATCAATGGAATTATAATAAGTGTCCATGATATTTAGCAAGATGATTTAGTGTTGTGCACCTTTAGCATTTAAGGGCCTAATTGACACAATTAATAGCAAGCCGATTTAGTGTTGTGCACCGTTATCACCAATTGCCTACATGCTGCCGATAGGAAGAAAAAACAATCATCCAGGTACATGCATCAGCCTAGCCTGCATGTAGAACATATCAGAACAGAAATGTCACTTTGCTTTCTGAGTTGGGAGTCAAGACCTGATGGTAAAGGTAATACTGAAATAAGATTTTCATCCAGCTACATGTATGAAGAAAAATTAATAATCTAAGAAGTCAAAGCAATAAATTGCTCTGCGCTGGGCCCGTATCATCCATTATGGCCCATGTCGGTAGTGCAAAACATAACAGTCTGCCAGTGCACTGCATAAGCAGTCTACATGTACAATGTATTCATGATGATGACTATAATTCATGCATTATATGCAGCTACACAACTTCGATGTCCATCATTTCTATTCGCCATGTTCATTCAAGTGATCGGTTATTGAATGGTAGAGATTTGCATATCATGATGCATGAATGTGCACCAATACTTTAGCTTGCTCGGCTTTGTGTAAAGTTTGGCAATACCCTAGCCGTATAGTATAAGTTTGTATTAACCGCTTTTAAGGCCATGTGCTTTAAAAGACACTGCAGTCAAAATATGGGAACTGTTTCTTTGAATTAACCATTTGAATACAAAGGCAAGTTCCTATTCACTACTTGCAGTTCCGCCATTATGCATTATTATGTTTTGATGGATCCAAGTTGTGATAATATTGGATCCAAAACATAATAATGATAATATATATTGGTCTCGCTATGAGTTGTAAAATATTGGACTCGACTACGTCTCGTCCAATATTTTAAAACTCATAGCGAGACCAATAAATATGGGCTCAACCGATCCAATTTTATATCACAATGTGCGCGGATAGAGCCTCACACTGGCAGCATGCATGAATATGAGAAGCGAACCAGTCATATTTCATTGTGTGTAAAGTTATGTGATAATTCCTTTCATGTGATGTCAGATATTGTCAGTTTGAGGCTCTCCTTGTACATAAAATGTCGGAACCATGCAAGTAGTGAATATAAAATGTGTGTTAGATTACAAAACCTACAGGTGTGAAATCAAGAACACTTCTCGTTCATATCATTTTTTAAAAGTTGAAATGGAATTGCATACATGCTCTGGTGTGCAAAATCGCCAGGACTCCAAATTAGCACCTGTCCGTTGGCAAAAACCAAGTTTAAAATATTTCAAAAGCACAAATTATACATACTTTTGTTCTGCCATATTCTTTGAACTTAATATTATTGACATTATCATCAAAACCTTTTTGACATTGGGTTTTGATGATTGCCGGCAGTGAAAATTCGACTCGACACTCAGCAGCCCTGGAGAATTGTGGAAAAAATGGGTAAAAACACACAAGAGATTGTGAAACTGATTACGACAGGGTTCGAGGTTTGAGTACGGTTTCACTGCCAAATGTGTGAAAAAAATATTTAGGTGTGAAGAATACTTCTAAAAATGAGCATATATAGTATTTCTAAGGTAAAAATGTCTGAATTTTCAATATTTCTAACTTAGAATACTGTATCTTAAGTCGTTTTTGGGTTAAACATGGATTTATGGCCATTTTTTACTGAAAATGACCAGTTTTAGGTGAAAAAAAATTCACCCTTAATTTTTAATCCCTAATATTTTCTACTATATAGATAAATGTTGTCTTTCTCTGTTATTTTGTATTACCTGATGGTTTATTTGTTCAAATAAAACTGTTTTTAATTGATTTCATAAACGCTTACTTTGTATACCATACCTGGATAAAGTTGAACTTGAAAGTGAAAAACGAAGCCCAAAAAGGTCATTTTAGAGAGATTTGTATCTTAGTTTCGCCATAAAATTTGATCTAAAGAGGCTAGAGACCTCATTAACCCCTCATTTTAATGATATTTCAATTTGCCACACACTGATAATAATTTTAACTTCCTTAAATAAAGAGAAATTGAAGAAAATTGCAAAAATGTTACCCATACCCCTAAGCGTGAAAAAAATATGGCAAATTGTAAAAAAAATTATTTCGGAAAAACTTATGGAGGTACAGCTCTGAAAAGTTGATCGATTGTGCACTCTACCAATCCCCACAATCGATTAGATTTGTGGAATGATGCCATGTATACTTTTTTCAAAATAATTTTTTTTTACGACTCAGATTTTGCCCCATTTTGAGGTTCACGCCATTTTTCTGATGTATCAACCCCTTAAACCCAAAGGTCACACCCATAAAAGTTATTCCAGGAAGAGTAGTCAATGCCTTTCATGTTGTGCCCTCAAATATGTAATTATAAAGGGATGATCTGATGATAATCGACCACCGATGATGAAGAATCTTTCACACCGGAGATGTAGTATGGGCAAAGCATGGTTGCTACTGGTATCCAGCTAAAGTCATTTCCCCAACTGATGTACCTGAACATCTATCTGAAGTTCTATCCTGAGAAAACTGAATCAGAATCAAGTAATAGTCAAGTGGTATGGTGAAGAGAACTTTAGTTCTGTACCAGCTCATCACATCAACCATTTATCAAAAAAAAAGTTGATGCAGCCCATGCTGCTAGATCACACAATATTCGGTTGCGCTATCAACAAGCCATTTCTGATGTCAAGGGTGAATAAAGTGCTATGCTTCAGTATAAACATTTTAAGATTGTGTAAAGGTAATCAGTTATACATTAACACTTTAAGAACATCATTTCTTTATGAGTTTAGACATCAATAGATTTATTGTCTGGGCACCAAGCCTGACCGCTATATGTTTACTAAATATATAGGAATACAGGGGCCTCAGTACCAACATCATTTCATTTTCATACATGAGAACAGTGTTTAAGCAGTCTTTATAGTTTGTTTAACATATTTATAGATTCAAAACAACTTAACTGAAGTAATAATGCTCTGTAACTTTTTTAAAATACAGTTGTGTTCCAAGTAGACTCCCAGGATTCTTCGTAAAAACAACATGCGCTTAGAATTTGTTACATATCTTTAAAACGGTGATACCCTGTGTATTAAAAACTTCAGAAATGGACTCAGCACAAAATTCTAGTCCAGAAAACATGTATAATGTTATGATAACATGAACTTCATTTTTCCCCCATTTTGGCAGTAAAACGGTACTCAAACCTCGAACCCTGTCTTACCCCCTTTTTTCAATCCACCACCTTGCACACATATTGACCCAGATTTATGCTCCATAGCCACTCTACATTGAGATGTACATATCATAACCTTCTCAGCAGAAAGATAAGAACAGCCAACAAATGCATGCATACCGTGTTACCTCCCGGCTTTACCTGCTTGTGTATAATTGCAGTCTATAATTGACATGATTGCAAATTCAGCAGTCACTGATATTACAATGACAATATGGTCATGAATCATGATACACTCTATTTATATTTGGTTTTGATAGATGTATTTCAGTTTGGAAACAGAAGTTGGACCGACATCCCTCCTGAAGAACAATGGCCATCGTCCAATATGTATGGTTGAAACTGTCAGGTCAGTAAATAATTTTTGTTTTTGACAAGATGAAATGTACATGTATAGCTTACAAGTTTCTGCAAACCACAAGAATTTCTATTTGATTGTCCAGCTTGCTGATATACCTGCGGGGAGTCGCTCAGTTTAAGGCATGTTCAGAAAATTTTGAAATTTAATAAATTCATCTGAAATTGCTTTCATTAAAAAGAGAATCATTTAACTTAAAAATGAGTGGGCCTACTATTGGCAATGCTATGAGGAAAGGTATGCTCGCCTGAATGTCCCAAATTTTGTGTCCCAGCATTATGGCTTCCTATGTCTTAACATGTGTGTATGTATTTTACTATTGTATGGCTAAATAGACAGCTATAAGCCTATTTACAGTAAAATGTGAGTCTACAATAATGCGTCAATGCGAAATATTGGGCTTAAATGAGCAGACTTTGCAAATGTGTGATTCAGTGCAAATCTGCATGTATGTCCAACACAGTCAAAGTCGCATATAGATGTGATGTAAACAAAACAAAGATTGCATGGCAGTTGAAGTGCTACTCTGATTTTTTTATTTCTCCACCATGAGGCATACTGTTTTTGCTTTGTTTTATCTTCCATCCCTCCAGATGCTGTATCTTGTGAATGGATGGGTGGATATTGACGCAGATTTTCAGGATAGGTGCATGGGTCATAATTTCATACATGTCAAAGCGTCAAATAAAAAGTCAAAAGAGCTATACCAATGTATTGATCAGAAGTGCACAAGAACAAATCACTAAGAACCCACTACTAAATGGGTTTGGCATGCTCAAAAAGCACACATGTCATTTTCTTCTCATTAGGCAGTAAGCATCATGCTGCTTCACTGAAAGAAAAACAAACAAACAACAAAAAAACAAAAAACAAAAACAAACAAACATGTGTATGTCCAGCCCTTTTAGTTTCCATTTTACAAAATTTTGTGGATAATAATTAATTAACATTTTTAATTTTAATTTTACTGATGAGTAGTGTGTTTGGACATTTTATAATGAAATAAAAAAAATTAGGTTTCCGACAATTCGAATCTAAGATGAACTACAATCATAAGCGTGTTTATGTTTCTAATTTTGAGCATGTGTCACGTTTTGCTCCCAATTCATGATGCATGACCTTTACTATTATATTAAAAAATAGTTGTCAAAATACCTCTTTGAACAAAGATGGTGTTGCCAAAATAACCTCTTTTCACAGCATGATTTTGTAACATTGCACAGTACATGTAGGCCCCTTTTACAATAGGAAATAACATTTTCTATGAATACCAAAATAGGCAAGGCCAGTTTGCCAAACCTATACACACTTGAAATTTAGTCTTGCCTATATGTTATTTATGTCTTTTGATCTAGGTAGGCCATCAGTTTTGTTCTGAACAATGATTAAAACCAAAAACTAAAGGGTAAAACTATTAAAATTACTTTTTCTCTATAGTACATTCAATTTACAATTTTGAACATATACCAATTTAAAAACATGCCTCAAAATGTCTGTCAAACAATAACACACGCAAGATGGTATTGTAATTCCTACTAAACTAGGTTGATATAACAATGCAACATTAGCCACACCTGACACCCAGCTTTGTAACAACATCACTTTGTGTGGAGAAGGCATTTTGATGGTATAATCAATGGTGAAGTGGTGTTAAATCAAACTTATGTATGTTATATTGCTTATGTTACTTTTGACAGACACATTTAAAAAAAATAAAAATGAGTTGATGTTCAGATTTCAAATTTTTAATTTTTTAAAATTTGTATGTTATACATGACAGACACTTGCATATTTTACAGCTTATACATTATTTTACCCTCCCAAATTATACTGATCCTCACATTGTTTTCTCAATCAGTTGCAGTAGGTAAGGTCTAAATATTTACCCTCAGCGTGATCGGTCAAGAAGAAATTTTTGCTTTGGCTAATTTTTTTTGATGAAAGATAATTGGACACTATCACTTTGGGTGATATTGTAAATTTTTGCTTGTTGCCATGGTAACAGGCAAAAGTTTTATTTTTCATTGTCCTTCTGAGTGAGAGTGCTCTTGAAAGTACTTTCTAATCTACTTTTAAGTCTATTTTGCAACCGATGACACCTAAAGGTAACTAGATAGTTAAATGTTTTAACTTAATTGCAGAAAAAGGCAACATTTTGCATGTCAAAACTAACATTTATGTAAGAGTCCAGGCTAGACCAAAAATATTTTTAAATGCATTCAAAACATCTTAAAAGGGCATTTCGTGATCCACAGCAACATCCCCCACTTTTCTCAAAAAAAGTTTAGATTTTTATATCATTGGAAACCTCTGGGTACATAATGTTTATGTACAAAATATTTCTTGCAGATTAATTCGTTTAGCAAAGATATTTTGAAATTTGAATTTCGTTCTGGTATACCAGTATACAAATATTACATGCCTTTATGAGTGTGATAGTACAAAATATATAATGAGGTCAAATTTGGGCTTTTCTATTTCACAAGGCGTAGCCGTGGCGAGTGAAATAGATCAGTCAAAATTTGACCAATTGATATATTTTTACTATTCATGCCATGTGATAGTATACAAATATTAACTGTCTATGAGTGTGATGGTGAAATATAATCACGAGGTGAAAGATGGATTGTTCCATTCCACGAGCGGGCAGCGAGTTGAATGGAACAATACATCTTTCACCGAGTGATTATATTTCGATCATTAACAAATTTAAGACAGTTAATATTTGTTTTATATCACTCATGCATAAATTCTATTACTAAAATACTATTTAAGGTAAGAAATACATTTTTTCATCAACATAACACCATGTTTTGCCGTGATATACTTCACATTTTGGGGTCCACCCCATAACTAAATCAGCGAGTCCAAGAGTCAGCAAGCGGGTTAAGCGCAGGCGCACTCACGGCAGAGCACATGATGGTAAAGACTATCACATGGAGAGGGTGATAGTAAAAATGATAAATGGTAATCAACCAATGAACTGTCTAGAATTTATAATGAGTGATATAATATACAAATATTACCTGCCTATGAGTGTGATAGTACAAAATATATCATGAGGTCAAATTTTGATTTTTCTATTTCACCAGGCGTAGCCAAGTGAAATAGAGCAGTCAAAGTAAAAACTATCACTTGGCTAAAGTCACTGTAATCATGATATAATAAAAGCTATCACACAGCAAAAGTCACTGTAATCATGATATAAAACGAAATTACAACACATTGTCTATGGAGCAGTGTAATACACATAACCATGCATAACTCACAAGTTTACGCAAAATCGGAATCAACTGAAATTTTGGGAATAAGCTTTTTTCGTGGATATCTACTGACAAATGTCATAATAAGAGCATGCTAGGATCACAAAATACTCCTTTAAACAATACAAAAAATGTTGTAAAAATATTATTGTGAAACATTTTTAGGAAACATGTTTGAAAAACATTTTGTCAACACTTGATAACATTGTCTTAGATTGTTTTGCCAAAAAGAATTCAAAAATATTTTCTAAATGTTATTAAATTTACATACCCTCTAACTTGACATTTAAACGTTTTTCTGTTTAAGCGTTTAGAGTGTTAAATACTGTATCATATGCATTGTTAAGTATATTTCTTTTCTTTCCAAGAATAAATGGCATACATATACATGTAATTGTTGTGTTGTTTTTTTGTTATTTACAGGGAAATGTTGAAGAGATACTAGGAAGTGTCAGAAGGGCTTACGGAGACAAACAACCGCATTCTTTTGACCACTTATCAAGCAATCTGAAATTGGCTCAACTTGGGGAAATGGGTGTATATTAAAACCCTGAATTCAGCAGTCAAGTAAGTTGAAATCAGAACTATGATGCATTACATACATAGCTGTTAATCTGTAAATTCATACGATTTATAACAACTTTGAGAGACTTGTACACCAGCCCACCTTATCCAAGACAGAGCCGAGTCCCTTTGTATCTATCTGAGCCAAGTCCGGGTCTGGGGTGCCAAGTCAAGCTCTCATTTATCACTGCTTTTGTTATGTCAAAATAAAAGCAACTTGAAAGCATTTAGAACTAGAAAAGTCATATTCTCGCCCAATGCCCACCTAATTTAGTTAGGTCCAAACAGTCGGTCTCTCTCCCAATGACCCCATTATTTAAATTTGCTCTTTACCATGTTTACTGTGAAAGTGCCATACCTACACTTATAGGCCCATATCTATTTCATATTAAAGTGCTCCCCCTGAGGAAAATAACCCTCAGTAATGTTGTGTTTATGTAGCCAGACTCTTCTTCTCTCTTCTTTTACAATTCACATCACCAACAATTTAAGGGGTCCAAACCAAAGGGATAAGGTGTCCCCCGGACATGCAGACTTACAAGAATGCGATCCCGTGTCCCTGGTCATCAGATGTCCCTGTTTGGTTGGTTTTAGACCAGAACATGTCCCCATTCGTTGGTATCTAAAAGCCAACATACACCCCTACACAGTAGTACTACAAGTGTCATACAGCGGTCATGTGGGTTGTTTGTGGGGTGTGTATGCAAAACACACTACATGGAACTCAACTCACATGTATGCAGGGACCTGGAAAGTGTCAATAGGTTTGTGCATCATACATGCAAGGGCAATGTACTCAGAGGGGGAATAAATTATAGAAAAATAACATCATTATCTATAATTATAATAAAAACAAATCACCCTTCAGAAACATCACAAGATAATGTGTTGAAATTATTTCCCAGTTTACCATTTTATTCTGCAAATAGGCCTACATGTATTCACTTTCAGATATTTTGAGTCAATTTTTATTTTATAAATTATGAATAATTAATTATCAAGACCTGTTTTATTTCATTTATGATGGTGACAGAGAAACCTAAATAATTTGGTGGATAGATATTTGAGAGATTTGACAGCCCTCAATCAAGTACATGAAGGAACATGGGCACATAAGTGAAATCAATCAATTTTCAATCAAAATTAGATTGAATTTGACATTTTTGGACAATTATTTCACAATTTGTATGGATTTATCTGTAGTGAGCTGGGACCGGACTCGGCTTTAAGTCTGAATCCTTTTTCTGTCCGAGTCCGAGCCGAGTCGGACAAAAAGTGGCCCAGAGTCCGGACTCGACAAACGATACGTCATAAAACAAAAGAAAACTCAAGAGTTACTTTAAGGGATCCAAAATGAGCGTTTATTAACGTTTCGACAGTATTTTTTGTGGGACATGAGAGCACCTCAGACCTATCGAATTGCATTCTGAATACTGAAGCATGTCTTTCTGATATCAAATAATTTTCATTTTTTAAAATCACAATATAATACAAATTTTATGACAAATTATAAAAATTTGATATTTTTCAAATTTTTGATATATAACAGTCCTCGAAGTAAATTATATAAATCTAATGATATATTCTTAAAGTGTATGTAGCAGGAGGAAAAGCCGATGGTCAATTGAAAATTTTGACCTTTCATATTGAAGATATGGATTTTTTCCTAAAAGACCTAATTTTTTTTGGTGTTTTGGGAAAAAAATCCATATCTTCAATAATGAAAGGTCAACATTTTCAATTGATCGTCGGCTTTCATCCCACCTACATACACTTTAAGTATAAATCATCAGATTTATAAAGTTTACTTCAAGTACTGTTAAATATCAAAAATATCAATTTTAATGATTTGCCATAAAATGTGTATTAAATTGCGAATTTCAAAAATCAAAATTATTTGATATCAGAATGACATTCTTCAGATTCAGAATGCAATTCGATATGTCTGATGTGCTCTAATGTCCCAAAATAAATACTGTCCAAACGTTCATACCCCAGCCCTTAAGGGATATGGTTTTTTGTGGGACATGAGAGCACATCAGACATATCGAATTGCAATACGAAGAATGTCCTACTGATCATTATTCAGTTATGGAGCAGTGCTAACCGCAAGTTGACCACAGTGTAGTGTTGGGTAGTGCTTAAATTATCCTCTGGTCAGATGACATGTGATTATAGGCTGCTCAATACCTTTGGCATGATCGTCTGGGCTTATAATGAAGTATAGTCACATCAGGGTTTTAGATTACGGTACATGTACAGAAGGGGTGTTGTTCATAGGGACAGCCATCTGATCGCTCAATATAAATTACCATGTTGACCAGAGCACTCCTAAACTTACACACATACACACCCGCACTCATGTAAATCAGAATCACTTGTACTATACATTTTTGCTTAAATTCCTGCTTTCTTCTCAATTCTTCTGTCAGTGTGCTTCACTATTTTCATAAATACGTATTTTTAAACCAAGCATCTGATCAGACCACATTTGTGCTGCCATAACAGCTTGTAGACAGGAAGTCTGGAAGTGACCTGGTCTTCCTGTACATTAATTCTGAATGCAAAGGCGGTACATGACACCAGATTTAGCCACAAAAATTGTCTACTTTGTTCAACTTTGTGATATTATTGTAAACGTTTCCATTGTTTTTTATAACATATCAGAAATTCGAAATCCCCCAATGTGTAATAAATTTGCTATTTAAGTTTGACTGAACTTTGATGATATTTATCTGAAAAGTTCCTATCCTGTACAGTGGTCAATAGCATGAGGATTTGGTCACACTTGGTGGTCTTGGTATGTCACGTCCATGGGTCACGTGCATAATTTATAAATATGTATTTATAAATATAATCGAAGTTATCTGTCTGTAGGCCATTATATTTGTTCATAGTCAGCAATGCTGCTATCTACTGTAGATAGCTCATATGTGACACAATATATAAATTATAAATTTATATTGTATACATTTATGTTCATTTATACACTATGCAACATTCTATTTTATCATTGACAAGATATTTAAATTAGTTATGCCTATATTAAATTTACTTTCACAGGTACAGTAATCCAACCAATCTGAGTTCTACTCAGATGATTGTGTCTGATGATGATACAGTTTTCATCTTCAGTTGGTGAGGGCTGAGGGGCAGGTCATGAATGACAAAGAATGTATTGCACATTTAGTAGCCCAGATGATCGGGCTGTGTTGACAAGGTAAGAATTCTGTTCTGTATTCAATAATGCTTTTTGTGGGGTGGGGGTTGGAGGGTGTACTCCTTGTGGAGCCTTACTACCGGACTTAAATCTCTCTGATATGAACACCGATTTTTTCTTCAATTGCTGCTCACCAGGGATTACTTTAATCATAAATCATGCATATTTACACCTTAACATACTTTTCGTACCCCTTCAAGTGCAAAATTCTGACAGGGTCTATCTTATTTAGAATTTTCCAGAGAATGCAAAAATCAATTTCTTATTTGCCAAAGCACTGGCCATGGGGGGTGATACACTTTTTTAACAAAACCTCCATATTAAAAGGAAAATCCTCAAAATTAGTATATATTTTGATTGGCAAGCTATTGATGTCTTGTTGGTGTCAAATTAAAGCAATGCAACTGTTTATGACAATAAATCTTTTTCATATACCATATTTTGTCAAATAGTGGCCCTCCTCAAATAAAGGCCCCCACACCACTTTTTTCAACCAAGATGTTTCAAAAATGCCGATATTTCCATGCTATCTTGTGTAGTATTTGATTAAATACAGTATAAAGTAATTTTGATATAGGTTTTTCTCAGTTAATTTAACACATTTTTCGTTATATTTAATATCCAGTTAAGTTTGAATTTGTACTTAAAATTTTGAAGTGTCTATTTGTAAACTTAAATTTCGTCTTTGGTCAAATAAATCCATATTTTGATCAAACGTATTCATACAATGTTCATTTAATTTCGTCAAAATGTATTTAAATTTCGTCCATTGTAGGGGTTATCAACTTAATGTGTAAATATATTTCGTCTTTGATCAAATCTTTTCATATTCTGGTCATTTAATTTCGTCTTTAACATAAAGCATGTAGAAGTAGGCCTGCATATTTTCTTTTTCTTTCTGTCTTTCTCTCTTTCATTCTTTCTGTTTATCTTTCCATTTTTATATAGTTCATATTTCTTTATTTTGTTTTCTTTCTTCGTTATTTCTTTTTCTTTTTGTTCTTTTTTTTTAGTTTTTTGTTTCTTTCTAATTTTTATATCATTATATATTTCAAATGTGGTTGTATGGCCCTCTTTGTCTCGCTCCCATATTATATATTGTGACAACTGTTATTTGGTCAGAATAATTTTAGACACGTCTGTTCGGATTTATATCAGCAAGGTGAGAACTAGTGTTATTTCAATGCATTGGAATAGGAATTGAATTTGATTTAGGCCATTTTTCAGTGCAATTCAGTGCAGTGAATCGAAATGGGTTTTTTTTATTTGAATTCAATTAAATTCATTTAATTCAATGTTTTATTCTTTCATTTCAATTCAATGCATTGAATCGAAATGTATTTTTGTTCATTTCAATTCAATTCATTGAATCGAAAATGCATACAACATGTATTTGATGCTACCATTTCACCTGTATTGTCAGCTTATCAGTTACAATGAACATTCTCCTGAACTGCTTTTAGCCAAATGCCCGGTAAAATATATCAGTGTTGGTAATAAGAATTGAATTTGAATATGCATTGAATTCAAATGCTGTGAATTGGAATTGAATTCAAATACTGTGAATTGGAATTGAAATTGGTTAGCAGTTAATTTCAATGCATTGAATTGGAATTGACTAAAAAAAGTGATTTAAAGTAGAGAAGACTGAATTGAAATTGCATCAAAATGATTTTATATATAAGAAGGTGAATCTGAATCTGAATTGAATTGAAATTCATTTTCTGAATCGAAATAACACTAGGGAGAACCCAATACCAGTGGTTGAAATCTAAGATGTAATTAATGAAGGCCTACAATGCATTATGGAGGACGAATTGCTTTGATCAAAGCATGAAAATTAATGAACAAAGACAAATTATATTTGTGCAAGTACTGTCCATGCAGCAGGTGAGACGATTTCAATGCGCTCTAGGACGAAATCAAATGAACACTGTATGAATCTTTTTGATCAAAATATGAATTTATTTGACCAAAGACGAAATTTAAGTGTACAAATAGACACTTCAAAATTTAAAGGAAGAATTAGTACTTAACGGGATATTAAATATAACAAAAATGTGTTAAATTAACTGAGAAAACCTATATTAAAAGAAGACAAAAATCATGTTTTTTTACCATTTTAATTGTTGGTTTTTCAAATGTTTTGAAATCTTTAATGTGACTTAAACCACAATTTTGCATGGTTAGCCTAAGAGACCATATTCTTCAGATTCCAAATATGTCTTGCCAATAATTTAATTTAATTTAATTCAATTTTAAAATAAAAATCCTAATTGGTATTTTGACCATTTTATCAGTATTTGGTGAGCTATTGATGTCTTTTGGTGTCAAATAAAGCTACGCATCTTTTCATATAAATTCATTTTAATGTTGAAAATGACAAAATTTGGGCCAAATATTTATGTTTTTTACCATTTTATTTGTCAATTTTTGGTTTTTATCTACTGAATTGAGGAGAGCTAAGGGCTATATGATGAGGTCATTACTATCTACTAAAGATGTCATTATTATCTACTGAAAATAGCTGATGGCTATGTGAAGACATTGCTATCTACTGAAGATAGGTGATGGCTATGTAAAGGCAGTGTTATCAGCGCTCGAAATAAGGCGCGTCCTTGCGTCAAATACCCGTGAAAGTAGGCGCGGACCGTCAATTTCCTCACGGTGCACGGGTCCGCGTGACCCGTAAAAGTTGAACCAAGCAAAGAGCAGAAAATCACAGTTTTGTTGTTCCACTGGAAAATCTGGTTCACATAATAGGTCCAGCTCCCTCAGTACACTTTCATTTTAGATTCCCATCAAGTTTTCAATCCGGGTTTTTCTACAATCTACATACCGTGATCGCCGTAGCTAATTCTCTCTCTTGAAATTTCAAAAGCATGGGTCCGGGGTCGGACCTTTGAAAATTGGTGAGGACCCTTGAAATTTCAAAGGCAAGGGTCCAGAGGACCCTTGGATTTTTCTTCTTATTTCGAGGCCTGAGTGTTATCAAATGAAGATAGCTGATTGCTCTGTGAAGCCATTGCTATCTACTGAGGATAGCTGATGGCTATGATATGTCATTAATGTCTACTGAAGATAGCTGATGGCTATGTGAAGTCAGTGCTATCAAATGAAGATAGCTGATTGCTCTGCAACATCATTACTATCTACTGAAGATAGCTGTTGGCTATGTAAAGTCAGTGGTATCTACTGAAGATAGCTGATTGCTATGTAAAGTCAGTGCCATCTACTGTTGATAGCCAGTGCTATCTACTGAAGATAGCTGATTGCTCTGTGAAGTCACTGCTATCTGCAGAGGTTAGCTGATGGCTATGTGAAGGTGTTTCTCTTTACTGAAGATAGCTGATAGCTCTGTGAAGTTATTGCTATCTGGTGAAGATAGCTGATTACTGTATTACTGAAACAATCTGCTAAAGATAGCTGGAAGGCTATGTGATGTCATTGCTATCTGCTGATGTTAGTTAATGGCCATGTGAAGTTATTGCTAACTATTCAAGATAGCTGATGGCTCTATGAAGTCATTGTTATCTGCTGATGTTAGGTGAAAATTTATATGTGAGGTCATTATTATCTACTGAAGATATAGCTGATGTCTAATATGGAGTCCTTGCCAATTACTAAAGAAAGCTGATGGCTATATGAAGTCATTGCTATCTATTTAAGATATGCTCTGTGAAGTCATTGCTATCTTCAGAGGTTAGCTGATGGCTATGTGAAGTCATTTCTATCTACTGAAGATAGCTGATGGCTATGGTAAATCACTATTTACTGAAGATAGCAGATGGTTATGTGATGCCAGTGCTACCTACTGATATTAGCGGATGACTATGTGAAGTCTTTGCTATCTGATGAAGATAGGTGATATCTATGTGAAGTCATTGCTATCTACTGAAGATAGCTAATGGCTATGTAAAGTTAATGCTATATACTGGGGTTAGCTGATGGCTCTGTGAAGTTATTGCTATCTCTACTAAAGGGAAACAGGACATTTCGCCTCCATTCCATTTCGTAAATAAAGAGTACCAAATAGAGAGTTTTAGACGCAAGCTGGTAAGAAAAATGGTCCAAGGTTTAATGGGGCTTTTACGTGCTCTCACAACTCATTCCGTAAAGACAAACACACTGTCAAAACCCAATGGCATATCGTTCAACCCTAAACTATGCCAAAACACACTAAATCATACCGCCCAGGCCTATATCATACCTCCAAACCCGAAGGACTTTGCAAGAGGGCACAACATCATTCAACAATGATAGATTTGAAAAAAAGGACATTTTATTATTCAGAATAGAGATCACAGTGACTCATTTCGGAATAAAGAACCTTTTTTAGATTTCGGAATGGAGAACATTTTTTTCATATTCGGAATAGAGAGCACAGTGATTTGATTTGGAATAAAGAACCTTTTTTTTATTTTGGAATAGAGAATACAATTTTTTCATATTCGAATAAAGAACTTTTTCCATATTCGAATAGAGAACCTTTTCTGTTTTCAGAATAGAAAACCTTCACAATAGAGAACTTTTTATTTTCGAATAGTGAACCTTCGAATAGCGAACATTCAGAATAGCAAACCTTTGGAATAGCAAACTTCGCCCAAATACCATTAGTCACTTCAGATATATTATTATTAGAACACATTTATAGAGCACATAAACGTAAAAAAACATCTCAATATGCTGACAAGCAAATTAACAAAAGCAACAATTATGAACATCAAATGCAACCCTGGCCCTGGGTACCCAAGGATGGCGAGGATTTGGGGTTTAAAAGTTCAAGTCCAGGGTAAACACCTGGCCAGTCCCGGCCCCTCCCGGGCAAAATCATGAGCCACTCCCTGGCCCACCAAGGGCAAATATCCAATACAAACTGATGCAAACCCGGGTATTCCACGGCCCAAGTTCCCGGCCCCGACGGAGCATGAGATATAGGCCTAGATCTTTTTGTCAATATAGTGGGGATCTTATGCGGGTTCAAATATGGAATGTAGTTTCGTTGCCAAAAGCATAACCCAGGGCAGATCTCGTAGCTATTATACTGGAAATCACCGGTTAAACAATATGATGATTTGGGGCCTGAGCAGTGATAAAGACCTCAGTATCGCTGGATTTCATGTTTTTGCTGACTTGGAACTTCTGCCATGTTCAAAGGCCTTTGTCTGACACAGCATTTATTTCATAGGCCTAATGGTTTTAACCCTATTCTATTACCCACATCAATTCCATGCCATATGGCACGAAATGGCTCATGCATGTAAAAATAATATTTACACAAAATTAATAAGGTCTTATCTTTTGAATAGTTTTGATAATTTATCCCTTCTCTGTCAAGAAAAAACCTTTTTTTCGTAACATAACTACCATTTACACATCATAATATATTTTAAAATGTCAGAAACTTGCATATTTTAACCATTTTTAGGCCAAATATTGCCCTAAAAATAGCCCCAAAAAGGTCCTTTAATTATAATATAGTCCAAATCAACTCGGCTTTCTTTCAATTATATGTAGTAACACAGCAGTGTATTTTTTTAAAAACAGCATGAAAATGCCACATTGATGTACTCATATACTTCAAAAATGCAAATCAAAATATTTTTTTCATTATATTTGGCTAAGAGCTCATTAATTATTCATGAGCTAATTTGCTGATAATATTTATCAGGAAAAGAGTAGATGCTTTTGAGATGTGGTGTTACAGTCCTGAGGCTTCTACAAGTGACATGGAAAGACAGGAGAACAAATTCCTGGACCCTCGACAAGATTGGTACAAGTCTAAACCATCAGAAGCAACTGTAATGGAGAGAAAGCTGAAGTACTTTGGCCATATTGTCAGGAAACACGGAGGTGTAGAAAAGCAGATTTTGCAAGGGGCTCCCACAGTATTAGACATCAACAAGCTTCAGAGAATCCAAAACATGAGCGCTCGCCTAATCTCTCTTACCAAAAAGCGGGATCACATAACTCCCCCATTCTACGCGATCAACTTCACTGGCTCCCAATTGAGGAAAGAATCTACGCAGCTTACCAATCTTGCTCAATGTAGTGCCAAGCAGCACAGGATTTTGACATGCTGTCCATCCTAAGATGTTGATCAAAATCAGCACCAAGATTCCTGATTTGTGGTGTAGGATTGACAACAGGGAAAAACAGTGGCATGATCGACGGGAATTATATAAGTAAACATTATTTTTCATCAGGTTTGCCGTTGCAAATAATAAAGGAGACAAGTAGAAAAAATCCCGCCTGGGAATCGAACCCAGGACCTCAGGTTTACGAGCCCTACGCCTTAACCACTTGGCCACGGGAGCTTCATGATTAGGCTGGTTGAAATTTGCACGGAAAAACAGTGGCATGATCGACGGGAATTATATAAGTAAACATTATTTTTCATCAGGTTCGCCGTCGCAAATAATAAAGGAGACAAGTAGAAAAAGTGATCCCGCCTGGGAATTGAACCCAGGACCTCAGGTTTACGAGACCTCGCCTTAACCACTTGGCCACGGGAGCTT
Source organism: Amphiura filiformis (assembly GCF_039555335.1). Taxonomy (NCBI): domain Eukaryota; kingdom Metazoa; phylum Echinodermata; class Ophiuroidea; order Amphilepidida; family Amphiuridae; genus Amphiura; species Amphiura filiformis. The sequence goes on from NC_092628.1 coordinate 25,088,495, forward strand.
CATGATTAGGCTGGTTGAAATTCAAACACATAAGTGGTCACTTAAACTTATCTCCTCCCCGCAAATAGCCCATAGTAGCTAGGGCCGTTTAAATAACCGCTTATGGGTTCGAATTTCAACCAGCCTAATCATGAAGCTCCCGTGGTTAAGGCGTAGGTCTCGTATACCTGAGGTCCTGGGTTCGATTCCCAGGCGGGATCACTTTTTCTACGTGTCTCCTTTATTATTTGCGAAGGCGAACCTGATGAAAAATAATGTTTACTGATTGACAGCAGCTTTACCCACACTGACAGAAGGTAATTGGCGAGGCGTCGCAAAACAAGAAGTAAAATGAATGATTTCTGTTTTGCTGTCATATAAAACAAGAAAATTAGAGGACATCCATGTTTTAATGTCCTTAACACAATTCTCACTTTCTCTATAGCACTGTCCTAATTTTGACATTGAAACTGATATAAGGTTGAGAATCATCTGCAAACTTCATACAGGAGAGTCCATGTTCAATAATGCTCTCTTGGTGGGCACTATAGAGAGTAAAACAAATGGACCACACACTCTCACCTGTGGCATACCATAATCAGTCTCTACAGGATGAGACAACACACCATCAGCAAGGACACTTAGACTCCTCCAACATCATAGCATGATTTCAGACGATTAATGAATACCTTGTGGTCTATGGTGCCGAGGGCTGCAGTTAAGTCTAAGAGGACCAGACTGGTCTCACCACCTTGCTTGTCAAGATCCATGAGGATGTCATTATACACACGAGTTAAAGCAGTCTCAATACTATGATACTGCCTGTACGCCGACTGAGAAGGACCAAATAGATTGCTAGAGTTTAAATGCTCAACATACTGCTTCATAGTGCAGCGCTCTTATGACCTCACTTAGAAACGCCAAGTTGGAAATAAGCCTGTAATTTTCATTGTTTCTGGGTTACTAGACTTCTTCAGGATGACGTAACAAGGGCAGATTTCAGAGCATTGGGGAACACAACCGTTTCAAGGGACACATATTGGTAATTGCAGTGATATGTGGCAAAAGCAAGTCTAGATTGTCTGCTAACAACCAAGCAGGAAGGGGGGTCAATGGGATATAAGGAAAAATATTTAAAAAATATGTGAAATGACAAAAAAAAATTTCTTCACTCCAACAAATCTGTTAAGATTAGAACAGACAAGAAATGTAGTCAAATTTAATGTTTTCTTAAATCTCGAACCGGACGCGAGACCAGGAGAGCCATGACCAAGACCATCAGGTCTGATACTCTCGAGGCCTACAATACTGTTGTATGTTGTTGATCAAGATTGAACACAATCAAACAACGCTTTCTCTTCCCCAATTCATGAACGCACTTCCTTGTGCATTTAAATGCGTAACCTTTGGGTTGTCAGATTATTATAGTCCATTCAACAAGTCAACAAGTCAATTGTGGTTTTAGGATTCCTAGTCATTCGCAATACTTTGAGACTGAGATCTGGTTTATTCAGGGCTGAATTTACCTTTTGGGTGGCTCTGGGCCACTAATCGGCAAAAAAAAACCCATAAAGAATGAGAAAAAAAATCTAGCACCTGTGTAGCCTTTTTTCGATTTAAAAAAACGCGGTAGGGATATAGGGTTGTTCACTACTCTCTTAAATAATTGGCCGTTTGAAATATTTCAATCTTTTAACAATTGATGGTAGGAATCAATTTAAATAGATTGAAATGGTTTTTTTTTTTTTTGACTCTAACTCTTTTTGTTGACTGATTTCACTATCCAATCATGTGTTACTTCTCATGTATGCCAAATGGTATGTGCTGCATAATTATGTTCAATCGAAAAAGATTTGCTCCTAACTTGAATCGCTACTGAAATTACAGTTGTAAACAATTTGAAACCTAATTAGGGACGGCAGAAGATTAAAAGTTCAATCGTTTTGATTGAATATTCAATTGAGCAATTACATGTACCCATATCTTTGTATGACCTATTCAGGACTGTCGGCCCTATTTTTGTTTGTTTTGTTTTGTTTAGTTAAATGTTTGCACTCACTATTAACCTTTCATAATTTTATTTTAATTTTTCCCCTTACAGGTGAAAAGGACACATTGACACATGGACTTGTTGAGAGAGTTCAACCCACAAACATATCATGCAAGATTGAAGGACTTGAGTTATCCAAACTGGAAAAAAAAAATGTTAAGAAGATCAACAAAGTTGTTTATGAAACTTCATGGTATGATAATGCAGGAAACCAATACTCCTATCACAGATTATGGACAAATTTATGTGTAAGAAGGTTTTGAAGCATGTTTGAACTTTCCTCTTCTAAATGGTAGAAATTGTGAATCTTGCTCTCTTTGCAAAGGGGTACTGAAGACCTCCAACACTTTCATTGCACTTGTAGCACTCTGAAAACTATTTGTTCTGAGGTGTACTGTATTTGAAGCTGGAGCATGATCTGATGATTGAAAACAATTTTAAATCTGGATATCAAAATATGTTAGTATACCTATAAATGAAGGTATTGATAATAGTTTTTATAAACTTTTCTTAAAAATCAATTAAATTTTGATGGATTGTTCCATTTCTTCGCCTGTCTCATAAAGGGGAGCAATCCATCTTTTGTCCATGAACCATCACATTCATAAATTTGTTTAATGAAGTTTGTTTGGCTTATATGAGACGTAAATTATTCGGCTTTTGTTACTGCACGTGTCAATAAAGTTCCAACACACGCTCACGAAAATTCACATAAGCGTGCGCCGGTTACGCATTACGCAACGAAAAACTAGCATAAGCATTGTGCCCAACTGCGTGCATGCCATTCTATATCAATACACGGTGTTTAGAGTCTTATTTTTTTCGCCTTATATAAACCAACAAACTTTAGTATTATGTATCATGATGATATTCACCTTTTGAAGCTTTATGATTAGGTCTTGTGGGTTTTAATACATTTTGAAAATTGAGTTTTAGTGACAGTTAAATGAAGGGATATGAAAAAAGTTACACCCTACACTTAAGGTCCTCACTTTTCATTTTTTAATACTGTAGAAAGCTATGATGAATGTAATGGTTTAGTTTATTCACTTTCTCCCTACGCCAAATTATCGAAATATTTTCATCAATTTTATAATTTGCTAGTAAATAAACACAAGGATGTAAAGTTTCAAGATTAATTATATCATATTTACAGGATTTTTTATGTTCCATTCCCTATACAATTCTGTAGGAACAATAAGGACCACTACACATTTTCGATAAGGCCAAAAACAAACAGTTTATGTCCGCTTCCTTTGACCAAAAACCATAAATGCTGTACATTTTTTAAATTATTTTTTTCTCAAAAAAGGAGAGAATGTGCTAAAAGGTGAATTTTAAAACCTATGTGTACAGGAAGCTGATGCAAATCTTTTCATACGCGTAATCTATCTGTGACATGATAAAGAGGAATGAGTCTAATGTTGCCAATATTGATTTTGAGTTGATAAAAACAGGTGATGCATTTGTGTGTTTTTGAAGTAAGAGAATCACTTATCTACATGTATGGTTATAATAATACTTTAAATAACATTAATGTGAATAAAATAATAATGAACAGAAATTGAATATTGATGACATCATTCTTCTTGATTATGTTAACATTTGTAGTCTTTAAACATGATTTTACTGCACTATGTATGGACATCAACAGTTATAATAGATTCCATATCACATTGGAGTGATGGGGAAATGTTAAATTAGACCTCGACTATTGTCCCAAATAAGGGACGGCTGGTCATTAAGATTATTATTGATTTCTGATTCGTGTCTCAAAGAAACTTGCCATCAAAGAAAAAAGTGCTAGATAAAATGTATGTTGTTTGTACAATTAACTATAAATAATTTTGGAGTTGCTATAAATTCAAACATGTCGAAATATAGACCTACATCATGTTTTTCACCATATTATTTGAATGTTAAACAAAATGATTGATACCTATCAAATTACTATAAAAATGGATGAGTCTGACACATCAAAATTCAACATAAGATCCTAATAATCTGTAGATTAATTGTATAACAAGTCATAAACTACACATTCTGGACATTTCAAGAGTATCTGAGTATCCATTGTATTTGGAAGAGGCAGGCTTTCCAATAAATATCAAAATTGTTACAAAAATGCTACATTGCAAGATATAGGTTAAGAATGTATTGTAGGTCCTGTACGAACAACATACTAGAATATCGAGAAGGCCTTCACTACTCTTTGAACACAGATATAATGCAATTCGGTATAATGCCAAGTTTGGATCTTTTTTTTTAAATCCACTACATTGTATTTAAAAGGGCATTTCGTGATCCACAACCTCATCCCCCCAAAAAAAAAAAAAAAAAGATGAGATTTGTATATTACTGGAAACCCCTGGCTACATAATGTTTATGTACAAAATATATCTTGCAGATAAATTCGTTTAGCAAAGATATTGTGAAATGTGAATTTCGTTCTGTATACCAGAACGAAATTACAACACATTGTCTATGGAGCAGTTAAATACACATCATACATAACTCGCAAACGAGAGGATGCTAGGATCACGAAATCCTCCTTTAAAACATAATGTGTCATGTGTAATGTGACTCATTTTAAACGTTCATTGCATGATGATGCACACTGTAAAAAGCCTTCTCTATTCTGAGAATCTTTAATAGTATTGTAATTGTAGTTGTAGTACAAACTTCTACCGCATAGAAAAATGTCTTTGAAAATATGGTTCCATGATTATACTATAAGGAGCGACTATTACCTTTTCATACTGTGATAATGGATAGTACTGCGTACTCGTAAAAATACTATAACTAATTTCTAAATTAGCTTGCATGCATGCTTGCATCATATAAAGCTACCATACTTTTTAGTGTGTATACTGATTACAATTTTTACATTGTTAACCCCCTCCATTACACAAGTACCAACTACCCAAAAGTAAGCATGGTAAGGTTTGCTCCAAATAGGTATGGAACATAATAATAATTAGAGGGTTTCTTTGAATTTACAGCATTAAAGCTGTGATTACTTTCTAGAAAAGTAAACAAGTTCAATTTCAAGTAATTTCACTCTAAAAGTGAAAAGTGATTAATCCAATTCCAAAGTGAATTGCAATTTTTAAATCTGGGAACAGGTTAATTAGGTTAGGAATGTTAATTACAACTGTGGATTTTGTTCATGTTAACAACTTCATTTATTAAATGAGTTAAATGAACAAAACCCGCTGTTGATTTGAAATTTGCTCTTTATTATAATTTTTAGAGCAAATTTAAAAAGGGATTTCACTCTTAAGACAAGTTGGAGGGGACTATGACCTAGTGGTGTTTACACTCAATAGACAAATAAAGCTGTGAGACAAGGGGAATAGGTTCTATAAAGAGAGATCCCAAAGCATGATATAAGGGGTGTCATTTCCGTCCCATGGCTTTGCTCAGGAATGAGAAAACACCTAAAAGTTATGTTTTGATACATGATACAAGAAAAGCAAGATAATGTGTAAATGATTATTGGCTTCCTTGACACTAGTTCTTAAAGGGGCATTTCGTGATCCACAGCCTCATCCCCCCACTTTTCCCAAACAAAGTTGAGATTTTTACACCACTGGATACCTCTGGCTACATAATGTTTATGTACCAAATATTTCTTGCAGATTAATTCGTTTAGAAAAATATCGCCAAATTTGAATTTCGTTCTGGTGCACCAGAACGAAATTACAACACATTGTCTATGGAGCAGTGTAATACACATAATCATGCATAACTCGCAAACGCAAAATCGGAATCAACTGAAATTTTGGAAATAAGCTTTTTTCGTGGATGTCTACTGAAAAATGTCATAAAAAGAGGATGCTAGGATCACGAAATACTCCTTTAAAAGATCAATGTGTTAATATTAAAAAGAACACTACAATTACTTAGTTAAATGGCTAAAACCATGGTTCCAGCCAACCCACTAGCCTTAAAAAGGGAGTGCTTTAAGGGGAGTGAAATTTCATTCTTTTGGATGGATCACAGTTGACATTCTACTAACGAGTGAATTTTCAGAGTCAGCTATGCATGCTGGGGTGGTTGCAATCAGTATTTTTCAACATCAGATCGATTGATGAGCTACAATCAAAGAAATTAATGTTGGTACACTCGGGCATACTAAATGTAAATCGCCACCCCTCTCCCCCGGTTCAATGTTGATGAAATCACTTTTTCCATTGGGCTCTCCAGTCTCCCCAACATTGATTGAGGGGGAATGGGGGAGGGAAGAGGAAAGGAGAAGGTATGTACTTCTCATCAAACATAGTTATACTAATTTCACTTAACTCTCAGAGCGGTAATGAAGATTTCCAACATATTGTCAAGGTGTACCAACTATTAAATTCCTTGATTGTCCGAGGCGAACGCAAAATATGACATCTAAAATTCGTTTTTGTCTCATAACTCAACAACAGAATATCGTATGAACTTCATATTGCACACGATGTAGGAGTGGACCATGTGCTTTAGAATGAGTATAAAAGTGTTGATAAATAAATTGGTTTATTTAGGAAGTGGTCACTGAAAGCATCTCCTATGCTAAATTACGTCATATTTCGTATTAGGCTCTAAACGGCAAAATATGCATCTAAATTTCGTTTTGAACTCATAATTCTACAACGGAATGTCATATGAACTTCATATTGCACATGATATGGGAGTATACCATATGCTTTGGAATCTTAATAAAATTGTTGATAAAGAAATTGGCTTTTCTTAGGGAGCGGTCAGTGAAACAACCCATACCCTAACCTACACGAATTTCATGATTAGTTCTCTATGCTGTCGCGCGCAAAGTTAGTTTTTTGTGCTATATCTTAAAAACGGGAAGTCATATCAAACTGTTGTCACTCACAAGTTTTTGGTAGATACTCTCCTATTGAAATGTGTTACAAAAATTTTGACGGCAAAGAAATGTGTTTGTTTAGGGAGTGGTTATTGAAAACATCCACAATGCTGAGTTTTATATAGGCCAAATAAACACGTTTTCTAATAATACGCGTATATTCACACGCTGTTGCATATTTCTTCTTAATTATCATAATTATTTTAGCACGAATTGCTGTATACGAATATTTGGTTGTCCTAATTCAACGCCTAATTATTGTTGAAAACAAATAATATAACAAAGTCAGGAATTGGTCATAAATCATTCATTACATAATTATGTATTAGTTATCTTCAGTAGACAGCATGATTCAATGCGTATACGTAACCGCGTAATAAGAACTTGAACTGTTAAATGTGCACATTATACGTTGACCTCATCTTGTTTTGTTCTTTCTTCATTTATTCCCATAAATGATTGTTAATATCATTCACCATTGTATCTTTAAAATATATATATTATAACTGTATTGATGAAAGAATAAAAGGTACAGTTTCCATCCATTTCAAACATGATGAACCGGTAATTTAAGTTATCAATAAGGAAACACCGGAAATATAATATATAAATAAATCAAAAAGACAAATATATTAAATCAAAGAAAAAAAAATAACAACATTGTCATTCAGATAAGTTTGGCCAAATTAAAAATTAACAATTCCAATACAAGTAACCTTTTGAGTGGGAAACAAACAAAAATTGCGCCAAGTTTTGAACCGTGGACCTCTCGATTACGGAAGCGACCTCTGCTACCATTAAGCTACACGGATCGGCGTGAAAATTGTCTTTCATTTTAAGTCATAATGATTGTCATCATAAAGTTGCAGGGTCATTCAAGCAAACGGTATACCAAAACAAACGCTATTGAATTCAATAGCAATTGCACGGTAATCCATTATATCATTAGAAAAAAGAATAGACAAGTTTTTTTTTTGGTGGATTATCGAGGCATATCGTCAGTTACTGAGCAACGTCATTATATTTTGAGCTGTTTCTGTACACAATATGAATATATATCGTGGATTACCGAGTCAATTTGCAAAACTTCATGCAAAGTGCATAATTTATTCAGTTTACACAATAGTTACAGAAAAAAGTATTCAATACGCGTCATGGTTTAACATCTTTAACGTATTAGTACAATGATTCAAGTCTTTATCACAGTTGCACGTAATAGTCCAATCGTGTGGTATGTGGCCCATGATCTGGAGGTACCGGGTTCGAACCCCGGCAATTTTTTTATCTCTTCTTGATAGAGTTCAACGCTATTCTCTCAATGATTAATACCATTAAGTTAGTATTTTGTTCGTAGTCATTTTTTCTGTGTTGTTAAACTCTTGTTTTGAGCTAAATGCAAAATTTCACCATTATGCAAGCTTATTTGGCCTTCGTCGGTTTTCACATAGCTTTACATGGTGTGCTACATAGTTGCATTGTGTTTCTCGTAATTGAGTGAATATCGTACTGTACATTTGATAGAAGTGGAAACATATCATCACAACAAAATGTGTAAAATTTGGTTGTAATACGTGCTTTTGTTTTAAAGATATGGACCAAAAACCAATTTTAGATGCAGTTTGCACCCATCACAAAATGTGTTTAATTTAGCATAGGGGAGGATTTCAATGACCACTCCCTAAATAAACCAATTTCTTTATTTACAAATTTATTATAATTCAATGGCCTATAATCCACTCCCAAATTGTGTGAAATATGAAGCTCATATGCGACATTCCGTTTTGAGTTATGAGACAAAAAGCGAAATTTATATGAAATATTTTACATTCGCCTCGGACAATCAAAGAAATTAATGTTGGTACACTCGGGCATACTAAATGTAAATCGCCACCCCTCTCCCCCGGTTCAATGTTGATGAAATCACTTTTTCCATTGGGCTCTCCAGTCTCCCCAACATTGATTGAGGGGGAATGGGGAGGAAGAGGAAAGGAGAAGGTATGTACTTCTCATCAAACATAGTTATACTAATTTCACTTAACTCTCAGAGCGGTAATGAAGATTTCCAACATATTGTCAAGGTGTACCAACTATTAAATTCCTTGATTGTAGCTATACCGTACTAAGTTGAGAGTGCTGTAAGCGCGTTTATGTGGTTTATGTTGAGTTCATCTGTGCTTGTATATATATATATATATCCTGCGCGTTAAAGCACATGATTTGAAAATACAAAATCATGCAGGGTCACTCCACTTGAGATGAGACCCATAATGGTTAAATATGGGACCATCATTTGCTCTCATTTTTATCTTTTTTTTTTTTTATCAAGCTTTCTAATTTTTTTGCATGTATTGTTGCAGATATGTATATTAAACTTTGCTAATTTCATATTGCAATATCTTGTTGGTTTATTGAAGTGTTTTATATAGCAGATTACAGAATGGTTCCAGCCAATTATTTGCCATTATTTAAAAAAAGGATAAGTATGAAAATGGGACATGTGATAGATTTTAGAGATGGCGTAGGAATTATATGCCCCAGGAAGGGTAACATTTATAATGACATGCCTCTCCAGCACTGTGTGCCAAAAATACCACCTCTCCATTTAATATTTGTATCATTCCGAACCTTCTAGATCGGGGGTTCTCAACTACTTAATTAGTGCTAAAGTGCCACTAAGCGGAGAGGGATTGGCTAACCTATAACGGAAGCCTCTGGATTTAACCTTTTGTTATGACTTATAGGATGGCTCACCTTGGACATGATTCTTGATTAATCAAGGCATAAAAACTCTGTGCACGTGCGCTGTAATACAAATGGTGTGCCGCCAGTTGAAGATCCTGGCCTGTTCTAGATCACGGATGTGAGCATATAACCCCCTATGAAAGGTGTCCCGTAAAATGGTGTACATAAGCAATTTCTGCCCCACTTAAATTTTACCTAAAAAGTTAAAGCTACCAACAACACAAACAATTACAAACATGACATCTATAAAAACAATGAAAAACACATAAAACCACACGCATACGTGCACACTCAGAACTTCAGAAGACATACATGGTCATGACATAACAAAAAACTATAAAACAAGGGAAACGCCCAGATTAATCTCCACTCGGATCAAAAGTAAACTTTTAAAATGTCTGCCTAATTTCTGATTTTTTTCAGCAATGTTATAGGCCTACTCAGTCTTAAATTTCATTCTGATTAATTAGAGTAAAAAAGGGAAATTTGGTTTGGTTTCTTGAAATGTGCACATGTAATTAATGCAACAATTCAAGCACAAGATACGTTTCAGTCGCATCTATCCCAAGCATCTGTTCCAATTTATAAAGATTGAGTTGTTCGCCAGTTATTATGTCAAGTTCAAACAATTGTCAGGAGCCCTGTTACAAATATACATTAAAATTGAGTGATTAAGTTCTACCAATCGTGTGAAGAAATTTATTATTAGTGCGTGTAATAGGACCTTGTACAACTAACGCTTTTGTTATGGATTCATCGAAACTTCATAACCAATGATTTCAGTCCCCGGGTTTCAGTCAGTCCCAAATAAATATCTTGCAACTATATAATATTAAGCTTGAGATTCAGCCTTAAGCAAACTAAGAACAATTGACTAGATATTCTTAATATTGGAGTTATAAAACCCCGGAGAGAGGAGGGGCACATATATTTTTGGTGGGTATGCTCCCCCTGAATTTTGAAGTGATGGGTCTTAGAGAGCTGACGGCGTACCGGTGAAGGGGACTTTTGGAGTGCGATCATGTAAACGTCAAAATTAAGGGCAGGCTTTCTGGTTGCCAATTGCCTGAAAAAATAACACAGAATAAGCCGAAAAATGTTGAGTGCGGCCCCTGGTATAAAAACGGAAGATGCCATTCGTGAGGCACTTGTGTTTATGTTTAAAAGGGATGTCATTCAACTCAAAAATGAATGTTTTCAAAAAATTAAATCCCTTATCAAGATCAGAAAGATAGAAGGGTCATTCATCGGTAAGGTGCTTAATTGCAGTCCCGCCACTTTGAGGAGTGATAACTAAAATACGAAAAATGATTTCGAATGTTATCTTTTGCAGTTGTTTAGTATTGACCATGCATGTTGACGTTCCCTTTATATATTAAAACATCAAAAAGAAGTTCTTATTTTCGAGAAAATTGCTTATATAGGGTGTCACAACCCCCAAAACCCCATGTCCCGATCATCATCAAAACGTTTGATGCTGATATCTTTTAGTGGATGACTTCAGCATCGTAAAAACACCGGGAATGACAAGTTATTGATTGTATATTGTAGGAAAAGGTATTGTTCCACATCTTTCATAGCCAGGAGTAAAAACAGAGGATGATTTAAGGAAGCCCCATCATGCACTGTAAAAGTGTTATCACTAGAGTTTCAACTGCCACTTTACTTTTCAAATCCCATTGAACTCTGTGCAAAAGATGTTGTTTTAGAATTGCTCGTGTGTCATTATTACTTTGTCGATTTCAGATCTAAAGTGATGTATGCATGAAGGATAATTCACACCTTCTGTAGATAACATAAAATGTGAAATCGACCAACTTTTTGAAGGTGTTTTTACTGTAAATATATCTGTCCAAATTCAAATTTAACCATGCACGTGTGTATGCAGTGGGCGGACAGTGGTGTCATGTTCACTCACACAGTTGTGCTAACCGCAAGACTTGCTGGGAAGTGCTTAAATCATCCTCTGGAGTAAAAATAAGTTCACCCTTTATGTCTAAAATTTTCTGTCCCGATGTCTGCGTCATCTGCCGTCACGAAAATTTAGAAGCGCCTGGAGAAAAAGACTAATTTTGTAAGGTCATATATTTGACCCAGAGAGCACTTAGTCAACTTATGCAGTAAATTCATTTAGACATTTTCCCTCATGTTGGCGCAATAAATTCATCAAAACTATAACCATTTCTTCATTCATACGGGTGGGTACCTTTATTAATCATCATCTCCGAACGCTTCTGATCACTAAAATGTTCGCATTATTTATTTAACTTTTGTCAAAATTACAACAGTTGTACGTTTATTTCTATTCACCTCCTTTATTGACCATGTGTAGGCCCATGTTATAGTTTTACCACTAGGGTCGTAAGTTTGTTCATTTCATAATATACCATGGCATATCCGTCAAAATTTGGGGACGGATATGACGTTCTGAGATGATTTTACTATGAGAGAATCATTTCCGTCACGTGACGGAGACGATACAGACATCATCTCCGTCACTCTCCAGATAATGCACTGCTTTGAGACTTTTGACCAGTTTTGACCTTAAAACTGGTCAAATGGAAATGTAATGATATGTTGCATAATCTAGAAAACATTTAGAAAACGTTTTAAATGAAAAACAAAAAATAAAAAAACACTACAATAACAGTTTTAACAAAATTGTCAAACTGTTATGTTAGACCTATTTCAAAACATTTTGGCAAAACGCCTTATCGATTGAGCTAACTTGACTTGTAAAACAACGAAATTACATGACAGTGGCCTATGGAGCAATGTGGCCTGTATATGCCTACATATAACACTGTATAACTCTCACCGTATCGGAATAAACTAACATTTTGACAAACATTTTTTATCTACCAGTCAAACATGCTATGAAAATAGGAGATAATAGGATGTTATAACTCCTTTAAAATTTGAATGATCTATTAACAAGTCTTCCACGCTCTCTATTTCGATACCATTTCAAGTAATCAATTCATTCTCAAGTAGGCCCTATAATAATAGGCCTATTCATCCGTCAAGAGTGCTTGACAAGTGCGGGCCGGCCGCCCTTTATATCCTCAAAACCAATGTTGCACAATTATAGTTTACATAATTATACCATCATTTTCCATCATGCATGATCTGCAAATTTGTGGAATAGGCATGTCTGCCCTAATAATATATTCCATTTAATCAATTATGATTGATTTTCCGTGAACAATCATTTGTTAAAAGATAAACAAATACATTAGGCCTGATGACCCCCCCCCCCGCTTCCTTCATGAATATTTACATTCGTAAAACATCAATGCATGTAGGCTAAACAAACTTCAACGTTGTTTTAATACATTCAATCATGGAGGTATCAATATTATTATTAATTTAAGATGATAATAATATAAATGAATTAACCCTCGTATGATACAAATACACAGGCATGTCTTTTTTAAATACGGTTCTTGTTTATGCATGATGATAAATGATGGTGAATAGGACTTAAAACATGTGAATACGCGTTAATTATTAGAATTAGAATGATTATGAACAGGGTTATTTGAAAACGGGGAAACAAACAAGCAGGGCAAAATATTTAAGATCGTAATTTGTTATGGCAAATGATGGTGGATTTGAGCCTAATGACTGATTTGGTAGCCATGGTAGCGGAAAGCTATTTTGTCATTTAACTATCTAGAACTGTTTTCTAAAAGCGCCCTCTCAATTTTGTCTGGCTAGCAAGGTTTGACAGCAATTAGGAAAATAATACATAAAAACAATTTTTAAAAGCCAGAAACCTATATTATGGAATTTTGTAACCATACATTCAATATTTGCTGGTTTGCACACCGATATGAAGATATAAAACTATGTAACACGCTTCTGAAGATGAGTACTTATGAGCCATAGACCGCTGAAATGACATTAAAAAATTTTAAAAAAAAAAAAAAAATTCTCAAGCGTTTCCTTTTGAAAATAATGATATATAACTAATTATAATTCTTCTTGATTTTGCAAACCACACACGCTAATAATGTTTTTGGGGTGAAATATGTTCAATTATGGATGTTACGGGGATTTGACTGCAAGTACGGATCGCGAAATGACACGATTTCACCCTATATTCGGGTTCCAAAATTCGATGTAAAAAAGCCTCATAAAATTTAAATTTATCAATTAATTCTGCTGAAACTTTCTTGAAATTGCCCCCAACGGTCATTTAAAGGTACCAAACTAAAAAAAACGGCATAAAATTAGCTGTAAAGAAAAATGCAACATTATTTTTGAGCGTGCACAAATTGGGTCAAAATGTCGGGTTAGACCTATATAGTCCCCAAGAGCGTCTATTTTGGAAGCTCGTAAAACGAAAAAATATAGTCGGAAATTGGTGAAAGAATATTTGGGGTACCAAATAAGTGCCCGATAGGCGTGTGAATGTTTTTTTCTGTTAAATATAACCAAAACATGTTTTTCATATTTTTTGAAAATGGGATCGCGAAATGACAAATGAACATATAAACAGGCTCATTGCTTTTCACATAGCGTGTGGATCGCGAAATGGCAAGTTTTATGGCTCTCTGCTAACCCACTCACCTGAGATCGCGAAATGACAATCAGGATAGAGAGAGAGAGAGAGAGAGAGAGAGAGAGAGAGAGAGAGCAAGAAAGATGGCAAACAGATAGGTAGATAGATAACAATCTAACCTAATGTGTCGGTTTTCTTAATCTTTCCTCTAAACTTGCTCCAGACAACTTCAGCAAAGAAAATCTTTCACCAAGGGATCGGCAGTCAAGTCAATCTCCGATCATACTCAAGGTCAGCTTAGCCTGAGGGACTTTGTGTGTATTCAGGAAGAAAATCAAACCGTGGATGATCTGAGGGATTGTGGCCTTACTGATCAGGAGATTGCATTTAAGCTGCACCAGGAAGGCAAGACATCAAGTATCATCCGAGTAAGTTTCACATAGTCCTATTGTATCATATGTATTCACTTATTGTGTCTATTAGATAGATGCCCTGGGTATTCATTTTCAGTCACAAAAGGGGTTGGAAGGGCATTTGTTAGAAGTCATTTAGAGGTGTAACCCTTTTTTGTAAAAATCAAAATCCATGATAGAGAATGGTGACATGCAGTAGAAGTTTGTTTGACTGTCAAAATTGAAGTAAACTTGCATGAAACAACTCCAACATGTTTTGATATTGTCATAGCAATTAGACAGGGGATAGTTATCATAGTTATTATTGGAACTTACTTAACACCAACAGATGGCATTATGTACATGTATTTAAGTTTGGAATCTGCAGTTTATCAGTCCTAAGAATAAGAAACAAAGATTATTTGATACAGAATTATCTTAACACAAGATAAGAAGTTTGGAAGTTTGATTTTGTCTGGAAACAGCCATCTTGAGAACTCCAGTGGGGTATGTTTGTGGTGAGGAAAAACAAAAATGTCCAGAGTGGAGGAAGAAAAAATTCTTTGACCTACAAATCAATGCCCATGGTCAACTACTTAAAAAATAATTCCTGCTAAAATGGGTTGCTCACTTTCAAAGGAGTTACTCACTTTCAAGCGAGCTTGTGATTTTTATGCGAGGATAACTTTCAAGCGAGTTTTTATGTGAGTTACTCACTTTCAAGCAAATTACTCACTACTGAATGAGTGACTCACTTTTAAGGGAATTACTCATTTTAGGCAAGTTACTCATTTACATTTTGAATGTCATTTCAACGTCATCTGGGATCACTGGAGGTCAAATAAGTAAAGATGTGAGATATTTAACCCCAAGGTCCAGACAATGGTGGACGACATTATTCATGTGGCAACAGCCAATATCGTGAACAAAACAGACAATATGACGGCAGCACTGCCTGGACATTGGACGCCCCGTGCCGAGTTGTGTTTTTAGCTCTATTGGCCCCGTTACAGAAAAAAAATGCACAAAATATATTTCTCAGTGAATGTATACATTTTCACATAAAAATAAATATTTTTGGATTCAAAATGAATGTGAAGAAGAAAAAAAAAATTTTGTAGCTGGGAGTGAGTGGGACTCGATCTCGGGACCCTATGCGTGGCAGGCGAAAACTTTACCATTACACCACGCTAACCGTGATACACAATTGAGGAAATTTTAAGTATATATCATAAACATATTGTGTGTTATTCATACAAAACATTCCAAAAACTGTACTTACAATGAGGTTCACTGTCGAACCTCAACGGATTTAGACTGATAAAATAGTACTTAATAACATGCGTACAGTTTTGGAATAATTTGAGACATTTTTGTGTTTACATGTAAAACCAATGATGACGTCAAAATTCAGTCAATCTTGGCGCCACCCCCCACGCGCCCAAGGTCATAGCTAAACCAGACAACACTTGTGGTTCAAGAATTCCTTGCATTGTTTACAGGAGATATCAAATTGTGTCAAAGGCACAATCCATTGTACGAGACATACATGCTAAAAACTGCTGATATGTGTAAAATTTTGTTTATATATATTTGTTTTGTTTGTGCAATACAAATATGTGCTAAAAACACATTTGTATTTTGTATGTTTATTTGCTCTGTTTATATGAGACAAATGTGTGCAAAATCTGATATTTGTAAAATTTTGTTTCTTTGATTTGTTTGCATGAGACAAATATTTGCTAAAAATGTGCAATTTGCAAAAATATAATCATTTGTTCTGTTTGTTGTAGTGAGATATCTTGTGTACTCCAGTTACACAGGTGTATTTGTGTTCAATTGGGTCATCTAGGGCAAGTAATGTAATGTGATACATAGGTGTGTGTTCAGATGACAAAAGTGTTTTTAGAAAATATTTGAATTGAGGCTATGTTTAGTCAATGCAGGCCCATTACCAGGATTTATTTTGAAAGGGCGTGTGACTTCCAAAATCTGGACCTTTTTTGGAAGAAAAAAAGTGGAATTAAGCCCTCAAAAGTGGGTTTTTGGACCTTTGGTGGGGGTGGTGGATTTAGGGGTGTCACATTACACCCATGCACCTCTCTGCTGATGACCTCAATGTAAATGTTATGAGATAATGCAATGAAAATCATATTGCAGAAATATATGCATTTTGTAAACAAATTGTCTTTTTGTGTTTAATATTTCAGCCAGCTAAGAGGGGTAACCTTGCAGTGGATCCATCAGCACAGAGTAAGAGACTGAAAGAAGTGAATACAATTATCAGCCAACAGCAGCAAGAAGATCAACCAGGATCATCCAGGCAGGATGCGAACCCACCACCTCAACCAAGGAAAGGCATCTTCAGTCAGCTATCACTGAGTAAGAATTTGTTTGATTTTTGATTGACAGGGAAGGGGTATGTCTTGGATCTTGGTATGGTTGTCCATGTGTGTGGAAGGGCAGTGGCATGCTTGAATTGACCCCCTGACTACTAACTGAACTCCTGCACACATGCCTGCAGAATGGGTCAAAACGATCTCCAAAAGAATTGCCTTTATCATATCTTAAAGATGTCAGGAAGAGGTCAGTTCTATACTGTTGTCTGGAACATAAACACAGAAGGAAAATTTTAATAATAACTTTTTTGAGATTTTCACCATGATACCTCTTAAAAAACCTGTTAATTTATACTCTCTGTGGGACTTTTCTTTCAACAACTTTTTTTGAATGTATTTTAAATCTTAAGCATGGGAACCTGACCACAATCCATGGCCCCCCTCCCCTAAAATTTCTCTTACATAATACTGTTAAACACCACATTTCAGTAACAAGCTTGGTGCACTACTTGAGAGGTAAACGGTCAACCTGTCGTCATCAGACATCGCAAAACTTGAGACTTACAGCTGTCGATCTAGTCCTTGTGGAAGTGACTTACGAATTGCAATTCTCAAGTATTCCGATGCTCGCTGATCCTGTGACCATCTGAATACAGCTGTAGATACTGACAGCCTAAATCCTTTGGGTCTTGGTTGAATTTGATATACCTTGCCTTACTTACACCTAAAACTTCTGTGATGTAAATGAGTTATCAGACAAACACTGGTTGACCAGCAATAAAATTCTATTGAGAGCAGAGTTGCTTAAATTTCCAGTCTGAATCATAATCATCAAAAAAAAGTCATCTATAGTCTATATATCTACCTCAAGCCACTGGCACTAGCTTTGAAGTTCTGCGTGTTCTGTGTTAACTGAGTGTTACTTGGTGCGTGTACATACTTTTTACGCATGCGATCAACGTGCCGTATATGTACATGCAAGAAATCACGCTAAGCCAATGCAACACACGCAGAAGTTTAAAGCTAGTGCCGGCGACTCGAGGTAGATATACAGACTATAGTTTTTCTCTTTTCATTGGTTCATATGGCACAGGATTCAACCAAAAATTGTGTTACAAAATAGCCAAATTGTCTAGATATGTGTGTGTGATGGGGTACTCAAATGACCTTGGGGATGTGCCTCAAACTTGGGTCACATTTTCGGCCATTTGTTATATTGATGGCCCATAGACCCCTTTACTATACTTGAGCCGTATAGGCCTATAAGCTTATGTAGCTTGTATAGCTCAGTTGAGAGTAATGAACCCAGTTACCCCTTTAAAAGTGTGAAAGATGCAGGGAAAAAATGGACACTTGATGGTGTCAGGTTTTACACTCACTCTCCAGTCTCCACACACAGGTATAGCATAAGCAACATGCTGCCTGGTCAGGAATTGTTGCACACCCAGGGGGGGGTTACTCAAGTTTGATTTTGGTCGGGGTGTGCCGCTGAGAATTTTAAAGTGGACCCATCAATATATCAATTTTTCAAGAAATTTGGACCCATCCATATAACAAAAGTCAAAGATTTCGACCAAATCTTAACCAAATTATCTTAGTTTTTGGTGAAATTTCAAGTATGGTCATTTGTACCGAGTACCCCCCTGATGCACACCCGGGCAGTTGAACTGGCCTGTCGCTCTAATCTGACACATAGTCATTACCCTAAAGCACTACAGACAGCTTAAATCCTAAGTGACTTGGTTGAACTTGATACGCCTTGCCTTACTTAAGACTTAAAGCTTCTGTGATGTAAATAATTTATCAGACAAACACAGGTTGACCGGTAATAACATCTAATAAGAGCAGAGTTGCTTAAATGTCCAGCCTAAGTCATAGTTACATCATTGAAAAGCCACCTGGTTTGTCTCTTACCATTGGTTTATATAGGACCGGATTCTTCCAACAAATTGGGCTACTAAATAGCAAGTGTGGCAACTCTGAGTTAGAGACATCTTATTCTGTGAGCACAGACCAGAGAAGATATCTTACTCTTCCCAGAATCCTTTGCAACATAACCCATCACCTCATTACATCTAGTGACACACCTATTACATTGTACATATTCCCTCTGTTTTCATGTTGAGAATAGACTGGCTATACATGGATCGATAGTCAAGAAATAAACACATTTTGCAAGATCTGTTCATTGAGGTACTTTTTGTCACTATCGACCCGAGTTGCATTAGATAGCAAATCAGTTAAGAAAATTGAAATGGAAGAAATGTATTGTGGGAAGTGTAAGATATCTTCTGTGAGCACAGACCACTGCATCACTTGCAACAGATGTGCAACACGATAGGAGATTAATGTTAAATGAAGTGCATCTTCCATTCAGATATTGCATGGGCACATTTGTCTGTTGAAGCATATAGCAGGCTAGACATATTATGTAGCTCTGTCTAGTGGGCATTCAACTTCAGAATCAAGTGGAAATTTTAAAGGTGGATAACGGCATCATCTATCACTTTACTCCTTCAAAATTGAGATTTTTTTTATTTACAGTGTGTCCCAGAAAAACAGAACCCTCATTGCACCCTCTTTTTCTCCTATTTGCGAAAATTGGGTAAAATATATTTGGGTAGGTAAGAAAACTTTAAACTTTTTAAGAAATGTACCTGTTTTTCACTCTGTCCATGGAGGATGTTTGGCTACTTCAAAGATTGAAAAGGAGTAAACTTACCATGCATGAATATCAAACATTCCTCAATGATAACTTTATAAAATAACAACTTTACCAGTGGGCTTATGGGCTATGGATTATGTTCAGTGTCATTAATTTGTGGGCATAATGGATGTGGGATTGAAATTCTATTTTGTTATACTTGCAATTTGTTTCTTGGTATTTATGCCTTTTTGGTTTTTTTATGTTTCTTACTTTGCTGTTTCTTGCTTTCTTTCTATTTTCAACATAAGTCATTTTTCTTTTTGGGATAAAAGGTAGCCCTGAAAAGGGCTGTTTGGTTTGTCTTTGTTTCTTCTGAAGTGAGTTCACTGTGCTGCTCTGCCTTCTACCTGGTTGCCTCCTTGACGAATACAGGTTTCAGCCCTAGTCCTCATTGCATCATGCAAGCCTGATGTGCTGTGCACAAACATCCACCACTAAAAACAAATTTGTACCCTCCCCCTTCTTTAAGATGGATTGATACCCATGCTGTTGCTGGTCTGGTATAACTTCAAAATGATGCAGACTGTCACCTGGATGAGTACTAATCTTTTTGGGACACCCTGTACCTGTACAAATTAACCACCAGTGCAATAATACTAGCTGTCACCCTTGGAAAATCAGCATCTTAAAATTATCACTAATCCAAGTATACATAATACAAGCTGGATTGCGTCAGCATGGTCACACTGTGTAGTAAGATGAAAGTGAGCCCTCATATTTGAATGAGTATAAGGCCAAAAAAATTGTTGTGTTGCCCTCCCAAGCCTAAAATCTGGTAGTACACCCGGCCGGATTTTTTTTTTTTTAAATTTTTTTTAGCAACTCAACCATTTGATACCTACTATTTCACAGTCACATGAGTGAAGAGAGGCATATGCTTAATATTGGCTGTATTTTCTACCCAATGTTGAATATTTTATTGAAGTAAATATTGATATTAAGGCCCTTCACAATTAATTCTTAGTTTACTATTTAAAGATTTTAAAATAGGCATGAGGTAACTTAATTATTAGTTATTTATTAAATATTATTTTCTTCATTTTGAAACAAGTGGTCACAGCCCAATATCAACATGAACATCCTGCATGGTACATTTTGGCACTGCAGATCATATTGCAATTATGGTTTATTTTATACATTGATAATTAATAATATGTGTTATTTGTTTGTTCAGGATTCATGATTTAAGTAAAAAAGTAGCAAATTAATGTAACAAAAATGTCATTTAACAGAGAAAATGACAGAGAAAAATCAAATAATTAAATATTTTGTAATTTTCAATTTTTGATGCGGGTGGGAAATAGGAAACTCAAAATCAATTGTGAAGGGCCTAAACATCCATGTTGTTGGGATTCAATGAGTCAGTCCTACTATCCAATTAAAGTGCTGGCTTGGGGCACAATCTTTTTAGTGAACGTTATGGATCTGGGAATAGGCTTGGGGGTACATGTAAAAAAAAAAAAAATCATTTGTTAAAAAAAAAATTATTAAAAAAATTGAATTTTTTTTTTTTTGGATTTTTTTTTTTGAAACAAAAAAACAAACAAAAAAAAACCCGGGCCCAAATTTTCGCGATTTTGACCCGGCCGCGGAGGGCAACACAACATTTTTTTTTTTTGCCTAATAAGAGTGAAGGTTCAGTTTATGTATAGTACTTGTTTGATACACAGATTGTTATAGCTCAAATGTGATTTTGTTCTTGAAAGTCCATATGAATCTGACACATCCATGTATCGACTACAACAATAGTATCATTATTATTATTATGACAAGAGTTTTGTCTTAGGTTGCAAAGTGCTAACAAAAACAAATATATAAAAAGGAACTTTTAATCAACAATAATAAATAAATGAGTCTTGAGATCCTTCTTAAATTGTGCAGGCTTTGGGGGTGTTCAAGGCAGTGCTCAAGGTACACCCTTGATTAAGTGTTTACCAGGTTAAACTTGCTTTGCGTTGAGAACCGCGAAACCCGAGAACCGCAAAATTCTAGATAAAAATATTTTTGTGCAATATTTTTAAAATGCCAATTTTTTTAGTCCTATATTTTGAAGATAAAGACGACATACCAGCACAAGACACTCAGACCTAAATATGCCAAATGACACTCCAACTGCACATCCCAGTTCCAGTAGTGCAAGCTCTGAGCTCAGCTGACTTTAGCTCAAGGGTCTGCTGGGTAATATAGGGGCATTGACTTAGCATGCTGTTTTACGCTCCACTCATACCAGGTGTCCCTAGCCTGAAAGTAAGATGGAGTGCCCAATCTCTGATGATGGTTTAATTAAATCTACCTCTGAGGGAAGCGGGACAGTTGGGGTCCCTTAAAACCGGTTTAACCCACCAGAGTCTGGTCCTAAGTCCAGAGACCTCAGAGAATTGTTTGATGCCTACCCAAGACAAGGAGATATGCAGCTCAAGAAATACTTCCCGAGACACCTTCAAAGAGGCATTATAATGGAGTGCTCATCTGTATTAGGGTGAAATAAGGCTCTGAAGGTGACTGCGCTGGTGCTCTACCAATGAATTACTTCTGAAGGGTTGTGCAAAGCCTTTTATCATCCAAGTCTGTACTGCAGCAGTCCGTAGTCTATTTCAAGGCCACTTGAAGGCATATTGTGGGTGACCATGCATGCAATCTTTGATCATATTACCAATCTAATCATCTAATCTCTCAATTACACTCTGTGTCATAGTGTTCATTGTTCATTAGCTGCATGGTTATTTAATGCAAAATTCCGATGTTGTAATCATATCATATTTCCGTTTTAGATTTAATGACTTGTTGATGTGGGATTTGCGCGTAACAGAGATATTCACCTTGATAGTTGATCAGTGTCTGTGAGTATGCAATCAACTATTTATAGACTGGTCTAGGCAGCTAGGTGTCAATGAACGGTGTGTCCGCATGTTTGTCTCTCTGTGTTAAATATTTATTACTAATTGCCACTGAGCTACTGGAGCCAATGCATACAAAATTTGATTTTCAAAAATTTTGTGTAAAATTTGTAAAAAATTCTAAGACCTTAATTGCTAGTATAAATTGATAATGTGCATTGAAATTAGCACAACCTTAAGCTTATTACTAAAATTACTGAAATTTACAAGTGTCAATAACCCGAAAACCGCATATTTCTAGATAAAAATATTTTTGTCCAATATTTTCAAAATGCCACTTTTTAAAGTCCTATATTTTTGTGAAGGGTTATGCGAAGCCTGAAACAATCTCTGCATCATCCAAGTCTATACTGCAGCAGTCGGTAGTCTATTTCAAGGTCACTTAAATTTAGGCATATTGTGGGTGACCATGCATGCAATCTTTGATCAGAATACCAATTTAATCATCCAATCTCTCAATTACACTCTGTGTCATAGTGTTCATTGTTCATTAGCTGCATGGTTATTTAATACAAAATCCCGATGTTGTAATCATATCATATTTCCGTTTTAGATTTAATGACTTGTTGATGTGGGATTTGCGCGTAACAGAGATATTCACCTTGATAGTTGATCAGTGTCTATGAGCATGCAATCAACTATTCATAGACTGGTCTAGGCAGCTAGGTGTCAATGAACGGTGTGTCCGTATGTTTGTCTCTCTGTGTTAAATATTTATTACTAATTGCCACTGAGCTACTGGAGCCAATGCATACAGAATTTGATTTCAGACGTTGGATTTCATATTTCAGAAATTTTGTTTAAAATTTCACAATTCTAAGACCTTGCAAGTATAGATTGTATTGAAATTAGCACAACCTTAAGGCTTCGCAAAGTGCTAACAAAAACAAATATATAAAAAGGAACTTTTAATCAACAATAATAAATAAATGAGTCTTGAGACCCTTCTTAAATTGTGCAGCTAAGTAGGAATGGCCAAAGCTGTGCTCAAGGTACATCCTTGATATAGTGTTTATCAGGTCAAATTCGCTTTGCGTTGAGACTCGCACAACCCGAGAAACGCAAAATTCTAGATAAAAATATTTTTGCCCAATATTTTCAAAATGCCATTTTTTTAGTCCTATATATTAAGTGGTGGGTTGTGAGAAGCCTTAAACAATCTCTACATCATCCAAGTCTATACTGCAGCAGTCTATTTCAAGGTCACTTAAATTTAGGCATATTGTGGGTGACCATGCATGCAATCTTTGATCAGAATACCAATCTATAATCATCCAATCTCTCAATTACACTCTGTGTTATTATAGTGTTCATTGCTCATTAGCTGCATGGTTATTTAATGCAAAATCCCGATGTTGTAATTGTATCATATTTCCGTTTTAGATTTAATGACTTGTTGATGTGGGATTTGCGCGTAACAGAGATATTCACCTTGATAGTTGATCAGTGTCTATGAGCATGCAATCAACTATTCATAGACTGGTCTAGGCAGGTGTCAATGAACGGTGTGTCCGCATGTTTGTCTCTCTGTGTTAAATATTTATTACTAATTGCCACTGAGCTACTGGAGCCAATGCATACAGAATTTGATTTCAGATGTCTGATTATATACGAGGGGGTATCAAAAAGTTTTAGAAATCGCACAGAAGTAAAAGAGCTATATCAATGAAATTTTGTCAGTGCAATCACTGATCCTTATGTACACTATGGTGCAAAAATGGTCTTATAAGTATGTTTACTTTTTTTTACAGGAGCTAGATGTCACTACCTGCCTATGTAACCGCATAACCAGCAAAATGGAGAAAATTGAGGAATGTAGTATGATTAAGTTCCATTTTAAGGGTTACAGTGCCCAGAAAATCTGTGATGAAATAAAAATTCCTTTTCCAAAGAGTGACAGAGACATATCACAATCACCACGAAGATAACTTTCATTTCATCATCAATTTTCTAGGCACTGCAACCCTTTAAAAGCAGGATCTTAATAATGCTGCTTGCCTCAATTTTCCCAATCTTGCAGTTTAGCGCGCAGTAACTGGGGCAGCGGGTTATTGGCATCTAGTGCCACCTGTAAAAAAAAGTAAACATAGCTATGAGACCATTTTTGGACCATAATGTACATAAGGACCAGTGATTGCACTGACAAAATTTCATTGATATAGCTCTTTCACTTCTGGGCGATTTCTAAAACTTTTTGATACCCCCTCGTATGTCAGAAATTTTGTGTAAAATGTCACCATTCTAAGACCTGCCTAGTATAGATTGATAATGTTCATTGAATATGGCACAACCTCAAGCTTGTCACTAAAATTACTGAAATTTACAAGTGTCAATAGTATTTCTATCTTGTGCAATTAACATGTGCTCATGCACATTTGAAAGTTTGGAAGGGAAAGCTCAAAACAGACAAACATATAGAAACCTGTTGAAAAAAAGTTTAGTTCAAACAATGTAAGGTGGTCATGTAATAGCTAGCACTTTTCTTTTAGTCTAATGACTAATTGAGCCAATTCATTTAATTACAGTTTTTACTTATGAACCATTTTGTGCAGTTACAATTTTGGCTATTGAACCAATTTATATAGTTTAGCCAATTATTGAACCAATTAATTTAGTCACAATGGAGCTGACTATTGAAACAAATCATTTAGTCGCAGATTGTGAATTGACTATTAAAGCATAATTTGTGAAGGTAATTTGTGGGCTTCTTACCTGCAAGTGTTGTTGTTTAATGGTTTATGGAATGATGTGGGCCGTAGTGGTCAGCGACAACCTGTAAAATGTGCTGAGGCTTGTTGATCAATGTCTAGGTGTTGTGCCTGTGCGTAGCGGACTATAAATCACTGCGCTTTTTTTCTCTTAAGCCATAGCTTTGATGTAGTATTTGTGATAGATCTGCTTGGATCTGTAAAACAAACACAAAATATCCCCACAAAGAATCCTGAAATTCATCTAAATCAAAACACAAACACCAAAGGGAAAAAGAGATAACAAGCTGGAAAAATATACTGTGGTCAAGATTAAAAGTGTTGTTCTCTGACCACAAGTGTCCCCTACTCAATAATCTGGTCAGTACTCATATAAACAGCAGACTATAGCTTGTGGCAGTAAACTTGATATTCAATTGGGTGTTGTGGTACGCACCTCAAAATGACAAGGACTGTTGGATTCAAATGGTCATCGGTCAGTGTCCAACTACTTTAAACCTTAGGTATGACAGGGTGTCCGCAAAAAGTTAATTATCTGACAATGAGAGTAGTGCCATGAGTTGAAATTTGAATGATAAATGTTATGGTCATTTACAGAGGGTTTTATTTTTGAGAATAGAGGTGAGGTCACAAATTTAAGAATACATACCATTGTTACAGTATAAATTTCTCAAAAATACCAAATAGTGCATAAGTCCCCTTTGTTGAAAATCACAAAAAATTCTGAAGTGAAAAAAGGATGATACACACATTGCAAAGGGTTGGTTTGAGCAGGGATATGAGACAACCTCCCTGGTTTGAGTGTTGAGTGGAAGAGGCCTATGTGTTGTCTGTCCTTGCCACGTTCAAGAGGAGGCGTCAGGGTCTTAGCTAGAAATTGAGGGTTGCCCGTCATTTGAATAAAATTGCCTGTCCTAATTTGACCTTTAAAACATTTACCAGACATCTATAGCCCATTGGGGGTTCAAAAAGTTCAAATAATGTGCTTATATGGCCTTGTTAATACAAATTGGGTCTACTAAAAAGGTCAATTAGCTTCTCAAAACATACAATTCATACTATAGCATCTGTCAAAGGCATTAATTTTGCCCGTCACAGGAGCAAACTCCCCGTCTAAAATGACGGCCAGACGGGTAGCTAGCTAAGAACCTGGGAGGCGTCCAGGATTTTACAAGGTATAGAGATAACTCTAACATGCGTGGGGTGTTTGTGGTACAGGGATTCTTTGTGTTGCATGTGATAGATTGCTTGACAGTGATGAAGTGATCACAGCCATATTGCAGGCTAGCTGTGATTCAGGGTTGTCACCAGCCCATTTTTAGTGCCGGCTAATTTGTGACAAATGCGAGCTGAGGGAGCGAAGCGACAAGCCTCGCCCCCACGACTTGGGGTCCAGGGGCCAGCAAGGGCCCCTGGTGGTACTGGGGCAAAGCCCGTGAAGGGGTCGAGGGGCGAAGGCCCCAAGCTCCTGGGCTTCTACACATAAAAATCTATTTGATGCCCTTACAGAAGTCAAATTTTGACACTAATGTTAACACTTATAATGAGATGAATTATGTACTCTAAACTACTCTTGAGCATTTTTGTATGATATTTAACAATAACATGTCATGATGTCAATAAACAGTATATGTTGGGTCACAACTTGGGTGATTACTGAATTTACTTACTGTCTTTTTGTTCATTTGTAGAACTTTGTTATTTATATTATTTTTGTATTTTGTTGTGTACATGAATAATGACTTTGTATTTGGAGAAAGTAATAAATACCAGAATGGTTCATGGATGAAAATCAAAAAATGTCTCTATATTCTTACCTTAAAGTAGACGAACTTTGTATCTTCTTTCTTTCTTGCTTGCCCAGAGTATCACAGCCTTTTCAAATGGATATTGTTCCAGAGGAGGTCCTTCAATGCTTATCCGTAGCAAATAGTCTAAAGTGTCTTCGCCCATTTTGTTCCTTATATTTGTCTTGATCAGTGTCACTTGTGAAAAGTCTCTCTCACAGTCTGCTGTGTGTGGAGGTATGACTTTATATATTTTGGCTAATTTGCTGAGTACCGGGAATGCAGTGCTGTGGACATTGGAACCGGAGGTAAGTTTTTCCAGAAATTCACTGTCAGCCTGCGCATAAAATATGGCATCCTTCACTTCGGTAGTAGCTTCACAAAGAAGAACCAGTATGGCAACAAAATCTATCTTTGTCATAAGCTTGACCAGCCCTGCTGCAGTACAATCGGCGCGCTCCTCTGCTTCACGTTCCAAACTTAGTACAATGCTGGTGAAGGTGTTCTTTAATTTGATTGCGCATTGTCCGAGACATAGCCATCTTGTTTCTGATGGATTGGTGAGTTTTCCACTTTCCTCTAGTGTTTTTGACAGCAATTCTTGTATGGTTGACCGTCCCTTCTCACGGACTGCACTTCTTGCGTAAAATGCATGAAGTGCTGACAAAACACGTTTGAAACGCTGGATTATTGGGAACTCGCTCCCAGCCTGTTTCGCTGCTAAGCTCAACTTATGGGCAGCACATGTGCCCCCACTGCTTGGTTTATTTTCTTGTCCGGATCGTTTTTGTCCAACTGTTTTTCCTTTTGTCTTTGTGTGATTTGCTTTACCGCTCCCCCCTTTTTTCCCGTCATCACAGCAGCCCCATCAGTGCCGATTCAACGCAGCGTTGCGTACGAGAGATTGTTGTCCTCTAGATAGTTAGTAACTTTTCGTCGGATTGTGTCGGCATTTAATGTAATAATACCTATATCCAGTTCATTCATGTCTGTACCATCATTTGCATTTGAATCCTCATCTTTGGCCAGTGCATCTAATATCTTTAGAAATTTTACCTGCACATCACCATTCTCATCAATGCTGCGCGAATGTATCACTAACTGTTCAATTACAGAAACGTCAGTTGTTTCATCAAACATGATGCTGTATCCCTCACTCTTACGGATGTTATCCAGAATATCATTTTCAATAATTTCACTGATGCATTCTAACATATCTTTCACTGCTGCATGTGACGTGTATTTTGCATTTTCTCCAACGTTTATTTTAGCTGAAATATCAATTCCCAGGTGCTTCTCAAGATCCAACAGTTTTGGGAAGTTTGTGGTATGAGCAATATTATTCTTTGCAAGAAAATACAGGCATTTAAAAGCCTGAATCATACCATCTTTAGAAATATCAATAGGCTTGATTAATTCAACACCAATGTCTTTGGACGTAGTAGAGATCATTTCAAGCCCAACTGAATCTCTGTGCTCTTTACAAGTTTCGTGTTCAGTCACGGATGTCAACCTTATACTGATACAAGGTGTGACATTCCAAGTGGTTCGATCAAGCGGTCGTTTATTGTATTTCTGACAATATGTGCAAAACATACCAACGTTTTCCACGTGCTTCAACCATGGGCGTTTTCCTTCCAACTTGGGTTAAATTTACTGGCAAGTTTTGCTTTTTTTTCTTAGCAAGTTCGTCCTCGGAAAGTTCTAATTGACAATCACGAGTAAGCTTACCGATCCCAGCGCTAGCGCTGGGGTTTTCCATGGAAGACAATTCTATTTCACTTTCATTTGTTGGCGTTTCGCTGCACATTGTTTCACCTGACATTTCGCCAGCGATATCGCGATCAGCAGAAGGGGTTTTCCGCTTAAAAAAACTGGTAATATTAGACTGAGACATGGTGGAATTCTTGCAGTAAAGACGATATTTTTCGAATCAAAACAACCCGGCGGCGACTTTTTACTGAGCTGTCAAATCTAACCACATGTACAGCCTCAGGCTCACGTGCGTAAACAGATGAGTTAGCACGCTTCACAATAGAGAGAGGTGACAGAGGTGACAGGTCAAATACCACTAGTCGTTTCAAAGTCATGATTGCTCCTCTACTTTAGTCACTCCGCACGTGCAACCAGAAAAAAGACTGCAATTAAGTCTAGTCACTAATTCACTTTTTCCATTTTTCCCGCTAATACCAACCAATCGCAATGCGATTCAGGGGGTTCCCCCAAGACGTCAACTGCATAAATTATTATAATTAAAAGGAAAACATTGTACTGTGTAGTGTGTGCATGTACATGGCTCGTTGATGCTTGTACGCTCAGGAATGAATTTTTATGAATTATTATTATTATTTACCGCCTCAAATTTACCTTTTTAGTTAATTTTGCTTGTTTTAATTGTGAATATTTTACGGATTATTCAATATTCAGAGTTTTTTTAATTTTTTATTTGAACAAAAGTGTGCCGGCCGGCTGTGGCTATTTTTGGGTTTTGTGCCGGCCGGCCAAGATCAGTGCCGGCGCTGCCGACCAGCGCCGACCGGCGTAGTGACAACACTGCTGTGATTTGTATATTAAACAGATACATACGTTTTGAAAGTGACAAAGTGGGCACTACTACACCATAAGCAGTGGTTTGCAATCACAGGAAAGCAACAAATAGCGTGTTTCTATTGAGTCCCCTGCATTTTGCCGGTAAAACTGTTCGCCGTCAAATAGCGGCGAAAGGCGGATAACGGTCAGTTTCCATTGCACGTTGTTTACCGGTAAACACTCGATGAACAGCGTCAATTGACACACCTTAAAAGTTTGCCGGCGAAAGGTCGTGCACTGATGGGGTCAATCCCCGGGTCAATCGCAAAGCATTGTGGATTTTAATATTGTAGTATTTTCTTAATTGTTTGGCTAAAAATGAGGTAGCAAACACGAGAAAAGAAGACTGAAGAATAATGTTTTTTATCAGCGTTTTCATTCGTTCTCGTCCCGGGTTCTCGTACATCAAATTACGCCATTGGGAACCCGATTGGGAAATCCCCCTCAGTGATATCGACGTGAGTACTCAGTTAAAGTACTCAGTATTGTTGAGAAAAAAAAAAAAGGTCTTAGAATTTAATCTTTCACAGTTTAATTTCAGTTAATTTCTTTTTAGCGAATAGTAATTTAACATCAACAACATATTAATTAAATTCATGAAATCTTTCTCATTTTCTGAAGCACACACCGCCGCGGATCCGAGTTGATTTCTATTTATTTCGCATGCACAGCTGGATTCATCCGCTGATGTTGTTGTTGTTGTTTTATTTCATGGCTTTACTAGGGTCATAAATCATAACTCATGTTAAATATTTAGCATAATATGTATAATGCAAGGACAATGCATTATGAATATTTCTTCCATTTACTTTATTTATTGCAAGTGAGTCAAATATTTGTATGTGATTAGGCCTAAGAATTTTGGCGAACGGAATAAACAAGCTAGCTCATTGATGATGCAGAGGTCAATTTCGCGACTCAACTTCCGTTTTCTTCCCTGTATGCGCATTCAATCGGAACGGAGTGAGTTTCTATTGATGTTTACCGGTAAGCGTCCCCGCTATTTTCCTTCCTCAAGAAGGAAAACGTTACCGGTAAAAACTGCACCTCTGTTTACCGGTAAATAGCGGGGAAGGTCAGTTTATATTGAGCAGAATTAATCCCTTTACCGTCTTTTTACCGGTAAATGGTCCCAATAGAAACACACCTAAAGTGGTTATAACCACATTACACACAGTGATTTGCAATCACACATGTACAAAGTATAAATCACCTGAAAGTGACAAATTGCTTTTAATAATACCACCACATTGCAAAAACAGTGATTTGCAATCACATGTACAAAGTATAGGCCTAAATCATCTGAAAGTGATGAAGTGGTTAGGCGACGAAAAAAGAAAACCCTGTTCTACGGGCCTGACCGACCTAGGCTAGATTTTGAACAAATTGGGAAAAATATTTTCCTGTACAAATGAATGCCCAAATTTCGGAAATTTCAGGAACAATTTTTTTGTTGTATTTTCTCAAATCACAAATTATTTACAGATTTTTGTGATTTTTTGGGTCATTTAAAAAAAAAAAGGCAGTCCGACCGATCCTACTTGAAAGGTCCGTCCGCCCGTAGAACAGTGTTTCTTTTTTTCGTCGCCTTACAACCACATTGCAAACAGTGATTTGCAATCACACATTTACAAAGTACAAAGTGGGTACCACCACATTACACATAGTGATTTGCAAGGTACATTGCACACAGTAATTCACAAGGTACAAATCACTTGAAAGTGGTCACTATGACATAAAAGCATTCAGTCATTGATACAGAAAGGATGTGAGCCGAGTCTGTCTGCAAATTCCTTTAACCACCTGGACACTACTGGTCATCTAACAGCATTTCTGATTGATTGATAACTTGAAATGCTCATTTCAATTGCCAATTATGACTAGGCTTTAAACCATTTATGGTCAAACTTGCATTTGCAGATGATCTTATTAATGCCCTCCTTGATTGGTTCAAAATTGGACACAATATTCATTTTGGCCAATCGGCAGGTAGTTCTCATGGGGTTAATAGCAAATTTGTGAGTGGTGTAAGAATATAGGTCAAGATGACATCCATACATGCAGGTTGATTTTTCAGCGTGAAGAAACAGTCAATTAAAAACAATGACCTCATCTGTCAGGACACAGTTCATTAACCCTAATAACATATTGAATGTCCTTATGACTTGAGTACAAAAACTCATACTCCACAACATGAGGTCAAATTTGACCTGTAATTTTGAATGGAAGGTAAAGAACTCTATCATTGGTGATGAGATAGTTTTAGCTGAGAGGGCACATTGAGGCACATTATAGAATCTCTTAGTAACTCCATCTGTGGTATTTAACTCTCTCCGCACAGGTGTCGACTGCAGACGACAAGTTTCAATACAAAAGTTAAAAATTCAAAAATTTCAGAAATGTCAATTTTCAGAACCATATTTGGAATCATCATAAAAAATGCATTAAAATGAGTACAAACAAGCCTAGTATTGGTTCAGTGGTTCTTTAGATAGCACTTGATATTTTGAGAAAATATCTCAAAATGTGAGACTTTTTATGTTGAAGCCTATGGCTAGCATGCAGAATATTAAGAGGGGAAGTTGTCATCTTATAGTTTGTCTGCCAGTCCATTTTGTGTCCTACTTAAACCACATTCAAGAACATGGAAACTAATGGAGAAATAGATTTGAACGTGTCTGTGTTGCACATTAACCGCTAGTTATACTTTGTTATTGATATCTTTATTGGTTTATCCTATTTAGAAATCACAAAGTGTGTGATGTGAGTCCTTTTGGGGTTGTTTTGTAGCTCAAATGTTCCATGTATGATGTAAAGTACAATGTACTTCCTCCAGCTGTTTAGCACGTGTTATAAACTCACTGATTAATGCGGTGATTAATCCACTTCACCTCTTTTCAACACTCCATGTGCTCTTTTGTAGGTTCAAATCAATATTCTTGATTCACTAAATGGGAAATAGGCCTAGTGTTGTTTAACATGATTTGCAAACGCTGAGAAATGGTTGTTTTTACGCCCAGATCCATGAATTTGTGTAAAATAATGTGTTTCTACAGTTCACAAAATAAACACCATTTTGTTTCTTGATATTTTTTTTCTCCAATTCCGAGCTTTGGTCCTCTTTGTTGGATTATTATTCTAGTTCAGTATGTGTTTAGCCCTAGCATGTACCATGAATTTTGTACAAGTGTACTGCATAACATAGCCATATGTTAGCTTCCATTTCAGATGGAACTTAAGTTTTTTCCACATTCAACAGGAAAAGGTATATCAAGTTAAAAATTGGGATCTTTTGAGCCAGTGCTTAGCATAGCTTAGCTTAGCTTACTTGTCCAGTTGAACTCCGCTGATGGCTCTCCAAACAATTTTGTTCTGCATGCAGTTCCTAATGTCTTGTCTCTCTATACTAGTTGCTTAGTTGCTTGACATAATCCTTTTATAGTTGTCCTCTTGTTCTTTTACCATGTGTATGCTGCCATAGCAAAACTTTGGAAGTTGACACAGTGTCCAGTGTATCTCAGCCTGTTTTTGTTTTTAGTCTTCCAGAGCTTGAGGAAAGGTTACCATACAGCTCCTTATTGGTGCTATGTGATTGTCAGGTAACATTAAGTGCTTTTCTCAGTAGTCTTGAGTAGCAACCATCAAGCACCTTCCTAAACTTTGATTTAATTGTCCAGGGTTCTGCACCATAAATCAGGACTAATTCAACTGTAGTGGTGAAAAGCTTGATTTTTAGATTTCTAGGCAGGCTGCCCCATAGATCGACATATAAATGAAACCTCCGCTTTAAATTTGCAGTATGGGGATTATTATTATTATTATTGATATTGTTGTTGTTGCATGTTGTTGTTGTTGTTATTAAATTATTATTATTGGATAGTCTGAGCATGGTCTGAGTATTTTATTTAGGCTAAATGATGAATTACTCATCTCTGTTTAAAATAGAATTAGGCCTTAAAAAATTGTTTGATTGGCGTAACATTTTAGGGTAGGTAGGTCGGGATTCTTTTTTTTTTTTTAAAGCTGTAAATTTCGTTTGATAAAGGCTTTGGAACTTTTTTCTTCTTTTAAAAAAAAATTTAATTATTTGTATTTATTTTTTATTATATTTTTTTTTGCAAAAAATTAATAAAAAAAAAAGTCAGGGTCGGGCCTAATTTTAGGGTAGGTCGGGTTATGCCAATCAAACAATTTTTTTTAGGCCTTAATTGTGGGGATGTATAGTAATATGATTTGCATACATGTTCAAGTCACTGGTATACAAATCGCAGATGGATACTATGTGTACTTCATGGCCTAGTAGCTGCAAGCTAGACACCTAATTAGACTAGTAGTCCAGTGGGGTTTAATTACAGAGAGTGTGTCTGAGGGGGTACTACTGAATGTATAGAGGAAAACTGACACTGTTGAAGTGTGACTCAATGACTAGCTACAGCAAATTTCATATTGACTGTGCAGCAATTAGGATGTTATATGATATGTACCTTCATGGCAGTTTTTTATTTCTGTAATGATTTGCTAAATTTGGCCCACTGTAATAGGTATATATCACAGATGCCAAATTACCTAAGGCTCAGGTCATGAACAGCGTTGGCAATAGCCGGTATCGCATCGCAAAATCTGGTATATCGTACTGATAATAATTTCATTTATTTGTTGTTTTAAATGTTGTTTTGTAATATGATCCATTTATAGTATTTGCATTTCAGCTTGGTGCAATTCTACTCCCCATTCCAGAAAAATACAGCGCTATAAATTGCATATTTATTGCTAGTTAGAACTAAGTAAAGGATTGAAATTTAGCATGGTTTTCATTTAGCAAAGCAAGATAATATTTTCATTCCAAAAAAATAGTGCTGTATTTTTTCTAGAATCAGGAGTAGAATCTGGTTCATGATAGGCCTGGCATTTTCGGTAATTTTGTACCCGGTACCGCCAAGCATTTTTCGGGCGGGTAACCGGGTACCCGAAATTGCAAAAAAAAAAAAAAAAAAGATATTTTGTATTTTTAATATGAAAATCGATACTTTGTATTCATGTCATACTCTATTTATGATTTCAAAATGCATTCAAATTCAATGCATTTTGAAATCATTAATAGACTGACATGAATACAAATTATCAATTTTCATACTAAAAATACAAAACATCTTTTTTTAAATTTTTTATTAATTATACAATTAGCACCATCAGCAGTGCCAGTGACCACTCCGGTGCCACGTTCTCTGTGGATCCGAGCACCGGCAGCAGTGCCAGAGACCACTCCGGTGCCACGTTCTCTGTGGATCCGAGCACCGGCAGCAGTGCCAGAGACCACTCCGGTGCCACGTTCTCTGTGGATCCAAGCACCGGCAGCAGTGCCAGAGACCACTCCGGTGCCACGTTCTCTGTGGATCTGAGCACCGGCAGCAGTGCCAGAGACCACTCCGGTGCCACGTTCTCTGTGGATCTGAGCACCGGCAGCAGTGCCAGAGACCACTCCGGTGCCACGTTCTCTGTGGATCCGAGCACCGGCAGCAGTGCCAGAGAGCACTCCGGTGACATTGAAAAAAGGTTAATTACAAGTTTGTATGCATTTTGATATCATTAAGTGTGACATGAATACAAAATATCAATTTTCTTATTAAAAACACAAAACACCGTGCACAATTTTTTTAGGTCAACCATGAATGATCCTAGCATTTAGGTCTAGGTCTAGGGACACTACAAAACCGAAAAAATAAAAAACTTACAAAAAAAAAAAAAATAATTTTTTTTTAAATTTGGTACCGGGAGGGTATTTCCTACCGGTATAATGTAATCTCGGCGGGTACCCGTTTACCCGCCGAAAATGCCAACCTTAGTTCATGATAACGGTTTTGACAGTTTTAAAATGCCTTGATTTAAAAAATGTATCCACAGAATAAAGCACAGCCCATGGGTGGTGTACTTTATTCTAAAACCAGGCCAGAAGTTCATACCCATGCATAAGCTGAGTTTAGCCTTTTGGGGCATCACTTTGCTAAGAAAGAACAGAACCACTCTTGTAATCAAAACCAGTCTACAATCCTTGCCAAAATTTGGTGGGACATCTATGGAAGCTTATGGACACATTTAATTATATTATGGCCTTGTTTCCATCATATTTCAGGTGCTGAAATGCCACTTTCTTTAGTGTCAAGTCCAAAAACTTCCCAACCCTCCCCATTCATCACCAATCAATGTTGGGTACTACTAGGCGCGCATGAGCAACATTGCATGATTCAACATTACCCAACACTTTTGACAAGGATTGGGTAACCCAAGTCCAAAGCACTTCCCTTAGAACCTCCCAACCCTCCCCCTTCATCACCAATCAATGCTGGGTACTACTAGGCGCGCATGAGCAACATTGTATGATGCAACATTGATATTACCCAACACTTTTGACAAGGATTGGGTAACCCAAGTCCAAAGCACTTCCCTAACCTCCCAACCCTCCCCCTTCATCACCAATCAATGTTGTTGGGTACTACTAGGCACGCATGAGCAACATTGCATGATTCAACATTTACCCACCACTTCTGACAAGAATTGAGTAACCCAGTACATAGTAATGTTTTCATTGATAACAGC
The DNA here is from genome assembly GCF_039555335.1 of Amphiura filiformis. Lineage (NCBI taxonomy): Eukaryota > Metazoa > Echinodermata > Ophiuroidea > Amphilepidida > Amphiuridae > Amphiura > Amphiura filiformis. Next base: position 25,124,650 of record NC_092628.1, read on the forward strand.
TGAGACTCATTGATAAGCCAGCAGACATATCATGTACATTGACCGGTGAACAGGTTGTTGTTACATTTTTACATAGATAGTCGGTAAATGGTTACATCGTACTATTCTGTCTGGGTCAATAAAGGTCAATATCATAGTGCACTGTCTTCGTGGTGGTTTTCCGATGTGACAGATGAGGTGGGAAAGTTTCTGTAGTGTCTAGAGTTTTGGCAGCTTCTGCTGTATAAATGAGCAAGGGAACAAAGCCCTAGCTCGCAAAGCTAACAACTTGAGTGGAATATATATATATAAATAAATAAATTTCGGATTTATATAGCGCCTTCTTCCAGATCTTGAAAGATTCAAAGCGCTGTAATTTCACTGCCATGGTGAATCATCACAATCAGATCACATCAACTAGGCTAGTTGCAGCCGAACCTGGTGCAGACCTATCCGCACTTGTAACATCCACCAATTTTCTGTGCAGCTCCCCTTATTCTATTGGGTGAAAAAAATTTTGAAAGCAGGAGGAAACCGGAGAGCCGGGAGAAAACCTGTGAGAGTGAGCATGGAATTGGGATAAACCAGGTGCACATACAGTCCTTGGGCATGGCCGGGGCTTGAACCCGGGACCTCAGTGGTGCAAGGCGAGGGAACTACCGCCAACTCGCTCTCCCTAACGAAGAAAATCAGAACGAAGAACGGAAAATCATAACTAAGAACCAAAAATTGCATTGGAGAACCAAAACCTAAGAACTAAGAGCAAAATTATTCACATGGTTTGTTGGGTGTGGCCTTTCTTAGCCTCATTCTTTGTCTTCAAATCTGTTTCTGTTTCCATACAGGCCAGCATGTTTATAAGCTTTTTTGATTGGCTTGATCATTTTGTTTGAGCCTGGTCACACCAGGATCCAAGAGAGTGTCTATCCGGACCAACTGAGGGTGCTATACTTTCTGGGCTATGTATAATGTAACATTGTTGCTTTGAAAGCAAAGTGTGACAAAGGTTTTCCCCAAGCTAAGTGTGGAGGTAAATGATTGAAGTTTCTTTGAGTGTTGCTATCTTCAGTAGATAGCAGAATACTTGAAACTTTTCTATTTCTTGTAGTCAACACACTACAAAATGAAGTCAATCCATTCCTATTGTAAAAAGTTTTGTTTTTAAATATTTGTCTATCTTTTTGGACATTAGTCTATATCTTTGTAGGAAATTTGACTTTATATCTCATTTTTAGGAGGCTACTTTCTCGGCTATGTAACCATATGTTTAAAGTAGCTGTTTTAACATTGGGGATTTACTTTCTCTGCCATGTACAGCAGACTGCAGAGGTAAATGGTCATTCTCTTAGGATTTTTGAAACATGAACCATTGGGCCTGTAAGTGCCAAACTGACAGTTTTAAAGCAAAACCTGACAATGTGTTTCTTTGAGCTGCATTATAGGAAGTTTTGGATGAAGCTCAATTTAGTTGAATTGATAAAAGATTGTACCATAGATGTGGTACAATCTCCAAAGAGTTGTTTGATAGTCCAGTAGATTATATCAACTTTAAACAGACCACAACTTCTGTATTTCTGGGTTATTGGTTCATTACGTACTCCAACACAGCAGCCTACAGAGTTGAATCTGAGGTTGGTTCAATGTCTTCCCAGTATGCTTTATCTATAGTATTGTAATGTGAAAATAAGGAATATGAAATATGACGCGGTTCACATATGTGACCTAATCTGATCCACTCAGGCCAAAGTCTGAAATTTTGAACATTTAATTACTACCATTACTAACTTGTTCAGTACATACAATTACTGATGTTGAATCCCCAGGTCTCTTGAATACTTGGTGGCCAAGTTATGAACCTTTTTATATGTTCATTTTCTTATGTTTTTATTGCTTTTTCTCTTCACTTTTCGCATATCTCAGTTTCATTATTGCCGACTTCAGCCTGATTGGACCAGATCTGGTCACATATTATTCATCAAGACTTTTCTTATTTGAATTAATAAACGGATCTGGATGTTTTGGATATACATGTATTGATAGTAGTAAAACTTACAAGCTTATTAATTTTAAACATTTTTTGATGTTGAATTGTTTTAAATTTATGAAATCAACAAGTTTCTATTATGTTCTTTATGCATGACACATAGCTTGTCTTTATGTGTAACAACCCATAATATGGAGAAGGCACAGCATAATATTTCAGGTGACATGGCCATCCCACTTTTTGAGAAATTTGTTATGTTTTTCTTTATAGCTTTATATTCTAATTTTGGAACATATTTGTTGTATTTTGGCTGCCCCACAATTTGATGGCTGCCCTTCATTTTCCAACTTTGCTATGGCCAGTAGCGTAGCCAAGCTTTTTTCCAGAAGGGGGAGGCAAAGGGGCAAAACTTTCAAGGAGGACAACATTTCATAAGAAGTACAAAAGAGGCTAACAATTTGAAATATCAGGGCACCAGCAGCCTACAGGGGGGGCAAGACTTCTCACAGGGGTGCACATCTGGCTATGGCCCACAGTGTCAACAGCCAGTGTTATAAATATAAACTTAATACTCCGTTGGTGAGCGACGGGCAATTGGTATTTCACCGAACGCAAGAAAAGGAGGCCTACCGTATCTGATTGGCTAGAAATCGATCACTTTGTCGCACAGAGGTGTAGTACAAACTCAAAATGGAGACATGTATTCAATTAGATTGAAATCGATGTTCTATTATTCACGCAGATAAAGAAAGTGGATAATGTACATTGTATTATAGATACAGCAGCTGGATTTTACACGGATTCCTTTGTATAATTCATTTCTCAAATAGTTAAATATATCACAATTTTTACTTTGGATTTCAAAATCTTTACTTATAAAATGCAGTTAAAGATATCCACAGCAAACAGCAAGGCCCCGCTAATTAGTGTATTGCTTTTCGAGTTAGTGTACTGGAAACAAAACCTGCGTTTTACCTGAAAACAAATCAAATTTTCTATAATAGTAACACCATATGTGGTACTGATCATGCGCAAATCGTAGAATAGAAACTAAGCGGCAGGCTCTATGGCAGGACTATGGTATCTCATATCATGTAAATGGTATGCTTAGCCTGAGTCGCTCGGCCTATCTCAAACAAAATCGCCATGCGTAGCTTTTGAAAAACGAGAGGATTCGCCGTACTATCACGGCAATTTTTGACACGAAGATATAGGGAACATGTCACCAACCAGCTGCCATTACTGAAATTGATTGTATTGTAAGATTGTATGAAAGTTAATAGGGCCTCTTTGGTATAAGGATATGGAATATTGCTGTGCCTGGCATCTTAAAATGGTAATACTAAACTTGAAGCAAAAAAGTACTTTAACTTTATAATGGAAACCTTTTGTTGTTGAAGTTGTATCATATACCAACTGTTACACTTGTGCGGCTGTCAACTTTGCTTAAATTGATTTTTTATGTTGGGCAAAGATGGCACCATGGAAAAGTGCTGTTTCTGGGTTTCTAAAATTACAACAAAGTGTGCCGTTATCGGGAAATACACCTTGAATATGATAACATTGACATTTGTAGAATCTATGTGTATGTCTGGACTAAATCTGCCATTGCGTTTTATGCAGTCATGTCATCTACCAGCTGCCATGTATGTATGGAAGTCAATTTTACTTAAATTGATTATTGAAGTGGATGAGATGTACTCAACATGCAAGGATGGTGCTATATGCATGCAAAATGTGCAGAAGTTTTGCTCTGAATTAAAAGAAGAAGAGGAATAGATGTCTTGCAGCACGTACCAAGATTGTGCTGCTGTTGAAGTGATGGAGCTTTTGGACTGCAGCCAAACTTTTGTTATATTATAGAAGTTTTATGGTTATCTGTGTATTTTGTATTGAATTATCATTCAAATAATCAGTTGGACATTGATGACATGGAGGCAATCACTAATGACTAAAACATCAGAAATGTTTCCCCTGAAAAAATGAATAAAAAGGTAACAAAAACATTCTGAAAAGAAATATTCACAAGTTTTTTAATGAAGATAATGCTTCCAACTTTATTTCTTTAACATTTATGAGATCAACTTATTTCTATAACTTTGTAAAAACCTATTTGTGTCAGAAAATATTGGATATTAGTAGTGGCATGTCTAGAGTAACTGCACCTTTTGGAAATATTATGTTTCTAATTTATTTATCAGTTCTGATGGAAGTTAAGCTGCTATATTTCTAACAGTGAATACTATTTTTAGTGTATTGTTAAAACTGTGATATTGCTCTTGTATTAGTGTTTATATCACTGAAGGTTTTCTTGTTTGTAAAAAACTGCCAATACCAAATTTAATCTCGTAATGCAAGTACGTTTCTTCTGGCATTAAAAACATTTTATTCCAGTTGTAACTTGATTGATACGTCTTTTCTGGGTCAAATTTTGATAAATGCGTTTATATATCCAATGTATGGATTTGACAAATGAAATTATTACATTGACAGTTGGTAAAATAACACATTTGATTTTACTTTCGTATTGTGTATTTTGTGTGAACTATATCTACAAAGAAATTGGTTGATATGTAGATGGAATTATTATGGAAATCAGTTGAAATATGACTGCAACTTTGATTAATTCATGATCAATTATTAGAAAGGTACAACTATAATGGGTGTCACACAAGATGGGGTGGTTGAACTTTAAAAGAAAGGGAAAAGAGCTTAGAGGAATGAATGTATCTGAACCTGATGGTACATTTACAAATTTGTGTTGTGCTTACTAAAGTATCGTGATAGTATTACCATCAGGCAGGAAGTAGAGATTGAAGAAAGTTCAAATAATATTTTCCATTGAAACAACACAAACCGCTATTCAAGATTTGTTCATATCTTGACGCTATTTGTAGGTCTAAACCAAAGTATCTACAGGTCCAAAGAACTAAAGTTTTCAAACAAGTAAACCTTTATTTATAATACAATCTGATCCACTCAGGCTAAAGAAGTTAAATTTGAAATTAATTTATTATCATCAACTTGCCCTGTTACCAAATGCACTAATGCTGAAATTCTTGCATCCTTACCATACTTTCTTGTAGGTTGTGCATAATTTTTATGCTACCAATTTTCTTATGTATTTTGTTTTGCTTTTCTCCAGTTTTGCTTACCATTGCTGCTGATGGTCTGAGTGGACCAGATCATGTTACATTTACAGGCGTGTAGCCAGCAAAAAAAAGTAACCGAGTGTCAGCTACTCTTCCTGTTGATTTCAAATTTAGTTTGCATTTAGCAGTTAGGGAAATACACTTTTATATGATACATCAGATCATTTGAATCATCTTGAAATTTGTTTTTCCATGCATCAACTTCTGAAAAGGTCATCATAGGGAATGAACATATGAAATACATATGGTTCTTGTTCATGCTTATTGATTTTCATGTCTAATTCTTTTGCACAACATCCCTGAAAGATGTGAGCATATTTGCACAAGATAGATAGGCATCGACTCTAGATGATATCAATTTGATATCAATATGGTTGGCTTTTCCTGAGCATCATTTGTGATCCAATGGGCTGTTCCATTTGAAATATACACTACCCCTGTGGAAGATTTCGCTAAAGTCTTCTAAAGAAGGAATATGAGTTTTGAATAGAATAGACAATTTGGTAACTTCCATTTGAAATACTCACTCCAGTTGTGGAAGATATAGGTAAACCAATAATACAGGGAGGAGGGTATGGGTTTAAAATTATTAACCATGACCAATTACATTTTTAAAAAAATACTCCCCCTCTGGAAGATATTTCCAATATCTTACACAGGGGTAGTGTGGAATTTAAGTGGAATAGCCCAATCAGACCAAAGGTGACAGTTGTGAGATTGAGATACAGGCAAAAGTAGAAAGTAAAACACAATCACAATAAAACAATGGAAGAAAATTTGCATTTTAGTTGAATTCCATACACCCAAGACTTGACCTTAAACTACACAGGGAGTGTGAATTGCAAATGGGGTTACCTGAATGGGTGACTCCATTAAAGATCTTCACCCCCTGTGTGAGAGATTAAAGTTATGTCTTCCATAGTGGTATATGGATTTCAACTGGACTAAGCTCATTTCATCTAATGCACACATAGTTTAATACTGTACAAGTTGATAGTGATGATGACTCAATTTTCAATATTGTCGCCTTTGTCCTGGTTAGATCAGATTGAGTCTCAATGTTCACCTTAATCTATTCCAAAAAGTCCTTGAGCGTTTGCAAACAATTCAACAAATCGTTTGGTTGTAATTGCAGTCTTATATTGAGTTACATGGCTTATTTGTGTGCGGCTGCGACTGTTAAACGTAAAGCAACATTGATGATAATCTAAAATCAATAGATACGAAGTGCCTATGTCTCTGTAGATGTTTAATATTGGATAAAAACCCATATTGTCTATATTCAGCAAATGCCACTCAAAAACTGATCAAATGTTGTCTGTTATCAGCAAATACTGCTCATCAATAAATTAGCAAAAGTTATCAGATTAAAAAGAATAACTGTATGTTTACAATACGGATTCCAAATCAGGACCACAGTATAGGCTGCTTCTGTGAGAAAGTGTAATGACACAGAATGGAAAACATATAATATAAAAAATTAGTTCTTGGATTAGCAGGATCCTTCACTTAATTGTAAGAGTGAGTAAAGGTTAAGGACCTTTTTCAGTATGGGTAGAGCTATGTAAAAGATTTGTGTGCCTAGCATCTTAAAATGACAGAAACTACTTAACAAATTATACTATAACATCTACATGTATGATAATATACATTTCTAATGGAAACTCTGCTATTTGTTGAAGTTGTATCATTTACCATCTGTCACATTTGTGGGGCTGTCAAATTTGCTTAAATTGATTTTTCTTTGTCGGGCAAATTTGAGCACTATGGAAAAGTGCTGTTTCTGGCTGTCTAAAATTACAACAAAGTATGCCGTTATCGGGAAATATACCTTGAATATGATAACATTGACATTTGTAGGTTCTATGTGTATCTTGTGTGTAATGCGCCTTTGAGTTTTATGCAGTCATGTCATCTACCAGCTGCCACATATGTGTGGATGTCAATTTTACTTAAATTGATTATTGAAAGGATGAGTTATACTCAATATGTGAGGATTGTGCTATATGCAGGCAAAATGTGCTTGGAAGTTTTATTCTAAATTAAAAGGAGAAGAATAGATGTCTTGCAGCATGGCCGTGTGTCCTGAACTCGCCACCCTTAGCGTTACATGACAAATATTATGAATTTTTACACCAACCGGGTTTCTAATTAGATTATCTCGACAATCATCAACCCTAAACAAGCAAAAGTATACATTTTTGGAAAGCTGAAGGCATAAGCAATTCAAATATATACATTTCAACTCATTATACAGGGTGACCTGTAAGTTATACAGGGTGGAATAAAAAAGATTTTGATAAAAAATGGTTCACTCAATGCATTGCTTATTACCAACTTACAGTAATAAACTGGAAGTAAACAACATTCATTTGGTTAGAGGATATGGAGAGCCAACTGACTTTGGAAGAAACCAAAATCACAGCTGTTTGGTAATCTCGAATATAGGGTGTCCCAAAGTATGTTAGATTTTTTACAATTCAACATATTTTGAACCTAAACATTTTCCTCCAAACCCATACAGAAAAAATATGTCCATATTTAGACTCCTCGTCAAATTTCCCTTCAGAAAATCTATACTTTGACTATGATAGGATAAGTCATTAAAATTTTACAGTAACTTTTAGATTTTGAAGACATTTGCATTACTTACTACAGTGTTTAATATGACAATGGGTAGTTTTGTATGGAAAAGTTTGTATTTTCTAGACTAAACCAATCATAAATGATTAAAAACAATTAGTAGAATTATTTAGCTGTAAGGCCATGAGTCTTTTAGATGCTAAATAGAGTCCAAATCCAATTTACAGCCTTTACAGAAGCAGATTACGCACTAAAAATACCAATCCCATAGAGTTTGTGTGTACCACATCCCCCACCACCACATCCCCCACCACCGCCACCCTGCCCATTCTGAATTCTATGAAGCACAGTCTCAGTATTAAACAAGTTCAAGTATTTCTTTTTGCAGGGTTAAAAGTGCATTTTATTTAGCAATAAAATGAGACCACAAGCATGACAATAACTTCTTGCTTGTCAGAGATATCATCATTTGTTTTGAGTCGACTTTGGCCAAATGTAACGTCGCCACCTTTTTTTGGTGGCGAGCTGAAGACACACGACCGCATCAGATTTTGTACTCAATATGTGAGGATTGTGCTATATGCAGGCAAAATGTGCTTGGAAGTTTTATTTTAAATTAAAAAAGAAGAAGAATAGATGTTGTGCAGCATCAGATTGTCAACATGTGATGATTGTGCTATATGCTTGCAGAATGTGCTTGGAAGTTTTACTCTAAATTAAAAGAAAAAGAAGAATAAGATCTTGTGCAGCACATACCAAGATTGTGGTGCAGTTAAAGTGATGCAGATTTTGGGTTGTAGCTGCATTTTCTCATATTGTATAAGTTTTATGGTAAACTTTGTAGATGGCATTTGAATAATCATTGTGTATTTGGTATTTGAAAAGTAAAATGCACACTGTCATAAATCCAATCGTTATTGGTTAAAGGGGCATTTCGTGATCCACAGCCTCATCCCCCCACTTTTCCCAAAAAAAGTTGAGATTTTTACACCACTGGATACCTCTGGCTACATTATGTTTATGTACCAAATATTTCTTGCAGATTAATTCGCTTAGCAAAAATATCGCTAAATTTGAATTTCGTTCTGGTGCACCAGAACGAAATTACAACACATTGTCTATGGAGCAGTGTAATACACATAATCATGCATAACTCATAAACGCAAAATCGAATCAACTTAAATTTTGGAAATAAGCTTTTTTCGTGGATATCTACTGAAAAATGTCATAAAAAGAGGATGCTAGGATCACGAAATCCTCCTTTAAATGATCAGAAATGTTTGCCTTAAAAATGAATAAAAAAGAAACAAATGTATTTTAAAAAGAGTATTTTGTTGGTTCTTTCATAGTTTCTTTATGAAGATGATGCACCTTTTAACTTCCTTAACATTTGTGAATTCGTCCACATTTTTTATTAATGCTGTAGAAACCTATTTGCATATGTAAATAGTGGACATCAATATTTAGTGCAATATTTAGAGTAACCTTAACTTATGAAAATTGAACAAACATAATTCATATCTCGATAAATGTTCCAATTTCTTGTTTATTTGTAATAGAGATTAATATGCTATAGTCTTGTGAGAATAAGTATTATTTTCATTGTATTTATAAAACTGTGCATTGCTCTTGTATACATGTGTTTATTTCACGAAGGTTTTCTTGTTCTTAAAAGCTGCTAAGACCAAATTTAATCTTGTAATGCAAGTACATTTCTTCAGGCGTTGAAAACATTTCATTCCAGTTGTTACTTGCTTGATAAATCTTTTCTGGGTTAGATTTTTGATTAATGCGTTTGGATTTGATGAATTATTGAATTGATATGGGCGAAATAATACCTTTTGCAATGTGTAATTGTGTAAACAATATCCCAAAAGAATCAGTTGAAATGCTGGAATTATTACGGAAATCAGTTGAAATATGACTGCAAATTTGATTAATTCATGATCATTTATTAGAAAGGGTATATAATAAAGGGTGTCACACAACATAGGGTTGTTGAACTTTTAAAGGAATGTGAAAAGAGCATGGAGGGTTGAATGTTTCTGAACCTGATCATACCTCTGCAAATTCATGTAAGTATCATGATGGTATTACCAACAGCCTAGAAGAAAGTTTAAATCATTACGTTCCATGGATACTACACAAACTGCTAGTATGCCAGATTTGTTTATATCTTTAAAATATGTATCCAAATCAAAGTATCTACAGGCAGGTCCAAAGTAACTAAAGTTTTCAAACAAGTAAACCTTTGTTTGTAATATAATCTGTCCACTCAGTCTATTCAGGGATCTGGAATGAGCATTTTGAGCATTTTGACAGTATTTTTTATGGGACATGAGAGCACATCAGACATATCGAATTGCATTCTGAATACGAAGAATGTCTTTCTGATATCAAATAATTTTCATTTTTGAAATTCACGATATAATACAAATTTGATGACAAATTGTGACCGTTAACGGCGAATGAGCCGTAAATTCCTCCCCCGGTCAATTTTGTTTTATTTCGTGTTTAAAAATAAACATCATAAACTTCAAAATGGTATATCATTTGACTTCAAACGATATCCAGAAGCGGGGTTATGGTTTGTTAAACTTTGCTCCTTCAACAAAATTATAGCTTTTTACGTTTTTACATGTGTCTCTTTTTCCACATTGCTGGCAATAAATATCAAACAGTCATAATTGGCGGTCATTTCAAATCATCCCCAAGTCAACGAGGTTTAAGAAAGTTCTCTCATTGTTAATTGTTGGTTATGCATACCTGTACAAAATTCAATGCCTGGTAACCCACCACTTGAACAGGATTTAGCAAAAGCAAACAAAGACCAGAGCTATTAAAAGTTCTATAGCCATCTAAGGTAGAAGCTTATCATCCACTTCAACAATAGGATTATTGATTTGTTTTTGACTATAAAAATGAGACAGATGTCGGGCCAGCTTAAGTTACCGATGAATACGACCTTCGTACACATTTTACACCGTAACTCAGAATACAATTTAGGGAATTTACGGCTCATTTGTACTGCCGGGTCACAATTATTAAAATTTGATATTTTTCACATTTTTGAAGTCCTCGAAGTAAATTTTATAAATCTAATAATATATTCTTAAAGTGTATGTAGCTGGAAGGAAAAGCCGATGATCAATTGAAAATTTTGACCTTTTATATTGAAGATATGGATTTTTTTCCCAAAAAAGACCTATTTTTTTTTTTGTGTTTTGGGAAAAAAATCCATATCTTCAATACGAAAGGTCAAAATTTTCAATTGATCGTCGGCTTTTCATCCCACCTACATACACTTTAAATACATATCATCAGATTTATAAAGTTTACTTCGAGTACTGTTAAATATCAAAAATATCCATTTTTAATTTGCCATAAAATGTGTATTAAATTGCCAATTTCAAAAAATCAAAATTATTTGATATCAGAAGGATATTTTTCATATTCAGAATGCAATTCGATATGTCTGATGTGCTCTAATGTCCCACAATAAATACTGTCCAAACGTTCATACCCCATCCCAGGGTCGGATCCGGGAATTTTTGATAAAGGGGGCGCCTTTTGGGTGACGACGAAAAAAATGTGTTAAAGGGGGTTACCCCCTCGAAAACTCAACGGTTTTGGCCCATTGTTTGCTGTTCATGGCCGAATTTGTTCCTTTTTCTTACAATTTTTTATTTTTAAGTTACCGCGCCTTTGCTAGTCAAAAAATAGAGGGGCGCGCGCTGCCGCGCCCCTAAATCCGCCCCTGCCCCATCCCTTAAAGGAGGCAAATTTGAAATTAATTTATTATAATCAACTTGCCCTATTACCAAATGCACCATTGCTGAAGTTTTTGCATCCCTACCACAAGTTTTGGCCATATATGATACCAATTTTATTTTGTTTTCATCCAAAGTTTTGCTTACCATTGCTGCTATTGGTGTGAGTAGTCCAGATCATGTTACATGTACCAGCATGTAGCCAGTAAGAAAGTATCGGATTATCAGATATTCTTCCTGTTGCTTTTAAATTTAGTTTGCATTTAGCAGTTAGGGAAATACATTTTTATATGAAACACAAGATCATCTTCATTCATGGTTTGTTGAAACATAATATCATTATCAATCATCTGAAATTTGCTTTTCAATTCATCTATATCTAAAAAGGTCATTATAGGGAAAGAACATATGAAATGCATATGTTTCTTGTTCATGCTTAATGATTTTCATGTCTAATTCTTTGCACAACATCTCTGAAAGATGTGAGCATATTTGCACAAGATAGATAGGCATCGACTCTAGATGATATCAATTTGATATCAACATAGTTTGCTTTTCCTGAGCATTTTGTGATGCAGTATAATCTAATCAGATGAATGGTGACAATTTTGAAATTGCAACATGATCTGGTCCATGGGGGCAAAGGCGTCAAATTTGAAATTGAGATAAAGTCAAATTAAAGACACATCACAAAAGTTCAGAACTTTAAAACCAAGTATGCTAGACCTTTGGTGTTTTCAGTATATAATAGCCTAATGTTTGTAGAAGGTAATAGTTATAGTAACTCAATTTTGAAAGACGCTTCCTTTGGCCCCCATGGAGCAGATATGAAGCAGCCTATGTTGATGTAGATGTTTAATATTGAATAAAACTCACATTGTCTATATTCAGTAAATGCCACGCAAAAACTAATCAAATGCTGTTTGTAATCGGCAAATCAATAAATTAGTGAGGGTTGTCAGATAAAAAAGAGTAACTGTATGTCTAGAATACATATTCCAAATCAGGGCCACAGTATAGGCTGCTTCTGTGAGAAAGTCTTATGATACAGAATGGAAACTAATTTAGTAAACAGTTGATAAAAATAGTTATTGGATTAGCAGGATATTTCACTTAATTGTAAGAGTGAGTAAAAGTTAAGGAATTTTTTCAGTATGGGAAGAGCCATATGTGACCTGATTTATTAGTCGAAACTGAGATATAGCCAGAAATGGATTAAACTTATAGTTAGTCATAGTTGGACTATGAACAATGTTCATTGAACATGTAAATATCTTGTTAACTTTGCAACCAAATCTTTTATAAACATGGGGATTGGACTGATAGAAAGGGATTTTTTACTGTATATTAACCTGATAATAACTAGGAAATGCACCTTAAAATATGGTAACATTGACATTTGTAGGTAATTTTTGTTCATTTTAAGGGAAAACACCTATGATCTATAGTCATTGATGATTGGCTCCATGTCATTTATGTGCATACTGTAAAACTTATATACAACATGGAGAGAATGCAGCTGCAGTCCAAAATCTGTATCACTTTAACTGCACACAATCTTGGTACGTGCTGCAAGACATCTATTCTTCTTCTTCTTTGAATTCAGCGCAAAACTTCCAAACACAGTTTGCATGCATATAGCACCATCCTTGCATGTTGAGTACATCTCATCCACTTCAATAATCAATTGAAGTAAAAGTAAGTCAAAGTGACTTCCACACATATGTGGCAGCTGGCAGACGACATGACTGCATAAAACTCAAAGAGCTTCAAAGGCACATTTACATCAAGCATACACTTGTATAACCTACAAATGTTAATGTTATCATATTCAAGGTGTATTTGCCGATAACGGCATACTTTGTTGTAATTTTAGAAAGCCAGAAACAGCACTTTCCATAGTTTGATCTGTACCCGATAAAGAAAAATCAATTTCAAGCAAGGTTGGCAGCCGCACAAGTGTGACAGCTGGTAAATGATACAATTTCAACAAATAGCAGAGTTTCCATTAGAAATGTTTATTGAATAGGAAATTGTGAAGTTTGTTGTGAATGTTGAAGTACAATTTCGTGAGGATTTTTTACCCTTTTATGATTTTAGGTGCACCAATATTCCATATGGCTCTCAGCATACCAAAAATAAGACCCTTAACCTTCACTCAACCCCTTATAATAATGAGTGAAGGATCCTGCTAATCCAGTAGATAACTTTGCATCTATTTATTTTGTATAAAATAAAACAATTAAAAAATTTGGATTTATAAAGCGCCTTTCTCCAGATCTTAGAGGACTCAAAGCGCTGTAATTTCGCTGCAATGGTGAATCATCACAATCAGATCGCATCAACTAGGTTGCTGCCGAACGGCATGCACACCTATCCACATTTAGATTGTAACATCCACCAATTATCTGTGCAGCTCCCCAAATTCCATTGGGTGAAGGAAGTTTTTGATAACCAAACAACTAATCACCGATTTTTTTTTTACAGGAGGAAACCGAAGATCCCGGAGAAAACCTGCGAGAGCGAGCATGGAATCGGGATAAACCAAGTGCACATGAGTCCTTGGGCCGCCGGGCTTGAACCCGGGACCTCAGTGGTGCAAAGTGAGGGAACTACAGCTGCGCTAACTCGCCCTCCCTTGTATGTGTCTGATTCTGTTTCATTACATAATCTCACAGAAGCATCTATACTACGGTCCTGATTTAGAATATGTCTTCCGAACATACAGAACTTTACCTCAGAGATTAAGGTCATGACCTTCATAGGGGATAATGGATTTCAACTATGAAATCCCAGCAATAGTGCATCTGGTTACTGTACAAGTTGATGATAATAATGTAATTGTCAAAATTATATCCTTTGGCCTGGTCGGATCAGATTGTGTCCAAGCCTCAAAATAAGCAGATCTGGACCTGAGGAGCCATTTTTAAAGAGTTAAGAGTCATTTCAATTTCAATTGTACACATTAAGTACAAAACCTGCTTAACTACAAGACTCTATTTGGGCTCTATTTAAAAATGTAGAGCCTGGTTTATATGATTTTGGTGTGGACCAGGAGCCAAAATGTTATGACCACTGGGTAAATGACTCCTGGGTGCCTGCTTATTTTGAAGCTTGGTTGTGTCACAGTGTTGATCTTGAACCAGTCCAAGAAGTCCTTCAGCTTTTGCAAACAATAAAACAAAATCGTTTGGCTGTATATATTGCAGTTTTAATTTCTCCCCTATACTGAGTTACATAGCTTTTTTGTTTGTGGCTGCGACAGTTTAACGAGAAGCAACATTGATGATAATCTAAAATCAATAGATACAAAACAGCCTATGTCTCTGTAGATGTTTAACATTGGATAAAACCCATGTTGTCTATACTCGGCAAATACCACTTAAATACTAATCAAATGTCTGTAATCAACTAACATCATCTGATCAAAAATAGAAACAGTATGTTTAGAAGATATTCTATAGTATAGGCATTTTTCAGGGAGAGTTTCCAATAAAAATAAGTTATTGGATGAGCAGATCAGACCTAACACCTTTGTTAAATTGATCTATGACATTTAGCACTTATTGCAGGCTGACTCATTTAGAAACTTGTAATTCACAACTTTAAAGCAGTGTTGTAACATATTTTAAATATTATTTAAATTAAATATTACAATATTACTGTATATTCAGAAAATAAAAAGTTGTGAATTTACTACACAAAAAAGTACTTTTTTTATGATAAGCAGAATATTAATTTAGGATAAGCAGAATATTATTTTGTTCATAGAATATTTCATAATAAATCACCATTTCCTAAAATCTGTGCCACAATCCATAATTGTGTCTTGTTGGTCCCAGATTAACAATAGCAATTTTAGAGCCGTACTCGAGTTTTTAAAATGGTTTTTAAACATTAAAACATTTTATACCTTTTATATAATCAGACAATAAAATGTTTTCTGTAAAACATGTTTGACAGTGTTTTTTCTAGGAATATTTATGCGAGTGACACTCATGATCATTTAATTTGTGACTTTGTCAAGAAACTCTTCTCCTTGGATCACCCTGTATGGGATGTGCTCCAACTTGCAACCTCAGATGACATTTTGTACAAACAAATAAAACCCAATTTTTAACATCTATACTTGCTCTTTTAAAAACTTGTTACAAAAGTGGTAAGTCAATATGCCATGTAAATTGAGCATAAAGTGGCATGTCTGTCCGGTAGTTGGCTTGTCAGAATCAGTTACCATGCTATGTATGAGGGTCATTCAACAAGTTCTGCTTTAAGATTTGTAACTGCATCAGGTTGGTCCCCCCCACAACAATGTATGGCTTATACTATGGCCTAGATGGCGGGTCATCGCCTGTTTGTCCATCCATTCGTGATTAAAGCAAAATCATTAATCCACTGCAGCAGCAGCTTACATGCAATAACCGATGAATTTCTAACTTAGTAGGGTAATTCAGTATGATAACCATTTGTGCTGTATAGTTTTATGGCATGTGATTTGCATATTAATGAATGTGCGTTTTTGCATGTTTTGCCTGAAATTCCATTAATTCACTTTTATATTTTGGTTCACATGAAACTTGACCAAAAAAAGGTGGATTTATCAAGTCTTTGCCATTCTAAATATGCATAATTTAGGCCAACAATTTAGCAGTTTTGAGGCCTATAAGTTTCCTTAATTCCAGGGTTAAGACCAACCTTAAGGAATTTCAGTCTATGTTTGACAAATTAAAACACTGTTACAAATTGATTACTTTTCAAGCTCAACTTGTTTTGTGCAATGTGCAATATTTTAGTGCAATCAATATGGACCTATATATATATTAACCAAAAATGTTTAGTTAAAATTTTCCTTTGCAATGGGTTAGGTTAAGAAGCTCAAGACACACATCCCTGTTCATTTACTATTAGTTTAAAATTAGTATGTTATCTTCAGTAGATAGCAGATATTTGCATTACTAACATATTCATTCAATAATAGTTTAACATAGCTATTAGTATGCTATCTTCAGTAGATAGCAGACATTTACATTCTAATATGTTCATTCGCTAATAGTTTAATATAGCTAATAGCTATTATATTAGTATGCTATCTTCAGAAGATAGCAGACATTTACATTCACTAATAGTTTAAAATTAGTATGTTATCTTCAGTAGATAGCAGATATTTGCATTACTAACATATTCATTCAATAAAAGTTTAACATAGCTATTAGTATGCTATCTTCAGTAGATAGCAGACATTTACATTCTAACATGTTCATTCACTAATAGTTTAATATAGCTATTAGTATGCTATCTTCAGTAGATGGCAGATATCTGCAGTACTAACATATCCATTCACTAATAGTTTAACATAGCTATTAGTATGCTATCTTCAGTAGATGGCAGATATCTGTATTACTAACATATTCATTCACTAATAGTTTAACATAGCTATTAGTATGCTATCTTCAGTAGATAGCAGACATTTACGTTCTAACATGTTCATTCACTAATATTTTAATATAGCTATTATATTAGTATGCTATCTTCAGAAGATAGCAGACGTTTACATATTAACATATTGATTCACTAATAGTTTAACATAGCTATTAGTATGCTATCTTCAGTAGATAGCAGATATCTGCATTACTAACATATTCATTCACTAATAGTTTAACATAGCTATTAGTATGTTATCTTGAGTAGATAGCAGATATTTCATTCTAACATGTTCATTCACTAATAGTTTAACATATTACTATGCTTAAGTAGATAGCAGATATTACATTAAAATATTCTTGGGTTACCATTTAGGTAAGCAGATTTAGTAAGGTAGAGGCAGAACTTTGTGAACAGCCCTTTTACATGCATGCGTGAGCTAGTGCCTGGAACTGCTTGATACAGAATGTGAAACCATGTTGTAAACTGTTTCAATGATACAAATGTCACCAGTATGGCTGCAGGGTGTGTATGTGTGTGGCATGGCATGGACATATATGTGAAAAATTCTTTTGGTGAACATAAAAAAAGATACAACCTGGATAGATTGTATGGTATACTTTCTCTTGGCCTTTGGGGAAATAGAATGTTGTATAATCAATTTTACAAGCAAACAAGATCTGCTTTAAAGCACATCAGGGTAATGGATTGAATTTATAGATGCTGGGAATGCTTTAGTTGGGATATAAAGTTGGAACTTTGTACAGACGGCTGGTGCACTTAAAGTGGTACTACACCCCTTGATAAATTTGTGACTATTTTTGCATTTTTCTCAAAAAATAATAGTACACTGATAACAAAAGTTATGTATTTATAGGGGCAAGGAATCTAGTTACTGCACTGTAATTTCAGTGACTCAAGACAAGCGGTACGTTATTTATGATAAGAAAAGAGCTACCACTAGAATGTACCTCATTTCTTAAATGAACCACTTGTCTTGAATCACTGAAATTTCAGTGAAGTAATTGGATTCTTTGCCCATATAATATACATAACTTTTGTTACCAGTGTGTAGTTATTTTTTGAGAAAAATGCAAAATTAGTCACAAAATTTATCAGGGGTGAAGTACCACCTTAATGCAGGCATGTATTTGCCATAGGGCCAGATGGGAGAGTGAGAGAATGTGAAAAAACAAGCTAAAGTGTGAGGGATAATACAATTTGCTGTAATGGGCCCTAAAACGTTAATCTGGTACCTGAACCTAAATAAAACTTAAATCTGAGCTTGTATAATAAACCTTTTTAGGAGTACTTTTACGAAAAACACCAATCGTGTGCAATCATCAAATCATATTAAAAAAATTAATTTTGGAGATACATTTGACCACACAGTGGACACTGCATACAATACGCTGCATCAAGTTAGAGCAATGGGGTACAGAACTTAATCTCCCACACAGGGGGTGTACATTTCAAATGGAGTCACCCATTTCGGTAACCCCATTTGAAATTCACACTCACTGTATGGAAAAATAAGGTCATGTCTTCCATAGGGGTGTAAGGATTTCAACTGGAATAGCCCAGAAAGAGACAAATGTAGCAAAGTTTTACTGCCTTGTGAGACTGACAAATAATTTTGCAAAGGCAAAGCAGTAAAATTGACTTGAATGGTTTCATCAAAAGTTCAAGGGGATAGATTTCAGAAGAAAAACGTCAAGTATGTTAAAAGACGGAGAAGAGATATATACCAGAATGTCTGCAACTTTCTTCTGCATGTAACTCCATGTTGCTTTCAGTTTCATGACTTACGTCAAAGTCTGGCACGCCCTGCCAATAATGTATCGTCACAGTAGGCAGTCATCTAGATGAACAAATAATGTGCTATTTTTAAATCAAGGAAAGTAATACTCTACCATACCCTAGAGTTGAACTTCAAATCACTTGGTTTAGGGTGCAGGGACCTTTTCTTTTTCAACTATATACTTGTAATTAATGCTATTTGAAAAGGACATGAACAGTGAATCAGGTCATTGTGCTTTAAATAGCTCAATCAGTAGTAGGAGTATCTTGTCAAAAATATGTTGTTGATGAGCTTATAAGTATGTCATGGCTTTAAATGGACCATCAAGTGCTATCGGATGCCATTGTAGCCACAGGATACGGTGAATGCGGATTGATATGGATCCATGCAAGTCTGCTATCCAGAATGGGTATCTTGTCAAAAATATGTTGTTGATGCGCTTATAAGTATGTCATGGCTTTAAATGGACCATCAAGTGCTATCGGATGCCATTGTAGCCATAGGATACAATGAATGCGGATTGATATGGATCCATGCAGGTCTGCTATCCAGAATCAAGAATGGCACATGGCTTTAAATGGACCATCAAGTGCTATCGGATGCCATTGTAGCCACAGGATACAGTGAATGCGGATTGATATGGATCCATGCAGGTCTGCTATCCAGAATCAAGAATGGCACATGGCTTTAAATGGACCATCAAGTGATATCGGATGCCATTGTAGCCACAGGATACGGTGAATGCGGATTGATATGGATCCATGCAGGTCTGTTATCCAGAATCAAGAATGGCACATAAATGAGCTACATGTCTTGTGCATCAGGACACATTATGTTTTTGTTAAATATCCTTAGAAATGGGTCCATGATTCAAAAAAATTGCATTGAAAAAGCATATGTAGTTGTTTTTGGAGTAAACATTACCGTTGGGTAAAATTGAGTAGGGTTTTGAATCTCGGGCGGCACACCCTGTCAAAATAATAATTAAGATTACCTTTAAGGGGTAGTACCCTTTAGACTTCTTTCTTTCTTTTTTTCTTCTTTTTTTGAACATCACATTAAATGTATGCTCCAAATGTCATAATTTACCTTGTTGATTTAATGATAAGATACTAAAAGTAGGATTATATTGTGTCTACAATACAGATATTCCTTCGACTTGCTCAGAATATTTTTTGCAAGTCATTTAAAAAATGGCAAATTTGGAAACCTGTAGGGAGACCAAGAAAGTGAAAGCAACAATCAACTTCCAATGGCTTATAAATGTAGATTAAACTAGATTTAGAGCACTGTGTGATAGTCCATGCCCTATGCCACAGCCTGTCAGATAAATGTAGATCAAACCAGATTTAGAGCACCATGTGATAGTCCCTGCCCTATGCCACAGCCTGTCAGAAAGAGTTATTTTTACCAAGTGTTTGTCATATGGAACATGTTGCAGGTTGAAATCACATACCGGCTGAGAGCATGTTGTCAGCCAGCAGGCTCATGCTATCGTAAGAGGAATGATGTGGAACGTTAATTGATGTAACATGAAGTGTGGATATTTATAGAGATAATTACATGGTGGATTAGGTTCTGTGTTGCTTATTTAGGAGATTGGAATGACACTTAGGAATCATCAGATGTTTTTGAAGGGCACAGTACAAAATGTCTATGGTATTATGTTTACAAAACAAAAAGTTGGAAAGGCAATTTGAGTCCTGGACTAAGATGGGAGTGGGCAAGTTGAGGGGGAGTAGATATTTGCATTTGGTTGTTTCTCCATGCTAGTGCACACACTCACACTCCTATTTGTAAAGACTTGTAAATGAGGACCTCCTTTTTTAAAAACAGGTTACCTGTGACTTGTTCCTATCTTACCAAGGAGCTTTCACAGCCAAAACTAAGCTCTGAACTGTGGATCCGCTTGAAGTTTTACAAACCAAGACCCTACCCATGCATTTTTACATTATATGCATTTGTACATTGTTTGTAATATTCTAGTAGATGAGAGAAAACCATGGACATCAATGGGTGATGGGGTCCTGAGTTTAACTGGTATTTTCTGGTATGCATCCTCCTTTCCAGGTAAATTCTCCCACACACACCCCCATGTGTAGTCTCCTCCAAACGTGGACACTGTTGAGGACTATGTAAATGTGGTCGTCTGAATCCGTACTCAATTGACATACCGAGGATGTTTTCCACCATTTTGTTTGTGTATTTTTGTGTGTATGGAATTTAACCTAGCAATTGCAGACGTTTAAATATGTAATATACCAATAGAGTCGTATTTTGCAAATACATTATACATGAACTTGCGGTCATTTGCAGACCTCCAGAAACCGAGGACGGTCCCCCATTGCAGACTGGTCTGCGGTTTGAATGTGAAGTGCAAGTGTGTGTCCACGTTTGCTGGCAAACACCTACACACCCACCCCTAATACATAAATACAACCCTCCTACCCCCCACATAATACATAAATACACCCCTCCCACACACACCCACACATAATATATATGGGGGATTATCAATATTAGGGGACTCCTCCTAGATACAGTTTCAAATTACAATTTCACAAGTGGATAGGGATATCAAATTTGGTAGGGCAAATTTAATAAGGATCCCACTTATCTGTTCTAATTGAAGGAAGCAATTGGGATGTTATGCTGCAAGGCAGAATGATAATAGTGATATAATTCACAAGGAGAATGTGAAAATATGGTATAATATGATTACAACTATTCCAAGCAGACCTAAATAAGAATTATATGAAATAGTTCTTTGTTATTAATAAATTGAAAGGTGGAAATGTCATGCTTGAATTTGTGTGGAAAAAACGTGTATACAAAATTCTCCCATGCATTGTCTAGTTTTTGTCTCTTTTATTTTACTGTTCTTTAAGCTTAATCATGCGATCTTGAATGTAAGATTATCAAATTACTTTGAATACTTGCTAAAGGGGGAAAACAAGTAGTAATTTACAGAATGAATGGCTGATTACATTACTACTGTTATTGGATATTACATGTTTCAAGTAAGATTTTGACGATAAAGATATATGAGTCAGATTCAGCAATACATAATGGAAATATGTCATCATGACTTCTCATCAGAAAAACTAGATTTGATTCCAATTATTTTCTTAGAAAGAAATTTCCCCCAGGGTCAGGTGTAATCTACCCAATAATGATTCAGTAATTGTGAAGTTAGATTAAAATAGGTGCACTCTGTTCCATATACATACCAGAAATGATATGGATGTTGCTAGCTAAAATTTGATTGTGAGATATGCGTATGGTAATGTGTAATGTTTTGTACTTCATTGTCTCAGTAACATGAAAACTGCAATATCATATTAGCAACAAAAAATTGTGTCGCAAAACTTTTGATTTTGAATGCTGAATGCGGTTTCTCCCTTTTTACCTTGACAGTTAACTCATTCAAAAATAAGTTTGAGGTGCTCTGAACTTTCAAAACTTAATTCTTATAGATGTAATGAAATATTTTGATTGAAATGTTAATCACACAATTCTTCCGACAAAATGGGCTATTCTAGTTGAAATCCATACACCCCCCATTAAAGATATGATCTTAATCTCCTGCACAGGGAGTGTGAATTTCAAGTTGAGTCACCCATTCAGTTAATCCCATTTGAAATGCACACTCCCTGTGTGGGAGATTGACATCATTTTTTCAATAGGGAGTGTGTTTTTATAACATGTTTTACCAATATTTTTGAGGACAAAATAGTATGTTATCTTTAGTAGATAGCAGATATCTGCATTACTAACATATTCATTCACGGATAGTTTAACATAGCTATTATTATGCTATCTTCAGTAGATAGCAGATATTTACATTCTAACATATTCATTCACTAATAATTAAACATAGCTAATAGTTTAACATAGCTATTACTATGCTATCTTCAGTAGATAGCAGATATTACATTCTAACTTGTTCATTCACTAATAGTTTATCATATCTATTAGTATGCTATCTTTAGTAGATAGCAGATATTACATTCTAACTTGTTCATTCACTGATAGTTTATCATATCTATTAGTATGCTATCTTCAGTAGATAGTAGATATTACATTCTAAGCATATTCATTCATATTAATATTAATTCATATTAATTTAACATATTCGTATGTTATCTTCAGTAGATAGCAGATATTACACTCTTAACATGTTCATTCACTAATAGTTTAAACATACTTATAAGTATGCCATCTTCAGTAAATAACAGTTATTACTAGACAAAATTCCGGATGGGTGAATATTGCAAAGTCCTGATAACCTACTACCATTATTGAACCTTCTTATTAAATGTAAGTTGTTACATCTCCAATCATGAAATAAGGGGAACAATTTACCCAACCGGGGAAAGCAGCTGCTCCAACCTTGGTGCTAAAAAAGAGTTCCAGGAAGTCTCACTGTCCTGGCTATGTGGAACTGAAGTGGGGCCTAGGAGAAGGCACCAGTTGCTGACCTAATTGCCCAAGCACCTGCACCCCAAAAAAAACCCCACCCCAACACAATAACTAACTAAAACTGAAATGAGAGCACCACTGACAACATAGCTTGGGAGAAGAGGATGGCAAGTAACACTCAGCACACTGAAGATGTTCAGAGCAGAAAGCATGTGCAGTCACATTCCGTAAGTCAGTCAATAGAGGGCAACAACATAGATAGCCCGATTGGGCTCTGCACTACTAAAACAATAAAGCAAGTTAGCAATGCTAACTTCATCCATTTTGTCTATATAAGATTGCTTTTGCATTTGCCATTTGCACAATTTATTGTCATACATGTAATACTTGTTCCAATAAAGCCAAAATGTGAATTTTGATGGATTAAACGGCATTCTGATTATTCCTCCAAGCAATGTTGTTGATGAGTGACAGAAATAAACAAGTGCGGTCTTGCTCTTGTTTTTATTTGTTTAGTCATTTACAACTCAAGTTCTCCATTTCATGTCCTGTTAAACATGATGTACAGTAAAACGTGTTAGAATTAAAAAACATCCTTATTGACTTTCCATCCGGCATGCTTAAACTGGATAAGGCCATGAGGCAAGTTGCTAAATAAATGCCAAATATTTTGATCTGGCTAAAATACCTGGATGGATGGACATGACACTAAATGCATAGATGTGTGTGTGTCTACACTGGGGAATAGTATATGGCAGTTTTCAGTCGGCCACTGCAGTGCATAATAGCTGTCTCTGTATATGTACAATCTGATTTTTTTGAGACAGGCAAATCATAAGGGACTTTATATTGATTTCATGCCTGGTCATCAAAGAATTGAATCCTTTTGAGGCTCATTTAGGCTATGTAACAGCAGTTAAGCGCTTCAGACTCCGGTATTGTATTACAATATTGTATGTACAATATATATGTTATTTAATCTATTGTCATTCTATTTTCAGTAAGGTTTAAGTTCTAACGTCTGTTTGATGACGAAAAATCGATAATATGTTACATACAATACCTAGCAGAAATATATTATCGATTTTACGTCATCAAACATTCGTCAGAACTTAAACAGTACTGGAAATAGAATGGCAATAGATTAAATAACGTACATATTGTACATACAATATTGTACGTACAATAAAAAGTCTGTATACTGCTTTAGTTTAGTCTTGAGGCTGTCTATTTCACAATTTTTATGCCTCCACCGTTATGCCTCCACCGCGAGGCATACTGTTTTTGCAATGTCCGTGCTTCCGTCCTTCCGTCCTTCCGTCCTTCCGTGCTTCCGAGCTTCCGTGCTTCCGTCCGGACGCTATATCTCGGGCATGCATGGGCGGATTGACTTCAGATTTTCAGGATAGGTGGGTCATGGTCATAAACTCTGGCTACTTTTTTTTGGGTGAGGTTCAAGGTCATATACTGAGGTTAAAGGTCATTTGAGGTCAGGGGGCCCATTTTCCTTATTTACCTCTTTTCTCAGAGACTAGGGGTCGCACGTTCATCAAACTTGGTGGGTGGGTGCATCTTGACCCCAGGCAGAACAAGTTTGTATTGGTTAGTGGGTCAAGGTCACCTGAGGTCACCCAGGGGTCATCTGAGGTCAAATGAGCAAAAACTGTTGTATGGCCATGATACTTGGTACATACAATCAACATTTAGAGCCAAATTTTTGGAAGGTCATTTTGGGGTCACCCAGGGGTCATCTGAGGTCAAATTAGTAAAAACTGTCGTATGGGCATGAAACTTGGTGGGTACAGTCAACATTTAGAGCGAAATTTTTGAAGGTCATTTTAAGGTCATCCAGGGGTCATCTGAGGTCAAATTAGTAAAAACTAGCATATGGGCATGAAACTTGGTGGGTACAGTCAACATTTAGAGCCAAATATTTGGGAGGTCATATTGGGGTCATCCAGGGGTCATCTGAGGTCAAATTAGTAAAAACTGTCATACGTGCATGAAACTTGGTGGGTACAGTCAACATTTAGAGCCAAATATTTGGAAGGTCATTTTGGGGTCATTCGGGTCACCCAGAGATCATCTGAGGTCAAATTGATACAAACTGCTTTGTATCAACTTTTGAGTGCCACATCGCTCCCTTTGGTGGAGGCATCACGGTCGACGCTGTGCGTCGAAAACCGCGACATCCGAGAACCGCGGTCCATCTAGTTTCATCTGCAATGCTCTCAAGGAATATTCCAAGAGGGTCGCTACTAGAAAGGTTTGTGAAGTAAAAAGTGAAAGCATATTAGCATGGACCAAAGAAAATTTTGCAGTGTATTTGGTACCATAGTAGTTGTATATATACACAGTGGCTCCAGAAATGGAGAGGCTCCCCAATAATGTTTGTGGCCATGGGCCAAGTACCATAGGGCCCCCAATAGAGGCCGTCAGCGTGACGTCATATGCCGCCATCTTGTGGGTACACGCTGTGATGGTCGTTCGATCTCCATGCGTGAACAGCAAAATCACCGCGTTGATGCGCGATAACAGCTGGCGTGGCAAGCTGCGCCCTCTTGCGCGTAGTGTCCGACACATGAACACACAGATCATTTGTACCCACAAGATGGCGAAAGGCTGACGGCCTCTATAATTTCAGCCTCAATACTTAAACACTGATGATGAGAAGATTCAGTTAGGCTAAGAACATCTTGTTCAGACAATCAGTGAAAGCAAGTTCTAGTGTACTGGGCTAGGTGAGGTGTGTGTGTGGGGGTGGGTGTGTGGGGGGGATTGCAAGTTATCCTGCTAGTCCATTCCCCATATTTGTACAAATCAATCACTCATGGTTGTTTGTTTGTTTTCTTGTTTTAAACTTTTGGAATAACATTTTTCTGTGCGGTATCACTTGAATTTGTATATTATTGGGCATTCAACACTTAAAATTTAAGTTCTATTATTATTATTATATTTTGTTATCATTGTTATTAAACTTCAGACACAATATTCTTCCACACCAAGTGTCTTGAACTAGTCACAACACACCCCACCCAAAAAAGGGGAGGAAGAAGCAAAATGATGAAACCCATGAACCTTGAAATTAAAGTAGAAGAAATAGTGCAAAAGGAAACTGATATCATAATGATTTTTTTTTTTTTTTTTTGTATGAAGACATGTTGCATCACATCATGTCATAATCCACTCCTTGCAGCTACATCTTATCTCGACACCTTTCATTATGATCAAGGGTAATTATGAGCCAGGTATTATATTGCTTATATGGCAAGAAGGGAATTTTAATTTTTAAAGGATTTCATTTTTAATGGTTAATATTTTGGTTTTAAAGGGGCTCTTTGTGATCCACAGCCTCATCCCCCAACTTACTCTAAAAAGTTGAAATTTTTATACTATCAGAAACCTAGGACTGCATATTGATTTAGTGCATTGAAGCTTTCTTGCAGCTTCGGTTGTTTGACAAAGATATCACGGTAATCACCCAGTTTGTATTTTAGGGCTGTCAACAGCTGTAAATTACAACACAGTAGCTATGGGGCGCTGTAATACATATATACATACACATGTAATTCATGTAGAGATTGCTAATTGAAATATCTGAATCAACTAAAATTTTGAAAATAAGCTTTTTACTATATCTATGCAACCATACCCTAAAAAGAGGATGCTAAAATCACTAAATACCCCTTTAAGGTTGGTCTGAACCCTGGAATTATGGAAACTTTAGGGCCTCATAACTTCTAAATTGTTTGTCTAAAGTATATAAAAGTATACATATTTAGAATGGCAAAGACTGGATAAGTTCATATGTGAGGTCAAATTTGGGCCAAAATGGCACTTTTGGCCCCAAATCCCAAAAATAACGGTTTTTGGCCCACTTCTTTTTTGTGCACCGTAACAAAAAAATTCTTGTGCCAAAATTTAATTTTTATTAATTTTTAAAAACTAGATCAAAATATCTAGGACCCGTTTTTTCATTTTTTTGAATTTTGACCAATTTCACCAAAAATATTTGAAATTTGTGCCAAAATCGGGCTTTTTAAATCAACATTTTTTGACCATTTTTGGCAAATTTCTCAAAGTTAGTCGAAATTCAAAAAAATGAAAAAACGGGTCCTAGATATTTTGATCTAGTTTTTAAAAATTAATAACAAAAAAATTTTGGCTCTGTTTTAAACTTTTGGAATAACATTTTTCTGTGCGGTATCACTTGAATTTGTATATTATTGGGCATTCAACACTTAAAATTTAAGTTCTATTATTATTATTATATTTTGTTATCATTGTTATTAAACTTCAGACACAATATTCTTCCACACCAAGTGTCTTGAACTAGTCACAACACACCCCACCCAAAAAAAGGGGGAGGAAGAAGCAAAAATGATGAAACCCATGAACCTTGAAATTAAAGTAGAAGAAATAGTGCAAAAGGAAACTGATATCATAATGATTTTTTTATTTCTTTTATGTGTGAAGACATGTTGCATCACATCATGTCATAATCCACTCCTTGCAGCTACATCTTATCTCGACACCTTTCATTATGATCAAGGGTAATTATGAGCCAGGTATTATATTGCTTATATGGCAAGAAGGGGAATTTTAATTTTTAAAGGATTTCATTTTTAATGGTTAATATTTTGGTTTTAAAGGGGCTCTTTGTGATCCACAGCCTCATCCCCCAACTTACTCTAAAAAGTTGAAATTTTTATACTATCAGAAACCTAGGACTGCATATTGATTTAGTGCATTGAAGCTTTCTTGCAGCTTCGGTTGTTTGACAAAGATATCACGGTAATCACCCAGTTTGTATTTTAGGGCTGTCAACAGCTGTAAATTACAACACAGTAGCTATGGGGCGCTGTAATACATATATACATACACATGTAATTCATGTAGAGATTGCTAATTGAAATATCTGAATCAACTAAAATTTTGAAAATAAGCTTTTTACTATATCTATGCAACCATACCCTAAAAAGAGGATGCTAAAATCACTAAATACCCCTTTAAGGTTGGTCTGAACCCTGGAATTATGGAAACTTTAGGGCCTCATAACTTCTAAATTGTTTGTCTAAAGTATATAAAAGTATACATATTTAGAATGGCAAAGACTGGATAAGTTCATATGTGAGGTCAAATTTGGGCCAAAATGGCACTTTTGGCCCCAAATCCCAAAAATAACGGTTTTTGGCCCACTTCTTTTTTGTGCACCGTAACAAAAAAATTCTTGTGCCAAAATTTAATTTTATTAATTTTTAAAACTAGATCAAAATATCTAGGACCCGTTTTTTCATTTTTTGAATTTTGACCAATTTCACCAAAAATATTTGAAATTTGTGCCAAAATCGGGCTTTTTTATGATTTTTTTGAAAAATCAACATTTTTTGACCATTTTTGGCGCAAATTTCTCAAAGTTAGTCGAAATTCAAAAAAATGAAAAAACTGGTCCTAGATATTTTGATCTAGTTTTTAAAAATTAATAACAAAAAAATGTTGGCTCTGTTTTAAACTTTTGGAATAACATTTTTCTGTGCGGTATCACTTGAATTTGTATATTATTGGGCATTCAACACTTAAAATTTAAGTTCTATTATTATTATTATATTTTGTTATCATTGTTATTAAACTTCAGACACAATATTCTTCCACACCAAGTGTCTTGAACTAGTCACAACACACCCCACCCAAAAAAGGGGAAAAAAAAAAAAAAAATGATGAAACCCATGAACCTTGAAATTAAAGTAGAAGAAATAGTGCAAAAGGAAACTGATATTATAATGATTTTTTTATTTCTTTTATGTGTGAAGACATGTCATAATCCACTCCTTGCAGCTACATCTTATCTCGACACCTTTCATTATGATCAAGGGTAATTATGAGCCAGGTATTATATTGCTTATATGGCAAGAAGGGGAATTTTAATTTTTAAAGGATTTCATTTTTAATGGTTAATATTTTGGTTTTAAAGGGGCTCTTTGTGATCCACAGCCTCATCCCCCAACTTACTCTAAAAAGTTGAAATTTTTATACTATCAGAAACCTAGGACTGCATATTGATTTAGTGCATTGAAGCTTTCTTGCAGCTTCGGTTGTTTGACAAAGATATCACGGTAATCACCCAGTTTGTATTTTAGGGCTGTCAACAGCTGTAAATTACAACACAGTAGCTATGGGGCGCTGTAATACATATATACATACACATGTAATTCATGTAGAGATTGCTAATTGAAATATCTGAATCAACTAAAATTTTGAAAATAAGCTTTTTACTATATCTATGCAACCATACCCTAAAAAGAGGATGCTAAAATCACTAAATACCCCTTTAAGGTTGGTCTGAACCCTGGAATTATGGAAATTTTAGGGCCTCATAACTTCTAAATTGTTTGTCTAAAGTATATAAAAGTATACATATTTAGAATGGCAAAGACTGGATAAGTTCATATGTGAGGTCAAATTTGGGCCAAAATGGCACTTTTGGCCCCAAATCTAAAATAACGGTTTTGGCCCACTTCTTTTTGTGCACCGTAACAAAAAAATTCTTGTGCCAAAATTTAATTTTATTAATTTTTAAAAACTAGATCAAAATATCTAGGACCCGCTTTTTCATTTTTTGAATTTTGACCAATTTCACCAAAAATATTTGAAATTTGTGCCAAAATCGGGCTTTTTAATGATTTTTTTGAAAAATCAACATTTTTTGACCATTTTTGGCGCAAATTTCTCAAAGTTAGTCGAAATTCAAAAAAATGAAAAAACGGGTCCTAGATATTTTGATCTAGTTTTTAAAAATTAATAACAAAAAATTTTGGCCCAAGAATTTTTTGTTATGGTGCACAAAAAGAAGTGGGCCAAAAAACCAAGTTATATTTAGGATTTTGGGCCAAAAGTGCCATTTTGGCCCAAATTTGACCTCACAGATGAACTTATCAAGTCTTTGCCATTCTAAATATGTATACTTTTATATACTTTAGACCAACAATTTAGAAGTTATGAGGCCCAAAGTTTCCATAATTCCAGGGTTCAGACCAACCTTAATAGAGGTGTATAAAGACACATTTATGCTCAGTTCTCAATAGTTTCTAGTATCTTTGTATGTTTCACATTTTTCTTTAAACACAATCAATCTCTCTAGTGTCACTAATAACACATGTATCTTATAGCACAGATGCATTAAAGAGTCAGATATTGCACTGATGTTAGCATCCACCATCAATAAATTGCATAATTGCATGTATTACTGTGTTAATGCTCTGCGTGCTAGCCATGCGCTTCAATGGAAAAAGTTCAAGTTTTGAAATATTTTCTCAAAATATCAAGAGCTATCTTAAGAACTACTGAATCAATACTAGGCTTGTTTGTACTCATTTTATCGCATTTTTCATGCTGATTCCAAATATGGTCATGAAAATTTACATTTCTGAAATTTTTGAATTTTCAAATTTTTTTTGAAACTTGTCGTCTGCAGTCGACACCTGTGTGAAGAGAGTTAAAAACGTGAGTTGTCTACAACTCGGGAAGTCAACATTTTGCTGCTTAATGATGAGCAAGCAACTCGGGAAACTTGTAAAATTGTGGCTAGATGTTGAGTTCCCAACTCAGCAAGGTGTCATTTTGTTACAAGATAAGGAAGAGAACTTAACATGCTGCAGGTCCCTTATGTGCATCCATACAGAAGTGACTCCATTGTACCTCTTTGGTTTAAAATCACCATCTCTACATGTGAAGAAGTATCAAGTGAAAGCATAGCAATATTTAAGACCATAGAAAGGGTAGGAGTTAGGAAGATGAGGCTGCAACTACGGAAGTTGCACCTTTAACAGCTTTTCTCAAATGTATTAAAAGAATTAAGTCGAAGTAGATAATGTTGTGAATGGCTTTGGGCTCTGTACATGCCTCTTATAATATTATTTAATGCACAAAGGTATAATAATTTCAATGTGTGTAAGTCAGTAATCCAAAGTGGTTTAGATGTTATCACTGGAGGAAATTTCAACCATGCCCTGAATTTTAAATGTGCATAATCATATTGACTGCAGTGTGTATGGCAAGACCTGACTGTCAATAGGAAAGGAATGTAATGGTGCATCAAACAGAGAGCCTATGGTACCAGAAATTCACATGCAAAATGTTTCAAGCTTCATCCTCCTCTCTGCTCTGCTCTGCTCTGCTCTGCTCTGCTCTGCTCTGCTCTGCTCTGCTCTACTCTACTCTACTCTACTCCTCTCTCCTCTCCTCTCCTCTCCTCTCCTCTCCTCTCCTCTCCTCTCATCTCCTCCCCCCTCTCCTTTCTTCCCCTCTCCTTTCCTCTCCTCTCCTCTCCTCCTCTCCCCTCCCTTCATCTCATCTCATCTTATCTCATCTCATCTCATCTCACATATCTCTCTCCCTCTCTGTTATTAAGCTCATGTGTTGATTCAATTCTTAAATATAGGCCATAGCAACACATATTAAAACTCAACTCCTCTCCTCTCCTCTCCTCTCCTCTCCATTCCTCGCCTCTCATCTCATCTCATCTCATCTCATCTCATCTCATCTCATCTCATCTCATCTCATCTCATCTCTCTGTTATTGAGCTCATATGTTGATACACTAATATAGGCCATCCATAGCAATACATATTAAAACTCCTTGAACCTCCAGTTCGGAAACCTGATATTTGTTATTAAGGTCAACTTTAGGAAAGGCAATTTTATTAACCTGATGGGCAAACTTCAATATGCAGCTATTAAAGACACTGATTATAATGGACCAATATATCTGTAAACATGCCTTGTCTCTTTCTGCCCCCCTCTCTCTATTATTGAACTCATAATGTTCACAATAATCCTAATATAGGCCATAGCAACACATATGTGAACTCCTTGAACCTCTAGAACAGGCTTCCTCAAATAGATTTGTTGAAGCGCCACATGAAATAAAAAAACAAACTGCAAAGCGCCACTCAATGGCTGGGAAGTCACCGGGGGAGTCAGAGGGGGATTGGCCCCTCCGAAGGTATCGATTTTTTTTAATTTGAGGTGCAAATGACGCCATTTGGCGCAACATTTTGTACTATTTTAGCCTGTCTTTATAAGGATAACATGGGAATCGAATTGTTTATTTATTATTTTTAAAATTTAAACGGCACCGCGCTCCACTCGGGAAGCCACGCGCCGCTATTTGCGGAGCCCTGCTCTAGAAGGTGGCTGAAGCCTGGTGTTTGTTATTAAGGTCAACTTCAGGACAGGTGATTTCATTGAACTGATGGGCTAACCTCAATATGTAGCAAAGACACTGAGTGTAATTGACCAAAATATCTGCATAAATACTAGTATAATTAGCTTTACATATTAAGATGTAGTGTACATCATAATAATAAATGTATTCAAAGAACTTGATGACTTTTGTTTTCAATTGTTAGGATGGGAGTAAAATAAACTAGAAAGCTATCCAAACCGACATCTACACATGACTGTATTTTAAGAAATAAAGTCTATAGTTGTAGCTGCCGTAAGCAAGGCTTTGATATTACAACACAAGTAATTGGATATACGCTATTTGCTCCAGGTATCTTTAGCAGACAATTATTTTATGCTATACTTTGTTCGATACCCAACAGGCAAGGATTATGTCACGGTTTCTTAGAAAGACAGAAAGTGCAGAGGAGTGCAACACAGTGGCACTCTTCATGGGGATAATATAATCTGAATTAATGCAGACTTCCAAAATCCAAATCAATGTGGGCTTACGTAATGACCTCCTAACCAGTGCAAGTGGTGGCAAAATTTAAAAGCAGCCATTTTGCATAAATGCATGTCATTGCATAAATGCATGTCATGCAATGTGTGTGTAACAGAAGAATACCTTAGGGTTATTATACTACCAATTCTATATTACACAGTTTTCAATGGATAAATATTTAAGTCCAATCATGATTTTCTCTCAATGCCAAATGACATTATCAATGAAAAGTAGAATTTGAATCCCCAAATGAATGAAATTTCAACCTACGATGACCTGAGACATTTTTTTTAACCACTGAAGTGTGAAGACCACAAATTTACAGTGCATCCTCCTTTTTTGTGACGTGAGAGATACACACCAGTAGGGCGGGATTAGACTATGCCATAGTCGAATTTTATTAAAAATATGTTATTATTAGTCATGATGAACCCATTTCGTCGAACTCAAAATTATACTGATGTTTATTAAAATTAAAGTATTCAATAGTAAAATGGTCATAAAGAGTTAAAAATATCAGATGATTAGTGACAATAAAAGTAATTGAATGCAACATTATCTTGCATAATTATAATGGCTCACTTTAATACTGAACAATTCTGATTTTGGAATCTACCAGTTTATTGATAGCGAACCCGAAAATTCGACTAAGGACTTTGAATTGTAAGCAGAACTTTACCCCTGGACTTTGCTCTCTAAAAACACACTGTCAAGCATACTTGTTTATCAGTCCATTAACCACAAGTACTAAACATGGTATAGTACAAGACGCTAGATGTTTGATGAGAGATTAACTTTCACGTCAACAAAAAAGCGCCATAAATACCACAGACAGCTGTGTACGGTGTAGTTAATGGTAATGGCGTGGGCCCAGAAGATTTAAACCATAGCAAGATATGGGCGACCAATCACAAGGCAGATCCATTTAAAGATGCATTACATCATGGCCAATTTTAGTTAGGCCAGAAATTGGCCTAACTCTCCATAGAGTCCCGTGTTAAAAATCTTAACCGCAAGGCAAAGTCAGTAGTCTACTTGGGAAGCAAACAAAGAGAGGGAGTAGGGTGACTGAAAAGATCAGATGTGAAAATCTATCAATTGTGCACACATTAATTAAATCAGAGTTTTAAGCTTAAATACAATATCCAGAGTATGCACAATGGGCAAGTCTAGGGCGGGATGGAAAGTTGATGTTCAGCGGATGAATTTGTGGGAACTTTAAAACTGTAAAATAATGATAGAAAACATGTCCACATTTTTGGTTTTTATAGCTTGGTATTTTTCAGTGGTTTGAAGCACCTTTTTGAGTCCCTCTTTTTTCCCCAGCACTGCCCAGTGCTAATAAGTGGTATTTAACCTCCCTTGTTGCATTACAAGATGCAGTTAAGTCACAACCAGAGAGTGCATTGCTTATCAGTTCACCATACAGTGCATAATCACATTACACCCATTTAGTACACAATGCAAGCCATGGAAATACAAACTGATGGGCATTAATGCAGATCTGCATTACCATGTGAAGTGCCTTACAGTGCAACAGGCACAATGCCTGAAACAGGAACGTGGCATGATCAAGAAAAAGCATACAATTGTCTCAAAATGTAAATTTGTGTATTTTGATTCAACACTCTTGCTTATTTATTAGGTGACAAGATGCTGAAAATTCCATCAAATTTGGGTTCAGATTCCAGAGATATGAGTACCTTTACGGTGATGTAAACAGAGGAATATAAGAAATATTTGATCTCTTCTTTTGCTTGGAACTCAAATTTTTATTTTTTGACAAGCGACTCATAATGCTTGATTTCGGTCTAATGTTGCAATGAAGGTTTGAGTTAACAAACTGAGGCATTTAGTGAGGTTCTTCTTGGTAACATAGACTAAATAAACACTGAAAAACACTCCCAAAATGATAAATAAACTCTATCTTAAAGTATAGATAGTTGAATAACCAAGACATGGGTTAAAGCTTGCTCTGAGATATTCTGAGGGAAGTGATTTGTTTCCATGAGAGTGGCACAAGATATGTATTCGCAAAATGCATTTTTCTTTTAGTTGAACTACTACATATAATTTCATGCTGGGTGATTTTCACAATTTTCATATTATTTAAGGTTTTAGGTCTAACAAAAAAATTAAATGTAGAAATGAAACATACCTATTATTTTTTGGCATTAGAAAATGGCCCAAACACAACTTCAAGAAGGCCTCTCCTTCTTATGTTTTTGCTCTGTCTCTTGGCAGCAAGTCCAGAGCTTAAATATAAATATGCTATAAATATGCTATATAATGCATCTTTAATACGGCATTATGTGTGGGGAGAATAATGAAATTAAGTTAGTTTATGAAAAGAGTGAAAGTGGTTGAAATTTATACAGCAGGGAAAATGAATGACTATTTTAGTAGATATAGTATCACATGTACTTTTTGGAGCCCCAGTAAATGCTGAAGGGAGTGACAAGTTTGAGTGCCAATGTTATCACAGGAGGCAGAAATGGCTTTCATAGTTTCCCAATTACCCGCTAGCAAAAATGTACTGCTACTTTAATGAATGTATAAATGTTGAGGGGGGAGGGTGGAAGTTTGCATTTTTATGGGGTAGAGGGATGTACTCAAAATACTTCTGTTGGTTACTATTGACATTTTGAGGTCTTGTATGTCTCTCAAGCCTATTTTTATGATTATTTTCTGAAAAAAGAAGGGTTTTATTAAAGCTTAGGCCACCTTAATTAAATCCTGAATTAAAAGCTTGTGAGAAATTGAAAACCTAATGCGAAATGTGTTTTTTTTTAATCTATCTAATTTTATGTATCAGTACAGGCTTTGGGACAGCACTGTATGCAGAAAACAATGTTGCAAATGTTAGAAATAGTTGACAAAAAAAGTCACTGCTACAAAATAATTCTTCAATGTGTTGAAAACTTCAACACTTGTTGAAAACTTACAAATCTAATACTATAGAAATTTTTTGATTCTCAAAGAGGGATCACTCGTACAATTGTATTAACGTGCGGCAGCTCTGAGACTCAGGATTTAATTTAAATGGCCTTATATGTGACTTTTGGAGGAAAGTGACCCAGGAGCTTGATATTGTACTACCTCTGCAGTTGGTTGTCAAGGTCAAATGTGGGAAAATTGATTACAAAAATGTAAGCATGGAACTAGGAACCACATTACTTGTTCTGCTGAAATATAGAAAATTATTTTGAAACAGGTTCATCAGGTTTGGTAATTTTAATAAACAGATTAATTTTAATCTTAAAAGAAATCGAAGTTTTTTATTTGTCAAAACCAATTGAATAAACTTGCTGTTTGTTTCCGGTTTGTAATTCAAATCAAATAACAATTTTTGTTTGACAGAACCAGATCTGATCTGATGAAGTCCTATAAATATAAATAAGTAAAAACTTATTGGTTTTGTCAGGCAAAAATTGTTATTTGATAACTACTTTCTTGTTGCAATTTCATCAGTGAACCACTAATTTTTTCAAAGCTTCATGTTGTAATGATCTCATTCTTATAGACACACTGACAATCCGCAAGCCAGGCAACAGCACCAAACTTCTGGTTTATAGGAAAAAGACCCACACAGACCAGTATCCCTCACAATCTATCAGCCACTTCATCAGAAAATGGGTGTTGTTTGCTGTAAATCTGTGTTCGCAAGAAATGGAAGGGACCATAGAAGTTGCTCTTGTGGGTCTTCAGTCAAGGTCAAAAGTGGACCAAAATATTTTTAGAACCAGAAACCTAATGAGCTTTGTGGACTTAACACAGTTTATAAGCTAGTCTCAGATTGATCACGCTGAAATTCTAAGCTCAAATTATTTTTTTATTTTTTAGCCCAAATATTTCTCATGATATTGATATACATATGAATTGTAATATCACAATTTACTAATATATAAAAAAAAAAGAAGCGGCTGATTTTATCCATATGTTTAAAACCATTAATTTTGTAATACTCAATTCAGAGTTTTTTTCTGTGAACAACAACAATATACGTTCTGTGAATTGAGAATGTTTAAAGTCCCTTCTGGCAAAGCAGGCACAGTCATTTCATGACGTCAACTTTTTTCTAGGTCAAATCTGTCTGGTTCGAAGGAACTCATCGCTTAAGTTGGTTTTTGCGGAATATCAATTGTGACCGTACACCACGAATGAGCCGTAAATGTCCTCAATTGTATTCTGAGTTACAGTGTAAAATGGAGATACATGAAGCACCAAATTGAAATACCTCAATATGACTTCATGCCCATTTTACACTGTAACTCAGAATACAATCGAGGACATTTACGGCTCATTCGTGGTGTACGGTCACAATTTTAAACGTCTTATTTTCTCAAAAAAAGAGTCATTTTCATTGTCCTCAAAATATTAGCTTGCCAATGATATGATGTTGTTCAAGCAATATATATGACCTTTAACAAATAAGTAATTAGTTTAAGCATTAGTTGATGCAGATTGACAAGTAGAAAAGGAGTTTATTACTGTTAAATTAAGTTGTTTTAAAGCTTAATTAAGTTTATTACAAATCAAGTTACATTGTCAATTAGGCTTACTTGACATTTAGTCAATTTTTAAATAAATTATCTTGTAGTTTAAATTGGCTGAAGTTGAATTACATGAAGCAGATTGCTGTCCCTTGTTTCTTGAGTAATAAATCAACTGGTCATATATATTGGCGAGATGGATTATTTCAAGCTAATAGATGTCCTTTGTTTGCTAAGATGAGGAAAGGGAATGGCGATTTATTGAATTTAAAAAAATTCGAAGCGGAGAAAGAGTTTTCATTTGTAGGATTGTAGAATTAATTAATCTGAGTGTGCTAGACTAATGCAGTCAAACTATGTATGAATTTTAAAGGTGTAACTCAATTGACAGCCTCATTCCTCAACTTAACCCCATCAAAATTTAGATTTTGGTATCATGTGAAAACTCATATTTTGCTCATCCCCATCGCAAGGGAAATTTTAGGCCTGAAATATGTTTGGTTTAGGTGATATGAAAATTGTAGTTTGGTGGTTTATAGTACCCCAGAAGTTGTGTACTGCACAGTGTCATCGCCCCGATATCTTCATGGCAGAAATCACCATGGTAGGTTGAATCCACAGCCACACATGGCCATTTTGTTCCGACCTTTGAGACGCATAATGAGCCGAGGGACATCTGACTAAGGCTACTGACAATAGCCTGGAAATTGACCTCTCTGTGTGTGAGTGAGCATGTATACGCCATTATGAGGTCAATGGTCATATGCTTCTAGACTGCTTGCACGAGTGAGTGCAGCTAGCCTATGCTGCACTATAGTTCGGCACCATATAAAATCAGAATTCTTTCTCAAGATGCTAGCTAACGACTATCATATCCATTGAACACGTATATTCAAAATTTAGACTAAATCTATTACGGGAGATATTCATCATTTTCTACCCCGGTATCCAAAGATTTATCATCTAATATCAAATCGTACATAGCACATTCACATGTATCAATCCCGGGTATTCATTTCAGTGTCTCTGCTGTATAATGTAATTATTAACCGGGCGATGTCGGTGTGTACTGTTCAAAGTGCCAATGTGATATACATTTTTGCTTCAAGTCTAAACTGCTGGAGTAAGTTAACTAACAAAACTTGAAACTTGGAATGAGAATGTTTGGGTGATGGGCCGCATATATGAGATATAAAACACTATATTACAATTGGACTGCCCACCTTTAATTTTCACCATCTTGTCTGATCACAAATGTTTTTCTGCACAACTTAACTGCCATGCATGCTCATTCCCGTGAGGCAATGTTAAATATAGCTGTGCGTCATATACATGATGCAGAAAGTAAAATCCTTAATCAAGGTTGAGTTCTTTGTTGCTCCTTGTTCTGATTGTCGCAGCTATGGCGGTGGAACATATCATGAATGATTAAACCAAGATGAGAAAAGCTTAACCCAAGGGCACTACTACCTTTCTTATAGTCCCCCTGATTGGCTAATTATGTGATAAAATCTTCTGTGTAACCAATCAAAAGAAAGCTTTTATATCTCTTAGCAATTTTAAGCTTAATCCCCTTCAGCCCAACTGACTGATTCTTACCCGCTATATGATTGGCTCAATACACGATATAACCCTCTTTGTAACCAATCAAAACAGCTCTAACAGGCTGATAAAATGACTGGTAGTGCCCATGGGGTTAAGATTCATGAGTAATTTTTTTACTGGATTTCTGCATCACACTGGAAAATCCATCTTTGAATGTAGAATATATATCTTGCAGATTAATCTGCTATTTTTGCATATATAGATTGACTTCAGCATGTTCGATACATAGTTTCAAGACGCGCATATTCAAGATTTTAAAATAATATAAGGAACATGGAAAAACAGTGGTAAAATAGACAGGAATTATATAGATAAACATAATTTTTCGCCAGGTTCACCGTCGCTAGGAGACAAGAAGAAATAGTGATCCCGTCTGGGAATCAAACCCAGGACCTCGGGTTTACAAGACATGTGCCTTTGGCCATGGGAGCTTCGTGAGTAGGCTGGTTGAAATTTGTATCTATAAGCGGTCAATCAAACTTATATCCTCCCTGCAAAATATCCCATAGTAGCGACGGTGAACCTGGTGAAAAATTATGATATACGGAATTCCACTCAAGTTGTATTTCTCTTTCTTACATTTTCCTGTTCTTTTTCCTTTCTTTGGCAAGGCAGCTACTGGTACCGCACATGCTTCAATAAGCTCCTGCCAATACTTCAAAATATGTGATTCTCATACCAGAGAGACAAAGTCTGTGCCATAATTGATTTTTCTTTATATATGAACCACACAGACTCTATGTAAAATAGTTCCCTGTGGAAAGTCATGCAATTGAATATGCCTGGCATAGAATCTCTGAAGTTAGTAAATCAATTAGATAAAGCGAGCGCTTTATTATCATGTGCATGGTCATGGTCGAAGACTGACGTCTAAATCTTTTACTTATTTTTAGATGTTTTGTGGTGATGTGATTTATTTTAGATTGTTTATTTGCTTTCCTAGAACAATGAATCAATAATCTGACATTGTACTCATTGTTTAATTAGATTTGTACGGCAACAGGGAGTAAATTATATCTTGTCCTTCAAAAAGCTGGTCATTGGTTCAATTATCATCTGTAAGCTGCCCTTCAGATAGTTGTATTTAAGATTTGAACAATGATGATGCAATACAGTTTCACTGCAGTGCTTTGT
The DNA here is from genome assembly GCF_039555335.1 of Amphiura filiformis. Taxonomy (NCBI): domain Eukaryota; kingdom Metazoa; phylum Echinodermata; class Ophiuroidea; order Amphilepidida; family Amphiuridae; genus Amphiura; species Amphiura filiformis. The sequence goes on from NC_092628.1 coordinate 25,164,720, forward strand.
CTCTCTCTCTCTCTCTCTCTTCTTTTTTGTGGCTAAACTGTTGAATGCAACATACTTCCACATACAATAATGTGCTAATCACACCAAGTTACAAACAATAGTGTACTAGGCACACTTAGTCACATAAAATAGTGTGCTAGTCACAGTCACATACAATAATGTGCTAATCACATTGAGTCACATAAAATAGTGTGCTAGTCACACAGAGTCACATACAATAGTGTGCTAATCACACAAAGTCGCATACAATAGTGTGCTACTCACACCTAGTTACATACATACAATGGTGTGCTAATCACATTGAGTCACATAAAATAGTGTGCTATTCACACAGAATCACATACAATAGTGTGTTAGTCATACAGAGTCACATAGAAAAGTGTGCTAATCACACAAAGTCACATACAATAGTGTGCTAATTACACTTAGTTACTTGCATACAATGGTGTGCTAATCACAGTGAGTTACATACAATAGTGTACTAATCACAATGAGTCCCATACAATAGTGTGCTAATCACATTGAGTCACATACAATAGTGTACTAATCACAATGAGTCACATACAATAGTGTGCTAATCACACAAAGTCGCATACAATAGTGTGCTACTCACACCTAGTTACATACATACAATGGTGTGCTAATCACATTGAGTCACATAAAATAGTGTGCTATTCACACAGAATCACATACAATAGTGTGTTAGTCATACAGAGTCACATAGAAAAGTGTGCTAATCACACAAAGTCACATACAATAGTGTGCTAATTACACTTAGTTACTTGCATACAATGGTGTGCTAATCACAGTGAGTTACATACAATAGTGTACTAATCACAATGAGTCCCATACAATAGTGTGCTAATCACATTGAGTCACATACAATAGTGTACTAATCACAATGAGTCACATACAATAGTGTGCTAATCACAATGAGTCACATACAATAGTGTACTAATCACAATGAGTCACATACAATAGTGTGCGAATCACAATGAGTCACATACAATAGTGTGCGAATCACAATGAGTCACATACAATAGTGTACTAATCACAATGAGTCACATACAATAGTGTGCTAATCACAATGAGTCACATACAATAGTGTGCTACTCACACCTAGTTACATACATACAATGGTGTGCTAATCACATTGAGTCACATACAATAGTGTGCTAATCACATTGAGTCACATACAATAGTGTACTAATCACAATGAGTCACATACAATGGTGTGCTAATCATACTTAGTCAGATACAATAGTGTGCTAATCACATTGAGTCACATACAATAGTGTGCGAATCACAATGAGTCACATACAATAGTGTACTAATCACAATGAGTCACATACAATAGTGTGCGAATCACAATGAGTCACATACAATAGTGTGCTAATCACAATGAGTCACATACAATAGTGTACTAATCACAATGAGTCACATACAATAGTGTGCTACTCACACCTAGTTACATACATACAATGGTGTGCTAATCACATTGAGTCACATACAATAGTGTGCTAATCACATTGAGTCACATACAATAGTGTGCTAATCACAATGAGTCACATACAATAGTGTGCTAATCATACTTAGTCAGATACAATAGTGTGCTAATCACATTGAGTCACATACAATAGTGTGCGAATCACAATGAGTCACATACAATAGTGTACTAATCACAATGAGTCACATACAATAGTGTACTAATCACAATGAGTCACATACAATAGTGTGCTAATCACAATGAGTCACATACAATAGTGTGCTACTCACACCTAGTTACATACATACAATGGTGTGCTAATCACATTGAGTCACATACAATAGTGTGCTAATCACATTGAGTCACATACAATAGTGTACTAATCACAATGAGTCACATACAATAGTGTGCTAATCATACTTAGTCAGATACAATAGTGTGCTAATCACATTGAGTCACATACAATAGTGTGCGAATCACAATGAGTCACATACAATAGTGTACTAATCACAATGAGTCACATACAATAGTGTACTAATCACAATGAGTCACATACAATAGTGTGCTAATCACAATGAGTCACATACAATAGTGTGCTACTCACACCTAGTTACATACATACAATGGTGTGCTAATCACATTGAGTCACATACAATAGTGTGCTAATCACATTGAGTCACATACAATAGTGTGCTAATCACAATGAGTCACATACAATAGTGTGCTAATCACAATGAGTCACATACAATAGTGTGCTAATCACAATGAGTCACATACAATAGTGTGCTAATCACAATGAGTCACAAACAATAGTGTGCTAATCACAATGAGTCACAAACAATAGTGTGCTTATCACAATGAGTCACATACAATAGTGTGCTAATCACAATGAGTCACATACAATAGTGTGCTAATCATACTGAGTCAGCTTATTTGAAATGAAGTTTTGGTTTGTTACACACTTTATTTATTGAATGCAAACTTCGGTGTCAATCAAAACATTGAATGGTAAATGAGGTCATACCTCAAAAACAATTTTGGTGACACTGTTGTTATTTTGCTTGATCGAGTCACATGATGAAGTCCTTGTATAAAGTAATAAAACCCTTAATCTGCTTCAGCCATAAGATTGTCTCTACACATTTTAGAAATCAATATGCATTGATCACGGAGAAGAAGACATGTCCAACATACACAGTTGTCTTATTGAACTGTTCTATATAAAACAGGCAATGCCAACTCCTTGAATGAAAAGTAGTCCTACTTCTTGTGAGGCTGTCTTTATGGCATTTTTTTTCTTCATAAGTGGGCCATGGAACATAAAGATAGAGTCAGTATGACACTGGGTACCAGACAGTCAGGGGTAGTCCAACTAGCGTGCGTATGTGTTTGTGTGGCAGATATAACATCTTCAAAATGTGGTCTTTCTCAAGGTGTGAAAAATTTGCAGTTTGGATAAACTAGACTTCCCCTGAAGCAGGGTGAGTTTTTCATGGTTATGTACATTTTGTTTGTTTTTTGTACCAAAAAACAAGCTCATTAGGGCCTGGAACCTCCCTGACATGGGTGTAAATGATAATTTGATTTGATTTACCTTTAGACTGGGTGAAACTGCAAACTTGTTGAGGAACATTCAAGTTATAGCCAAGTATAATAGAGTTTTAAAAATAGATTGTTGGTTTTTATTGTTTTTATACCACAAATTTGACAATGTAATTAGCCACCATGATGGCCTTGATGAGAGTCATATAAAATGCAGCAAATGAAATGTTCCTTCTCATAGTGGCAACATTTTAAAAGTGCATTGACATTGATCATCTTTTTGTAATTTTGCTTGATGAGAAATATTATGTTTAGTCCTGTTATCCCTCTGCCACTCCCCCCCACAGCAGTGGTATGGAGCACTGCTGTAGTCGTCATAAGAACATGCCATCATCTTCATATCTTTACTCCAAGATATCAATGGATATCCCATGGCTTTCTGTAGCTCCTTTGTTTTTGTCTTTTAATGACATTAATCATGAGAAAAAATCACTTAATATCTTCTTCTTGGGTCCTGTCAGCATGCTCAGGCTTGCTGTACTTTCGCCAACGTTATATCCATTTAATGTAAGAATTATTGATTGAAAGTCAGCACTGTTTAATAAGAGAGTAAGTCATTGAACCTGATTGTTTTAGACTTGTGTCAACATAGTAGGAGGGCCTGTAGCATAGGTTAGACTTGTGTCAACATAGTAGGGCCTATAGCATAGGTTAGACTTGTGTCAACATAGTAGGGCCTATAGCATAGGTTCTAGGTTGTTACATAATATCGACCATCCTGCCACATCTTCTTCACAGCTGTGCACTTACTTTTGGTTTGATAAATCAATTAAAGAACTTCTTTCTTTCTTTCTTTCTTTCTTTCTTTCTTTCTTTCTTTCTTTCTTTCTTTCTTTCTTTCTTTCTTTCTTTCTTTCTTTCTTTCTTTCTTTCTTTCTTTCTTTCTCCCCTTCTCTCTTTCTCTCTCTCTTTCTTACCTCCTTTCTTTCTTTTTTCTTTCTTTCTTTCTTTCTTTCTTTCTTTCTTTCTTTCTTTCTTTCTTTCTTTCTTTTTCTTTCTTTCTTTCTTTCTTTCTTTCTTTCTTTCCTCCTTCTTTCTGTTTCTCTTTTTCTCCTTCCATCTATCTTCACAGGCCCTTTTTGTATTTTTCCATTTCATTTACACAAACAGGATTTCTACACAAGCAATTCTCTACGATTCTACATTTGGATGAAAGTGAGCACAAAACTTAATAATTTGCACTTTTTCAAGTGGTAACTACAAAGGCCAGGAACATTGATGTGTCACAGAACTTGAGTGTTGATTCCATTTCGTCTAATGAAGTACCTGTCTCTATTTCACATTCAATCCATAGTACATGGCACACAGTGTGAAATGAAGCAAGAAACTCTCTGATTACCACAGATAGATAGCTCTCAGATATGGATGTTATTTATAGCAAATGTGACTCTATGTCAAGATGACTTGAACATCTTTGGTTCAGGGACAAGTATTGCCCAATGGCCACAGTCGATTAAATTGTCATGCGGCAGAGGAAAGGTTGGGCGGTAGGGACTCATAAAGCAATATTGGATTTCAATTTGTTTGGTGTAATAAAAAGAACAAATTTTTAGATTTGATGATGATGACAATACATTCAGAAACAATAGTAACAAAATTTATGGTGGTGATGGTGTTGGCAGCAATGGCATAATGAGAGGGGTAATGGTATTGAATGGGAAAAAAAATGATAATGATGAAAATAAAGTATATTAAATGAAAGTGTAATGATAATACATTGGCCAACAAAATTGAACTTTTTTTCTGGTGACTTGGATTTAAGAGTTGTTTTTAACTAATTTGGGGTCGCTGATTTCAAATATGGCATCAGTTTTTCCCTATCAGGTCAAGTTTTTTTCTATGACAAATGGTGAAATTTCATGAATTACTATTTAGAACACATATGTTTAATAAGCAAGGACAGGATGAGTTATACTTTTTGCCTTTGTCTTAAAAATATTGTACATTATGTGGAATTGGACTGATAAATACAGCTTAATAGCAGACAATCATACCTTCCCATGATGCTTTGCACCACATAATGTAGCTCTGAAACACATGGAATCTTGTATATTTCTACATGATTTATACAATTTAGACAATCCCGCAGATGGAAATTTGTTCCATAAACATGCTAAGGCAAATCTTCTTGCCAAATTAGTGTACCTTTATATAGTTGATATTATTATGTCAATATTTATGCATTTACCTTTTGACTTTGAATTGGGTTCATGTGATTTAGTAACTTTATAGACCGGGCAATACACCCTCTCATATAAGCGGGGTATACCATAGAGTGAAAATTTGACGTGATATGCAAAAACTAATGCTATATTTGAAATCAGCGACCCAAAATTACCTAAAAACAACTCTCAAACCAAAGTCACCAAAAACTGTGTTGGGCAGTTATACATTATAATGTATGGCTAAAGATGATGTTGAAGTGAAGATGGGAGATGATTCAAGGGTGAGGAATAGGGCAAGGGTGAAGGCAAAGGTGAAGGAAACAACAGTGAGATTGACATTGTTTATTGGGACAGCAGTCACAGAAAATTCTTTAATTGGGGATACTTTTACACACACGGATGTACTTTTTGCACAAATTTGTTATTTTGATCAAATTCTGAAGATTCCTTTCCCCAAAAAATATATAGGTTTATGTACTTTTCTTTTCTTACTTTAAAAGGTGTAATGGACATGTGATCCTGTTGGCATCCTTATAAAGTAGTTAATGCCTTACATGACAAGTTGACAGAAATGGGTGACACATAAAAATGTACTACATCACATGAACATGGAAAACCAGGGCTAGCGTAATTTATATTCCAATCGTGTGTATAGGACAACCAAGTGACAAGCAAGTATCATTGTGAGATAAAGTTCTAGTGGTCAATGCCCTCGTTTGCACACCACCTGGCAGTGAAAATTGGTCAGATTATACATACTGCCATGAAATCAATTTTTGAGCACCATGGATTTAATGAGACAGGTGTTTCTCAATGAAAGTCATTTAACTGGATTTGCACAATTAGAATTCTGGCAGTTTTTGTGTCAATTTTGTCATGTTTGTCATGATATGCATCCGGATACATGTGATGTGGTCAATGCACTGGATTGATAACCAGATAGCCTTCATTTTTTTGTGACAAATTATAAATTTATAATTTACTGCTGTTATGTCATGATGTGATTAGAATGTATCTAGAGAACCATAAGTGATAAAACAGGTGTTTTCTCTGGAGTAAGGTGATGTTCATGTCCACACAGGACTCAGACCTTTTCTTTCTTATTGCATCAATGATCAACACATTAACCCACATAGAAAGGGTGAGAATGAAGTGAATTAAAGCATTGACTTTTGAGATGGGTGAAACATCATGTAGGTCAGGAAGTTATGTGGGTGCATGTGTTTGCATGGAGAACTAGGGTTTTGATAGCCAGATGGCAGATCCATGCAAGGGGTCAATACAGACAAATGTGGAAAAGTTTGTAAACAGATGCATTTGTGGGATTTTTTGATTTGTAATTTGTACAATTAACTGCAGCTTGTTCGAAAATCAATTTGAACTCTCCTTCAAACCTTTCCTATTTTCAATGGTACTTTCCTCAGAAACAGATGGCTTCATCATGGTGAAAAATCTATAGTCAAGTGAGTATTTGTCTGACATCTTTTAGGTGCAACTTTTTATTAGCACAGGATTGTATTGTGCAATGTTTTGTAATATTGACTTGAGTGAATATGTGATCAGCCTCACTGTTCTGTAATGCAATATGTACAATAGGTGCTCTTCTTTTGGGGTTAGCTCTACACTTTGGGGTGCTCATCTTTTCACACTTTGAATAAAAGTACCTGCTTCAACAATGCATGGCAATGCCTGAAACTCCTGGTACATGTTATTTGCCTTAAAGTCAGTTGTGACGTACCTCACTCAGTTTCACTTCAAGAGAGGAACCAAACTTGATAGCTGCTCTTTAATTGTACACAACAAAAGTTGTTATGTTCTTTGATAGATTCTATCTGTGTCATCTTATGTCTCTCTTTGAATTTGTGAATACTTTGTAATTGTTAGCTCCAAGTGTCACAACCTACTTTAGATGTTGTAGGCAATTTGTGTAATGCAATTGTACCCAGAGTCTGCACACTGTAACTTTGAGTCAGATATAGAAAGTAAGTTCACCTCACTGATGATAGGTTCTATTTGTAACAGCCAGAGCCTGCTTTCTATTATCATACCTATTAATTGCTATCCTCATTTGTCTAGACACATTTCTAGGTTTTGTCTGTCTCCCAGGAATCCTGTTGAAATGAAGTATATTACTTTGTACTGTTCACTGCTTAACAAGAAAAGAAAGCCATCTTTGTAATAAATAGAATAAGACAATATGAGTGTGATAATGGTTAAACCACATTATGAGGTGTCTCTCTTAACAAGTCAACCCCATTGGTGTGGCATGTCTGTGTGTTGACAGGTATTTGAGAAGACAAATTACAAGGAGATTGAAGGAGATTCAAAATTGTGAGGTTTAAAGGTGGTTGGTATGATTTATTTTCATATGGTGTTTCTTACTTCACTTGAAGGCCTATCAGCAAAACAATCTAATTGCAAGTTTAAAGTTGAATGACATTTTTCTATTCATACCATCGAATGGAAACATACCAAGCTAGGCAAATCCATTTTACCCACATGCAGTGTTAATATATTTTTGGAAAACTATAGTTAATACATTGTTGCACCCTTCAAAATTGTTCAAGCATTAAAATAAAATGAATACTGCAGAAACAAGTAGAGGCTATGACATGGGATTTGGGGTTGTGTAATTGACTTTATGCCCCAAAACACTGTATTGTTTTGGACACATCAGCTAATTTAAGTTGAAATTTAGGGGTAATATGCAATATAGTCTGCTGTGTTTCAGATACCTGGGGGACAACCAGTGCCTATGGGATACCCAGGCATTGAATAGAAGGAGTATTACACATTACCCACAATGCATTGTGATTTGAATATTTGATGAAACTTGTGGTCTGAAAAGACAAAGAATTCAATTTCCTGATACAGATGTATGTACCCAGTATATAAAGTAGAGCTGGAATATCAGATAATTGCAAACTGGGATAGCTGGAAATCCCCCTTTGAGTCTTGAAATATCCTTTTTGTAACTCAAAATTTACCTATATACTGATCAGAAAAAGGTAGAAAACATTTCCAAGATTCATTTTCATATCGTGAATATTGATTGATGTTGAATCAAATTTCAATAATACTGCTGGGAACCCCTGAAGGTTGCACTTTATGAAGTTCATCGTGTTTTATCACAATATCGGAGAAAGATGAGATATTGTGATGATGCAGAAACAGAGGCTCTGGATCAAGAGACTTGAACTGTTATAACATGTTATGAACCCTACTAGACTTAATCACAAGTCATTTGAAGTGTGTTGTGGTTTAAGAGCTATGATCATGATCCTAGACTTTGTGAACAGGTGCGTAACAACATGTTTGGAAACGTTATCATATGTAGTAAACATTTTACTTGGAATGTTTGCTCTCATATATATACAGCATATTTTAATAGCAGCCAAAGGATCTAACAAAAATATTATGTGAATTTTTTCAGAGAAAAAACTTCATTTTATCACACTCTACAAAACTATTCTTCATAGCTATTCTTGCAAAATGTCAAAGGAGGTTATTTAAGTAGTATAGGGGTTTTTCCACAGAGATTGGTTCTTGCTCCTTTAAGACTGCATATCGGAAATATGTCAATAAGGCCACAGTACTATTTTAATTGGTGTTATATTGTTGTGCTATTACAAGTGTAACTTTCCCCAACATGTGTTAGGCAGATCTACAATGATTTGGTAGTCTGATTGAGCGGCTTTTGTAGATATTCCCCACAATTTTGACCATGACCTGTCCAGAAGGAACCAATGGTTAAGAAAATAATTGGGCAACTTTTCGACATTGACTCCTACAATTTTTGGTAGTTTCCTATCCCATAGGAACCAGTAGTTACAAGAAAAATTGTGTTGTTTCAATGACATGACCTGTGATTTGGCTGGAAATGTTTGGCAACTGTGTCATTCTGGAAAACACATCTTTTTGAAAAGATGTGTTTGGAAAAGTGTTGTAACATTTTTTCCTACAATGAACCCCAAATCTGTGAAGTCTAACTAAGAACAATGCTAACAGCATAGCTGAAAGAAAAGAGAATCAATTTGTAGTAGCCCATTACAAATCTACCATGTTGTTTGTGTATCTCTGCAAGGACCTGGGAGGCACTCAATCAAAAAGATGACTTAATTAGTTTGTATTTTTCTGTAGGGATGGGTTAGCTGTGCCACAGGTTATGATGAAAAGCTTTTAGATAGACCCCTATAGGGGCAGAGTCCTCAGGGAACACTTATTCAATACACAAAACTTTTTGTGACCCATTCCTATAACACCCGTAACATGTCAGTGAATGTAAATATGAGGTAAAGACTTCTTCAGATAAAGCTACTACTTGTGGCTCTGGCACCAATAGTACATTATGTCAATGCACAAAATTATTGAAGAAAAATTTATTTACTATACTACATGTACTCTCCAGAGATTTTGACATATTTGTGGTTCTGTGTGAATGGGTCACATTTGATCAGTTGACTTATCAGCTTGCAAGTCTTGAGACAAGACTACAAAACCTGGCTTGTAAAGTATCTTCTGTACAGGACCTTGAGGTGGGTGAAACCCAGAATATAGTGATACCTTATTTCCTCTCTTTTATTGCAATGGATAATAATGAATGAAAAGGATCCAATATTGAAATTGCTGAAATAGATATCTATGGATGACATTTGGGAGGTTTTTTTACTTGTGAAAATGAACACTGTAGCTCAGTGTATGTCCCTAGTGGCTATTTCAATGGTGAGGAATCAGGGTTTGCTACTTGGTTATTTTTAACACCAATGATACAGCTCCGTGAGATAAAATGTAGTAGCTGATGTTGTGCTTACAGGAAAAAAGTGCACATCTTATGTTGAACTCCTCTGAGCTTTCATAGGTTTTTATAATACAATTTCATAAATGTGTTATAAACTAATCATATAGATAACAGTAATTTAATGTACTACCCATTAGTAACAGAAAAATGTAACAAATGATATTCAATGTTGATAGCACTTTGTTAAAAAAACCTTCCTACTGCTGAGTAAAAAACTTATTTCAAATGCTATATCCCCTGCTGATAGCAGTATATTTAACAAAAGCTTTCTACTGCTGTATCAAAAGCTTCTTACAAATGCTATCTAATGCTGATAGCAAGTAAGTGAAGCCAAAACATTCCGTTAATAGTGAATATTGTAACGGATTTCCCCTCTATAAATAGCGTGTTTTTCCACTATTTTGCAAGCCAAATAATCACATGTTTTGCGGCTACATCAAGGTATTTTTTGTACCACACTTAAGTTGTTATTGTAAAGTTTTCCATTGTATTCAGCGCGTACTGGTAACGTTGTAAGCTGTTGTACAGGAAGCGGCATCGCCTTTGTGAAGATTTAGCAATCGCGGACGCTGATTGGATGAAAGTCAGCTGATCCAAACTTTGGCGTGGGTCTGGAGGTGCGCGATTTGAGAAACTTGTCAGACCGAGAGACCGACTGACTGAGTGCAGACCGTGTGACGTGATGGACAGGGGAGTGGAGGACGACCAAGATGGAGACAATTTCGACGGGTGGACAGATGTATTTACCTTTGTGTGCTTTTCTGACAATATTTTCGTGTGGAATTGGAAAAGACTGAGCAAAATTGACAGCAGCGAATGGACGATACAAATTTACCAAGTTTGACGAGTTTTAATTGTGAGCTATTGTGACGACATTTTACTTCGTAATACGCTGAGAAATGGGGAAAGATTCGCATTATTTCAGTGGATATTATCGCCTGGATTGGAGTTATATCTTCAATGGAGTTTTGGGCAGCTCATGACGCACGCAATGGACATGATTTTCAAGCCGTGATTTAGCGAAGACGCCATTTTCTTCCATGGCATGTATTTCTGCAATGGACATTTCGCAATTTAAAAAGCTGGCCAGCAAAATGTCGGATTTTAATTCAGTGCACTTCGCGAGAACGACAGACAAGCATGATCAACAGGTGACGACATCATGGACATTGTGTGTATATTTTTGATGTGAGTTTATGATTTTGATATGCATATTTAAATGTAAACAAACAAGTTGTGCTTCTTGTGGGGGGATGAGTAAAACAAATGTTTGCCAAATTGGGATGTGTTTTGAGCAATGTTTTGGTTTGTATTTCTTTTGGACATTGTTTTGAGAGTAAAAATGTCTGAAATTGGGTCAGAGTTCAAGTTCAGGTTATTGTTTGGCAGGGATTGGGACAAAACCTTGAGGAAAGTAAATTGGGTTAAAATATTATGTTTTGTAAAACAAGCAGCACAGATGATTGCAAATTGTCATGACATTTTGTGTACAGAAAGTCGAACTTTGTGTAAATAAGCTATTTTATCATGTTGATTGACATTTGGTGGCTAAAGTATGGTGCGCCAAAAGCGTCATAATTGCAATTGTGAGCATGGTTCAAATATTGTGCACTTTGCGTAAAAGTAGGCCAGGGTAAAATAATGTGTGACTTTAAATAACATGTAGTTGCATAATTTACCAGATTTGTGCATGCTGATTGCGTAATCACATTTTGATTTAGGCTAAATGCTTTGTGTAGAATTATATAGTGCACCATTTGATTCAAGATTTGTAGGCCTATAAGTAAGAAACTATGTTGTGTACTTTGGCAAAACATTTTAGTAAATACACTTGTGTATTTATAACTTGGTTATGGCAAGCCATTGTTGACAAAATTAGCATTGAAACTGATGATTGGTGTGTGACAGAAATAGATCATTTCAATGTAATAAGTGACGCAGTTATTGTTGAAAACTTGTATTTGTATGTGTTGAAATCTGTCAAATTGAGTATTGGATAAAATTACACGGGATTTGTGTACCAACTCAAAAATGTGTGTTGATGAATAAACAGATTGTATTTTATTAAAGACACGCAGAGGGCAGAAGAAACCCGAAGTAGTAGTGACACTGACGAGTGGCTACGGCGTATTACTGCTATACCGGAAGTTTCACTGACTTCTATTTAAGCCCATGCAGACTCCTCGTGCACTTTGAAGTCTGTACTGGCCTTAATGTGTCATTGTATAAAAAGCTTGTTTTTGTATAAAAAGGATTGTCTTTCAAGTGGAAATCTGCGCAGTGGTGCAGAATGTGTTGATGTGGCTCCCAGCATCAACTCCCGAAGGTTGTGCGCAACATAGATTTCCATGAGGACATTCGTATTTAAACATGTGTTCAGTGTGTAGGCGTAATATGGTTTCAAAAATAATGCTTGCAGTGTGCATTCATAATGTCATTTTTGTGAAATAATTGTAAAAATGTAATATTAATGTTGGCAATTGCACTTTTGTGGTTTATGCATTTAGGAGTTGCAGATTAGGCGAGTTGTGAGAGAGCTTTAGTGAGAGTTTATGGACGCGAAGGTTTGAGGCGCTCAAATTGCGAGTTAACATTTGTGTACAATGTTAGAGTCGTGTATTGTTCAGGATTGTGTGAGATTAAAATAGTTGGAGAATTGGCGAGTTCAAGGTTAAAAGGTGCTCAGGTGATACCAGTAGAAGGAAATAGTGTACAGTTGTAATGGACAAATTGGGTATAAGAGTAAGGTAAAAATCAATTGTTGAAGGTTTGGCATTTCAAATCGTTTGTGCATGAAGTTAATAGTGCATTGACCTTTGTTTATGTATTTACATGTGTCAGGTGCTTTGATGAATCCTAAAAAAAAGTACCATGTATTACTTGTCATTGTGTAGGATGCTTTGATGAACCATATAAAAAGTATTCTTTGTAATGTAAATTGTGAAACTTTATGTAAAATGATGCGTCATAACAAAGTATGGTAGGCCATTTGCGTCATAACAGCAGATAAAAAACACACTGTTGCTAATTGTTTAATTAAACAGCTGTGCATTGTAAAATCAAATCATTCCTTTCAGTCAGGTGTGGTAAGCCATTTGTGACATAAACTGTTATTCATGTAGTAGAGTAAGATGCATTTTGTAGAGTAAGAACTTTTAATAAAACTTGTTAACAAATAATAATATTCATTGTTTATTGTCTTTATAAGCCTGACCAGGATTCCTTTGACGGATACCTAGGTGTGTTCTGCCACACCAACTTACCCTGATGGTGGCAATATTTCTGTTCGCATAAATCTGCGCTTTTAGAAACCAGCCTTCGCTACTTTTATTTTACCCTAAAAGGAGGGGTGGCGCTGCTCCAAAAATTGTGGCAAATCCGCTCGGCCATCAATCAAAAATAGGGTCAGCCAGCCCCACCCTAGCGTTCCTTTTACAATATTATATACCTCATATAAAGATTCCTGTCATCTGATTGGTTAAAAGTGCAGTCATTGAATTAGCTATGCCCTCCTTTTTAAGAATTACGTAAAAACTGAACTATTCCCGGGCAATAGTCTTTTAAAAGATTATTCCCGGGCATAGTCATTTTCATATCATCTGTGTGGGTCCCGATCAAACTCTCGCATGCGATAGCGTGTTAGCATTACATACGCTTGGCGCCAACGCTGCTGCCTGCCAGTTCGGTGACGCTGATCGGTTCATAACAAAAACTTTCTTTGTAAATTTTACCATGGCCTATGAACAATAAAATAGGCCTTTTAACCAATCAAATGACAAAAATCTATATTATGAGGTATATAAAACAAATATTGACTGCTTTATTTGGGTCATGGTTAACATTATAGGCCCGCGGTGATCTCAAAACCATGCTATGACCCTCGGCTGCGCCTCGGGTCATAGCATGGTTTTGAGATCACCTTGGGCCTATAATTTTAACCATGCCCCTCATAGCAGTCAATATTTGTATACTATTTAAATCTGCTGCTATCTACTGCTGAAAGCAAATAATTATAACTTATGCTATAAATGCTACAGTATCCCTTGCTGATAACACTATATTTAAGAAAAGCTTTCTGCTACTGAGTGAAAAGTGTCTTACAAATGCTATCTAATGCTGGAATCAAGTATTAAAGTGATACCAAAGCATTCTCCTGCCTATTCAAAATTACTATTCAAACTGATGGTGTCTGCTGCTGATAGCAAATAATTGTAACAGATGCTATCTACTACTGATAGACAAGAACTGCAACAGATGCTATCTACTGCTGATAGCCAGGAATTGTAACAAATGTTATCTACTGCTGATAGCCAATAATTGTAACAGATGCTATCTACTACTGATAGACAAGAACTGCAACAGATGCTATCTACTGCTGATAGCCAGGAATTGTAACAAATGCTATCTACTGCTGATAGCCAAGAATAATATTATTTGTTATATCCTTCATTCATAGATTCTTGTTCATTGATTGGTTAAAAGTGTGTCACGTGATCAAAAATAAACACACTATTCTGTGAGGAAGTGCAAAAAGTACTATTTACGTCCGTAAATAGTACATCCAAGCCGTAAATAGTATTTCTGAATAGTTACTATATACGGATAGCAGCATACCCACGTCGCAGTCCATAAAGCATAACAATAACATTGAACATCGACATTGACTATAAGAGTATTTTGTCACTGCCGAGAAACGACAACACAAAAATGGCGAAATATAAATCAAGCTGGAGTGGGCTGCTACTGCTGAAGAAGATCACAATTTCAGCTGTTTAATTTGAATTGTTACCAGTTCTAGCGCAGGAATATTTACTGAATTCATACCGCAGACCAACACAGTCAGATTCAGAGCGACACTGACACGGTAAGCTTAAAAACAAACACTGACAGTGCGAGACCATGCATGAAGGTAGCTAGCTGGCCTAGTACCGTGCGTATGGAGGCCTATCCCGATTGCACGATGGCCTTCGAGTTTACACATGTAAATCTTTTTACATGTAACAACTTGAACAAATAAACACTGACAGTGAGTAAGCCCGGGAGTAAGCTTAAAACCACTAACACATGAACATGACAGTGCGAGTTTTTGAACCGCCTAAACCGGACTGCCGTGCATAGGCCCTACCTAGGCCTATCTTGAAGCATGGTGAAGTTTTCATATAATCTTTTAACCAATCAATGAACAAAACTTCTATGAATGAAGGATATAAAACAAATATATACTGCCTTCATTTGAGGTTCTGGTTAAAACTATGGTCCCTCGCTGAGATCAATAGTACTATTTTCCTTCGGGGCTGCGCCCCTCAGGAATATAGTACTATTGATCTCACCTCGGGCCCATAGTTTTAACCAGTACCTCATGGCAGTATATATTTGTATACTATCTACTGCTGATAGCCAAGAATTGTAACATTTGCTATCTACTGCTGATAGCCAAGAATAGTAACATTTGCTATCTACTGCTGATAGCCAAAAATGGTAACATTTGCTATCTACTGCTGATAGCCAAGAATTGTAACATTTTCTATCTACTGCTGATAGCCAAGAATTGTAACATATGCTATCTCCTGCTGATAGCCAAGAGTTGTAACAAATGCTATCAACTGCTGATAGGCAAGACTTGTAATAGATGCTATCTACTACTGATAGCCAAGAATTGTTAAATACAGTGTGGGCCAAAAACAACTTAACCCAATTTAAAAGGTTCATATCTCAAAATTGAAAAGTCTGCTTCAAATTGTTTTCACATATTCGTAAAAAACATATTCTTAAGAGTATTTGGTGAAAAACTATTCAAAATGTATTAAAATAAAAACATGACGCTAGTTTTAAATCAAAGAGTCAAAATTAACTTTGTCCACGCTGAAGGCCTACTGGCTGTCAACTTGCGACGGTCATTGGGAATGTCAAACACAAAGTTTCTTGGAGGGTTACCATGGTTACCTCTGGGGGCATATTCTCTCACATTTTGTGTGGACACTGTCCCATTCATCCCAAAGTTTGCTTCATCCACGACCACAACTTCTCTAAGGAAGCGCTGGGGCCTAATTACAAGCCAGTTGCAAAATGCCAATCTTCTACCTGAATCTCCTGGCTGAAGTCCATGACGCTTTGTTATCTTGTAAGGATGCCAATTGATGTCATGTTTTACTATTCGTCTGAATATTGTACGTGGTATGTTCGGCACATTGTCGCGTCGAAAACTGACTCTGGGGTTAGCTGCAAGTCCCCTTTGAACCGCTGCAATATTGGCAGCTGATATTGGCAGCTGATCTGCCAGTTCTTGGACGTCCGCTCCATGCTTTATCTACTCATCACACTTCCGAAGTTGTGGAAGTTGTTCGTATGTAAAGTTATGGTCGGTTTGGCGGGACTCTTACGTTTGGAAAACGAATCCGAAATTTACGCTGCACTTCTAAAAAGCTTTCTGTTCTTATGTATACCTCTGCCATAAAAGTCCTCTCTTGTGTTGTGAATTGCCTTATCTTGACACCTTGCAAAACTTTTTTTATCTAGAAATAAGCCACGCAGTCACAAAATGCACGGTGGCCTATTTAAAAATTGCGCCAGGTGAAACCTTTGTAATTGTGTAATTGTTATGCTAATTGTTGGTCAATGACAGGATTGAAGTTCGAGTACATGACAAGTATATGGAGATTAAAATCGATTGTATTTCGTTCATGCATGTAAAACAATTGAATACATGAATACAAAACCCACCCAAGTCCATGGGAAGTGATTTTGAGAGAAAACCCTGTGTATCATTTTAATTCCTTCAGTTATATTTACCTGGTCAATATGGTAAGTTTTATGGAGGCCTATCCCGATTGCACGATGGCCTTCGAGTTTACACATGTAAATCTTTTTACATGTAACAACTTGAACAAATAAACACTGACAGTGAGTAAGCCCGGGAGTAAGCTTAAAACCACTAACACATGAACATGACAGTGCGAGTTTTTTTTTTTTTTTAACCGAACTGCCGTGCATAGGCCCTACCTAGGCCTATCTTGATGCATGGTGAAGTTTTCATATAATCTTTTAACCAATCAATGAACAAAACTTCTATGAATGAAGGATATAAAACAAATATATACTGCCTTCATTTGAGGTTCTGTTAAAACTATGGTCCTCGCTGAGATCAATAGTACTATTTTCCTTCGGGGCTGCGCCCCTCAGGAATATAGTACTATTGATCTCACCTCGGGCCCATAGTTTTAACCAGTACCTCTCATGGCAGTATATATTTGTATACTATCTACTGCTGATAGCCAAGAATTGTAACATTTGCTATCTACTGCTGATAGCCAAGAATAGTAACATTTGCTATCTACTGCTGATAGCCAAAAATGGTAACATTTGCTATCTACTGCTGATAGCCAAGAATTGTAACATTTTCTATCTACTGCTGATAGCCAAGAATTGTAACATATGCTATCTCCTGCTGATAGCCAAGAGTTGTAACAAATGCTATCAACTGCTGATAGGCAAGAATTGTAATAGATGCTATCTACTACTGATAGCCAAGAATTGTTAAATACAGTGTGGGCCAAAAACAACTTAACCCAATTTAAAAGGTTCATATCTCAAAATTGAAAAGTCTGCTTCAAATTGTTTTCACATATTCGTAAAAAACATATTCTTAAGAGTATTTGGTGAAAAAACTATTCAAAAATGTATTAAAATAAAAACATGACGCTAGTTTTAAATCAAAGAGTCAAAATTAACTTTGTCCACGCGAAGGCCTACTGGCTGTCAACTTGCGACGGTCATTGGGAATGTCAAACACAAAGTTTCTTGGAGGGTTACCATGGTTACCTCTGGGGGCATATTCTCTCACATTTTGTGTGGACACTGTCCCATTCATCCCAAAGTTTGCTTCATCCACGACCACAACTTCTCTAAGGAAGCGCTGGGGCCTAATTACAAGCCAGTTGCAAAATGCCAATCTTCTACCTGAATCTCCTGGCTGAAGTCCATGACGCTTTGTTATCTTGTAAGGATGCCAATTGATGTCATGTTTTACTATTCGTCTGAATATTGTACGTGGTATGTTCGGCAAATTGTTGCGTCGAAAACTGACTCTGGGGTTAGCTGCAAGTCCCCTTTGAACCGCTGCAATATTGGCAGCTGATATTGGCAGCTGATCTGCCAGTTCTTGGACGTCCGCTCCATGCTTTATCTACTCATCACACTTCCGAAGTTGTGGAAGTTGTTCGTATGTAAAGTTATGGTCGGTTTGGCGGGACTCTTACGTTCGGAAAACGAATCCGAAATTTACGCTGCACTTCTAAAAAGCTTTCTGTTCTTATGTATACCTCTGCCATAAAAGTCCTCTCTTGTGTTGTGAATTGCCTTATCTTGACACCTTGCAAAACTTTTTTTATCTAGAAATAAGCCACGCAGTCACAAAATGCACGGTGGCCTATTTAAAAATTGCGCCAGGTGAAACCTTTGTAATTGTGTAATTGTTATGCTAATTGTTGGTCAATGACAGGATTGAAGTTCGAGTACATGACAAGTATATGGAGATTAAAATCGATTGTATTTCGTTCATGCATGTAAAACAATTGAATACATGAATACAAAACCCACCCAAGTCCATGGGAAGTGATTTTGAGAGAAAACCCTGTGTATCATTTTAATTCCTTCAGTTATATTTACCTGGTCAATATGGTAAGTTTTACGTGCAAATGAGTGGGTTAAACTGTATTAAGTATGACGATTAGCATTTCAGGAACTTTGTGGGGTTCATTTTAAATTTTGGACTTGGGTGGTTTTTTGAATCATATACAAAGACAACAATGTTTAAATGAGATAACCACTAGTAAGATATAACAAAATAAAGCACACAGGTATGTATAATGTTGATAAGCATTCTGCCATGTAATATAAACCACACACTTTCCTTTATTAAACCCATTTTTTATCAAAAGTCACTCTCCAGCAATGAATGTGTTAGAAGCGGACTTTTACACATACTGCATTTCAATCAATGTGTTACAAGACTCAAATCATGGACTTGGGTGGTTCTTTCATACATGCTATTTTTTACATGCTCAATAGACAGAGTGGATGAATTTGAGTTGTTTTTTCATACATATGACAGGCCTATGCATAGCAAGGAATTCCCATGCTTAACTCAATTTGGCCACAGTATGGACTTGGGTGGGTTTTGTATTCATATATTCAATTATAACTTTTATTTTCAAAGACAAGCCAAACGTGTTTACCAATATTACATGTATGCCTAACGCATCATGCCTTACTCTTAGCAATCGGACACATCCCATTGAAATATGTGTGGACAAAATGATTTTTGACCCTCGGAAGTAAAACTAGCATCATTTTGTTAATTTAGCTTCTTTTGCTTTCATTTCTTCATCATATACTTTTAGAAAGATACACATTTTATGCTGATAGAAAATTAATTGCTATATTTTGCAAAGAATTGTAACCTATACTATTGCTGCTGATAACATAATGTTTTATTACTCGTATATAAATTCTAGACAATTCATTGGTTCATTTCATATATAATTACCATCCACCACTGCCGTTTGATAGTTTCTACCCAATTATGTTTATGCCATGAAAATTTATATGTCAATGTATGTAGAATATTGAAATTATTGATAAAATAATTGAAATGTATGCAGCAGGGGAAATTAATTACATATAGAATTTGCTGGTTTAGATAAAGTATCACATGTACTTTTTGGAGTAAATGCTGAAGGGAGTGACAAGTTTGAGTGCCAATGTTATCACAGGAGGCAGAAATGGCTTTCATGTACTGTTACTTTGATGATAGTAAATGTTGTAGGTGGGGGAGAGCAAGTTTGTGTTAGTATGTTTGGGATAGATGGATAAAGGGATGGACTCAAAATACTTCTGTTGGTTACCCATTGGTATTTTTAGGCCTTGAAAGTCTCTGTAGACTATTTTGTGATTATGTTGTTAAGAAAGAAGCATTTTATTAAAGCTGTTGTGTGTTTCTGGGAGGAAAGTTGACACGGAATGTGATAATTCACTACTTCTTTAGTTGCCAAAATGCATTTTATCCATTAACCTATGAGCATTACTATAAATCTGTGTTTGCATGAAATGTAAGGGGCCAAGAAGAAGTTGGCATGGTTAAGAGTGGGCCAAAATACATTTTTAATAAAAGCGCACAACTAAGAACCAGAAACCTGTTGAGCTGAAACAACAACAGAAGTGTGGTTAAAACAACAAGAAGTAATACCTTTGACAAATTGTAACAATAATGATGCACTTAGTGCTGATGTGCAAACTAATCATCACATAATGAGGCAAACTGGATGAGATGGGACAGGAATTTGAAAAGAGGTATAATTTTAGAAAGTTGCTTAAGGGCTGGGGTATGAACGTTTGGACAGTATTTATTTTGGGACATTAGAGCACATCAGACATATCGAATTGCATTCTGAATACGAAGAATGTCCTTCTGATATCAATTAATTTTGATTTTTTGAAATTCGCAATGTAATACACATTTTATGGCAAATCATTCAAAATTGATATTTTGATATTTAACAGTACTTGAAGTAAACTTTATAAGCGGACGATCAATTGAAAATTTTGACCTTTTGTATTGATGATATGGATTTTTTTCCCAAAACACCAAAAAAAAAATAGGTCTTTTGGGGAAAAAATCCATATCTTCAATATAAAAGGTCAAAATTTTCAATTGATCGTCGGCTTTTCCTCCCAGCTACATACACTTTAAGAATATATCATTAGATTTATAAAATTTATTTCGAGGACTGTTATATATCAAAATGTGAAAAATATCAAATTTTAATAATTTGTCATAAAATTTGTATTATATCGTGAATTTCAAAAATGAAAATTATTTGATATCAGAAAGACATGCTTCAGTATTCAGAATGCAATTCGATACGTCCTGAGGTGCTCTCATGTCCCACAAAAATACTGTCGAAACGCCACAAACGCTCATTCTAGATCCCTTAACAATGCCCACAGTAGTGAGACGTGAGTGTATACTTTGACAACTATTCTAACTTGCCCTTGTCTTTGTCTTATCTTCTTAACCAATAAACTAATTGAATCTGCCAAGGTTTGGTCTAAAACCCAAAGAATCTCTGGAATTAGTTACTTAACACAAGGACCTTATTGACATACCGTAAAATTCCGTCTACAAGCATATATATGCCTCTAAACGAGGTTTTTTTGACACAAGAGACAAGAGGCAGACACTCTCAACGAAAACGTTATTTGGAGTTTGAACAACTATATTACTGATAAAGGCGGCTGTACAAACATGTATATTTGTAAGACCAATCTATTGCAATGTTTTTGAGAAGGGTATTGGCCTTTCATATCTTTCGTTAAAAAAACCCTCGTTTAGAGGCATATATGCTTCTAGACGGAATTCTACGGTATCTGTTGTCTTCCAAGTGAACTACACCTATTCAAACCTGTCTTTATCTTCTTCAGCAATATTAATAAACCAATTCTGATGCATTTTGACAAGCAGTAAAGGGGTTTATTAATTTCAAATCAAGTTGTTTTTAAGCTTAATCAAGTTTATTACTAATCAAGTTACATTGTCAATTAGGCTTACTCGACATTTAGTCAATTTTTAATTTAAATTATATCATCATTTATATTGGCTGTTGAATTACATGAAGCAGATTACTGTCACTTGTTTCTCAAGATGAATTTTTAATAAATCAATGGGTCATGAACATAGGCTAAATGGATTATTTCAACAAATTGATGTCCTTTGTTGGCCAAGATGAGGAAAGGGAATGGTGATTTATTGAATTTGAAATTTCTTCAAAGCGGAGAAAGACTATATACAAAGTAGAATTGTAGAATTGAGTGATTTGAGTATGCTAGACAAATGCAGTTAAACTATTTATGAATTTTAAAGGTGTGTAACCCGATTGACAGCCTTATTCCTCTAATGTACCTCATTAGAATGCAGATTTTGGTATCATGTGAATGCCTTTAATATGTTTCATTTAGGTGATATGAACATAAGAATGGTAGTTTATGGTTTCCACCCAAAAAGTCATGTACTGTTTTATGGGCTACTGTGATATGCATTTTTGCTACAAGAATCCAAACCAATGGAGTAAGTGTACTTAAAAAATTCGGATAAGAATGTTTGGGTGACGGGCTTTCCATATAATCAGACAACCCACCTTTAATTTTCACCATCTTATGTGATCACAAATGTTTTTTCTGCACAACTTAACTGCCATGCATGCTCATTCCCGTGAGGCAATGTTAAATATAGCTGTGCGTCATATACATGATGCAGAAAGTAAAATCCTTAATCAAGGTTTAGTTCTTTGTTGCTCCTTGTTCTGATTGTCGCAGCTATGGCCGTGGAACATATCATGAATGATTAAACCCAGATGAGAAAAGCTTAACCCAAGGGCACTACTACCTTTCTTACACTCTACCTGATTGGTCAATTATGTGATATAATCATCTGAGTAACCAATCAAAATAGAGCTTTTAAATCTGTTAGCAATTTCAAGCTTAATCTCCATCAGCCCTACTGACTGATTCTTACCCTATATGTGATTGGCTCAATACATGATATAACCCTCTTTGTAACCAATCAAAACAGCTCTTAGAGGCTGATAAATTGGTACATATAGTGCCTTTGGGGTAGATTCATGAGTAATTGTGACCGTACAGCCTGCGAATGAGCCGTAAATGTCCTCAATTGTATTCTGAGTTACAGTGTAAAATGGGCATGAAGGTCGTATTCATAGGTACCTCAATTTGGTGCTACGTGTACCTCATTTAATGAGATACACGTAGCACCAAATTGAAATACCTATAAATATGACCTTCATGCCCATTTTACACTGTAACTCAGAATACAATTGAGGACATTTACGGCTCATTCGTGCTGTACGGTCACAATTGTTTTACTGAATTTTGCAGATAAATCTGCTATTTGCATAGCGTATTTAGATTGACTTCAGCATGTTTGGTGCATAGTCACATTCAAGATTAGATAAAAGGAATTTCACCCAAGTCATATTTCTCTCACATTTTCCCATTCCTTTTCCTTTCTTTGGCAAGTCAAGTACGGGTACCTCACATGCTTCAATATAGCTCCTGCCAATACTTCAGTGTATGTGATTCTCATACCAGAGAGATAAAGTCTGTGCCACAATTGATTTTTTTTCACATATGAATCACACAGACTCCATGCAAAACAGCTCCCTGTGGAAAGTCTTGCAATTGAGTATGTCTGGCATAGAATCTCTGAAGTTAGTAAATCAATTACATAAAGCAAGCGCTTTATTATCATGTGCATGGTCAGGGTCGAAGACTGACGTCTTAATCTTTTCTTTATTTTTAGATGCTTTGTGGTTAAGTGATTTATTTTAGATTGTTTATTTACTTATCGTAAGGCAACGAATCAATGATCTGACATTGCTTTCCTTTAGTACTCATTGTTTAATTAGATTTGTCAGGCAAAAGGGAGTTAATTATACATTGTCCTTCAATAAGCTGGTCAGTTGGTTCAATTCCTCTTAATAACAAATCAGGGGTGAATTATTCATGGTTATGTACACTATATTTTTTATTTTTGTACCAAAAACAAACTCAGGCTATTTGGTGTGGGACCTCCATGACATGGGCTTGAAATAGGCTGAAATGACAGTTTAATTTACTTTTAGGCTGGAGAAAACTGCATTTGTCTTCCTGTGTTCAAATCTTTGTAATTGATGGTTCTCTTCTATTCCATTGCATTATTGCATAGGGGGATTGACCTCAGCTTTGTTAGACAATATGCAAGGTAATTAGGCTGCCTATAGATGTTGGTTGGTTCAATCAACTCTGGGTCAGGGCAACTGGAATATAAATAAAACAAATCAGATACCGATCTGTACAGTTCAATGTTTGACTCATTTTTCATGACCTACATCTTACATTGTCTGCCCAAAGATATTTTTTTGTCCAATCAATTATGTATTATCTCACATATAAACCAACAAAGACACATACAAACTACTGTGGTTTCATAAGAGCCCCTCCACAGTAGCATTATGAAGCACTGCTGTGGTCTTTATAAAAACATGCCATCATCTTCACAACTTTACTCAAAGATATGAATGAATATCCCATCCACACTTCTACTGGCCTTTTGTAGCTCATTTATTCTTCCATCTTTCCTGACAATTATGGCCAAAATATGTCAACTTTCTCTATATTATATTTTGTCATTTCCATGCTTAAACTTGTGCTGATCTTTCCTGGATCCAGAAATTTGGTTTTGTCTTTCCATGTGAAGAATGTATTCATGAGAAAAATGACCTAATAGCCGTTTAATGTAAGAATAATGAATACATGAATCCAAAACCCACCCAAGTCCATGGGAAGTGATTTTGAGAAAAAAACCTGTGTATCATTTTAATTCCTTCAGTTAGATTTACCTGGTCAATATGGTAAGTTGTACGTGCAAATGGGTGAGTTAAACTGTATTAGGTATGGCGATTAGCATTTCAGGGACTTTGTGGGGTTCATTTTAAATTCTGGACTTGGGTGGTTTTTTGAATCATATACAAAGACAATAATGTTGGAATGAGATTACCAGTAGTAAGATAATACAAAATAAAGCACACAGTTATGTATAATGTTGATAAGCATTCTGCCATGTAATATAAACCACACACTTTCCTTGATTAAACCCTTTTTTTTTTTTCAAAAGTCACTCTCCAGCAATGAATGTGTTACAAGTGGACTTTTATACATACTGGATTTCAATCAATGTGTTACAAGACTCAAATCATGGACTTGGGTTGATTCTTTCATACATGCTATTTTTCACATGCTCAATAGACACAGAGGATGAATTTGAGTTGTTCTTTCATACATATAACAGGCCTATGTATAGCAAGACTTTCCCATGCTTAACTCAATTTGGCCAAGTATGGACTTGGGTGGCTTTTGTATTCATAGATTCAATTATTAAATGAAAGTCAGCACTGTTTAATAAGAGAGTAAGTCATTGAACCTGATTGTTTTAGACTTGTGTGAACATAGTAGGGCCTGTAGCATAGGTTAGACTTGTGTGAACATAGTAGGGCTTAGAGCATAGGTTCTAGGTTGTCACATAATATCGACCATCGTGGCACATCTTCTTCATAACTAAGCACTTATACTTTTGGTTTGATAAATCAATTTTTTTTCTTTCTTTCTTTCTTTCTTTCTTTCTTTCTTTCTTTCTTTCTTTCTTTCTTTCTTTCTTTCTTTCTTTCTTTCTTTCTTTCTTTCTTTCATTTATTCCATTTATTCCATCTATCTTCACAGGCCCTTTTTATATTTTGCCATTTAATTTGCACCAACTAGGTTTCTACCCAGGCAATTTTGTAATAAGAATATTCAACTCATGCAAACTTCTCTACATTTCTACATTCAAATGAAAGTGAGCACAAAACTTAATAATTTGCACTTTTTCAAGTGGTAACTACAAAGGCCAGGAACATTGATGTGTCACAGAACTTGACAAGTTGAGTGTTGATTCGATTTCTTTTAATGAAGTACCTGTCTTCTGAGTTACGGTGTAAAATGTGTACGAAGGTCATATTCATCGGTAACTTAAGCTGCCCCGACATCTGTCTCATTTCGATAGTCAAAAACTAATCAATAATCCTATTGTTGAAGTGGATAATAAGCTTCTACCTTAGATGGCTATAGAACTTTTAATAGCTCTGGTCTTTGTTTGCTTATATTGCTAAATCCTGTTCAAGTGGTGGGTTACCAGGCATTGTATTTTGTACAGGTATGTATAACCAACAATTAACAATGAGAGAACTTTCTTAAACCTCGTTGACTTGGGGATGATTTGAAATGACCGACAATTATGACTGTTTGATATTTATTGCCAACAATGTGGAAAAAGAGACACATGTAAAAAGATAAAAAGCTATGATGTTTATTTTTAAACACGAAATAAAACAAAATTGACCGGGAGGAATTTACGGCTCATTCGCCGTGGACGGTCACATTTTGTCATGTTTGCCATGATATGCATCCGGATACAAGTGGTCAATGCATTGGATTGATAACCAGATAGCCATCATTATTATTTTTTGACACGATCAAGCAAAATGAGGTGGTTGTTTTTGCATGAAGAATAAATAAATTATAAGGCAAGAAAGGCATGTCTCAAAGCTGCAGGATACATTTCGGTTTTGCGGTGAGTTGGAGTTGCCAATTTCATTAATACTGCGTTTGAAAAACAGAATTTAAATAATAGGCCTATGCCTAGTTAATCTAATATATTCTTTATAGTTGTAAATTTTCTTTATAGTGGTATATTGTTCTTGTACTTTATTTGTAAACTTATTTGTATCTGTTGTTTGACCATATCTTGTTGTAAGATGAATGTCAATAAAATCTGATTCTATTCTGTACCAGGAGCTTGAGGCATTACCATGCATTGTTGAAGCAGGTACTTGTATTCAAAGTGTAGAGCTAACCCCAAAAGAAGAGCACCTCTTGTACATATTGCATTACAGAACAGAGAGGCTGATCACATATTCACTCAAGTCAATATTACAAAACATTGCACAATACAATCCTGTGCCAATAAAAAAAGTTGCACCAAAAAGATGTGAGACAAATACTCATGTCACTTGACTATAGATTTTTCACCATGAAGAAGCCATCTGTTTAGCAAATAGCAAAGGCTCAAACAAGAGTTCAAATTGAATTTAGAACCAGCTGCATTTAATTGTAGAAATTACAAATCAAAAAATCCTACAAATGCATCTGTTTACAAACTTTTCCACATTTGCCTGTATTCACCCTTTGCTCAGATCCGTTATCATGCTATCAAAACGCTGTTCTACATGCAAACGCATATACCCACATTACTTCCTGACCTACATGATGTTTTACCCACAGGGGAGTGCCTTTGAATTTCATTGTGCTTTATATAATACCTGTTTTGTATTATGCTTATTCTCTAATGTATTTTATTATGATCTCATGTGCATGTAATTTCCAGAAATGGATTAATAAAGTTTAACTTGACTTGACTTGATCTCAAAAGTCAATGCTTTAATCCACTTCATTCTTACTCTTTCTATGTGGGTTAATGTGTTGATCATTGATGCAATAAGAAAGAAAAGGTCTGTGGCCTGTGTGGACATGAACATCACCTTACTCCAGAGAAAACACCTGTTTTATCACTTAAGGTTCTCTAGCTACATTCTAATCACATAACAGTCCTGCATTTGGAAGTGACAATTTGGTTTATTTGCTAAGGTTCACAAGCTGACTAATTCCACCAAAGAATGTATGTCATTTTCAGTCTAGGGCAATGACCACCTCGCTATACCCATATCATACTGGCAGATGTAGTGATCCCTCCTGATCAAATGTTAGTAGACTGGCAATTTAGACATAGCTATAGTGACCATGACTACCTCGTTATGCCCGTTCTTTCTAGCAGTTGTAGTGATCTCTCCTAGTAGCTATTATGCAAACACTATACTGGCAATTCTGACTGGTGGATTCTGATCGATATTTATTAATCGGCTATTTGCTTTTCCTATAGATTGGACATAGACCCAAGATATCTCACCAAAAAAGCTACACTTATCTTATTTGTTCTAAGACGGCATTCTCAGGTATCCGGATGCATACATGAAGCATGACAAATGTGACAAAATTGCCACAAACACTGGGGCATTCTGGTTGTGCAAATCCAGTGAAATGACTTTCTGTGAAAACACAGGTGCTCACAAATTTAGTTTATGGCAATATTCATCTGACCAATTTTCACTGGCAGTAAGTCTGTAAACAAGGGCATTGACCACTAGAACTTTATCTCACAATGACATTTGCTTGTCAGTTGGATGTCCTGATGATTGGGATATAAATTAGGTTAGCCCTATGGATGGTCTTCCATGTTCATGTGATGTGGCACATGTTTATTTGCCACCCATTTCTGTCAACTTGTCATGTAAGGAGATTACTACATTGTAAGGATACCAACAGGATCACATGTTCATTACATCTTTTAAAGTAACAAAAGAAAATTACATAAACTTTTATATTTTTGGGGGAAAGGAATCTTCAGAATTTGATAAAAATGACAAATTTGTGCAAAAAGTGCATCCTTTTATGTAATAGTATCCCCAATTAAAGGATTTTCTGTGACTGCTGTCCCAATAAACAATGTCAGTCTCACTGTTGTTTTCTTCACCTTTGCCTTCACCCTTGCCCTATTCCTCACCCTTGAATCATCTCCCATCTTCACCTCAACATCATCTTTAGCCATACATTATCATTACACTTTCATTTAATATGCTTTATTTTCATCATTATCATTTTCTTTTCCCATTCAATATCATTACCCCTCTCATTATGCCATTGCTGCCAACACTACCACCCAGAATGGTCAACTGGGAAATGGGAAATGAACTTTGCTGCTTGGATGATGTCATGATTTATTCCGTATTGAAAAGCGTGTTCCGACGGATCTGCACTCGACCGGCCTCCACCACCATAAATTTTGTATTTATTTTTTTTGTATTGTCATCATCATCTAATCTAAAAATTGTTCTTTTTATTACACCAAACAAATTGAAATCCAATATTGCTTTATGAGTCCCTACCGCCCATCCTTTCCTCCACCGCATGACAATTTAATCGACTGTGGCCGTTGGGCAATACTTGTCCCTGAACCAAAGATGTTCAAGTCATCTTGACATAGAGTCACATTTGCTATAAATAACATCCATATCTGAGAGCTATCTATCTGTGGTAATCAGAAAGTTTCTTGCTTCATTTCACACTGTGTGCCATGTACTATGGATTGAATGGGAAAAAGAGACAGGTACTTCATTAGAAGAAATGGAATCGACACTCAAGTTCTGTGACATATGAATGTTCCTGGCCTTTGTAGTTACCACTTGAAAAGTGCAAATTATTAAGTTTGGTGCTCACTTTCTTCCAAATGTAGAATTGCCAATTTTATGAAATTATAAAAGGTAGGAATTCTATTCATGAAAATGTGAAATTTGTGACATTGGAAAGTTTGTATGTGTTGAATATTGCAAGTAGTGTAGAATTGCCTTGGTAGTTTTGTGCCAAGCAAATGAAAAAAGAAATACAAAAAGAGACTTAAAAACAGAAAAATGGAAGAAAGAAGGAGGGACAGAAAGAAAAGGAAACACAGAAAGCAAGCGAGCAAGCAAGAAAATACACACATATTAACAAAAGTAATTCTTGAATTGCTTTGTAAAACTATAGTATTGCATACATTGTAAAAAATATAGATATTTATATAGCGCTTTATGCCGTAAACAGCCTCAAAGCGCTTTACATTTATTCTGCCGTTATTAGAATATGTCGGAACCATGTTTGCTGCCTACAAATGGCACAGGGTTCATCAGTACAATGACTGTGACTACCCCTAACAGCTTCCCTTGCACCTGGGTGGGGTGAGGCAAGCGAGACAAAGCACCTTGCCCAAGGGCGCAACACAGTGGCGGGACAGCTACTCGAACCCACGCACGTCAAGCAAGCTCTCAGACTATGAGTCCCAAGGCCGTAACCCTCGATGTAGTTGTGACGAAGATATGCCAGGATTGTTGATATTATGTGACAACCTAGAACCTATGCTATAGGCCCTACTATGTTGACACAAGTCTAAAACAATCAGGTTCAATGACTTAGTCTCTTATTAAACAATGCTGACTTTCATTTAATAATTTTAAATCAAAGGGATGTGGACCTATTGGGTGAATGTTTTCATGAACACATTGAGATGGAAAGACAAAAACAAATTTCTGGATCCAGGCAAGATCAGCACATGTTTAAGCATAGAAGTGGCAAAATATAATATAGAGGAAGTTGAAATATTTGGCCATATTGTTAGGAAAGATAGAAGAATAAAGGAGCTACAAAAGGCCAGTAGAAGTGTGGATGGGATATTCATTCATATCTTTGAGTAAAGTTGTGAAGATGATGGCATGCTTTTATAAAGACCACAGCAGTGCTTCATAATGCTGCTGTGGAGGGGCTCGTGATGAAAACCACAGTAGTTTGTATGTGTCTTTGTTGGTTTGTATGTGAGATAATACATAATTGATTGGACAAAAAAATATCTTGGGGCAGACAATGTAAGATGTAGGTCTTGAAAAAATGAGTCAAACATTGAACTGTACAGATTGGTATCTGATTTGTTTTATTTATATTCCAGTTGCCCTGGCCCAGAGTTGATTGAACCAACCAACATCTATAGGCAGCCTAATTACCTTGCATATTGTCTAACAAAGCTGAGGTCAATCCCCCTATGCATTAATGCAATGGAATAGAAGAGAACCATCAATTACAAAGGTTTGAAAACAAGTGGATAAATATAGTTTTCACCAGCATAAAGAAGAGGTCCAAATCACCTGAGCTTGTTTTTTGGTACAAAAATAAATATAAAGTATACATAACCATGTAAAATTCACCCATGATTTGTTATTATGAGGAATTGAACCAATTCATCAGCTTTTTGAAGGACGAGATATAATTAACTCCCTTTTACCTGACAAATCTAATTAAATGTCAGATCATTGATTCATTGCCTTACAATAAGCAAACAAACAATCTAAAATAAATCACTTTAAAGGGGCACTTCGTGATCCACAGCCTCATCCCCCACTTTTCTCAAAAAAGTTGAGATTTTTATATCACTGGAAACCTCTGGCTACATAATGTTTATGTACAAAATATTTCTTGCAGATTAATTCGCTTAGCAAAGATATCGTGAAATTTGAATTTGAAGAACGAAATTACAACGTATTGTCTATGGAGCAGTGTAATACACATAATCATGCATAACTCGTAAACGCAATATCGGAATCAACTGAAATTTTGGGAATATGCTTTTTTCGTGGCTATGTACTGAAAAATGTCATAAAAAGAGGATGCTAGGATCACGAAATACTCCTTTAAGGTAGCTGCCTCGGATACAACACCCTTGCAGAAAAATAGCTCCTGTGTCTGATCAGGTCTATTCATTTAAATCTTTAACATAACAAAGAAAAGTATTTTCCCCACCTATTTTAAGAGTCTTATAAGAATTGTAACAATTCTTATGTTTTTTTCTTTATTTTTAGAAAATTCCCTTAATTTTGATAGTTTTGATTTTTTTGCCCACTTAGGAAGGAGCTATGGTTACCAAACTTTCAGGGATGGTAAATAAGCTTAATTTCTAAATTCTCTCGTCAGTTTTTTTTTTGATAAAGTGTTTACTTTTTGAAAAGAGAATTTAGATTATTTACCATCCCTGAAAGTTTGGTAGCCATAGCACCCTTCCCTGTTGGCTAAAAAAATCCTAGCATTTAGGTAATTTAGTGTTTCTAGAAAAAAATCAAAAATCATAAAAAAGTACCAACATTCCTGTTAAATATATACTTATGTAACACTAAGTTAGGAAATAAACTTGGTTTGTATTATTCTGTGATATATTGGCAGCAAAATGAAACTTAAAACTTTTATATACAACTGCTATAAAGGAGAGAAAAATCAGTTTTAATAAAATCTTTGTTTTCAAAAATGTTGCTATTTTGAGAAATTGCCAAAGTGCCAAAAGCCCTTCCCTGTAGTAATTCAATGGGATTTTGGTACGTAAGGTTTGCTCATCAATACACACATCCTATATCATTTTCAAGGAGTTCTGAGCATGACACCGTAGCCAATACAGCCACCTTAACCACAAAACATCTAAAAAGAAGGAAAAGATTGAGACATCAGCCTTCGACCATGAACAAGCACATGATAATAAAGCGCTTGCTTTATGTAATTGATTTACTAACTTCAGAGATTCTATGCCAGACATACTCAATTGTAAGACTTTCCACAGGGAGCTATTTTGCATGGAGTCTGTGTGGTTCATATGTGAAAAAAATCAATTATGGCACAGACTTTGTCTCTCTGGTATGAGAATCACATATACTGAAGTATGGGTAGGAGCTATTATATTGAAGTAAAGCATGTGAGGTACCAGTAGCTGACTTGCCAAAGAAAGGAAAAGGAACGGGAAAATGTAAGAGAAATATGACTTGGGTAAAAATTCCTTTCATCATTTTTAAATCTTGAATGCGACTATGTACCAAAGAGGCTGAAGTCAATCTAATATGCAAAAAAAAAAAAAAAAGCAGATTTATCTGCAAGACAGATATTCTACATTTTCCAGTATGCTAGAAAATAATTCTATAATGTTTTTAATAGTAGTTTCAAATAGTATTCACTATCAGCAGGAGAGTGTTTTGGTATCACTAACTTGCTTGCAACATTAAATAGCATTTGTAAGAAGCTCCACACTTTTGCTAAATACACTGCTATCAGCAGGGGATATAGCATTTGAAACAGTAGGAAGCTTTTCTTGAACAAACTGCTTCAACAGCGAATAGCATGTGTTGCAGTTTCTGTCACTAATGGGTATTACTGTTTTCTATATGATTAATTTATAAGACATTTTATGAAAATATTGAATAATCAATAACATACAAATCTATGAAAGTTCAGGAGTTCAACACAAGATGTGCACTTTTTTCCTATGAGGACAACATAAGCTACTACATTTCATCTCACAGAGCTGTACCATTGGTGTTAAAAATAACCAAGTAGCAAACCCTGATCCTCACCATTGTAATAGCCACTAGGGACATACACTCAGCTACAGTGTTCATTTTCACAAGTAAAAAACCCTCCCAAATGTCATTCATAGATATCTATTTCAGCAATTTCAATATTGGATCCTTTTCATTCATTATTATCCATTGCAATAAAAGAGAGGAAATATGGTATCACTATATTCTGGGTTTCACCCACCTCAAGGTCCTGTACAGAAGATACTTTACAAGCCTCAAGCTCAGGTTTTGTAGTCTTGGCTCAAGACTTTAAAGCTGATAAGTCAAATGATAAAACATGGCCCATTCACACAGAACCATGAATATGTCAAAAGCTTACTTTTTGATATTCTGATTTTATATATCTGGAGAGTACATGTAGTATAGTAAACAAATTTTCTTCAATAATTGTTTGCTTTGACCTAATGCAATATTAGTGCCACAGCCACAAGCATTACAAACTGAACTTTAAAACTTTGACCAATTTTCTTTTTTATGGGAATGGGTCACAAATAGTTCTGTGTATTGAATAAGTGTTCCCTTTGAAATTTGCCCCTATAGGGGTCTATCTATAAAAGCTTTTCATCATAACCTGTGGCACAGCTAACCCATGCCTCCAGAAAAATACAAACTAATTAAGTCATCTTTTTGATTGAGTGCCTCCTAGGTCCTAAAGCAGTATACAGACTTTTTATTGTACGTACAATATTGTACGTACAATATGTACGTTATTTAATCTATCGCCATAAGTTCTAACGAATATTTGATGACGTAAAATCGATAATATATTTCTGCTAGATATTGTATGTAACATATTATCGATTTTTAGTCATCAAACATTCGTTAGAACTTAAACATTACTGGAAATAGAATGGCAATAGATTAAATAACGTATATATTGTACATACAATATTGTACGCCTAATACTCGAGTCTGTATACGACTTTACAGAGATACACAAACAACATGGTAGAATTGTAATGGGCTACTATAAATTGATTCTCTTTTCTTTTAGCTATGCTGTTAAGCACTGTTCTTTGTTAGACTTCTCAGACTTGGGGTTTACTGAGGATTAAATGTTAAAACACTTTTCCAATCACATCTTTTCAAAAAGATGTGTTTTCCAGAATGCCATGGTTGCCACACATTTTCAGCCAAATCACAGGTCATATCATTGAAAAGTCACAATTTTTCTTCCTATGGGACAGAAAACTACTGCAGGAGTCCAAAATTTGCCCAATTGTTTTCTTAACAATTGTTCTTATTAGATAGGACATGGTCAAAAGTTGTGGGGAAAATCTTCAAAAGCCACCCAATTGCAATGGACTACCAAATCATGGGTTTGGTAACTCTGCCTAACACATGTTGGTGAAAGTTACACTTGTAATAGCACAACAATATAACACCAATTAAAATAGTACTGTGGCCTTATGTGACATATTTCATATATACAGTCTCTGTGGGATAAAATAACCAATACTACTTAAATATCCTCTTGATATTTTGCAAGAACAGCTTTAAAATGAAGAACAAATTAAAAATAAGTTTCGCTGAAAAAATTCACAGAATATGGGTGTTAGATCCTGTGGCTGCTTTTAAAATCATAATGAATATTACATCTCATCAGCAGAAATAGTAAAACCTAGTCACTAAGACAAGCTGAGTGCAAACATTCCAAGTAAAAAATTAATAAATATGATAAAATTTCCAAACATGTTGTTACCACGGTTGTTTGATGTGATCATTTATTAGTTTTTCAAACAAAACATCATGTACAACTCAAGTTTAGGCTTAAACAGCTTAAAGCGGTATCATGCTAATGTTTACAGATGCTTTTAAGTCATTTTCAACCTTAATTTCCACTTATTTACAACATTATTCACTTTCACAGCATTTTTTCAAGCTTTTTCGGATATAAAATGTATCTATTTATGACAAGATTGGTGGCGCTGTTTAGATACTGGAAATTACTCTTTCTGGCTTTTAATAGAAAGAATTCCTTTTATTTTTTGATGCAATATGTTTATAAAATTTCTTTGTTGCTTATTTCACCTATTCTACCTGTTTAAATGGCAGTATTGATTACCTAACCCTGGCAAATTAAGAAATATGATTTATGATAAATAGCGCCACCTCTAGTTTGCATTTACTTAATAATGAAGTCAATTCTTTATACATCAAACAACCGTGTTACGCACCTATTCACTGAGCCAAGCATCATGATCATAGCTCTTGAACCACAACACACTTCAAATGACTTGTGGTTAAGTCTAGTAGGGTTCATAACATGTTATAACAGTTCAAGTCTCTTGATCCAGAGCCTCTGTTTCTGCATCATCACCTTATCTCATCTTTCACGGATATTGTGATACAACACGATGAACTTCATAAAGTGCAACCTTCAGGGGTTCCCAGTAGTATTATTGAAATTTGATTCAACATCAATCAATATTCACGATATGAAAATGAATCTTGGGAATGTTTTCTACCTATTTTCTGATCAAGTAGGTAAATTTTGAGTTACAAAAAGAATATTTCAAGACTCCAAGGAGAATTTCCAGCTATCCCAGTTTGCAATGTTGTATTCCAACTCTACTTTTACACTAGGTATAGTGATTTGTATCAGAAAATTAAATTCTTTGTCTTTTCAAACCACATCTTTCATCAAATATTCAAATCACAATGCATTGTGGGTAATGTGTAATAATCCTCCTATTCAATGCCTCAGTGTCCCATAGGCACTGGTTGTCCCCCAGGTATCTGAAACACAGCAGACTATATTGCATATTACCCCTACATTTCAAATTAGCCGATGTGTCCAAAACAATACAGTGTTTGGGGGCATAAAGTCAATTAGACAACCCAAAAAGTCATACTCCACTTCTTTTCTTTAGTATTCATTTCATTTTAATGTTTGAACAATTTTTAAGTTTTCCAAATATATTAACACTGTATGTGGGTAAATTGGTCTAGCCCAGTCTGGTTTAAGCTTGATATGTTTCCATTCAATGGTATGAATAGAAAAGTGTCATTCAACTTTAAAACCTGTAATCAGCTTGCTCTGCGGATGGGCCTTTAAGTGAAGCAAAAAACACCATATGAAAATAAATCATACCAACCACCTTTAAACCTGACAGATTTGAATCTTGTTGCAGCTATAATTTGTCTCCTCAAATATCTGTCATCACACAGACATGCCACACCAATGGGGTTGGCTTGTTAAAAGAGACACCTCATAATGTGGTTTAGATATTATCACACTCATAATGTCTTATTCTATTTATTACAAAGATGGCTTTCTTTTCTTGTGAAGCAGTGAACAGTATAAAGTAATATCCTTCAGGATTCCTGGGAGACAGACAAAACCTAGAAATGTGTACTCTAGACAAATGAGAATAGCAATTAATAGGTATGATAATAGAAAGCAAGCTCTGGCTGTTACAAATAGAACCTATCATCAGCGAGGTGAACTTACTTTCTGTTTCTGACTCAGAGTTACAGCGTGCAGACTCTGGGTAAGATTGCCTTGCACAAATTGCCAAACAGTAGTAGGTTGTGACACTTGGAGTTAATAATTAAAAGGTATTTGCACATTTAAAGAGATGGCACAGATAGAATATATCAATGAACATAATAACTTTTCTCCTAAATGCAAACTTGCAATCAGATTGTTTTGATGACAGGCCTCCAAGTGAAGTAAAAAAACACCATATGAAAATAAATCATACCACCCACCTTTAAACCTCAAAATCTAGAATCTGGTTGCAGCTATAATTTGTCTCCTTATATACCTTCAACACACAGACATGCCACACCAATGGGGTTGACTTGTTAAGAGAGACACCTCATAATGTGGTTTAACCATTATAACACTCATAATGCCTTATTCTATTTATTACAAAGATGGCTTTCTTTTTTTGTTAAGCAGTGAACAGTACAAAGTAATATACTTCATTTAAACAGGATTCTTGGGAGACAGACAAAACCTAGAAATGTGTCTAGACAATTGAGGATAGCAATTAATAGGCTGTTACAAATAAAACCTATTATCAACGAGATGAACTTACTTTCTGTTTCTGACTCCAAGTTATAGTGTGCAGACTCTGGATACAATTGCTTCACACAAATTGCCTACAACACCTAAAGTAGGTTGTGACATTTGGAGCTAATAATTACAAGGTATTCACAAATTCAAAGAGAGACATAACATGACACAGATAGAATTTATCAATGAATATAACAACTTTTGCCGTATGCACTTAAAGTGCAGTTATCAAGTTTAGTTCCTCTCTAGAAGTGAAACTGAGTGAGGTACATCACAACTGACTTTAAGGCAAATAACATGTACCAGGAGCTTGAGGCATTGCCATGCATTGTTGAAGCAGGTACTTTTATTCAAAGTGTAGAGCTAACCCCAAAAGAAGAGCACCTCTTGTACATATTGCATTACAGAACAGAGAGGCTGATCACATATTCACTCAAGTCTATATTACAAAACATTGCACAATACAATCCTCTGCCAATAAAAAAAATTCACCTAAAAGATGTGAGACAAACACTCACTTGACTATAGATTTTTCACCATGAAGAAGTCATCTGTTTCTGAGGAAAGCACCATTGAAAATAGCAAAGGTTTGAATGAGAGTTCAAATTGATTTTAGAACCAGCTGCAGTTAATTGTAAAAATTACAAAACAAAAAATCCTACAAATGCATTTATTTATAAACTTTTGCCTGTATTGACCCTTTACATGGATCCACTGTCTGGCTATCAAAACCCTAGTTCTCCATGCAAACGCATATACCCACATAACTTCCTGACCTACATAATGTTTTACCCATCTCAAAAGTCAATACTTTAATCCACTTCATTCTCACCCTTTCTATGTGGGTTAATGTGTTGATCATTGATGCAATAAGAAAGAAAAGATCTGAGGCCTGTGTGGACATGAACATCACCTTACTCCAGAGAAAACACCTGTTTTATCACTTAAGGTTCTCTAGCTACATTCTAATCACATAACAGTCTTGCATCTGGAAGTGACAATTTGGTGACAATTAATGATGTTGTTCTTAGGCTAGAGCAATGACCACCTTGTTATGTGGCCCATATCATACTAGCAGTGTAGCAATCCCTCCTGATCAAATGATAGTAGACTGGCTATTCAGACTATGATTGCTTACTTGCTTAATTCGAGTGGTGTCCTCGAACTGTGATGGCTTTCCACAACTTCCTGTCCTCCATTGCTGTCTTGAAGTCTGCTGCCTCCAGTCCAGTGTCATCTTCCAGAATGTCAATGTAGGTCAGAGCAGGTCTTCCAGGTTTCCGCCTCCCATGCTTGGGTATCCAATGAACCATTTTTGATGCGAGCGCTTCGCTTCTGGAACAGTGGCCAGCAAACCGGGTTCTTCTTTCCCTGATCTTGTAGCTTATTTTGGGAATATCTCCATATAGATCTGCATTTGACATATGTTCCTTCCAATGCACATTCAGAACAGTTCTTAGCATGCGGGTGTAACAGCCATCCAGATCCTTTGCAAGTTTAGGGGTTATGGTCCATGCTTCGCATCCATAATTGGCATGATGATTGGCATCATTGTTTCAAGTTGATTTAAATGGTAGCGATTCAATGCGATTCGTTTTTCCTATAGACTGGACATGGACACAAGATATGTTACCAAAAATGCTACACCTGTAGCGATTTCCATGGTATCATACGGGCATTTTTAAACTGTTGTAATCCAATATGGAATCCACTCCTTCAACCCCATATTTTTGTTATTAAAAATT
This sequence comes from Amphiura filiformis, assembly GCF_039555335.1. Lineage (NCBI taxonomy): Eukaryota > Metazoa > Echinodermata > Ophiuroidea > Amphilepidida > Amphiuridae > Amphiura > Amphiura filiformis. Next base: position 25,203,216 of record NC_092628.1, read on the forward strand.
CTGACTTACGATCTAGACAAAATAGGCAAGCTTGAAATTTACACAACTTACACTATCATAGACATAATGAAATATTTTTGATGAATTTAATGTGTAGATGAGTATGATATACTGTATGTGTAGATCAAACAATTATTTAAACAAATTTGTTTAAAACAGATTTTTACTGAACAAAAGGAGAAAATAAGCTGGAAATGTCTCAGAGACAAATTGATTGCTCAGTACCAGAAGTGGATAAGTGCAATAGCTGCTCTGTGAACATTATACAATTTACATACAGTATATCATACTCATCTACACATGGCAGCTGCACGTAGCCACTTCTGACAATGAGCAATTGAATGTGCACCGCAAAACCGAAATGTATCCTGCAGCTTTGAGACAAACCTTTCTTGCCTTATAATTTATTTATTCTTCATGCAAAAAAAAACACACCTCATTTTGCTTGATCGTGTCACAAAATAATAATGATGGCTATCTGGTTATCAATCCAATGTATTGACCACTTGTATCCGGATGCATATCATGACAAATGTGACAAAATTGCCACATAAACTGCCAGAATTCTGATTGTGCAAATCTAGTTAAATGACTTTCATTGAGAAACACCTGTCTCATTAAATCCATGGTGCTCAAAAATTGATTTCATGGCAGTATGTATAATCTGACCAATTTTCACTGCCAGGTGGTGTGCAAACGAGGGCATTGACCACTAGAACTTTATCTCACAATGACACTTGCTTGTCAGTTGGTTGTCCTATACACATGATTGGAATATCAATTAGCTTAGCCTTTTGGATGGAACTCCCATGTTCAAGCAATGTACACATGTCTGTCACCTTGCTTTGTACGATTACCTGTTAGGATGTACACAAACTTCGCTTTTTCACTATATTTTTTAAAGTAGTAAAGAGAATAAGGAGTAAAGTGCACAAAAGTATAACATAATTTTGGAAAGGATATGAACTGCACATGTATGGAAAAAGTGCATCATTTTGCTTAACAGAATCCTCAATTAAAGATATATTTGCTACTGCTGTCCCCATCATCAATGTCAGTCTCACTGTTGTCATCTTCACCTTTGCCCTTGTTCTCACCCTCATCCATATGCAGTACAGTAAATAACTTTTTCTTCAATAATTTTGTTCTTGTACGTAATGTACTATTGGTGTCACAGTAAAAAATATTACAAACTGAACTTCAAAACTTTGATTAATTTTCAAAGTAACTTTATCTGACAAAGCCTTTACCTCACATTTACATCCACCAACATGTTACGGGTGTTATGGGAATGGGTCACAAATAGTCATGTGTATTGAATAAGTGTTCCCTGAGGAATGTACACCTATAGGGTCTATCTAAAAGCTTTTCATCTTAACCTGTGGCACAGCTAACATATATCCCTCCAGAAAAAACTAATTAAATAATCTTTATGGTGCCTCCCAGGTCCTTGCAGAGATACACAAACAACATGGTAGATTTGTAATGGGCTACTACAAATTGATTCTCTTTTCTTTTAGCTATGCTGTTAGCACTGTTCTTTGTTTGTCTTCTCAGATTTGGGGTTTACTGTCGGAAAAAATGTTAAAACACTTTTCCAATCACACTCTTTTCAAAAACATGTGTTTTCCAGAATGACACTGTTGCCAAAAATTTTCAGCCAAATCACAGGTCATATTATTGAAAAGTCACAATTTTAAACTATTGGTTCCTATGGGACAGAAAACTACCAAATATTGTGGGAGCCAATGTCAAAAAGTTGCCCTATTGTTTTCTCTACCATTAGTTTCTATGGGACAGGGCATGGTCAAAAGTTGTGGGGAAAATCTTCAAAAGCTGCTCAATTGGGCTACCAAATTGTGGGTTTGGTACAGTATCAGCTTGCAGGTCTTGGGCCAAGACTACAAAACCTGAGCTTGAGGCTTGTAAAGTATCTTCTGCACAGGACCTTGAGGTGGGTGAAACCCAGAATATAGTGATACCATATTTCCTCTCTTTTATTGCAATGGATAATAATGAATGAAAAGGATCCAATATTGAAATTGCTGAAATAGATATCTATGAATGACATTTGGGAGGGTTTTTACCTGTGAAAATGAACACTGTAGCTGAGTGTATGTCCCTAGTGGCCATTCCAATGGTGAGGATCAGGGTTGATAATATGTGACACAAATGGTGCAGCTCTTTGAGATGAAATGTAGCCTCATTGGCAAAAAGTGCAACATCTGACGGTGAACTCCTCTGTGCTGTTTTTCATGTTTTTGACATTCAACATTTTCATAAAATGTGCTATAAACTAATCTCATATAGATAATGGTAATTCCATGTACTATTATTGTTGAAAGCAAAATTTGTAACAAATGTTATCCGCTGTTGTTATCAGCAGTTTGTTTAACAATGCTACCTACTGCTGATATGCTATCTACTGCTAATAGCAAATATTTTTAGCAGATGCTATCTACTGCTGATATCCAAGAATTGTCAGATGCTATCTACTGCTGATGTGCTATCTACTGCTTATAGCAAATATTTTTAGCAGATTCTATCTACTGCTGATAGCTAGGAATTGTAACAGATGCTATCTACTGCTAATAGCAAATATATTTAGCAGATTCTATATACTGCTGATAGCTAAGAATTGTAACAGATGCTTTCTACTGCTGATAGCAAATTTTTGTAACAGATGCTATCTACTGCTGATATGATCTGATCTACTGTTGAAAGCAAGTAATATGCTATCTGCTGCTTAAAGTAAAAAATGGTATAATGCTAACATGCTATCTACTGCTCCCTATAGCGAAGAATGCTGACATAATTATGAATTATGCTTTCTGCTACTGAAAGAAAAGAATGCTGTGTTATGCTATCTACTGGTGATAGCAAAGAATGGTAATAGATGCTATCTACTGTTTAAATCAAAACCCAATTGTTATCTACTACTGATAGCAAAGGATGTTGAAGTGGCTTAGTGCTATTTACTGCATACAACAGATGCTCTCTACTCCGGATAACAAAGAAATGTATATAGTAGATACAACATACTACTGATTGCAAGGATTTTTGTTAATGCTATCTACTGCTGATAGCAAATGCATGTAATGTTAACATGTATTATTTACTACTGATAGCAATGACTTCATATGAATTCAACCCACCATTTTGACAAGCCCAAGCCTGTGTTGATGACACAACATAGCACCCAACTTATTACCATTCACCAGTTATCATCCCAGATATAGCTTCCTCATTAACACAGATTTTTATAATTTAGACACTCATTAATAGCCTTATTAATTTTGATTAGCTCTCAATTGGTATGCTAAGTGGGTTTATAATACCGTGATCATTGAAATTACGCCTACAGAAAATTTTGAGTTGGCATATCTATACTCAGACTTGAATTGGTCTGCAGCGTGTAATTGAACATAGAGCTCACTGCTTTTTATATCAGTGTAGATTACATGCTAGAAAACAAGGAAAGTTTCTGTAATTTGTGTGGTATATCTAAAGAGCTACTGAACCAATACTTTGCACGTTTTTACTCATTTGAATTTAGTTTTCTTGTAGATTATAAATATGCCCACAGTACTTAAAAAAAATTTTTTTTTCAATATTTGAAATTTGTTGAGCCGATAAAGATGACAACACCAACTCTATGTTCATTGGAAAAGGTTAATATTGATAGTGATCAGGGTTGCCAAAAATTTCAGCCCAAATTATGGGTCAGATTGTCAAAAAGTTGCCAAATTTTTTTCTAACCATTGGTTTCTATGAGACAGGAAACTACCTGATGTTTTAGAGGCAATATTGAATTGTCACCCAATTGTTTTAGTAATCATTGTTTACTATGGGACAGGAAATTATCAAAAGTCACTGGGAAAATCTTCAAAATTTGCCCAATTGGGCTACCAAATCGTGGTTTTGGCAACCCTGATAGTGGTCCACTATACCTTCATATGATATTGCTACTTGTAGGCACCTCACATTGGCTTAAGTGCTTAGTGAGGCTCTTACTAGCACATTGGGATTTCCCAACTCTTACAACATGGTCTATTTAAAGAGGTTGATAAATATGAGTGGGATTGCATCTTGAAATAGGCACATGTGAAATAAGAATTAAAATATAAAGTTTCACCTTGGGCAATATGTGAAGAATATTTCAATTCTGTTAATGCATATGTCGAAGTATGTGTCAATATAAGTGTGTAGACCATGGATGGAAGACATACAGGGATTACCAAATAAAATTTGCAAGTGGGTGGTTTGCATGTTTTTAAGATGTATGCTGGAATGTCAAGCACATCTCGTTGTTTAACCAGTCACTCTGTGTGGACACACACTTGGGTCCTGACGGGTCCAGGCTCAAGCATAATTCTCAAGCCAAGTATAAAAGCTTATATAAGCCTGCTGGCCTATATGAAGAGAAAACTAGAAAGAAAAAATGAATGAAAGGAAAAGAAAGGACAATTTTGCTCATATTTAGCTCGAGAAGTAAGAAATTCGGAATTCTTATTTTGTGCCCCGATACAAAGGCTTTGCTCATTCCTTGTTGTATTTTTTCACACACCCTGTGCAATATGCAGGTGGATCTTGCCCATTCTCTTTGTTATAAAATAAAGGAGCAATAATCACTTCTAGCTAAAATAATGTGGTGTGCCTGGATTTTAATTAATAATTATCAAATACTGTGAGAATTAATTCTTTAACTTTTTAAAATCTATTTTTAATGGGTGACCCGATTGACAGCCTCATCAGTTACTCCATCAGAATTGAGATTTTGGTGTGTGAAGAAAGCTTATAATATTTTCTCACAGTATGAACAAAACATGGTAGCCTCATCCGTCATGTTGATATACCACATGTATGGTTCTATGGGCTATTGTAATGCACCTGCTTTTAATATCCCATCCACTTGAGGGATTTTGTTTATAACGTTGTGTGGAAAGTTGCCTAGGAAGAGAGATGGTTCTTTGAACATGCCAAAAAAAACCCCTTTTGAACACCAAGTGAGGGAGCAATCCTGGTTACATATCATTTTAAAGCCTTTGATCTGGAGATGATGAAACTGACCATAACCAAATACTAAAGATTTGCAACTGCACTCTCATTTTTTGGGAACAGGTCTCATGAAGAATAAAAAAACAGCAGTAAATTTGAAACAAAAGATGAAGATGTGATGCTAAGGGTCTAGTTTAGCTTTCTTCTCCGATGGATGAAACGGTAGCTGGTAGGGCAGGATTAAGTAGCCAGCAAACTGGGTCTTTTAGACATCCCTGACTGGGGTTTGCTGTTGCATGAATGATACTTCTGGCTAGTCAGTCATATAATACTCTGGATACTTCATGTGCTCTACTTTTGACTGGTAACATAATATACCATGAACAGCAGAGAAGTCATTCAAGTATATTGCCAATATTGTAATGAATTAAACATGGTAATGTGTACTCAAATGTTTGAATGATATCCATAGTGGGGAATATTATGTGCCCTACTGATTTGTTATGCACTTTAAAAGCTTCATTTTAAGTAATGTTATAAGACCTTAGAGGCATACATGCATGCATGGTGTGATGCACTTTTACTGATAACACCCTTTGTGCTATTTGCTTCAGATTTTGTAACTACATTATCCTAAATATGTGGTATGATCAAGCAAAATCAATCTGAAGTCGGACATATTTTCAATTTTTAGTTTCTTATAGGATTGTAAACAGCATGAGCAAAGTTACATTTTGCAGAAATCCCCATTGAATTTGGACAACCAGTTCAAAAGATGTGAGCAGTTTCCAAAACAATAGGAAACAAAAGGAAATACTTACTTTGTTTGGCTATATCTTAAAATCAGTATTTCTGACTTACGACTGATTTTGCTTGATTACATCACATATGTGACACGATCAAGGGAAATGAGTCGGATGTCGCTAATATTAATTTTGAGATATTGGCAAAGAAAGTGGTAAAATTCTTTTGTTTTATATTGTTTTCAGCGATAGATAAATTGATGTAACTTCACAAAGAAAAGTTGTATCAACATGGGGTTTTCAGTTTCTGAAAGCTCTAAATATCCTCTTAAAAAACATGTGTAAAACTCATATTCAACCAGGGCCGACATGTGACTCATTCCCCTTGATCATGTCACATATTAAAAAAGCCACTATTATATAGCACTATTACATGAGATCATTACCCATTTCAGTAAGTCACTGACCACTATCGACCAAGACACACCTTATAAACCATTTAACATCATTCAGGGATGTAGCTCTATACATGCACAGAACCCTAGTCAACCTACATATGGAATAAACATTGCAGCCAGGATCAGCTCCCATATTGTCATACGGACCCTCATTAACAGATGATGCTGGGACTTTGCCATTTGGTGAATGGGTTGTATATTATTATAGTCTCCATCTATGACAATCCCGGGGGGATCACTCACAAAATGGTCTGTACGCATGCGTGACCAAAAAAACAAGTAAAAGGGGGTGTTTTTTTAGGCAAGGCAAGTTACGTGTGTGAGGCGTTTTGGGTCAAACAAACAGTGATTTTCAAGAATAAGGGTAGTTTTTGAAACTGGACAACTTGTTTAGGGTACCTTTTCAAATTTTCGGTAAATTATGAGTCCAAAAAGGGTACATTTGTTGCATTTTCACCAGCCAAAAACTCATTTAGGGGGTAAATTCTACACTAAATTACCTTATTAAGGGGCTAAATTTGCTGGTAGGGTAAAACTCGTTTAGGGGTGTTTGAAAAAAATTTGGTCACGCATGCGTACACTGCCATATTTGAGTGGCCCCCCCGGGATGACAATCCAGTATGGTGGAGTCCGAAGTGTTTCACTTGCAGCAACTATTCTTGTTTTTTTTAATTCCCACTAATTTGTTTCACGTTTTCTGTTTCACCTATTGCAGGTAGAAAGTTCACCCACCCAGATGATCCTATCAATCACCTGCAAGTCCTTGAAGCAGAAGTCTTACAGAAGCTGTCATCAGCTGACAAAGACCATCCTGTTGTATACCAAGGATGTGACCCCAAACCACCAGACTATGAAAGTCAAGATGAAGGCATCTCGGACAATGTCCCAGGTGATGAAAGGTCACTTGCAGGAATAAGTACTGATAAAAGTCAGCAATTAGAGTTGCGAGCAGAGAGGTCTAACAATATTGCTCAAATTGCTTCCAAATCATTGGATGATGTACAAGTAAGAGATAAATATGGAATTAATGAGCAGAAAATTTATTCAAGCAATGATCAAAATACAGCAGATACTTGTGGTAATGCAGCCGAGTCATCAACAGATAGTCGTGGGAAATCAGGCGAATCATGTCAATGTTCCCCTGATCCAGAATGTACTGAAATAAACTCATCTAGAAAACGACCATCAGAATGCAAAGAGAGGTCACACGAGATAAATTTAGCGCAGAGTAATCCCATACCAGCGAGGAGGCAACTTCAGGGACAAGTGATTGCTATTTCCGACGAGGATATCAAGAGCCGCAGATTAAGCGTGGATGAAATTTGTCAGCTTGACCGATTTAAGAACTACACCGCTGGGATTCCGAGCAAGGTTGGTGGTTTTTTTTATATCTTGTAGGGCGAGGGATAAGAATATCTTACTAATGTTAATAATGCTTGATAGTGAAGCATTGAGGATTTGGTGGGTTAATGCAATTAGCTGCTTTGTGTTACTTCATTGGGGCAAATAATGTCCACATGGAAAGGTCAGATCAAATGATGGCTTTGCACAGGTGGTATGCGCCGTGCATTCTCTAAATTCAGTAAATTCAGTAAAATTGAATGGGATTATTTTGAAATTTTAAAACGCTTTCACAAACAAATAGGCCTATGTTAATAAATAATGTAAATACAAGCTAAAACCGTTGGGGTTCGATAATGAACCCCACAAAACTAACCGAGTATATGGAAAATGCCATACGGCCGGGCGGTTTCACAAGTTGCCGGCCCTATCATGCCACTCGCCGTCTGGCTTTGCATAAAGAAAATCTTGCTGTCCATGGCCAACAATGAGCAGCAAGATGAGATGAACAACATCCTGTAAATCTAGTGAAGTCATCCTCATTTTGTGCTAACTGGATTGATTGATTGATCGAGTGTGTGATTGATTGATTGATTGATTGCTTGTTTGATTCATTCATTCATTAGCATCTGGATCAGCAACATTTTGAATGGCTGATAATATAAGTTTATTGAGTTTGAAAAATGCATTCGCTGGTATATTTTGTACATTTTCTTCCACTTGCTACTACAGAATCTACCAGTAACAGTTACTTATAGATGCATGTGCTATAAAAGGCAGCTTTTATTGTTAGATGTGCCTTTCCCTGCAATTGCACAATTATATCTGTACTAAACTATAGCATATTTCAAGTCATTGACTGTTATGGTTGTGATTACAAGCTGTACATCATTTCTGTTTGGTGATAGCTTATGTGTGTGTCTTGATGATGTAGACATATTGCAAGCAATGACACATATTCCATTCTAAAATAATCTTATATCATTCCAAACAAATGATAACCAGACATACAAACAGACAATTGGATGCAGACACACATAGCATGCAATACATAAACCACCGACAAAGGCGGACATGTTCATGTTTCATTTATATTCACTTTATCGCCACCTGTTATAGTTTGTTTTGACTTAAAATTGGTTAAAAAAAAAAAAAGACTTGATTGAAAGTGTTTATAAAAGCGCACACACCCCATCACACCCTCATACCCCCATATTACATCTTATACACAAACACAGGAAACACCCTTACAGCCCCAGGGTAGATATTCGTAAAGGTGCCATGAGAATTTGTTTGGATTCTCACAGAAGAATTTTGCGTAAACTTTGAGAATCCATGGATTATTGTAAAATATTTGGTTTCAAAGTCAACCAGGTGCATGATAAATTAGGTGTTTCTAATTAAGTGTTTCTATTAATATAATCATGCACATTATATTTTGACAATAAGGAATGTAACAAAATACATGTGTGTCAAAGTATATAGCAAGTACTCATATGCACCAATCAATTTCACATTGATTCAATCCATTATAGAGTGATTAGGTTTAATTTAGATATATCTGGTAACAAATTTCAAACACATCTGAATTGTGATTCAATTTTATTCTGTAGATGGTCAATGAACCCTTGTCATGTGACTAAAAGCTGGACATTTAAAGGGCAAGAGTACTGTATAAGTGGTGATTTTCACGGACAGTTTATTTTAGCGTTTTGGAGTGAGATAAACATTTCTGTAAATTTTATTTTTGTGATTGCAAAGTCCTGCTTTATACTTGCAATACATTATTACTAATTTGCAAGGTATTCATTTTGCCATTGGAACTCCATTAACAAAAATAAACCCTCGCAAAAATACAGCATCTTGTTAAGTTCTCATTAGAATTGTAGCTATTACATGTCGTTGGTAGAGTGTAACACTATCGTAAGTGCAGTAGAATGCAATAGCTGCCATATGCAACATTTCAATAAATGTACTTACTTTTAACCAATAACACTAGAAAAAACACCCAACTACATGCAAAGGTGATATCTTGGGTTAGCTTAGTGGCCATCACGAAAGTATGCAAAACATCAACACTTTACAATGAGATGATGAGGGGATTTTGCTGCAAACAATAGGTGTTTTACAAAAGGCAGCTATTACATTCTACTGCACTTACGATAGTGTTGCACTCTGCTGATGATGTTCAATCTGTCAGGTGGGATGTAGATTAGTAAATTACTTCTATGCGATGCTCTGGTTAACATCTGTCCATCTGGGAATCAAATGATGCTCGCTAGAGATTATCTGTCCCATTACTGGTTTACGTTTACACACTGACATTGATATAAGGCCAGAATCTTGGATTTTTATGAAGCAGTGATAAACAAAGATAGTCAATATTACTTAAGAAGTCATGATGTTGGCAATGTGACCTTGATGTGCAACATTTCTCAGTGGGGCAACATAAGTCATCATATGGGGGCACTGACCATGATTGGGGGACACCAGTCATGATGGGGGGGCACAAGCCACTTTTTTGGCAATTTTCCTACAGGATTTCTAACTAAATTTTCAAATCGATTGCATGCCCATGCCACTATGATGCTACGCCACTGACATTTCTATTATAATCAACTTTTGAGAACTGAAAGCTGTGTGTGGTGCACAATTGAAATGAACACAATAGCAATTATCACAACTCATGAATGTGCACCATAACTATATTCATCTCATTTGTTCCCAGGTTTTAGAGGCTATGAGTTCATATCTGAATGATGCCCAGAATTACTTGTGTGCATCACAGTTTGTAACATACACTACTCCCGATTCCTGCAAAATGACGAAAATTATTGTTAATGGGGTGAAATGAAATCATTTCTTTAGATCTAACTGGGATTATATTGTACAATTTTTAGATTTTGTTAATTTCTTGGTGAGAAGTTCTGAAAGTAGCTTTTTTCTGCATATTAAAAGGCTCAAGTGTTCACAAGTTAAAGTGGAGATTTGGGTGGCTTGGAAGGCATCAGCCTCCAAGAGTAAGTTTCCGATATAATAAATAAGCATAGTAAATAAGATTAAACTGTCATTTTCTCGTAGCATCAAGGTTAATTTTTATCACAGGAGAGCACGGCTTAAAAAGAGAGTAAAATGATATTAAAGTAAGATGATGGCACTCAGTAAGCTTCACAGTGGCTTATCATTGATGGGGTTTTGTTTTTATGCAGTCTTGAAGATAAGTTGTACTTCTTTCTTAATGATAATTATTGATGTTAGCTTAATTCATATCTAGCATTTGGTTACCTACGACTCCTTCTTGTTTTTGAAAAAGCTAAAGTGCATGTTTTACTACAACATTATGCAACATTTCTTCATTGCATGTCCTTTTTGTAACCTTCACCACTAAAACATTTTTGTCTTATCTAAAGTAGAGATCTTTAATTGCAGTATTTTGTGTAGAGTTTAATGCTAAGAAGAGCATGAACCCTGAGATTTGTAGTAACATTTTGGGTTAAGTCGTAAAAATCATTTGCGAGGAACTTATCCCAGAGTTATGATTAAGCTTAGGCTGAGGTGCCATTTTATACAGAATGCACAAAAATAGGGTACCAGTTTCATGGGAAGACCTTGTTTGCAAATATCTACTTAATATCACGAGATCCAAGGTGCAAGTTTTTAAAAGAAAATTGTACCCAAACGGTTACATTTCAGCACATCACATCAAAGCTCCCATTGGCACCCCATTCCTTTTTAAAGGAATTTTTATTTTAAAGCGATCCAAGGTTCAAGTTTTTTTAGATATTCAAAAATAAGAACAAAAAAATAAGATGTAACAATTTTTAAAATGTAATTTTCCTTCTTTTTTCTTCTATCCCACGATCATCACTCTAAACATCCAGGCTTTGACAATGTATTATTAGCAGCTTCACGGTTGTTTGATGGGATCATTTATTAGTTTTTCAAACAAAACATCATGTACAACCAAATTTTAGGATTAAACAGCTAAAAGTGATATCATACTAATGTATACAGATTCTTTTGAGTCGTTCTCAACTTTCATTTCCCCTCTTTTACAAAATTATTCACTTTTATAGTATTTTTTAAAGCTTTTTCGGATATAAAATGTATATATTAATGACAAAATTGGTGGCGCTATTTAGTTACTGGAAATTTAATACAAATAATTCCTTTTATTGTTTGATATTATTTGTTTATAAAAATTTCCTTGTTGCTTGTTTCATTTATTCCAGCTGTTTTAATGGCTGTATTAATCACCTAACCCTTGCAAATAAAGAAATATGATTTAGGATAAATAGCGCCATCTATAGTTTGCATTTAGTTAATAATGAAGCCAATTCTATATACATCAAACAGCCATGGCTTTCAACCAATCACACACACAGTCTGTCCACATAGAAGTACTAAGTAAATAGACCTTGGAAACTGGAGGTACGTATGAGAAATTAAATTATTTCAGTGCAATGCTTTTGTGAATGCTTCTTTGGCGCGCCAACTGCTGTGCGATTTGAACTTGCCGAGCACACCAGACTCTTTACGCATCACATTCTTTAACACGCAGTGTATGTGACGTAAAGCATCGACCCCCGATGCCACAGATTTGGTTTATACTTCTATGTGGAGAGACTGTAGGGGTCTATGGATTTCAAGTGGAATAGCACATTCATTAATCTGTCACTTCCCAATCGATTTCTTCCAGCAATAATTCTTTGAAATATTATTGGTATGTTTCAATTATTGAATATTTATTCAAAGCTTACATGAAATGTCTTGTAAGCTAGTGGTACCTTATTTTTTGTGCAGCCAGTAGTTCAGCGAATCCACAAGATTTAGGAGACATCTTTTAGTGGATTAAAACACTTTGTGTTGCAAGGTAGCTAATCTTGCCCCAGGTGAAAAATATTTACATTATTAATTTATTACCTGCCTAGATGGGAACAGAGTGAACTGTTAAGAAAATACTACATAAAAATAAATGAAAATTTCACAATTGTTGGTTGTTATTTGATATTCTTGTACAAAAATGTGTTTGTATAGCATATGTAGTGTTGGGTCTTTGGATTTTGAAAAGAAATGAACATTGGTATACTGCGAAGTAAACTTCAGCAACATATTGAGGCATTATTGCAACAAGATCCCATATGCTATAGCTGTCCAATTTTGCTTTTTATATTGTATACATCTTAAAATATGACATATGGGAGCTATTTCAGATAGGGCATTCTTGTATTAACCCTCAGATATGTGTGGAAAACTAATATTCATATGCCACAGAGCTGAACAGAAAAAACATATTTAACCTTTATTTGGCTGGGGAGATCTTTACAATGTTTTGAGGAACTGTGGTGCAGTGCGAGTAGGTGATGCATTTTAGTAGATGAAATTGATATATTGATAGTGCATGAGTGATGAAATATTTTGATAAGAAAATAACAACAACAAAAATACAGCAAATAAAACTTGCAAATCCCCATGGCAAGTTGTAATCAGGCCTTCGCGGTTTGTAAAACAGAATAAATAAAAATTGGAAAAATAAATGTGACAAAAAAAATTGACAAAAAACCAAAACAAGCAACAAATATGCAAATCAGTTATATTTTGTTCAGAAAATCAAATTAGGGTGAGCATGGTGAGTGCTACCCCTATAAGCCACATACAGATGCCCTGCTAACAAACTATATATATCTACCTCGAGTCACCAGCACTATCTTTGAAGTTCAGCTTGTGCTGAGCTGGCTTAGCGTGATTTCTTGTGTGTATACATGTGTGGCACGTTGACCGTGCGTAGAAGTATGTACACGCACCAAGTAATGCTAAGCTAACACAGAACACGCTGAACTTCAAAGCTAGTGCCGGTGGCTCGAGGTAGATATACAGTCTATAAGTTATGTCACTTTGCCCCATACAGATGCCCTGCTACCCCTACTAAGTTATGTCACAGTAGCCCATACAGATGCCCGCTACCCCTACTAAGATATGTCACTGTGCAGTGTGCATGTGCCCCATACAGATGCCCTGCTACTCCTACTGAGTTATGTCACATTACCCCATGCATACTCATGCCTTGCTACCCCTACTAAGTTATGTCAGGGTACCCCATACAGATGCCCTGCTACTCCTACTGAGTTATGTCACATTACCCCATGCATACTCATGCCTTGCTACCCCTACTAAGTTATGTCAGGGTACCCCATACAGATGCCCTGCTACTCCTACTGAGTTATGTCACATTACCCCATGCATACTCATGCCTTGCTACCCCTACTAAGTTATGTCAGGGTACCCCATACAGATGCCCTGCTACTCCTACTGAGTTATGTCACATTACCCCATGCATACTCATGCCTTGCTACCCATACTAAGTTATGTCAGGGTACCCCATACAGATGCCCTGCTACTCCTACTGAGTTATGTCACATTACCCCATGCATACTCATGCCTTGCTACCCCCACTAAGTTATGTCAGGGTACCCCATACAGATGCCCTGCTACCCCTACTGAGTTATGTCACATTACCCCATGCATACTCATGCCTTGCTACCCCTACTAAGTTATGTCAGGGTACCCCATACAGATGCCCTGCTACTCCTACTGAGTTATGTCACATTACCCCATGCATACTCATGCCTTGCTACCCATACTAAGTTATGTCAGGGTACCCCATACAGATGCCCTGCTACTCCTACTGAGTTATGTCACATTACCCCATGCATACTCATGCCTTGCTACCCCTACTAAGTTATGTCAGGGTACCCCATACAGATGCCCTGCTACTCCTACTGAGTTATGTCACATTACCCCATGCATACTCATGCCTTGCTACCCCTACTAAGTTATGTCAGGGTACCCCATACAGATGCCCTGCTACTCCTACTGAGTTATGTCACATTACCCCATGCATACTCATGCCTTGCTACCCCTACTAAGTTATGTCAGGGTACCCCATACAGATGCCCTGCTACTCCTACTGAGTTATGTCACATTACCCCATGCATACTCATGCCTTGCTACCCCTACTAAGTTATGTCAGGGTACCCCATACAGATGCCCTGCTACTCCTACTGAGTTATGTCACATTACCCCATGCATACTCATGCCTTGCTACCCCTACTAAGTTATGTCAGGGTACCCCATACAGATGCCCTGCTACTCCTACTGAGTTATGTCACATTACCCCATGCATACTCATGCCTTGCTACCCCTACTAAGTTATGTCAGGGTACCCCATACAGATGCCCTGCTACTCCTACTGAGTTATGTCACATTACCCCATGCATACTCATGCCTTGCTACCCCTACTAAGTTATGTCAGGGTACCCCATACAGATGCCCTGCTACTCCTACTGAGTTATGTCACATTACCCCATGCATACTCATGCCTTGCTACCCCTACTAAGTTATGTCAGGGTACCCCATACAGATGCCCTGCTACTCCTACTAAATTATATCACTTTACCCCATACTGATGACCTGCTACCCCTACTGAGTTATGTCACTACCCCAAGCAGATTTCCAGATATTGGGAAAAAAGAAAAACTTGATCATATGTATAAATTATGCAAATTAGCTGCTATCCCTCTTATGGGTAAATCATTGGGGATAACAAAATTAGCTTTTATGCAAAAGGTATGAATAATTTAGGTGAACACCTCCTGACGAATTCAGACCACCAACATCTGCCCTATAAAATCAAATGAATATTTTTGAAACGATGATAAAAAAAGCAGCACATAATATTTTGTTCTATTATTTGACAAGTTAGATTTGCCTATATCTCAAATCAAGGAAAATTTGTATATCGCTTATTACATTTGAACTCAGGTACATGTAGGTTCATTTCAGGAATCATTATAGCAGGCATGATAGAAAAGGACTAGTTGTACATCATAAACATGAATTGACCAATTGTGGAACACTTCCATGCTTTACACAATAATATATTTGTGTCACATTTAAATATTTGTGCTTTCTAACTTGATTAATTGCCTTATTTGGTTATCTGAGCAAAATCTCATTAGTCCACTTAAACACCAAATGACAGCAATTTGGGCCTGATAATTGGATGGAGAATTTCCTGAATGAGGTGAACTAATTTAGCTAATAGCATGAATAGTGTCATTGAAGTCACAGATTCTGAAGGATGACACGCAACAAAAGAGTAGTATAGTAGTGTCCTAAAGCGGTTATATATTTGACAAAAACTTTGCTTTACATTTGTAATAGCACAAGCAAAATAAGTTGTTGGTCAAAAAAATGCAATCAGGGAAAGGGTCTGCATCTGCGGGGATGATGCTAAACCAGCAGAATAAGGTAGCTAATACTGTCATTGAAATGCAACAAAGAGAAGCAGTATCCCAAAGGAGTTAGATTCTGATTTAAAAAAAAACTTTGCCCAGGAGGAGGGTACTCTGTACAAATGATCATACAGTGATGTGCTACAAACATGGGCTACATTGTTGGTCTTTTGGTGTAAATAACCCCTTTTTTAGGCCAGTTTTGGTATATGGATGGTACTTTTTTTCTCATTTGTTTTGGAAAATATCCATATTTATAGCATCACTGCAGCTAAAATGTCCATTTGGGTAAGAGTTGTTAAATTTGTCCATAAATGTTGATGTTTAGCACATTGTTGGTTCCAAATTTCTTGAAAAATAGTATTTTGATGAGTTCAAATTTTTAGCAGCACACTCTTACCCAAACCAAACTTGAGTACCCCCGGGAAACATTGTTTACATTTATGATATCAAGAAAATAATTTGTATGTTGAAAAAGAAGTGCTTCTTTGAGATATGGTCAGAAGAAAAAGCAATGTATGACATGAATTGTAATTCTAATTTTGTGCAAAAATGGTCTGACTTTTTTAAAAATAGCGTCATGTTGGTCAGCATTATGTGAAAAAAAATAGTTTGCCAAAGAACAACAACCTAGAACTAGCCCCGTTCTCAAACTGTGATGCCTCGAATAGTGAGTGAAGCGAGCAGACTGCGACGCCTCTCGAACAGCGAGCAAAGTGAGCAGTGAGTGTAGTACTACAGTAGGAAAATCTTTAGATCATCATACAGGTATCAGAGTATAGCCCAGAAGCCTGTTGGAAAATCTTTAAATCATCATTTAGGTATCAGAGTACAGCCCAGAAGCCTGTTGGAAAATCTTTAAATCATCATTTAGGTATCAGAGTACAGCCCAGAAGCCTGTGCTAAAACAAACTTGCGATGACCCGCCCCAGAAAACAACAGAAACAGGAATATTCCATTTCTCAGCTTGGGTCAATTTTAACATTGTTGCACATTGTTAAACTTTATTATAAAATTAGTAGTACCAGCAATGAAATGTTAGGACAATTGACTTGGTTTATAATTTTAAAACAGAAATAAACAAACGGGTTCTTTTACGCTTGCCAGACATGGTCATTTTGTTCTGCTTGTGAAATACATGCAAAATATGCTCTTAATATGACCAGGTGTGACAAGTGGCCACAGGAAAAGCATTTGTCAAAGGTATCATCTGACGGGGAAAACTGCATGAATCTAACCATCTTTGCCATCATATACTTATTCATGAAAATGCAGTTTATTTGGTATTTGAGTGGCGGTTTGAGAAAATAAATACCATTTGATTGATTTTAATTACCCTGTTTAATTGATCAAAAATCATCTGCAAAAATGATCAAATACACAACTTAAAGTTTTTTTAGTACCTTTAAAAAGAAGGTTGGAATGTATTCAAGTCTAGAAAGGAAGCTGTTATTTATTTATTTGCCATGTTTGCTTCTGGCTTAACCAAACTTACAGTGTACCTCAGGGAATCAGAGTCTGTGTCTGTATATATTTAAATAGGCGCCTGAAAACTTTGGTGTTCAATATTACTGATTTCATCCGCAACCTATGTTGCAGTCTACAACTAGTTAACTGTCCTTATAGACAAGCTATTCATTATATAAAATTGAGAAATAATCAAACTCAGACTTTCATTTAGGCTTTGTTCTCTTAACCTCAACTTATGTTTCTTAGAAATCAACTGAAAAAAAAGTTTTCCATAGAGGGATAGGAATGCACAATAATACTGTCATCTGTGTGGTGGCATTCATTTTGACAAAATTAAGTTAACCCTTGTGACAAAATACAACTGATTTCCCAAATTAACAAAAAAGCATAAAAATAGTCCTAATAGTAATTAAATGGGTGCTATCATCATTGTTTGTTTGACTAGTTTGAGTAACAAGTTAGGTGACAAGGTTGTCAAATTTGGCAACCATGTTTTCAATTTGTTAGTTGCAGAACATCACCAAATTATTGAAAATCTCTACAATTTAATATTTCAGTAAAAACAGAAATGGTAAAATAGCATAATAAACATTTTAAACAATAATCAGTGCTTCTATGCTTGTTTGATCTGCAAGTTTTGATGAGCGAGGTGTGGCACAAATGAACAAATATTTAACACATACCAAAAGTAATACAGCTGGTCTTTGGCAGACCAAATAAAATCTTTTCAAAACCCAGCTTGCAAAATTTTAATTTTGTGATGTTATGTATCTTGTAGCTCCTGTCCTTTTGATAACATTTTTGGATTTGCTTTGAAACAATAAATAATGCAAAATATCAACTTTTTGTGGACTCTAGGGTCTTTTGTCCTGCAGTTTTATGGAAAATGTACGAAAAGTAAGCATGTCAGCTCATCTATAAAGGACACTCATAATTAAATGGCTACAGTTTCGGAAATGCAATGAATAGCACAGCTATACGATGTGAGAAAATTAGTTGCAGACCCAGATTGTATCTACAATGGCCTTCCAATTCCCACATAGTTGATTGATTTTCTGCTAGGCATTGCTTTGCTACATAGATTGTTCTGCTTATTTGTTTCTATTGCTGGAAAATCAATTGGCTTTATTAGACAGACATGTTAAACAAAATCAAAAACAAGCAGGAGTACAGCAGAACCTTATTACTGCAATTACAAAAGTAAGCAGATTTATATTCGTGGCCGTAGTACCAGCGTTCGAAATAGGGCCTGTCAGCCAGCCATTGGCCTGTAACTTTTTGGCCTGGCCGGTAACTTTTCTGACTGGCATCTAGTTGCCGGTTCGGCTGGCCGGTAACTCTTTAAGGTCAAACCTGGCTGGCCTGTAACTTTTTGAGGCATATTTCGAACACTGCGTAGTACATGTTAGTAACCATTGGTTATTGTTTCAAGCCTGAGCTCATACACCTGTTCCGAATTTTGATGTACCATAGGCTTTGTGTTGTGATCATTTCCACCAGGGTTCATAACAAAGAAAGCGTGAACCAGTTGACCTAGCAATGGTCATATTCTAACGTGCACTACACCAGCGAATACAAAGTAAGCACATCATGAGATGGAATCAAGAGAGGGAGCACTCGTAAAAATAATGTACCTGTGCCTACTGGAATATGAAACATACCTTGAAACACATAGATTGGGCTTATGAGACTACAATACCTGGTAGGCTGTTCCATCCAGTCATTGATAAGGCTCTGGGTGAAAAGGAATACCGTAAAAAATTGTATGTTCGAGACAGACTGTGATATATTTTGCACTTAAGATTTTAGGATTTTGATGATTTGAAGATATAAAAGTGGGAAGATGATTGAAACGACTGCTACTGGATGAAGAACTTTAAAAAATGGGGGTAGTTGGGCAAAAAGGTCTTAAAAGGGTAATTAATTTGGACTCTGGTGCGACAATACATACTCCATTGGAGGGATGCACCTATTAAGCAGAAGTATTACTGAGTTTTAAATCAGTAATTATTTTCTTGCTATACAGATCAAACATTGCGTGTTCATAAAATCAGTTTTAGCAACACATAGCTTATTTTCCTATATCATGTCACATCAATGAAGCACAAATCTGGTAGACTACATGTACCAACATTTTGACACGATAGATCAGTAAAGTTTGTCACCTCATGCAGACTGTAGCATCGCAAAATGTAACCAAATGACATTTTTGACAAGCATATTTGATCACCTTGGCACTACTTTATGGCAAAATGAAAAATACATTGATATGCCTTTCACTTTTTCATACATCTTTCACACTCCTTGTAAATCTTGGGGATAAAACCCCAGATTTAGGTCAAATTGAACACTTGAATTCATGTTGCATGAATGTGTTAACTTTGCCTCACATAGCATTGCAGTTTAGGGCCTTACTAATGCATAGAATGTATGTTCTACTATACTTGAAACTTTACAAATGTAAACTTATCCTGACACGAAGTATGTGACTCTCAAATTGTAGGAGATACATTGATATTTAAAGGTTAACAGTCATGGTAAAAGATGTACAGTTCTTGTCATGGTTAAAAATGTACATTCTTGTAATGGTTAAAGATTCACAGTTTTGTAATGGTGACATATTTACAGTCTTGTCAGGTTAAAGATTAAGATTTATAGTCTTGTCATGGGTTAAGATTTAGAGTCTTTTCATGGTTAAAGATTCACAGTCTTGTCAAGGTTAAAGATTCACAGTCTTGTTAGGATTTAGAGTCTTGTCATGGTTAAAGATTTATATTCTTGTAATGGTTAAAGCAGAGATTTACAGTCTTGTAATGGTTAAAGATTCATAAAGATTTACATTCTTGTATTAATGGTTAGAATAAGATTCACTGTCTTGTCATGGGTTAAGATTTAGAGTCTTGTCATGGTTCAAGATTTATATTCTTGAAATGGTTAAAGCAGAGATTTACAGTCTTGCAATGGTTAAAGATTCACAGTCTGTTAAAGATTTACATTCTTGTAATGGTTAATATAAGATTCACTGTCTTGTCGTGGTTAAAGATTTATATTCTTGTAATGGTTAAAGCAGAGATTCACAGTCTTGTAATGGTTAAAGATTCACAGTCTGTTAAAGATTTACATTCTTGTAATGGTTAATATAAGATTCACTGTCTTGTCGTGGTTAAAGATTTATAGTCTTGTTGTGGTTAAAGATTTACGAAATGGGTTTGAATAGATTTTGTCATCTGACTTTTCTACACCTCATTGTGCCATGATAACGAACGCATACCTGGAAAATCAGGGTATTGAAAGAATGGATTGGCCAGCAAAATCTCCTGACATGAACCCCATTGAGCATCTTTGGGACCTTATCAATGAAAACACAACACTGCAAGAGCTAACCCGAGCAATCCAACATGTATGGAACAACATGGACGGCCAGCAAGTTTTCTGACACGAGATGATTAACTCAGATTTGGTACCTCCCTGAAATTGTCATACATATGTGAGCATATATCTGCATTGATGCATACCCAGCAAACACAAAAATGTTCTTAAAACGTTTATTCAAACCATGTTTGTGACTTTGTGTGACCAGTAGTAATGCCAACATTATAATCAGCAGGAACAGCATCATTTATATTCCCCCTACTAGAAATTGACAAAGTTCAGTGTGATGACACTCTGCGCTGAAGATCTAAATTCTCAATTAATTTATAAAGAAATTGTGAGAAGTGGGCAAATTGACAAAGTGATCAACATAAATTAACTGACATTTTGAAACCAAGGCCTCCTTAAGGGATCTGGAATGAGCGTTTTGAGCATTTCGACAGTATTTTTTGTGGGACATGAGAGCACATCAGACATATCGAATTGCATTCTGAATACACAGAATGTCTTTCTGATATCAAATAATTTTCATTTTTGAAATTCACAATATAATACAAATTTTATGATAAATTATTAAAATTTGATGTTTTTCACATTTTTGATATATAACAGTCCTCGAAGTAAATTTTATAAATCTAATGATATATTCTTAAAGTGTATGTAGCTGGGAGGAAAAGCCGACAATCAATTGAAAATTTTGACCTTTCATATTGAAGATATGGATTTTTTTCCAAAAAGACCTAATTTTTTTTGTATTTTGGGAAAAAAAATCCATATCTTCAATACGAAAGGTCAAAATTTACAATTGATCATCGGCTTTTCATCCCACCTACATACACATCAAGTATAAATTATCAGATTTATAAAGTTTACTACTAAATATCAAAAATATCAATTTTTAATGATTTGCTATAAAATGTGTATAACATTGCGAGTTTCAAAAATTCAAAATTATTTGATGTCAGAAGGACATTCTTCGTATTCAGAATGCAATTCGATATGTCTGATGTGTTCTAATGTCCCACAATAAATACTGTCCAAACGTTCATACCCCACCCCTTAATTACATATGCCTTCTATTCTAATATGACAATCTTGTAGAAATGTTTTGTCTCCATGAAACCGATGAAACATTGCAAACAAATTGAGAGCATTTCTTTATAGGGTCTATGTTGAGAGCCACCATGCTTTGTGTTTGCAAAGAATTGACTACAAGAAACTAAATTAACCCTCTTCATGTTAATTTAGTTTCTTGTATACAAAATAATTTTTAAAATTTCTGACTTATCCTGCGTGCCCCCTTAAAATGAGCACATATAAGCGTAAAATTGGTTCAATAGCTCTGGATGTTTTGATAAAATATCTAAAAAGTTGGAAATTTTACATTGAAGCCTATGGCAAGCATGCAGAGCATAAGGTAGCTTACTTGTCATATTCAAATTAACTGCCTATGTCTAAGTGGCTTTGAAATTCAAAATTATAAAAGTTGTCTCGATTGTGGTACATCTGTGAATGTGAAAACATCAAATTTATCAGCACATTTTAAGACTCTTCTGCACTAGATTTTCACTTGCATGAAGAAAATACATCCTTCAGCATTCAAATCAGCTGCATCAGGGCTTTGACATCACAATTTGTAAGCAACTAAATGAATCTACATAAAGCATTGAATATATATGTCAGCAAACAACAGAATCAACCTATCTCACAGCTTTAAATAGCTGTATACTGGTAACACCTACCTATGGAATGTCGCTTGATATAAACAATGTGCATTTCAAGTGTCTTATACCACTGGAGGCCAGATAAGAATACTTCCACTTCTATTGAAGAATACGGTCCTTGATCTCAACGCACATGGCAATGAACGTATTTGTGAATAATCCCAACCTAGGATGTTTTGTTGAGGATAATTCAAGTTGTTTACCCCCAAGATTGTAATAAATTCTTTATTTGTACAATTTTAAAGCTGATTTGTATAGGAAATAGGAGGTGCTACTATAATATTGAAACCGGATTTGAAATAACTTTTGAAGTAACTAGTTAGAATTTAAGAGGTAAACAGCCAAGTTGACAAACACTGTCATCTGAGTATGAATACTTTAAAGGACCAGAGGCCACTGTAAATCTTCTTCTTATCCAAAACAAGGTTCTTGATTTTAAAAGGCCTCGGGAACATTTCCGGCGCATGTTATGCCAGATCTAGTAAGGTATTCTATTGCAGAAAATGAAATATTTCTTGCTAGTACCTGTATGTGTGCTGCTAACAATCAGAGTGGGTATGAAAAGAAAAAATCCTATCAGGATGTTGGCTACTGGAGGGCCTTCAATTACCATGACGATGGAGGCTGAGATGGGATTGATAGTCTCTCATTGTCCTTATTTGGCTAGATGGAACAAACGACACAGATTTGCACCACATGACGATGTGTATATAATAACACTTGACAAATATGCTTGAATAACATTGCAGAGATCCAAACAAGACAAGCAGACGTAATATCGCCAATGCAGTGTTATTATTGACTATTCAGTGTGTCTGTTGCCTAGATTGTATATTTTAGACATGCAAGGTGATTTCAATGTTGTTTTGCTCACTGCCATAGTTGCTATCAGGAAGACCAGGGAATCTATTTCAATCTTTACAACTCACAATGTGAGAGGAATAAAATGTATCTGCATGAGATGATAATAGCTGCTTTAAGTTCAATGTCACTCCCTTACAGAACAAAATCAATGTCTTAAACAGGTCTTAACTCTAAATCATAGATGTTCAATAATAAAGGACCCACCACAAGGTATTGCTTTCCTTGCTCTCTTACTCACATATCTCACCCGATTTCATGATTACTATTTGACAACTTAACCTCAAAGACCAGTGATCTTAATACACAATGGTGGCACCAGGCATGGGGCGGGGAGGGGGCAATGGGGAGGGCAGAGTGAAATGAGGAGGGGGCAAAATCTAAATATAAAGTGCACAACTTATAAGTTCCCCCCTACATATTTTTTTAAATAAATCGAAAACTATTTGACGAAATGCAAACCTGTAAAGTGATATGGGTAGCCTTATTCGTTTTACACATGTGGGCCAAATTTTAGCTTCACACGTCATTGCGTTCAGTCACAATGGTTCATTATGTAAAAAGGAGACCGTTTTAAACAGTGTTAAAAGTTGCATCTGAGTCCATAGGATTCAATTCTCAAACAATACAGTAGGCCAGGGATATTCATGTGTTGTATTCTTCTTCTTCGTTGGGATATGGGATTAGCAGCAATGGAAGAACCGATCTGGTAGAAGTTCCAGGTCGACTTAATGCCTCTTGTTATGTTAATGAAATCCGCTCACAACATGTTGGTCCCTACCATGGTGCTATTGGTGCAGATTTCATATTCATGGATGATAATGCTACACCTCATTGTGCCATGATAACGAACGCATACCTGGAAAATCAGGGTATTGAAAGAATGGATTGGCCAGCAAAATCTCCTGACATGAACCCCATTGAGCATCTTTGGGACCTTATCAATGAAAACACAACACTGCAAGAGCTAACCCGAGCAATCCAACATGTATGGAACAACATGGACGGCCAGCAACGGGTCCGGAATTTAATAAACAGCATGCAGCGACGTTGCAATGCACTTGTCAACAGTGCAGAAGGACACATCCCCTACTAAACATCTAAACTTTAAGTTTGATTTCCATTACAAACACATGGACAGGCCTAACATACTGTATTGTTTGACAATTGACTCCTATGGACTCAGGTGCAACTTTTAAAACTGCCTCTTTTTTTACATAATGAACCATTGTGACCAAACGCAATGATGTGTGACACTACAAATTGGCCCAGATTTGTAAAACAAATAAGGTTACTCATAACTTTTTACAATTTTACATTTTGTTAAATAATTTTCGATTTATTCCAAAAAGCATTAGGGGGAACTTATAAGTTGTGCACTGTATAGTTGGATTCCTTGTGTCATTTCATTTCTGAAAATGTATACTTTTAAGTACTTAACATCATTACTTTTAAAGATACAATACAAAATAATTTTTTTTTTTCTGACTTTGAGTGATCCTGCATACCCCCCTTAAAATGAGTACATATAAGCGGAGAATTGGTTCAATAGCTCTTGATGTTTTGAGAAAATATCTAAAAAGTTGGAATTTTTACATTGAAGCCTATGGCTAACACACAGAGCATTAAGTACCTTACTTGTCATGTACAAATTAGCAACCTATGTCTAAGTGGCTTTAAAATTCAAAATTATAAAAGTTGTCTAGATTGTGGTGCATCTGTGAATGTGAAAACAACAAATTTATCGGCACATTTTAAGACTCTTCTGCACTAGATTTTCACTTGCATTGCAAGAATAGACCCTTCAGCATTCAAATCAGCTGCATCAGGGCTTTGACATTACAATTTGTAAGCAGCTAAATGAATCTACATAAAGCATTGAATATATATGTCAGCAAACAACAGAATCAACCTATCTCACAGCTTTAAATAGCTGTATACCGGTAACACCTACCTATGGAATGTCACTTGATATAAACAATGTGCATTTCAAGTGTCTTATAGTTATACCACTGGAGGCCAGATAAGAATACTTCCACTTCTATTGAAGAATACGGTCCTTGATCTCAACGCACATGGCAATGAACGTATTTGTGAATAATCCCAACCTAGGATGTTTTGTTGAGGATAATTCAAGTTGTTTACCCCCAAGATTGTAATAAATTCTTTATTTGTACAATTTTAAAGCTGATTCCTATAGGAAATAGGAGGTGGTACTAATATTGAAACTGGATTTAAAATAACTTTGCTTGGATCTTTGCAGCAAAAATATTAAAGAACTAGTTAGAATTTAAGAGGTAAACAACCAAGTTGACAAACACTGTCATCTGAGTATGAATACTTTAAAAGACCAGAGGCCACTGTAAATCTTCTTCTTATCCAAAACAAGGTTCTTGATCTTAAAAGGCCTCGGGAACATTTCCGGCGCATGTTATGCCAGATCTAGTAAGGTATTCTATTGTCTCGAGACAGCAGGAAAGCACAACAACGCAAAGAATAGACTCCGCATTGCCCCCACGATCATGAGGACCATTTAATACACATAAGCTTATTTATAATAATTTCACAATCTCATAGAAATTAAGACTATATTGAGATAATAACAGATTTCATATCAATTAAACAAATTATATACATTGAGATGATTAATTGCAGCAAGCATTTGGAATTATTTATCATCTTCATATAAATCAATAAATACACAAATTATTGGAAAAATGTGTACAAGCCAACCATACAGGCTGGACAAACAAAAGTTGACTTCTGAATCACATTTAACCAAATTTCATCTTAAGCAAATCTTAAGCATATCTTAAACAGATACATCTTTGGATCAAACAGAGGATTGGATTGGAAAACAGCATTTTTAACCGCAATTAAATAATTAGAAATCTCCAAAAGAATAAACAATGCCAACACTAGCAAACGAACATTTTGTATTCAGCAAGATATGGCATCAATGCTTAAACCATTTACTGATATATAATCCACTGGTATTGACAACTAAGTAAATAAAGATACTCCAAATAAGCAACAAAGCATTTATAACCCTGGTATAAAAACGCAGCAGAAAGGGAGGGAAAGCATGAAGGCAACCAATAGCCCACTATAAAACGCAGTAGAAAGTGGAGACAATCTACTGACGAGATTCTTCAGGTTTCAAGAAACTCCGTTACATTCAAACACCATAAAACGCGGTAGAAAGTGGAGACAATCTACCGACGAGATTCTTCAGGTTTCAAGAAACTCCGTAACACATTCAAACACCATAAAACGCAGTAGAAAGTGGAGACAATCTACAGACGAGATTCTTCAGGTTTTGAAGAAAATCCTTAACACATCCAGGCACCATTAAACGCGTAGAAAGTGGAGACAATCTACTGACGAGATTCTTCAGGTTTCAAGAAACTCCGTAACACATTCAAACACCATAAAACGCAGTAGAAAGTGGAGACAATCTACCGACGAGATTCTTCAGGTTTCAAGAAACTCCGTAACACATTCAAACACCATAAAACGCAGTAGAAAGTGGAGACAATCTACAGACGAGATTCTTCAGGTTTTGAAGAAAATCCTTAACACATCCAGGCACCATTAAACGCAGTAGAAAGTGGAGACAATCTACTGACGAGATTCTTCAGGTTTCAAGAAACTCCGTAACACATTCAAACACCATAAAACGCAGTAGAAAGTGGAGACAATCTACAGACGGTATTCTTCAGGTTTTGAAGAAAATCCTTAACACATCCAAGCACCATAAAACGCAGTAGAAAGTGGAGACAATCTACCGACGAGATTCTTCAGGTTTTGAAGAAACTCCATAACACATTCAAACACCATAAAACGCAGTAGAAAGTGGAGACAATCTACAGACGAGATTCTTCAGGTTTTGAAGAAAATCCTTAACACATCCAGGCACCATTAAACGCAGTAGAAAGTGGAGACAATCTACTGACGAGATTCTTCAGGTTTCAAGAAACTCCGTAACACATTCAAACACCATAAAACGCAGTAGAAAGTGGAGACAATCTACAGACGAGATTCTTCAGGTTTTGAAGAAAATCCTTAACACATCCAAGCACCATAAAACGCAGTAGAAAGTGGAGACAATCTACCGACGAGATTCTTCAGGTTTTGAAGAAACTCCATAACACATTCAAACACCATAAAACGCAGTAGAAAGTGGAGACAATCTACAGACGAGATTCTTCAGGTTTCAAGAAACTCCGTAACACATTCAAACACCATAAAACGCAGTAGAAAGTGGAGACAATCTACAGACGAGATTCTTCAGGTTTTGAAGAAACTCCATACAAAGCATTCATTCCCCTTCTATAAAACGCAGTAGAAAGTGGAGACAATCTACTAATGATATTCTTCAAGATTTCAAGAAATTCCATACAAAGCCTCTATTTTTAAGCATAAAGCAGCATATTTGGACATACCATTTTATTGGAGTATCTTTAACCATATTTAGTTACTGAATCACCCTTCCAGCTTTTGGGAGGGTGGGTGGGATTTGTTGGTCCATCAAGATCGAAGGAACAATTGCAAGTGCATCACTAGGAGAACTATGGACATAACAAAGGAATTAAAAAATAAGACGGGAGACCTGAATGGCTGCACACCACTAAAGTGACAGCTGACTGGACAGAAAAACTGAGCTTGTTGCTATAACAACATAACAACAACCCCTAAATTAAAACTGACTTGACCAGGAGACCAAAACACTTTAAGTGTACTTGAGAATGCTCAAGTGGGAATAAGAGGATAAGCCTCTACACCTAGATGCACATGACAGCCTAATGTCCCCTGCTGCTGAGACAATCTAGTTTTTAAAAGATTTGCAACTTTAAAAAATGGAATTGTAGATAATGAAATATTTCTTGCTAGTACCTGTATGTGTGCTGCTAACAATCAGAGTGGGTGTGAAAAGAAAAAATCCTATCAGGATGTTCGCTACTGGAGGGCCTTCAATTACCAGGCCGATGGAGACTGAGATGGGATTGATAGTCTCTCATTGTCGTTATTTGGCTAGATGGAACAAACGACACAGATTTGCACCACATGACGATGTGTATATAATAACACTTGACAAATATGCTTGAATAACATTGCAGAGATCCAAACAAGACAAGCAGACGTAATATCGCCAATGCAGTGTTATTATTGACTATTCAGTGTGTCTGTTGCCTAGATTGTGTATTTTAGACATGCAAGGTGATTTCAATGTTGTTTTGCTCACTGCCATAGTTGCTATCAGGAAGGCCAAGGAATCTATTTCAATCTTTACAACTCACAATGTGAGAGGAATAAAATGCATCTGCATGAGACGGTAATAGCTGCTTTAAGTTCAATGTCACTCCCTTACAGAACAAAATCAATGTCTTTAGGTCTTAACTCTAAATCGTTGATGTTCAATAATAAAGGACCCACCACAAGGTATTGCTTTCCTTGCTCTCTTACTCACATATCTCACCCTATTTCATGATTACTATTTGACAACTTAACCTCAAAGACCAGTGATCTTAATACACAGTGGTGGCACTAGGCATGGGTAAGGGGAGGGGGCAATGGGGACACAGTGTGAACACAGATATTGGAACAATATCTGTGGTGTGAAATGGGGAGGGGAAAAATCTAAATATGTGGCAGGCCTAAAAAACTGGGATTTTCAATGATTTTGGGGTCTGACTGGGTGAAACCACAGAGGGGGGAAAAGTTCAAATTTGGGTTACTTCCTTCAAAATTAGGGATATGGTTAAGGTTAGGATTAGGATTAGGATTAGTTTAGGGTTAGGATTAGGGTTAGGGTTTGGATAAGCTTACACAAAATAACTACAGTTTGGGAGTGCAGAATACCCTCTCAGTAATGTCAATTCGTAATCTCTGGCATTGTACTTGACGTGATAAGACAAGTACATATATCAGTGATACAGACATTACGAAAGTTACTCTAGGCAGCTTTTTACATTTACATCATTCTTGTGTACACAACATGAGCAAAGTGGGCCATGTGTAAATGTTCATTTATCTGGCTGCTTAGCAAGATGATGTTGTTATGGATGTGCTTTTTTTATCCTCCAACATTGTCGCTGACTTTGTTACTCGCTAGATAAAACTGCCTTAACACCTGATATTAAAGCCTTTTCAAAGAAGAAAATAATAACTGAGATAGTTGACCACTTTTTGGATAAGTCCTCTGCATTATGAAATTAGTGTACAGAAATTGTGTTTACTTTTGTATTTCATAATTTATTTCTCTTTACACTGCAAAAACACTGTTTAAACCTTTTAAACACCCAGGGTTGTTTACAGGGTTGTTTAAGTGACCAAGTTGTTTAAGCCTGTTTTTATGTTGTTTAAGCCTGGCAATTTTAACAACCCAATTTTTAAACAGCATTTTTGCAGTGTAATGAAAATTGCTGATTCTGGAGAGGGATGGTTCCTGGAACAAAGCACTCAATCCAGCAATAGCAGTGCCACGTTGGCGGGCAGAAGCGAAGCAGCAAGAGCAAGTTCAGCAGATTTTATAGAACAGTGACATGTAGGACTAGGAAAGATGTCTACCTTGACTAGCTTTAGCATCTAGCTTAAAATCTAAAACTGTGCACACCTTAAAAATAACATTGATGCAGATGAAACCACCAAGCAGCCACACCCGGCCATGACATTTCACTCTTATCATATGGGAGGAATTATAGCTGTATTTCATATAAATAAAACCATTTTTGTGTGACTTGTGTTTTGTTTAATTGAAGCAATTGAATACATGAATACAAAAACCACCTAAGTCCATGCGAAGTTTTTTTGAGAGAAAAACCCGTGTATCATTTTAATTCCTTCAGTTAGATTTACCTGGTCAATATGATAAGTTTTACGTGCAAATGAGTGGATTAACCTGTATTAGGTATGACGATTAGCATTTCAGGGACGTCGTGGGGTTCATTTTAAATTTTGGACTTAGGTGGTTGTTTGAATCATATACAAAGACAACAATGTTAGAATGAGATTACCACTAGTAAGATAATACAAAATAAAGCACACAGGTATGTATAATGTTGATAAGCATTCTGCCATGTAATATAAACCACACACTTTCCTTTATTAAACCCATTTTTTGTTCAAAAGTCATTCTCTAGCAATGAATGTGTTACAAGTGGACTTTTATACATACTGGATTTCAATCAATGTGTTACAAGACTCAAATCATGGAATTTGGTGATTCTTTCATACATGCTATTTTTCACATGCCCAATAGACACAGAGAATGAATTTGAGTTGTTCTTTCATGCATATGACAGGCCTATGTATAGCAACAGTTTCCCATGCTTAACTCAATTTGGCCAAAGTATGGACTTAGGTGGTTTTTGTATTCATATATTCAATTGTTTGATGTGTCTGGCTGAGCAGGCTTGATATGATGTTCCAAAAACCTGAAATAAATATTATTTGCCTTGTCTTTACAATAATGTATTAAAGAGGACTTATAAGAGATAGATATTTTGGTAGCCTTTACTTATTTGGTCTCAGGTGTTTTGTGTGAACTGATGATATTTGTATTAAAGGCCCATTCAGTGATTTGCTCATCCGGACGATCGTAAAAATCATCAAAATTCAGATTTTGGTACCTTTGTAATTGGCATAGATGTGCAAACATAGCCTGCTAGTGGCTCGGTCGAAAGCCGTGTATTTTAGACAAAATAAAGCATTTGCATGATTCTGGACTTTTGATACTGACAGTACAAAAAGTCCGACTCGAGATCGAAAGAAGCTCACTCTACACCGTACCAACACGCGTTGCGTATTGTTTCTACTACTTATTACATCAGTAGCTACTATTTTAAACAAAATACACAATTTTTAACTGTTTTTCATATTTGAATTGACCGTTAGTTTGCCTCGGTGACCTTTAATTGCTTATTTTGTTTTCTACTGCAAAATTAAGCCCATTAAGCGTCTGTTTTAAATCAATTTAGACTCTACTTCCCCCGTGTTAGAAACACTGGACTAGGAAATTTTTCCAGTCGATTGGTGGCGCACTGTAGGAAAATCTCGATTTTCTCGAGTCGATCTGAGTTGAAGTAGAAAACCTTTCTAAAACTTCTGTTTTTTTGACTAATTTGTCGATGTATTCAGGGAAAAGTGGTTTAATGAAATTCTGTAGACTTATTCTTTATTTCTAAGCAAGTCTGACAAATTTCCATTTTTTTTAATGTTCCTGTGAAATCACTGAAAGGGCCTTTAATGATGAATGATGACATCAGTAAAGATTATATACATTCCAAGAATTATTTATCATTCAATAAGAATTGATTAACTATGTTTGTTGATATTAAAAATACTGTCTTTTCCTGTGGTTTACATTTTGCATTGAAAAGTCAATTGTGAGTCCAGGGATCGCGATGGTAACAATCAAAATTTTAATTGTTACAACCATATTTTGGTTGTGTACAAATCAAAAATATTTGTGTTTGTTCATATGACCACCATCATGGCATATTCATGTGGTTGTATTTGCTCATAAACAGATAATGGGACAAAGAGACACAAACTTTGATGCAAGGCATTCACCTGCCACCATCATGGCATATTCATGTGGTTGTATTTATGGCAGTAATCCAAAATTTTACATGTCAAACTTCAAAGTTGATTTTGAGTCCAGAGATAGGGATCTTGTCCTGTAGTGCTTCAGTGAATGCCACAAAGTAGTGCTGCAGTGAATGCCTTTATCAAAATACAAATTCATTGTGTCATGACATAACATACAAAATACTGACCCATGCTGTCATTCTAAACTTTTCTTTCCATACAATGGCAAGGCAAAGCGTGAATAATAAATAAAATCGGTCAGGTTAATTGTGTCCTGTAGCCATAAAAGACAAGTAGTTCTATCAGCACTCTTTGGTCAAACTTCACACTGACTTCTCAAATCAATTTGATTTGTAGAGATTATGGGATATTCTACATGAAATCCACATTCCCTACAGGAGGCACAAATGTATTCTAGATGATTCCAAAACCCCTATGGAAGGCACAACTGAAACGGCACCTGAGGCAATCCATGTCAACTCCAGGGATGTGCACCGCAGCACCTCTTCAATTTTTTTTCTTTTTCTGTGTGGTGCTAGATATTGGTGAGAAAGTAAAATCCTGAAAATTTGAGCTTCATACTCCATTTCGTTTTCCCCATTGTTTATCATGCTATACACTTCTTGTGCCCGTTTCTATTCATCGTTATGTATTCTTCTCCCGTGCATTATTTTCGCGAACTACCCTTCACAGCCCAAATTATATAAACCTGCACGCTAAACAATGCATTATCTAAAACCTGCACGCTAAACAATAGATTCTAGATAATACGTGCACGCTCAAATACTAGAAATACTACTTTCACATAACCATAAAGTAGAGTTAGGTGGCGCTTTAGACACAGAGATCACATAACTATATAATTGTCTGTTCGATATATATACCAACAAAAAAGTACGAATATACATTCTGTGGTGTTAAAATGGTATAGTTACAAACGGTGTTCTATAATAGTGTACAATTATCGAATAAGGTGCAACTCGCTAGACTTGAGTCCAGTCCTCGTTTACGGAGTTTAGGATTAGGGTTTAGGGTTGGGATAGGGCAGTCTTGTAATAAGACTAGTAGAGTTGCACCCTTGCAAATATCATTGTCATAAATTATGATTAATGACAGGGCTGTCAACTCTCACGCATTGGCCGTGAGTCTCACGCATTGGGTCACGGTCTCACGCCAAGATAGGGCCTAGTATAATCTCACGCCTAGTAGTAAATCTCACGCAAAAAGCTGGAAAATGAGTAAAAATCGCATCGTCATGAATAATTTGTTGTTTCTACCAACCCCCCCCCCCCCCAACCCCCTTTTCCAATTCTCAAGCGCCCCGGCCCCAATAATCATTGTTCCAAATGAACATTGGAGTCGGCAAATCCTGCACGCATCTGTCTCACGCCAAGCAATTCCAAAAGTTGACAGCCCTGTTAATGACCTCAAATAAATCAAACATCAAATGAGAATAATCGAGCTTCTATTAATTAAAAAGGGCCAAAAACAGGTGGATCATAATTATACAAGATGACACCATTGCAAAATATTCAGCATTTTACAAATGAAATACATGTAGGCCTATATCTAAAATAACATAGCCGGGCCCGAAAAACACACACTAGCGCATAATATCATGATCATGCTTTATAATACCATAGGCCTTCAAACACATGTGTTTGAAGGCCTATGATAATACTGAACAAATTGTTAAATCCCAATGTCGTGTGTTTTAATATAAGTAGTTCAAATTATAGAGCTATAAAGTCCAGTTGATATTCACCGTAGTACTAGTCTGACATCTAAATCGATCGTTTCCAACTGGTTCAGTGCTCTCTGTGTTCAAACCACGATATTAAATGATCACAACATAAAGTCAAGTCAATTAAACCATGCGTGAATAAGTTACCTAAGTATGACGTATGGCGCAATCGATACCATTGATTACAGGGATTGATTTTCTTTACCAGTTAAATGCTACGTAGCTGGTCAATGTCCTGACGGTGTTTTTAAAATGTAAGATATTTTCCTAATATTAAAACTAATATAATGAATGCAGCAATTAATATTGCCTATTGTTTTAATAGGCCTACACTCAAAGTGTATGACGGATAATGTACTCGGGCAAATGCATTCGTCAAGATAATTGCACTTGCCATGGAGTTATTGCATTTAGCTTTCGAGCCTATCGGCTCTCAAGCTAAATGCAATAACTCCACGGCGCGTGCCATTATCTTGACGAATGCATTGCACTCAGTTCATTATCCTTATCATATTTAGGGTATGATTCAATAGATATCCATGAAAAAGCTTATTTCCAAACTTTCAGTTGAACAAGACATTAAAT
The DNA here is from genome assembly GCF_039555335.1 of Amphiura filiformis. Taxonomy (NCBI): domain Eukaryota; kingdom Metazoa; phylum Echinodermata; class Ophiuroidea; order Amphilepidida; family Amphiuridae; genus Amphiura; species Amphiura filiformis. The sequence continues at coordinate 25,237,398 of NC_092628.1, forward strand.
TGAGAAGTTATGCATAATTACATGTATCACAGTGCCCAATTAGGCTAATGTGTTGTAATTTGGGGGCTGTCTACAGCCTGTCAACAGCCCCAAAAAAATTGTCAATCACACAATCATGATGTAGTCCCAGGTTTCTGATGGTATAAAAATCTCAACTTATTTGGAGTATATTTGGGAATGAGGCTGTAGATCATGAAATGCACACAATGAAATCTTGGATACACATCTTATTTACAACATGGGCACAAAAAATAACCACACATACCAAACCACAATGAAAAGCATGAAATGTACTATTGGATTACTTTCACTGGTTCCATTACAGAATTAGCTAAAAACTTGAAAATAAAAGAATTCTACTAAATATATAGATATGGATACTAAGAGGCATGCCAATCATCTTGAATATTCATCAGCACTTAGGCTGATTATGTCAAGTAGACCGGGCCACTCCCTAGGCACGGGGATATCATCTACAAGAATGTTAGAATACCACAAAGAATGAAAAAGAAGAAAATAAACAGAGAACTTGTGTGTTAAGCCATCAGGTAGTATATATCAGGCAACTAAGCTATTCTCACATAAATACATATGAGGCAATGGGGCCAGATGGGGTGAAATGCAGTGTTCTGGTAGAAGAAAGATATTATACCCAAAGAGTGCCGACTCAAAATTGCCATGTGTGTTCATTCAAAACTTAATTTATAAATGGATATAAATAATAAAAAGTTGTTCTTTCTTTGAACTGTGCTCTAACATTATGGCTTCTCAAAGTAGCAGTGACTTTACTTTTTTTATTGTGCTTATATATCTGATGAGTGTAAAAAAAAAATATCAAAACTTCTTTTTGGGGTCCTATTTTACATCAAAATATGATATGATATCTCTGCTGCTTTGGTACTACTTACCATATCAAAATGTGTAACTTTGGCTTACAGGGCCAGTGGAACTTTGGCATGTCACCTTTAATACTGAGGGAATTTTTGAAGACAGGATTTTGCCTCAAAGAAAATAAATTTCTGATATTTTACATAGATCAAGTTTGAAACAAAGTGATCTGTTAAATTTACCATTGCATACCTAAGTTACCCCATGTTAGCAACAATTAGTAGTTCACAGCATCTTGCGAATGATAGTGAGCTTTGACAAAAATTGCATTGATAATTTCATAAGCATGTAGAAGAATTCAAATAGCACAGATATACTTTTGTAGGTCCTGTGGTTCTTGAGTTATCTTGTAAAAAGGGCTGAAACAACATCACTTTTGTAAAACGTACATAACACATTAACAACAATAAATCAAGCAAGTTTTCAAAGTATATGATTTGTAGAATGAACTTTTGCCAAACATCAAAGTGTTATTTTTCATTAATATATTGATTTAGATAATGGAAATCTATTTTTTTTGGTTGCTTCGACCAACAATACCTTGTCTACCCCTAATGGTACATATTCATTGCTGTTTTTATTATGTAACCTCTCAAATAAAACTAAAGCTAAAGCTAAAGAAAAATCTTCTTGATTGTTTTAGCCATATTAATAACATGTAACTCATTTTTGCTTAATCATTTGACATTTGAGAGATATTCAAGAGTTTGATGAAGTGCCTCGTATAAACAAATAAGCGCAATAGAAGCCCATGAAGGGGATTGTAGACTAGACATTGTTTTCTCTAAGTAAAATGAACTCCGTCATATCTGCAAAATGACACGTACAAGCCATTTGTATCCACTTCAACAAAGGCTTGGGAACTATAAATAGAGCTATTTAATGTCTATGATCTGTTTATGTCCTTCATGAAATAGATACAATATGACATGAAACTGAGGATTATGTTGCATTAATGTTATATTATGTCCGTCAGTAAACCTATATACTAAGAGGGTTGGTTAAAGGAAGAGTTGAAGGTTTGGGTTATAAAAGGGACATGATCTATTTATACTAAGAGGATTGGTTAAAGGAAGAGTTGAAGGTTTAGGTTATAAAAGGGACATCATCTATTTATACTAAGAGGATTGGTTAAAGGAAGAGTTGAAGGTTTGGGTTATAAAAGGGACATCATCTATTTATACTAAGAGGATTGGTTAAAAGAAGAGGTGAAGGTTTGGGTTATAAAAGGGATATCATCTATTTATACTAAGAGGATTGGTTAAAGTAAGAATTGACGGTTTTGGTTATAAAAGGGACATCATCTATTTATACTCAGAGGGTTAGTTAAAGGAAGAGTTGAAGGTTTGGGTTATAAAAGGGACATGATCTATTTAATGTCCTTGTCCCCATTTTATTATAATAATAAAATGCTTCATTTATCCTATGTGAGCAATTGGCTATTCCATTTGCAATTCACATACCCCTATTATATAAGACATGACCTTAGTCTTCCAGGGGGTGGGGGAGGACTCAAGTTTGGCTTTGGGTAGGGATGTGCCACTAAGAATTTGTAAGTGGACCCATCAATATTTCCATTTTTCAAGAAATTTGGACCCATTGATATACCAAAATTCTAAACTTTTTCCAAACATTTTTTCTGAAATTTCAAAAATTTTGGCTACAATGAAGCAAAATTGGGCTATTTTCCCAAAAAATTGAGAAAATTTTGAAAGAAAGGACCCGTCCATATACCAAAATTGAAAAAAGGGGTCATTAATATACCAAAAGGTCGAAATACCCATGTTTGCGGCATGTCTCTGTATGGTCATTTGTACTGAGTACTACCCCCTCCGGAATCTTCCACAAAGGGAGTGTAAATTTCAAATTGGGTAATGGGTAACTCCATTTGAAATCCACACCCCCTGTGTGGGAGATTAAGGTCATGTCTTCTATAGGGGATTTATTGATTTTAACTGGAAGAGCCCAATAACCTGTCAATGAGCTTGATCATATAATGTGGCCAGTCATATCAAAAGAGGTTTGAAAGAAAGAGTCAAATACTTTCATGTCAAGTAGACTTTTATCAGATTTATTTTGAGACATCACTTGTCAAAATTGATCAAGGCATTTAGATTTTATGAGTGAAAATAGGTCATGATTTCTTTTATGTTCCGTATTTTGTCATGCATGATTTCATATAGCCTATATCTTGAAAAGCGGTTTGTTATAAAGTGTCACATTATGTCTACTCATCTAAAAAATGTCCCACAACCATTAGGTGACGTAAGTTTCCATTTGATGTGTTGAGCATGGAAGAGAATGAGCAGTGGTTAGGTACTTACATCTGGAGATGGACAAATGGCCAGTAAGGCTACTAGAGGTAGCCATCTCCTTTAACGAAAAAAGTTACCAAACAGAAAACAAACCAGCAAAAAACAAACAAACAAACAAACAACCAAATATAAACTGCACTGCTTGGCAATTAATCATGTTTTGAAATTAAGTGTGTTTTGTACACATTTTGGAAATGTTTCACAGAATGAGACATTCTTAAAGATTTTTGCACTGAGTACCATAAAATATGATTAGCTCTTTTAACAATATCATTTATATACAGTATAAATAGTATAGGTCCCAATATAGAACCTTGAGGGACACCGCATATAATGTCTCTCATTTTGGATTCAATCCCTGGCAATGGCTTTAATGCTTGCTATATCAGGTAAATACATTTAATTTGCACATGTCATATAACTGGAAAAGGTTGGCTTATGAGATATTGTGAGCGATCGTTCATGACCCAAGACTAATTATAGTGGGTAGTGAACTAATTAAACCATGATATTCTATATAATACATTGCAAATGGTTTCATAGTATATGGAATAATACAGTGTCAGCTGTCCTTCATAATGGTGAGGGGCTTGTAATTGATTCAAATTAAAAATCACACATTTGCCGTGAGGATAACAGGATTGGGTGTGAGGATGCACTGAGGAGTACATAGCATACATGTATGGGATGACCATCCTCCTTTAATTAACATTCAGGTAGTAACTCTGTGTAAACCCAATCTGTTTCTTTCTTGTCACATGGATAATTCATTCACTTGTAACAAAATCTGAGCAACCATGTTTCAAAGAGGCGCCGGTTCCTTTGCCAGTGGGAACCGGGTAACGGCAATATCAGACGTAGAAACGTGGGTGGCCCATATTAAAGAAAATACTTACATGTCTGAAATTGAAGACATACTTTTTATCCAATCATACATTTCAAGTTTGATAAACACAATTTTATTCTATGATATTGGCTTTTGTCGGGAGTATACATTCATGGCATTCTGAAACCTTCAAGGCGTTAAGGTTCTGTAGACAAATACACAAATGTTACTAGTTTCATGTTCACCTCCTTTTGAAATGAGACATACAAAATAGCAAGTATGTCGTCAGGGCAAACTGATCAGATTTCATTCAGACCCGACTTTTGCATGAGATGAGGTACACCAGGTAGCCGCAAGTAATAACTGCTGAAAAACAATCATCATTTTGGGACTTGGAATTATTTTTTTCACAATTTTAATAGAACTCTGATTTTGGAATCAGTAAATTATTGTGAAATCAATGCATTTCATTCAGGACGTATAAGGCTAAACAAAAAAAGTAGTATATCTCAAAGCTTGCGAAGATTTAAAATCCAATGCAGAATATGTTTTTTTCCCAATTCAAGCACAAAATTTAAAAAGTTACGGAATGAAATATTTTCATTAATTTAAAGTGTTAATAATACAATTCTTCCAACCAGTAGTGTTGGCAGAGGGCAGAGTGCCTGCTGACAAACAAAAAATTAAAGAGAAAATGACAAAAAATGAAAGAAAGTTGGGAAGGCAAAGGAAAAGAAAAGGGGAGAGTGGCCCATGCCATTACACACCAAAATTATGAGCTGAATGTTACACAAGCACATTGCCCCAATTATAAAGCCCTTTTTTTGGAAGTTCAATGACTTTACATGTACAGTCTCCCTACAAAAATCAGTATATATATTATATATCCCACCAATAATACCAGGTCAAAAAGATACAACCAGGAATTTTTTTTCTGTCTTCGCCCAAAATATTTTATCCCCCCCCCCACCTTGACCAAGAAAGCTGCCTATGCCCCTGCTTACAACAGATGCTTGTAAAACATATTTTTACCAATACTTTTGTAAGAAAAAAAAAGGGGAAAAATAAATTGACCGATTTTCCAAGACAAATTGAGGAGCGCAAAGCAAATACACTCAGCAGCTTTGAGACATACGAGTTTTAGGAGTATGAAAAATTATGGGCAAATCCACACAAATCTCTTGTTTCCAAACATTTCTGTACCTTACATAGTGGAAACATGTTTTAATTATTGACCATTTTAAATCTATTTTGAAGTTGTAGAAATATTTAAAAAAAAACATGTAAGATCTATTCAATAACTGAGCATTTAGCAGAATAAGCAAATCCTAAAGTAACTGCAAAATATTTAATGTATTAACCATGACAAAAATGACCCTGTAAAAGTAACCACTTTAATATCTGAATATTACTTTAAGGAAATTTACAGTTACGGGATTTCCCCTAACTCCCAAGTTCTGTAATAGTAAACCGCTTTCTTTTTAATTTTCTAACCTAATTTCAACAATTCGTTTAAGTTGTTGTACTACTTATCTAAAAGCAATGTCACACACACTAATAAGGCCAAGATCAAACTGATCTGAATCTGGATCAGTGGCGTAGTCAGCCTTTTGTGAACAGGCCATACCAGTGGGCACAAATTTGCAAATATGCCAGTTGCAGATCATATTTTATCTGAATTCTACTCACGTAACATTATTAACCAGGTTACATTTGATCTGAAATGTGTCAAATTGAGTAGAAGTCTAGATTTTTGTTCTACAATGGGTTATGTAAGTTGATATGTTACCTTAAAACAAGTCAAATTTGAACTTAGCCTTTTAAGGGTGTAACACAATAACATTGATTCAGGGTTAAACTCACTCAAGTGACATTTTGTTCCTATTTTGACTGATTTTCACTCTATACCTCATTTTGATAAGAGATGAAGTGTCTTGTTCCATCTTAGCTTTTGCCTTTACATGTGGGATCAGTTCCAAACTGGTATACTAACGCAGATTTATAAGGAATAGCGTTGACCCAAGTGTATCTAACCCAATAAATACAGATGAACTCCTGAACATAGCCAAAAAAGAGAGTGAATGGTTGGGCCTGCATCTCAATATCAGCAAGAGAAAACTTTTGGCAATAAAATCTGATGGTATAGTAGAGCCACTTTTCATTGGTGGAAAAGAAGTTGAAAATGTCTCCCAGTTTAATTTCCTTGGATCCCTGATGGAGGCTGTGGACAAGAAGTTCTCTATCATCTTGGAATAGCCTGATCATCTATTGTAAACCTGTCCAAGATGTGGTCTGATAGATGAATCACCAACCACCAAGATCGTATAAAGCTCTCTCATCCCAATCACCACCTGTGCATTTGAGGCTTGGACTCTAGCAAGGCTGGCCATGTTTGATGTGGCGTGTATGCCTCACATCTCCTGAACCCAAAGAGAACCAATTCCAGTATCTTAGTACAGATTGGAGTGACCAAATGACTTCGATCTGCAAGTCATCAAACAATCAGATGCTTAGATACTTCAACCACATTTCAAGGTGAATAGTGATCATGCAAGGTTCGGTTGAACGAAATAGGAGGCAAGTAGGAAGACCAAGGACAATTTTTAGGGAAAAGGGCAAAAATACACCATAGGAAGTTATGTTTGTGAAGGTTGTTATTCATTAAGGTATAGTCTTATTGGATAGATTTAATACCAATTCATCACAATAAATGTCATAAAAGTGGGAAGATGATTGAAGCAACTGCCACTGGATAAAGAACTTTAAAAATGGGGGTAGTTGGGTAAAAATGTTTTTTTGTCAAACATTGCGTGTTCATAAAATCAGTTTTAGCAACATGTGGTTTATTTTCCTAGATCATGTCACATCAATAAAGCACAAATCTGGTCGAACATTGCGTGTTCAGAAAATCAGTTTTAGCAACATACAGCTTATTTTGCTAGATCATGTCGCATCAATAAAGCACAAATCTAGTAGACTATACATGTACCAACATTTTGACAAGGTAGATCTTCTAAGTTTGTCACTTCATGCAGACTGTAACATCTCTAATGTAACCAGATGACATTTTTGACAAGCATATTTGATCACCTTGGCACTACTTTATGGCAAAATGAAAAATACAATGATACATGATGCACCCCTGGGGGTATAATAATACACTTTTCACTTTTTCATACAAATTTCACACTCCTTGTAAATCTTAGGGTTAAAACCCCAGATTTAGGTCAAATTGAACACTTGAATTCATGTTGCATGAATGTGTTAACTTTGCCTCACATAGCATTGCAGTTTAGGGCCTTACTAATGCACAGAATGTATGTTCTACTTTACTTGAAACTTTACAAATGTAAACTTATCCTGACACAAAGTATGTGACTCTCAAAATGTAGGAGATACATGTATATTTAAAGGTTAACAGTCATGGTTAAAGATGTACAGTTCTTGTCATGGTTAAAAATGTACATTCTTGTAACATTTGGTTAAAGATTCACAGTTTTGTAATGGTGACATATTTACAGTCTTGACAGGTTACAGATTAAGATTTATAGTCTTGTCATGGTTAAAGATTCACAGTCTTGTCATGGGTTAAGATTTAGAGTCTTGTCATGGGTTAAGATTTAGAGTCTTGTCATGGTTAAAGGTTTACACTCTTGTCATGGGTTAAGATTTAGAGTCTTGTCATGGTTAAAGATTTATATTCTTGAAATGGTTAAAGCAGAGATTTACATTCTTGTAATGGTGAAAGATTCACAGTTTTGTAATGGTGAAAGATTTACAGTCATGACAGGTTAAAGATTAAGATTGATAGTCTAATTCATGGCTAAAGATTCACAGTCTTGTCATGGGTTAAGATTTAGATAGAGTCTTGTCATTGGTTAAAGATTTATATTCTTGAAATGGTTAAAGCAGAGATTTACAGTCTTGTAATGGTTAAAGATTCACACTCTGTTAAAGATTTACATTCTTGTAATGGTTAGTATAAGATTTATAGTCTTGTCATGGTTAAAGATTTATATTCTTGTCAAGGAATGTGTTTGACTAGATTTTGTCATCTGACTTTTCTGATCCAAGTTTTCTGACACTATATATTGACATGATTAACTCAGGTAATTGAAATTGTTATATATACGAGCGTACAAATCAGCGTATGTGTGAGTGGATATAAACGTGACTTGATCTCAAAATATGATTAATTCTTGAGCATTGTGTTTCTCGTTTGTTTGTTATGCTTTGTTTTGTTTTTTACTTTTTTTGATGGTAACATTTCTTTGTTAAGGGGGGTGACTTCCTCTGGCCTTATTGGCCTTCTGGTCATCCCCTCCATAATTCGTTTGTTTGATATTGCCTTTGTTTTTTAAAATATATACTGTGTGATTTCATGTGAATTATGGGAAAATAAAATATCTTGTATCTTGTATCTTGGATATCTGTATTAATACATACCCAGCAAACACAAAAATGTTCTTAAAACGTTTATTCAAAACGTATTTGTGTGACCATTAATGATCTCAATATTTTTATTTTAAACAGCGGGAATAGCATCATTTATATTCCCCCTACTAGAAATTTACATAGCTCAGTGTGATGACACACTGCTAAAGATCTAAATTCTCAATTAATTTATAAAGAATTTGAGAAAAGTGGGCAAACTGACAAAGTGATCACCAAAGCCTCCTTACATATAACATAATTATCAAGCCTACAACTAAATATGCCTTCTATTCTAATATGACAATCTTGTAGAAATGTTTTGTCTCCATGAAAGCAATGAAACATTGCAAACAAATTGAGAGCATTTCTTTATAGGGTCTATGTTGAGAGCCACCATGCTTTGTCTTTACAAGGAATTGACTACAAGAAACTAAATTAATCATCTTGATGTAGGTGTCGCCTGCAAATGACAAGTTCCAAATTTTCTTTACTAATCCAAACAATTCAGAATTATACATTTTCATGACCATATTTTGAATTGACAGCATTAAAAATGCAGTAAAATGTGTACATACAAGCCCGGTATAAGTTCAGTAGTTCTGGAGATAGCTCTTGATCTTTTGAGAAAATATCTGAAAAGTTGGAAATTTTACATTGAAGCCAAAGCATTAAGTACCATATCTTGTCATATGCAAATTAACTACCTATGTCTAAGTAGTTTTGAAATTCAAAATTATAAAAGTTGTCACGATTGTGGTGCATCTGTGAATGTGAAAACACAGTTTAAGACTCTTCTGCACTAGATTTTCACTTGCATGAAGAGAATAGACCCTTCAGCATTCAAATCAGCTGCGTCAGGGCTTTGACATCACAATTTGTAAGCAACTAAATGAATCTACATAAAGCATTGAATATATATGTCAGCAAACAAGAGAATCAACCTATCTCACAGCTTTAAATAGCTGTATACCGGTAACACTTACCTATGGAATGTCACTTGATATAAACAATGTGCATTTCAAGTGTCTTATACCACTGGAGGCCAGATAAGAATACTTCCACTTCTATTGAAGAATACGGTCCTTGATCTCAACGCACATGGCAATGAACGTATTTGTGAATAAGCCCAACCTAGGATGTTTTGTTGAGGATAATTCAAGTTGTTTACCCCCAAGATTGTAATAAATTCTTTATTTGTACAATTTTAAAGCTGATTCATATAGGAAAAAGGAGGTGCTACTAATATTAAAACCGGATTTGAAATAACTTTGCTGGGATCTTTTAAGCAAAAAAATTGAAGTAACTAGTTAGAATTTAAGAGGTAAACAGCCAAGTTGACAAACACTGTCATCTGAGTATGAATACTTTAAAGGACCAGAGGCCACTGTAAATCTTCTTCTTATCCAAAACAAGGTTCTTGATCTTAAAAGGCCTCGGGAACATTTCCGGCGCATGTTATGCCAGATCTAGTAAGGTATTCTATTGCATATAATGAAATATTTCTTGCTAGTACCTGTATGTGGGCTGCTAACAATCAGAGTGGGTGTGAAAAGAAAAAAACCCTATCAGGATGTTCGCTACTGGAGGGCCTTCAATTACCATGACGATGGAGGCTGAGATGGGATTGATAGTCTCTCATTGTCCTTATTTGGCTAGATGGAACAAACGACACAGATTTGCACCACATGACGATGTGTATATAATAACACTTGACAAATATGCTTGAATAACATTGCAGAGATCCAAACAAGACAAGCAGACGTAATATCGCCAATGCAGTGTTATTATTGACTATTCAGTGTGTCTGTGTCTGTTGCCTAGATTGTGTATTTTAGACATGCAAGGTAATTTCAATGTTGTTTTGCTCACTGCCATAGTTGCTATCAGGAAGGCCAGGGAATCTATTTCAATCTTTACAACTCACAATTTGAGAGGAATAAAACTGTATCGGCATGAGATGATAATAGCTGCTCTAAGTTCAATGTCACTCGCTTTCTTACAGTACCGATGTCTTAAACGCCGAGTAATAGCATTTTATGAGTTCGAGTTAAGAGTTGGAGTTAGAGTTACATTTTAGAGTTTGATTTAGAGCTTGAGTTTCAATTTGGAGTTAGAGTTGCATTTTAAATCGAACTCTAAAATGTAACTCTAACCTTAAAATACAACCGTAACTCTAAATCGAACTCTAAAATGTAACTCTAACTCTAAAGTGCAACTCTAATTCTAAATCAAACTCTAAAATGCAACTCTAACTCTAAATCGAACTCTAAAATGTAACCCTAACTCTAACTCTAACTGTACTCTAACTCTAACTCCAACTCCAACTCCAACTCCAACTCCAACTCCAACTCCAACTCCAACTCCAACTCCAACTCCTCCCGGGGAAGAGGCAATGGAGAGGGCAGAGTGAAATGGGTAGGGGCGGAATCTAAAATGTGGCAGGCCTCAGAAACTGTGATTTTCAATGATTTTTGGGTCTGACTGGGTGAAACCATAGCTCAAGTTTGGGTGTGCAGAATACCCTCTCAGTACTATCAATTCATAAACTCTGGTTTAAGTGGCATTGCACTTAACGAAATAAGACAAGTACATATGTCAATGACAGATGATTATGGAAGTTACTCCAGGCAGCTTTTCACATTTACATCTTTCTTGTATACACAACATGAGCAAAGTGGGCCACATGTAAACGATCATTTATCCGGTTGCTTAGCAAGATGATGTTGTTATGGATGTGCTTTTTTATCCTCCAACATTGTCACTGACTTTGCTACTCGCTAGATAACACTACAGCAACACCTAATATTAAAGCCTTAATCAAAGAAGAAAATAAAAGCTGGGATACTTGATGGCTTTTTGTATAAGCCCACTGCCACTCTGATTCTAGAGAGGGATGGTTCCTGGAACAAAGCACTCAATCCAGCACCAGCAGTGCCACGTTGGCGGGCAGAAGCGAAGCAGCAAGAGCAAGTTCAGCAGATTTTGCAGAACAGTGACATGTAGGACTAGGAAAGATGTCTACCTTGACTAGCTTTAGCATCTAGCTTAAAATCTAAAACTGTGCTCATCTTAAAAATAACATTGATGCAGATGAAGCCAGGAAGCAGCCACACCCGGCCATGACATTTCACTCTTATCAGATATGAGGAATTATAGCTGTATTTCATATAAATAAAACCATTATTGTGTGACTTGTGTTTTGTTTAATTGAAGCAATTATTTGATGTGTCTGGCTGAGCGAGCTTGATATGATGTTCCATAAACATGATAAAATAAATATTATTTGTCTTGTCTAATGTGCTGTATTAAAGAGGACTTATAGAGATAGGTATTTTTGTAGCTTTTACTTATTTGGTCCCAGGTGTTTTGTATGAATTGATGATATTTGATTATACTGTCTTTTCCTGGAAGCGGCCACGCCCGGCCATGATATTTCACTCTTATCAGATGAGAGGAATTATAGCTGTATTTTATAAACCATTATTCTGACTTGTGTTTTGTTTAATTGAAGCAATTGTTTGATGTGTCTGTTTGAGCAGACTTGATATGATGTTCCATAAACCTAAAATAAATATTATTTGTCTTGTCTTTACAATAATGTGCTGTATTAAAGAGGCCTTATAGAGATAGGTTTTTGATAGCCCTAACTTATTTGGTCTTGGGTATTGACTGTTGTGTATGAACTGAAGATTTTTGTATTAATGATGAATGATGACATCAGTAAAGATTACATTCCAAGAATTATTTATCATCTGTAAATAAAATTGATTAACCATGTTTGTTGATATTATACTGTCCTTTCCTGTGGTTTATATTTTGCATTGAAAACTTCAAAGTCGATTTTGAGTCCAGGGATAGGGATCTTGTCCTGTACCAAGTATCCTTATGAAACACAACAACCAAAAAGGGTGGTAACAATCACAATTGTCATTGTTACAACCATATTTTGGTTGTGTAAAAATTTAAAATATTTGTGTCCACTATCATGGCATGTTCATGTGGTTGTATTTATGGTAGTAATCCAAAATTTTACATGGCAAACTTCAAGTCGATTTTGTGTCCTGTACATAGTAGTGCTTCAGTGAATGCCTTTATCGAAATACAAATTCATTGTGTAATCATGACACAACACACTGACCCATGCTGTCATTCTAAACTATTCTCTCCATACAATGGCAAGGCAAAGTCTGAATAAAATATAAAATCGGTCAGGTTAATTGTGTCCCGTAGCCATAAAAGACAAGTAGTACTATCAGCACTCTCTGGTCAAACTTAACACTGACTTCTCAAATCAATTTGATTCGTAGAGATTATGGGATATTCTAGATGAAATCCACATTCCTACGGGAGGTACAAATGAATTCTAGATGATTTAAAAAACCCTATGGAAGGCACAACTGAACGGCACCTGACAGTTGCATTGCAAAAGAAAGTTCAGAGCTGAAATGTCTTTTTACCATATCCTTCTGGAATTCAGTGACAGTAAGTTAGCATTTTTCCCACTTTAAAGATCACATTCCTAAAGAGCTGCCGCTCTAATAAATGCCCCCATAATTTTTTCAATGAAAAACTGACTGAAATCTGACATTTGCATCCCATATCAAGTGAGTAAGCTTAAAACGGACATTTGCTGTATGTCTGTCTTGTCTGATATTGCAAAATTGCATGGATAAATATCAGCTTCCATCAAGTTTTTTGCCAAATTATAGTAGAATGTTCATGTAAAGAACTAATCAAATCTTGTTCGTGCATAAAAATGCACTTACAGATGTAGTATTGTAGTATTAACCAATAGCACTCTGTTTGTCATGCACTGCCATCTTGGATTTAAACTTGGAACTGAGTTATATTTATTAATGATTTCTGGCCTGATTTTTAAGCTTTTTTTATTGAAAATTGGAAGACATGACCTTAATATCACACACAGGGGGTGTCAATTTCAAATGGAGCACCCATTCAAGTAACTCCATTTTAAATTCACACTCCTGTGTTGAAGATTAAGGTCATGTCTTCCATAGGGTGTTTGGATTTCAGTTGCAATAGCCCATTGAGCCATCGTATTACCACTGTCCCATATTGCCTTCTTTCTCTAAATGCTTTCCATGCCCTTGCAACTAGAAGAGAGGCTTCAAAGCCTATTGTGAACTGTATGATTAAATTGTCGAACACAAAATGCAATAAATTTTGTCTGTGTCTTCTATAGGGAGGTATTGAAGTCACCTGTAATAGCCACATGCCTTATGGAAAAACATCTTGACATTTTCAGTACACTGATTCTTTAATATCCATAAACTGGTTCAAACAAAGCAAAAAATTGTAAGACTAGATTTTCACCTTTACTTCATATGCAAACTTCAAATTTTGGGATAACTTTAAATCCTACAAAAACAACATCCTGAAGTAAAACCTCTTGACATTTTCACAATCTATTTTTATCTTAAAATTGACTCAAATTTCAAAATTTTAAAATCTCAATCCCCTGTGTGGGAGATTAAGGTCATGAATTTCAGCTGACATGGCCAATTTGTTTTCCAACTGGTCAAGCTTCAAAAAATCTTTGGAATCAGATTTAATCCTATGATGACACCCCATGGTATAACATAATCCTGACACACAAGATTATTAGAATCTGTAATTCCTCACTTGACACAAAATGAGGGATCAACTTAATCCTACATATAGGCTAAATGAGGCATTATAAATACCATCTTCACATATCATAAAAGTTTGATTTCAGAATTCAATTGAAAAGAGTATTTCATGATATTATAATCCGTGGCATCAACAGGTTTTCAAAAGGGGGGAAGAGGGCCACAGGCCTGGATTGCCCTGACTGTTCAAAAATTTTGACCCCCCTTTGTGCATGCCATTGTTTAGCATCCTATATTTAAGGTATGATTCAATAGATATCAATGAAAAAGTTTATTTCCAAACTTTCAGTTGAACAGGACATTAAATTGAAAAGTTATGCATAATTACATGTATCATAGTGCCCAATTAGGCTAATGTGTTGTAATTTGGGGGCTGTCAACAGCCTGTCAACAGCCCCAAAAAATTGTCAATCACAAAATCATTATGTAGTCCCAGGTTTCTGATGGTATAAAAATCTCAACTTATCTGGAGTAAGTTGGGGGATAAGGCTGTGGACCATGAAGTGCATACTATGAAATCTTGGATACTCATCTTATTTACAACATGGGCACACAAAATAACCACACATACCAAAATACAATGAAAAGTATCAAATGTACTATTGGATTACTTGCACTGGTTCCATTACAGAATTAGCTAAAAACTTGAAAATAAAAGAATTCTACTAAACATATAGATATGGATACTAAGAGGTATGCCAATCATCTTGAATATTCATCAGCACTTAGGCTGATTATGTCAAGTAGACCAGGCCACTCCCTAGGCACAGGGGATATCATCTACAAGAATGTTAGAATACCACAAAGAATGAAAAAGAAGAAAATAAACAGAGAACTTGTGTGTTGTAGCCATCAGGTAGTATATATCAGGTAACTTGTGTGTTGTAGCCATCAGGTAGTATATATCAGGTAACTAAACTAATCTAATTCTCACAGAAACACATATGAGGCAATGGGGCCAGATGGGGTGAAATGCAGTGTTCTGGTAGAAGAAAGATATTATACCCAAAGAGTGCCGACTCAAAATTGCCATGTATGTTCATTCAAAACTTTATTTATAAATGGATGTCAGCATAAAAAAAAGTTGTTCTTTCTCTAAACTGTGCTCTAACATTATAGCTACAGTAGTGCTGACTCTCCATTTTTATTGTGCTTATGTTTGATGAGTGTAAAAAATACCAACATTTCTTTTTTTTGGTCCTATTTTCCCTCAATTTTTGTATAGATTTTCTAAGACAGTCATTATGGGTAGTGAAGCAGATTGTTTTTTAACTGTCTTTTGGTCATTATGATTTCTAAAATTTTGGTTTAGCCGACAAAAATGTTTGTAATTGACAACATTGTTAATTCAGACCTTTTTTGTAATAATTGATAAGAAATGGAATCAGTATAGTTTGTGGGTTCTGCACAGTCACAGCAAAAATCCTAAAAAATAACAATTGTCTTTAAAAGGGAATGGTGGCTGCCATGTAAAATTCCCTTGAAAGATATAATTCACAAATATAAAAGTTTTGTTTAGCCTAATTAATAATTTCTTGGAAGAATATTTCATGCAAGTTCTGTATTTCAGCGGGCCTTGTTATGTAAGTCAGTCTCATTAAAGGATTATTTCATGATCCTGGCATTCTCTTGTTATGTAGATTTTTCAGTAGTTATCCACAAAAAAAGCTTACTCTGAAAATATCAGTATTCAGATTTTGCATTTGCGAGTTATGCATGATTATGTGCATTACACTGCTCCATAGGCCACTGTTGTAATTTTGTTCTGGTATACCAGGATATGCCAATGGAACTTTGGCAGGTCACCTTTAAAATTGAGGGTTTTCTGAAGACAATTTCTGATATGTTTATATAGATCATGTAAAATTTACCCCTGCATGCCTAAGTTATCCCATTTGATGGTACATATTTATTTCTGTTTTCATATTTGGTTGCATGATGTTAGCTAAAGAAAAATCTTTGTGATTGTTTTAACCATATTGATAACATGTAACTCCTTTTTGCTTAATCACTTGACATTTGAGAGATATTCAAGAGTTTGATGAAGTGCCTCGTATAAACAAATAGAAGCGCAATAGAAGCCCATGAAAAGGATTGGTGACTAGACATTGTTTTCTCTAAGTAAAATGAACTCCATCATATCTGCAAAATGACACCTACAAGCCATTTGTATCCACTTCAACAAAGGCTTGGGAACTATAAATAGAGCTATTTAATGTCTATGATCTGTTTATGTCCTTCATGGAATAGATACAATATGACATGAAACTGAGGATTATGTTGCATTAATGTTATTATGTCTGTCAGTAAACCTATATACTAAAAGGATTGGTTAAAGGAAGAGTTGAAGGTTTGGGTTATAAAAGGGACATCATCTATTTATACTTAGAGGATTGGTTAAAGGAAGAGTTGAAGGTTTGGGTTATAAAAAGGACATCATCTATTTATACTAAGAGGATTGGTTAAAGGAAGAGTTGAAGGTTTGGGTTATAAAAAGGACATCATCTATTTATACTAAGAGGATTGGTTAAAGGAAGAATTGAAGGTTTGGGTTATAAAAGGGACATGATCTATTCAATACCCTTTTCCCATTTTGATATAATGCTTCATTTATCCTCCAGTCTATCTGTGAGCAATGGGCTATTATGGTTGAAATCAACACACCCCTATAGAAGACATGACCTCTTAATCTTCCACACAGGGAATGTGAATTTCAAATGGGGTTACCTGAATGAGTGACTCCATTAGAAATCTACACCCCGTGTTTGGGAGATTAAGGCCATGCCTTCTATAGGGGATGTATGGATTTCAACTGGAATAGCCCAACAACCTGTCAATGAGCTTGATCATATATGTGGCCAGTCGCATCAAAAGGGGTTTTGCAAAAAAGAATCAAATACTTTCATGTCAAGTAGACTTTTACCAGATTTATTATAAGACATCACTTGTCAAAATTGATCAAGGCATTCAGATTTTATATGTGGAAATAGGTCATGATTTCTTTTATTTTCCGTATTTTGTCATGCATGATTTCATATAGCCTATATCTTGAAAAGCAGTTTGTTACAAAGTGCCACATTATGTCTACTCATCTATAAAATGTCCCACAACCATTAGGTGACATAAGTTTACATTTGATGTGTTGAGCATGGAAGAGAATAAGCAGTGGTTAGATACTTGGCTCTGGAGATGGACAAAAGGCCAGTAAGGCCAGAGATAGTCATCTCCTTTAAAGAAAAAAGTTATCAAACTGAAAACAAACCAGCAAAAAACAAACAAATAAGCAACCATATATCACGGTTGTTTGGTGGGATCATTTATTAGTTTTTCAAACAAAACACCATGTACAACCAAATCTTAGGCTTAAACAGCTAAAAGTGATACCATGCAAATGTATACAGATGCTTTTGAGCCATTCTCAACTTTAATTTCCCCTCTTAAACAAAAATTATTCACTTTTATCGTATTTTTTAAAGCTTTTTCAGATATAAAATGTATCTATTAATGACAAAATTGGTGGCGCTATTTAATTACTGGAAATTACTCTTTCAAGCTCTTAATACAAATAATTCCTTTAAATGTTTGATAAAATATTGTTTATAAAATTTCCTTATAAAACATTGTTAAAGATTTTTGCACTGAGTACCATAAAATAGGATTAGCTGTGTTAACAATATCATTTATATAAAGTATAAATAGTGTAGGTCCCAATATAGAACCTTGAGGGACACCACATATGTCTTTCATTTTGGATTCAATCCCTGGCAATGGCTACTTACTTAGGTATTGGCTTACAGCTGATGGAGTTTTAATGCTTGCCACATCATGTAAATACATTTTATTTGCATGCGTCATACAACTGGAAAAGTGTGGCTTTCGAGATATTTGTGATCGATAGTTCATGACCCAAGACTAATTATATTTTTTAGTGGGTAGCGAACTAATCACACCATGATATTCTATATAATGCATTGCAAATGGTTTCATAGTATATGGAATAATACAGTGTCAGCTGTCCTTCATAATGGCGAGGGGCTTGTAATTGATTCAAATTAAAAATCACACATTTGTTGTGAGGATCACAGGATGGGTGTAAGGAGGTACTGAAGTACATAGCATAGATGTATGGGATGACCATCCTCCTTTAATTTACATTCAGGTAGTAACTCTGTGTAAACCCAATCTGTTTCTTTCTTGTCACATGGATAATTCATTCACTTGTAACAAAATCTGAGCAACCATGTTTCAAAGAGGCGCCGGTTCCTTTGCCAGTGGGAACCGGGTAACTGCAGCAATATCAGATGTAGAAATGTGGGTGGCCCATAAGAAAATACTAACAACCAAACCTATAATATATCTGGAATTGATGACATACTTTTTATCCAATCATACATTTCAAGTTTGATAAACACAATTTTATTCTATAATATTGGCTTCTGTCGGGAGTATACATTCATGGTATTCTGAAACCTTTAAGGCGTAAGGTTCTGTAGACAAACACACAATTGTTACTAGTTTCATGTTCACCTCCTTTTGAAATGAGACATACAAAATAGCAAGTATGTCGTCAGGGCAAACTGATCAGATTTCATTCAGACCCAACTTTTGCATGAGATGAGGTACACCAGGTAGCCGCAAGTAATAGCTGCTGAAAAACAATCATCATTTTGGAACTTCAAATTATTTTTTTCACAATTTTAATAGAACTCTGATTTTGGAATCAGTAAATTATTGTGAAATCGATGCATTTCATTAAGGATGTATAAGGCTAAACAAAAAAAGTAGTATATCTCAAAGCTTGCGAAGATTTAAAATCCAATGCAGAATATGTTTTTTTCCCAATTCAAGCACAAAATAATCTTGAGATGTTTAAAACTTACGGAATAACAAATTTTCACTAATTTCAAGTGTTAATCACACAATTCTTCCAACCAGTAGTGTAGGCAGGGGGCAGAGTGCCCTCTGACAAAAAAAATGAAAGAGAAAGTGACCCATTAACAAAAAATGAAAGAAAGGGGTAAAAGGCAAAGGAAAAGAAAAGGCAGAAAGAGCCCCCCTTCCCACCAAAATTCACCCCAATTATAAGCTGAAATACTGTAAAATACCAATATGTTTGCATGTTACACAGCACATTGTCCCAATAAAGCCTTTTTTGGAAGTTCAAAGATTTTACTTGTACAGTCTTCCTAAAAAAACAGTATATATATATATTATATATCCCACCAATAATACCAGGTCAAAATGATACAACCAGGAAATTTTCTCTGTCTTTGCCCAAAATATTTAATCCTCCCCGACCAAGAAAGCTGGCGATACCCCTGCTTCCAACAGATGCTTTTAAAACATATTTTTACCAATACTTTTGTAAGAAAAAAAAATGGGGAAAATAAATTGACCGATTTTCCAAGACAAATTGAGCAGCGTAAAGCAAATACACTCAGACATAACGAGTTTTAGGAGTATGAAAAATTATGGGCAAATTCACACAAATCTCTTGTTTCCAAGCATTTCTGTACCTTACATAGTGGAAACATGTTTTAATTATTGACCATTTTAAATCTATGTTGAAGTTGTAGAAATATTCAAAACTAAAACATGTAAGAGCTATTCAATAACTGAGCATTTAGCAGAATAAGCAATGCTAAAGAATGCTAAAGTAACTGCATATATTTCATGACCCTATTAAAATAACCACTTATGTGAATGTTACTTTAAGGAAATTTACAGTTACGGGGTTTCCCCTAACTCCAAAATTCTGTAATAGTAAACCACTTTCTTTTTAATTTTCTAACCTAATTTCAACAATTTGTTTAAGTTGTTGTACTGCTTATCTAAAAGCCATTTCACACACCCTAATAAGGCCAGGATCAAATTGATCTGAATCTGGATCAGTGGCGTTGTCAGCCTTTTGTGAACAGGCCATGCCAGGAGGCACAAAAGTGTAAATGTTCCAGCTCCAGATCATATTTTATCTGGAATCCTACATGTACTCATGTAACATTATTAACCAGGTTACATTTGATCTGAAATGTGTCAAATTGAGTAGAAGTCTAGAGTTTTGTTCTACAATGGGTTATGTAAGTTGATATGTTACCTTAAAACAGGTCAAATTTGAGCTTAACTTTTTAAGGGTGTAAAACAATAACATTGATTGAGGGTTTAACTCACTCAAGTCACATTTTTGTTCTTATTTTGACTGATTTTCACTGATATGAAGTGTCTTGTTCCATCTTAGCTCTTGCCTTTGTATGTGGGATCAGTTCCAAACTGGTATAATAGCACATATTTATGAGGAATAGCATTGGCCAAGTGGATTTAACCCAATAAAGACAGATGAACTCCTGAACAAAGTCAAGGAAGAGAAAACTTTTTGCAATAAAGTCTGATGGTATAGTAGAGCCACTTTTAATTGGTGGGAAAGTAGTTCAATGAAAGAAGTTTAACTTCCTTGGATTCCTGATGGAGGCTGTGGACAAGAAGTTCTCTCAGCTATGGTTAACCTGTCCAAGATGTGGCCTGATAGAGGAATCACCAGAACCACCAAGATCTTATAAAGCGCTCTCATCCCAATCACCACCTGTGCATTCGAGGCTTGGACTCTAGCAAGGCTGACCATAATAGATGATGTGTTGTCTATGCCTCACATCACCTGAACCCAAAGAGAACCAATTCCAGTATCTTAGTACAGATTGGAGTGACCAAATGACTTCTGCAAGTCATTAAACAATCAGATGCTTAGATACTTCAGCCACATTTCAAGGTGAATAGTGATCATGCAAGGTTCGGTTGAAGGAAACAGGAGGCAAGTAGGAAGACCAAGGACAATTTTTAGGGAAAAGGGCAAAAATACACCATAAGAAGTTATGTTTGTGAAGGTTGTTATTCATTAAGGTATAGCCACACCAATAAAAGTGAGTCTTATTGGATAGATTTAATACCAATTCAACACAATAAGTGTCATAAAAGTGGGAAGATGATTGAAGCAACTGCCACTGGATAAAGAACTTTAAAAATGGGGGTATTTGGGTAAAAAGGTTTTTTGTCAAACATTGCGTGTTCATAAAATCAGTTTTAGCAACATGCGGTTTATTTTCCTAGATCATGTCACATCAATGAAGCACAAATCTGGTAGACTATTTGTACCAACATTTTGACAGGATAGATCTGCTAAGTTTGTCACCTCATGCAGACTGTAGCATCTCTAATGTAACCAAATGACATTTTTGACAAGCATATTTGATCACCTTGGCACTACTTTATGGCAACATGAAAAATACAGTGATACATGATGCACCCCTGGGGGTATATTAATATGCCTTTCACTTTTTCATACATCTTTCACACTCCTTGTAAATCTTGGGGATAAAACCCCAGATTTAGGTCAAATTGAACACTTGAATTCATGTTGCATGAATGTGTTAACTTTGCCTCACATAGCATTGCAGTTTAGGGCCTTGCTAATACTATACTTGAAACTTTACAATGTAAACTTATCCTGACATGAAGTATATGACTCTCAAATTGTAGGAGATACATGTATATATTTAAAGGTTAACAGTCATGGTTAAAGATGTACAGTTCTTGTCATGGTTAAAATGTACATTCTTGTAATAGTTATAGATTCACAGTTTTGTAATGGTGAAAGATTTACAGTCTTGTCAGGTTAAAGATTAAGATTTATAGTCTTGTTATGGTTAAAGATTCACAGTCTTGTCATGGTTTAGGATTTAGAGTCTTGTCATGGTTAAAGATTTATATTCTTGTAATGGTTAAAGCAGAGATTTACAGTCTTGCAGTAGTTAAAGATTCACAGTCTGTTAAAGATTTACATTCTTGTAATGGTTAGAATAAGATTCACTGTTTTGTCACAGGTTAAGATTTAGAGTCTTGTCATGATTAAAGATTTATATTCTTGTAATGGTTAAAGCAGAGATTTACAGTCTTGTAATGGCTAAACATTCACAGTCTTGTTCATGGGTTAAGATTTAGAGTCTTGTGATGGTTAAAGATTTATATTCTTGTAATGGTTAAAGCAGAGATTTACAGTCTTGCAGTGGTTAAAGATTCACAGTCTGTTAAAGATTTACATTCTTGTAATGGTTAGTATAAGATTCACTGTCTTGTCCTTGTTAAAAATTCACTGTCTTGTCATGGTTAAAGATTTACATTTGTGTCAAGGATCAGGGTTTGACTAGATTTTGTCATCTGACTGAATCTGATCCAGGTTTTCTGACACGAGATGATTAACTCAGATTTGGCACTTCCCTGAAATTGTCATACATATGTGAGCATATATCTGCATTGATGCATACCCAGCAAACACAAAAATGTTCTTAAAACATTTATTCAAAACATGTTTGTGTGACCAGTAGTTATGCCATCATTTTAATCAGTAGGAACAGCATCATTTATATTCCCCCTGCTAGAAATTGACTAAGTTCAGTGTGATGACACACTGCTGAAGATCTAAATTCTCAATTAATTATGAAGAACTTGTGAGAAGGGGCAAATTGACAATCAAAGGGATCAACATAAATCAAGGGACATTTTGATACCAAAGCTTCATTAATTATGTTATGTATATAACATAATTATCAAGCATGCTATGAAGCTATTATATGCCCTCTATTCTACTTGAAGAAATGATTTGTCTCCATGAAACCAATGAAACATTGCAAACGAATTGAGAGCCACCATGATTTGTCTTTACAAGGAATTGACTACAAGAATCTAAATTAACCCTCACCATGTGGGTGTCATCTGCAAACGACAAGTTCCAAATTTTCTTTACAAATTCAAACAATACAGAGTTAAACATTTTCATGACCATATTTGGAATTAACAGCATAAAAATGCATTAAAACTAGTACATAAGCCCAGTATTTCTCAGTGGTTCTTGAGATAGCTCTTGATTTTTTGAGAAAATATCTATATTGAAGACTATGCCAGCACTCAAAGCATTAATTACGCTCTTTTGCCATATGCAAATTAACTACCTATGTATGTCTAAATGACTTTGAAATTCAAATTATAAAAGTTGTCTCGATTGTTTTGCATCTGTGAATGTGAAATCTGCAAATTTGTCAGCACATTTTAAGACTCTTCTGCACTAGATTTTCACTTGCATGAAGGGAATACACCTTCAGCATTGAAATCAGCTGCATCAGGGCTTTGACATCACAATTTGTAAGCAGCTAAATGAATCTACATAAAGCATTGAATATATATGTCAGCAAACAACAGAATCAACCTATCTCACAGCTTTAAATAGCTGTATACCGGTAACACCTACCTATGGAATGTCGCTTGATATAAACAATGTGCATTTCAAGCGTCTTATACCACTGGAGGCCAGATAAGAATACTTCCACTTCTATTGAAAAATACGGTCCTTGATCTCAACGCACATGGCAATGAACGTATTTGTGAATAATACAAACCTAGGATGTTTTGTTGAGGACAATTCAAGTTGTTTACCCCCAAGATTGTAATAAATTCTTTATTTGTACAATTTTAAAGCTGATTTGTATAGGAAATAGAAGGTGGTACTATTATTGAAACCAGATTTGAAATAAATTTGCGTGGATCTTTTCAGCAAAAAAATTGAAGTAACTAGTTAGAATTTAAGAGGTAAACAGCCAAGTTGACAAACACTGTCATCTGAGTATGAATACTTTAAAAGACTAGAGGCCACTGTAAATCTTCTTCTTATCCAAAACAAGGTTCTTGATCTTAAAAGGCCTCGAACATTTCCGCGCATGTTATGCCAGATCTAGTAAGGTATTCTATTGCAGATGATGAAATATTTCTTGCTAGTACCTGTATGTGTGCTGCTAACAATCAGAGTGGGTGTGAAAAGAAATAAACCTATCAGGATGTTTGCTACTGGAGGGCCTTCAATTACCATGACGATGGAGGCTGAGATGGGATTGATAGTCTCTCATTGTCCTTATTTGGCTAGATGGAACAAACAACACAGATTTGCACCACATGACGATGTGTATAATAACACTTAACAAATATGCTTGAATAACATTGCAGAGTTCTAAACAAGACAAGCAGACGTAATATCGCCAATGCAGTGTTATTATTGACTATTCAGTGTGTCTGTTGCCTAGATTGTGTATTTTAGACATGCAAGGTGATTTCAATGTTGTTTTGCTCACTGCCATAGTTGCTACCAGGAAGGCCAGGGAATCTATTTCAATCTTTACAACTCACAATGTGAGAGGAATAAAATGCATCTGCATGAGACGGTAATAGCTGCTTTAAGTTCAATGTCACTCCCTTACAGAACAAAATCAATGTCTTAAACAGGTCTTAATTCTAAATCGTAGATGTTCAATAATAAAGGACCCACCACAAGGTATTGCTTTCCTTGCTCTCGTACTCACATATCTCACCCTATTTCATGATTACTATTTGACAACTTAACCTCAAAGATCAGTGATCTTAATACACAATGGTGGCACTAGGCATGGGGGCGGGGAGGGGGAAATGGGGTAGGGCAGAGTGAAATGAGGGGGGAATCTAAATATGTGGCAGGCCTAAAATATGAGATTTTCAATGATTTTTGGGTCTGACTGGGTGAAACCATAGAGGGGGCAAAGCTCAAGTTTGGGTGTGCAGAATACCCTCTCGGTACTATCAATTCATAAACTCTGGTTTAAGTGGCATTGCACTTAACGAAATAAGACAAGTACATATGTCAATAACAGATGATTATGGAAGTTATTCCAGCAGGCAGCTTTTCACATTTACATCTTTCTTGTATACACAACATGAGCAAAGTGGGCCACATGTAAACGATCATTTATCCGGCTGCTTAGCAAGATGATGTTGTTATGGATGTGCTTTTTTTTGTCCTCCAACATCGTCACTGACTTTGCTACTCGCTAGATAACACTACAGCAACACCTAATATTAAAGCCTTAATCAAAGAAGAAAATAAAAGCTGGGATACTTGATGGCTTTTTGGATAAGCCCACTGCCACCTTGATGTCTACCTTGACTAGCTTTAGCATCTAGCTTAAAATCTAAAACTGTGCACACCTTAAAAATAACATTGATGCAGATGAAGCCAGGAAGCAGCCACACCCGCCATGACATTTCACTCTTATCAGATATGAGGAATTATAGCTGTATTTCATATAAATAAAACCATTGTTGTGTGACTTGTGTTTTGTTTAATTGAAGCAATTATTTGATGTGTCTGGCTGAGCGGGCTTGATATGATGTTCCATAAACCTAAAATAAATATTATTTGTCTTGTCTTTACAATAATGTGCTGTATTAAAGAGGACTTATAGAGATAGGTTTTTGATAGCCCTAACTTATTTGGTCTTGGGTGTTGACTGTTGTGTATGAACTGAAGATATTTGTATTAATGATGAATGATGACATCAGTAAAGATTACATTCCAAGAATTATTTATCATCTGTAAAAAAATTGATTAACCATGTTTGTTGATATTATGCTGTCTTTTTCTGTGGTTTTTATTTTGCATTGAAAACTTCAAAGTCAATTGTGAGTCCAGGGATAGGGAGGGATCTTGTCCTGTACCAAGTATCCTTATGAAACAACCAAAATAGGGTGGTAACAATCACAATTGTCATTGTTATGACCATATTTTGGTTGTGTAAAAATCAAACATAATTGTGTTTGTTCATATGACCACCATCATGACATATTCATGTGGTTGTATTTATGATAGGAATCCAAATTTTTACATGGCAAACAACTTTTTCAAAGTCGATTTTGAATTCAGGGTTAAGGATCTTGTCCTGTACAAAGTAGTGCTTTACTGAATGCCTTTATCAAATGTGACACGATCTGGTCCATGGGGGCCAAAGGAGGCATTTTTGAAAATTGAGTTACCTTTATCTCAGTTTCAAATTTGCCGCCTTTGGCCCCCATGGACCAGATCATGTCACAAATACAAATTCATTGTGTAATCATGACATAACATACAAAATACTGACCCATGCTGTCATTCTAAACTTTTCTCTCCATACAATGGCAAGGCAAAGTCTGAATAATAAATAAAATCGGTCAGGTTAATTGTGTCCCGTAGCCATAAAAGACAAGTAGTTCTATCAGCACTCTCTGGTCAAACTTAACACTGACTTCTCAAATCAATTTGATTCCTAGCGATTATGGGATATTCTACATGAAATCCACATTCCCTACGGGGGGCACAAATGTATTCTAGATGATTCCAAAACCCCTATGGAAGGCACAACTGAAACGCCACCTGACATTTGCAATGCAAAAGAAAGTTCAGAGCTGAAATGTCTTTTTACCATCTCCTTCTGGAATTGACAGTAAGTAAGAATTTTTCCCACTTTAAAGATCACATTCCTAATTAAAGCTGTCGCTCTAATAAATGCCCCCATAATTTTTCAATGAAAAAGTGACCAAAATCTGAAATTTGCATCCCATATCATGATGTGAGTAAGCTTAAAACTGGCATTTGCTGTATGTTCGATATTGCAAAATTGCATGGATAAAATTCAGCTTCCATCCATTTTTTTGCCACGTTATAGTACAGGGTGTCCCAAAAGTCTCGATACCTTTTTAAACCTTTGTATCTTTAAGAAGAAATGGTATACAAAAAATTTGAAAACATATTTGGAAAGAAGACACTTGGGCAATTTTTTTGGTACCGGTACCAAACTTTTGTGCCTCCCACTTAAAAATAATGTTAGATGAATGTATAGGCACATAACGCGTAGTACCATACAGCAGTCATTCCTTTTCTGAACATTCACAGATCTTCTTGGGCTTGCTGATACAGCACGTCTTACTTTATCAATGTTTCGTGTATCGCCTTATCTTCCTACGTCCATAGCGCACTGAATCACATACTGATCCTGTCTTAAAGAATTTGTTGACAATGTTTTTTATGCAGCATTTTGATGGTGCTCGAGCGCTCGAGCATGTCCAGTGAGTTGATAATGTTCGTTGAACTTCTTTTGAGTAAGTTTGACCGATTTCGTTTCGTCATAAAACCAAAGAATGTGAATTTGTTCTTGAATATTGTAAGTCATGTTGATACAACGCCATTTATCACTTATTCGTGCATACAAAATGTCAGCACTGTGCAAAAACAAACCGCTGGAATGTGCTTGCATGGAATGGGGGGGGGGTAGCAGAGCAAAACAATGGTTTCAACAGGACGGTGCGACTCCACACACAGCCAAAGTGACTCTCCAATGGCTTGAAAATCATTTCCATGAGAAGATCATGTTCCTCAAAACTGATCAAACTTGGCCACCTCATTCTCCGGATTTAAGTCAACCTGATTTTTTTTCTGTGGGGTTATCTCAAAGACCGAGTGTATAGCACAAAACCTCGCAGCATACCCGACTTGAAGGAAAACATAAAGAGTGAGATAAGAACACTTGAAAGAGACACTTGCAGAAGTGTCATTCAGTACTTCACCGTCAGAGTACGCGAGTGTGCGAATTTATATGATGGACATCTTGAACATATTCCGAATAGACTACTTGCAAAACAAAACAAAAATCCAAACTACGGAAGAACAAAATAAAAATAATGTGAAGTTGTTGGGAATAGTGTTTCAAGTTGATAATGTTCCTGATGATTTGTTCCCATTAACCATTTTTGCATATGCGCTATATTCATGCATAATATCTTCTGACTTAGCATGAAAAGGGGAGTTTCAATGTGACAATTCAGTAATGATAGGGGTATCAACTCAATCAAAACATTATAAAATCCTTGAGATAAGGAAAATTACTTTACCAAGTCACTTTGTTAGTATTGTGAGCAAATGCAGAAGAGGGTGTTAATTTGACAATTCGTTTGCATTTAATTAAGTGTTTTTGTTTCTCCGGTTGAAAGAACGATTTTCCAATATGAAAAACATTTGCTCGTATCTTCATACTACAAAACTGCAAATATTAGCAAGTTTGGTACCAAAAAAATTGCCCAAATGTCCTCTTTCTAAATATGTTTTCATATTTTCTGTATACTTCTTAAAGATACAATGGTTTAAAAAGGTATCGAGACTTTTGGGACACCCTGTATAATGTTCTTGTAAAGAACTAATTAAATCACATTCTTGCATAAAAAGCACTTACAGATGTACTATTCTAGTTTTAACCAATATCACTCTGTTTGTCATGACAACCACTATCTTGGATTTGAACTTAGAACTGAGTCGTATTTAGTGATTTTTGGCCCGATTTTTAATTGAAAATTTGACTTTAATAAACGCCCCCTTTAAAAAAGATTCACCCCAGGGTGTTTCTTAGGAACAATACAGTAGTACAGTCTGCTAAGATTGGGTTGTTCCAGTTGAAATCCCTACTTAATATCACACACAGGGGGTGTAGATTTCAAATGGAGCACCCATTCAAGTAACTCCATTTGAAATTAACACTCCCTGTGTTGAAGATTAAGGTAATGTCTTCCATAGGGTGTTTGGATTTCAGTTGCAATAGCCCATTGAGCCATCTTATTACCACTGTCCCATATTGCCTTCTTTCTATAAATGCTTTCCATGCCCTTGCAACTAGAAGAGAGGCTTCAAAGCCTGTTGTGAACTGTATGATTAAATTGGCGAACAGAAAATGCAATAAATTTTGCCTGTGTCTTCCATAGGGAGGTATTGAAGTCATCTGTAATAGCCACATGCCTTATGGAAAAACCTCTTGACATTTTCAGTACACTGATTCTTTAATATCCATAAACTGGTTCAAACAAAGCAAAAAATTGTAAGACCAGATTTTCACCTTTACTTCATATGCAAACTTCAAATTTTGGGATAAACTTTAAATCCTACAAAAACAGCACCCTGAAGCAAAACCTCTTGACATTTTCACAATCTATTTTTATCTTAAAATTGACTCAAATTTAAAAATGTTAAAATTTTCATCCCCTGTGTGGGAGATTAAGGTCATGAATTTCAGCTGACACAGCCAATTTGTTTTCCAACTGGTCAAGAATCAAAAAATCTTCGGAATCAAATTTAATCCTATGATGACACCCTATGGTATAACATAATCCTGACACAGAAGATTATTAGAATCTGTAATTCCTCACTTGAAACAAAATGAGGGATCAACTTAATCCTACATTAATCCCACCTTTGTGCATGCCAATGTTTATTTATCATCCTATATTTAAGGTATGATTCAATAGATATCAATGAAAAAGTTTATTTCCAAACTTTCAGTTGAACAGGACATTAAATTGACAAGTTACGCATAATTAATGTATCACAGTGCCCAATTATAGGCCAATGTGTTGGAGGTGTTAACAGCCCCAAAATACAAATTGGGTGATGTCTTCCTTTCTAGGGTCTATGCTTTGTCAATCACACAATCATGATGTAGTCCCAGGTTTCTGATGGTATAAAAATCCCCACTCATTTGGAGTTAGTTGTGGGATAAGGCTGTGGACCATGAAGTGCATACTATGAAATCTTGGATACACATCTTATTTACAACATGGGCACACAAAAAATAACCACATATACCAAACTACAATGAAAAGCATCAAATGTACTATTGGATTACTTGCACTGGCAGTGACTGGTTCCATTACAGAATTAGCTAAAAACTTGCAAATAAAAGAATTCTACTAAATATATAGATATGGATACTAAGAGGTATGCCAATCATCTTGAATATTCATCAGCACTTAGGCTGATTATGTCAAGTAGACCGGGCCACTCCCTAGGCACGGGGGATATCATCTACAAGAATGTTAGAATACCACAAAGAATGAAAAAGAAGAAAACAAACAGAGAACTTGTGTGTTGTAGCCATCAGGTAGTATATATCAGGTAACTAAGCTAATCTAATTCTCACAGAAACACATATGAGGCAATGGGGCCAGATGGGGTGAAATGCAGTGTTCTGGTAGAAGAAAGATATTATACCCAAAGAGTGCCGACTCAAAATTGCCATGTGTGTTCATTCAAAACTTAATTTATAAATGCATATAAATAATAAAAAGTAAAAAGTTGTTCTTTCTCTGAACTGTGCTCTAACATTATGGCTTCTCAAAGTAGCGGTGACTTTATTTTTTTATTGTGCTTATATATCTGATGAGTGTAAAAAAAATATCAAAATTTCTTTTTGGGGTCCTATATTCCCTCAAAATATGATTTGATATCTCTGCTGCTTTGGTAGTACTTACCCTATCAAAATGGTTAACTTTGGCTTACAGGGCCAGTGGAACTTACTACTTCCCCTATCAAAATGGTTAACTTTGGCTTACAGGGCCAGTGGAACTTACTACTTACCATATCAAAATGGTTAACTTTGGCTTACAGGGCCAGTGGAACTTACTACTTACCATATCAAAATGGGTAACTTTGGCTTACAGGGCCAGTGGAACTTACTACTTACCATATCAAAATGGGTAACTTTGGCTTACAGGGCCAGTGGAACTTACTACTTCCCCTATCAAAATGGTTAACTTTGGCTTACAGGGCCAGTGGAACTTACTACTTACCATATCAAAATGGTTAACTTTGGCTTACAGGGCCAGTGGAACTTACTACTTACCATATCAAAATGGTTAACTTTGGCTTACAGGGCCAGTGGAACTTACTACTTACCATATCAAAATGGGTAACTTTGGCTTACAGGGCCAGTGGAACTTACTACTTACCATATCAAAATGGGTAACTTTGGCTTACAGGGCCAGTGGAACTTACTACTTACCATATCAAAATGGTTAACTTTGGCTTACAGGGCCAGTGGAACTTACTACTTCCCCTATCAAAATGGTTAACTTTGGCTTACAGGGCCAGTGGAACTTACTACTTACCATATCAAAATGGTTAACTTTGGCTTACAGGGCCAGTGGAACTTACTACTTACCATATCAAAATGGGTAACTTTGGCTTACAGGGCCAGTGGAACTTACTACATACCCTATCAAAATGATTAACTTTGGCTTACAGGGCCAGTGGAACTTACTAC
This sequence comes from Amphiura filiformis, assembly GCF_039555335.1. Classification (NCBI taxonomy): domain Eukaryota; kingdom Metazoa; phylum Echinodermata; class Ophiuroidea; order Amphilepidida; family Amphiuridae; genus Amphiura; species Amphiura filiformis. The sequence goes on from NC_092628.1 coordinate 25,268,473, forward strand.
TTACCATATCAAAATGGTTAACTTTGGCTTACAGGGCCAGTGGAACTTACTACTTACCATATCAAAATGGGTAACTTTGGCTTACAGGGCCAGTGGAACTTACTACTTACCATATCAAAATGGGTAACTTTGGCTTACAGGGCCAGTGGAACGTTGACATGTCACCTTTAATACTGAGGGAATTTTTGAAGACAGGATTTTGCCTCAAAGAAAATAAATTTCTGATATTTTACATAGATCGAGTTTGAAAATTATCTGTTAAATTTACCCCTGCATACCTAAGTTACCCCATGTTAGCAACAATTTTAAATTGTTGCAATTTAGTAGTTCACAGCATCTTGCGAATGGTAGTGAGCTTTGACAAAAATTGCATTGATCATTTCATAAGCATGTAGAAGAATTCAAATATCACAGATATACTTTTGTAGGTCCTGTGGTTCTTGAGTTATCTTGTAAAAAGGGCTGAAACAACATCACTTTTGTAAAATGTACGTAATACATTAACAAAAATAAATCAAGCAAGTTTTCAAAGTATATGATTTGTAGAATGAACTTTTGCCAAACATCAAAGTGTTATTTTTCATTAATATATTGATTTAGATAATGGAAATCTGGTTTTTTTTTTGGTTGCTTCGACCTACAATACCTCATCTACCCCTAATGGTACATATTCATTTCTGTTTTTATTATGTGGCCTCTCAAATGAAAGAATTTATCTCGAACAAACAGAAACGAATCGGCTAAAGAAAACTCTTTGTGATTGTTTTAACCATATTGATAACATGTAACTCATTTTTGCTTAATCACTTGATATTTGAGAGATAGTCAAGAGTTTGATGAAGTGCCTCGTATAAACAAATAGAAGCGCAATAGAAGCCCATGAAGGGGATTGTAGACTAGACATTGTTTTCTCTAAGTAAAATGAACTCCGTCATATCTGCAAAATGACACGTACAAGCCATTTGTATCCACTTCAACAAAGGCTTGGGAACTATAAATAGAGCTATTTAATGTCTATGATCTGTTTATGTCCTTCATGGAATAGATACAATATGACATGAAACTGAGGATTATGTTGCATTCATGTTATTATGTCCATCAGTAAACCTTTATACTAAGACGGTTGGTTAAAGGAAGAGTTTAAAGTTTGGGTTATAAAAGGGACATCATCTATTTATACTAAGAGGATTGGTTAAAGGAAGAGTTGAAGGTTTGGGTTATAAAAGGGACATCATCTATTTATACTAAGAGGATTGGTTAAAGGAATAGTTGAAGGTTTGGGTTATAAAAGGGACATGATCTATTTATACTAAGAGGATTGGTTAAAGGAAGAGTTGAAGGTTTGGGTTATAAAAGGGACATGATCTATTTATACTAAGAGTATTGGTTAAAGGAAGAGTTGAAGGTTTGGGTTATAAAAGGGACATGATCTATTTATACTAAGAGGATTGGTTAAAGGAAGAGTTGAAGGTTTGGGTTATAAAAGGGACATGATCTATTTATACTAAGAGGATTGGTTAAAGGAAGAGTTGAAGGTTTGGGTTATAAAAGGGACATCATCTATTTATACTAAGAGGATTGGTTAAGGCCGTACTACACCCATATATTGGTTTGATTGGTCTAAAAAAATATTTTTTCATTTATAGCTAGGCGATATATGCACGGATCATGTGAAATAAAAATAATTATGAAAAAACTTTGTAAAAGTGTGTCTTTTCACCCATTTGTCTTAAAGTTGACTGGTTGGTAAGGACGCTTATTTTTTTAGCGATCCACTTTTTACGTCTGTGACAGGCGGCGAGGAAGCGCAACACGTGACGTCGAGGCTGGCGAAGATACACTGACAGCCCCATTCAAACCAAACTACACGGTTAGCAATTACAAATAGAAAATTATCATACTTGCAGTGGGGTACTTTGTCGCATTGCCCGACGGTTTTAAAGTAAGATAATTTTGCTTTGACACCACATAACAAATTTAGAATTCTTTGTGACGATTTCATGATTATGTGTTAAATCTAATGGCGACCTCAAAATTGGCGATATCGCTTCCATCACCGCCTGGTCTGTGATGTCAGCGGATGTCACTCTCCATAGGGATGGGCGATACCAGCTTTTGTCGATCTAGAGCAGTCAGGGGGTGGCGGCGAATTTTTAGAAAAAATTAAATTAAATTTAAAAAATGGTCATGGAGCGCGCTTGCGCTTACGTAGGAGGTTGTCTGAGGAGGATGTTCCCCCCCTCAGAAATAAGAAACTGGTGCAAAATGAAGATCTAATTGAAGCGATTTGGTGGACAATTTTGGCGCTATTACTCACGGCGTAAAATTTTTAGTTTGGCGGCCGAATATTTGTGAAATGTGCGGTTCATGAAGTCTTTCTTGGACAAGTTTCCCTATTGTCGTAGGCCTATAAATTGTTTTAAACATAAATCGGCGAAAGAAGAAGCGAAAATGGCCACTTGTATATCGATTACGCAGGGGAGTGTAAAATGAAGAAAATTTAAGCGTTTTGGTGGACCATTTTAGTACTAGTGTGTAAAACTTTAGTTTGAAAAAGCCGCGAATTTGTTAAATGATGGTCCATGAAACCTTCCTTGGACAAGTTTTCCCTGTAAGCCTATACCGCAAATTGTGTTAACATAGGGCTTAAATTTGCAAATGTTGGAAGAAGAGCGAAAATGATCATATGTTTATCCACTACGCAGGGTTAGTCTGAGGGGATGTTCCCCCTGAGAAGTTTGAAAAATTTGCAAGATGAAGGTCGAATTGAAGCCATTCGGTGCATTGTTTTTACACTACTATTTGAATCAATTGCTTTAGACAGAAAAAGGGCCCGAACTCAATTTGCAAAACTTGAGATTGGCAATTTACTAAAGCATGCATAAATCGATGAAGTCGGTATGGAGTCCGTCTTAATACTGACTTTGGTGGCAAAATGTGAGGGGCCCTGCATATCGGCGGACCAAGCAGTAATTTTCACATGCTTTTAGGACGAGGACCCGCCTTCAAGCAATACCGAAAATAATCGCAGGCCTATATAGGACCTACTTCCAATCGTCCCGACTGTGCGATTATTTAGACATCGGCCTACTCAATTACGTGCAATTTAGTTTCTCTCCTCCTTTCCTCCATTTTCTCTTCTCTTTTCTTTTCTTCCCTTCTCTTCTCTTTTGGGGGTGGGCCCGTCAGCCCCGAATCCGCGCTTTAAATGAGTCAATGTGTATGTTGGGGGAGGGAGGGGTACGGAGGCCTACCACATTTAATAACGAACTTGCTTACTCTTTGTGGGATTTCGAATCGCAACACAGGTAATAATAAAAACAGTAGCAAACTTCACTTTACTAACAAGATACAACAACTTTACAACTTTCTTTTTAATTAATGAAACAAAGCTTATTTTTGACTCAGAGTTTAATTTTAAGATGCTAGCCAAGTCAATAACTTTGCACATTCTTCGGGTTCCTTTGTTTCCACTCTTGTTAAAAGAAGACATAAAACCTGATGATCAGCTGACTCTTTCTGTTGACAATTTAAGTTTAAAACATTATTAACACAATTTGTGTGTTGATTGTAAACAAAACCAATAGGCCTACAATTGGCTAGTTTAAAATCTTTCGTAACATATTTTAAACCGTGTTTTTTGTACTGAAAATATTTTGTAAAAGATTTGCAATTACTTGGTAATCAAGGTCACCAAAACTCAGATGTGTGAAAAATCCTTTTTGTTAAAAATTGTATGAAATCATCCCTCAGCGTAAACTAGTTTCTATACCGGGGTACACTTCTAAATGTGAATGATACGGTAGGTAGCTGAAAAGTGTTTTGTGACGTTACATGTATACGTAGGCCTTCATTAGGAAAACAATTGTTATTTAAAGCACCGTAACATTTTTCAAAATCGGGATTTTTACCTAATTGTAATAAATATAGGCCTAACATAACAAACACACCCTGAAATGTTTTATCGTGTAGGCCTACATGCCCCGCCAATACCCGCCATGGTGTGCTGCTGAGTGCATATCCCATAGACAATCCATTGGATTATTCAAAACACTGTTAAATGTAGGCCTAGGCCTAGCGGTGGGCCTGGGCTACGAGATCTGGATCTGGATCATTTATACTCCAATAAAAGCAGTGAATTCTGCACCCGGGATTCTGCATCACACTAGCTCACACTAGAGTTGGAGATAGTCTAGACCTACCACACAATTTATTCGCTACCTGAAGCCGCTAATAGAGAATGAGAGATTAGAATATTTGTTTTCAATTTTCTAATATTTTTTTCAATACGTTCCATTAAATAATTCTTTAGGCCTATTCTGTCATGTCTGTAAAGTACGGTATCGTACGCGTCCCGGTATCAGTGCAGAGAATCCGCGGTATCGAGTATCGCGCAACCTTAGTCAAAGGTCAAAACCAATTATAAAAATATGGCGTCGATTTCGGCGGCTTATCTTCAAGCGAGCAGTGATTTTATCAGTTCCAAGTTTCACACGGATTTTTCATCTTTTTCTCAAAGTGGAAGGAATACACACCCGCTACAGGTAAGTGACGAAACCGTTACTACACATGAAGTTTTAGGGTGTGTCCAACAGTTTAATATTGAGGTTTTACCATTGTGAACATACCGATTCACATTATTATCGTGTTTTGTAAGCTTTGCTATTTTCTCAGAAAACTGAGCAAAATTCACCTAATACTGAAAATTGACTGTTTTGACTGTTCTTTAATTTCAACCGTATCAAACCTGAAACAAATGTGCTGCCTTGTGAACACAAATTTTGCATATCATTGTCAACTGGAAGGGGAAAATAAGTTTAATTTCATTGATAACATGAAATTGATGCATATTTGTGTTTTCAAAGCTGTGCATAATTAATGCATTTCCAAAATAAAAAATATTTTGGTACTATTAGGGTCTGCCATTGCTGATAAATAAGTGTGTAAAGTGGATTCACGTCAGCAGTTCTGAAATTGCAAATATGATCAAAATTGTGATGGGGTCATCATGTACCTCTCTTTGGCTTGTACAATTAAAAGCATGTAAGCTACATTATTATCAATACCACCAATAGAACGAGAAGATTTGCCCCTTCATTTTGCATACCACTTTGACCAATTTTTTTTCTCATTTCTTCACAAAATGCAAAAAACCCGAAAAAAAATGTGATGGGTGTAGTACCCCCTTAAAGGAATAGTTGAAGGTTTGAGTTATAAAAGGGACATCATCTATTTATACTAAGAGGATTGGTTAAAGGAAGAGTTGAAGGTTTGGGTTATAAAAGGGACATCATCTATTTATACTAAGAGGATTGGTTAAAGGAATAGTTGAAGGTTTGAGTTATAAAAGGGACATCATCTATTTATACTAAGAGGATTGGTTAAAGGAAGAGTTGAAGGTTTGGGTTATAAAAGGGACATCATCTATTTATACTAAGAGGATTGGTTGAAGGAAGAGTTGAAGGTTTGGGTTATAAAAGGGATATCATCTATTTATACTAAGAGGTTTGGTTAAAGGAAGAGTTGAAAGTTTGGGTTATAAAAGGGACATGATCTATTTATACTAAGAGTATTGGTTAAAGGAAGAGTTGAAGGTTTGGGTTATAAAAGGGACATCATCTATTTATACTAAGAGGATTGGTTAAAGGAAGAGTTGAAGGTTTGGGTTATAAAAGGGACATGATCTATTTAATGTCCTTGTCCCCATTTTACCATATTAATATAATGCTTTATTTATCCTCCAGTCTATCTGTGAGCAATTGGCTATTCCAGTTGAAATCCACATACTCCTATTATAGAAGACATGACCAATTGATCTTCTCCCAGGGGGACTCAAGTCTGGTTTGGGTACTAGGGGTGTGCTGCTGAGAATTTGAAAGTGGACCCATCAATGTATTCATTTTTCAAGACATTTGGACCCATTGATACACCAAAATTCAAATTCAAAATTTTGCCCAAATTTAAAACAAATTTGTCCCCAAATGTTTGGGAAATATCCAAATTTTTGGCTACAGTGAGGCAAAATTTGGCTATTTTCCAAAAAAAAAAAAAAAAAGGACCCATCCATATACCAAAATTGGCCTAGGACCAGTGTTCGAAATATGCCTCAAAAAGTTACAGGCCAGCGGGCTTGACCTTAAAAAGTTACCGCCAGCCGGGCCGGCAACTAGATGCCAGTCAGAAAAGTTACCGGCCAGGCCAAAAAGTTACAGGCAAATGGCCGGCTGACCGGCCCTATTTCGAACGCTGCCTAGGACAAGGAGTCATTAATATACCAAAAGGCTGAAAATGCTACCCATGTTTGCGGCACGCCCCTGTATGGTCATTTGTACTGAGTACCCCCTCCCCCTGGAATATTCCACAAAGGGAGTGTAAATTTCAAATGATTTAATGGGTGACTCTATTTGAAATCCACACCCCCTGTTTGGGAGATTATAAGGCCATGTCTTCCATAGGGGGTGTGGTTTTCAACCAGAATAGCCCAATAACCTGTCAATGAGCTTAATCATATAATGTGGCCAGTCATATCAAAAAGGGTTTTGAAAGAAAGAATCAAATACTTTCATGTCAAGAAGACTTTTACCAGATTTATTACAAGACATCACTTGTCAAAATTGATCACGGCATTCAGATTTTATGAGTGAAAATAGGTCAGGATTTCTTTTATGTTCCGTATTTTGTCATGCATGATTTCATATAGCCTATATCTTGAAAAGCAGTTTGCCACAAAGTGCCACATTATGTCTACTCATCTAAAAAATATCCCACAACCATTAGGTGACAGAAGGTAAAATGTTTACACTACAGTGTTGAGTATGGAAGAGAATGAGCAGTGGTTAGGTACTTGGCTCTGGAGATGGGTAAACGGCCAGTAAGACCAGAGGTAGCCATCTCTTTAATGAAAAAAGTTACCAAACAGAAAACAAACCAGCAAAAAACAAACAAACAACCAAATATAAACTACACTGCTCGGCAATTAATCATATTTTGAAATTAAGTGTATTTTGTCCACTTTTTGGAAATGTTTCACAGAATGAGACACTCTTAAAGATTTTTGCAATGAGTACCATAAAATAGGATTAGCTGTGTTAACAATATCATTTATATAAATTATAAATATTATAGGTCCCATTATAGAACCTTGAGGGACACCGCATATGATGTCTTTCATTTTGGATTCAATCCCTGGCAATGGCTACTCACTGGATTTTGGTTTAGGATATTGAACACCAATAGCTGATGGAGTTTTGATGCTTTGCTATATCATCATGTAAATACATTTAATTTGCACATATCATGCAACTGCAAAAGAGTGGTTTTTTTTTAATAGGTAGCGAATAAATAAATTCTAAATAATACATGGCAAATGGCTGCATAGTATATGGAATAATATAGTGTCAGCTGTCCTTCATATTAGTGATGGGAATGTCATTGATTCAAATTAAAAATCACACATTTGCCGTGACGATAACAGGATGGATGTGAGGATGCACTGAGGAGTACATAGCATACATGTATGGGATGACCATCCTCCTTTAATTAACATTCAAGTAGTAACTCTGTGTAAACCCAATCTGTTTCTTTCTTGTCACATGGATAATTCATTCACTTGTAACAAAATCTGAGCAACCATGTTTCAAAGAGGCGCCGGTTCCTTTGCCAGTGGGAACCGGGTAACAGCAATATCAGACATAGAAACTTGGGTGGTCTAGAAGAAAATACATCCAAACCAATGATATGTCTGAAATTGTAGACACACTTTTTATCCAATCATATATTTCAAGTTCGATAAACACAATTTTATTCTATGATATAGGCTTCTTTCGGGAGTATACATTCATGGCATTCTGAAACCTTTAAGGCGTAAGTTTCTGTAGACAAACACACAATTGTTACTAGTTTCATGTTCACCTCCTTTTACAATGAGACATACAAAATAGCAAGTATGTCGTCAGGGCAAACTGATCAGATTTCATTCAGACCCGACTTTTGCATGAGATGAGGTACACCAGGTAGCCGCAAGTAATAACTGCTGAAAAACAATCATCATTTTGGAACTTAGAATTATTTTTTGACAATTTTAATAGAACTCTGATTTTGGAATCAGTAAATTATTGTGAAATCGATGCATTTCATTCAGGACGTATAAGGCTAAACAAAAAAGTAGTATATCTCAAAGCTTGCGAAGATTTAAAATCTAATGCAGAATATGTTTTTTCCCAATTCAAGCACAGAATTTAAAAAGTTTAAACTTTCAAAACTTACGGAATGAAATATTTTCACTAATTTAAAGTGTTAATCATACAATCCTTCCAACCAGTAGTGTAGGCAGAGGGCAGAGTGCTTGCTGACAAACAAAAAATTAAAGAGAAAATGACAAAAAATGAAAGAAAGTTGGGAAGGCAAAGGAAAAGAAAAGGGGAGAGTGGCCCATTACGCACCAAAATTCACCCCAATTATGAGCTGAATGTTACACAAGCACATTGTCCCAATAAAGCCCTTTTTTGGAAGTTCAATGACTTTACTTGTACAGTCTCCCTAAAAAAATCAGTATATAATATATCCCACCAATAATACCAGGTCAAAATGATACAACCAAGAATTTTTGTCCGTCTTTGCCCAAAATATTTTATTCCCCCCACCCATCCTGACCAAGAAAGCTGGCTATGCCTCTGCTTCCAACAGATGCTTTTAAAACATATTTTTACCAATACTTTTGTAAGGAAAAAAATGGGGAAAAATAAATTGACCGATTTTCCAAGACAAATTGAGCAGCGTAAAGCAAATACACTCAGACATACGAGTTTTAGAGGAGTATGAAAAATTATGGGCAAATTCACATCTCTTGTTTCCTAGCATTTCTGTACCTTACATAGTGGAAACATGTTTTAATTATTGACCATTTTAAATCTATTTTGAAGTTGTAGAAATATTCAAAAATAAAACACGTAAGAGCTATTCAATAACTGAGCATTTAGCAGAATAAACAAATTTTAAAGTAACTGCAAATATTTTATGTCATTAACCATGAATAAAGTGACCCTATAAAAATAACCACTTATGTGAATGTTGCTTTAAAGAAATTTACAGTTACGGGATTTCCCCTAACTCCCAAATTCTGTAATAGTAAACCACTTTCTTTTTAATTCTAACCTAATTTCAACAATTCGTTTAAGTTGTTGTACTACTTATCTAAAAGCCATTTCACACAATCTAATAAGGCCAGGATCAATCTGATCTGAATCTGGATCAGTGGCATAACCGTCTTTTCGTGAACAGGCCAGGGTGGCACAAAATTGCAAATGTGCCAGATCCAGATCATATTTTATCTGGAATACTACTCACGTAATGTTATTAACCAGGTAACATTTGATCTTAAATGTGTCAAAAGTCTAGATTTTTGTTCTACAATGTGTTATGTAAGTTGATATGTTACCTTAAAACAGGTCAAATTTGAGCTTAGCTTTTTAAGGGTGAAACACAATAACATTGATTAAGGGTTAAATTCACTCAAGTCACATTTTTGTTCTTATTTTGACCGATTTTCACTCTATACCCCATTTGGTAAGAGATGAAGTATCTTGTTCCATCTTAGCTTTTGCCTTTACATGTAGTATCAGTTCTAAACTGGTATAATAGCGCAGATTTATAAGGAATATCATTGGTCCAAGTGTATCTAACCCAATAAATACAGATGAACTCCTGAACATAGTCAAGGAAGAGAGTGAATGGTTGGCCCTGTATCTCAATATCAGCAAGAGAAAACTTTTGGCAATAAAGTCTGATGGTGTAGTAGAGCCACTTTTCATTGGTGGGAAAGAATTTGAAAATGTCTCCCAGTTAAACTTCCTTGGATCCCTGATGGAGGCTGTGGACAAGAAGTTCTCTATCATCTTGGAATAGCCTGATCAGCTATTGTAAACCTGTCCAAGATGTGGCCTGGCAGAGAATCACCAGAACCATCAAGATCTTATATAGCTCTCTTGTCCCAATCACCACCTGTGCATTCGAGGCTTAAACTTTAACAAAGCATAATTGATGTGGTGTGTATGCTTCATATCTCCTGGACCCAAAAAAGAACCAATACCAGTATCTTTATAGTAGAGATTGGAGTGACCAAATGACTTCTGCAAGTCATCAACATGCAGATGCTTAGATACTTCAGCCACCTCTCAAGGTGAAAGGTGATCATGCAAGGATCGATGTAAGGAAAGAGGAGGCAATTAGGAAGACAAGGACACGGTGGATTGACCCAATTAAGACAATGGTAGGGAGTCCTCTCCAAGAATGTTATGCTCTTGCAGAAGATCGTCAGCTATAACATCGCATCTTTTAAGTCATAAGCTGTCAGTCATGAGTGGCGCTAATGAACCAACCACATACAAAAACATCTAGGTACCCAACCTGAGAAAACAAGTTTCATAGTCTCTCTCAGGGATATTTCCATGAAACTTAGAGGCAATTAAACAGGTGCATAAACATCCTAGAACAATTAAACTGTATTTTACAGTAGTCGACTTCATTTTGAAATTCATACGCTAATATCAACTCATCTCACAATGATTACAAGTTCAGAATGAGAAGCGCTCTCATCCGAAAAAACAAACAAACAACAAAATGCCCTGAGTGATCAATTTGAAAAACACTTTAATTCAATTTTATTGACTTATCCTTCACTTTTAAACCAATCCTAAAATTTTTTTATTCCTTTGTGGGGATTATTAATTGTACCTTTAAATTTTTGGTAAAAAAGTGCAAGATTTTGATGAATAAGCAGATAAAATGAGGAATTTTGTAACGGTGAGACTAGAGTTTATAACGTGAAGGTTGACTGTGGACAAAAAAACAACTAAACTTGCATCACCTTGATCGTAGCCCAAGCTTATTGTATTGAATAACCTGTATTTATCACTGATTAGATTGTATGTCTGCAGTTACTGTTGTCACAATGTGACACAGTGAGTTTGATTGATATAATTATAAAGGAAGCTTCCAGACTCCGGCTCACCAGCGAAGTTACAGTTTGATGTCTTTATGTAATTATTATAATGTTGAATTTTTTATTACAAAGTAAATAATAGAAATCATCATAGACTATGCCTTGCACATGTTGGCAATAAAACATCTGCTTAAAGAGGAACTGTTTTCAGATCTATGATCCCATTTTAAAGAAATACTATAGTTGTGTTACAGAATGATTTGTTCATCGGAAGCTTAACTTGTTCTCAGCACGACACAGAGTCTTTGTACATATGACATGATCAAGAGAAATGAGTCAGATGTCGCTAATATTGCTTTTTAGATATTGGCAAAAACAGTGTTCAAATTTGTTTTATATTGTTTTCAGCCATTGATAAATTGCTCATAACTCGGTAACCAGATATGAGTTTGCATCAAAATATAGCATTTGTCAATAATTGCCAGAAAATGATGTAAAAAACCTATTATTGAAAATCACCGACATGTGACTCATTCCTCTTGATCATGTCACATATATATTTTTAATTGCGTCTTAATACAGAGTGAGCCTACATGCAGCCAAAAATGTATTTCATATTGATAGCTGATAATGTTGTTTCATCCAACCAATTATTTTGTAAATCAGGCCCCAAATGTTTTTAGTTAAAAAAGACTGCACAATTTTATCACTTACTATTTTTCTAATCTCAGCAGGTGTGTACTGCATTGGGCTATTCCAGTTGAAATTCATATACCCCATGGAAGATATGATCTTAATCTCCCACAAACGGGGTGTATATTTTAAATGGAGTCACCCATTAAAGTAACCCCATTTGAAATACACACCCCCTGTGTGGAAGATTAAGGTCATGTCTTCCATAGGGGGTGTATGGATTTCATCTGGAATAACCCATTTGTTTTTAAATCCAGGGTATAAGGGAGATGTAAGGAATTAATTTTCTGCAAGATGGGAGTTTCTCGAAACTGTCTCAAACAAAGGTAGTGGTCTTAAGGAATTGATTTAGAATAAATAAATGTCAAAACTTGTGAATTATGAAAATGTTGAATGAGCAAATATATAACATTGTTGGAATAAAAACTTGGATAAAGTCACACCTGGGAGAGCGTTAGCAGGATAATTATGGAAAGTGTGAGTTATTAAAAATGGAACACTATACAATGCAGTGTACATACTGTAACTGTTGGGACACTTAACACGAAATGATAACTATAGCCTATATCATTGACAAAGAGCATGGGTACATATATGCGACCTGGTATATCGAAAGGAGACACTTTAGGGCAGGATCGTAAATGGAGAAATAGCAAAAAATCTGCCAGGAGGTGATTTTTTCACAAATTTGTTTTTTTGTGCAAATTTGTGATGTTAATAATGTTTTAAATATTGTCTGATAGTTTCAGACCAGAATACAACTGGCATCTTGTATTTTTGTGACATTTATCAAGGTCATTCCTACTCTCAACATTATCAATAATATTTTTAAAGGCTGATATCTCAGTTTCCAATTTTATAATACCTTAACTTACGAACTAAATATCTTCTCTTAGGAATGTCCGATTTCTTTGGGGGAAAACAGTGTTATGGCGCAGATTATCTCTATACTTAAGATATAAAAATTGATAACCTGCCCAAAAGTGTCCCTTTTGATATACCACATCACATATGCTTTAACTTTGGTCTTAAAGAATTTCAGTATGCTGAGTTTGGGTCTCGGAAAACTTTTACAGAAAAGAATATAAATGATCACCCTTTTTTATTTAGTTTTGATACACACCTTCTATAGAAGTCTAATGCAGAATACAACTTGTAATTAAAAATGTGTGATGAGAGTGTAAAGCCATTAATTACCCACAGTATTAGGTGCGAAGATGATTAGGTTATGATGCGGCAAATTAGATTCTATTTTGGTGTTTTTGTTATTGCCTTTGCCATGCTGAATTTCAAAAGCCTTCTATCACTGGCAATTGCGTACAAGCTACAAAGAAAGAGGTAATAAAAACACTTGAGAAAATCAATTAAGTAGGCCTACAATGGATTTAAAATTGCATATTTTGATGTAAAAAAAGATTTCAAATTTTAAGAAAAATTGATCTATACGCTACTTTCCCACCCCATGTTATTGATTGTTAGTTTTTAAAGAAATAGTTTCATATTTTAAAATACTCCTTGTGAGCAGTGTAAATCCACATACAGTCTGTGCATTATGGGTGGTACAATTTTGTTCAGAACAAAGGAAACCAGAGCAAATTACAGCCTATTTTGAAGATGAACTGAGTGATTTCCCAAACCAGAACACTTAATCAGATTTTGTAGTGTTGGCATATTTTGTCTAAAGCAACACACACATCGACTGCTCAGTGCCAGAAGTGAGTAAGTGCAATAACTGCCATGTGTAGATGAGTACAATATACTGTTTGTAAATTGCCAAATGTTCACAGGGCAGCTATTGCACTTACCCACTTCTGGCACTGAGAAGTCAACATGTACATTAGTAGGAGTGGGAAATGTGAAAGCAATCTAATAGAGACAACATTAGATATTTGGCCTAAAGATAGAATCAAGTAAAATCATCATTATTTATACAAGCAATCTTACAAAAAAGCAAACATTGATTTATGTGCAAGATGCTATATAGAAATCATACAATATAGTGCAGTAATCTAAGACTTAAGACTCATAATTTTGTGGTAGCTTGAGGTCGTGGGTTTGATTCCTCCCAGGCGTCAAAGTGTTGTGCATGTAGGCAAGACGCTCTTCACCCCTATTGCCGCTCCGTTCCAAAGTGTACTAATGGGTACAGGCTTTCAAAGTGATTGGGCCAGACTCCTCCATATAATGTTGCTGTGGGGGGATCAGGTTTCTACAGGCACACCCACCAGTTTGTCTTCTTTACCTTTTATTGTACAGTACAATTTCATTTTTAACAGCCGTGGTTTGTGAGTGACCCACTGAACCCTTAGCAAATGAACATTTTGGTATGCAGAGATGTCCAACTAACTGAGGGGAGCAGAGATGTCCAACCAACTGAGGGGAGCGTGGCCGAGCCGTTAAGGCGTTGGACTGTGAATCCAAGGGTTTGAAATCTGAGTAGGACTGCTTGACCTCGGCTGGCTCTTTGTGGCCTTGAGCCAGGCACTTCACTCTCATTGCTTAGTGCTTCGGAGGGCACTTTAAGCCGTTGGTCCCGTGTACATGTATTTCCGACATTAATACAGTGTGCATGTTAAAGAACGTCACTGGCTATTCGAAAAGAGCAGGGGATCATCCCGGTAATGTTGATTGTACGTCAAAAATACACTCATCTACTCTAGGTTCCAGAGTAAAAAAAATAAGTACAGCTTGTCTGTACGCAGTGTGATAATACTCATAAACTGAGCTCAAAAAGAAACTTATAATTTTTCACAAGGTCATATCTTAAAATCCTGTCCATCAAAATGAACCAAAATTACACACATCTTTTCTTCAATACTCTACTCTAAACACATGTCAGTAACCAATCAGTTATCCAACTGACACAACAGCAAAATGCACTGACATGGAACAGCTTCCTGGACCACATTCACAGTCCAATAATTGGCACCCAGCAAAAGAAATCTGTGAGAATGAGTACAAGATCCTTACACATGTGATAATTCCCAAAGAGTAAGTGAAATAGTGTGTAACAAGACCTGTCTCTTGAAAAAAGTGTGTGAAAAGAAAAAAGCAGCACCATTTCATCATCTGTGCCAGGATCTTGTATGCATACTCACAGATTTTTCTTGTGCTGGGTGCCAAATATTGGGCTGTGAAAGTAGTCCAGAAAGCTGTTCTGTGTCGGTGCTTTTTGCTGTTGTGTCAGATGGACAACTGCTTGGTTACTGACATGTGTTTAGAGTAGAGTATTGAAGTAATCATGGGTGTAATTTTGGTTCATTTTGATTGACAGGATTTTAAGATATGACCTTGTGATTCACAAGTTATGAAAAATTATAAGTTTCTTTTTGAGCTCAGTTTACATTATGAGGCCTGCACTAACCAGGAAGAAGAAGAAGAACGTATTCCAATAATATTGGGACCATTCAATTTTAAGCTGTCATTTCAACTAGTATTATGTATTACATTTTTTTTCTCTGCCAGAAATTACTGACTGAGTGCACCTTTAAATAGATTGTGCCTCCAAATTAATGTACCAAATAAATGGCACATTTTGCTCAAATGCCTCCTGTAATACAATGACATATGGATGAGGGATATTGCAATAAAACTGACTTTAAAGACTTGAAATGCATGATGCAGCATCAATGAACATGATTCAATGGAGCAGTGTTGCCATAAGGTTTTCAGTGCCAGACTGGTAATTTGGAAGCGGCAAGAGATTTCAAGGAGCCAAACGTTTAATGGTACACTTAGTATCCAACTTATGCAACTAATTTTTTGGGTGTATTTTAGCAGCAAACTACATTAAATAATACAATGAAGCAGATGAGTGGTTAGTTAATCACTGTCTGCCGGCAGCAAATAATCATCATTGATCACTTTTGCATTGTAGAGTTACCTCTTCTTCTGTACAGATGCTTCTTTTTTATGGCTCGGTGCTCTCCACATGGGTGTCAAATGCAGACAACAAATTTCATTTTTTTAAAGTTAAAAAATGTCCGATTTGTAAATTTTCATGACCATATTTGGAATCAGCATGAAAAATGCATTAAAATGAAGAGGAGAGTGGAACTGGCTCAAAAAGACCTAATAACACGCTAAAAATGAAATTAAATTGCATGAATTTGGTCAACAAAAACCTAAATTCATGTTGTAACCTGAAAATTCTCTTGCCTGTTTAATTGCATATTAATTTATTTTAATATAAACGGCATTGTCTTTTTTAAAGACAGTTCTTGTTTGTCTTATTTTATGTTCCCCATATCAAGTTAGTATACCTGGCTCAAATATGTTTGTGTAAAAAAGTTGACTGGTAAAGTATAAACTGTCTGAAATTTCAAAATAACTAAAATTATGCAATTAAGACTACCTTGGCCTGAAGATATCCAATTTTATGAAATCACAGAAGTATGTTTTGACACACCAGGCAATTCCAAGTAGCCCAATTCGGCAGCTAGACTGCAATGTTGGCAACACTGCAATGGCATAGAAATTTAGTTCAAGAACTGGGATATAGAGGTATTGATAATCTTATATAAGATGTCACAAACATGTTTTAGTGTGCATCATCATCTAAAAGCATGTGGGTTCAAATGATGCATATGTGTAAATTAAAGTCATAAAATGAAGCGTCTTTATGCTTCACTTGAACTGAGGGACATGTTCAAGATTTGCGATATTGGTAATAAAAGTAGGGGAATTGGAACATTCAGTGGAAGATTTTTGTGTGTGCATAGTTTATTACTTTTATGGAGGAATGATTTAAGGAGTGTCCATTCTGTTGAAGAGCATATGAAATAAGCCTGGAGTAAAGACTTGCATGGAGGGATAATACAGCTTTATTAAAGTATGTCATGCTTGTATTCACTAGTGCCAAGAGCAAAATTGTATCAATTTCTCACTACAACTTTGTGTCGCACAAAAGGTTCCTTTACAGTCATACCTTTACAAATATAACCAGACATTCTGTGCATTCACAGGTGTGGATATACAATGTAGTAATATGGGTGGAAAAAAGTTTTGAGTGGGATTTTTAGGCATTTATCAAATAGGGCAAATATTCCTTTTTCAATTTTTGATGAGTTGCTTACAACCATTGTCACATTGGCGTTATGCGTGTAGGCCTAGTGGTACATTACTTGCACGCTGTCTCTACTGTAGATGTGTATTGATCATTGATGAAGTAGTGCATTGCTCACATTAATTGTAGGTCTATGTGTGAAATAATATGTTATTTGATATTTAAAATAAACTTGTTAATTAACCATTTACTACTACTCATAAAAACGGGAATAAAATGCAGTAGACAAAATATTATATAGAATGTCCCACCGTAACATTTGTAGCTGTTCCCCCTGGTAAGTTGTGTGTTTCTTGTCAGGGAGAGGTCATACATATACCTCTGCTAACTCAGTGCACACAAGAAATGTCTTTAATGCAGACAGGTGTTGTCAACATGCTTTATATACTGTTCAACTTCTGCAAGAATAATCTATTCTAGTGTTCTACTTTAATTATATTAATCCATCTGAAGTGTACTGGAAGATGAGCAATTAACAAAGCCTCAATTGATGTGCATATTTTAATGTCAACAATGTACCCTTTATGACAAGAGTGGTGCCCACAGGGCCAAAAATGTGCAACTTGTCAGGGGGATGGCTACTTACCAAAAGTGGGTTAACCAATAGTTTCAAGTTTCTCTTGTGTGGAATGCAAATAATTAAGTAACAATTAATTACTGATACATAAATGAATGAATGAATGAATGAATGAATGATATATAATCAAATAAATCGATAAATAAAATAAAATAAAATAAAATAAAATAAAATAAAATAAAATAAATAAAATAAAATAAAATAAAATAAAATAAAATAAAATAAAATAAAATAAAATAAAATAAAATAAATATATGTTGATAATGATCATTTTGACAAAAGCATCCATATATAATGGACATGCTGAAGAAGAAAATAATCGTATCCAACAGCGTGTTCTGAGCAGGTCCTAGGGCCTACTGGACAATTGGATTGTAACATCAAATTTAATATACCAAAAGACGAAAAAGTAGGGAAACATCCACCATCTAAACAACTCATAAAACCAACACCCCCTTGACATAGGGCATACACTCAAACAAACAAATAAACAAACAAACAAAATCGTCATCTTACACTTTGCAGAAGCACAGATAACACAAATGTCAACATGTGAACAATCAAAACAATCGCAGATAGCAGTTTATTGTTATTTTTTTATTATTCTGGTCTCAGATTGATAGCTATAGCTATATTGTCGCCAGCCCACCAGTGTTACCTATGTAGGTAACTATTTTGAATAGCTAGATAAGCCTTGACATACTTTTACTTTTATACATCGTTATTTCTGAATCTGAAAAGTTGTGGAACTATTTTTTTTACCAAAAAAGGTTTAACAAAAATTTAAAGAAATAGTGTGTGTTGCTGAATAAATTGTGCCATCCACAACAAATGTGCTGTAATGTTAGAAGAGCTTGTTTTGAAATATGGTCCATTGAACCTCTCAAAATCGATTAAAGGTGGGTAACCTGCTTGACAGCCTCATCCCCCACTTTGCCCCATCAAAATGCAGAGTTTGGTATCAGGTGAAAGCTCATATTTTTCTGATTAACATATTGAAATTAGGCATTCCAAATCAGTATATTTTCCGAAGAAATCATCAAAAAACTGTTGAATTAGTCTTGACTGTGGTATACCACGTTTGAGACTAATTCAACAATTTTTAATGATATCTTCGGAAATACACCGGTTTGGAACTACTAATTTCAATATGTTAATGAGAAAATTAAGATTTTTCATTTGATATCAATTTATTACATGATTATGATGATACCATCACTGTAGACTACCAGTACATGTATCACGTTGTATAAATGTCAGTAATTCCATAAGGAATTAGTCACATTTGCAAGGAACATTTAAATGCTCTTTTTACATAAATGCTTGAAAGGGACAACAATTTATGTTATACATAAGTTTTAAAGAATTGTATTTTCCAAATATATCAGGTCACCTTCCTTTAAATATAAAGCAAAGGATTTTACTGATTGTTTATAGCCTGCAAATAAGCAACCGGGTTATGTAATCTATCATTGCAAAGCTTATTTTGAGGAGAATTTGCCGTTCTAATTTCTCAAAAGTGAAAATGCCGATATTGTACTGTAATGTAATGTAAATATTAAATCCCATTTGTGGTGGATGGTCACAATTATTAATCCTTTATTTGGACCTTGTTTGACATTCAGCACTCTGTCAACACACCAGTAGCTGTCTTCAGTAGATAGCATACATGTTTATTATTTTGCACTATTATGTGTATGAACTAGTTTAGCTTTGTAAATTATCGGTATTTTTGATGATATATGTCTGGAAAGTTCCTCTCCGTTTTAGTATTGTGGTACATAATCTCATCACTTGGTGGTCTTGGTATGACCATAATGGTGGTCCCCATTTGTCATTTGGGGATTTTTAAATATTCTGTTTTATAAAATAGCCCAAGATCACTGTACATAGCATTTCTCCTTCGATTTGCAACATGGATTTACAAGTGATTCACCTCTTTCTTGTCATATGTATGTATTTACTGCTTGTTGAGGGACAGAAAGCCCAAGAGGTATAGGATTGTTGTATTAAAGTTGTAAGCATGCATATGAGTCACAGAAGATATCTTACACTTCCCATAATGCATTTCCCCCTTTTCAATTTTCTGTACTGATTTGCTATCTAGTGGAACATGGGTCAATAATGACGAAATGTACCTCAATGAATAGTGCACATCCCGATCTTGTAAAATATTATATTTCTTGACTATCGACCCATGTTTAGCAGTCTATTCTCAAAATGAAAACAAAGGGAAGCTGACAAAGTGATGGAGTACCATTTGATGAAATGAGGTAACATATCATGTTGCAAAGGATTCTAGGAAGGGTAAGAAATGTTCTCTGCATTTGAGTGTGTGATCAAAACTCATCCTCAAGCAAGTATTTTCATTGATGCCAAAAGTGACCCTTAACAAGGAATAATCTGCAAATTCTTACCTGTAGCAAGGATTGCAGGCAGGATATCCACAAATACATCCTAAAACATGGCCGCAAAACATTAGTGCCCCTTAACAAGGATTGCCCTTTAACATATTTCAAATAAGATTCTTTTTATCCCTGGTTTTAGCCAATAGGTGATATTGTAATACTGAAGGATGGGCATGACAGCTGAGCCAAGCCATCAACCAACTCCGTAGCCAGGATTTATGGGGTGCCAAAGGCTAAAAGTTGACCTTTTGTGAATTTCTCCCTCAAAAAGGGCTAATTTCAATGTTTCTACAAACAAAATCAGGCCTTTTGTAAATTTTTCTTTCATAAAGGGCTAATTTCAACGCTTTTACTTTAAAAAATCACACCTTTTGTAAATTTTACCTTCAACAAAGGGACTGATTTGCACATTTTTCTTCACAGAAAAAAAGCAAGACTCTTTTGAGAAGACTCTTTTGAGATTTAAGGGGTGCATTACAACCTTTGCAACCTCCCTCCTGGCTCTGCCATTAACTTTTATGAGAATGAGATGTTTGTAGGTCAAAAGATCAAGAGATATCCTAAAAATAGTCAGTAGGGCTGAAAGGGATTTTAATCCCTTAAAAGCTTAAAAATGCCAAGAGATCTAAAAGCTCTAATTTGATTGGTTACTCAGATGATTATATCATATAATTAACCAATCAGGGGCACTGTAAGAATGGCAGTTTTGGCCATGACACATCAATCCCAACTAACTCAAACTTTGATGAAAATTGAAATATTTGGCACACCATTTTAAAGAATGAAGTTCGACATAATGCATTTCAAATCCCTTCCAAGTATTTACCAATGTGAAAATCTGCATTGATCTAATCAAATCTGGATTCAAACGTTTGTGCAGGTAATTCAGTTGAAATAAATATGCATTGATTATAGCACTTGCATTCATGTGGAATTCATTTGGAATTCAATCCCGAATTCAATCGGGTGTTTATCAAATGAAATCATTCCAAATCAAATCTAGATTCAAATTTTACACAGTTCACCCTACTGAAATAAATATGCATTGATTGTAGCACTTGCATTCATGTGGAATTCATTTGGAATTCAATCCCGAATTCAATCGGGTGTTTATCAAATGAAATCATTCCAAATCAAATCTAGATTCAAATTTTACACAGTTCACCCTACTGAAATAAATATGCATTGATTGTAGCACTTGCATTCATGTGGAATTCATTTGGTGTTCATCAAATCAAATCATTCCAAATCAAATCTAGATTAAAATTTTACACAGTTCACCCTACGGAAATAAATATGCATTGATTGCAGCACCTTCTTTCATGTGGAATTCATTTGGTGTTCATCAAATCAAATCATTCCAAATCAAATCTAGTTTCAAATTTTACACAGTTCACCCTACTGAAATAAATATGCATTGATTGTAGCGCCTTCTTTCATGTGGAATTCAAACCCAAAGTCAATTAGGTGTTTATCAAATGAAATCATTCCAAATCAAATCTAGATTCAAATTTTACACAGTTCATCCTACTGAAATAAATATGCATTGATTGTAGCACTTGCATTCCTGTGGAATTCATTTGGAATTCAATCCCGAATTCAATCGGGTGTTCATCAAATCAAATCATTCCAAATCAAATCTAGATTAAAATTTTACGCAGTTCACCCTACGGAAATAAATATGCATTGATTGTAGCGCCTTCTTTCATGTGGAATTCAAACCCAAAGTCAATTAGGTGTTTATCAAATGAAATCATTCCAAATCAAATCTAGATTCAAAAGTTTCTGCTGTTCACAGTTCATAAATATACATTGATTGTAGCACTTTCTTTCATATGGAATTCAATTGGGTGTCCATCAAATTAAATTACCATATTTACCCTGGGGGAAACTCATTCAAATATACTCAAGTACTAATTCAATCGATTTTGATTTAAAAAAATAAATATGCTCTTCTTGTGTCTATTTGCAGTGCTATCTAATTTTAGCTGGAAAGCTGAATAAATTGGATAAACTATTGATATTTAGTTTCAGTCATTAGTATTCAATATTCTGCAAAGGTTACGTTAGGTATAAGTAGGAACTCTTAAAAGGAACTATTTATATTCATACAAGAAATCATAATGTCATTGGTTTGGAAAAAAGTGCATAGGTTAGCAATTAGTGTAGGTAGTAGCTAAATGTAAGATTGACTTCTGAATGAATTGAGAAACAAATGAATTATTCTTGGAAATTGAAATGATGGTGTGTTCAAGTAGGGAGAATCTGAGGAAAATGGAGAATAAATAAAAGATTTATTGATCGCTTTGACGACTCTTGACTCTTTATAACATGTAACACCCTAAGTCCTTATTCAGAGAAGCTTAGTTGGTTAGTCCAGATGTGATAGGCTCTATGACTCTTCTTTTGAGGTATTGTGGTTCTCTGTTGAGGATTGGCACTTTCTCTAGGGCCATGTGATGTTGTGGGGAATCAATATGTGTATATGCTGATATACCTTGGATGAGGTTGAGCTAGGCTGCCTGTGGTCAAGGAATTGTGTTTTAAGAGATCTTCCTGTACTCCTATGTATGATTCTGAGGAGGGCCTGGGTGGTCTGACCATGGCAAGGTATCAGATATGAAGAAGCTACAATTTCATGTGAGCAATTTTTATGCTGTAGGAAAAAAATGTTATTGCATCCTTCATTTATTAGCTTGTCAAACCGCTCATGCGCTTGCTACTGTGTTTCTTGGGTTCTTCACTTCATTTATCAGTCTGGCAGAAACAAATAAAAATAAGTTCTTGATGGATACGAGGCAAAATAAAGTGTAGAGGATTCCAGACGAAGCCCCATAGTGCAACATTAGGACGCCAAATTGTGCTACTGGTTGTGCATTACTGAAACAACTGACACCATTATGTCCCTGTTCAAGAATAACTTCAGGAAATTATCCCCGAGATACAAATGTGTGTAAGCCAAGGACCAATAAATGTCCAACCATTTAGCAAAGTAGACATTGACAGTCCGAATTTGATTTCTTGTCTAGACTACTGCAAATAGAGTAGGTGGATGAGTTAACACAGTGACAATTTACCACCTGCACAACTTAGTCTCATAAAATGTGCGACTATTGTGACATCTAATATAGGGAAGAACTGATCAGATTGGTCACTTCCGAATCAGCAGTGGCGGGACAAGGGGATGTCACCATTTTTGTTGCCTTCCAGTTTCCTCCATCAGGACCAAAAATCACATAAATTGATATATTTTGGGCCATAATCATCCAATTTTAGGATCATTTTCAAATTTGTTGTCCCCCTCCTAATTTAACTTTGCTTCCCCCATTACCTCTTAGAAAAAAAATTCTGGCACCACCACTGCGAATCTATACAATTTTGGCATTATCTGATCTTTACTGCTGATCTTATGAACGGATTAGTTATTTTCACACAAAATCAGTATTTTATAGGCTTCAAAATTAACAATTAGCTTATTTGACCGAAAAGTTGACAAATTCATGAGAGCAATTAGCTATAAAAAAATCAGCTTTTACTGGAAAAGTTGATTACCGATAGATGTTTTAAGAGGTAGGTGGTTTAAACTGGTTTATTCTTTTTTTTTAACAACTATTGTCCATCAGTCAAAGTTGATAATTGGCAATTTTTCTGTGAAATGTAATTTACAGTTTTCCTTATGATGTGATGAACCTGACAAATTGTGGTATGTACACAAAATAAGAGTGAGACCAGGTGGCATTCACCTGCATCTGAGTATGTAGTGAGCCCTCAAGCTCAATTCAATATTGACACTGTTTTAGTATGAATAAAAACTGGTATCATTTGGATATAGAAGTTTTCACAAAACACTATTTTCATGGTGAATTTCATGGTGAAGAGATTTATCTGTGTTGGTAGTACTGACCATCAGAGACACATAATTTACACGCTGTGCAAAATAGAGTACTTAACTTTTTAATAAGTGATCAGGAAACACAGAATGATTGTTACACAGTCTGTTTGATCATTAGGCTGCGATCACATAGAAGTATGAAGTATACGGTATTCACTATACGATATACGCTCATTCGATCAGGCTGAGTTCACATAGATGTTATGTGAACTCAGCCTGATTGAACTCAGCGTATATTGTATCGCGAATACCATATACAGTGTACTTCTATGTGATCGCAGCCTAAGGGACCAATAATTTGCACAGAGCCTTTATTAATCACATAGAATATTTTATGCACTGGTTTCCATAAATTTTGTGAAAGATACTATAGCACAGAATTATTACAGATAAAGTAAGAGTTTTTCAAATAGATTGAATTGTATTGTGTAGAACTGTCACCAATTGTTGCACAGAACTATGCATTTATGATTAATAGCAAATGTGCTTGCAGAAAATAGACAAGAATTTGCTGACATTAGCTGAAAATTTTTAATTTTGTAGGATTTTCATTGAAGTTTGTGATGTAAAAATCATGCATCTAGATGTTCATATGAAGAACATCAAGGACGGATACTTCAAAGTGAAGGTCATTAGTTATTATGGTTATAGACTGGTTTGAGATTTAGATTAATTAGCTGTCAGTTATGTGTCAGGATGCTCATTGTTAATAATTGACACATGTATGGTCATACTCTGTAAAGGGAAAAGGGTTTCCTGATTTAAATGGAAGCAATATTTAAAGGAGCATGGGGTGCTGAAACCCATATTTTTCTTGTTGACTTTGTGAAATTTATGGATAAAATGAGTAAAGTTGCAAATCTTTATTTTGGAGTTATGGCCAAATAGATAACCTCCGAATCATAAGCTCTAAAATGATGTATAACCTGTCAGGATTGCTTCCTTTGACATTCAAAAGTCAATATTTCAAAGAAGAATTCTGTTGTTTTCTGACTTGTTCATTAAACCATATCTCAGTTTCTTCCCTGTTGACTTTCCACTCATTTTGTGAGAGTGGGTCTCATATATTATTCACACTGTACTGTATTCTATGTGGTATTCAAATGCACATTTGTGCCTCTCATACCAAAAAGGATTGAATACCGGTATGAAACTTCATACTGGGAGTAGGGGTTATTAAAAGGTCATTAAACCATGGTTAAAGAAATGTGAAGTTGAACCATCCTCCTTCAAGGTGACGGCTAGCCTTAACCATAGACTGTAAAAAGAACCTTAACTGACCCTAATTCCTATGTTACCTGCTTGACAGGATTTAATGCAACTTAATATGTAAAACATTTTCACAGAAATTTATGATAAAAACTGCATGCAGTGTTCATATGAAGAACACCAAGGCCTGATACTTCATAATGAAGGTCATTAGTTGTTATGATGATAGACTGGTTTGAGTTTTAGATTAATTAGCTGTCAGTTATGTGTCAGGATGCTCATTGTTAATAATTGGCACATGTATGTATAAAGTGAAAAGGGTTTCCTGATTTAAGTGGAAACAATTTTGTAGAGAATGCTTAACCTTTGTAGACCCTTTTCTAAGAAAATTGGATAATGTTTTTAATGAATGAAGTTGCTTTGATTGAATGTGTCAAGAAATATCTGTTTTAATATTTTTTGTATTGTTACATTTGTACAATTCTTGGTCTATGACTTCAGCACAACTGTGGCTAAATACCCTCATTGGGTATTCCAGTTGAAATCCATACACCCCAAAGGAACACATAACCGTAATCTTCCACACAGGGAGTGTGAATTTCAAATGGGGTTACCTGAATGGGCGACTTCATTTGTAATCTATACCCCCTGTGTGGGAGATTCAGGATATGTTTTCCATAGGGGTGTATCGATTATAAGTGGAATAGCCCAAAAAGGATGTCATTTCCAACATGATTAAGAAGTGGTTGGTAATCACAGGTAATGGTGAAGGAAACAAGAAAGACAAGATGAAGACGATAATGGTTTAAGGTTAATAAATCACTCATTATGGTACTCAAAATTGCCAGCAGGACCCTTTAATCATGCTGTCATAATTATACTGATAGCTAATATGATTCACTTAACTTACCATGTATTTTGTTTTGTAAAATTGGGGCATTTAGTTCACCTGTATTTTTATATATGGCTGGTTATATGTAGTAAGAGAGAAAAATTGTCTACTGATGTTAGCTGCTCAAAGATTTTTTTCAATGCTCTCTACTGGAAAGGTAGCGGCTTGGTCTATTAAATATTAACTTGTATGTATTGAAGATTGAAAATATGCTATCTAACTAAGATAGCTGCCTGCCTAATTTATAAAATTAATACTGCTATCTACTGAAGATTGCTTTCTAGTTTTTTAAATGTATATTGTTACCTTCTGAATAATGCTGCTAAAGAATAGAAAAAATATGTTTGGAAATTCATAAAAGTTGCTATCTACTGAAGATAGCCATGTACAAGTTGCTGTCTACTGAAGATAGCAATGTAAAAGTTGCTATCTACTGAAGATAGCAATGTAAAAGTTGCTATCTACTGCAGATCTAAGATCTTGTTATAAGATCTAAGTTTGTAAAAGTTGATATGTAATGAAGATAAGATAGCCATGTAAAAGTTGCTGTCTTCTGAAGATAGACATGTAAAAGTTACTATTTACTGAAGGTAGCTATGTAAAAGTTGGTATCTACTGAAGATAGCCATGTAAAAGTTGCTACTTACTGAAGATAGCCATGTAAAGTTGCTATCTACTGAAAATACCCATGTAAAGGTTGCTATCTACTGAAGATAGCAATGTAAAAGTTGCTATCTACTGAAGATAGCCATGTAAAACTTGCTATCTACTGCAGTTTGTAAAAGTTGCTATCTACTGAAGATAGACATGTAAAAGTTGCTATCTACTGAAGACAGCCATGTAAAAGTTGCTATCTATTGAAGATAGCCATGTACAAGTTGCTATCTACTGAATATAGCCAAGTAAAAGTTGCTATCTACTGCAGATCTAAGTTTATAAAAGTTATAAATTTATGAAGATCTATACATAAGTTTATACAAGTTGCTATATAATGATATCCATGTAAAAGTTGCTATCTACTGAAGCAGGGATTTACTTAACTTTGTACATCTACTGCAGATCTAAGTTTATAAAAGTTGCTATCTAATTAAAATAGCCATGTAAAAGTTGCTATCTACTGAAGATAGCCATGTAAATAATTATTTGCTTAGGATAGGAAAACCACCATAAAGTATATGCTTTGGGTCCATTTTACACTTATGAAAAATACTTGCTTTGAGTACTTTTGAAAGTCCTTGTATACAGGCGATAAACAACTTGAAATACAAGTTACCCCCCGGTATTATTAACTTCATCATGATAACAACCCATTGTTTCATCAAAAATGTTATGAATTATGTACACAAAACAAAAAAAAATCATCATTCTTAAAAACGTCACAGAAATATTTGTGCAATTGGTCACGAACGAGAGAAATCTAATGCAGCCAATCTTTATATTTGTGTATAGTTCTTATGTTACAGTTCATAAATCTGCTAAGCTAGAACCCTGAGATAAACAGGATGCTTGCGGCAAGCTGATTTTGTACAAGAAAAAAACAAAAAGGCTCCATCAAATATCATGTAGGGTCTCTGCTACAACTGGCTTAGGTGTCATATGCTATGTTATTTTATGGAGATGATAGCAGTGGGATATTAAAGAGAATGCGTAGGTGGGTAGTTTTTGGTTTCATCAAAACAGAATTGTGATGGATTGTTAATAAGGACAGACATAATTGGATAAATCATAGCAGTCATTATTTGTTACATTTCACAGTTTGACATTAAATGACAAAAACTAAGTTTCAAGATTGATAGCTTTAAGCCTCATAACTAAAGTATTTCAATATATGATGTATAAACTTTCTGGATTAATCAAGTTAATAGGATGTTTTTGTATTTTATACTGGTCCATAAAAATAACACTTTCTTTTTTGTCTTGAATATGAAGAGTCAGGTGCAAAAGTGTGATTAGATAAGCTGTCTTTTGTTATGATTTTATGCAACGTAAACCCTCATCTGAATATGATGCTATAAGGCAACATAATAGCATGTATGCATATCACATTTTGTGCCTCAACTTAAGGGATGGGGTATGAACGTTTGGACAGTATTTATTGTGGGACATTAGAGCACATCAGACATATCGAATTGCATTCTGAATACGAAGAATGTCCTTCTGATATCAAATAATTTTGATTTTTTGAAATTAGCAATGTAATACACATTTTATGGCAAATGATTAAAATTGATATTTTTGATATTTAACAGTACTCAAAGTAAACTTTATAAATCTGATGATTTATACTTAAAGTGTATGTAGGTGGGATGAAAAGCTGACGATCAATTGAAAATTTTGACCTTTCGTATTGAAGATATGGATTTTTCCCAAAACACAAAAAAAAATTAGGTCTTTTTGGGAAAAAATTCGTATCTTCAATATGAATGGTCAAAATTTTTAATTGATCATCGGCTGTTCCTCCCAGCTACATACACTTTAAGAATATATCATTAGATTTACAAAATTTACTTTGAGGACGTTATATTTCAAAAATGTGAAAAATATTATCAAATTTTAGTAATTTGTCATAAAACTTGTATTATATCATGAATTTCAAAAAATTATTTGATATCAGAATGCATTTCGATATGTCTGATGTGCTCTCATGTCCCACAAAAAATAGTGTCGAAACGCTCATTCCAGATCCCTTAACATAATACTGAAAAAATGGAAAATTTTCCATAACATCAATTTCCACCTCAACCCAGCTGCAGGGAAAATAAAAATGTTTGAATAATATGTTCTTTTATGTATAGGGTTATGTAAGAATACTCAAAATCACAAATTTAAAAACAATCGAAGTAGTTCAAAATCGGTATAAGTGCTAAAAATTACACTTACAAAAATCACCACTTTTACAGTATTAAGTCAATGAGATACTTAAGTGCCCCTGGAAGTTGCAACTATGTACATATGACTTTATTGAAAGTGAAATTTGGCCCATGCATCACAGATTCTTGACAGCACCAGTGGAGGCCGGGTTCATGATGCACTTTATGATGAGAATCTATACAGGCGTTAATGTGGCTTGGTCAGGTCAACTGGGCATGGACATTTGGACAATGCCAAGAAACATCAAGATCAAAAGTTATCCATCTATATTTTATCAAAATTTCTTGAATTGAGTTCTTTGTTTCAGGAAGTGATTCTGGAGGAACGGTCACCTTTTATTTGTAGTACAAAATAGTGCAATTAGTTACTGTAAGCAATAATGAAGAAAAAAATCCATTGACTTTCAAAATTAACTTTCACATCTTGATCCTATGTATAACTATTTCTACATCCCAACATGTTTTTTTTATTTTTGTACAATTTCTTGAGCATCACGTCATGTGCATTTATTAACCTATTTCATACACAAAAAAAAAATTCCATCATTTTGTTATTTTAAAAACAAACTGATGTTTACTATGATTGGTTCTCGCCAACTTAGAGTGTATGCATGGGTTAAGATCAGTGGCGTAGCCAGGGGGCAACTGTCCCCCTGTGAAAAGTCTTGCCCCAGTGGGATGGTGGCCGCCCGACATTCAAGACTTTTTGTGTTTCTGACCAAATTTTAACCAACAATTTTTGCACGCTTGGCTGAATTTATTCCTTTTTGTACCATATTTCACCAGTTTAGCTTCAATATGCCAAAATTTTTCGCGCGTTTCGCGCGCATTTGTAACATAAACTGATATTTTCGCCTAAAGCTGCCCCCCTTAAAATTTGTTTTGCCCCCTTTCCCCCCCACTGAAAAAGTGCTGGCTACACCACTGGTTAAGATGATGATTATGGTAATGGTGATGAAGATGATTATAATAATGATGATGATGATAATGGTGGTGATCATCATCATCATGATGATTATGAAGATAATAATGATCATCCAGGGGCGTCACTATACCATCGGATTGGGGAGGAGGGTGTACAGCTTATTTTGCTGATGGAAAATATTTGTAGAATGGGGGGAGGGAGTGTCTCACCCCTCATTTAGCAGCAGCCCTGTGATCATGATGATGATAGTGATGCTGCTTCTGCTGATGATGATAATGATAATATTGATCTTAATGATGATAATGCTTATGATGAGAATGATTATGTAGAAACATACTTTTCTACCATTTTGTGCATTTATGAAGTACAACTCAAGAAGTTTTACTTGAAATATGCATCACAAATGATACCGCTATAGAATATGATGCATATCCATACACCTTTCTCAAACAAAAGCATCTGAAGTTCAACTTCAAGAATGTGCTGTAGGCAACATCTAGCACTTCCGCCACAGTGCAACACTATTGTATGTGCAGTAGAATGTAATAGCTGCCTTTTGTAAAACACCTATTGTTTGCAGCACAATCCTCTCATCATACTCATTGCAAAGTGCTGATGTTCTGTATACTTTCCTGATGGCCACTAAGCTAACCCAAGATATCACCTTTACATGTAGCTGTAGTGTTATTGGTTAAAAGTAAGTACATTTATTGAAATGTTGCAAATGGCAGCTATTGCATTCTACTGCAGTACTGCACTTACGATAGTGTTTGCACTGCCGACGGTTTGTTCTTTTTTAGTCATTGTAGCAACAGATCTTTCAGCTTTTGGTGACAAATTGTGCAGCGTCAGTAACTTTACTTATTCATGTTTTTTGCATTTCTTTAGTTTAAATGTCTATGAATAACACAAGTATTTTCTTTTTGTTTTTTGAAGAATAACAATGTCACAGACCTCAAATATGAGTTCATCTGATTTGTTATGCTTATTACTTAAATTTAGAATTCAGAAATACTTGCTTCAAGACTATTTTAAAATAGCTTCCTGTTAAAAAATACTTCATCACTTCTTCGTATTCAAAGGAAAATGTATGAAAATTAGATGCAAAAGTAGATACGTGACAAAGTAAGCATGGCTAAGTGATCGGGGTATTTTGTGTGTCATTAAGGTCGGAACAAAGACAGGAACTGCATTTTGAGAGGAAGGAAGGAAGGAAGGAACACTGGAAATGAAATATCTGGGAAAATGTAAATGTAAAGTCTGTATACCTTCCCGAGACTGATTTGTATACTTTTTTTGTATTTGTGTATCTGTCTACCTATTTTTTTGTCTGTCTGTGCAGCTGAGTGACTGGCTGCAAGCAGAATATTGGTGTTCATGCCACATTTATGTACATGATAAATTAGAGGTTAATGACTGAATATTATTTTGTTGTAGTGCAAATGACAACAATTGATGCACACCCCCTTAACAAGTTTAATTGTTTCACTAGAACAGGGAGATCATTGTGATGGGAAAATAATTGAAGGGCAAGTGCCCCCCGGGGCAAGTGCATTGACTTCCTTAACCATTTATAAACATCATAAAATCATCGTTGTTACAAAAGTATTTTGTTATTAAGGTTATACGATGTATTGTTGGTCGAAGCAGCAACAAAAAATGTAGTTCACAGCATCTTGCGAATAGTAGTGCAAAATTTGCATTGCTCAATTCATAGCGAGCGTGTAGAAGAATTCAAATATCACAGATATACTTTTGTAGGTCCTGTGGTTCTTGAGTTATGTTGTAAAGAGGGCTGAAACAACAACACTTTTGTAAAACGTACATAACTCATTAACAACAATAAATTAAGCAGGTTTTCAAAGTATATGATTTGTAGAATGAACTTTTGCAAAATACCAAAGTGTTATTTTTCAATAATATATTGATTCAGACAATGAAAATTTATATATTTTGGCTGCTTCGACCAACAATACCTCGTATAACCTTAAGGTATTCAAAAATGACCAAAATCATAAGTAAAATGAAAATTCATCATCGGGGGCCAAACAGTGATGCTCATGGAGTAATTCACAAATGCAAAGTTGCATCCATGCATTGACAACAATCAATGCATAAAATACACTTATCAATGATCTGCTGCCATTGGTTCATTGCCTCATGAAAATTAATACCATTTATGAATTAAGTTTCAATATCATTTGGGGATGATAGCAAAATTCCACCATGTCCACATGTTGTACCGAATTCGACCTAATTAGTGCCTCAGATTGACCTAATTAGTGCCTTGGATTGCTGAAGTCAGTCACTTTTGAGAGCGCTTATCAATGATGAAATGCAAGTCAAAAGTGGGAATTTACACAATCAATTGAAATAGAATGTGTATCTGAAATCAAAACCATCATAATCCTAAGTTGGAAAGTTAGCCCTCTCCAATCGGGTGTCGACTGCAGACGTCAAGTTTCAAACTTGCTTTAAAAATTAAAAAATGTCAGAATTGTATATTGTAATGACCATATTTGGAATCAGCATAAACAATGCATTAAAATAAGTACAAACAAGCCTAGCAATGGTTCAGTGGTTCTTGAGATAGCTCTTGATATTTTGAGAAAATATTTCAAATTTGGACTTTTTATTTTGCAGCCTATGGCTAGCACACAGAGTATTAAAATGGTAATTTTATTTGGACATTTGATGGAATGAATTTAATTGTATGTTCATTTAAAGCCATATTATAACATTTCTGTAAAAATAGATTAGTATTTATTTTCCATAAAATGTAAGCTTTTACTGTCAGATATGTCCCCTTTTAATTTTGAGCCAAACAAGTGAGGTAAAGCATAGAAAATTGGAATTTACTACTAGCACCCATGCATGTTACTCCCATGGTTGTAATCTGGTATGATCCTCGGGTGTGTGTGTATGTGTATCCCTACGCCGTGTATGTACTGTGCATACGTGTTCGACTAATATTTTGATACATTATAATCGTGTAAAAACCAGAATTTAAAAAAAAGTTGAGGGCGTTCTCCTCAGCAAATATTATATAATATGGCTTTAAAAGGGATACTTGACAACATCACTTGAAAACAATTCAATGAATAGAAGCTGCTAGAATAACATTAACACATATAGGTAAATAAGACTGAAGTTTGACACAGGAATGACACATAGATACAGAATAAAGGAAGAGTCTGATTGAAAAGATCAAACACAAAGAGACATAGACAAATATATCTCAGGAAACATGGCTGCAATGAGGCAAACACGGTATGTGTGATGAAACATTGATAACATCCTCTACAAGTATAAACATCTCAACTGTGAAGTACACCATTTTAAAGGGCACTGCATTATATATGGTCTTACAAGTGCAAAATGAAGATATTTTGAATTTGAGTGCTTCTTGGAAATATTCAACCACTTTTGTACCGCTTTGTAAATTTCCATTGACATAAGCTCTAAAATGTCATGCCAGAAAAAGTACATTGTTGCGACTCTTCATTTGACCATGCTTTTGGATATCAAATCTAAGGTACACATGGGTATGCACCAGTTGATATCCCTCAAATTAATTTCATATCTAGTGATAAATTTCTGCCTCTGTTGTGCTGATCAAAGTCAAAATGGTTTTCATACACCCCTATTATAAGGCTCATGTATTAGACACATCAATTTCCCAGCTTGCTTGCATTATTTTGTCAAATTTGTCTCTCAACAAAATATAGGCAGTTATTAACCTAAAAATAAGAAATGAGAACCTATTGCCAAGCTTCATTTCCTTTCATATCTGTTAGTCCAGTTACACAGGATATTTTGAAGCTCTGTTTTCATTGCCAGGGGTGCTTGTCTGGTGTATCAAGAGATGTGTATCTAATAGCTTCTAAAAGCTCCTTATCTTTCCTAAAAGTGGGTCAGAAGTTCATATATTGCTGTAATGTCCATAATTGTATTCATAGATCCATCCAACTTCCATGTTTGTTATTGTTGTATAAGTAGCTTAATGCATATTAATTGTATGTTCACCTCAACACACATTTAAGATCACCACATTGTGTATATACAGTAAGCCAAAAAATTAAGGTACCAGTTGTGTTCACCCCTGTATATCCTAAATAAAGAAAGATATGTATGATTAAAACAAGCAGTTAATACCTGTACTAGCTCTGATTTAAGACCTTATTTGTTTAAATTGGTTGAGAATTAAAGAAACAGTGATCTAAAACCTAATGAAGAAACGAAATCAATAGTTGCTCTTTTGTGTTCTAATCAATGAAAGCTCGACGCTAGTTTTAACGTGCTAATCAATTATCAATGGAAGCACGGCGCTAGTTCGCTTGTTCGCGAACGTGTTTTGTACAAATCAATATAGGGCATCATATGGAGCAAACTGCAACTTTTAAATTGGCATCTTCCTTGAGTTTTTGGATCGTCGTGTGTTTATTTGATTTCTTCAACAATTTCAACAAATGAGGTCTTAAATTCGAGCTAAAAGATGTAGCTATTGGCTGCTGGTTCCAATTATGACATATATCTGTCTTTGTATAGGATATACAAGGGGTGAACATAACTGGTACCTTAATTATTTGGCTTACTGTAGTGCATTGTGATCACAGATTCGTCAATGCACTCTTCATTTTACCATGATTTCAGGAAGCAAATGCTATTAGGATACCCCTTAAATTAGGTTAACATATGGTTACTGAGCCTGTTAAAATGAAACTTATAACTAGATGTGTTCTCTTAAAGCTCCCCATCTTTGGTAGAAGTAGGTCTAACTTTGCAGTTCATATCTTACTGCAATATCAATGAGTGTATTCCTGGATAAGTATTGCTGTATAAGTAGCTGAATACACATTAATTTCATGTTCACCTCAACACACATTTGACGTTCATGATATTGGCAGGGACATTGGTCTGTACATGACTAGAGTAACATCACACATAAATAAGGCAGAAGATGGGAGAATTACACATGCATACAGAATAATGGAAGAGTTTGACCAAATGGAGGAAATAGAAAGCGACATAGACAAATAGATGTCAGGAAATATGGCTGCAATGAGGCAAATACAGTATGTGTGATGCAACATTGATAACCTCCTGTACAAGTGTAAACATATGAACTGTGAAGTATGCACTTCAGTAAGGGCACTGCATTAATTTAAGTGCATGCTTCTTGGTTACATTCAACCACTTTGCTACCGTTTTATGTGATGTAACATTAATAACCCCCTCTACCATTATAAACATCTCAACTGTGAAGTACACCATTAAAGGATACTGTATTATATATGTGACTCCTCAGCACAACTGAGCCCGGATGTCGCCAGTGCCACTATTGAGATCAGTGTTGCCAAAACTTTTCAGCGTCAAGGCGCGGCGCATTGACTCGCCAGGCCGCGGTAAAGGATTCTCAAGTAGCCCAATTTTTTAAGCTTCAAAAAAAGCGCCCAATACCGGATATTTGGGCGGATTTACCCGAATTTAGAACGCAAAACACCCAATTGGGCGGAAAAGCACTTGACTTTAAAACTTCCAGTACTTACTGGGAAGTCACTGACCGATCAATAAATGGTCACAAAACCCATTGTAATTTAAATTTGCAGCTTCAAAGACTCAAAACCTTTATAAATCGGCTAAATTGAAAGGAAAATACATCAAATTATTGCCGCGGCCTGAGACTGGCAAAAGTAGCCCAATTTTAGACAAGTAGCGGCATGCTTTTTTGAGTAGCGGCAAGTGATCGCCAAGTAGCCCAATTGTGCGCCTAAGGCGCGGTGTTGGCATCACTGATTGAGATATGCTCCATCGAACTTAATAATAAACAATAGGAAACAAAGGATTTATTGACTGATTGTTCACTACTTAAATGTCAAGTACTATAGACATGATATACATCATTTTAAAGCTAATTTCAAGCAGAATATTTTGGTTGAATATCTCAAAAATGATGATTGGCGACTTCAGGGCTCAGTTATGCGAGGGGTCACATATGGTCTTACAAGAGCAAAATGAATATATTTTGAATTTGATTGCTTCCTGGAAATATTCAACCACTTTTGTACAGTTTAAATTTTCCAAACTAAGTACCAAGTCATACCTGAAAAGGTACATTCTTGCGACTCTTCATTTGACCATGCTTTGGGATAGCAAATCCTATAAGGTGAAAAGTACACATGGGTATGCATTAATATTTGGTATCAATATCCCTTAAATTAAGTTAATATCTATTGACAAAGCTGATCAATTTCTGCTTCTGTTGTGCTGATCTCAATGGTTTTCATACACTCCTCTATTTAAGGCTCATGCATAATAGACGTATCAACATCTCAGATTGCTTTCATTATTTTGTCAAATTTGTCTCTCAAAAAATATATGCAGTTATTAACCTAAAAAATACAAAATGAGAACTTCTTGCCTGTTTATTAAGTTTCATATTTCAACTTCCCTTTCATATCTATTAGTCTAGTTACACAGGATATTTTAAAGCACTTCTTCATTGCCAGGGGGTGCTTGTCTGGTTAATCAAGAGATGTGTATCTAATAGCTTCTAAAAGCTCCTTATCATTCCTAAAAGTGGGTCAGAAGTTCATATATTGCTGTAATGTCCATAATTGTATTCATGGATCCACCCAACTTCCATGTTTGTTATTGTTGTATAAGTAGCTTAATGCATATTAATTGTATGTTCACCTCAACACACATTCAAAATCACCACATCGTGTCACATTTAGTCTGTATAGTGCATTGTGATCACAGATTTGTCTATGCGCTCTTCATTTTACCATGATTTCAGGAAGCAAATGCTATTAGGATATCCCTTAAATTAAGTTAACATATGGCTGCTGAGCCTGTTAAAATGAAATGTATAACTAGATGTGTTCTCTTAAAGCTCCCCATCTTTTGGTAGAAGTAGGTTTGACTCTGAAGTTCATATCTTACTGCAATATCAATGATTGTATTCCAGGATCCGTCCAACTTGCATATTTGTTGTTGTTTATAAGTAGCTGAATACACATTAATTTCATGTTCACCTCAACACACATTTGACATTCATGATATTGGCAGGGACATTGGTCTGTACATGACTAGAGTAACATCACACATAAGTAAGGCAGGAGACGCGAAAATTACACATGCATACAGAATAATGGAAGAGATTGACCAAATGGAGGAAATACATAGAGACATAGACAAATAGATGTCAGGAAATATGGCTGCAATGAGGCAAATACAGTATGTGTGATGAAACATTGATAACCTCCTGTACAAGTGTAAACATACAAACTGTGAAGTATGCTCTTCACAAAGGGCACTGCATTATATGTGGTCTTACAATTGCAGAATGGTGATATTTTGAATTTAAGTGCATGCTTCTTGGATACATTTAACCACTTTGCTACCATTTTGTGTGATGCAACATTAATAACCTCCTACCAGTGTAAACATATGAACTGTGAAGTACACATTATAAAGGGCACTGCATTATACAGTCTAATGTCCAGTAGGGAGCTATCTTTAATTTTTAAGTGCTTCTTGGAAATACTTCATTTTTGTATGCATCCATATCAAGAGTTGTCGGCTGTTACATGTGTATCATTACATTATAGCTAAGAATAAATGCCAGACTCATCTCAAGTGCAGGTCACTTCAAATCATCAAGTTACAGGTTTAAGAATGTGACTAAGGGATGATTTGAAGTAACCTCCACTTGAGATGAGTCTGGTATTTATTCTTTTGATATGGATGTACAAATATTTGTATCTATTTGTAAATTGTTCACTGATATCAGCTCAAGAATTAGTAATCTGGAGAAAACCTGCACTTGAGACGAGTCTGGTATTTATTCTTAACTACATAATCAGTAGCACCCAAATCTTATAACATTACTAATTCAAATTCTTCAATCAGCACTTAAAATTATAATTTACAACAAATGTTTGATGTTGTTAGTGGACCTACTATCACTGTTGCGAAGACCAAAGCTTTACAATTTCTGCCAGTTTACTGCTGTTCAAAGTTAAGACAGATAAGGGTTATAACGAATGAAAATAATAATTCTGCAATACCTTTTCACTGTCTTTAAACTGCCACTTATTACTTTACTATTTGTGGCCAGTTGCACAGGATATTATAAATGTTGTTTTCATTGCCAGGGGTACCTGTCTGGATTATCAAGAGACATGTTCTCTAAAAGCTCCTCATGTTTGGTGAAAGTGGGTCAGAAGTTCATATATTGCTGTAATGTCAGTAATCATTCTTGGATCCATCAGACATTATCCATGTTTGCTATAGTTGTTTATAAGTATATTCACCCCAACACACATTTGACATTCATGATTTTGACAGGGACATTGGTCCGTACATGACTAGAGTAACATCACACATAAATAAGGCAGAAGATGCAAGAATTACATAATGCATACACAATAATGGAAGAGTTTGACCAAATGGAGGAAATAGAAAGAGACATAGACAAATAGATCTCAGGAAATATGGCTGCAATGAGGCAAATACAGTATGTGTGATGCAACATTGATAACCTCCTGTACAAGTGTAAACATACGAACTGTGAAGTATGCACTTCACAAAGGGCACTGCATTATATGTGGTCTTACAGTTGCAGAATGGTGATATTTTGAATTTAAGTGCATGCTTCTTGGATACATTTAACCACTTTGCTACCATTTTGTGTGATGCAACATTAATAACCTCCTACCAGTGTAAACATATGAACTGTGAAGTACACATTATAAAGGGCACTGCATTATACAGTCTAATGTGCAGTAGGGAGATATCTTTAATTTATGTGCTTCTTGGAATTACTTCATATATGTGTGCATCCATATCAAAAGTTGTTGGCTGCTACATGTGTATCATTACATTATAGCTAAGAATAACTACTAGACTCATCTCAAGTGCAGGTCACTTCAAATCATTATCAAGTCACAGGTTTAGGAATGTTCTCTGTATTCCTACACCATGTGACTTAGGGATGATTTGAAGTAACCTCCACTTGAGATGAGTCTGGTATTTATTCTTTTGATATGGATGTACAAATATTTGTATCTATTTGTAAATTGTCTACTGATATCAGCTCAAGAATTAGTAATCTGGAGAAAACCTGCACTTGAGATGAGTCTGGTATTTATTCGTAACTACATAATCAGTAGTACCCAAATCTTATGACATTACTAATTCAAATTCTTCAATCAGCACTTAAAATAATAATTTATAACAAATGTTTGATGTTGTTAATGGACCTACTATCAGTGTTGCGAAGACCAAAGCTTTACAATTTTTGCCAGTTTACTGCTGTTCAAAGTTAAGATAAAATAAGGGTTATATTTTTTTTTTTTGTTTTGTTCGGGTTTTGACAACCCTGGATAACCCAAGAAAGCCTCTATCGAAGCTTATTTCCATTGGGATCCATTTGAACACCAGGACGGGTTGGGAACAGTCAGGGGTTAACACCCTACTCTTTTCGAAACTGGCTGCGAGATACATGTACAGGTGTGGCTCTCTGTACACGGGACCGACGGCTTAACGTCCCCTCCGAAGGACAGAGTACTTTCATGATTCATTTACCCAATTCTAAATGAACCATGGGGAGAGCGGAAGTCTGAATTTAATCTACAGAAGTTGCCAATTAAGTTCAGACTTTTTTTTCCAAGTCAATATCCCAGCAAATTGCCACC
This sequence comes from Amphiura filiformis, assembly GCF_039555335.1. Classification (NCBI taxonomy): domain Eukaryota; kingdom Metazoa; phylum Echinodermata; class Ophiuroidea; order Amphilepidida; family Amphiuridae; genus Amphiura; species Amphiura filiformis. The sequence goes on from NC_092628.1 coordinate 25,307,644, forward strand.
GCCGGGAATCGAACCCGGGACCTCATGCACTAAAGGCAAATACCCTAACCATTGCGCCACGCTCTCTCTTGTATAACAAATGAGAAATATAATTCTGCAATAGGCTACCCTTTTTACCGTCTTCAAATTGCTACTTATTACTTTACTATTTGTGGCCAGTTGCACAGGATATTATAAATGTTGTTTTCATTGCCAGGGGTACCTGTCTGGATTATCAAGAGACATGTTCTCTAAAAGCTCCTCATGTTTGGTGAAAGTGGGTCAGAAGTTCATATATTGCTGTAATGTCAGTAATCATTCTTGGATCCATCAGACATTATCCATGTTTGCTATAGTCATGATAGTTGTTTATAAGTATATGCAGCTAAATACACATTAATTTCATGTTCACCCCAACACACATTTGACATTCATGATATTGGCAGGGACATTGGTCCGTACTTGACTACAGTAACATTACACATAAATAAGGCAGAAGTTACACACAAGAATGACATATAGATACAGAATAAAGGAAAAGTTGACTAAATGGGGGAAACAGAAAGAGACAGAGACAAATAGACCCCAGGAAACAAGGCTGCAATGAGGTAAATACAGTATGTATGTTGCAACATTGATAACTTCCTCTACAATTGTAAACATAACTGTGAAGTACACATTTTAAAGGGCACTGCATATTCTTCTTATCATGTCCACACACACTAGATATTGTGTTTCATAGGGCACTGCATTAAATATGGTCTTACAAGTGAGGAATGGAGATATCTTGAATTTAAGTACTTTGTGAATACATTCAACCACATTTGTACCACTTTGTGTAATGCAAAATTAATAACTTCTACAAGTATAAGGCCAAAAAAAAACAAGTTTGTTTGCTGTAGCGCGCGCATTTTGTTTTTGACGGCTTATTGTGCGCATTTGAAAAACATTTTCACTTACAAAGAAAAAAAGAAGAAAAACCCCCCAGAAAAATCACAAAAAAATAATATAAAACACTACTGGAGTAAACATTTACACATTATACAACAAACGAGCATAGTGAAAAACTACTGCAGGTTGAAAGGGGTCATAAATATTCTTGAATATGAAGAAATATGATTTTAGTGTGTGTTGGAGAGACGCACTGTAAAATTCCATTCCAATTTGCAACAAAAAAGGGGTTTTTTTCATTTGAAGACATGGTTAATAAAAAAAAGAAATAGAAATAAAAAACTGCATTTCGCATTTGACTTTTTTGACCTGCTACAGGAAACAAACATGTTTTTTTTTTGGCCTAAACATATGAAGTGTGAAGTACACATTTTAAAGGGCATTGGATTACTATACAGTCTAATGTACAGCTCAAGAATTCATCTGTCACATGAATCAGTACTATGATCAGTACCAAATGGGCAGACCTCATAACACTACTAATTGATATCAAAATCTCTCAGATTAAGTCCGACATATGGTTCCTGTATCTACTGAAATGCTGAAAATATGAGACCTATAATTATTCAGTGGTGGTGCCAGGGGGGGGGGGCATGAGGGGCAAATTCCCACAGTCAGAACTCTTGCCCTCCCTGTTCCCCCCAGTAAAAACCCCAAATTACAAAAAATTTACCTTTTTGCGGTAATTTTGTGCAAAATTTGCTGATTTTGCCCCCCCTGAAATTACCTTTGCCCCCTCAATGCCCCCGAAAAACAATTCCTGACGCCGCCACTGCCTTCTTCATTCATCACTTAAATACTAATTTACACACAAAAAATGATCCATGTTGTGCACAAATTTGGTCTACTGTGTCTCACAATTATTGTCTGTTTAGTCCTTATCATAGTTATGATAATTAAGAATTTAACAAATGAGAGGAATAATTCTGCACTGCCATTCACACTGGCTTCAAATCTTCACTTATTACTTTATTATTTATTAGTCCAGTTCCACATGATATTTTATACACTGGTTTTTTTTAATTGCCTGCCAAGAGGTCCCTATCTGGATTATTGAGAGATGTGTTCTCTAAAAGGTCTTCATCTTTGATGAAAGTGGGTCGGAAGTTCATATATTGCTGTTAATGTCAATAATTATTATTGGATCCATCAGACATTTATGTATGTTATTGTTGTACATGTAGCTGAGTACACATTAATATCATATTCACCTCAACACACATTTCACATGCTTGAAGTTGGCAAGGACATTGGTCCCTATAGAGTAACATTAACACATAAATAAGGCTGAAGAATGACATACGAGGGGGTATCAAAAAGTTTTAGAAATCGCCCAGAAGTGAAAGAGCTATAGCAATGAAATTTTGTCAATGCAATCACTGGTCCTTATGTACATTATGGTCCAAAAATTGTCTCATAAGTATGTTTACTTTTTTTTACAGGTGGCACTATATGCCAATAACCTGCTGCCCCAGTTACTGCGCATAAACTGCAAGATTGAGAAAATTGAGGCAAGCAGTAATATTAAGATCCTGCTTTTGAAGGGTTGCAGTGCCTAGAAAATTGATGATGAAATGAAAGTTATCTTAGGTGGTGATTGTGATATGTCACTGTCGATTTTTGAAAAAGGAATTTTTATTTCATCACAGATTTTCTGGGCACTGTAACCCTTAAAATGGAACTAAATCATGCTGCATGCCTCAATTTTCTCCATTTTGCTGGTTATGCAGTTACATAGGCAGGTAGTGACATCTAGCTCCTGTAAAAAAAAGTAAACATACTTATGAGACCATTTTTGCACCATAGTGTACATAAGGACCAGTGATTGCACTGACAAAATTTCATTGATATAGCCCTTTCACTTCTGGGCGATTTCTAAAACTTTTTGATACCCCCTCGTATGTATAGAGAATAAAGGAGGGATCTGATTGAAAGAAGGAAACAGATAGAGACATAGACAAATATATTTTAGGAAACAAGGCTGCAATGAGGCAAATACAGTATGTGTGATGCAACATTATATTTGCAGTCTGGGGTACAGTATGAGGATATATTTTAAGAACATCTTAGAAAATACACAGAAACCTTGTGAAAAATACATAGGAATAGACACCAGATATATTCTTCTTGAAAGGAACCATCTTGTATTTGACATTTGAAAGATTATGAATAAAAAAGAAAAACAAATTAGGGCTATACAGTTTCATCCATTTGATTTATTTACAACATAGCTTCCAGGTATAGGAAATTGTTGTGCATGGAGTAAAACAGTTGAACTTTTTTTGTTGTATTTATTAGATTAGCAGGAGGATGAAATTGAATGATATTTGGCAAGTTGAAACATTAATGGGTAAGTTACAGCAACTGGTCTAATTTACACCAATGGATAAGTTGTGAACTTTAGCAACTGGTCCAATCTGCACCAATGGACAAGTTGTGAACTACAGCAACTTGTCCAATCTGCACCAATGGACAAGTTTTGTACTACAGCAACTGGTCCAATCTGCACCAATGGACAAGTTTTATACTACAGCAACTGGTCCAATCTGCACCAATGGACAAGTTATGAACTATAGCAACTGGTCTAGTCTGCACCAATAGACAAGTTATGAACTATAGCAACTGGTCCAATCTACATCAATGGACAAGTTATGAACTACAGCAACTGGTCCAATCTGCACCAATGGACAAGTTATGAACTACAGCAACTGGTCCAATCTGCACCAATGGACAAGTTATGAACTACAGCAACTGGTCCAATCTGCACCAATGGACAAGTTATGAACTACAGCAACTGGTCCAATCTGCACCAATGGACAAGTTATGAACTACAGCAACTGGTCCAATCTGCACCAATGTACAAGTTATGAACTACAGCAACTGGTCCAATCTGCACCAATGGACAAGTTATGAACTACAGCAACTGGTCCAATCTGCACCAATAGACAAGCTGTGTACTGTAGCAACTGGTCCAATCTGCATCGATGGACAAGTTATGAGCTATAGCAGCTGGTTCAATCTGCACCAATGGACAAGTTATAAAATACAGAACTAAACCAAAAACCATGTTCTACCAGTGGATTGACTTTTCAAGTGGGGTCAGTCAGTTAAAATCACAAAATCTGTAAAAACATTGTATTTCTGTTTCATTTGCATCACTCACAGCAAAAAATAAAATCCTCAAAATGTAAAATCTGATTCAGGGCCATAGAACAGGGTTTTCTTTTCATTGACTAAAGGAACAATTATGACAAAAATCCAGAATCAAAATAATTGACATTTTGCTAAAACACCATGACATTTTAAAAGTTTGCCTATGATCTGGTTCCTTCAAGCAATAAATTGAAATAGGTTTTATAATCATTCGAAATTTACCAACCTGTTTCTATTTGTGAGATTTCAAACACCTTTTTTTTGCATGTCAAATTCAGCGATGATGATACAAGTGCAGTGTCGCATTAAGTGCTTTAACCTTGACAGTCTGTATTCTCGATTATGAATGTAATTATATCAGGGCCAGGTATTTGCTCTGGGTTGAAATATTATCGCAAAATGAAATGAATCCGTTAGACGGTGCAGAGCCGAAAGAAGCTAATTCCAAACAAGGCATGTTAGCTTGATCATCTTCATATGCAAGGAATAAAACAGCTGTCATACCGAGATTGATTGCATTTTATAGAGTTCTATTAATTGCACTTTCCTGCGGAGGAAACAAGTAGCATTTAATTAAAAATTTGCGTAGAATTTTGTTTATCACATTCCTTTTCACACTTTTCAATCATTTATTGATGTCAATTAATATTATATTTATTTTGATGAAATTGGAAAAGACTGATATATATATTAATGAATGGAAAAGCGGCTGTCACTTGAAGGGGATCCGTTCTGCATTTAGAGCATACTAATGCTCTGATATTTTTAATAGATCTTAATTGTACTCGATGAATGGAATATTAAGTGTTTATAGATCTGTAAGACACATAAAATATGTTGACAGTTCAGAGATGTATCCTTTCTGTAGATTTTGAGATTTAGGGAAATGCAGCCATATGCATAAACAAAATTGTGGAAAAAATAGCACTCAGCAACCTGGTTGATTATCAGGAATGGGATTTGTTACCTAATTACATCTCTGCTGACATTAAACCTATAGGCTACTTTGTCAGTGATCTGTATGTCAGTTCATATGTATAAAGACAATTGCAAAATTCACCTTTCCATTGTGCTTCAAATCTGTTTTTTGGGTTTTTTTTTCAGTTTTGTTTTTGTCAAAGTTATTTTGCTTTCTTGATTGTATTTTGCTTAATCCCCATTGTCTTTGTGATTTGGGAATTTGTCTCAAGTTATTTTCAACATAATGTAATTTATAAATCATTCTTTGATTTTGTCTTTGTTAAGAATGAATGGAGATTTCAGCCAACATTTCAGCCATCTTGTGAGTATCAGAAAATCAATATAGTTACCCTCAAGTATAAAAGATATCATGTGATAACATAGAGAGGAGTACACAGACTGGCACCCATGACAGTAAAGAGATATGCAACTGTATTGATTTACCAACTGTTACCCACAAGATGGCAACAGCCTCAATTGTACTTCATAGAGAATTCCAAAGACTCCCTTAACAGTTTGCTCAAAAACAACATCTTAGCCGTCAATGTGCAGCATCAATGCATTATACCAAGTCAGCATTAATTATTTTCAGTCTCATCACAGTTAACTAGTTTGATAGACCTTGATCTATATATTTATAACTACCAACAAATAACAACAGCTTATGTTTTAAAGTGCAAGCATATGGTAAAATGAACAACCATGTAACTATCAAAACCTAAAATAATGAGATAGAAGACTTTGTAATTTATTGTCTAGTTCAACATTAATTGTTTTCATTATCATCCTGTAAACTATTTTTAATAGACCTTGACTTGATCTATTTATTTATAATTAGCGACCAATAACAACAGCTTGTGTGGTGACATGTTTTATATTGCAAGCATATGGAAAATGGCCAAATCCTTAGCTTGTAACTATGAAATCCTGAAATAATGAGATAGAAGGCTTAAATCACACTGTAATTATTCTATTTTTTATTTTCATTATCATCACTCTAAACCAGTTTGATAGGCTTTGATTTGTTTATTTATTTTCAGATAATTACCAATCAATACCAACAGCTTGTGTGACAAATTGCTTTAAGGTTATACGAGGTATTGTTGGTTGAAGCAGCCAAAAAAATTGATTTTCATTATCTGAATCAATATATTATTGAAAAATAACATTTTGGTGTTTTGCAAAAGTTCATTCTACAAATCATATACTTTGAAAACCTGCTTAATTTATTGTTGTTAATGAGTTATGTACGTTTTACAAAAGTGTTGTTGTTTCAGCCCTCTTTACAACCTAACTCAAGAACCACAGGACCTACAAAGTATATCTGTGATATTTGAATTCTTCTACATGCTCGCTATGAATTGAGCAATGCAATTTTTGCTCAAGTTCACTGCCATTCGCAAGATGCTGTGAACCACTTTTTTTTGTTGCTGCTTCGACCAACAATACCCCGTATTACCTTAAAGTGCAAGCATATGGAAAAATGGGCAAACTTTCAAATCCTGAAATAATGAGATAGAAAGTACAAATCACGCTTTGTAATTGCATGTGTTCACTGTTCTAGAAGACCACAATCTCTTACAAAGAAAAGGTTATGTGTGGTTGGTGCATTCAAGCAAAAACAATGTTAAATGTTGAAAAAACATTTAATTTGAGCCATGCCCAAAAATAGAGGAATAATTTCTTTGTATTTTCCTGTTTGCAGCAACATTTAATATAGTCATATATATTTTAGGAACGATAACTTTAGTTATGACTGCATTTTGAGCATGTTATTGGCTGTTAAAAGTGGGTAAGGATGGTAAATAAAAAAGACTAAAATTGATATTGCACGGCGAAATATGTATTTGACATGGTGTTGTAAAGAGTAAGAACATTTCATGTTGGATGGCTGCTTCATGTGAAATGCATTGGGCTTCTCCAGGTAAAATCCACGATACATCCCCTGTCGATCGAAGACATGACCTTCCACATAGGGAGTGTGAATTTCAAAAGGGTTTGCCTGAATGGGTGACTCCACTTGAAATCGATACCCTTGTGTGGGATATTAAGGTTGTTTCTTCCATAGGGGGTATATGGATTTCAACTGGAATAGCCCAATTCAGATGGCAGCTATTACATGTGTGTGCACACAAGAATACCAATATTTTATTCAATCAAGGAAGTCACCAGGTGCGACCAATTTTGATTGTTAAACATTATTGTTGTAACAGTACTTTTTGCATCAAAATTGCCTCATTAGTTTCTGAGACATGGACTTATATATTATTGTCTGGCAAACTTGTTTTTATTGTACTTCAAACTCGATTAATCTACATTACACCAATTTGAAGGAGCATTTGTTTTTTTCAGATGGTATTTTATACCTTATATTGAGGCCAATCACCAAAACTATTGATACGATTCCAAATTTCCAGTTAAATAATATCGCTCCAGTGGTTTGAATATTAGAAGTAAAGGCACATTTATCAATTGATGGCTCATAGAAAAGTATGGGTGATACGCCACCATGCATGTAAACTGACCTCAAAAAGAAACTTATAATTTTTCACAAGGTCATATCTTAAAATCCTCTCCATAAAATGAACAAAAATTGCACACAGGATTACTTCAATACTCTACTCTAAACACTGGTCAGTAAACCAAACAGTTGTCCAACTGACACAACAGCAAAATGCACTGACATACAACACCTTCCTGGACCAAATTCACAGCGCAACAGATTTCTTTGGCTGGGTTCAAATTATTCGCCTGTGAATGTGATCCCGGAAGCTGTTCCGTGTCAGTGTATTTTACTGTTGTGTCAATTGGACAACTGCATAGTTATTGACATGTGTTTAGAGTAGAGTATTGAAGTAATCCTGTGTGTAATTTTGTTCATGTACTAGGCGAATAATTGGAACCCAGCCAAAGAAATCTGTTGCGCTGTGAATGTGGTCCAGGAAGGTGTTGCATGTCAGTGCATTTTGCTGTTGTGTCAGTTGGATAACTGTTTGGTTACTGATCAGTGTTTAGAGTAGAGTATTAAAGTAAACCTGTGTGCAATTTTTGTTAATTTTAATGTAGAGGATTTTAAGATATGACCTTGTGAAAAATTATAAGTTTCTTTTTGAGGCCAGTTTAGATGTGGCTGTCACTTTTTTGTATATACTATCTGAACGAATATCTCCGGCCTAAAATTTTACAGGGATTTATGAGAAAAATATGAGCCTCACGGGTGTTTGATAGCATGTAAAACTACATCATTTTTAAGAAAAGGTGAACACTGATGGCGCTATTTATCTTAAATCGTGTTGTTATCTTTACAAGGGGTAGATATTGATACAATGGCATTAAAACATCAGAAAAAGAGTAACAAATAACAACAACATTTTCAAAAAACTTTTTATCTAGAAATGTTAGGAAAAACTTGTATTATTTGGCTAAATTAAATTAAAAATATATGTAAATAGCGCCCTCAATTTGCACACAAATATACAGTTTATAGAATAGAAAATACCACAAAAAAGCAGAAAAAGATTAATAATAGGGAAAAGACATGAAAATCTATGTTCAAAAGAGCTGGAAATATATGTACATATTAGTGTGATAGTTGTTTGTATTGTCCAGGTCTAGAATTGAACATTACAAGTTTTGTTAGAAAATTTAGTAAATGACCTCATCAAACAACTGTGGCCTTCTTCAAATACCGAAAGTCCACACCTTTAATACTCTTCTTGATGATGTCACTTTATATAGCCTAATCATTTGTAGACTGTTGTGTGTCTGAAAATATTCGTTTATACGTAGCCCCCGGTACTTTCTGAATAAAAATGACATTGCTTGAATGATGAAAATGACAAGTTAGATCCATGAAAATTCTAAGGATAAGTTAATATTGGCAGTTTAAATCACGTTAAAATTGGATTCTGTCTGCAAAGCTGTGACATGTATTGCATATTTTGAGTTATAATCTTTGACAGTAATGGCTTATGATAAAAATAAGTATGGCCTAAATGTTCCACAAGGTCTAGACAGTGTTTAAGATCTTGCAACCATTTGACAACCAAAATTGTGAAAAAATATATATTTAGGGGTGAATAAATTCCGTTTTTAAAAGTGCAAATCTTTTAAAAACTAGATTGTCTTAGCATCAGGGGATCTTGGGCAATCATGTGCATCTGAGTGCTGAGGCTTATCCTCTCATTTTCCACTCAAGCCCACTTCAGAGTTTCTGGCCTACCTTCAAGCTATCAATTAAGCTATTAATTCAGGTCATAGTTTATAGGGTTGTTATTGTTGTCTAGCAACAAGCCCAATTTCTTGGCCACTCAGCTGTCATTTTAGTGGTGGACAGCCAATCAGGTCTTCCGTTCTTTTTTCCATTCCTTTGTTGTGGCCATAGTTTTCTTGTGATGCACTTGCATTTCCTCTTTCGATCAGAAAGGACCAAAAAATCCCACCCTCCCTCCCATTTTTGGGAAGGGTATTTCAGTTAAGTTCAAAATGTCACAGATACTTCAATAAAATTGTGTCAAATTACTCCTGCTAAGCTTTAGGTATGTTAGATAAATGTGTTGTATAGTTTCTCTGTATGAGGGTTAATGATGAATATGTACGATATGTTGGAGGTTCTTCAAATCCTGAAGAATCTCGTCTGTAGATTGTCTCCACTTTCTACTGCGCTTTGTATGGAGTCTCGTCAATACCTGATGAGACTCGTCTGTAGATTGTCTCCACTTTCTACTATGCTTTGTATGGAGTCTCGTCAATACCTGATGAAACTTGTCTGTAGATTGTCTCCACTTTCTACTACGCTTTGTATGGAGTCTCGTCAATACCTGATGAGACTCGTCTGTAGATTGTCTCCACTTTCTACTACGCTTTGTATGGAGTCTCGTCAATACCTGATGAAACTTGTCTGTAGATTGTCTTCACTTTCTACTACGCTTTTAAAGGGAAATGTATGCTTTTTATGGATTTTCTTCAAATCCTGAAGAATTTCGTCTGTAGATTGTCTCCATTTTCTACTGCGCTTTGTATGGAGTCTCGTCAATACCTGATGAAACTTGTCTGTAGATTGTCTCCACTTTCTACTACGCTTTGTATGGAGTCTGGTCAATACCTGATGAGACTCGTCTGTAGATTGTCTCCACTTTCTACTACGCTTTGTATGGAGTCTCGTCAATACCTGATGAAACTTGTCTGTAGATTGTCTCCACTTTCTACTATGCTTTTAAAGGGAAATGTATGCTTTTTGTGGATTTTCTTCAAATCCTGAAGAATTTCGTCTGTAGATTGTCTCCACTTTCTACTGTGCTTTGTATGGAGTCTCGTCAATACCTGATGAAACTTGTCTGTAGATTGTCTCCACTTTCTACTATGCTTTTAAAGGGAAATGTATGCTTTTTGTGGATTTTCTTCAAATCCTGAAGAATTTCGTCTGTAGATTGTCTCCACTTTCTACTGTGCTTTGTATGGAGTCTCGTCAATACCTGATGAAACTTGTCTGTAGATTGTCTCCACTTTCTACTACGCTTTGTATGGAGTCTCGTCAATACCTGATGAAACTTGTCTGTAGATTGTCTTCACTTTCTACTACACTTTTAAAGGGAAATGTATGCTTTTTATGGATTTTCTTCAAATCCTGAAGAATTTCGTCTGTAGATTGTCTCCATTTTCTACTGCGCTTTGTACGGAGTCTCGTCAATACCTGATGAAACTTGTCTGTAGATTGTCTCCACTTTCTACTACGCTTTGTATGGAGTCTCGTCAATACCTGATGAGACTCGTCTGTAGATTGTCTCCACTTTCTACTACATTTTGTATGGAGTCTCGTCAATACCTGATGAAACTTGTCTGTAGATTGTCTTCACTTTCTACTACGCTTTTAAAGGAAATGTATGCTTTTATGGATTTTCTTCAAATCCTGAAGAATTTCGCTGTAGCTTGTCTCCATTTTCAACTGCGCTTTGTATGGAGTCTCGTCAATACCTGATGAGACTCGTCTGTAGATTGTCTCCACTTTCTACTACGCTTTGTATGGAGTCTCGTCAATACCTGATGAAACTTGTCTGTAGATTGTCTCCACTTTCTACTACGCTTTGTGTGGAGTCTCGTCAATACCTGATGAAACTTGTCTGTAGATTGTCTCCACTTTCTACTACGCTTTTAAAGGGAAATGAATACTTTGTATGGAGTTTCTTCAAATCCTGAAGAACCTCGTCAGTAGATTGTCTCTACTTTCTACTACGCTTTTAGTTGGGTAATTAATGTTTCAGAGTTTGGAGTATCTAGCGCGACTTGATGTATTTGTCAGCAGATTATTTTGCCTTGTTGATAGCTTAATTATACTAAATGTTCATTAATTGGGCTGGCATTAATTCTTCTTTTGGAGATGCCTTATTATTTAATTAATTAAATTTATTGCATTTAAAATGTGGTTTTCCAATCCAATCTTCTCGGGTTGATCCAAATATCTGTATTTGGCTTAACATAAATTATTTTGGTTAAATGTGATACAGAAGTCAACTTTTGTGTGTCCAGCCTATTTGGTTGGTTGACTTGTACACATTTTTCCAATAATTCTTGTATTTCAATAATTTGTTGAAAGATAAATAATTTGGAAAATGCTTGCTGTCATTAAATATCTCAATATATGTTGATGTCTTAATTTATATGAAATTGTATCATTAATTATCTTAATCATATTTATGTCTATAAAAATGTTGAATGGATAATAAGCTATTATTAAATGGTCCTCATGATCGTGGGGGTAATGCTGAGTCTAAATCATTGTTTTGTGTGTTTTCCTGATGTCTCGAGACAATCAGTTTTCAGAATTTAGGAGATTAGAAAATTTAGCATTTCTGATTTTGCAACCTTTTCAAATTAACATTTTTTTCTTATTCTGCCCTAAATGTTAGTCAAAAAGTATTTTTAAACACATTTTCTACAACTTTGATTTCATCCTAATTTGGCAGTCAAACAGTGTCAAGAGCTCAAAACCTACTTCCAGAAAAAATGGTAAATTAAAGGTATATCGCTCATTCTACAAAATCCGGTGCCAATAGCCTTTTTTCCATTCTTTGGTCCACAAACACTTTGTCGAGCATTTAGGGCATCAAATATGTTGTTTTTCTGGTAGAACTCAACGAGATCTACACGGACATATATAGTTTTCCATAATTTAAATGCTTTCTTCAGCCTGATTAACCCTTGCAAAGGCTCAAAAATTGCTAAAAATGCGTTTCCACTGCTCAAGTGTCACATCTAACCCTGAATATTTTCTTTGAATAAATGCGATTTCTTTACATATTTGTTGTTTTTTAATTAGATAACGCACCATTATATTGTTTATCAACATTATTTTTTAGTGATTAAAACGCCTTTGTGTAATTCTAAAATAAATTGCATTTTCCACCAAAACGCTGTGAGCTACGTTAACACACGTTATTGGAAAGAAGTAAAACAGAGGTATCAATGTAATTTGCGGTTTTGAAAGGAAACACTCATAGGTTTTAAAATCACAGTAAAAATCGTGATGCTGTAGCATTTTTGGCATAGAAATGTTGTAAACATTGAAATTTCGAACGACCATGTTAAGATTGGTGAGCTACGTTACGAGGATTCTATAGTATGCACTTGTATTACATGTACTTTCTAATAATATGTGAAAGCTACCTGTGGTCGAACCCTATTTATATTAGAATTAACCACCATAACGTTCTTACGTTCGCAAATCACATTAAAAACATTAAAAACCAGTGAACTACGTTACTGTGAGCTACGTTACACACTCATTTACGCATCTTCAAAACTACTATGAAATGGTGAAATCTGTTTTACATTTCACTCAAGTGATCTTTAGTTTGCATTTTATGACCTTGGATTGAGTAAAACCAGCCTATTTTGTAGTCGGTAACGTAGCTCACATTACATTGAGTTTTAGTGAATACATGTCCTTAATCTCCCACACAAGGGGTATATATTTCAAACTAAGTCACCCATTCAGGTAACCGTATTTGAAATTCACATATCCTGTGGCAGATTAAGGACATGTCTTCCAATTTTATCTTGGGGGAAAACTCATGATGGTACTTTTAACTTCCTACCTGACCTTTGAAAGAAATACAGGATCCCTTGAATTTTCCTCTGAATAAATGATGAATCCAGGGTCAAAAACAAACCAACTTAACTCCCATGTTGCATCTGAACAGAAAAATAACTAAAATGAAACCATGATAGATATAGTAAAAGAAGGCACTTACACTGGACAAGATACTATCCTCCTAGCCCTGGGTCAAGAGAAAGAAACCAGGGAATCTAATTTCAACTTCCATTGAGGCTGTAAATATTTATATTACCTGTATGTACCATGCAGACCTATAGCAAGTTGAATAAGGTCAACAAACATGATATATCTAAGTGAAAAATAGGAAGGATGTTTCTGCAGAGACAAGTGAGAATCATTGTCATGTTTTCTTAAGTTAAGGCTGCACCTTAATCTCACACACAGGGGGTGTATATTTCAAACTAAGTCACCCATTCAAGTAACCATATTTTAAATTCACATTCCCTCTGTGGCAGATTAAGGCCATATCTTCCAATTTTATCCTGAGGATAACTCATGATAGTACTTTAAACTACCTAACTGACCGTTGGAAGCAAACAGGATCACTTAAAATATCATCTGAATATGAATCCAGGGTCAAAAATAAATCAACTTAACTCCCATGTTGAATCGGAACAGAAAAATAACTAAAATGAAACCATGATAGATATAGTAAAAGAAGCCACTTACACGGGACAAGATACTATCCTCCTATCTTTGGGTCAAGAGAAAGGAACCAGGGAATCTAATTTCAACTTCCATTGAGGCTGTAAATATTTATATTACCTGTATGTACCATGCAGGCCAATAGCAAGTTGAATAAGGTCAACAAACATGATATATCTCAGTGAAAAATAGGATGTTTCTTCAGAGACACATGAGAATCATTGTCATGTTTTCTTAAGTTGGGGTTGCCTCCAAGTATGGTCATGAATATTTATAGAGGTGCTTTACATATTTCATTACAACTACTGCATTATTGTTCCAGACAGGGGTGGCACACAGCGCACACAAACTCAGAAGGTCAGAATCCTTGAAGGTTTAGTGAGGACTTTCGGTTGTGTGGATGAACCCCGGGGGTCACTCCCATTGTGGCCTGTACACCATCCGCGATAATGAAAAGCGCGTAAAAGGGTTGTTTTTCGTGGGTATGCACGATACGCGCGTATCGCGTTTAGGGTGTCAAAAACATGAAAAATTGGGAAAAAGGGTAGCAAAATTGCAATTGCTAAATACGCGGAAATGAAAGTTAGGATATGAAATTTGATGTTAGGAATGAAATCCCTGTTTAGGGTGTCGTTTTAGCCAAGGGTTAAATCCTTGTTTAGGGTGCTTTTCAAAAGTTCATTATCGCGGATGGTGTACAGGCCACAATGGAGTGACCCCGGGATGAACTTAGAAGTTTGACACTTCAAAGGAAACTCAACCCTCTTCAGGCGGATGTCGACTGCAAACGACAATTTTTTTTAATTAAAAAATTTCAGAACTGTAAACGTTCATGACCATATTAGGAATCGGCATGAAAATGCATTAAAATGAGTACAAACAAGCCATGTCAAAAGCAGACACTTTTGGGCAGTATCGTAAAAGGGGAAATAGCCAAAAATCTGCCCCGGGTGATTTTTGCAAATTTGTGATGTTATTAATGTTAAAAATATTGTCTGATAGTTTCAGATCGGAATATAACTGGCATCTTGTAATTTTTGAGACATTTCTCAAGGTACTCTCTACTCTCAACATTGTCAATAATATTTTTAAAGGCCGATATCTCAATTTCCAATTTTATAATACCATAACTTACGAACTCAATATCTTCGCTTAGGAATGTCCGATTTCATTGGGGAAAAGCGGTGTTGTGGAGCAAAATATCTCTTTATTCAAAATATGTAAAAACCACGAAGTTGATAACCTGCCCAAAACTGTCTGCTTTTGACATGACGCGTCACATGTGATTGACAGAATGACATCATAGGATGTTACGATGCAGTCCTGATTGTAGTAACTGATTGTAGACAAAATATCATCACAGCATCACCATCTGCTGAAGATGCTAATCGAAACGTTCCAGGTGAGCGAAAAATAGTGTAGTATTGAAGTTAAACTCTTCTGTTAAGCCCAATATTGGTTCATTGGTTCTTGAAATAACTCTTGCTATTTTGAGAAATTGTCTCAAAACTTGGACATTTAATGTTCGTGAAGCCTATGACAGAGCATTAAGAGGTTTGACCCACCTCAAACAACCCAAGATTAAGGGGTTTAGTTCAACCTCTAAATGCACTCTAATGAAAGTTGAGAGGTTTGTGCCATGTGGACATCCAGGGTGCAGTGGACATGTGTTCGGGTTTCATTCAGAGTTTCACAATTGTGACACGATCAAGGGAAATGAGTCGGATGTCGCTAATATTGATTTTGAGATATTGGCAAAGAAAGTGTTAAAATTCTTTTGTTTTATATTGTTTTCAGCGATTGATAAATTCATGTAACTTTGCAAAGAAAAGCCGTGTCAACATGAAGTTTTCAGTTTCAGCAAGCTCTAAACATCCTCTTTAGAAACATAATTATGTCAAACTCATTTTCGACCAGGGTCGACATGTGACTCATTCCCCTTGATCATGTCACAATTGTACATAGTTATTTCTGTTATTTTACACCCAAAGCACATGCTAGTCACAGGGCTAGTATCTGCCTAGTGCCTGCTATGTTGAAGGTTCGCTATATTGAAAATTAAGGTTATGGCTAGGGTTATAGGGATAAATTTTATTCTACACAGTAAACCACACCTTATTTCACATTTATCATTTGCGAAATGTTATTTTCATCATAGTGAATCTAGCTTCGTCCTAACTGGCTGTAATCATCATGGCATGGGGTTCAGCTGGTAAAAGCACAGTGTGGGCACAACTCAGCTTAGTAACTTAGGATTTCATTTCTTCATTTGAATGTTCAAACCCTCTGAGGTTCATGGGTATCATCTGAATAACCCATTAATGTTTTCCTTTTAGACTTGAGGGAAGAATATTGTTATGTTTGCTCTAGGCTTAACCTTAATTTTGGATGAATATTAATGAAGATAATTTGCATATTTCATTAGCAGCTCAGTATACATGATACAATGTATATAGATATGCTTTCTGACTCAAGGGATAACTTTTTGTTATGTTTTCTGTAGACTCTCCTGTGAACTCAGTATACCCAGTATTGGTATGTTTTATTTCAATAAATATTCATGAGCTTAATTTACATAATTCATAACTGCAGAACCAGCCTAAGTAGGTCAGTGCTTGATCGTTCGTAATGCAATATTCATGAAGATTTTAGGTGATTAAACCAACTGAAGTTGTGCAAACTTTCAAGTTGGTAATTTTTAGTAAGAGCAATTTGCAAAAGTTATATCACTGTTATTTGTTCTTTGTTCAGCAGACTAATTGATGAATTATCTAGATATTTAATAATCAACACGCTTTCTCATCAGAAAATTTTTCTCAAAAGAAATATAACAATCATCCATGATGGCATATTAAACAGTAAATAAAGATTCACCTGCATGTAAAGGTAAGGGTTAAATATCAAATACCAATATAGAAATATGAGTACTTGAGTGGTAATAGGGGCTTCATCATATATGAGATAAAAATAACAAGTTATTTTTATCTTTAGATATCATATACATGGCATTCAGTATACAGAAATAGTACAGAAGCCAGGGGAGTGGCCCCCTTGATGGGGTTCAGGTGCTAGTTATCTTTAACATGTCCAGGGTAATCTACTTCTGAGCTAAGCAAAATTTTGAGATTTTATTCATTCTGAAAATCTGTTAAGGGCTCGGATGTTTGCACAGTATTTTTTGTGGGACGTGAGAACACATCAGACGTATCAAATTGCAATCTGAATATTATATGAAGAATGTCCTTCTGATATCAAATAATTTATTTTCTAATATAATACAAATTTGATGGCAAATTATTAAAAACTGATATTTTGATATTTAACAGTCCTTGAAGTAAACTTTATGAATCTAATGATATTTACTTTAAGTGTATGTAGCTGGGAGGTAAAGCTGACCATCATTAATTTGAAAATTTAGACTTTTCGTATTAAAGATATATATACATTTTTTCCCAAAAAGACCTCAAAAATTTAAATCTCTGTAACAAAATACATGTATAGATTGAGGTTCATAACTTAAACAATGGATTAATATTCACACTTGTAATGTGTGGTGACATTTTGTCAAAAAACATAAGATTTTGGTCAAAAGTGGGTAAGTTTGATGTCAAAGTGGAAAACATGATGAAAATGTGACATAGCATATACAGGTCATGTGTGAAAGCTGATTTATCCTGGATGTCATTGAACCCTTGGAATAAAATACTGTTTCTTTTGATTGTACTGAATTTGGAGCCAGACATTGTTTATCAAAATAGTATAATTAGTATTGATGGATAGGTTGATTACGTTTACCTGATACAGGGAGCCCAATTTTCAGGAAATTTCCTGATTTCAGGAAATCCTGCTTGGTGTATCGTGTACAAATCTAAAGAAAATTTCAAGTATGCTAGGATTCTTGACAACACTGACTGGCATCTTTGTTTGAAAGTAATGACTTGTTGAATAAATTACTTAACTTATTAATTATTCATTGATTAATTAAGCTTAATTTTTCCAAGCTCAACACCCTTAGGCCATATTCAAAGGTGCTTAGCAAAATGTAAAGATTGTTTACAGTGCCTGCAAAAATAACTGATGTTAATAACCTTATTGATATACATCTATACTGTCACTATTTAACTCTGTATTACACTATTGGTAAATTATACTTTATTACAGCTATAGTGCCAGATTTATTTCTGTATAAAACTTGTACAAAATAAACTTTTTTACGTTTTGCTTTTCATTTGATGTTGGTTGGGTGTCTGCAAATTGTTCATTTTCATAGAGTGTGCAAATGCTTATAAGGCACTGTGCACCATAGTGTCTCCTGCATAGGGCAAGGCTGGATATCTATAAGCAGGATTTTCATTCATGTAACTCTTTGGGCATACCAGAAAATTGCATCAGGCTATAGGGTGTCCCTAAAAGAACTCTACCATCAGGAACTTTAATCTGTGGGTATTTTAATGCCTGAACCAAACGGAACTAAATTTGAGGAGTGAAACAGCTATCCCATACTTCTTGAATTGTAACAATTGATAGCTCCGTTCTTGAATTAATACAATTTGAAAATCGCACCTCATTTTTAATCCATTTCACAGAGTTAAATATAAACTATATATGAAGAGTCATGACAAGAGAGGCCTCATGCTCAGTGCTTAGTCCCCAGATACAGATCACTAACTGATATTTGAATCAGCGGATTGGATTAAAAATGAAGTATTTTTTGTAAAATTCTTATATTTTAAGAACAAAATTGCCAATTTTCAAAATTGAAGAAGTATATGAAAGCTACTATGCAAATACATAGGCATTATGTTATTGTTATATTTGGTCTTTAAAACACTTTCAGTGGCATCTTGTATTATGTAGGTTACATTGGATAGATTCCTGATGAAGGAAAGGGTTTCAGGCAATCATGTCACCTGCAAAGGGCAAGGATGGATGTCAATAATCAGGATTGTGTATGTGTAAATTATCCGGCATACCAGCTTATCCCATTATGCAGATTACATGCATATAGATTCATGTAGGATGAAGAAAATGGTTTTAAACCTGGTTGGAGGGCAAGGTTGAATACCAATACTCGGGGTTTGTGTTTATGTCAATTATATTGCATCAGGCTATCACGCAGGTTACGGTGGATAGAAGAAAAAGGTTAAACCATGTCACTTGGTTCATTTCTTTCCAGGATCTGTGCTTGGTTGGAGGCAAGGTTGGCTATTAATACTCAGGGTTTGTGTTCATGCCAATTATCTGGCATACCAGGCGATTGCATCAGGCCCCGGCATCAGGCTATCATGCAGGTTACGGTGGATAGATTCATGATCTCATACCATCGTGTCACATATATATACATGGGCCAAGGGTGGATATCAATAATTAGGGTTTGTGGTCATGTACATTATCTAGCATTTCACCCGATTGCATGAGGCTATCATGCAGGGTATTTGATGAAGAAAAGTGTTTCAGCTTACAGAATGCATTTTTAGTCAATGGATGGATTTACTAGTAGATTGATGACTAATAGAATGATGTATGTGATATCATCTGGCTTCTATTGGATTGCATCAGGCTATGGTGAGGAGGTTCTTAAGCCTAATGTAACAAAGGGACCAAAGGATGCAACCCTCCTCAGTATTTTGTACTGTTGCTGTTTTAAAAATTTAAAATTCTCCAGCAAGCCTCCAAACGGCTTCATGTAATGGTCCGACCATCCCTTGTGCTTATATTGTCAAACCTTTTTGACCCTACTACCTTAATAACCATAGTAGTGTAGGCTGTCCAGCTTTGAAGGTGAGGGAGTTGTTGTTGATGCCCAGGTACAAATTGTCATCCATTTATAGGTCATCCGAGGGAAAATACCTTCTGGCTTCCAAATTTTGAAATCCAATTTTCAGCCAATTTTGACTGAAAATCTGTGATGTTTAAGGTTTTGATTAATTATGACATTGTGCCATCAATCTGGGAATGTATGTATTTTTTATATCAAAGGAAAGAGGAGACCCGTTCTAGCCATTGGTAATGAAATCATAGGCATCGGACATTTGATATTGAAAACCTAGAGGGGGTTGCAGCTACCCCGGCTTTGCTAGATGTTAGATATGTAATAAAAAATACCAGAGTGAGATGAAGAAAAGTCATCAGCTTACAAAATGTAACTATTAGAATGATGACTGAAGATTGATGTAAATATAAATTATGCAATATCATATTTCTCAGTATCTTATCAAGAAAGGTAATCATCAAGCTTTCACCACCAAATCTTGAAGATGGTATTTTTTGTGCGACAACAATTTCAAGCCCACTTTGAATTCTCTAATGTCTTATTGTATGAATTGACTTAAACATGTAATTATATTTTTGGCATATCTGGAATATTTCAAACACATTGGCTGATGAGTGCAAAAAGCACAAAAGCCAATGTACTGCAAACATTTCAACTTTAATAAAGTATATTCTTGCATTTATTTTGAAACCCACTTTAATTTTTTCATCCACCTTAAGGCTATTTATCTATCTATTTCTGCACCTGCCGTTACCAATTACCTCTTTCATCTTCCCTCACTTCCCCAAAATTGCCAGCCCTACTTTTTCCTCATTTTTTTGGAACTCCCAAACTCCTCTTGTTCCTTGACATTAATTTTACTTCTACCAACTTCCTTCTTATATATTTCCTCTTGTGAATAAACTGAATTTCCTTTGCATTTTGCATTTACTAGCTTAGATGACCTTTTTGTGTTTTCGATATTTATCCTGGCCTGGAGTTTTCCTCCAAATAAGAAGGTTATTAATGTGGGATTATTTGGATTGTAACCCAACTCCTAAGTGTCCGTAAAAGAAAATAATATCAGGAAGGTAAATATATGCCAGGTCTCAGATGGTCATTTTTATTAGCTGAATATTCAGCTTCCATATACACATGTACATGTATGTCACTTGTTCTGTACTTTTGTACATATAACATAACAAAATAACTAGTTGTATGATCTGAAGGATAGACACTTTGGGATTGCTTCAGATACCACCTTGTTTGCAATCTACAGCTTTTATTAGGTAGTTTTATGTTCTATAATTTTCCTGGGGTGTTAACTGTGATTAGATCTAGTATTTTCTTTGCCAAAGCATTAATACCAGATTAAACTGCTTCCTTGTAGAGTTTTGATACAGTGGCTTTAAAAAGTTATTCCTTAGTTTGATAGATTTACAAGAGGGTAAGAAATACAAAAATTAATATAACTGTCCACTTTTACTTTAACAGTCATATTTGAATAATATTTTAGTATTAAAACAGTCACTTGTGATCCAAAGGTCAAATTGTATGATAATATTACATAAAATAACATAAAATTTCTTAATAATCTACATTGACATCAAACGTTTTAATCATAAAAGAGCAAAATTTAGTTGTTTTAAACATTGAACAGTACTGTACATAAAGTTTTGCATAAAGAGAAAATGTCATTAAAACAAACAATTTTGAAAACTGCAAATTTTTTATGTCAAGCATATCGAGGCACTACCAGCCGAAATCTGGAAGATATCGTTGACGAAACTACAGCCAAGCACAAGTGACCTGGTGAAGGGGGTCGTCGTAGATAGCTGGTCGGGGCATTTATACACTCAGGCGTATTCCCTCGATTAGAACCGACTGTAACAAGGTCTTTTATCATGAGGCACCTGCACCGCCTATTCTAGATAAGCCATGGGTAGAGTGAATTTGATGTTTTTGGTCCTGCAGAGATTTGCACCCGGGACCTCTCGCATCAAAGGCAAAGAGCTTTTAAAACCCATGTGCCATGCTGCTCCTTCAAATGTATTGCACATTTTCATTTTCGGGCTGGCGCTTCAGTTTCTAACCAAACATGACTGCAGCAGCTGTGGGGGTGGCAAGAATGATGAACTAAGGGGACCCTACTATGATCTGTTTAACATGTCAACAAAGTAGGGTACCGGGCTATTTTTGAAGTACTTGCTTGCATTACGGAGGCTGCAAGCATGATTCCCTTGTCTAATAGTTGGTAGAACATCCTATGTAAGCTCTGAGTTGGCAAGCCCTTCAGTAAACCTGCGACAATGATTCTCCCTCCTATTATCCACAAGAGACTAAAGCTCGCACTTCTGGATAGCATCTGTGTAAGATGTTAAGCACTATCACAGTATGATCCGGCATGGAGGTCCTTGTAAGTTATATTCATTTATATTTAAGTCCCATTATTTTCTTTTCATCCACCTACAGGCTATTTGCATATTCTCTCGGTCGGGGTTGATCCATCTATTGCACTTACCCACTTCTCACGTCTGTCAAAGGGGACACCCTCATGAAATTCCTATTGATATGTACAGTTATGTTTCAGTTCCAGTCAATATTCTCAGTATAGAAAATACCAAATTGGTAATTATTGGAAATTGATTTTCCTGATAAAAAGTCAAAACTTTTGGAATTATTTCATCAAGAGGTATTTATTTTATTGCATGTTTCGTGATTTTCCTCATGGAACAGCCAAATCTCGGCCAAAACAACCAATGGGAAGAAGCAATCTATCGCAAGTGATATCATGCTGACCGAATTCAGGCAATATATTTGGCACCTGCCATTACTTATTTCGTCAATCATCATCCCTCATATCACAAAAATAACCAGCCTTACTTTTTTCTTCAACTTCAAAACCATCCTTACTCATAATATTTCCTCTGTTTTATGGCATTGTTTTGACCTGTACAAACTTCCTTCCCATTTGCTAGTTTTGATGATAATATTTATTTCGGCCCAAGAGTTTTCCTTTAAAAAAAAAAAGCTTATTAATGTGGGATTATTTGTTTTGTAACCCAACTCCTGTGTTCGTCAAAGGAAATAATATAAGAAGATAAATATATGCCAGGTCTCAGATGGTCATTTTATTAGCTTATTATTTAGCATCCATAAACACACACATGTACATGTACAAGTGTGTCACTTCTTCACCCTAAGATCTTAATTATGGCTGCTAAGAATACGCAGTTGCGCTATTTGTAGCATAAGTCACAAAACTCTGTTCTGTGATTGGTGCAACATGTCCATCATGTCATGGATTATTTTTTAATTTATTAAGAATTTCATTTTTGCTGTCCTCAATACCAGTATAGGCCGTGTGTACAGAGTGTCTTATCTCATTGTATAGGATCTCTGAGGTCAAATGTTGGGTTTTGATGGTTGCAAGGAAAAAGATAGCAAGGTATAGTTTGAGATTCCAGGCTCTTCTTTTGCGAAAAAGTAGAGCCTAGTTGAGTTTTGAGTGAAACGGGGGCTACTTGTGTCCAACCAGGAGTTCAAACACATGTATTCTAGCAGGCAAGTATGAGATTGAGACTTTTTGCTGGCAGAGAGTTTGCTCCCGGTCATGTTATCATGAGGCTAACTAGAAGCTTCTTCAATTACTACCGGTGGGCAAATAGAGCCTGGAACCTGTTTATTATCTCCCCTGGATGGTTGAATGGTGGTTATTAAGCAACAATATCCTCACTTCTTGATGCTTGAAGCATGAAAAATAACTGTTTTAAGCAAAAAACACTTATCTAAGCAAACCATATCATTTTGATTGATCTGTTTGATAGCATCATGTTTATCGTCTTAAGTAATTTTGCCAAGTCATTCTGTTAGATGGCAATTTTATGCAGAAAGCGATATGTTGCTCATGTGCTGTACTATCATATTTCACCCTACTAAGTGAATAAACTTCTCTTTTTGAATAAAACAATGAAAGGTCTGTTAAGGTGGGTTGGAGGGGAGCCTAGCAGTGTTTGCTTTCAATTATTGAGACAAATAAAGGTGGTACATAATATGGGTACATTTTTCACAAGGTCATGTCTTGAAAGTTATGTCCCACAAATGAACCAAAATTACTTCAATACCCTACTCAAAACACATGTCAGTAACCAGGCAGGTAGGGCCTACCCAAGTGACACAACAAGAAAAGCACTGACATGGAACAGCTTCCTGGACCACATGTCATTTGATGTGTGTTTAAAACAATTGTAACAACAATGTGGACTTTCCTGTCTCAGGATTACCTCACAAAAATAACACTCGTACCCAACGAACATAAACACACCATACTGCAGTTACTGTCCGTTTTCCTATACACAATACACAGTGCTCTCACCATTGACGCGCGACCTTTACTAATAGTGTATGTTAGAAGTATATGCATTTGCCTAGTTAACATCACTGTGTGAAAAATAACCGGCCAATATTTAAAGTATTCTCCAAACTTCTAGGAAATATATTTCTCTAACATGACCTAAAATTACAGCTAGGTTAGATGTTCAGAAATAGTCGCACTTTAAGTAAAATATGAGTGAGGGCAAGGCATAGCTAGCTCATAGCTAGCCAATTCCCCGTGTTAATTGAATGGAGATTTGACCGAAAATATTGGTAACGGACCGCTCAGTTCTGAAGGATGCCACAAACAAACGGTACAAGCTACATTTAAAGTATTCTATGAAATTCTAGAAAATATATATATGTCCTAAATTTTTAGCTAATTTAGGTGTTTGGAAATAGTCACACTTTTGTGTTTTAGGAAGGATATGTAAACGACAGATAACACCAACAAATATGAAGAAATTATTTCCAAACCGTGTTAAGTCAACAATCATTATGTTGCTCATTTTCAAGAATGCAGACCATTGTCTCATTTCGTGAACAAAGGTCCACATATCATTGTTTCCCTGCGTTTCCTTTATAATCGGTTACCCAACTGAAGCTATAATACCAGCTCATTGCGATACAGCACATATAAAACAGACACATGTGCACAACCAGAGAAGATCTGATTTAATCAGTTGAGCTGTTTTCAATGAGTGTTATCTTGGTTTAATAGCTTTTAATGGGGTTTAAGTCCTGCAAAGGTCGTGGTGAATTCTACTGTAGACATGACTGCATCATGCCCCAAGTAGGCGAACATGGACACATACACCCCTGTGCGCCCCAACACTCTCTCACAAATACCTTCAGTTGTATTGACTTCTTTACGTGCCTTAAACTCTGTGTCGTCGAAATGTCCCGGCTGTGACATGTGATACAGCAAGCGGTTCCATGCCAGTGCTTTTTTCAGTTGTGTCAGTAAGGTAACAGTTTAGATATTGACATGTCATTAGAGTAGCATATATGAGGTAATCATGTGTGTAATTTTGGTTCATTTTGGTGGACAGATTTTAAAGATATTAGCATGTGAAAAAGTAAAAGTTTCTTTTTGAGCCCAGTGTATAAAGGATATGGTTGTGGCACATCCCTGTATTATCATTTGTAATTCGTACCCCCATGACACTGTCTATTAATTAAATGTGGTCTCAGATTCAGTCCCTGTCAAGGGCCATGGGTATTAAAAGAAAAGAATATAAATATGAAATGAATTGATTAAAAATCAGAATCCCTCTTTCCGTAATCACATTGAACTTTGAGCAGGACCATCTTTCTGAGGATTATCTTGTGGTGCATTGTAGGGCATAACTCCACTTACCAGTAAAAGAGTATGCATTGTATGCCCCAACTCATGGCAAAAGGAAACCCGCACGGCAACAAACCTTATTCTTGAAATACATCCAGTGTCTTTTGGGGGATATGGACAACATGCTGAGTCAAGGTCAACTATTAGCAATGGCTCAAGACTGATGTAGCTGGAGGAAACTTGTAATCCCCTGCTCCACAGCGGAAGAATGATGATGATGATGATTGAACAGAGACTCATATTCTTGATACGCCAGTCAGTAAAAACTCAATTTAAAATAGAGAAGGGTAATAACCTTCAGACTAGCCCAGTCATTCATGGTGTAATTTTAGATATTCACTAACTCTATGCAAACATAAACTGCACCAAAGGCTGCTGTGCTGCAGGAAATGAACTTTTAGTGATATTACTGAGTAGCATTCACTTCCTCTCTCAGAGGAAAAAAAGTGAAGATGGGGTTGTTGACTGGACCATTCCTCTTAAAAAAGAAATAACATTTTCAGGGACAAAATGGGATGGTAAAGAGCAAAATGTTCTTAAAATGACCAAAAATGAGACCAAAAATGACAAATGGGAATGAAAATCTGGCTTTTCCCTCTAAATGGGGACAAAAATGTGGCTTTTCCCCCTTACACCAAAATCCTGGCTATGCCACTGGTGCTTGCCAATAATTGTCTGCCCATTTAATATTTAGCATTCTTCTCTGCACATCAATTGTTGAAATACATCATCAAGAGCAAATAAGTGATCAAAAAAATCCAGGCATTCCACATCGAACTGGATCAAAGCCTGGATAAGAGCATGTCATGTGAACATAACCTTTCCCATTCAGTAAAATCTGGTTTATTGATTCGCTATCTTGTCACAGAGCTCCAGGGTGTTATTCTGTTATACCACCTGGATTTAAGCAAAATCTATTTCTTATTGGTGAAGAATTAGGTCTAAAAACAACGCAATAGCTTTAAAATAACATCAGCTATATAGTGTTCCTGCTTCAACAGCCAATTCCCAAGACACCTAACCATAACATGAATTGATTTCTTTTTTATCCAGAATCAGGAATGTGATGATTTGCTTCAATTTTAGCACCTTGGTATGGTTATACTTGAACCAGAATGTAAGCTCTTTCAGGTATCTTGTTTCAAATTGAAGATACAATTATAATGTTTTGACAGTGTAATTGGATGAATCCTAACATTTAGGTTATGAGTCTTTAAACACACACATGTACATTTCAAGAAAAGACCTGTTGAGCTTGATAACAAAATGTGCCCTTACAATGGATTTTCATTGCTCATCATGGGAGCTAGTGTTGTTGTTTCAACTGCTAATTCTCAAGACACTTAACCCACAGGATCTGTGCGTAACCATACCATAAATGCTAATATTGATCTTTTTGATCCAAATTCAGGGAATGTGCACCTTTATATGGAACAAGATTTTATGCTCTCTGAGGTATTATGTTTCAATTTGAAAATACAATCAAGAAGTTTTTACAGTGTAGTAAGATGAATCAGAAAATGTGGGTTAAGGGGGTACTACACTCCTGGCCAATTTTGTGCCTATTTTTGCATTTTTCTCAAAAATTATAGCACATTGGTGACAAGTAAGATGTGTATATTATAGGGGCAAGGACTACAAGTAGTGCACTGAAAATTCAGCAACTCAAGGCAAGTATTATTGATTTATTGCAAATATTGGTTTTCCCTCAGTTTTGACTGTAACTCCAAAACTGTTGTCTGTGCTGAAATAAAATTTCCAGTGCAGTAGTTGTAGTCCTTGCCCCTATAATATAAATATCTTACTTGTCACCAATGTGCTATAATTTTCGAGAAAAATGCAAAAATTGGCACAAAATTGGGCAGGGGTGTAGTACCCCCTTAAGAGTCTCACATGAAAGATGTTCATTAAAATAAAATAAAACTGTTGAACAGCAAGAACAAATAATATATTAATATTGTTTCACAAGCAATTACAAACAATTCCCTTAAGTGCTCATGAGAGTATCACTCCAGCAATGATATCTTTCCTATTGGTTAATATTTTGCATGAATTAGGTCACAAGATCAAGAAGCAGAGGCTGGTGACCCAGATTCTTCAGGTATAGATTTTCATGTCTCTATGATAAATAAACTGAATGTAACCAGGTAAAACCTGAATAGCTAACACTATTACTCAGTTCATTGAAATAATTACCAACTTTAATGTACCTATTTTCACTGCTTCCTGCATGACATTGCCATCACAAATCATTACTAGAGGAAACAAGATAGTGATGACATCACGTCAAGCCAAAAATTTTCCCTAGAATAAGTCTTATTCTTCCTAGAGGAAAGAAATATATGAACAATTAAGAAAGCGGCCTACATGGTATTACATAACATCAAGCCAAAATATTCCTTAAAATAAGTCTTCAAATCCAGTTGCTTATCGCTTGCTTATAAATCTTCCACAATTATCTTTTTTTAGCATGATAAAGACTAAATTTAAGACCTGTTGAATTTTACTGACAAGTGAGAGATTGATGCTAAGTTTCTCACAAAGGTTACATTACTACTTTTATTTAGCTCAAATATACTCTTGCGTACAAGAATACCCAGAAAGCATCCACAGAAGTGATTTGTAAGCTTAAGTTGTCACTTCTTAAAACCCGTAAGCAATGGATAGGATTTAAGGTATTTATACTCATATCCTTGTAGTAGATTATAGATGTTTCTTATGTCACATTAGGGATGTCCACACGAGAGCAAAATCCTGGGGCAATCTGCTGTGTCAACTTATCTTGAGGATACCAATCCATAAGTTTGTCTCCAAATTTTTGTCCCCAAATTTTCCAGGATTTAACAAATTCACTGAGTGATCCTCAAGTGGTCCTGAAGTGTTCTTGCCATGTGAACAGTGGCGTGTCCAGGGGGGATGCTTTGGGATCTGAAGCCCCCCTGCACTTTGTTAAAAATCATGTAAAATCAGCCGGTTTTTTTGGCAATTTTAGCCATTAAGCCCCCCGCATAACTCTGAAAGCCCCTCCCCCCGCAGGAACAGATCCTGGACACGTCGGTGGTGAACAAGTCATTTTGCACGATTTAAGAGTCCTGAGCTTAACCTATGGCCTTGGTTTAATTATAGCCTATTTAAAATTCAGTGCACCCACTAGGTCACACCAGAGAAGATTTCTTCTCATCTTCTGTGATCACAGTAAACATGGTAAGCTGCTGATTGTGATTCCAAATGTGATGTCATCAGGCCTCGCTAAACTAGAGAATTCCAGTCTTCAATGGAGTAGTGAGGACACACAGCCAGGGACTGACTTAGGAATTGCAATTCTCGAGTACACTAATCCTCAAGAATTCTGTGACCATTTGAACACACTTATTGGACTCTAAAGTAGTCTTACTGTTTGACCATGAGAAGATGAGAAAATCGAGCAGGACAAGTTATGGGAACCATGGGAGGGGATCAAAGAATGAGATATTATACAAAATAGAAAATGTATGTCAGAATGGTTTCTCAGTACAGCTCAGGTCAGTTCTGTAGTTTGATGGCAAAGCATACAAACGATTTTAGGAGAAAATCAACTTTGAGGAAAATACTTGGACTAGCTCTTTCAAGTAGTTTATCATCACACAAACAAACCTCTAGCATGATACTCATATAGCTATCATACTTGACAAAATTGGCATCATCATGAATAAGGAAATGTCTCTTTTCAGTTTATTCTGTATAAGAAATAAATTGAAATGAAGTGTGTGTGTGAGAGGATAATAGCAAAGATATAGTTTGACCATAAGATGTTGTTTTTCGTGCATTGATTCTATAACTATGTCCATTAGTGGTGTAAGGTAGTATGCAATGCTTCAATTTCTCTACACTAGAAAAGTCTTGAAACTCTGTGTAAAAATTATTCTGATATATTGTCAAAGCTTAATGATATAATCTAAAGCACAAACTTTAGGGCACAGGATTTTGTAACACTTTACGGTACAGGATTTTTTTTAATGATTGAGACATTACATTTGACTGAATTTGAAACATTCTTTGACACTACTTTTGGGTGAAGCAAAATTGTACTAATAAGCATTTTTTTTAAATTCATTGGTTTACTCACTCACACATCTACACCCCACCCACCCCACACAATCCATGGTTCTTTGATGTGATCATGTATTAATTTTTGCTAACAAAAAATTATTATAATGTTCAATTCTAGACTTGGACAATACCAACAGCTATCACACCAATATAAACATATATTTTTTTGCTATTTTTAACATATATTTTCATTCCTATATCAAAATATTCATCTTTTTTTTGCTTTTTTGTGGTAATTTTTATTCTATAAACTGTACATTTGTGTGAAAATTGAGGGCGCTATTTACATATATTTTAAATTCAAATTATTCAAAAATTCAAAATTCAAAGTTATTCCTTACAAGTTTTTAAACATTTTCTTGTAATCTATTAGTCATTTTTTCTGATGTTCTAATATTATTATACAAGTGTCTACCCCTTGTAAAAATGCAAACAAGATTTAAGATAAATAGCACCATCATTGTTCAACTTTACTTAAAAATGACACAGCTTTACATGCCATCAAACAACTGTGAATCATAGACCCATGTTACCACCCACAAACACAGATAGCAACACACACTTTCAGTTTTATTGCCTTGCCAGGGACAGAAGGCCAAGAAAAAAACTTTGTCTCAAAATTGGCACATAATTATTAGTAAGAAACAACTTTTTAGTTGAGAGTGGGAGTTGACCACAAATGGGAAAATAATATTTTACAAAATGAACAATAAAATAAAATAAAATCAAGCATTTTTAGTCTAATTCTATCAGTCAAGCTTAATAGGAGAACCCAGCCATATGCATCTTGAATACCTTTGACGTCATCCTCACTTCCAGGGGAAGATATGAATCAATGTAGGCATGCATGAAAATTGTAGAAATAAAAAGCATTTTGATGACAAAAGTGGGTCATGAAGTGAATGTGTTCATATAAAATGTATGATGTCAAAATTGCTAGTAATTTAGGCCCAGGGTTTTTGGTTGCAAGTAATCTTTTAAGATTTTTTGGCCACCAAGTTGCAGAGAAACTTTCTTCTGAAAGAAATACAAGGAATTATTACAATTTGTCTTTCTTCTGATATATTTTTGCTTTAAAAATGATTTAAAAATTATGAGGTTTCAAAGCTGATACACATATGTCAGGGGTGTATCCAGGATTTGACATTAGAATGGCACAAAGGTGGTTCTTTATTCTCTTTTTTCCTGCTTCCTTCAGTTTTTTCCCTTTCCTTTTTTCTTCTTTTTTTTACATGCCTGCCCACCTCAGGTTGTACTTGAATAGGGCTATTCCATTAAAACACACACTACCTCTGTGAGAGATTTGGAAATCTCTTCCACAGGGGAGTATGAATTTCAAATGGAATGAAAATCTCAGCTTCTCTATTTGAAACTCACCCTCACCCTGAAATATTTGGGTTTAATCATTCTCAGAGGGTATATAAAATTCAAATGGAGCTGCTTAATGGGTTCATTCTAAGATATATCTAAAATCTTCTGTAAAGAGGAAAATGTCGGTACGGTAAACTCACTCTTTCTTCAAACATGTTGAATTTGCCCAAATACATCAGAAGAAAGTTTCTCTGTAACTTGCTAATTTGATGGCGAAAAATAGCCCACATGTTAAAAAACCTTCAAGTGTCCCATATATATAGCTGATCAACTCTAGTGTAAATAAAGCTAAAAGCATGTCCATGGTGTTTTAAAAACACTTCAATTAATTTAGACACTATGTGATGTGTAATTAGCATTGTTGTCTTTACCATTTCACAGATATCAGGCAACACAATGAGCCAAATAAGCCTCATTTCAAGCACCACAGTTCCTTATTGCTCTGCATGCTAGCCATAGGCTTCAGCAAAGTTTTGAGATATTTTTTCAAAATATCAAGAGCTATTTCAAGAATCCCTGAACTAATACTAGGCTTGTTTGTACTCCTTTTAATGCATTTTTCATGCTGATTCCAAATATGGTCATGACAATTTTAAATTTTTAAACAAATATTGAAGTTTGTCGTAGTTGACACCTGCATGGAAAGGGTTAAAGCCATAGTGTAATATTTGCTGAGGAGTGCATCCTCATGTTTTGTCAAAATTCTGATGTTCACATGATTGTAAGGTACATTAACGAATTAACATACCCTATCCAAATCATGGCTTTGTGATCTATTTATGACAAAATCCGAAACGATGGTGTCCTGGTATTTAATTAGTTGAATGCATACGTATGCAATGTTGATAACACTGTACGTACACGGCTTATGGGATCATGGGATGGTCATAACACATCAAAAGGACTGACCTCAGTCTCTATCGAAGTAGTGACTTGCATTGCGAATTGATTTGTGATTTCTCTGCTTTGTCTCACTTGTTCGTCTTCAAAAACTAACATTTTTGGGAAAAAGAAATTAATACAAATCTATTTTTAAGGAAATATTACAATTTGTCTTACCTTTAAATTTGACCTGAAGTTGTGGATTATGAGCTTTGGTACAAAACATTTAAAGGTCATTCTATGAATGTACATACATTGGGCTTTAGAGGACTTTGTCCTTACAGATTGTGTTGTAGATTGTAGCGCAATATGAAGCAGAAGTAGGTTTTTGGATCAAGGCTGCTTGAATCAGTTTGACAGTAGCAGCACTCAGACAAATGTATGTCAGTGTTTCTACTTTTATCAACTCCTCACACATTCCAACAATCTTCAAGCTTAAGTGAGTGAAGTAGCTCAATTATCTCCAACAAAAACCCAGATATTTGAAAGATTGAGTGCAGCAAAACCAGTTTGTATCCTTGCAATAAGGTATTGGTATAAACAGCTTGCAAGCTGTCATACTATTAGATTTCGGTCAAATGATAATTTTGTTATTGCTCACAAAAATTATGACAAAATATTAGTAACAACTGTCAGGAAGGTTTTCTGGTAATTTTTAATCAGAAATATTAAATGAGGTAAAATGAAAGAAAACACACATACAGGGATTTATATTTTAGCTAAGACATTAAACCAAAATTGATCTGCTGGCCAACAAAGACAACAAATTTTGGCTGATACCAATTAGGTGTATGTTGAGAAATGTGTAAACAAGACAAATTTGGTAAGAATTGATTTAACACATTTCCCTTCCTATAAACATTGAATTGCGTTCGTTCAATAAAAAAAAACCTGATTAGATGAAGGAAACATATGGGGTTTTGACAAAAACCAATCACAGATGCCTAATTTTCCACTAGTCACCAACTAGAAGCTCACACAGATCTTATGATGTTATGCACTCAACTATGTAGTGTGAACAAAGACTGTGTAGAGACAATTCACTGCTTGCTTAGAAGCTTTTGGAAGAAATTGTGTGCTCAGGTGTATCGACGGGAGAAACTGCATAGATGCGTTTATAAGAGAATCGTTTTGTAGCCAAAGCTTTCCATATGTTGTTCCTCAAGATCTATATCCAGCACAAATTAGTTCCATAAAACTTCATTATGAAATTTGATAATGGGCTATTCCAGTTGAAATATGTACACTTCTTATGGAAGACATGACCATAATCCTCCACACAGGGAGTGTGAATCTCAAATTGGGCTGTTTAAGTGGGTGACTGCATTTGAAATATACATCCCCTTTGTAGGAGAATATTCACGTCTTCCATAGGGGGTATAAGAATATCAACTGGAATAGCCCAATACATGTACAATGGTACCACCTGGTACAATAGCTTTGCTTTGATGCAAGTAGAAATTATACAAGATCTGTTATAAACAAACATCCACTTAATAACCCCAATTCTTTTACATAAATATTAACCAGTTTCAAAAATATACAACCAAAATATACAACATAAATATAGATTATTCATAAACAAATGATGGGCTTCAAGAAAATTACCAGATCGATTTGAAATAATAAAGTGGAATAAATGCATTTTGGCATAAAAACAAATTTGTCAAAACCTGAAATGTTTTCACTGCATTGAGTAATTTTTAGCATAGCAATGTGATTCATGAATAAATGTATGAATAATGTTTTTACTAAAATATCTTGAATTCAAGCACAAGAAAGATTCTTATCTATTCATAAATACTAGATCAAGCGCTGATTATTATCAATGTATGACGCTTTCATCATTCCATGTTCTTTTTCAAGAGTATAATGTATTTGAGTTGTTATGAGTGAATTTTATAACCATTTGAACGCACCTATTTTATAGTGACTTTTTGAGGACATTTTTTTGACGGGACGTCAACTTTCAATACTGTATTCCCTGCACATGAATATTTATTGCCCCTCCTTAATTACCTAATACAAAATTATCTCTTTGCATAATGACGCTCAAAATACATGGGGCAGCCTTTTCAGATACATTGAATTTTTTGCATTTGACATCTTCAAGTATTTGACAACTCAAGGTACTTTCCGTAATTTTTCATGATTGATTTCCATACATTAGTTGTTATTTTTTGTCTTCCTTTATTCCGGAACAGACTTCAGTAATCAAGTTTGCCTATCTATTCATCACGGAACCTTCCGGACCATTATATCTGCATGATTATAAATGGATGAGGTGATGAACTTGGTGGCAGCAATGATATGTGACCCTCGGCACAACTGAGCCCGGATGTCGCCAGTGCCACTATTGAGATATGCTCCATCGAACTTAACAATAAACAATAGGAAACAAAGGATTTTTGACTGTTTTATCGATTTTCACCACTTAAATGTCAAGTACTATAGACATGATATACATCATTTTAAAGCTAATTTCAAGCAGAATGTTTTGGTTGAATATCTCAAAAATGATGATTGGCGACTTCAGGGCTCAGTTGTGCCGAGGGGTCACATATTTACTTTTAAATAGTTTACTTTTTGGGTATAGAATATGTTGATATATGTATTGTTCATAATTTACATAATCTATAAATCCAATCAGATCCAATTTTCAATATTCAAACTGGCCAGAGGGAATCTTGTCCGTTTTAGATTTTTGGTATATTTTTACATCACCACTAACATGTTATACTCCCCCTTTAGTCCATCAGTGCACAGTCTTTACTTAGTAGGGTCTATGCTCAGTGTATGCTGTAAGCAGACTAGTGTTCATTTGAAGTATAATACTGAGAGTAAAGTATTCGCAATTGATACATATGTCTAGTATGTGCTGACTGTGCTGTTACACTGATGCCATGCCCCTCTCTATCTTCTGTCATCTGCTTGTCTCATCCTTACTCACTCCTCTCCTTCTCTCCGAATGACTTTTCATCCTGTCTGCTCCTGTACTTCCTGTTTTTTTCATTCTTGCTTTCTCACTATCTGGTCTCTTTCTCATTTCTCTTCTCTCTGTGTCCTCCTCTCCCCCATCTTGCTATGTCCATCTCATGCTGTCTTTTTAACCTCCCTCACACACAAACACCCATATGGTCCACCTCAAATCTCTCGTCGTAAAGTCAGCAAATTTGATAATGAGTTACAGCGCAAAATGTGCATGGAAATAATAATCAAAGTTCAATTAACTATAACTCCACTTCTGTATATCGTATGAAATCAATGATATATTATTATGACATACATTTTAAATATGAAATCACCAGGACATTAGCTAGTCACCAGTCCACCTTGAATGGGTAGTTCACCCCTGGGACAGGCAAAATTAATACCTGTGACTTATACTTAATATTAAAAATGTAAGTTTTGTGAACTAAAAACAAGATCGGACTAATAAACCATTAGTATTTAGCTATTTGGACTGACTGAATCCCAAAAGGTCTGGCTTATGTTTTCAGGGTCAAATTTTGGACAGGCAGTCTCGATCATGTTAGTGAAAATGATGGGCATTTGTCAAATTGTAGCTAAGACCCTGATGGTCACATTATGTGTGTGCATGCCAGTGACATCACCAAGGGATAGATGGCCACCAATATTGTAATATTCCCCTATCAAAAAAGGAAAAATTTGCCACCCCTTAAATTCACTTCCCCTTCTCTCCTCCCCTCACCTATCCCCATAAGAACATTGTGGTGCCTCCATTGGCATGCTAACACACATATCCTG
Source organism: Amphiura filiformis (assembly GCF_039555335.1). Classification (NCBI taxonomy): domain Eukaryota; kingdom Metazoa; phylum Echinodermata; class Ophiuroidea; order Amphilepidida; family Amphiuridae; genus Amphiura; species Amphiura filiformis. Next base: position 25,343,029 of record NC_092628.1, read on the forward strand.
GTAATCTTTCTTATTGCACTGGATTGACTCAATACAGTGTATGCCTGTCAGGCAGTGGTACAAATTCATTTCCCCCTGTGCATTGAGACGACTACTGAATGCATCAACTTCATTCAAAGAATGTATACATATACGATGTGTAAAATAAATGCAATACCTGTAGTCGAGAATTAGAACACTTGGAATTTCATCACATTGTAAAAGTGTAATTGTCGCTAGTATCTTTAGTTAATGTGTGTGCAAATAACCGGAGGCTTGAATCCATGCATAAGGAAATGGCCTGGGGAATGGTAAGTATATCAGCATCATCAGTGAGTGTGTTACTGTTTGTGTAAGCTAGTATTCCCAGTTATATTAGAAACAGAGTCAGGATGAAATGAGGTCAGATCGTGGACTCCAACAAGATGCAGCAGATATTCCAGGAACAGTTTCACTTACTTGTATATTGTGAGTGTTGGTATCTAACAATGCCCTCATGTAACTTTTGAATGAAGGGAACACATTGTCATCCTGTGCTGCAAATTTTGTGTGATATGTTTATTCTTTAGTGCATAGTTTTCTCAGAATTTGAGTGTCACTAGAGCAGTATTTGTTGTCAACAAGTTGTTGAACCATAAAATTGCTCTACTTCTAAAAGTTGGATGCTTCAAAAAGTATCAAAATATTTTAAAGCGCACAAAACAATAAACAAAACTAGTGCAAGATATTTAGAATATGCATAATGTATTGGTTTAATTGAAGTTTATATCAACTGCTCACTTTGTGGTTAGTGCCCAGAATTTTAACTTATGCAATTGACCTGTTATTCACACCATCCACTGGTTCTTAATTGGTAAGCATAGTCTCTTTAAAGGTTCTTTTCATATTAGTCTGTAAGTCACTGAGCGGACTTGTACCTGCATAGATCGATGAGCTTTTTAAAACTTTCTCTTATTTATTCACATCATCCACTGGTTCTTAGTAGGAAAGCATATTCTCTCTATAGGTTACTTTCCATTAGTCTGTAAGTCACTGAGTGGACTTGTTCCTGCATAGATCAATGAGGTTTTTTAATACTTATTATTCACATCATCCACTGGTTCTTAGTTGGTAAGCATATTCTCGTAAGAGGTACTTTTCCTATTAGTCTGTAAGTCACTGAGTGGAATTGTTCCTGTGTTGATTGGTGAGCTTTGTAAAACTTAATTCACCTGCTCACAAACTATAGGTTGTAGCTCTCAGTTACGTAATCACCCTAATTACACCAATCCACATCGAGCTTCACTGGCTGCCCGTCGATTTGCGCATCCAATTTAAACTTGCTGTTCTGGCTTTCAGTTACTTCAATGGCACTGTACCACCATACCTGTCATCTGCGCTTTGTACAAGTTTATCAAACTTCCCGCTCCTTTCGATCATCCTCTGAAAAAGTTACTCAAAACTCCTCGGGTTAACCTCAAATCCGCTGGTGAACGCTCATTTTTGATTTTGCTGCTCCAACTGTTTGGAACTCGCTTCCAAACAGCCTTCGTAGCTTTGTCAGCTTAAAACCCATCTCTTCCATCAAGCTTTTCCAGATTCACAGAATTAATTGCTTCTTTGTTTGTTTTTCTTTTTGATGTTTTTATGCGCTCGAGTTCATGGACGATTTTATGGCTTAAAAGAACCATTCATTATTATTATTATTATTATTATTATTATTATTATTATTATTATTATTATTATTATTATTATTATTATTATTATTATTATTATTATTATTATTATTATTATTATTATTATTATTATTATTATTATTATTATTATTATTATTATTATTATTATTATTATTATTATTATTATTTCGGATTATCCCTTTTAATTTGTATCATTATCTTTTGTTCTTGCGCAAAGATTAGTGAATAAATATGTTGAAATACATACTTAAAACATATTTTGTACTTGTCTCAAAATTTCAAAAAATAACTTAAGGTAATTAGGCCAAATAGGGCCTATTCATTCCTTTCATCATTTCAACAAGTTAATGAAGCGTTCTTACTTTTAAATCACCAAGATAAATGATGCTGAACAATGCTCAGTGAACATCCTAATGGTTACAAACATGCTTTCTGAATACATAAGGTTGAAAGAGAAAATGTAGGTTTTGAAACATGATAAATGGTGCATGGAGACAATGACTGATATATGTAGGTTATTTCTTGTGGTCATCAGCCCAAGTCATCCAGTATTTCATTAGTTAGGTTCAGACAGCCGTAAAAATCCAAGGATTTGAACCTCCTAATCTGGAAATGAAGTTGTAAGTCATATTGCTGAGGTATGTGCACATGATGCTTTTGCCAGCTGAAATCACTGAGCCATCCTGTAAGGGATTAAAAACTGTAAAAGTTCATAAGGGCAATGTTGAGTCATGTACTAAAGCATGTGTGTTCATCAACTATAGCTTTAGTCACCTCTGCCTTCGCTGCACACCAGTTGGTTTTCTCTCACTATGTGGAGTGAGTGGCTGATCACACTGATGGCGGAGCAAAATACTAGCTGGTCAGATGGTCTAATTCTAAAAACATGTTACAGTGATTTACTACAGGGTATTATTGTATTATTGTATGATCAACTTATAAATTATAACTATAAAATTTATAAATTATAACTATAAAATTGTTAACTAATTTTTGTACCAAAGTATTATGAGATGTAAATTACACCATGTCAGAACCAAAATGGCTGGTAATGGCACCTATTGTCTTCACATTCTTAAATCATGATGCAATTCCAGTCCCACTTCATCTAAATTCAAAGTTCCTACATGTGTATGGGTTGTAGAAATAGGAACTGACAATTCTTTATGCACAATCATAGAGTGAAACTCTGAATGAAGGATTTGAACGTGTTCGAATGACACAAACCTCCAAGTTTCTTCTGAGTGCACTTGGTGGTTCAAATAAACCCCTTGAATATCTTTAGGTTTGAAGTGGGTCAAATCTCTTAGTTTTCCTAGGAGTGTTAAACCTTTAACTCTCTCCACACAGGTGTCGACTGCAGACGACAAGTTTTAAGAAAATTGAAAAGTGCAAAAATTTCACAATTGTAAATTTTCATAACCATATTTGGAACCAGCATGAACAATGCATTAAAGTGAGTAAAAACAAGCCTAGCATTGATTCAGTGGTTCTTAAGATAGGTCTCAAATCCTTTTTATGCTGAAGCCTATGGCTAGCACGCAGAGCATTAAGTGCATCCGTATGACTGCAATCCCTGAACCTTCAGATTCCGATCCTATGAGTTTCCTCCCAAGTTTCTTCCTCCCGTATGAACACTCTGAAAACAAGAAGGTTATGAAATGTGATAAAGAGTGATAAATGTCATATTTTGATTCAGGCGTAGGTAATTGTATTCTTGTCATCCACTCATGCAAAATAAAAGTCAAATAAACCAAGACATTCAATCGCACGTCAGTATCTAATTCATTTCAGGTCTGGTCATCAATTTAGGCAAGTAATATTATACAAATACCAGATATCATGTAACCATTGCATTCGCTCCGTAAAATAAACCTAGTCATTCTATCCTACTCTCTTTAAAATGGATATCAGGCTCGTCCCAGATTGAGTCAACTAGTAGCTTAAAATAAAATCCAGGCTAAGGCTAGAGGCTAAGGTATCATGCAAGTTCCTGAGTTGACCCATAGTGCCAGGTCAAGTTTTTCTCGACCACAGGCTATATATGTGACTTGGTTTTTGGATTAAGTTTATGTCCCTGAAGTCATGTCCTTATTTTACTTTAGCTTCTTTCCTTCAGAAACAGGTGGCATGAAGATTGTATTTTCATCAGTGATTTCAGCGCTAGTGGGGTGTTGGGTAGCGTGAAACTCTACCATGCAATCAGAATTGCCACAGTTTGTTTTGGGCCAATTGTGCGGCAAACACTTTGCTGTACAAATTAGTAGATAGGCTTTTTTGATGAGAATTCATAATAGGTTATCAGTATTGTATGGTAATACTCATACACCAACAGCTTACTCCTAGAAATACTATATAACTTACATGGCTATACCTTATTAAACTCGGGATTTATGTGGATTCTGTTACTGCACCTGTCAGTAAAGTCCGCATTACACTTGTGATGTGTAAATCAATTTACAAGTCTGTGTGTCAGCTACATGATAGGCAAAACTGCACTTTGGATAGATGCTATGCCCAAAGCTACTACTTGTGGGACATTCTATATCCATTTATGAGTCTCTCCTATTGTGAACGGAAAGGTTTAAGATCGTGATATATGAATCTTTATGTACATGTTGTATTATTAAAATATCAATCAAAATCGATACAAAAATTAGTGACCACAGGCACAAAACTTACACATGGTCCAGCACCGTTTTCCAACTGGAAAAAATGTGGAAAGTGAGGAGTAAGAATTTGGAGGGTATTTGTCTTTTTGAAGGGAAATTTTGATCATCTTCCACTGAAATTTTCATTTTTCCAGCCTTGTCCTTAAGAGACTCGAGCCTGTGACTGTGAGGCTATATGCTATAAAAAGAAGGTGTGGCACTGTCAATACGGCTTGTAATATTTACTAAAATGCACCAGACAATTTGTCTGTAGCCCAATTGTATGTTTAAGACACAAGTTGGCAACTTGGCCTGCAATTTAGTTTAAAGTTTATAGAGATGACTTGATTAGGAACTATTTGGCATCTTGTAACAAATCAATAAGAAACTGATGAGGCACAGTTGAGGGTAGATTGGTAAAAAGGATAGATGTGAGTTAGTCAACAGTTGCAGTACCAGAAATTGAAAAATGGAAATTTTGGAAAACATCGAACATTTACCCAAAATTTGACAATTTGTTCCCAACATAGTGTGATTCAGTCAGTAATTTTTTGTATTAACTGGGTGATGAGGGGGGTAATGAGAGGGACAAAAAGCCCAAATTTGAGGTGGCAAATACCCCTTGGTACTGCCACTGTTAGTAAATAGTCATGTTACTGCAAAGTTTGTTGATCCCTTATAGTTTGTTTCAGAATATTTAATTTATTTATGCCACAAATCTGAAAGGCATAATTATTTCGTATTGTTTTCATTGCTGTTTTTCCTAAGTTTGTCCAGGAAACTAAGCAAAAAAAATACTGCAAAGCAATGCACTACTTTTTACACGCATATTCATTCAAATAAAATGTATTTAAAATTCGATACATTTAGCTTTCAATTAATGTGATGTTTTCCATATTCTAGCTTCTGCAAATAGGTTAGCCAAACATTTTACATTGTTTCTTTGTTTTTGAGATATTTAAACATAAGTTTTAGATTGGTTTATGTAATCATACCAGCTTATATCTAGCTTATATCCACATATATCTTGAACATGAATGCTTACCAAATGTCCTTCTATTAGGCAATGTAAATATTAGTACTCTGAAACTAGAACAAATGGAACAAGTCTGTAAAACTATCACTGTATTTAAGTGTATTTTATTATCTCCCTGGCTTTTGCCATAAGGGGATCTGGTGATAGTGTATTCATTATCTCACTGACTGTTACTATAGGGGTGGGAGTCTAGAATGTTTTGCAGCAAGTTTTCAAAAATGTTTTCTGAATGTTATTAAAATGTTTTATTCCCTTTATATAACCGGACATTTCAATGTTTTCTATAAAACATTTTGTGTTTGCAGGGTACCTCACCTCTTCATTAAAGGAGTTAATTAATCCTTGATTGAATATTGTGAAATTTTTCTTACATTTTCCAGGTGCTGTACTTGAAGAATCTGACCAAGCATGTTACAGAGGAAGATCTTGTGTCGCTGTTCATCAGATTCCAAACCAGTGACAAAGAAAAACTAGTATTCAAGTTATTGAGGTGCCAAGCATTTGTTACTTTTCCAGGTAAAAACAAATTATAAAATGTTGTGAAATGTATGATTCTTTTACACAAATTTGATATTTTTTAACCCCATGAGAACGACCTGCCGATTGGCCAAAAAGAAGTTATCATTATCAATTGAACCAATCAGCAACATTGTCAGAATAGTTTCACTCCGCAACAAAATTGGGGTGAATTATTTGCAAAGCTCCATTCTGATTGGTGATTAAAATGAAGATATCATGTAATTGACCAATCAGAGGCTATGTTAGATCGGCAGGTAGTGCTGAGGTGGTTAAATAACCAATATCAATAATTTACCAGGTTAGTTCAGGTTTTTATCACACAAAATATTCCAGTAGTGCATATCAAGGAGAAAAGAATATATGTATGGTTTGCTTTTGCTTGTGATCATCAGACTGTCAGGGTGTGAACACAGAACCTAAAATAAAATAAAATTTAATTCTTTGTTTGTAATTTGCTTACCAATTAATGAGCAACAAGATGCTGAAAAGTCTACTGAAATTGGACAAACAATTCAAGAGATTTCTTTGTGTAGAAAACAACCAACAACTTTCAGCCACAATATCTCAACTTTTAGCAACAATCAAAGAGATTAGATCAAAAGGGTACTAACTCAGAATTGCCCCATTCGTAAAGTTATGGTAAATCTGCTACATTGGTGTGTCACATATGGAGATCAAAAAATGTACCTCTAGCATTTATCGGCAAGAGCCAGAAATCAAACAATAATTTGTGTTTTTGAGCTCAAAGTCAATACAAAGGTAGCATTTGCTCATTATTGGCACAACACAACAGAATGCAAACAAGCAGACACTATAAATCAAAATTTGTTGGGCACATGGCCAAATAAAACAGAGGTACACAGTTTTTACCCAACACACAAACATGGCGGAGTTGCCTCTCTTTGTGTCTAATTTCTTCAACAAAAATCAGCTCATTTTGCAATAGGTAGACCTATAATAGCTTTACAAATTAAGTCATCTTTATTCATGAAATATCTTCTTATCTGAAGATGTAAGTTGAGGAGTACTTACAGTGGTAACCTGATATCTTTGTTATCTTCCAATCTTCTTTTTACTTCTTTTACAGATATAGAAACAGCAACAAGTGCTCTGAACCTTGTAAATGGATATGAGCTGAAAGGGAAGCCGATAATTATTCAATACGGCAAACAAGGAAGGTGACATCCAGGAATCACTGGTCAATGACACTTATATGAATGCAATTTTGAAAACAAATTGATGAACAGTTCAGTGTTGGATCTGCAGTGCTCGAAATAAGCCAAAATCTTGTATACTTTGATCAGCTCGTGATCAGCGGGAATTGTTAGGCTTTTACCACTACGCCGAGTAAAATAAAGTAGGCAAAGTATAGGACTTATATTTAATTATCAAAATAAAATATATTGATATTAATCCGTGATGTTATAAGGCCCATCGGTTACAAGCTGATCAAACTATTGTATATGGGCCCTTGGGTTTGAAATATGTTAAACTGGTCCACATTTTGTGACACTTTGATGCCACGCATTGATGTCGAAGTCTGCATTGAGTCCATCTTGCCAACTTTGGTAAAAAATGTTTTTGCTACTGTTCCTGTTCTGTACACATTGCCTCCCTGACTTCTTCACAAGCTTTTTCATACAATGCTTTGACATTTCTCATGACATCTGGGGAGAGTTTTCCAAAATGATATACAGAGTCAAAAAATGTGAGTGCTGATAGACTACCCTGTAGTCCACTTGCCCATTGTGCATACTCTGGATATTGTATTTAAGCTTAAAACTCTGATTTAATTAATGTGTGCACAATTGATAGATTTTCACATCTGATCTTTTCAGTCACCCTACTCCCTCTGTTTGTTAGCTTCCCAAGTGGACTACTGACTTTGGATTGCGGTTTACATGCATGCTTAACACGGCTGTCTATGAGCTTCTATGGATGAGATTGTCAGAAATCTGGCCTACTAAAATTGGCCATGATGTAATGCAGCTTTAAATGGCGCTGGCTTGTGATTGGTCGCCCAGATCTCGTTATGGTTTAAATCCTCCGGGTACCTGTCATTACCATTAATAACTACATGGTACACAAGTATGAGCCAGTATGCGGCCTTTGTGTGGTGTAATTGCATGAACGCGTCAGTAAGTGAGCGCGTCTTGTATTTGCTTGGGGTTAAATTTAATTGATAAACAAGTATGATTGACAGTGTGAGTGTTAGGGACTTTGCCCTTTCAAAATCCCGTTTAAAATTGAAAGTCCATAGTCGATATTTAACCTGGAATTTCGCGATTAATAAACTGGCAGATTCTAAAATCAGAATTGTTCAGTATTGAAGTGCCAATACAATTATGACATTATGATATGTTGCATTCAATAATATAAGCCTACGTACACTTTACTTTTTACTGTCACTAATATAATTATGTAAACTTTTTCATAACAATTTTATACTAGTATTTTGATGTAATAAATATCAGTATAATTTCGAGTTCAACTAAATGCTTTCATCATGATTAACATTAATAACATGCTTTTATTTATCAAAAATCGACTATGGCATAGTCTAGAGTGCTGAAGGCTTGTTTTTAAGTTTCTTTTCAGTAGTATGTTTTTCAGGACCACTCAAGGTCATCATTTTAAGGTAAAAGATTTTAACAAGTAGAATAAGTGTAGGTAGTGCACCGTGGTCCAATGGTTAGGGCGCGAGCTTCATAATCGAAAGGTTGTGGGTTCGAGCCCCACCGCGGCCAGTGTGTTGCGTCCTTGGGCAAGACGGCTTAATTCCTAATTGCTTCACTCCACCCAGGTGTAAAATGGGGAGCTACTGGGGGTAATCACAATCTAAGTCAGCTGAGAGTACCTGCGCATCAGTTGCGGACTTGTGGAAGCGGAAATGATTCTGATATATCCTAATGGCAGCAGAATAATTGTTGAAGTGTGCTGGTACTTAGGTGTAGCGCACGTTAAAACTTCCGACATTTATGTATGATGTCTTTGATATTGGAGACAGGCTGCAATACATAAATAACCACAGCCTTTATGTCTGCAAATAATCCTGAATTTGCAAACACCACCAGGGCAGGTTGGGACATTGATAAGCACCTGTATCATCTAATAAGGGAAAGCCCCAATCAATAATGTAAGCAGGGTTCCCTTTATACAATGACATCATCAGTATGGACTATATTTTGCTTTTTGGGAATCTCCAGATATCAGAGTTTAGATATCAGAACCCTTGTTCAATGTAAAATGAAAAGAAAGAACATGATAAAATGTGTTTTAAAATGATGTAACTGGGAATTCCATGTGATTGTTGACTATAAACTGATAGAGAGGGAGTGATTTAGCCAGGTGATTCAGGGCAGTCTATATCAAGTGTTTTACTGTATATGAAATTAAGTGCTCTCAAAGAAGAGCATTTGCAAACCAGATAACTGTTGCATAGCAAAAGTGCTACTAACTGGGCCGCTGAATGAAATAGATTGTGGATTTGCGACATTGATTTTTATATGTTCAGCCAGTTGTCTGCAAGTCTGCAGTGGACTTTGCCAGGATATAAACTTGCAATTGGATATTATCATTTCAGAGACAAAATCTGAAACTGGTGATTTTACCCATAATTAGCGAAACAGGTCAGCAACAAGAACAAGAGTCACAAATATTATAATTGTTATAACCTTTTGTAATATAATTGGAATTTTAGTTGTCAGTGATTCTATTTTTTTTTATATGCAAAAGTATTGTCCAACTATACTGTACTTTCAAATAAATAATTCAATTGTTTGAATTATAGAACTGTGTGTTTATTGTGTATCTTTGAGTGTACTTGAGTAATAGAGTTTTTTAGCCTTCGGCCTTGTTAGATCGTAACCAATTTAAGCATACTCATTTCATACCTGACAGCAATTTACAGTAACATTTTCAGATATGGTAGCCTATACACCAAAATAGAGTGTTTAGTATCCCCACTACAGAAACTTCATTACCCATCTTCAAGTGTATTTTGTTTTGTATAGAATGCAGTAGACATGATCAATATAGCCACATGAGACAAAACACAGCAAATGTTTAATGCAATGGCTAGACTAACAAAAACTTAGAGAGAGGCTTTTAAAAGTGGTAACCCAATCAGCACTGCCCTTAAAATAAACACATCACCATTGAAACACTGAACAGTTTTGAGCTAAATGGGTGAAATTGGAGTAAAATATTGTGTCTATTCTAATGCCACCTGCCGTCTAATTCAAGCTTGCTCTTAAGGGCTTGTGTCTATTGTGCAGTGATCAATATGGTACATTGGAATGTGTATTCCAAATTAACTTTGAAAACGTACACACTACCAATTTATCAGGCCTGGTTCTGTTCTAAAATGGACACTGAGTGTACAAAAATGGGGTTTCAAGTAAACAGATGTAGTGTGCAGAAGGTGTCCATGCGCTCATATTCAAGCAGGGAAGGAATGAACAAATAGCAAAAATAAAGTGCACTTTACTTGGTTCTAAGCAGAGTATTGGCAAAGAACTTGGTGTTTATTTCATGCTGCTCATAGGTGTTTGTCTAATGTGCCAGTCATGGAGAAATTGAAACTTAGCTTGTGGTGATGTGATGAGTAAAAAAAGGAAAATAGAAAGTGAGCAAATGTTACTATTTGTCAAGGTTTGTATTGTCTTCTGAATTACTTAAATCTAGTTATTCTGTTAAGATGCTGGGAAGTTGGAAGTTTAACCATTTCTTCATTTGCAGGTTCAAACTCTCTGAGGTTCACGGGCATCATCTGAACATAAGCCATTAATGTTTTCCTTTTAGACTTGGGGGAATAATATTGTTATGTTTGCTCTAGGCTTAACCTTAATTTTGGATGAATATTAATGAAGATAATTTACATATTTCATTGGCAGCTCAGTATACATGATACAAGGTATATAGATATACTTTCTGACTCAAGGGATCACTTTTGTTATGTTTTCTGTAGGCTCTCCCGTGAACTCAGTATACCAAGTATGTTTTATTTAAATAAATATTCATGAGCTTAATTTACATAATTCATAACTGCAGAACCAGCCTAAGTAGGTCAGTGCTTGATCGTTCGTAATGCAATATTCATGAAGATTTTGGGTGATTAAGGGATCTAAAATGAGCGTTTATTATGCGTTTCGACAGTATTTTTTGTGGGACATAAGAGCACCTCAGACCTATCGAATTGCATTCTGAATACGAAGCATGTCTTTCTGATATCAAATAATTTACATTTTTTGAAAATCACAATATAATACAAATTTTATGACAAATTATAAAAATTTGATATTTTTCAAATTTTTGATATATAACAGTCCTCGGTAAATTATATAAATCTAATGATATATTCTTAAAGTATATGTAGCAGGGAGGAAAAGTCGACGGTCAATTGAAAATTTGACCTTTCATATTGAAGATATGGATTTTTTCCCAAAAGACCTAATTTTTTTGGTGTTTTGGGGAAAAAATCCATATCTTCAATACTGAAAGGTCAAAATTTTCAATTGATCGTCGGCTTTTCATCCCACCTACATACACTTTAAGTATAAATCATCAGATTTATAAAGTTTACTTCAAGTACTGTTAAATATCAAAAATATCAATTTTTAATGATTTGCCATAAAATGTGTATTAAATTGCGAATTTCAAAAATCAAAATTATTTGATATCAGAATGACATTCTTCGTATTCAGAATGCAATTCGATATGTCTGATGTGCTCTAATGTCCCAAAATAAATACTGTCCTAACGCTCATACCCCAGCCCTTAAACCAACTGAATTTGTGCAAACTTTCAAGTTGGTAATTTTTAGTAAGAACAATTTGCAAAATTTATATCACTGTAATTTGTTCTTTGTTCAGCAGACTAATTGACAAATTATTTAGACATATAATAATCAACATGCTTCCTCATCCGAAACTTTTTCTGAGAAGAATTATAACTATCATGCGTGGTGGCATATTAAACAGTAAATATAGATTCACCTGCATTTAAAGGTAAGGGTTAAATATCAAATACCAATATAGAAATTTGAGTACTTGAGTGGTAATAGGGGCTTCATCATATGTGGGATAAAAATAACAAGTTATTTTTATCTTTAGATATCATATACATGGCATTCAGTATATAGAAATAGTACAGAAGCCAGGGGAGTGGGTCCCTTGATGGGGTTCAGGTGCTAGTTATCTTTAACATGTCCAGGGTAATCTACTTCTGAGCTAAGCAAAATTTTGAGATTTTATTCATTCTGGAAAATCTGTTAACGCGGCTGTGTACTCTAGCCATTGTTTCTTTCTCAAAATTGAGTTTTTATGATATGTTTGTACCTTGTTATGTTTTTTATAAATACAAGGAATGAAAATCCAGATTTGTAAACTCCAACTGCAATATTTTAAGGATTTTATTTCACTATTCCACTCGTGTTTGAAATTGAAAAGGAAAGAAAATCTTTGTTGTACCAGCAAGGTACACGCGCGCAACATCTCATCGCGTTGCGTATCGCGCAATTTGTTAACGCACAAATACGCGACGCCTTTATACGCGACGCTTATCTGCATGCGCGGCGCATCTTATGGAAACACCACGGAAGCACAAAAACCTAGTGGTCAAATGGCTCCGTTTTAGCTGATAAAATGTGGGTTTTTTCAAGTTCTTTCCCCGATTTAAATATCAAGTTATGAATGGATTTCGCTCAAACTTCTCAAGGGGCTGTGGATTTACCCGATGTTCACGTAATATAAGTTACAAAAACGAAAACTGTCGCATTCTTCTGTGAGATTCGATGAAAGTGCAAAATGTGACCACTTTAAACTTCAACGCCCATTATTTCAATGTTCATTTTCTCGGTAAAATGATGATTTAGGTACACGATAACTCAATAAATACATCATCTATAGGTAAGCAAATATGATCATTGTAAAAAGCATGATCAACTCAAGAAACGGTTTTCTCATTTTTTAATATTTTGGTCTATTTCCGATTTTGGGCATCATTTTGTGCAAATAGGCGTTTTTGAATTTTAAAAGTTCATTTTGATGCCTTATATGGTCAATATCTCAAAAAATAAGGCCAATATCAAAAAATAAAAAACCGTTTTTGGAATGGAGCCTCAAGATTGAGCTAAAAACAAAATAAAATATTTTGGAAAGAGTGTTTTGTTGTTATGATGTACCTAACAAATATTGCCAAAAACTCACTTTTTTGTGATTTTCTTCAGAATTGTTGTTTTTACCCCAAATCTGTATTTATATTAAGATTTATTGATGTCTTGCCTTCATAAAAATGTATACTTTTATATGTTTTATGCTTGAATAATTACAAAGTTATTGCACTGTTACTACATGCATGTCTGAGAGTACACAGCCACCTTAAGGGCTATAGCAATGTTTGCACAGTATTTTTTGGGACATGAGAGCACATCAGACATATTGCATTCTGAATACGAAGAATGTCCTTCTGATATCAAATAATTTAGATTGTTTGAAATTTGCGATATAATACAAATTTTATGGCAAATTATTAAAATTGATATTTTTGATATTTAACAGTCCTCGAAGTAAAATTGATAAATCTAATGATATTTACTTATGTAGCTGAGAGGAAAACCCGACGATCTTTTGAACATTTTGACTCTTCAGTATTTAAGATATACATTGTTTTTCCCCAAAGGACCTAAAAAATTTAAATCTCTGTAATAAATTGGCTGTATGGATTGCGGTAGACAACTATGGATTCATCTTCACACTTGTGATGTGTCATGACGTTTTTGTCAAAAAAGAAGATTTTGGTCAATAGTGGACAAGTTTTAGTCAAAGTGGAAAACATGATGAAAATGTGACATAGCATACAAGTCATGTGTGAAAGCTGATTTATCCTGGATGTCATTGAACCCTTGGAATAAAATACTTTGCAAATGTTTCTTTTGATTGTGCTGAATTTGGAGCCAGACATTATTTATCAAAATAATATAATTAGTATTGATGGATAGGTTGATTACGTTTACAGAGAGCCCGATTTTCAGGAAATTTCCTGATTTCAGGAAATCCTGCTTGGTGTATCGTGTACAAATCTAAAGAAAAATTCAGGTATATCAGGATTCTTGATGATACTGACTGGCATCTTTGTTTGAAAGTAATAACTTGTTGAATAAATTACTTAACTTATTAATTATTCATTGATTAATTAGAGATTAATATGCATCAGTTGATTTGACACTATTGTGAACAATTTTCTTTGCCTTTAGAAAGAAGAGTTTCCAAATTTCACACCCTCAGGCCATATTCAAAGGTGCTTAGCAAAATGATTTTTTACAGTGCCTGAAAAATAACTGATGTGAATAACCTTATTGATATACATCTATACTGTCACTATTTAACTACTTTATTACACTATTGGTAAATTATACTTTATTACAGCAATAGTGCCAACTTTTTTTCTCTCTAAAACGTGTGCAAAATAAACTTTTTTACATTTTGCTTTTCATTTGATGTTGGTTGGGTGTCTGCAAATTGTTCATTTGCATAGAGTGTACAAATGCTTATAAGGCACTGTGCACCATAGTGTCTCCTGCATAGGGCAAGGCTGGATATCTATAAGCAGGATTTGCATTCATGTAACTCTTTGGGCATACCAGAAAATTGCATCAGGCTATAGGGTGTCCCTAAAAGAACTCTACCATCAGAAACTTTAATCTGTGGGTATTTTAATGCCTGAACCCACAGCAGCTGAAGGGAGTATCCCATTATGCTTTGTGGTACCATAATAGAACTTAATGTGCATAGAAATTGTACACAAAATCCCTCAATTCAACTTTAAATAACTCGCTTAAATCAGGGAAGCTTAGACTTTTGTTTGCAAAAATATGACCCCTAAAGTATTGTGAAACTATATTTTTATATACATTTGCTATGTGCCATGCAGATATACTGTAATGCATGATGGGATACTCCTTTAAGCTGCTATGGCCTGAACCAAACAGAACTAAATTTGAGGAGTGAAACAGCTATCCCATACTTCTTGAATTTTAACAATTGAAGCTCCATTCTTGAATTAATACAATTTCGCACCTCATTTTCAATCCATTTCACAGAGTTAAACATAAACTATATATGAACAGTCATTACAAGAGAGGCCCCATGCTTAGTGCATAGTCCCCAGATACAGATCACTAACTGATATTTGAATCAGCGGATTGGATTAAAAATGAAGTATTTTTTGTAAAATTCTTATATTTTAAGAACAAAACTGCCAATTTTCAAAATTGAAGAAGTATATGAAAGCTACTATGCAAATACATAGGCATTATGTTATTGTTATATTTGGTCTTTAAAATACTTTCAGGAGCATCTTGTATTATGTAGGTTACATTGGATAGATTCATGTTGAAGGAAAGGGTTTCAAGCAATCATGTCACCTGCAAAGGGTAAGGATGGATGTCAATAATCAGGATTGTGTATGTGTAAATTACCCTGCATACCAGCTTACCCCATTATGCAGATTGCATGGATAGATTCATGTAGGATGAAGAAAATAGTTTTTAAACCTGGTTGGAGGGCAAGGTTGGATACCAATACTCAGGATTTGTGTTTATGTCAATTATATGGGATACCAGCGAATTGCATCAGGATATCATGCAGGCTACAGTGGATAGAAGAAAAAAGGTTAAACCATGTCCTTTGGTTCATTTC
Source organism: Amphiura filiformis (assembly GCF_039555335.1). NCBI lineage: Eukaryota > Metazoa > Echinodermata > Ophiuroidea > Amphilepidida > Amphiuridae > Amphiura > Amphiura filiformis. Next base: position 25,358,588 of record NC_092628.1, read on the forward strand.
TTTCCAGGATCTGTGCTTGGTTGGGGGGCAAGGCTGGCTATTAATACTCAGGGTATTCATGCCAATTATCTGGCATACCAGCCGATTGCATCAGGCTATCATGCAGGTTACTGTGGATAGATTCATGATCTCATACCAACGTGTCACATATATGGTCGAATCCAACGAAAAGTGTACACGGCATGTTCAGGGCCATAACTTAAAAGTATTAATCAATTGGCATTCGTGTTTGTATTGTGTTTATTCGCCTTTGATCATACGCCATCGCCATATATAATAAGACCCCTTCTGTGAAAAACTTAGACACAGAGACCCCAAAACATGCTATTTTTACCCATTTTTTCAAAATATTTCTTAAGGTATTTTTAAAAACATCTAAATCAGTTATGAAAAGAAGTCATTGGATTGAATCTAAATTGATTTCCTGAAAGGTGTGTATTCAAAGATTGCCTGTTCAATTTTTCACATATCTGTACATAATTATGAATTTTTTGTGATAATTTTTTGAGTGGTATTTTTTTACATTACCTACGAATACAATTTTTCATAGTATGGAAATCACTAATAAATGCATAATTGATACAAGCTTTGATATGTCCAATACTGAAATGCATTGCATTCGGACATCTTTATTATTGTGTTTAGCTGCCAGAAATTCTAAATGGCACAAAGGTAGGTTTGGTAAAAAGTATGCATTACCTCCGAATACATGTTAAAAGCTGTGCCATTTCCACAAAGTGAGAGAATAGTAAACAATAGTTAAGCAATAGGTGCAGGGTAATACACTCTTTATTTCTACCAAGTTTCAATAACCTGCGTTTAAATATTTCTGAGATGTCAACAATAAAAGCAAGTATTCGTAGGTAAATTTCGGTAACCGAATGTTACCTACGAATACACTTTGACATCATGACAGTATTGTGAAACACCGCCATTCATGCCAATGCCCATATTGGTACATAACGAAGGCCTGTATGTTTGCTATCAAATCATATGTCAATGAAAGTTGCGAATTCACATACATGCCCACCATGCAAAACTGAATACGGCTTAATTGGTGAAAAATATGTACTGAAATAGACGACATTTGAAAGAAAAATCAGATTCAAAGAAGATTAGAAGGGATAAATACTTGGATTTGTCAACTGTCATGTGTGCTTCATTTTAAATGTTTACAGACCTTCTGGTTTCTGAGTAATTTGTGTCCAAATTGATTTATTCGAAGGTAACTTTTGACGTTTTCGCTAAGGTTACCTACGAATACCATGGAAAACACGACTGTTCTCATTGTCTCATGATCTAGACAACACATTGATGGACCCTGGTATAAAGCTAATTGTAGTTGCCCTCAAACGAAAGGCCACAAGACGTAACTGCCTCCAAGATGGACTTCACAAGTCTGCAATAACGGTTTTATGCGATTTGTGTGCAATTAAGCAAATTAAAGTCACTTTAGTGCCTTTGTTTCTTACTTCAATCATCTTTCAACCGCTGTGAACCGACATTATTAATACATGATAGGGTCTAAAGTATCAATAAACGCACATAAAGAAAATAATACATTCAAAGTGCTTTATAAAATGAAGTTTTGATTACGATATCCACCAAAAGTCTAATTCTTACCTACAAATACTGAAATGTTACTTACGAATACAGCATAATACATGACATGTGTAATGAAGTGTCCCTACCAATGGAAATTAATTGTCAAAAACTTTAAGCGGTACCCCAGGACACTATTATTACCCACATACGGATTCATTCAACAATTATTTATTATGTAAAATTGCTGATTAACTACTTGTATATCAAAATGAAGTGGTCAAAATCTTGCTAAAAGCATCAACAAATTTTTGATCTAAGGTAATAGCATTTATTCATTTGGACGTACCATCTGAAAGAGATCTAAAACTACCATTTTATTAATTCATTACCATAATAGCAAAATTTAATCCTATAAACTCAATATAGATATTGTTAAATCGCTCATGTTACCTACGAATACCGGGTTTCTTCACCTTTTCATTGTATAAAGCGTTAGGTGTATGCGTATAATTCCTAATATTCTTGAAAACATATATCCTACTCGTTCTTATACAATGTGTAAATTGATTCATACTCATTTGATAAATAAAATACAGAAACTGACCTAAACTTCATTTTCAAAAATAAACTAGCATAAATTGACTAAGATCATATTGATCGCATTATAAAAAATAAAAACAAATATTTTCTGGTTGAGCTAGCATTTGCCTGACACCCTGTGGTCTACATTACACGAAAAAAGGCGTTAATGGGAATATTCCATTTGTTTTAGGTTGATTAGTATTGCGATAGTGAAAGCATCCTAGTGGTATTCGTAGGTAACATTGGGTTTTGATATCACATTTACTATCACACATCCTGGATTTATTTTTCAAGATTAGTAATGGCACTTTTGGTTCCTATAAGGCCAATATGTAATCAATCAATGGGCAAAAGGAAAAAATTGTGGAGACATTTTTATTTCGGACTTTTATTTTTGGCCCGTGGACACTTTTGGTTGGATTCGACCATATACAGCTAGGGACAAGGGTGGATATCAATAATCAGGGTTTGTGGTCATGTACATCATCTAGCATTTCACTCAATTGCATGAGGCTATCATGCAGGGTATTTGGTGAAGAAAGTGTTTCAGCTTCTAGGATGCATTTTTAGTCAATGGATGGATTTACTAGTAGATTGATGACTAATAGATTGATGTAAGTGATATCATCTGGCTTCCACCGGATTGCATCAGGCTATGGTGAGGAGGTTCTGAAGCCTAATCTAACAAAGGGGGCAAAGGATGCAACCCCCTCAGGATTTTGTCCCGTTGCTGTTAAATTCTCTAGTAAACCGCCAAACGGCTTCATGAATTGTCCGACCATCTTGTGCTTATTTTATCAAAACCTTTTTTACCCTAATATCTTACTACCCAAAAGTAGTGTAGGCCATCCAACTTTGAGGTTTGAGGGAGCAGTTATTGAGGCCCAGGTAAAAATTTTCATCAATTTTTAGGTCGTCCAAGGGAAAAGAACTTATTTTTTGAAAATTTTCCAATCCAATTTTCAGCCAATTTTGAAGGAAAATCTGTGATTTTTAAAGTTTTGATCAATTATGACATCATTGTGCCATCAAACTGGGAATGTGCATATTTTTTATATCAAAGGAAAGTGGAGACCCATTTCTAGCTAGTTCTAGCCATTGGTAATGAAATCATAGACATCGGACATTTGATATTGAAAACCCAGAGGGGGTCGCAGCTACTCCGAGTTTGTTAGATGTTAGATATGTAATAACAAATGCCCGAGTGAGATGAACAAAAGTCATCAGCTTACAAAACTTAACTATTAGAATGATGACTGAAGATTGATGTAAATATAAATTATGGGATATCATATTTCTTATCAAGAAAGGTAATCATCAAGCTTTGACCCCCAAATCTTGAAGATTGAAAGTAAATCTTACACTTACGATAAATGCATATGATAGGATGTGCGTACTTGCTATATAGGATGAATTTTTACACAATTTGTTTTTGTGCGACAACAATTTCAAGCCCACTTGATTTTGAATTATCTAATATCTCATTGTATGAATTGACTTAAACATAAACTTATATATGAATATTTTTGGCATGTCTGAAATATTTTCAACAGGCTGTTGAATGCAAAAAGCACAAAAACCAATGTACTGTAAACACTTCAACTTTAATCAAGTATATTCTTGCATTCATTTTGAAACCCACTTTAATTTTTTCATCCACCTTAAGGCTATTTATCTATCCATTTCTGCACCTGCCATTACCAATTACCTCTTTCATCTTCCCTCACTTCCCCAAAATTGCCAGCCCTACTTTTTCCTCATTTTTATGGAACTCCCCAGCTCCTCTTGTTCCTTGACATTAATTTTACTTGTACCAACTTCCTTCCTATATATTTCCTCTTGTGAATAAACTGAATTTCCTTTGCATTTTGCATATGCTAGCGTAGATGACCTTTTTGTGTTTTCGATATTTATCCTGGCCTGGAGTTTTCCTCCAAAATATGGAGGTTATTAATGTGGGATTATTTGCATTGTAACCCAACTCCTGAGTGTCCGTAAAGGAAATAATATCAGGAAGGTAAATATATGCCAGGTCTCAGATGGTCATTTTTATTAGCTGAATATTCAGCTTCCATATACACATGTACATGTATGTCACTTGTTCTGTACTTTTGTACATATAACATAACAAAATAACTAGTTTGAAAATATTTTTGGCAAAAACACAAATACCTGATCCAACTGCTTCCTTAATACTTGCCTTGCAGAGTTTTGTTGCAGTGATTTTACAACGTTGTTCCTTAATTTGACAGATTTATGCATGATAATTTTACAATATAAAATGTCAATCTACATTGACATCTAACATTTTAACCATAAAATGCAAAATTAAAACATACAGTTGTTTTAAACATTGAACAGTATTGTACTTTCTCTTTATGCAAAACTTTAAAAAGTTTAACCATAAAATGCAAAATTAAAACATACAGTTGTTTTAAACATTGAACAGTATTGTACTTTCTCTTTATGCAAAACTTTAAAAAGTTTTGCATAAAGAGAAAATGTCATTAAAACATAACATTTTAAAAACTGCAATTTTTTTATGTCAATCATATCCAGCTGAAATCTGAGAGAAACTGCAGCCAGGCACAAGAGTGACCTGGTGAAGGGCATCGCTGTAGATAGCCTTTTGTGGCATTTGTACACTCAGGCGTATTTCCCCAATTAGAACCGACTGTAACAAGGTCTATTATCATGGGTCATGTGCCCCACTTTTCCAGAGGAACCATGGGGAGAGTTGATTTCAATTTTTTTGGTCCTGCAGAGATTTCAACCCGGAACCTCTCGCATCAAAGGCAAAGAGCTTTTAAAACCATTGTGCCATGCTGCTCCTTCAAATGTATTGCATATTTTCATTTTCGGGCTGGCACTTCAGTTTCTATCCGTACATGACTACAGCAGCTGTGGGGGTGGCAAGAATGATGAACTAAGGGGACCCTACTATGATCTGTTTAACATGTCAACAAAGTAGGGTACCGGCCCGTTTTTGAAGTACTTGCATGCATTATGGAGGCTGCAAGCATGATTCCCTTGTCTACTAGTTGGTAGAAGATCCTATGTAAGCTTTGAGTTGGCAAGCCGTTCGGCAAACCTGCGACAATGATTCTCCCTCCTATCCACAAGAGACTAAAGCTTGCACGTCTGGATAGCATCTATGTAAGATGTAAAGCGCTTTCACAGTATGATCCTGCATGGAGGTTCTTGTAAATTATAGTCATTTATATTTAAGTCCCATTATTGTCTTTTCATCCACCTACAGACTATTTGCATATTCTCTCGGTCACATTTGATCCATCTATTGCACTTACCCACTTCTCACGTCTGTCAAAGGGGACACCCTCATGAAATTCCTATTTACAGGGCCTTTCAGACAATATTCTCAGCATAGAAAATACCAATTTGGTAATTATTTGAAATTGATTTCCCTGATAAAAAACTTTTAAAATTATTTCATCAAGAGGTATTTATTTTATTGCACTAGAGTACCTGCAGCTGTGAGGGCACTGTAGCTGTACATAAGAGCACCATAGCGATGCTGTCTGATCCCCCAATGACCCCATATGACCTCTGACCCTAGATGACCTTGGCTTGATGACCTCAGTTTTTAATACATCCGCTGAGAAGACATTGCGATGCTCGCAGGGACTTGTGAAACCTTCCTGTTCCCGTCATATTGAGAATTCGTTATACCATGTTTAAGCCCTCGTATCAAGGATTTCACCCACCAAGTCTGAGCCCGATCGGACAAAGTTTGAAATTTGACCCCTCCATAATGACCTTTGACCTTGGTTGACCTCAATGTTATTTCGCGCATATATTCCCCTCGTATCAAGGACTCTACCCACCAAGTTTGAGCCCGATTGGACAAAGTTTGAAATTTGACCCCTCCGTAATGACCTTTGACCTCGGTGGACATCGATTTTATTTTGGGCATATATTCCCCTCGTATCAAGGATTCCACTCACCAAGTTTGAGCCCGATCGGACAAAGTTTGAAATTTGACCCCTCCATAATGACCTTTGACCTCGGTTGACCTCAATTTTATTTTGGGCATATATTCGCCTTATATCAAGGATTCCACCTACCAAGTTTGGGCCTGATCGGACAAAGTTGAAATTTTGACCTTTGACCTTGACCTCCGATGACCTTTAAGACTACCCCATAAACATGGAATGCCCGATACCTATCTATATCCGAAATATCGGAACGATGCGTCGAAGCGCGGCGAAACGCATAGCCGGACAGACGGACAGACAGACAGAGCTCATTATTTTATTAGTACTAGTGCACCTGCTGCTGTGAGAGTACTGGCATGATAGCGATACTGTTGGACCCCAGATGACCTTTGACCTCGGATGACCTCGGTGTAATTTTTTTCATGCTCCCCTCATACGAAGGATTCCACCCACCAAGTTTAAGCCCAATAGGGCAAAGTTTAAATTTAGCCCCTACATGACCTTTGACCTCGGTTGACCTCAATTTTGTTTTGCGCAAATATTCCCCTTGTATCAAGGAGTCCACCCACGAAGTTTGAGCCCGATAGGACAAAGTTTGAAATCCATGACCTTTGACCTTTGACCTCGGATGACCTCCATATAATGTTTTTCATGCTCCCCTCATACGAAGGTTTCGACCCACCAAGTTTGAGCCCGATCGGACAAAGTTTGAAATTTAACCCCTCCGTAATGACCTTTGACCTCGGACGACCTCGATTTTATTTTGGGCATATATTCCCCTCGTATAAAGGATACCACCTACCAAGTTTGGGCCCGATCGGACAAAGTTTGAAATTTTGACCTTTGACCTTCGACGACCTTCGAAACTACCCAGTAAACAGCGCCCGCCTGGTACCCATATATGTCTGAAATATCGGAACCATGCGTCGAAGCGCGGCGGAACGCATAGCCGGACAGACACACAGACACACACACACATCTAACGGCTATTATTTTAGTAGTACTAGTGCGCCTGTTGCTGTTATAGCCCTTTAGCTATTAGGGGGTATGTGGGCACTTATTGGGGTATGTGGGCGCTTATTGGGGTAGGGCGCTTATAGAAATCATTTTCAGCAATGAATGCTGGGAAGACACTATAGCATATTTGCAGCAATGCATTCTGGGTAGACATTTACAGTGCATTTCAAATTGGGCATGTAGCCAAAAGCTGAATTGAATCTATGAATGAATGACCTTGTTCAGCTGCTTGGGCAGCTTGAAACTTGTTGTAGATTGTCTAGTGGATTCTTTGTATCCATGTGCACTTGCTGCTTTGTATCCATGTGGGGTATTTTCCCCCATGACCTTTGACCTTGACCTCCGATGACCTTCGAAACTACCCGGTAAACAGTGCACGCCCGATACCCATCTATGTGTGAAATATCGGAACGATGCGTCGAAGCCGGCGGAACGCATAGCGGACAGACAGACAGACAGACAGACAGACAACGGCTATTATTTTAGTAGTACTAGTGCACCTGCAGCTGTAATAGCCATAGCTATAAGGGCACCATTTGCATGATAGAGATACTTTTTGACCCCAGATGTCCTTTGAACTCAGATGACCTCGATGTAATTTTGTCATACTCCCTCAAGTTTGAGCCCGATAGGACAAAGTTTGAAATCCATGACCTTTGACCTCTGACCTGGGATGACCTCCATATGTTTTTCATGCTCCCCTCATACGAAGGATTCCACCCACCAAGTTTGAGCCCGATCGGGCAAAGTTTGAAATTTGACCCCTCCGTAATGACCTTTGACCTCAGTTGACCTCGATTTTATTTCGCGCATATATTCCCCTGGTATCAAGGATCCCACCCACCAAGTTTGGGCCCGATCGGACAAAGTTTGAAATTTTGACCTTTGACCTTGACCTCCGATGACCTTCAAAACCACACGGTCAACATGCTTTTCCCGTCACCTACCCATGTCCCAAATATTAGATCGATGCGGCGAAGCGCGGCGAAACGCATAGCTGGACAGACATACGGACAGACAACGCTTATGATTATTATAATACTAGTGCACCTGCGGCTGTGAGAGCCCTGATGCTGTGAGAGCACTTATTGGGGTATGGGCGCTTATTGGGGTATGGGCGCTTATTGGGGTATGGGCACTTATTGGGGTGTGGGCACTTATTGGCGTATGGGCGCTTATAGAATTCATTGGCAGCAAGTTTGGGCCCGATCGGACAAAGTTTGAAATGTACAAATCATTTGCAGCAATGCATTCTGGGTAGACATTACAGTGCATTTCAAATTGGGCAGATAGCCAAAAGCTGAATGAAACCCGCTTGGGCAGCTTGAAACTTGTTGTAGATTGTCTACTGGATTCTTTTTATCCACTTGCTGCTTTGTATCCACCACGTGGGGTATTTTCCCCCATTTGACCTTTGACCTTGACCTCCGATGACCTTGAAAACCACATGGCCAACATGCTTTTCCCGATACCTATCTATATGCGAAATTTCAGCGCGATGCGTCGAAGCACGGCGAAACGCATAGCCGGACAGACAGATAGATAGACAGACAGACAGATACAGCCCGCTTATTATTTTATTAGTATAGATAGATAGATGGTTCGTGATTTTCCTCATGGAACAGCCAAATCTCGGCCAAAACAACCAATGGGAAGAAGCAATCTATCGCAAGTGACATCAGGCCGACCGAATTCAGGCTATATCTTTGGCGCCTGCCATTACCTATTTCGTCAATCATCATCCCACATATCAAAAAATAACCAGCCCTACTTTTTTCTTCATTTACTTAGAACTCCAAAACCATCCTTACTCATCATTTCCTCTGTTTTATGGCATTGTTTTGACCTGTACCAACTTCTTATTATATATTTTTTATATTGTGCATTTGCTAGCTTTGATGACCTTTTTACGTACGTAATATTTTTTTTTCACTGGGAGTTTCCTTTAAAAACAAAAAAAGCTTATTAATGTGGGATTATTTGTTTTGTAACCCAACTCCTGTGTGTTCATCAAAGGAAATAATATAGGAAAATAAGGGACCGATCGTTATTTACGGCAGGGGGGGGAATGGGTGTTTTGGAACAAATTTCGCGTTCCCCCTCGCGTCCGCTCAAAATTTTCGCGTTCCCCGTGGTTTTCCCAATTTTCTCCATTTAAAATTTAACAATCCCCCCTCCTGGTTCAACTAAAATTTCAGGCTCCCCCTGAAGACCACAAAAAATTTCGTGTTCCCCCTAAATTTACCCATTCCCCCCTGCCATAAATAACGATCGCTCCCTAAATATATGCCAGGTCTCAGATGGTCATTTTTATTAGCTTATTATTTAGCATCCATAAACACACACATATGTACATGTACAAGTGTGTCACTTCTTCGCCCCAAGATCTTAAATAGGGCTACTAAGAATACGCAATTGCGTTATTTGTAGCACAAGTCACAAAACTCTGTTCTGTGATTGGTGCAACATGTCCATCATGTCATGGATTATTTATTAATTACCAATTTATTAAGAATTTAATTTTTGCTGTCCTCAATATCGGTATAGGCCGTGCGTACAGAGTGTCATTGTATAGGATCTCTGAGGTCAAATGTTGGGTTTAGATGGTTGCAAGGAAACAAATAGCAAGGTATAGTTTGAGATTCCAGGTTCTTCTTTTGCAAAAAAGTAGAGCCTAGTTGAGGAAGAGTGAACCAGGAGCTACTTGTGTCCAACCAGGAGTTCAAACACATGTATTCTAGCATGCAAGTATGAGATATTGAGACTTTTTGCTTGCAGAGAGTTTGCTCCCGGTCATGTTATTATGAGGCTAACCAGGAGCTTCTTCAATTACTACCAATGGGCAAATAGAGCCTGGAACCTGTTTATTATTTCCCCTGGATGGTTGAATGGAGGTTATTAAACAATAATATCGTCACTTCTTGATGCTGGAAGCATAAAAATAGCTGTTTTAAGCAAATGTCTTTGCAAAAACACTTATCTAAGCAAGCCATATCATTTTGATTGATCTGTTTGATAGCATCATGTTTATCGTCTTAAGTGATTTTGCCAAGTTATTCTGTTAGATGGCAATTTTGTGTAGAGAGCAATATGTTGCTCATTTGCTATACTCTCATATTTGATCCCATAGAGGTATACTAAGTGAGTAAACTTCTCTTTTTGAATAAAACAATGAAAGGTCTATTAAGGTGGGTTGGAGGGGAGCCTAGCAGTGTTTGCGAATTATTGAGACAAATAAAGGTGGTACACAAGAGGGCTAATAATGGGTGTGTATACTATAAAGGAGATGGTTTTGGCACATCCGCGTATGGTCATTTGTACTTGGTACCCTATGACACTGTCTATTACTTAAACGTGGTCTCAGATTCAGTCCCTGGCAAGGGCCAATCAATGGGTATGAAAAGAAAAGAATATATGATATGAATTAATTAGAAATTAGAATCGCACTTTCCCCAATCATGTTGAACTTTTAAGCAAGACCATTCTTCTGAGGATTATCTTGTGGTGCATTGTAGGGCATATACTCCGCTTTCCTGACGATGAGCCAGTAAAAGAGTATGCATTGTATGTCCCAACTCATGGCAAGAGGAAACCCGGACAGCAACGAACCTTGTTCTTGAAATACATCCAGTGTCTTTTGGGGGATACGGACAGCATGCTGAGTCAAGGTCAACTATTAGCAATGGCTCAAGACTGATGTAGCTGGAGGAAACTTGTAATCCCCTGCTCCACAGCCAAAGAATGATGATGATTGTACAGAGAATCATATTCTTGATATGCCTGTCAGTAAAAACTCAATTTAAAATAGAGAAGGGTAATAACCTTCCGACTAGCCCAGTCATTCATGGTGTAATTTGAGATATTCACTAACTCTATGCAAACATGAACTGCACCAAAGGCTGCTGTGCTGCAGGAAATGAACTTTTAGTGATATTACTGAGTAGCATTCACTTCCTTTCTCAGAGTAGAATGCTCTCTGCCAAATTGCCAACTAGTACTGTAATGATTTTACCAAGGATACCACTCCTCCTTAAAAATCAGTATTGTACACACAAAATCAGTATTTTCATTAAAGAAATAACAGTATTCTTTAGTATTTTGTCAGTATCCTTTGCTTAAATCAGTACAAAATAATACTAACGAATACTGTTAATTCTTTTGTTCATGAAAGTGTGAAAGTACTTATTTTGTATGGAAAAGGTACTTATTGTTAAGGTGGAGTGGTCCAATAAACAACCCCATCTCCTTTAAAGATTTTGGTTTTTCAGGAAAAGTCCATATTTTACTCATTTATCCAGTAAAAATGTGAAAATATTAGGACAGAAAGTTGTTAGAGTGGGTCAACCCATGCACTTTTTCTTCACCAGTATCTTATGCAATGCTGCCATGAAATTCAACAGCTAGAGATTGGGTGTCAATGTCATTCAACCCAGGTGGGAAATAATAATATGCAATGAAATTGGACTATCCCCTTTAATTAAGTCTTGAGAATATTGAATAGTGTTTTAGAAGCTCACGTTTTTGTCAACTGTATAAGTGGTGCAATCAAGCAAAATCTTATCAAAGTTTCTTATTGGATTGTAACAAACATTTGCAAAGCTACATTTGCAGAAAACCCCATTGAAATTGGACAACCAGTTCAAAAGATATGAGCAGCTAAGAGTTTCCAAAACAATAGGAAGTCAATATTTCAGACTTCCGACTGATTTTGCTTGATCACATCACATATGTAAAGTCATCATCAGTTACACTCTTGTGTTGTCCTCAGCTTAGCGCATCCACCAATGACAGGTTTTCAGGCAGTTTGGTCAGATGTTGTTGTCTTTTGCTATACGTTCATCTGTTAGTTTTGGTCAACCTGCTGGCATCTTTACGGCTCGATTGGTTTCTTTTAATGCTTGTTTTGCGGACAGTCTCATTAGTGGTCCAAACTACCTTAGTATCGATGTTTTGATTATTTCACTCCATTTGTTTAGTTTTATTATATACTTCAGTGCTTGACATTTGTCTGCCCATTTAATATTTAGCATTCATCTGCGCATTCATTGTTGAAATATATACATCAATCAATCTTCGAAAAAGTACTTGGAACGCTTGGCACACTCTGTCGAATTCCGTGCAGAATTGCTTATGATCATGGAAATGACGTATATTGTGGAACCAACATGATAACTACAACAATGATTTACCTTTCGCCTCTCCCCATCAATCAATGTTGGAACACATTTGGAAACCCTTGAAGACATAGGCATTTCTCAACATTGCACGGAGAGAGGGAGTGATATTTTTCAGTTATATACGCACAAGCATTCCAAGACTTTAATTTTGAGGATTGAATAGTAAAAGAAATTCAGGCATTCCACCTTGAACTGGATCAGAGCCGGATCAAAAGCATGTCATGTGGACATACCCTTTCCTATTCAGTAAAATCTGGTTTATTGATTCGCTATCTTGTGACAAAGCTCCAGGGTGTTATTCTGTTATACCACCTGGATTTAAGCGAAATCTATTTCTTATTGGTGAAGAATTAGGTCTAAAAATAACGCAATAGCTTTAAAATAACATCAGCTATATATAGTGTTCCTGCTTCAACAGCCAATTCTCAAGACACCTAACCATAACATGAGCTAACATGTGTGTTTATGATATTGAATTCTTTCTTTTAACCAGAATCAGGAATGTGATGATTTGCCTCAATTTTAGCACCTTAGTATGGTTATACTTAAACCAGAATTTAAGCTCACCCACATATCTTATTTCAGTTTGAAGATACAATTATGATGCTTTGACAGTGTAATTGGATGAATCCTAACATTTAGGTTATGAGTCTCTAAACACACACACATGCACATTTGACATTTCAAGGAAAGACCTGTTGAACTGGATAAAAAATGTGCACTTACAGTGGATTTTCATTTCGCATCATGGGAGCCAGTGTTGTTGTTTCAACTGCCAATTCTCAAGACATACCCACAGGATCTGTGCGTAACCATAACATAAATGCTAATATTGATCTTTTGATCCAAACTCAGGGAATGTGGTGATTGCCATAATTTTAGCATCTTTATATGATTTGTGGTGAACAAGATTTTAAGATCTCTGAGGTATTATGTTTCAATTTGAAAATACAATTAGAAAGTTTTTACAGTATAGTTAGATGAATCGGAAAATGCGGGTTAAGGGTCTCACATAAATGATGTTTATTGAAATAAAAAAAAACTGTTGAACTGCAAATACAGATAATATATTAATATTTTCTCACAAGCAAACAATTCCCTTAAGTGCACATGAGAGAATCACTCCAGCAATGATATCTTTCCTATTGGTTAATATTTTGCATGAATTAGGTCATGAGATCAAGAAGCAGAGGCTGGTGACCCAGATTCTTCAGGTATAGATTTTCATGTCTCTATGATAAATAAAATGAATGTAACCAGGTAAAACCTGAATAGCTAAGACCATTACTTAATAATTACCAACTTTAATGCACCTATTTTCACTGTTTCCTGCATGAAATTGCCATCACAAATCAATACTAGAGGAAACAAGATAGTGATGACATCACATCAAGCCAAAAAATGTCCCTAGAATAAGTCTTATTCTTACTAGAGGAAAGAAATATATGAACAATTAAGATAGCGGCCTACATGGTAGTACATAACATCAAGCCATAATAGTCCTTAAAATAAGTCTTCAAATCCAGTCGCTTATCGCTTGCTTATAAATCTTCCAAAATTTTCTTTTTTTAGCATGATAAAGACTGAATTTAAGACCAGCTGACAAGTGAGAGATTGATGCTAAGTTTCTCACAAAGGTTACATTACTACTTTTATTTAGCTCAAATATGCTCTTGCGTACAAGAATACCCAGAAAGCATCCACAGAAGTGATTTGTAAGCTTAAGTTGTCACTTCTTAAAACCCTTAAGCAATGGATAGGATTTAAAGTATTTATACCTACATCCTCATAGTAGATTATACTTATAGATGTTTCTTATGTCACGTTAGGCATGTCCACACAAGAGCAAAATCTTGGGGGAATGCACCATGTCAACTAGTCTTAAGGATTCCAATCACTAAGTTTGGCCCCAAATTTTGTCCCCCAGATTTCCAGGATTTAACAAATTCAATGAGTGATCCTCTAGGGGTCCTGAAGTGATACTGCCATGTGAACAAGTCATTTTGCAGGATTTAAGAGTTTAATTATAGCCTATTTAATATGGTTCAATTAGGTGCACCACTAGATGGGTCACAGCAGAGAAGACTTCTTCTCACCTAATTCCTAATCTCATGTCATCAGGCATCACTAAACTAGAGAATTTCAATCTTCAATGGAGTAGTGAGGACACACAGCCAGGGACTGACTTAGGAATTACAATTCTCGAGTACACTAATCCTCAAGAATTCTGTGACCATTTGAACACACTAATTGGAATGAAAAGTAGTCTTGCAGTTTGACCATGAGAAGATGAGGGAAATCAAGCAGGACAAGTTATGGGAACCATGGGAGAGGATCAAAGAATGAGATATTATACAAAATAGAAAGTGTATGTCAGAATGGTTTCTCAATAGAGTTCAGGTCAGTTCTGTAGTTTGATGGCAAAGCATACAAACGATTATAGGAGAAAATCAACTTTGAGGAAAATACTTGGACTAGCTCTTTCAAGTACTTTATCATCGCACAAACAAACCTCTAGCATGATACTCATATAGCTATCATACTTGACAAAATTGGCATCATCATGAATAAGGAAATGTCTCTTTTCAGTTTATTCTGTATAAGAAATAAATTGAAATGAAGTGTGTGTGAGAGAGGATAATAGCAAAGATGTAGTTTGACCATAAGATGTTGTTTTTCGTGCATTGATTCTATAACTATGTCCATTAGTGGTGTAAGGGAGTATGCAATGCTTCAATTTCTCTACACTAGAAAAGTCTTGAAACTCTGTGTAAAAATTATTCTGATATATTGTCAAAACTTAATATAATCTAAAGCATACACTTTAGGGCACAGGATTTTGTAACACTTTATGTTACAGGATTTTTTAAATGATTGAGACATGACATTTTATTGAATTTGAAACATTCTTTAAAGGCAGACACTACTTTTGGGTGAAAAAAATTTAATCATTAAGCAAGATTGTACTAGTAAGCATTTTTTAATTCATTGGTTTACTCACACACATACCTCCACCCCACCCACCCCACTCAATCCATGGTTCTTTGATGTGATCATGTATTAATTTTCTAACAAAACATTATTACATTGTTCAATTCTAGACTTGGACAATACCAACAGCTATCACACCAATATAAACATATTATATATTTTTAACATAGATTTTCATTCCTATATAAAATATTCATCTTTTATTTGCTTCTTTGTTGTAATTTTTATTCTATGAACTGTACATTTGTGTGAAAATTGAGGGCGCTATTTACATATATTTTAAATTCAAATTGTTCAAAAATTCAAAATTCAAAGTTATTCCTTACAAGTTTTTAAAATTTTTCTTGTAATCTGTTAGTCTTTTTTATGTTCTAATACCATTATATATGTGTCTACCCCTTGTAAAAATGCAAACAAGATTTAAGACAAATAGCGCCATCATTGTTCAACTTTACTTAAAAATTACACAGCTTTACATGCCATCAAACAACTGTGAATCATAGACCCATGTTACCACCCACAAATACAGATAGCAACACACACTTTCAGTTTTATTGCCTTGCCAGGGACAAAAGGCCAAGAAAAAAACTTTGTATGAAAATTGGCACATAATTATTAGTAAGAAACAACTTTTTAGTGGAGAGTGGAGAGTGGGAGTATAATATTATAATAAATAATATTTTACAAAATGAACAATAAAATAAAATAAAATTTTTAGTCTAAATCTATAAAAAAAGAATTAAAAAAAAGCTTAATAGGAGAACCCAGCCGTATGCATCTTGAATACCTTTGACGTCATCATCACTTCCAGGGGAAGATAAGAATCAATGTAAGCATGCATGAAAATTGTAGAAATAAAAAGCATTTTGATGACAAAAGTGGGTCATGAAGTGAATGTGTTCATATAAAATGTATGATGTCAAAATTGCTAGTAATTTAGGCCCAGGGTTTTTGGTTACAAGTAATCTTTTAAGATTTTTTGGCCATCAAGTTGCAGAGAAACTTTCTTTTGATGTATTTTTGCTTTAAAAATGATTTAAAAATCATGAGGTTTCAAAGCTGATACACATATGTCAGGGGTGTATCCAGGATTTGACATTAGAATGGCACAAAGGTGGTTCTTCTCTTTTTTCCTCCTTCCTTCAGTTTTTTCCTTTTCCTTTTTTTCTTTCTTTTACATGCCTGCCCAGCTCAGGTTGTACATGAATAGGGCTATTCTATTTAAAACACAAACTACCTCTGTGAGAGATTTGGAAATCTCTTCCACAGGGGAGTATGAATTTCAAATGGAATGAAAATCTCAGCTTCTCTATTTGAAACTCCCCCTCACTTAGTGAAATATTTGGGTTTAATCATTCTCAGAGGGTATATAAAATTCAAATGGAGCTGCTTAATGGGTTCATTCTATTTGAAATACTTCCCCTGTGGAAGATATATCCAAAATCTTCTGTTAAGAGGAAAATGTCGGTAAATTCACTATTTCTTCAAACATGTTGAATTTGCTAAAATACATCAGAAGAAAGTTTCTCTGTAACTTGCTAATTTGATGGTGAAAAATAGCCCACATGGTAAAAACCTTCAAGTGTCCCATATATATAGCTGATCAACTCTAGTGTAAATAAAGCTAAAAGCATGTCCATGGTGTTTTAAAAACACTTCAATTAATTAAAACACTATGTGTAATTAGCATTGTTTTCTTTACCATTTCACAGATTTCAGGCAACACAATGAGCCAAATAAGCCTCATTTCAAGCACCACAGTTCCCTATTGCTCTGCATGCTAGCCATAGGCTTCAGCAAAGTTTTGAGATATGTTCTCCAAATATCAAGAGCTATTTCAAGAATCCCTGAACTAATACTAGGCTTGTTTGTACTCCTTTTAATGCATTTTTCATGCTGATTCCAAATATGTTCATGACAATATACAATTCTGACAATTTAAAATTTTAAAACAAATATTGAAGTTTGTCCACCTGCATGGAAAGGGTTAAAGCCATAGTATAATATTTGCTGAGGAGTGCATCCTCATGTTCACATGATTATAAAGTACATTAATGAATTAACATACCCTATCCAAATCATGGCTTTGTGATCTATTTGTGACAAAATCCGAAACGATATGTCCTGGTATTTAATTAGTTGAATGCATACGTATGCAATGTTGATAACACTGTACGTATACGGCTTACGGGATCATGGGATGGTCGTAACACATCAAAAGGACTGGCCTCAGTCCCTATCGAAGTAGTGACATGCATTGGCAAATTGATTTGTGATTTCTTTGCTTTGTCTCACTTGTTCGTCTTCAAAAACTAACATTTTTGGATAAAGAAATACAAATCTATTTTTAAGGAAATATTACAATTTGTTTTTAACCTCTATTCAATAATCTTACCTTTAAATTTGACCTGAAGTTGTGGATTATGAGTTTTGGTACCCAACATATTCAAAGGTCATTCTATGAATGTACAAACATAGGGGTTTAGAGGACTTTGTCCTTACAGATTGTGTTGGAGATTCTAGCGCAATATGAAGCAGAAGTAGGTTTTTGGATCAAGGCTGCTTGAATCAGTCTGACAGTAGCAGCATTCAGACAAATGTATGTCAGTGTTTCTAATTTTATCAAGTCCTCACACATTCCAACAATCTTCAAGCCTAAGTGAGTGAAGTAGCTCAATTATCGCCAACAAAAACCCAGATATTTGAAAGACTGAGTGCAGCAAAACCAGTTTGCAAGCTGTCATAATATTAGATCTCGGTCAAATGATAATTTTGTTATTTCTTAAAAAAATTATGACAAAATATTAGTGACAACTGTCAGGAAGGTTTTCTGGTAATTTATAATCCGAAATATTAAACGAGGTAAAATGAAAGAAAACACACATACAGTGATTTATATTTTAGTTAAGACATTAAACCAAAATTGATCTGCTGGCCAACAAAGACAACAAATTTTGGCTGATACCAATTAGGTGTATGTTGAGAAATGTGTAAACAAGACAAATTTAGTAGGAATTGATTTATCACATTCCCCTTGCTATAAACATTGACGTTCATTCAATAAAAAAATTCTGGTTGGATGAAGGAAACATATTGGGTTTTGACAAAAACTAATCACAGTTGCTGTATTTTCCACTAGTCACCAACTAGAAGCTCACTCAGCTCTTATGATGCTATGCACTCAACCGTGTAGTGTAAACAAAGATTGTGTAGAGACAGTTCACTGCTTGCTTAGAAGTTTTTGGACGAAATTGTGTACTCAGGTGTATCGACGGGAGAAACTGTGCAGGGGTGCGTTTATAAGATAATCGTTTTGTAGCCAAACCTTTCCATATGTTGTTCCTCAAGATCTATATCCAGCACAAATTAGTTCCATAAAACTACATTATAAAATTTGACCGTTAGTAAATGGGCTATTCCAGTTGAAATATGTACACTTCTTATGGAAGACATGACCTTAATCTTCCATACAGGGAGTGTGAATCTCAAATGGGACTGTTTAAGTGGGTAACTGCATTTGAAAAATATCAGATATATTTGAAATAATAAAGTAGAATAAATGCATTTTGGTATAAAAACAAATTTGTTAAAACCTGAAATGTTTTTACTGCATTGAGTAATTTTTAGCATAGCAATGTGATTCATGAATAAATGTATGAATAATGTTCTTACTAAAATATCTTGAATTCAAGCACATGAAAGATTCTTATCTATTCATAAATACTAGATCAAGCGCTGATTATTATCAATGCATGACGCTTTCATCATTCCATGTTCTTTTTTCAAGAATTTAATGTATTTGATTTGTTATGAGTGCAAATTTGTAGAATTAATGATCAAAGGACATATGAACTTATGTGAATAGGAAGTGAAGCATGCAGGAGATGTGCTGCCTTATGATATTTTGATCAGTATTGACATTGATGGCCGGGCAACGCGGTGCGTTGAACATTGTTTTTGAGCAAAAACTGCTGAACTCTGCCATGTTAACTGTCCACCTTGAGGATTCCAATCCACAAGTTTGTCCCCAAATTTATATCCCCAAGAAATGTAGGGGATTGTGTGATTTCTCTGAGTGATCCTCAAGTGGTCCTCAGGTGCTACTGCCATGTGAACCACCCGGGCATGTGAATGAGTAATTTTGTAATTCTCAATTGCAAAGTTTAACCTATAACTTAATTCCCTTTGGCACACATTAGATAGGTCACAGTAAGCTTCCAGGTGTAATTCCAAAGCTGACATCATCAGGCATCGCAACAAATTCCAGTCTTCAGCAGAATTGTGTGCACAGGCAGTCAGGAGATTGACTTAGGAATCACAATTCTCAAGTACATCGATGCTCAAGAATTTTATAACCATTTGAACGCACCTATTTTATAATGACTTTTTGAGGACATTTTTTTTTGAAGGGACGTCAACTTTCAATACTGTATTCCCTGCACATGAATATTTATTGCCCCTCCTTAATTACCTAATACAAAATTATCTCTTTTCATAATGATGCTCAAAATACACGAGGCAGCCTTTTCAGATACATTGAATTTAGCATTTGACCTCTTCTAGTATTTCGACAACTCAAGGTACTTTTTTATGATTGATTTCCATACATTAGTTGTTATTTTTTGTCTTCCTTTATTCCGGAACAGACTTCAGTAATCACATTTTGCCTATCTATTCATCTCAGAACCTTCTAGACCATTATATCTACATGAGTAATGGGTGAGGTGAGAACCTGGTGGCAGCAATGATATTCACCTTTAAATGTAGATTATTTTATGGATATAGAATATGCTGATATTGTTCATAATTTGCATAATCTATAAATCCAATCAGATCCAATTCTAAAAACGTTCAAACTGGCCAGAGGGAATCTTGTCCATTTTTTGGTATATTTTTAAATCACCAGGAATGTGTTATACTCCCCCTTTAGTCCATCAGTGCACTGTTATTACTTAGTAGGGTCTATGCTCAATGTATGCTGTAAGCAGACTAGTATTCATTTGAAGTATAATACTGAGAGTAAAGTATTCACAATTGATATATGTGACCCATTCTGACAAAACCAGGTACAAGTCTCATTTTTGATATTTCATAATTTGAATAAAAATGTAAGCATGGGACAATAAGCTTCAAAATGATACCAAAATTATATGCATATAACATCAATACTTTTCAAGATATGGATAATTTTGTAAATGATACCTTGATATTTTTACCGACTGGCTATTCGGAGTAATGCACTCATTTAATAGTTTCATGCTTTACATAGGATTGAATAGGTATTAGCATAGTTCAACTGTCAATTATTGATTAAATAAACCTCTTTTTAATAAGTACTTTCAAGGATTTGAAAGTCCACTCAGTCCCAAGGTCAAATTATGAAATTAAGAGTTCCAAAAATTAACTTTTTTTTATGAGAATGTCATCTTTTAAGGCCTATAACTCAAAAACATGCCTGGCGACTTGTTCCGGGTTTTGTTGGAGCTGGTCACATATGTCTAGTCTGTGCTCACTGTGCTGTTGCACTGATGCCATGCCCTTCTCTATCTTCTGTCATCTGATTGTCTCTTCCTTACTCACTCCTCTCCTTCTCTCCAAATGAATTTTCATCCTGTCGGCTCCTGTACTCGCTGTTTTTTCATTCTCTCTTTCTCACTATCTGGTTACTTTCTCATTTCTCCTCTCTCTCTGTCCTCCTCTTCCCATCTTGCTATGTCCATCTCATGCTGTCTTTTTATAACCTCCCTCACACACAAACACCCTTATGGTCCACATCACGAATCTCTCGTCGTAAAGTCAGCCAATTTGATAATGAGTTACAGCGCAAAATGTGCATGTAAATAATAATCAAAGTTCAATTAACTATAACTCCACTTCTGTATATCGTATGAAATCAATGATATATTATTATGACATACATTTTAAATATGAAATCACCAGGACATTAGCTAGTCACCAGTCTACCTGTCCCTTTGGATGGGTAGTTCATCCCTGGGACAGGTAAAAATTAATACCTGGGACTTATGCTTAAAGGGGCATTTCGTGATCCACAGCCTCATCCCCCACTTTTCCCAAAAAAGTTGAGATTTTTACACCACTGGATACCTCTGGCTACATAATGTTTATGTACCAAATATTTCTTGCAGATTAATTCGTTTAGCAAAAATATCGCCAAATTTGAATTTCGTTCTGGTGCACCAGAACGAAATTACAACGCATTGTCTATGGAGCAGTGTAATACACATAATCATGCATAACTCGCAAACGCAAAATCAGAATCAACTGAAATTTTGGAAATAAGCTTTTTTCGTGGATATCTACTGAAAAATGTCATAAAAAGAGGATGCTAGGATCACGAAATCCTCCTTTAAGCTTAAAAATGTAAGTTCTGTGAACTAAAAACAAGATCGGACTAATAAACCAGAGCTATTTGGACTGACTGAATCCCAAAAGGAGCAGAGGTCTGGCTTATGTTTTCAGGGTCAAATTTTGGACAGCCAGTCTCGATCATGTTGCTGAAAATGATGGGAACTTGTCAAATTGTAGCTAAGACCCTGATGGTCACATTATGTGTGTGCATGCCAGTGACATCACCAAGGGATAGATGGCCACCAATGTTGTAATATTCCCCTATCAAAAAAAGGAAAAATTTGCCACCCCTTAACTTCACTTCCCCTTCTCGCCTCCCTCACCTATCCCCATATGAACATTGTGGTACCTCCATTGGCATGCTAACACACATATCCTGATAATCTTTCTTATTGCACTGCATTGATTCAATACAGTACATGCCTATCAGGCAGTGGTACAAATTCATTTCCCCCGTGCAATGAGACGACTACTGAATGCATCAACTTCATTCATAGAATGTATATACGATGTGTAAAAATAAATGCAATACCTGTAGTCGAGAATTAGAACACTTGGAATTTCATCACATTGTAAAAGTGTAATTGTCGCTAGTATCTTTAGTTAATGTGTGTAAATAACCGGAGGCTAGAATCTATGCATAAGGGAATGGCCTGGGGAACGGTAAGTACTAGTATATCAGCATCATCAGTGAGTGTGTTACAGTTTGTGTAAGCTAGTATTCCCAGTTATATTAGAAACACAGTCAGGAAGAAATTAGGTCAGATTGTGGACTCTAACAAGATGCAGAAGATATTCCAAGAATAGTTTCACTTACTTGCACCTTATGAGGTTGGTACCTAACAATGTCCTCATGTAACTTTTGAATGAAGGAAACAAATTGTCGTCCTTGCTGCAAATCTTGTGTACATTGATATGTTTATTCAATAGTGCATAGTTTTCTCAAAACATGAGTGTGACTAGGGCAGTATTTGTTGTCAACAAGTTGTTGAACCATAAAATTGCTCTACTTCTAAAAGTTGGATGTTTTAAAAAGTATTAAAATATTTTAAAGAACAAAAAACAATAAACAAAACAAGTGCAAAATATTTAGAATATACATAATTTATTGGTTGCAAGTTTAAATCAACTGCTCATATTGTGGTTAGTCCCCAGAAGTTTAACTTATGCAACTGACCTGTTATTCACACCATCCACTGGTTCTTAATTGGTAAGCATAGTCTCTTTAAAGGTTCTTTTCATATTAGTCTGTAAGTCACTGAGCGGACTTGTACCTGCATAGATCGATGAGCTTTTAAAACTTTCTCTTATTTATTCACATTATCCACTGGTTCTTAGCAGGAAAGCAAAGTATTTTTCATATTAGTCTGTAAGTCGTGTAAGTGGACTTGTACCTGCATAGATCGATGAGCTTTTTAATACTTATTATTCACATCATCCACTGGTTCTTAGTTGGTAAACATATTCACTTAAGGGATACTACACCCTGTGGTAAATTTGTGACTATTTTTGCATTTTCTAAAAAATAATAACACACTGGTAACAAAAGTTATGTATATTATTGGGGCAATGAATCCAATTACTACACTGAAATTTCAGTGACTCGAGACAAGCGGTTCAGTATATATGATGAGAAAGGAGGTACATCCTAGTGGTGCCTTATTTCTTATCATAAATAACGAATCGCTTGTCTTGGAATACTGAACTGGATTGATTCCTTGCCCTATTAGGCAAAAAAAAAATTGTTGTGTTGCCCTCCCAAGCCTAAAATCTGGTAGTACAGCCGGCCGGATTTTCTTCTTTTTTTTTTTTTTTTTACCAACTCAACCATTTGATACCTACTATTTCACAGTAACATGAGTGAAGAGGCATATGCATAATATTGGCTGTATTTTCTACCCAATGTTGAAAATTTTATTGAAGTAAATATTAAGACCCTTACTATTAAAGATTTTAAAAAAGGCATGAGGTAACTTAATTTAATTATTAGTTATTTATTACTTATTATTTTCTTCATTTTGAAACAAGTGGTCACAGCCCAATATCAACATCCTGCATGGTACATTCTGCATGGTACATTTTGGCACTGCAGATCATATTGCAATAGTGATTGATTGATAATAATATGTGTTATTTGTTTGTTTGTTTGTTATTTGTTTGTTTGTTCAGGATTCATGATCAAAGTAAGAAAGTAGCAAATTAATGTAACAAAAATGTCATTTAACAGAAAAATGACAGATAAAAATCAAATAATAAAATATTTTGCAATTCTCAATTTTTGATGCGGGCGGGAAATAGGAAACTCAAAATCAATTGTGAAGGGCCTAACATCCATGTTGTTGGGATTCAATGAGTAAGTCCTACTATCCAATTAAAGTGCTGGCTTGGGGCACAATCTTTTAGTGAACGTTAGGGATTCGGGAATAGGCTTGGGGGTACATGTATGATATTAAAAAAAACATTTGTTAAAAAAAATTAAAAAAAAAAAAAAAAAAAATTTATTTTTTTTTTAATTTTTTTTTTTTTTTTTGAAAAAAACAACCCCGGGCCCAGATTTTCGCGATTTTGACCCGGCCGCGGAGGGCAACACAACATTTTTTTTTTGCCTTATAAACATAACTTTTGTTACCACTGTGTTATTAGTTTTTGAGAAAAATGCAAAAATAGACACACATTTATCGAGGGGTGTAGTACCCCCTTAAGAGGTACTTTTCCTATTAGTCTGTAAGTCACTGAGTGGACTTGTTCCTGTGTAGATTGGTGAGCTTTTTAAAACTTAAACTTAATACACCTGCTCACAAACTATAGGTTGTAGCTTTCATGTCTATTGCAAACTCCATCAGTTAAGTAATCACCCTAATTATTTGAAATTATCCCCTTTAATTTGTATCATTATCTTTTGCTCTTGTGCAAAGATTGGTGAATACTTTTTTTGTTACTTGTGGTCTCAAAATTTCAAAAAATGACTTAGGTAATTAGCGTTGTAGGCTGATGATATTGCGTAAAAGGCCAAATTTTGATTCCTTTCATCATTTCAACAAGTTAATGAAGCGTTCTTACTTTGGAATCACCAATGTTCAGTGAACATCCTAATGGTTACAAACATGCTTTCTGAATACATAAGGTTGAAAGAGAAATGTAGGTCTTGAAACATGATAAATGGTGCATGGAGACAATGACTGATTATGTAGGTTATTTCTTGTGGTCATCAGCCCAAGTCATCCAGTATTTCATTAGTTAGGTTCAGACAGCCGTAAACATCCAAGGATTTGAACCTCCAAATCTGGAAATGAAGTTGTAGGTCATATTGCTGAGTTGTGTGCACATGATGCTTTAGCCAGCTGAAATCCCTGAGCCATCCTGTAAAGGATTAAAAGACTGTAAGAGTTCATAAGGGCAATGTCGAGTCGATACTAAAGCATGTGTGTTCGTTAACTATAGCTTTAGTCACCTCTGCCTTCGCTGCACACTAGTTGGTTTTCTCTCACTATGTGGAGTGAGTGGCTGATCACACTGATGGTGGGGGAGAATACTAGCTGGTCAGATGGTCTAATTCTACCAAACATGTTACAGTGATTTACTACAGAGTATTATTGTATGCTCAACTTATAAATTATAACTATAAAATTGTTAACTAATTTTTGTATCAAAGTATTACGAGATGTAAATAACACCATGTCAGAACAAAAATGGCTGCTAATGGCGCCTATTGTCTTCACATTCTTAAATCATGATATAATTCCAGTCCCACTTCATCAAAATTCAAAGTTCCCTGCATGTGTGTGTGGTGTAGAAATAGGAACCGACAAATCATTATGCACAATCATACAGTGAAACTCAGAATGAAGGCCTTGAACATGTCCGCATTGCAAACCTCCAAGTTACTTGTGAGTGCACTTGGTGGTTCAAATAAACCCCTAAATATCTTTTACTATACCAAGTTTTCTTTGGAGCGTTAAACCTTGCGTCCACGTGACAGTAACCCCTGAGCTGGACCTCCAGGTTTTTATCCTCTGAATTTCCTCCCAAGTTTCTTTCTCCCATATGAACACATCATTGCTGCTGAAAACAACAAGGTTATGAAATGTGATAAAGAGTGATAAATGTCATATTTTGATTCAGGCGTAGGTAATTGTATTCTTGTCATCCACTCATGCCAAATAAAAGTCAAATAAACCAAGACATTCAATCGCACGTCAGTATCTAATTCATTTCAGGTCTGGTCATTAATTTAGGCAAGTAATATTATACAAATACCACATATCATGTAACCATTGCATTCGCTCCATAAAATAAACCTAGTCATTCTATCCTATTCTCTTTAAAATGGATATCAGGCTCGTCCCAGATTGAGTCAACTAGAAGCTTAAAATAAAATACAGGCTAAGGCTAGAGGCTAAGGTATCATGCAAGTTCCTGAGTTGACCCATAGTGCCAGGCCAAGTTTGTCTCTACCACAGGCTATGTGACTTGGTTTTGGATTAAGTTCATGTCCCTGAAGTCATGCCCTTATTTTACTTTAGCTTCTTTCCTTCAGAAACAGGTGACATGAAGATTGCATTTTCATCAGTGATTTCAGCGCTAGTGGGGTGTTGGGTAGCGTGAAACTCTACCATGCAATCAGAATTGCCACAGTTTGATTTGGGCCAATTGTGCGGCAAACACTTTGCTGTACAAATTAGTAGATAGGCTTTTTTGACGGAAATTCATAATAAGTTATCGTATTGTACGAATATGTTGTCGGTTACTTGTATATATTATTATGACATACATTTTAAATATGAAATCACCAGGACATTAGCTAGTCACCAGTCTACCTGTCCCTTTGGATGGGTAGTTCATCCCTGGGACAGGTAAAATTAATACCTGGGACTTATGCTTAAAGGGGCATTTCGTGATCCACAGCCTCATCCCCCACTTTTCCCAAAAAAGTTGAGATTTTTACACCACTGGATACCTCTGGCTACATAATGTTTATGTACCAAATATTTCTTGCAGATTAATTCGTTTAGCAAAAATATCGTTAAAATTTGAATTTCGTTCTGGTGCACCAGAACGAAATTACAACGCATTGTCTATGGAGCAGTGTAATACACATAATCATGCATAACTCGCAAACGCAAAATCAGAATCAACTGAAATTTTGGAAATAAGCTTTTTCGTGGATATCTACTGAAAATGTCATAAAAAGAGGATGCTAGGATCACGAAATCCTCCTTTAAGCTTAAAATGTAAGTTCTGTGAACTAAAAACAAGATCGGACTAATAAACCAGAGCTATTTGGACTGACTGAATCCCAAAAGGAGCAGAGGTCTGGCTTATGTTTTCAGGGTCAAATTTTGGACAGCCAGTCTCGATCATGTTGCTGAAAATGATGGGAACTTGTCAAATTGTAGCTAAGACCCTGATGGTCACATTATGTGTGTGCATGCCAGTGACATCACCAAGGGATAGATGGCCACCAATGTTGTAATATTCCCCTATCAAAAAAAGGAAAAATTTGCCACCCCTTAACTTCACTTCCCCTTCTCGCCTCCCCTCACCTATCCCCATATGAACATTGTGGTACCTCCATTGGCATGCTAACACACATATCCTGATAATCTTTCTTATTGCACTGCATTGATTCAATACAGTACATGCCTATCAGGCAGTGGTACAAATTCATTTCCCCCGTGCAATGAGACGACTACTGAATGCATCAACTTCATTCATAGAATGTATATACGATGTGTAAAAATAAATGCAATACCTGTAGTCGAGAATTAGAACACTTGGAATTTCATCACATTGTAAAAGTGTAATTGTCGCTAGTATCTTTAGTTAATGTGTGTGTAAATAACCGGAGGCTAGAATCTATGCATAAGGGAATGGCCTGGGGAACGGTAAGTACTAGTATATCAGCATCATCAGTGAGTGTGTTACAGTTTGTGTAAGCTAGTATTCCCAGTTATATTAGAAACACAGTCAGGAAGAAATTAGGTCAGATTGTGGACTCTAACAAGATGCAGAAGATATTCCAAGAATAGTTTCACTTACTTGCACCTTATGAGGTTGGTACCTAACAATGTCCTCATGTAACTTTTGAATGAAGGAAACAAATTGTCGTCCTTGCTGCAAATCTTGTGTACATTGATATGTTTATTCAATAGTGCATAGTTTTCTCAAAACATGAGTGTGACTAGGGCAGTATTTGTTGTCAACAAGTTGTTGAACCATAAAATTGCTCTACTTCTAAAAGTTGGATGTTTTAAAAAGTATTAAAATATTTTAAAGAACAAAAAACAATAAACAAAACAAGTGCAAAATATTTAGAATATACATAATTTATTGGTTGCAAGTTTAAATCAACTGCTCATATTGTGGTTAGTCCCCAGAAGTTTAACTTATGCAACTGACCTGTTATTCACACCATCCACTGGTTCTTAATTGGTAAGCATAGTCTCTTTAAAGGTTCTTTTCATATTAGTCTGTAAGTCACTGAGCGGACTTGTACCTGCATAGATCGATGAGCTTTTTAAAACTTTCTCTTATTTATTCACATTATCCACTGGTTCTTAGCAGGAAAGCAAAGTATTTTTCATATTAGTCTGTAAGTCGTGTAAGTGGACTTGTACCTGCATAGATCGATGAGCTTTTTTAATACTTATTATTCACATCATCCACTGGTTCTTAGTTGGTAAACATATTCACTTAAGGGGATACTACACCCCTGTGGTAAATTTGTGACTATTTTTGCATTTTTCTAAAAAAATAATAACACACTGGTAACAAAAGTTATGTATATTATTGGGGCAATGAATCCAATTACTACACTGAAATTTCAGTGACTCGAGACAAGCGGTTCAGTATATATGATGAGAAAGGAGGTACATCCTAGTGGTGCCTTATTTCTTATCATAAATAACGAATCGCTTGTCTTGGGTTACTGAACTGGATTGGATTCCTTGCCCCTATTAGGCAAAAAAAAATTGTTGTGTTGCCCTCCCAAGCCTAAAATCTGGTAGTACAGCCGGCCGGATTTTCTTCTTTTTTTTTTCTTTTTTTTTTTTTACCAACTCAACCATTTGATACCTACTATTTCACAGTAACATGAGTGAAGAGGCATATGCATAATATTGGCTGTATTTTCTACCCAATGTTGAAAATTTTATTGAAGTAAATATTAAGACCCTTACTATTAAAGATTTTAAAAGAGGCCTGAGGTCACTTAATTTAATTATTAGTTATTTATTACTTATTATTTTCTTCATTTTGAAACAAGTGGTCACAGCCCAATATCAACATCCTGCATGGTACATTCTGCATGGTACATTTTGGCACTGCAGATCATATTGCAATAGTGATTGATTGATAATAATATGTGTTATTTGTTTGTTTGTTTGTTATTTGTTTGTTTGTTCAGGATTCATGATCAAAGTAAGAAAGTAGCAAATTAATGTAACAAAAATGTCATTTAACAGAAAAATGACAGATAAAAATCAAATAATAAAATATTTTGCAATTCTCAATTTTTGATGCGGGTGGGAAATAGGAAACTCAAAATCAATTGTGAAGGGCCTAACATCCATGTTGTTGGGATTCAATGAGTAAGTCCTACTATCCAATTAAAGTGCTGGCTTGGGGCACAATCTTTTTAGTGAACGTCAGGGATTCGGGAATAGGCTTGGGGGTACATGTATGATATTAAAAAATCATTTGTTAAAAAATTTAAAAAAAAAAAAATTAATTTTTTTTTTTTAAATTTTTTTTTTTTTTTTGAAAAAAACAACAACCCCGGGCCCAGATTTTCGCGATTTTGACCCGGCCGCGGAGGGCAACACAACATTTTTTTTTTTGCCTTATAAACATAACTTTTGTTACCACTGTGTTATTAGTTTTTGAGAAAAATGCAAAAATAGACACACATTTATCGAGGGGTGTAGTACCCCCTTAAGAGGTACTTTTCCTATTAGTCTGTAAGTCACTGAGTGGACTTGTTC